>NC_067468.1:1347500-2606250 GCF_025434085.1 Hippocampus zosterae
CCTGAGAACGCCCGATCTCGTCCGATCTCGGAAGCTAAGCAGGGTCGGGCCTGGTTAGTACTTGGATGGGAGACCGCCTGGGAATACCAGGTGCTGTAAGCTTTTGCACCCACCTCCAATTCACAACACGATTCACTGCTCTTTCCAAAAATTTTGGCATTCATTCGTCATTCAACTTTCACTTATCCTGTGGTTTGAAATCGTTTCCTTCACGTTGATTTGACAGATCAACGTCTCTTTGGAATAAAATTAATGTCCAACAGAGGGAGCCGTCTGCACGGGGATCGGTCATGATAGCACTTGGACATGAAACAGCTTGGGATTTCCGCCTGCTGGATGCCTTTGCACCTCCACTGGAAAAGCCCACTTTTGCAACAAACATCAAATACCGCATCTGCGTGCTCGCAGAGGACCGTATGCGAGCCTGACAGGCTGCGCACTCCAACCACCACGGGAGCGGGCCCCTCCTTCGTGCTCTCGGGAGGTCATTAAATGAAAAAAAAAAATCACCCCACGACTCCACCCCCGACCCAGAACTGCCCTGTCTGCTATAAAGGGGACAATTTTCACGTTTTCCCTCGCTTACGGCCATACTACCCTGAGAACGCCCGATCTCGGAAGCTAAGCAGGGTCGGGCCTGGTTAGTACTTGGATGGCAGACCGCCTGGGAATACCAGGTGCTGTAAGCTTTTGCACCCACCTCCAATTCACAACACGATTCACTGCTCTTTCCAAAAATTTTGGCATTCATTCGTCATTCAACTTTCACTTATCCTGTGGTTTGAAATCGTTTCCTTCACGTTGATTTGACAGATCAACGTCTCTTTGGAATAAAATTAATGTCCAACAGAGGGAGCCGTCTGCACGGGGATCGGTCATGATAGCACTTGGACATGAAGCAGCTTGGGATTTCCGCCTGCTGGATGCTTTTGCACCTCCACTGGAAAAGCCAACTTTTGCAACAGACATCAAGTACAGCCTCTGCGTGCTCGCAGAGGACCGTATGCGAGCCTGACAGGCTGCGCGCTCAAACCACCACGGGAGCGGGCCCCTCCTTTGTGCACTCCGGAGGAGGTTTATTAAATGAAAAAAAAATCACCCCACTACTCCACCCCCGACCCGGAAGTGCCCTGTCTGCTATAAAGAGGACAATTTTCATTTTTTCCCTCGCTTACGGCCATACTACCCTGAGAACGCCCGATCTCGTCCGATCTCGGAAGCTAAGCAGGGTCGGGCCTGGTTAGTACTTGGATGGGAGACCGCCTGGGAATACAGTGCACTCCGCTTAATAGAACACCGGTTAATAGAGTAATCCGCTTAATAGAGCAAAAGGCTCTGGAACCGATTTGCCTAATGCAATTTCCTATAAAGATACTCCGCTTAGTAGAACAGATCTCCGCTTAATAGAACAGGCCGTAAGCAATGAACATTGTAAACTAGTGCTTTTCGAAGTGTAGCTATCGCGATACTGTACCACTATCGCGAGAAAACGCGGTAGTTCTAGCCGTATACAGGAACAGGTAGCACGCGTCACTCCACACATAGACACACGCACGTCACAATGGCTTCAACTTCATTCAAGAGACGAGGGCTATCACCTGCGGATAAGAAGGACATACTCAGACGATACGATGCATTGCCGGATTCACAGAAGGTACGTCCGCGGTTTCCAGGACTTCCCTCTTATCCAGCGCATTGAGAGGGAAGTCAACCGCAATATTACGGACTCCTGTTTCCAGACAAAAGTAACGAAATTTTTCTCGTGATTTGAGATGTTTGACTGAAGTTGATTAAAGTTGTTGTTTTGTTGTTTGATTAAAGATATGGACGTCCACAGTCGAAATATCTCTTCTAACTCGTCAGCAGGGGTTTTTCAGCGTGCATAACTTGGTCGTCGACGTGTCTGAAGGTGTACCTAATAAAGTGTCTCCGGCTAATAGAAACCCCGCTTAGTAGAACAGAAGCGCTTCGGCCCAATGGTGTTCTATTAAGCGGAGTGCACTGTACCAGGTGCTGTAAGCTTTTGCACCCACCTCCAATTCTCAACACGATTCACTGCTCTTTCCAAAAATTTTGGCTTTCATTCGTCATTCAACTTTCACTTATCCTGTGGTTTGAAATCGTTTCCTTCACGTTGATTTGACAGATCAACGTCTCTTTGGAATAAAATTAATGTCCAACAGAGGGAGCCGTCTGCACGGGGATCGGTCATGATATCACTTGGACATGAAACAGCTTGGGATTTCCGCCTGCTGGATGCCTTTGCACCTCCACTGGAAAAGCCCACTTTTGCAACAAACATCAAATACCGCATCTGCGTGCTCGCAGAGGACCGTATGCGAGCCTGACAGGCTGCGCGCTCAAACCACCACGGGAGGGGCCCCTCCTTCGTGCTCTCGGGAGGAGGTCATTAAATGAAAAAAAAAAATCACCCCACTACTCCATCCCCGACCCGCAAGTGCCCTGTCTGCTATAAAGGGGACAATTTTCAAGTTTTCCCTCGCTTACGGCCATACTACCCTGAGAACGCCCGATCTCGTCCGATCTCGGAAGCTAAGCAGGGTCGGGCCTGGTTAGTACTTGGATGGGAGACCGCCTGGGAATACCAGGTGCTGTAAGCTTTTGCACACACCTCCAATTCACAACACGATTCACTGCTCTTTCCAAAAATTTTGGCATTCATTCGTCATTCAACTTTCACTTATCCTGTGGTTTGAAATCGTTTCCTTCACGTTGATTTGACAGATCAACGTCTCTTTGGAATAAAATTAATGTCCAACAGAGGGAGCCGTCTGCACGGGGATCGGTCATGATAGCACTTGGACATGAAGCAGCTTGGGATTTCCGCCTGCTGGATGCCTTTGCACCTCCACTGGAAAAGCCCACTTTTGCAACAAACATCAAATACCGCATCTGCGTGCTCGCAGAGGACCGTATGCGAGCCTGACAGGCTGCGCGCTCCAACCACCACGGGAGCGGGCCCCTCCTTCGTGCTCTCGGGAGGAGGTCATTAAATGAAAAAAAAATCACCCCACTACTCCATCCCCGACCCGCAAGTGCCTTGTCTGCTATAAAGGGGACAATTTTCACGTTTTCCCTCGCTTACGGCCATACTACCCTGAGAACGCCCGATCTCGGAAGCTAAGCAGGGTCGGGCCTGGTTAGTACTTGGATGGGAGACCGCCTGGGAATACCAGGTGCTGTAAGCTTTTGCACCCACCTCCAATTCACAACACGATTCACTGCTCTTTCCAAAAATTTTGGCATTCATTCGTCATTCAACTTTCACTTATCCTGTGGTTTGAAATCGTTTCCTTCACGTTGATTTGACAGATCAACGTCTCTTTGGAATAAAATTAATGTCCAACAGAGGGAGCCGTCTGCACGGGGATCGGTCATGATAGCACTTGGACATGAAACAGCTTGGGATTTCCGCCTGCTGGATGCCTTTGCACCTCCACTGGAAAAGCCCACTTTTGCAACAAACATCAAATACCGCATCTGCGTGCTCGCAGAGGACCGTATGCGAGCCTGACAGGCTGCGCGCTCCAACCACCAAGGGAGCGGGCCCCTCCCGCGTGCTCTCGGGAGGAGGTCATTAAATGAAAAAAAAATCACCCCACTACCCCATCCCCGACCCGCAAGTGCCCTGTCTGCTATAAAGGGGACAATTTTCACGTTTTCCCTCGCTTACGGCCATACTACCCTGAGAACGCCCGATCTCGTCCGATCTTGGAAGCTAAGCAGGGTCGGGCCTGGTTAGTACTTGGATGGGAGACCGCCTGGGAATACCAGGTGCTGTAAGCTTTTGCACCCACCTCCAATTCTCAACACGATTCACTGCTCTTTCCAAAAATTTTGGCTTTCATTAGTCATTCAACTTTCACTTATCCTGTGGTTTGAAATCGTTTCCTTCACGTTGATTTGACAGATCAACGTCTCTTTGGAATAAAATTAATGTCCAACAGAGGGAGCCGTCTGCACGTGGATCGGTAATGATAGCACTTGGACATGAAGCAGCTTGGGATTTCCGCCTGCTGGATGCTTTTGCACCTCCACTGGAAAAGTCAACTTTTGCAACAGACATCAAGTACAGCCTCTGCGTGCTCGCAGAGGACCGTATGCGAGCCTGACAGGCTGCGCGCTCAAACCACCACGGGAGCGGGCCCCTCCTTTGTGCACTCCGGAGGAGGTTTATTAAATGAAAAAAAAATCACCCCACTACTCCACCCCCGACCCGGAAGTGCCCTGTCTGCTATGAAGAGGACAATTTTCATTTTTTCCCTCGCTTACGGCCATACTACCCTGAGAACGCCCGATCTCGTCCGATCTCGGAAGCTAAGCAGGGTCGGGCCTGGTTAGTACTTGGATGGGAGACCGCCTGGGAATACAGTGCACTCCGCTTAATAGAACACCGGTTAATAGAGTAATCCGCTTAATAGAGCAAAAGGCTCTGGAACCGATTTGCCTAATGCAATTTCCTATAAAGATACTCCGCTTAGTAGAACAGATCTCCGCTTAATAGAACAGGCCGTAAGCAATGAACATTGTAAACTAGTGCTTTTCGAAGTGTAGCTATCGCGATACTGTACCACTATCGCGAGAAAACGCGGTAGTTCTAGCCGTATACAGGAACAGGTAGCACGCGTCACTCCACACATAGACACACGCACGTCACAATGGCTTCAACTTCATTCAAGAGACGAGGGCTATCACCTGCGGATAAGAAGGACATACTCAGACGATACGATGCATTGCCGGATTCACAGAAGGTACGTCCGCGGTTTCCAGGACTTCCCTCTTATCCAGCGCATTGAGAGGGAAGTCAACCGCAATATTACGGACTCCTGTTTCCAGACAAAAGTAACGAAATTTTTCTCGTGATTTGAGATGTTTGACTGAAGTTGATTAAAGTTGTTGTTTTGTTGTTTGATTAAAGATATGGACGTCCACAGTCGAAATATCTCTTCTAACTCGTCAGCAGGGGTTTTTCAGCGTGCATAACTTGGTCATCGACGTGTCTGAAGGTGTACCTAATAAAGTGTCTCCGGCTAATAGAAACCCCGCTTAGTAGAACAGAAGCGCTTCGGCCCAATGGTGTTCTATTAAGCGGAGTGCACTGTACCAGGTGCTGTAAGCTTTTGCACCCACCTCCAATTCTCAACACGATTCACTGCTCTTTCCAAAAATTTTGGCTTTCATTCGTCATTCAACTTTCACTTATCCTGTGGTTTGAAATCGTTTCCTTCACGTTGATTTGACAGATCAACGTCTCTTTGGAATAAAATTAATGTCCAACAGAGGGAGCCGTCTGCACGGGGATCGGTCATGATATCACTTGGACATGAAACAGCTTGGGATTTCCGCCTGCTGGATGCCTTTGCACCTCCACTGGAAAAGCCCACTTTTGCAACAAACATCAAATACCGCATCTGCGTGCTCGCAGAGGACCGTATGCGAGCCTGACAGGCTGCGCGCTCAAACCACCACGGGAGGGGCCCCTCCTTCGTGCTCTCGGGAGGAGGTCATTAAATGAAAAAAAAAAATCACCCCACGACTCCACCCCCGACCCAGAACTGCCCTGTCTGCTATAAAGGGGACAATTTTCACGTTTTCCCTCGCTTACGGCCATACTACCCTGAGAACGCCCGATCTCGGAAGCTAAGCAGGGTCGGGCCTGGTTAGTACTTGGATGGCAGACCGCCTGGGAATACCAGGTGCTGTAAGCTTTTGCACCCACCTCCAATTCACAACACGATTCACTGCTCTTTCCAAAAATTTTGGCATTCATTCGTCATTCAACTTTCACTTATCCTGTGGTTTGAAATCGTTTCCTTCACGTTGATTTGACAGATCAACGTCTCTTTGGAATAAAATTAATGTCCAACAGAGGGAGCCGTCTGCACGGGGATCGGTCATGATAGCACTTGGACATGAAACAGCTTGGGATTTCCGCCTGCTGGATGCCTTTGCACCGCCACTGGAAAAGCCAACTTTTGCAACAGACATCAAGTACAGCCTCTGCGTGCTCGCAGAGGACCGTATGCGAGCCTGACAGGCTGCGCGCTCAAACCACCACGGGAGCGGGCCCCTCCTTTGTGCACTCCGGAGGAGGTTTATTAAATGAAAAAAAAATCACCCCACTACTCCACCCCCGACCCGGAAGTGCCCTGTCTGCTATAAAGAGGACAATTTTCATTTTTTCCCTCCCTTACGGCCATACTACCCTGAGAACGCCCGATCTCGTCCGATCTCGGAAGCTAAGCAGGGTCGGTCCTGGTTAGTACTTGGATGGGAGACCGCCTGGGAATACCAGGTGCTGTAAGCTTTTGCACCCACCTCCAATTCACAACACGATTCACTGCTCTTTCCAAAAATGTTGGCATTCATTCGTCATTCAACTTTCACTTATCCTGTGGTTTGAAATCGTTTCCTTCACGTTGATTTGACAGATCAACGTCTCTTTGGAATAAAATTAATGTCCAACAGAGGGAGCCGTCTGCACGGGGATCGGTCATGATAGCACTTGGACATGAAACAGCTTGGGATTTCCGCCTGCTGGATGCCTTTGCACCTCCACTGGAAAAGCCCACTTTTGCAACAAACATCAAATACCGCATCTGCGTGCTCGCAGAGGACCGTATGCGAGCCTGACAGGCTGCGCGCTCCAACCACCAAGGGAGCGGGCCCCTCCTTCGTGCTCTCGGGAGGAGGTCATTAAATGAAAAAAAAATCACCCCACGACCCCATCCCCGACCCGCAAGTGCCCTGTCTGCTATAAAGGGGACAATTTTCACGTTCTCCCTCGCTTACGGCCATACTACCCTGAGAACGCCCGATCTCGTCCGATCTCGGAAGCTAAGCAGGGTCGGGCCTGGTTAGTACTTGGATGGGAGACCGCCTGGGAATACCAGGTGCTGTAAGCTTTTGCACCCACCTCCAATTCTCAACACGATTCACTGCTCTTTCCAAAAATTTTGGCTTTCATTAGTCATTCAACTTTCACTTATCCTGTGGTTTGAAATCGTTTCCTTCACGTTGATTTGACAGATCAACGTCTCTTTGGAATAAAATTAATGTCCAACAGAGGGAGCCGTCTGCACGTGGATCGGTAATGATAGCACTTGGACATGAAACAGCTTGGGATTTCCGCCTGCTGGATGCCTTTGCACCTCCACTGGAAAAGCCCACTTTTGCAACAAACATCAAATACCGCATCTGCGTGCTCGCAGAGGACCGTATGCGAGCCTGACAGGCTGCGCGCTCAAACCACCACGGGAGCGGGCCCCTCCTTTGTGCACTCCGGAGGAGGTTTATTAAATGAAAAAAAAATCACCCCACTACTCCACCCCCGACCCGGAAGTGCCCTGTCTGCTATAAAGAGGACAATTTTCATTTTTTCCCTCCCTTACGGCCATACTACCCTGAGAACGCCCGATCTCGTCCGATCTCGGAAGCTAAGCAGGGTCGGTCCTGGTTAGTACTTGGATGGGAGACCGCCTGGGAATACCAGGTGCTGTAAGCTTTTGCACCCACCTCCAATTCACAACACGATTCACTGCTCTTTCCAAAAATTTTGGCATTCATTCGTCATTCAACTTTCACTTATCCTGTGGTTTGAAATCGTTTCCTTCACGTTGATTTGACAGATCAACGTCTCTTTGGAATAAAATTAATGTCCAACAGAGGGAGCCGTCTGCACGGGGATCGGTCATGATAGCACTTGGACATGAAACAGCTTGGGATTTCCGCCTGCTGGATGCCTTTGCACCTCCACTGGAAAAGCCCACTTTTGCAACAAACATCAAATACCGCATCTGCGTGCTCGCAGAGGAACGTATGCGAGCCTGACAGGCTGCGCGCTCCAACCACCACGGGAGCGGGCCCCTCCTTCGTGCTCTCGGGAGGAGGTCATTAAATGAAAAAAAAAATCACCCCACTACCCCATCCCCGACCCGCAAGTGCCCTGTCTGCTATAAAGGGGACAATTTTCACGTTTTCCCTCGCTTACGGCCATACTACCCTGAGAACGCCCGATCTCGTCCGATCTCGGAAGCTAAGCAGGGTCGGGCCTGGTTAGTACTTGGATGGGAGACCGCCTGGGAATACCAGGTGCTGTAAGCTTTTGCACCCACCTCCAATTCTCAACACGATTCACTGCTCTTTCCAAAAATTTTGGCTTTCATTAGTCATTCAACTTTCACTTATCCTGTGGTTTGAAATTGTTTCCTTCACGTTGATTTGACAGATCAACGTCTCTTTGGAATAAAATTAATGTCCAAAAGAGGGAGCCGTCTGCACGTGGATCGGTAATGATAGCACTTGGACATGAAGCAGCTTGGGATTTCCGCCTGCTGGATTCTTTTGCACCTCCACTGGAAAAGCCAACTTTTGCAACAGACATCAAGTACAGCCTCTGCGTGCTCGCAGAGGACCGTATGCGAGCCTGACAGGCTGCGCGCTCAAACCACCACGGGAGCGGGCCTCTCCTTTGTGCACTCCGGAGGACGTTTATTAAATGAAAAAAAAATCACCCCACTACTCCACCCCCGACCCGGAAGTGCCCTGTCTGCTATAAAGAGGACAATTTTCATTTTTTCCCTCGCTTACGGCCATACTACCCTGAGAACGCCCGATCTCGTCCGATCTCGGAAGCTAAGCAGGGTCGGGCCTGGTTAGTACTTGGATGGGAGACCGCCTGGGAATACAGTGCACTCCGCTTAATAGAACACCGGTTAATAGAGTAATCCGCTTAATAGAGCAAAAGGCTCTGGAACCGATTTGCCTAATGCAATTTCCTATAAAGATACTCCGCTTAGTAGAACAGGTCTCCGCTTAATAGAACAGGCCGTAAGCAATGAACATTGTAAACTAGTGCTTTTCGAAGTCTAGCTATCGCGATACTGTACCACTATCGCGAGAAAACGCGGTAGTTCTAGCCGTATACAGTAACAGGTAGCACGCGTCACTCCACACATAGACACACGCACGTCACAATGGCTTCAACTTCATTCAAGAGACGAGAGAGAGACGAAGTGTAGCTATCGCGATACTGTACCACTATCGCGAGAAAACGCGGTAGTTCTAGCCGTATACAGTAACAGGTAGCACGCGTCACTCCACACATAGACACACGCACGTCACAATGGCTTCAACTTCATTCAAGAGACGAGGGCTATCACCTGCGGATAAGAAGGACATACTCAGACGATACGATGCATTGCCGGATTCACAGAAGGTACGCCCGCGGTTTCCAGGACTTCCCTCTTATCCAGCGCATTGAGAGGGAAGTCAACCGCAAAATTACGGACTCCTGTTTCCAGACAAAAGTAACGAAATTTTTCTCGTGATTTGAGATGTTTGACTGAAGTTGATTAAAGTTGTTGTTTTGTTGTTTGATTAAAGATATGGACGTCCACAGTCGAAATATCTCTTCTAACTCGTCAGCAGGGGTTTTTCTGCGTGCATAACTTGGTCGTCGACGTGTCTGAAGGTGTACCTAATAAAGTGTCTCCGGCTAATAGAAACCCCGCTTAGTAGAACAGAAGCGCTTCGGCCCAATGGTGTTCTATTAAGCGGAGTGCACTGTACCAGGTGCTGTAAGCTTTTGCACCCACCTCCAATTCTCAACACGATTCACTGCTCTTTCCAAAAATTTTGGCTTTCATTCGTCATTCAACTTTCACTTATCCTGTGGTTTGAAATTGTTTCCTTCACGTTGATTTGACAGATCAACGTCTCTTTGGAATAAAATTAATGTCCAACAGAGGGAGCCGTCTGCACGCGGATCGGTCATGATAGCACTTGGACATGAAGCAGCTTGGGATTTCCGCCTGCTGGATGCCTTTGCAACTCCACTGGAAAAGCCCACTTTTGCAATCAAACATCAAATACCGCGTCTGCGTGCTCGCAGAGGACCGTATGCGAGCCTGACAGGCTGCGCGCTCAAACCACCACGGGAGCGGGCCCCTCCTTCGTGCTCTCGGGAGGAGGTCATTAAATGAAAAAAAAAATCACCCCACTACTCCATCCCCGACCCGCAAGTGCCCTGTCTGCTATAAAGGGGACAATTTTCACGTTTCCATCGCTTACGGCCATACTACCCTGAGAACGCCCGATCTCGTCCGATCTCGGAAGCTAAGCAGGGTCGGACCTGGTTAGCACTTGGATGGGAGACCGCCTGGGAATACCAGGTGCTGTAAGCTTTTGCACCCACCTCCAATTCACAACACGATTCACTGCTCTTTCCAAAAATTTTGGCATTCATTCGTCATTCAACTTTCACTTATCCTGTGGTTTGAAATCGTTTCCTTCACGTTGATTTGACAGATCAACGTCTCTTTGGAATAAAATTAATGTCCAACAGAGGGAGCCGTCTGCACGGGGATCGGTCATGATAGCACTTGGACATGAAACAGCTTGGGATTTCCGCCTGCTGGATGCCTTTGCACCGCCACTGGAAAAGCCAACTTTTGCAACAGACATCAAGTACAGCCTCTGCGTGCTCGCAGAGGACCGTATGCGAGCCTGACAGGCTGCGCGCTCAAACCACCACGGGAGCGGGCCCCTCCTTTGTGCACTCCGGAGGAGGTTTATTAAATGAAAAAAAAATCACCCCACTACTCCACCCCCGACCCGGAAGTGCCCTGTCTGCTATAAAGAGGACAATTTTCATTTTTTCCCTCCCTTACGGCCATACTACCCTGAGAACGCCCGATCTCGTCCGATCTCGGAAGCTAAGCAGGGTCGGTCCTGGTTAGTACTTGGATGGGAGACCGCCTGGGAATACCAGGTGCTGTAAGCTTTTGCACCCACCTCCAATTCACAACACGATTCACTGCTCTTTCCAAAAATGTTGGCATTCATTCGTCATTCAACTTTCACTTATCCTGTGGTTTGAAATCGTTTCCTTCACGTTGATTTGACAGATCAACGTCTCTTTGGAATAAAATTAATGTCCAACAGAGGGAGCCGTCTGCACGGGGATCGGTCATGATAGCACTTGGACATGAAACAGCTTGGGATTTCCGCCTGCTGGATGCCTTTGCACCTCCACTGGAAAAGCCCACTTTTGCAACAAACATCAAATACCGCATCTGCGTGCTCGCAGAGGACCGTATGCGAGCCTGACAGGCTGCGCGCTCCAACCACCAAGGGAGCGGGCCCCTCCTTCGTGCTCTCGGGAGGAGGTCATTAAATGAAAAAAAAATCACCCCACGACCCCATCCCCGACCCGCAAGTGCCCTGTCTGCTATAAAGGGGACAATTTTCACGTTTTCCCTCGCTTACGGCCATACTACCCTGTGAACGCCCGATCTCGTCCGATCTCGGAAGCTAAGCAGGGTCGGGCCTGGTTAGTACTTGGATGGGAGACCGCCTGGGAATACCAGGTGCTGTAAGCTTTTGCACCCACCTCCAATTCTCAACACGATTCACTGCTCTTTCCAAAAATTTTGGCTTTCATTAGTCATTCAACTTTCACTTATCCTGTGGTTTGAAATCGTTTCCTTCACGTTGATTTGACAGATCAACGTCTCTTTGGAATAAAATTAATGTCCAACAGAGGGAGCCGTCTGCACGTGGATCGGTAATGATAGCACTTGGACATGAAACAGCTTGGGATTTCCGCCTGCTGGATGCCTTTGCACCTCCACTGGAAAAGCCCACTTTTGCAACAAACATCAAATACCGCATCTGCGTGCTCGCAGAGGACCGTATGCGAGCCTGACAGGCTGCGCGCTCCAACCACCACGGGAGCGGGCCCCTCCTTCGTGCTCTCGGGAGGAGGTCATTAAATGAAAAAAAAATCACCCCACTACCCCATCCCCGACCCGCAAGTGCCCTGTCTGCTATAAAGGGGACAATTTTCACGTTTTCCCTCGCTTACGGCCATACTACCCTGAGAACGCCCGATCTCGTCCGATCTCGGAAGCTAAGCAGGGTCGGGCCTGGTTAGTACTTGGATGGGAGACCGCCTGGGAATACCAGGTGCTGTAAGCTTTTGCACCCACCTCCAATTCTCAACACGATTCACTGCTCTTTCCAAAAATTTTGGCTTTCATTAGTCATTCAACTTTCACTTATCCTGTGGTTTGAAATTGTTTCCTTCACGTTGATTTGACAGATCAACGTCTCTTTGGAATAAAATTAATGTCCAACAGAGGGAGCCGTCTGCACGTGGATCGGTAATGATAGCACTTGGACATGAAGCAGCTTGGGATTTCCGCCTGCTGGATTCTTTTGCACCTCCACTGGAAAAGCCAACTTTTGCAACAGACATCAAGTACAGCCTCTGCGTGCTCGCAGAGGACCGTATGCGAGCCTGACAGGCTGCGCGCTCAAACCACCACGGGAGCGGGCCTCTCCTTTGTGCACTCCGGAGGACGTTTATTAAATGAAAAAAAAATCACCCCACTACTCCACCCCCGACCCGGAAGTGCCCTGTCTGCTATAAAGAGGACAATTTTCATTTTTTCCCTCGCTTACGGCCATACTACCCTGAGAACGCCCGATCTCGTCCGATCTCGGAAGCTAAGCAGGGTCGGGCCTGGTTAGTACTTGGATGGGAGACCGCCTGGGAATACAGTGCACTCCGCTTAATAGAACACCGGTTAATAGAGTAATCCGCTTAATAGAGAAAAAGGCTCTGGAACCGATTTGCCTAATGCAATTTCCTATAAAGATACTCCGCTTAGTAGAACAGGTCTCCGCTTAATAGAACAGGCCGTAAGCAATGAACATTGTAAACTAGTGCTTTTCGAAGTCTAGCTATCGCGATACTGTACCACTATCGCGAGAAAACGCGGTAGTTCTAGCCGTATACAGTAACAGGTAGCACGCGTCACTCCACACATAGACACACGCACGTCACAATGGCTTCAACTTCATTCAAGAGACGAGAGAGAGACGAAGTGTAGCTATCGCGATACTGTACCACTATCGCGAGAAAACGCGGTAGTTCTAGCCGTATACAGTAACAGGTAGCACGCGTCACTCCACACATAGACACACGCACGTCACAATGGCTTCAACTTCATTCAAGAGACGAGGGCTATCACCTGCGGATAAGAAGGACATACTCAGACGATACGATGCATTGCCGGATTCACAGAAGGTACGCCCGCGGTTTCCAGGACTTCCCTCTTATCCAGCGCATTGAGAGGGAAGTCAACCGCAAAATTACGGACTCCTGTTTCCAGACAAAAGTAACGAAATTTTTCTCGTGATTTGAGATGTTTGACTGAAGTTGATTAAAGTTGTTGTTTTGTTGTTTGATTAAAGATATGGACGTCCACAGTCGAAATATCTCTTCTAACTCGTCAGCAGGGGTTTTTCTGCGTGCATAACTTGGTCGTCGACGTGTCTGAAGGTGTACCTAATAAAGTGTCTCCGGCTAATAGAAACCCCGCTTCGTAGAACAGAAGCGCTTCGGCCCAATGGTGTTCTATTAAGCGGAGTGCACTGTACCAGGTGCTGTAAGCTTTTGCACCCACCTCCAATTCTCAACACGATTCACTGCTCTTTCCAAAAATTTTGGCTTTCATTCGTCATTCAACTTTCACTTATCCTGTGGTTTGAAATTGTTTCCTTCACGTTGATTTGACAGATCAACGTCTCTTTGGAATAAAATTAATGTCCAACAGAGGGAGCCGTCTGCACGCGGATCGGTCATGATAGCACTTGGACATGAAGCAGCTTGGGATTTCCGCCTGCTGGATGCCTTTGCAACTCCAATGGAAAAGCCCACTTTTGCAACAAACATCAAATACCGCGTCTGCGTGCTCGCAGAGGACCGTATGCGAGCCTGACAGGCTGCGCGCTCAAACCACCACGGGAGCGGGCCCCTCCTTCGTGCTCTCGGGAGGAGGTCATTAAATGAAAAAAAAAATCACCCCACTACTCCATCCCCGACCCGCAAGTGCCCTGTCTGCTATAAAGGGGACAATTTTCACGTTTCCATCGCTTACGGCCATACTACTTTGAGAACGCCCGATCTCGTCCGATCTCGGAAGCTAAGCAGGGTCGGACCTGGTTAGCACTTGGATGGGAGACCGCCTGGGAATACCTGGTGCTGTAAGCTTTTGCACCCACCTCCAATTCACAACACGATTCACTGCTCTTTCCAAAAATTTTGGCATTCATTCGTCATTCAAGTTTCACTTATCCTGTGGTTTGAAATCGTTTCCTTCACGTTGATTTGACAGATCAACGTCTCTTTGGAATAAAATTAATGTCCAACAGAGGGAGCCGTCTGCACGCGGATCGGTCATGATAGCACTTGGACATGAAGCAGCTTGGGATTTCCGCCTGCTGGATGCCTTTGCAACTCCACTGGAAAAGCCCACTTTTGCAACAAACATCAAATACCGCGTCTGCGTGCTCGCAGAGGACCGTATGCGAGCCTGACAGGCTGCGCGCTCAAACCACCACGGGAGCGGGCCCCTCCTTCGTGCTCTCGGGAGGAGGTCATTAAATGAAAAAAAAAATCACCCCACTACTCCACCCCCGACCCGGAAGTGCCCGGTCTGCTATAAAGGGGACAATCTTCACATTTTCCCTCGCTTACGGCCATACTACCCTGAGAACGCCCGATCTCGGAAGCTAAGCAGGGTCGGGCCTGGTTAGTACTTGGATGGGAGACCGCCTGGGAATACCAGGTGCTGTAAGCTTTTGCACCCACCTCCAATTCTCAACACGATTCACTGCTCTTTCCAAAAGTTTTGGCATTCATTCGTCATTCAACTTTCACTTATCCTGTGGTTTGAAATCGTTTCCTTCACATTGATTTGTGTTGAGGAATGGGAGCTGTCAATTTGCTCTTGGCCCTTCCTTGGTTACAGATTCTTTTATCTCTCTATAATGTGGAAGAAGACCCAACACCACGTTGTCTTTTCTTCAGTTTATCGCAACGCAACACAAATCGATTCGGGCTCCTGTGAGTCTCAGATTTGATCAAGAAGCCCCGAGCAACTTCAGTCACACGTACAGATAGGCATGGTATGTTAATTATGTTAATTAGCGGCGGGCAGTCCTTCCCCTTATGTAAAAATCTGAAACAAAGAAAGTCAAGCAAAGTTCGATCTTGGCATTTTGACAAAGTACAGAGAATATCTGCTGGTCCACAAATCTTGAGATTAGGTTTCCTCTTCGAAGGCACTTCACAGCCTTCAGGGACTTTTACGATGTGGGGGACGCAGAAGACGGCCAGGGGGCTGTTAATCACTCAAGGGCAATTAGGGCCCCAACTTCACCCTCCACTCTTTGTTTTAAGTACAAGCAGATGTTCAGGACAGAGACTAGTGTCAATAGTTCTCATAGCAAGATGAAATTCATCAACAATGTTCTACTACTACTTCTGGCGGAATAATTCCTTAACAAATCCCTCTCTTGATCACAATAAATATTGTGATCACAAAACTTCGGTGTCAAACTCCGTCGTCAAAGCGGGACAACCAACCCCATCTTGTGCAAAGCATCATCAAATAAACTACAGCCGGAAATAACAGTCTCAGTGAAGCCTGCCACCAGTGCCCACATTAGTAGAGAAATAGAGACCAAAATAACCAGTATAATCAGGAAGATATGTTATTAGTTCTGGGCCCCCTGAGAACTTTGTCTTGGTTTCACGTCCAGTCGTCCTTCCAAAGGTCACTTTTGAAGTTGGAGACGCTTCTTGGGGCTGACACATTCCTTCCCGGTAGACAGCATGATGGGTCCTTTGTGTCACTCTGCGTGGTCCCATTCATCTCGGCTGGTGCCACTTCCGCTGTAGGACCCCCAGATACACATGCTCGGGATACGTCTGTGGTTTCATGGGGTGTTCACCCTGGAGTCTCGTCCGCTCCTGAAAATAGGAGACGAGAACACTCAATGACTCCTTGTCTGCTTCATGGGGAATCGTTTGTTGAAGAGCCCCCGGTCCATGGATTGCCATGGAGCGGGGAACTCCTGGTCACGTCCCATCTTAAAAGGTGTGAGACCCGTGGTGGACTTAACGGTGGACCTCATGGTGAAAGCGCAAGTGGTAGCGTCTCATCCCAATCCGATTTCTCTGAGGTCATCACCATCGGAGTGTTTGATACAAGCCTCTGATTCGTTGGTTCGAGCTTACCTTGAATTGCAGATAAAAAACCCATGCCTCCCGAATTGGAGTCTTCAATTTAGTTGCCGACAGGACTGGACGTCCATCAATTTCATGCCGATACAAACCAGTCTCATCCCTGGCCACCCGGTTAGTTCTTCTCCTCCGGGATACCCTCTCTTGGTCTGAAATAAGGTTGTTAGTTTGGAAAATATACAATTTCCCATTTTTGATTCCACTTCCATCACTAAAGATCAAGTCGTCTTCTACTGTCTCTTTAGTCATCTAGTCTGCTTTGTCATTCCCTACTTTTACGTGGGAAAAGTCCTTCTAATATGTGTCCTGCATTTAATAACTACTTCTTTTGGTTTTAGCAGAGCCTCTCTAAGTTTTTGTTTCTTTGTTTTTTCTTCACGCAATGTTGCATCGATGTTCCTGTGGCATTCATTCATTCATTCATCTTCCGAGCCGCTTGATCCTCACTAGGGTCGCGGGGGGTGCTGGAGCCTATCCCAGCTGTCTTCGGGCAGTAGGCGGGGGACACCCTGAATCGGTTGCCAGCCAATCACAGGGCACACAGAGACGTACAACCATCCACGCTCACACTCACACCTAGGGACAATTTAGAGTGTTCAATCAGCCTGCCACGCATGTTTTTGGATTGTTGGAGGAAACCGGAGCACCCGGAGAAAACCCACGCAGGCCCGGGGAGAACATGCAAACTCCACGCAGGGAGGCCGGAGCCGGAATCGAACCCGGTACCTGTGCACTGTGAAGCCGACGTGCTAACCACTGGACTACCAGGCCGCCCTGTGCAGTTTATTAAATTTTTTATTGTAAATATTTGCCTCATGCTGCCGCATATCTGATGCATGCTGAATGTTTTTGCTCAATTGGGTCCAATTGCATGCTGACGTATGTCAAAATGAATCAAAATTAGTCTTTTACTTCCCTGTTGTTCACGTTCCTGCCAGTCACATTCCCCTCTCTTTTCTGAAAAAGAACTACAGAAACAGAACCTTCTTTTTCAGAAACCTCTAAGTAAATCAGCTAGACCAGGCTGCACAAAAGAAACCGGCATCGCTGTACCTTCTGATGTGTTCAGTCTCCCTGAAAATATAAAGGCAGTGTGCATTGTAATTTTCACATGCGATAGTTTGAAACCGCAAAAAGCCAAATGTCAAAGGACCCACCTTGCGGCTTCCAAAGAGCAAATCTTAGATGATCCATCGATAAGAACATTACCATACCGAATAAGTACACCGTCATCCGTAGGTCGGAAAGAGTAGAGTAGCTGTTTAAGCACTTGGATAAAAATTCCAGAAGACAAAATCGAATACGTGGGGCAACCGAGTGTAGTAAAATTTAACTCCAAGGTGAGAGAATGAGAAAATTCCCTATACGATTCTGAAAGTGATATGTGAAAAAAAACGTAGCTAAATCGATTACAAAAAAGGTGTACGAATGAGAATTTTTGGATATTTGAGTAGACGGCAAAAAAGTATGAGCGGCGCGGCCATGTCAGGCCTAGATACCAGTCAATGAGATGAGATCCTCTGACAGGTCCACTCTGGCTGCCACACCCTTCAGGCCCTACAATAATTGAGGAGGAGGGAACATTAAATAAATTGCCTTGTGTTTCACCCAACCAGGCCATGCGATAAATTTCAATCTCTAGTTTGTCAAAAGCATTGTGCAGTGGGAAGGACCGATCAGCGGATGGTAAGGTCATATGGAGGAAGTCTAAGGAGACCAAAGCCGATACTGTTGGAAGACAGAGTTCAGTGGTGGGTCATCGGCTGACTTTAGCAACAGTCAGCCTTGTATCAGCAGGCATTGGGAGCAAGTGTGGTCCAGCATGTTCAAGTTCATGACAGTCTTTCAGTGAGGCCAGCAGTGATCCCTATTGTTGGGGATTCGGGTACCCATGGAGCAGATGGGTATTGTCCATTTGGGGGTGCCGTATCCTGTCATTGTTGTTGGTTTTGCGGAGGAGGAGTCAGAGCTTGTTGATCATAGCCTGATTGATGAACAGGTGGGTGCCGGCGGTGCGGGCATTTCCTTGTCCAATGATTCACATCACCACAAATGAAACAGCCAGCTTGGCTCCCGTGACTTCCTCGTCCACGCCCACCTTCCCGTCTCGAACCTCCCCCCAGCCATGCGTCTCGGCCCTGCCTTGTGGGGAGGCCGTAATGTTGAGGTGTGGCTTGGAGCTGCGGTGTGGGTGTGATCAGCCGTGGTGGAGCCTGTTGAGAGACACTGATTGACATTTGATTAGATCTCCCAAGTTTCTCTCCTTTGCATGCATTACTGGAGGCTCTCTTAGCCTCTTGTACTTGTGGATTCAAAAAGTCGTTTTGTAGCTTGGATGTTTTCTCAGTCTCTTCCTCGGCTCTCATTCGAGATTGCTGCACATAATATAGGAAATGAGTTCGCCAGTTCACGTCATCTGAAGTGGGGATAGTGGGAGAGTTAGTCATCATTTTCTGCACATCATACGGACAACCCCCCAGCACTGCTTGCCTGAACAAAGCTTGATTCAATGGATGACTATTGGGGTTCTGTCCTGTGACAGTCACCCAAGCATCCATACAATTAACCAAATAAGTCATTGGGTGTACCTCAGATAGCAATTCAAACGCCAGTTGTTGTGAAGGACCCAATGTTGTTGGATAAAGGGAACTCAGCGCGTCTGATTTTCTATCATTCAACCTAGTCAATTTGCAAGAGGCTATTCCCTCTAAAAGGTCCGTAATCTCTTTGGGTAAATACTTACTCTTAAGCCAGTCTATTGCCCACAATTGTATGTCATAGTAAGTTTTAGGCAAATCCAGCAACATTTGCCTCGTCAATTCAGTCTCCTTAGTTACAATAGTGGTCGCATCCCAAACACTCATGCTCTCATTATCCTGTTTAATTTGCATACATTTTTCTACTTTTACCAATTGTTTATGAACCACCCTGGGCAGATCAGGGGGAAGCTTGGCACACAAGGGATTCAGGTTGTCACGTTGTGCCCGAGGCGATGAAAGATCGCCTCGGGCACAACAAAATAACGAGGTGGATCCCCAGGTAAAGCAGACACGACAAGATTTTGTATGAACACAAAAAGTCTTTAATAACGAACAGAAAGAGCCCGACAGGGAAACAGTAACAAAAAACGCTGGTCAAATAAGGACCAGGGAAGAAATAAGGAAACAACAGAAAACGCTCGCAGAAAAAAAAACAAAAGGTGAGGAAGGATCTGATTAGACTATAGACTAAATATACAATTTTGGGACTAGAGAGAACGCAAGATAAACGGCCACAAGGCTAGAAGGCAATGAGAAATCTACTATAGAGGTTTTAGCGCGAGAGAACAATGGCACGGCGTGGAATTCTCCGGCAGTGAGTGGACTGCCAGAGCCTCTTAATAAAGGCAGATAATCAACCCGAAATGACGAACAGGTGTGCAGTTGGCGGAGGGAAAAGCCCGCCCCCTGCTGGAAGACACGGGACATGACACAGGTGGGTGACAGTAAAATGGCTAGTATGTGTTATCCCCTTCCTGTAGGTTTGTGCTTACAAACCTGCCTACGGAGCCTACACAATGATTAAAGTGCCCCTCTGTTAAGACGTTTATAATTTTATTTTTAATTCACTCAATATCTTTAACCCTCACAACACTGTCTGCGATTGTGATGAATATAGACACATTTTCGTGTGTCTGGTGAGCTCAGGTCTGCCTGCAGATTGACCATCCGCTCCAATTTCTTCTGCCTTGTCTACGTACAAGTGACCACTCGGCGCTTGTAGTGGGGTCATAATTTTAGCGCTCCTCACCCCATGCGGTGAAGGAGGCATCATCGCTGCCTTGATTATAATAACTTTGTCGGAGTTACTTTGGTTATATATTTTTTTCTTTTTCCAATGTCGAAGGCAGTGGTCAAACTGCCCATGAAATGCAATATATAGAAGAACCTCTACTTGTCAACTTGACCCTCTCTTTTCCCCTCGCATATAAACCACATCATATTATCATCTTAGAAACATCCACCGGCTCCGCTCTTTTCGTTATACTGACTTATTAACGCATTACAAGTCCAGCCTCAAAACACATCTGTTAAACACAGGATTATTCACTCGGACCATAAAGCCATTATTTTTTTGTTGTTGTATTTTTCTTATTTTATTTGATGTTATTTTTAACATTGTATTCGTGATTTTAACTGCTTGTTGTAAGGTGTCCTTGAGTTCCTAGAAAGACACCCACAAAAGATAATATGATGTCTTTGTTTTGTTTAATTCTAGTATTGGTTCAGGATTATTGAGAGGATTTGAAAGAGATTCTCTCGCCAAACCCCCCCCCCCCCCGCCCCTTGTTTGACTACACAACTCATTCCTATGAAGATACGTTCAAACTCAGAAAACGTGCTCAACTCGGCCTGAAAAAGCATTTAAAGCAATAAAAACTCAAATTGAGTGTCACGCCTAAACCAAAGGATTTATGCACACATTTTAACATGTGTTTAGTTCAGTTTGACCTCCTGAAGCCTAAATGAGCATTAATTTGACTACACAACTCATTCCTATGAAGATACATTCAAAGTCAAAAAACGTGCTCGGCAAGGCCTGAAAATGCATTTAAAGCAATAAAAACTCAAAGTCAAAAAACCTGCTCAACTCAGCCTGAAAGTGCATTTAAAGCAATAAAAACTCAAATTGAGTGTCACGCCTAAACCAAAGGACTTATGCACACATTTCAACATGTATTTAGTTCAGGTTGACCTCCTGAAGCGTAAATGAGCATTAATTTGACTACACAACTCATTCCTATGAAGATACATTCAAAGTCAAAAAACGTGCTAGGCTTGGCCTCAAAATGAATTTAAAGCAATAAAAACTCAAAATGAGTGTCACGCCTAAACCAAAGGACTTATGCACACACTTCAACATGTATTTTGTTCAGGATGACCCCCTGAAGCCTAAATCACCATTAATTTGATCACACAACTCATTCCTATGAAGATACATTCAAAGTCAAAAAACGTGCTCAACTCGGCCTGAAAATGCATTTAAAGCAATAAAAACTCAAATTGAGTGTCACACCTAAATCAAAGGACTTATGCACATATTTCAACATGTATTTAGTTCAGGTTGACCTCCTGAAGCCTAAATGACCATTAATTTGACTACACAACTTATTCCTATGAAGATACATTCAAAGTAAAAAAACGGGCTCAACTCGGACTGAAAGTTCATTTAAAGCAATAAAAACTGAAAATGAGTGTCACGCCTAAACCAAAGGACTTATGCACACATTTCAACATGTATTTAGTTCAGGTTGACCTCCTGAAGCCTAAATGAGCATTAATTTGACTACACAACTCATTCCTATGAAGGAACATTCAAAGGAAAAAAACGGGCTCAACTCGGACTGAAAGTACATTTAAAGCAATAAAAACTGAAAATGAGTGTCACGCCTAAACCAAAGGACTTATGCACACATTTCAACATGTATTTAGTTCAGGTTGACCTCCTGAAGCCTAAATGAGCATTAATTTGACTACACAACTCATTCCTATGAAGGTACATTCAAAGTCACAAAACGTGCTCAACTAGGCCTGAAAGTGCATTTAAAGCAATAAAAACTCAAAATGAGTGTCACGCCTAAACCAAAGGACTTATGCACACATTTCAACATGTATTTAGTTCAGGTTGACATTCTGAAGCCTAAATGAGCATTAATTTGACTACACAACTTATTCTTATGAAGATACATTCAAAGTAAAAAAACGGGCTCAACTCGGACTGAAAGTGCATTTAAAGCAATAAAAACTCAAAATGAGTGTCACGCCTAAACCAAAGGCCTTATGCACACATTTCAACATGTATTTAGTTCGGGTTGACCTCCTGAAGCCTAAATGAGCATTAATTTGACTACACAACTCATTCCTATGAAGATACATTCAAAGTAAAAAAAACGGGCTCAACTCGGACTGAAAGTGCATTTAAAGCAATAAAAACTGAAAATGAGTGTCACGCCTAAACCAAAGGACTTATGCACACATTTCAACATGTATTTAGTTCAGGTTGACGTCCTGAAGCCTAAATGAGCATTAATTTGACTACACAACTTATTCCTATGAAGATACATTCAAAGTAAAAAAACGTGCTCTACTCGGCCTGAAAATGCATTTAAAGCAATAAAAACTCAAAATGAGTGCCACGCCTAAACCAAAGGCCTTATGCACACATTTCAACATGTATTTAGTTCAGGTTGACCTCCTGAAGCCTAAATGAGCATTAATTTGACTACACAACTCATTCCTATGTAGGAACATTCAAAGGAAAAAAACGGGCTCAACTCGGACTGAAAGTACATTTAAAGCAATAAAAACTGAAAATGAGTGTCACGCCTAAACCAAAGGACTTATGCACACATTTCAACATGTATTTAGTTCAGGTTGACATTCTGAAGCCTAAATGAGCATTAATTTGACTACACAACTTATTCCTATGAAGATACATTCAAAGTAAAAAAACGGGCTCAACTCGGACTGAAAGTGCATTTAAAGCAATAAAAACTGAAAATGAGTGTCACGCCTAAACCAAAGGACTTATGCACACATTTCAACATGTATTTAGTTCAGGTTGACCTCCTGAAGCCTAAATGAGCATTAATTTGACTACACAACTCATTCCTATGAAGGTACATTCAAAGTCACAAAACGTGCTCAACTAGGCCTGAAAGTGCATTTAAAGCAATAAAAACTCAAAATGAGTGTCACGCCTAAACCAAAGGACTTATGCACACATTTCAACATGTATTTAGTTCAGGTTGACCTCCTGAAGCCTAAATCACCATTAATTTGACTACACAACTTATTCCTATGAAGATACATTCAAAGTAAAAAAACGGGCTCAACTCGGACTGAAAGTGCATTTAAAGCAATAAAAACTGAAAATGAGTGTCACGCCTAAACCAAAGGACTTATGCACACATTTCAACATGTATTTAGTTCAGGTTGACCTCCTGAAGCCTAAATCACCATTAATTTGACTACACAACTTATTCCTATGAAGATACATTCAAAGTAAAAAAAACGGGCTCAACTCGGACTGAAAGTGCATTTAAAGCAATAAAAACTGAAAATGAGTGTCACGCCTAAACCAAAGGACTTATGCACACATTTCAACATGTATTTAGTTCAGGTTGACCTCCTGAAGCCTAAATGAGCATTAATTTGACTACACAACTCATTCCTATGAAGGTACATTCAAAGTCACAAAACGTGCTCTACTCGGCCTGAAAATGCATTTAAAGCAAGAAAAAATCAAAATGAGTGTCACACCTAAACCTACATTTAAAGTAAAAAAATGTGCTCTACTCGGCCTGAAAATGCATTTAAAGCAATAAAAACTCAAATTGAGTGTCACGCCTAAACCAAAGGACTTATACACACATTTCAACATGTATTTAGTTCGGGTTGACCTCCTGAAGCCTAAATGAGCATTAATTTGACTACACAACTCATTCCTATGAAGGAACATTCAAAGGAAAAAAACGGGCTCAACTCGGACTGAAAGTACATTTAAAGCAATAAAAACTGAAAATGAGTGTCACGCCTAAACCAAAGGACTTATGCACACATTTCAACATGTATTTAGTTCAGGTTGACCTCCTGAAGCCTAAATGAGCATTAATTCGACTACACAACTCATTCCTATGAAGGTACATTCAAAGTCACAAAACGTGCTCAACTAGGCCTGAAAGTGCATTTAAAGCAATAAAAACTCAAAATGAGTGTCACGCCTAAACCAAAGGACTTATGCACACATTTCAACATGTATTTAGTTCAGGTTGACATTCTGAATCCTAAATGAGCATTAATTTGACTACACAACTTATTCCTATGAAGATACATTCAAAGTAAAAAAACGGGCTCAACTCGGACTGAAAGTGCATTTAAAGCAATAAAAACTGAAAATGAGTGTCACGCCTAAACCAAAGGACTTATGCACACATTTCAACATGTATTTAGTTCAGGTTGACCTCCTGAAGCCTAAATCACCATTAATTTGACTACACAACTTATTCCTATGAAGATACATTCAAAGTAAAAAAACGTGCTCTACTCGGCCTGAAAATGCATTTAAAGCAATAAAAACTCAAAATGAGTGTCACGCCTAAACCAAAGGCCTTATGCACACATTTCAACATGTATTTAGTTCGGGTTGACCTCCTGAAGCCTAAATGAGCATTAATTTGACTACACAACTCATTCCTATGAAGGAACATTCAAAGGAAAAAAACGGGCTCAACTCGGACTGAAAGTACATTTAAAGCAATAAAAACTGAAAATGAGTGTCACGCCTAAACCAAAGGACTTATGCACACATTTCAACATGTATTTAGTTCAGGTTGACCCCCTGAAGCCTAAATCACCATTATTTTGTCTATACAACTCATTCCTATGAAGATATATTCAAAGTCACAAAACGTGCTCAACTAGGCCTGAAAGTGCATTTAAAGCAATAAAAACTCAAAATGAGTGTCACGCCTAAACCAAAGGACTTATGCACACATTTCAACATGTATTTAGTTCAGGTTGACATTCTGAAGCCTAAATGAGCATTAATTTGACTACACAACTCATTCCTATGAAGGTACATTCAAAGTCACAAAACGTGCTCTACTCGGCCTGAAAATGCATTTAAAGCAAGAAAAAATCAAAATGAGTGTCACACCTAAACCTACATTTAAAGTAAAAAAATGTGCTCTACTCGGCCTGAAAATGCATTTAAAGCAATAAAAACTCAAATTGAGTGTCACGCCTAAACCAAAGGACTTATACACACATTTCAACATGTATTTAATTCAGGTTGACACTCTGAAGCCTAAATGAGCATTATTTTGTCTATACAACTCATTACTATGAAGGTACATTCAAAGTCACAAAACGTGCTCAACTCGGCCTGAAAGTGCATTTAAAGCAATAAAATCTCAAAATGAGTTTCACGCCTAAATCAAAGGACTTATGCACACATTTCAACATGTATTTAGTTTAGGTTGACCTCCTGAAGCCTAAATGAGCATTAATTTGATCACACAACTCATTCCCATGAAGATACATTCAAAGTCAGTAAGTGCCCTGCTCTGTCTGAAAATGCATTTGAATCAATAAAAACTAAAATTGAGTGTCATGCCTAAACCAAAGGACGTCTGCACACATTTCAACGTCTAAAGTGTTGTTTCCGATGCGTGCTAGTGTATGTGTGCGTGCGTGTGTGAGAGTGTGTAGGTGTGTGCGTGTGTTTGTGTGTGTTTGTGTGGGTGCGTGCGTGTGTGTGTGCGCGTGTGTGTGTTGTGCGCACCCCCCCCCCCCAAAAAAAGTACTGTATTCGGATAAAAATGACGAATTACTCAGAGGTTTTAACTTTTGCTTGCACTTGATTTGTTCTCACACCGACGACGTCCACCAATGACAGCCCGAGTGGATCTAGCCCACGTGGTGTGAGAGCAGGGGGAGGTGAAAAGATGCAAAGCCTAGGTGATTGGCTGTGCATCTTTCAGTCTTCCACGTGGGTTAGTCTTTGATCTTCAATCAGTGTCCAAATGTTGTTTACATGCGTAGCGTGTGCGGATGTGTGTGCCTCTCATGAGTTTGTGTGTGTGTTTGCGCGCGCGTGATCGTGTGCCCATACATGTGTGAGTGTTTCTTTGATCTAAATCATCGTTGGTGTGTTGTTTACGATACGTGCTCGTCTGTGCGTACGTTTGTGTGAGGTGTGTGCGTGCTTTTGTGTGTGTGCTTGCTGCGTGCTGGCGCGCTCGGAAGCGTGTGTGTCACAGAGAAAGAGAGGGAGCGGGATCGCTGGCCTGTATGTACTCTATGTGAAACACACAGGACATTTGTAATTTCGTCCCTTTCACATTTTTTGGCTTTTTTAAAAATAAAACTTATTTTCATCAATGGTTCATAATGAGTGTCACGCCTAGACCAAATGACTTATGCACACATTTCAACATTTATTTAGTTCAGGTTGACCTCCTGAAGCCCAAATGAGCGTTAATTTGACCACACAACTCATTCCTATGAAGGAACATTCAAAGTCACAAAACGTGCTCAACTAGGCCTGAAAGTGCATTTAAAGCAATAAAAACTCAAAATGAGTGTCACGCCTAAACCAAAGGACTTATGCACACATTTCAACATGTATTTAGTTCAGGTTGACCTCCTGAAGCCTAAATCACCATTAATTTGACTACACAACTTATTCCTATGAAGATACATTCAAAGTAAAAAAACGGGCTCAACTCGGACTGAAAGTGCATTTAAAGCAATAAAAACTGAAAATGAGTGTCACGCCTAAACCAAAGGACTTATGCACACATTTCAACATGTATTTAGTTCAGGTTGACGTCCTGAAGCCTAAATGAGCATTAATTTGACTACACAACTTATTCCTATGAAGATACATTCAAAGTAAAAAAACGTGCTCTACTCGGCCTGAAAATGCATTTAAAGCAATAAAAACTCAAAATGAGTGCCACGCCTAAACCAAAGGCCTTATGCACACATTTCAACATGTATTTAGTTCAGGTTGACCTCCTGAAGCCTAAATGAGTATAATTTGACTACACAACTCATTCCTATGAAGGTACATTAAAAGTCACAAAACGTGCTCAACTAGGCCTGAAAGTGCATTTAAAGCAATAAAAACTCAAAATGAGTGTCACGCCTAAACCAAAGGACTTATGCACACATTTCAACATGTATTTAGTTCAGGTTGACATTCTGAAGCCTAAATGAGCATTAATTTGATCACACAACTCATTCCTATGAAGATACATTCAAACTCAGAAACGTGCTCTACTCGGCCTGAAAATGCATTTAAAGCAATAAAAACTCAAAATGAGTGTCACGCCTAAACCAAAGGACTTATGCACACATTTCAACATGTATTTAGTTCAGGTTGACATTCTGAAGCCTAAATGAGCATTAATTTGACTACACAACTTATTCCTATGAAGATACATTCAAAGTAAAAAAACGGGCTCAACTTGGACTGAAAGTGCATTTAAAGCAATAAAAACTGAAAATGAGTGTCACGCCTAAACCAAAGGACTTATGCACACATTTCAAAATGTATTTAGTTCAGGTTGACCTCCTGAAGCCTGAATGAGCATTAATTTGACTACACAACTTATTCCTATGAAGATACATTCAAAGTAAAAAAACGTGCTCTACTCGGCCTGTAAATGCATTTAAAGCAATAAAAACTCAAAATGAGTGTCACGCCTAAACCAAAGGCCTTATGCACACATTTCAACATGTATTTAGTTCGGGTTGACCTCCTGAAGCCTAAATGAGCATTAATTTGACTACACAACTCATTCCTATGAAGGAACATTCAAAGGAAAAAAACGGGCTCAACTCGGACTGAAAGTACATTTAAAGCAATAAAAACTGAAAATGAGTGTCACGCCTAAACCAAAGGACTTATGCACACATTTCAACATGTATTTAGTTCAGGTTGACCTCCTGAAGCCTAAATGAGCATTAATTCGACTACACAACTCATTCCTATGAAGGTACATTCAAAGTCACAAAACGTGCTCAACTAGGCCTGAAAGTGCATTTAAAGCAATAAAAACTCAAAATGAGTGTCACGCCTAAACCAAAGGACTTATGCACACATTTCAACATGTATTTAGTTCAGGTTGACATTCTGAAGCCTAAATGAGCATTAATTTGACTACACAACTTATTCCTATGAAGATACATTCAAAGTAAAAAAACGGGCTCAACTCGGACTGAAAGTGCATTTAAAGCAATAAAAACTGAAAATGAGTGTCACGCCTAAACCAAAGGACTTATGCACACATTTCAACATGTATTTAGTTCAGGTTGACCTCCTGAAGCCTAAATCACCATTAATTTGACTACACAACTTATTCCTATGAAGATACATTCAAAGTAAAAAAACGGGCTCAACTCGGACTGAAAGTGCATTTAAAGCAATAAAAACTGAAAATGAGTGTCACGCCTAAACCAAAGGACTTATGCACACATTTCAACATGTATTTAGTTCAGGATGACGTCCTGAAGCCTAAATGAGCATTAACTTGACTACACAACTTATTCCTATGAAGATACATTCAAAGTAAAAAAACGTGCTCTACTCGGCCTGAAAATGCATTTAAAGCAATAAAAACTCAAAATGAGTGCCACGCCTAAACCAAAGGCCTTATGCACACATTTCAACATGTATTTAGTTCAGGTTGACCTCCTAAAGCCTAAATGAGCATTAATTTGACTACACAACTCATTCCTATGAAGGAACATTCAAAGGAAAAAAACGGGCTCAACCCGGACTGAAAGTACATTTAAAGCAATAAAAACTGAAAATGAGTGTCACGCCTAAACCAAAGGACTTATGCACACATTTCAACATGTATTTAGTTCAGGTTGACATTCTGAAGCCTAAATGAGCATTAATTTGACTACACAACTTATTCCTATGAAGATACATTCAAAGTAAAAAAACGGGCTCAACTCGGACTGAAAGTGCATTTAAAGCAATAAAAACTGAAAATGAGTGTCACGCCTAAACCAAAGGACTTATGCACACATTTCAACATGTATTTAGTTCGGGTTGACCTCCTGAAGCCTAAATGAGCATTAATTTGACTACACAACTCATTCCTATGAAGGTACATTCAAAGTCACAAAACGTGCTCAACTAGGCCTGAAAGTGCATTTAAAGCAATAAAAACTCAAAATGAGTGTCACGCCTAAACCAAAGGACTTATGCACACATTTCAACATGTATTTAGTTCAGGTTGACCTCCTGAAGCCTAAATCACCATTATTTTGTCTATACAACTCATTCCTATGAAGATATATTCAAAGTCACAAAATGTGCTCAACTAGGCCTGAAAGTGCATTTAAAGCAATAAAAACTCAAAATGAGTGTCACGCCTAAACCAAAGGACTTATGCACACATTTCAACATGTATTTAGTTCAGGTTGACATTCTGAAGCCTAAATGAGCATTAATTTGACTACACAACTTATTCCTATGAAGATACATTCAAAGTAAAAAAACGGGCTCAACTCGGACTGAAAGTGCATTTAAAGCAATAAAAACTCAAAATGAGTGTCACGCCTAAACCAAAGGCCTTATGCACACATTTCAACATGTATTTAGTTCGGGTTGACCTCCTGAAGCCTAAATGAGCATTAATTTGTCTATACAACTCATTCCTATGAAGATATATTCAAAGTCACAAAACGTGCTCAACTAGGCCTGAAAGTGCATTTAAAGCAATAAAAACTCAAAATGAGTGTCACGCCTAAACCAAAGGACTTATGCACACATTTCAACATGTATTTAGTTCAGGTTGACCTCCTGAAGCCAAAATCACCATTATTTTGTCTATACAACTAATTCCTATGAAGGTACATTCAAAGTCACAAAACGTGCTCTACTCGGCCTGAAAATGCATTTAAAGCAAGAAAAAATCAAAATGAGTGTCACACCTAAACCTACATTTAAAGTAAAAAAATGTGCTCTACTCGGCCTGAAAATGCATTTAAAGCAATAAAAACTCAAATTGAGTGTCACGCCTAAACCAAAGGACTTATACACACATTTCAACATGTATTTAATTCAGGTTGACATTCTGAAGCCTAAATGAGCATTATTTTGTCTATACAACTCATTCCTATGAAGGTACATTCAAAGTCACAAAACGTGCTCAACTAGGCCTGAAAGTGCATTTAAAGCAATAAAATCTCAAAATGAGTTTCACGCCTAAATCAAAGGACTTATGCACACATTTCAACATGTATTTAGTTTAGGTTGACCTCCTGAAGCCTAAATGAGCATTAATTTGACTACACAACTCATTCCTATGAAGGTACATTCAAAGTCACAAAACGTGCTCAACTAGGCCTGAAAGTGCATTTAAAGCAATAAAAACTCAAAATTAGTGTCACGCCTAAACCAAAGGACTTATGCACACATTTCAACATGTATTTAGTTCAGGTTGACATTCTGAAGCCTAAATGAGCATTAATTTGACTACACAACTTATTCCTATGAAGATACATTCAAAGTAAAAAAACGGGCTCAACTTGGACTGAAAGTGCATTTAAAGCAATAAAAACTGAAAATGAGTGTCACGCCTAAACCAAAGGACTTATGCACACATTTCAAAATGTATTTAGTTCAGGTTGACCTCCTGAAGCCTAAATGAGCATTAATTTGACTACACAACTTATTCCTATGAAGATACATTCAAAGTAAAAAAACGTGCTCTACTCGGCCTGAAAATGCATTTAAAGCAATAAAAACTCAAAATGAGTGTCACGCCTAAACCAAAGGACTTATGCACACATTTCAACATGTATTTAGTTCAGGTTGACCTCCTGAAGCCTAAATCACCATTATTTTGTCTATACAACTCATTCCTATGAAGATATATTCAAAGTCACAAAATGTGCTCAACTAGGCCTGAAAGTGCATTTAAAGCAATAAAAACTGAAAATGAGTGTCACGCCTAAACCAAAGGACTTATGCACACATTTCAACATGTATTTAGTTCAGGTTGACATTCTGAAGCCTAAATGAGCATTAATTTGACTACACAACTTATTCCTATGAAGATACATTCAAAGTAAAAAAACGGGCTCAACTCGGACTGAAAGTGCATTTAAAGCAATAAAAACTCAAAATGAGTGTCACGCCTAAACCAAAGGCCTTATGCACACATTTCAACATGTATTTAGTTCGGGTTGACCTCCTGAAGCCTAAATGAGCATTAATTTGTCTATACAACTCATTCCTATGAAGATATATTCAAAGTCACAAAACGTGCTCAACTAGGCCTGAAAGTGCATTTAAAGCAATAAAAACTCAAAATGAGTGTCACGCCTAAACCAAAGGACTTATGCACACATTTCAAGATGTATTTAGTTCAGGTTGACCTCCTTAAGCCAAAATCACCATTATTTTGTCTATACAACTCATTCCTATGAAGGTACATTCAAAGTCACAAAACGTGCTCTACTCGGCCTGAAAATGCATTTAAAGCAAGAAAAAATCAAAATGAGTGTCACACCTAAACCTACATTTAAAGTAAAAAAATGTGCTCTACTCGGCCTGAAAATGCATTTAAAGCAATAAAAACTCAAATTGAGTGTCACGCCTAAACCAAAGGACTTATACACACATTTCAACATGTATTTAATTCAGGTTGACATTCTGAAGCCTAAATGAGCATTATTTTGTCTATACAACTCATTCCTATGAAGGTACATTCAAAGTCACAAAACGTGCTCAACTAGGCCTGAAAGTGCATTTAAAGCAATAAAATCTCAAAATGAGTTTCACGCCTAAATCAAAGGACTTATGCACACATTTCAACATGTATTTAGTTTAGGTTGACCTCCTGAAGCCTAAATGAGCATTAATTTGACTACACAACTCATTCCTATGAAGGTACATTCAAAGTCACAAAACGTGCTCAACTAGGCCTGAAAGTGCATTTAAAGCAATAAAAACTCAAAATGAGTGTCACGCCTAAACCAAAGGACTTATGCACACATTTCAACATGTATTTAGTTCAGGTTGACATTCTGAAGCCTAAATGAGCATTAATTTGACTACACAACTTATTCCTATGAAGATACATTCAAAGTAAAAAAACGGGCTCAACTTGGACTGAAAGTGCATTTAAAGCAATAAAAACTGAAAATGAGTGTCACGCCTAAACCAAAGGACTTATGCACACATTTCAAAATGTATTTAGTTCAGGTTGACCTCCTGAAGCCTAAATGAGCATTAATTTGACTACACAACTTATTCCTATGAAGATACATTCAAAGTAAAAAAACGTGCTCTACTCGGCCTGAAAATGCATTTAAAGCAATAAAAACTCAAAATGAGTGTCACGCCTAAACCAAAGGCCTTATGCACACATTTCAACATGTATTTAGTTCGGGTTGACCTCCTGAAGCCTAAATGAGCATTAATTTGACTACACAACTCATTCCTATGAAGGAACATTCAAAGGAAAAAAACGGGCTCAACTCGGACTGAAAGTGCATTTAAAGCAATAAAAACTGAAAATGAGTGTCACGCCTAAACCAAAGGACTTATGCACACATTTCAACATGTATTTAGTTCAGGTTGACCTCCTGAAGCCTAAATGAGCATTAATTCGACTACACAACTCATTCCTATGAAGGTACATTCAAAGTCACAAAACGTGCTCAACTAGGCCTGAAAGTGCATTTAAAGCAATAAAAACTCAAAATGAGTGTCACGCCTAAACCAAAGGACTTATGCACACATTTCAACATGTATTTAGTTCAGGTTGACATTCTGAAGCCTAAATGAGCATTAATTTGACTACACAACTTATTCCTATGAAGATACATTCAAAGTAAAAAAACGGGCTCAACTCGGACTGAAAGTGCATTTAAAGCAATAAAAACTGAAAATGAGTGTCACGCCTAAACCAAAGGACTTATGCACACATTTCAACATGTATTTAGTTCAGGTTGACCTCCTGAAGCCTAAATCACCATTAATTTGACTACACAACTTATTCCTATGAAGATACATTCAAAGTAAAAAAACGTGCTCTACTCGGCCTGAAAATGCATTTAAAGCAATAAAAACTCAAAATGAGTGCCACGCCTAAACCAAAGGCCTTATGCACACATTTCAACATGTATTTAGTTCAGGTTGACATTCTGAAGCCTAAATGAGCATTAATTTGACTACACAACTCATTCCTATGAAGGTACATTCAAAGTCACAAAACGTGCTCAACTAGGCCTGAAAGTGCATTTAAAGCAATAAAAACTCAAAATGAGTGTCACGCCTAAACCAAAGGACTTATGCACACATTTCACATGTATTTAGTTCAGGTTGACCTCCTGAAGCCTAAATCACCATTATTTTGTCTATACAACTCATTCCTATGAAGATATATTCAAAGTCACAAAATGTGCTCAACTAGGCCTGAAAGTGCATTTAAAGCAATAAAAACTCAAAATGAGTGTCACGCCTAAACCAAAGGACTTATGCACACATTTCAACATGTATTTAGTTCAGGTTGACATTCTGAAGCCTAAATGAGCATTAATTTGACTACACAACTTATTCCTATGAAGATACATTCAAAGTAAAAAAACGGGCTCAACTCGGACTGAAAGTGCATTTAAAGCAATAAAAACTGAAAATGAGTGTCACGCCTAAACCAAAGGACTTATGCACACATTTCAACATGTATTTAGTTCAGGTTGACCTCCTGAAGCCTAAATGAGCATTAATTTGACTACACAACTCATTCTTATGAAGGTACATTCAAAGTCACAAAACGTGCTCAACTAGGCCTGAAAGTGCATTTAAAGCAATAAAAACTCAAAATGAGTGTCACGCCTAAACCAAAGGACTTATGCACACATTTCAACATGTATTTAGTTCAGGTTGACATTCTGAAGAATAAATGAGCATTAATTTGACTACACAACTTATTCCTATGAAGATACATTCAAAGTAAAAAAACGGGCTCAACTCGGACTGAAAGTGCATTTAAAGCAATAAAAACTGAAAATGAGTGTCACGCCTAAACCAAAGGACTTATGCACACATTTCAACATGTATTTAGTTCAGGTTGACCTCCTGAAGCCTAAATGAGCATTAATTTGACTACACAACTCATTCCTATGAAGGTACATTCAAAGTCACAAAACGTGCTCTACTCGGCCTGAAAATGCATTTAAAGCAAGAAAAAATCAAAATGAGTGTCACACCTAAACCTACATTTAAAGTAAAAAAATGTGCTCTACTCGGCCTGAAAATGCATTTAAAGCAATAAAAACTCAAATTGAGTGTCACGCCTAAACCAAAGGACTTATACACACATTTCAACATGTATTTAATTCAGGTTCACATTCTGAAGCCTAAATGAGCATTATTTTGTCTATACAACTCATTCCTATGAAGGTACATTCAAAGTCACAAAACGTGCTCAACTAGGCCTGAAAGTGCATTTAAAGCAATAAAATCTCAAAATGAGTGTCACGCCTAAACCAAAGGACTTATGCACACATTTCAACATGTATTTAGTTCAGGTTGACATTCTGAAGCCTAAATGAGCATTAATTTGACTACACAACTTATTCCTATGAAGATACATTCAAAGTAAAAAAACGGGCTCAACTCGGACTGAAAGTGCATTTAAAGCAATAAAAACTGAAAATGAGTGTCACGCCTAAACCAAAGGACTTATGCACACATTTCAACATGTATTTAGTTCAGGTTGACCTCCTGAAGCCTAAATGAGCATTAATTTGACTACACAACTCATTCTTATGAAGGTACATTCAAAGTCACAAAACGTGCTCAACTAGGCCTGAAAGTGCATTTAAAATAATAAAAACTCAAAATGAGTGTCACGCCTAAACCAAAGGACTTATGCACACATTTCAACATGTATTTAGTTCAGGTTGACATTCTGAAGAATAAATGAGCATTAATTTGACTACACAACTTATTCCTATGAAGATACATTCAAAGTAAAAAAACGGGCTCAACTCGGACTGAAAGTGCATTTAAAGCAATAAAAACTGAAAATGAGTGTCACGCCTAAACCAAAGGACTTATGCACACATTTCAACATGTATTTAGTTCAGGTTGACCTCCTGAAGCCTAAATGAGCATTAATTTGACTACACAACTCATTCCTATGAAGGTACATTCAAAGTCACAAAACGTGCTCTACTCGGCCTGAAAATGCATTTAAAGCAAGAAAAAATCAAAATGAGTGTCACACCTAAACCTACATTTAAAGTAAAAAAATGTGCTCTACTCGGCCTGAAAATGCATTTAAAGCAATAAAAACTCAAATTGAGTGTCACGCCTAAACCAAAGGACTTATACACACATTTCAACATGTATTTAATTCAGGTTCACATTCTGAAGCCTAAATGAGCATTATTTTGTCTATACAACTCATTCCTATGAAGGTACATTCAAAGTCACAAAACGTGCTCAACTAGGCCTGAAAGTGCATTTAAAGCAATAAAATCTCAAAATGAGTGTCACGCCTAAACCAAAGGACTTATGCACACATTTCAACATGTATTTAGTTCAGGTTGACATTCTGAAGCCTAAATGAGCATTAATTTGACTACACAACTTATTCCTATGAAGATACATTCAAAGTAAAAAAACGGGCTCAACTCGGACTGAAAGTGCATTTAAAGCAATAAAAACTGAAAATGAGTGTCACGCCTAAACCAAAGGACTTATGCACACATTTCAACATGTATTTAGTTCAGGTTGAACTCCTGAAGCCTAAATGAGCATTAATTTGACCACACACCTCATTCCTATGAAGGAACATTCAAAGTAAAAAAACGGGCTCAACTCGGACTGAAAGTGCATTTAAAGCAATAAAAACTGAAAATGAGTGTCACGCCTAAACCAAAGGACTTATGCACACATTTCAACATGTATTTAGTTCAGGTTGACATTCTGAAGCCTAAATGAGCATTAATTTGATCACACAACTCATTCCTATGAAGGAACATTCAAAGTAAAAAAACGGGCTCAACTCGGACTGAAAGTGCATTTAAAGCAGTAAAAACTGAAAATGAGTGTCACGCCTAAACCAAAGGACTTATGCACACATTTCAACATGTATTTAGTTCAGGTTGACATTCTGAAGCCTAAATGAGCATTAATTTGATCTCACAACTCATTCCTATGAAGGAACATTCAAAGTAAAAAAACGGGCTCAACTCGGACTGAAAGTGCATTTAAAGCAATAAAAACTGAAAATGAGTGTCACGCCTAAACCAAAGGACTTATGCACACATTTCAACATGTATTTAGTTCAGGTTGACCTCCTGAAGCCTAAATCACCATTATTTTGTCTATACAACTCATTCCTATGAAGATATATTCAAAGTCACAAAACGTGCTCTACTCGGCCTGAAAATGCATTTAAAGCAATAAAAACTCAAAATGAGTGCCACGCCTAAACCAAAGGCCTTATGCACACATTTCAACATGTATTTAGTTCAGGTTGACCTCCTGAAGCCTAAATGAGCATTAATTTGACTACACAACTCATTCCTATGAAGGAACATTCAAAGGAAAAAAACGGGCTCAACTCGGACTGAAAGTACATTTAAAGCAATAAAAACTGAAAATGAGTGTCACGCCTAAACCAAAGGACTTATGCACACATTTCAACATGTATTTAGTTCAGGTTGACATTCTGAAGCCTAAATGAGCATTAATTTGACTACACAACTTATTCCTATGAAGATACATTCAAAGTAAAAAAACGTGCTCTACTCGGCCTGAAAATGCATTTAAAGCAATAAAAACTCAAAATGAGTGTCACGCCTAAACCAAAGGCCTTATGCACACATTTCAACATGTATTTAGTTCAGGTTGACCTCCTGAAGCCTAAATCACCATTATTTTGTCTATACAACTCATTCCTATGAAGATATAATCAAAGTCACAAAACGTGCTCAACTAGGCCTGAAAGTGCATTTAAAGCAATAAAAACTCAAAATGAGTGTCACGCCTAAACCAAAGGACTTATGCACACATTTCAACATGTATTTAGTTCAGGTTGACATTCTGAAGCCTAAATGAGCATTAATTTGACTACACAACTTATTCCTATGAAGATACATTCAAAGTAAAAAAAACGGGCTCAACTCGGACTGAAAGTGCATTTAAAGCAATAAAAACTGAAAATGAGTGTCACGCCTAAACCAAAGGACTTATGCACACATTTCAACATGTATTTAGTTCAGGTTGACCTCCTGAAGCCTAAATGAGCATTAATTTGACTACACAACTCATTCCTATGAAGGTACATTCAAAGTCACAAAACGTGCTCTACTCGGCCTGAAAATGCATTTAAAGCAAGAAAAAATCAAAATGAGTGTCACACCTAAACCTACATTTAAAGTAAAAAAATGTGCTCTACTCGGCCTGAAAATGCATTTAAAGCAATAAAAACTCAAATTGAGTGTCACGCCTAAACCAAAGGACTTATACACACATTTCAACATGTATTTAGTTCGGGTTGACCTCCTGAAGCCTAAATGAGCATTAATTTGACTACACAACTCATTCCTATGAAGGAACATTCAAAGGAAAAAAACGGGCTCAACTCGGACTGAAAGTACATTTAAAGCAATAAAAACTGAAAATGAGTGTCACGCCTAAACCAAAGGACTTATGCACACATTTCAACATGTATTTAGTTCAGGTTGACCTCCTGAAGCCTAAATCACCATTATTTTGTCTATACAACTCATTCCTATGAAGATATATTCAAAGTCACAAAACGTGCTCTACTCGGCCTGAAAATGCATTTAAAGCAATAAAAACTCAAAATGAGTGCCACGCCTAAACCAAAGGCCTTATGCACACATTTCAACATGTATTTAGTTCAGGTTGACCTCCTGAAGCCTAAATGAGCATTAATTTGACTACACAACTCATTCCTATGAAGGAACATTCAAAGGAAAAAAACGGGCTCAACTCGGACTGAAAGTACATTTAAAGCAATAAAAACTGAAAATGAGTGTCACGCCTAAACCAAAGGACTTATGCACACATTTCAACATGTATTTAGTTCAGGTTGACATTGTGAAGCCTAAATGAGCATTAATTTGACTACACAACTTATTCCTATGAAGATACATTCAAAGTAAAAAAACGGGCTCAACTCGGACTGAAAGTGCATTTAAAGCAATAAAAACTGAAAATGAGTGTCACGCCTAAACCAAAGGACTTATGCACACATTTCAACATGTATTTAGTTCGAGTTGACCTCCTGAAGCCTAAATGAGCATTAATTTGACTACACAACTCATTCCTATGAAGGTACATTCAAAGTCACAAAACGTGCTCAACTAGGCCTGAAAGTGCATTTAAAGCAATAAAAACTCAAAATGAGTGTCACGCCTAAACCAAAGGACTTATGCACACATTTCAACATGTATTTAGTTCAGGTTGACCTCCTGAAGCCTAAATCACCATTATTTTGTCTATACAACTCATTCCTATGAAGATATATTCAAAGTCACAAAATGTGCTCAACTAGGCCTGAAAGTGCATTTAAAGCAATAAAAACTCAAAATGAGTGTCACGCCTAAACCAAAGGACTTATGCACACATTTCAACATGTATTTAGTTCAGGTTGACATTCTGAAGCCTAAATGAGCATTAATTTGACTACACAACTCATTCCTATGAAGATACATTCAAAGTAAAAAAAACGGGCTCAACTCGGACTGAAAGTGCATTTAAAGCAATAAAAACTGAAAATGAGTGTCACGCCTAAACCAAAGGACTTATGCACACATTTCAACATGTATTTAGTTCAGGTTGACGTCCTGAAGCCTAAATGAGCATTAATTTGACTACACAACTTATTCCTATGAAGATACATTCAAAGTAAAAAAACGTGCTCTACTCGGCCTGAAAATGCATTTAAAGCAATAAAAACTCAAAATGAGTGCCACGCCTAAACCAAAGGCCTTATGCACACATTTCAACATGTATTTAGTTCAGGTTGACCTCCTGAAGCCTAAATGAGCATTAATTTGACTACACAACTCATTCCTATGTAGGAACATTCAAAGGAAAAAAACGGGCTCAACTCGGACTGAAAGTACATTTAAAGCAATAAAAACTGAAAATGAGTGTCACGCCTAAACCAAAGGACTTATGCACACATTTCAACATGTATTTAGTTCAGGTTGACATTCTGAAGCCTAAATGAGCATTAATTTGACTACACAACTTATTCCTATGAAGATACATTCAAAGTAAAAAAACGGGCTCAACTCGGACTGAAAGTGCATTTAAAGCAATAAAAACTGAAAATGAGTGTCACGCCTAAACCAAAGGACTTATGCACACATTTCAACATGTATTTAGTTCAGGTTGACCTCCTGAAGCCTAAATCACCATTAATTTGACTACACAACTTATTCCTATGAAGATACATTCAAAGTAAAAAAACGGGCTCAACTCGGACTGAAAGTGCATTTAAAGCAATAAAAACTGAAAATGAGTGTCACGCCTAAACCAAAGGACTTATGCACACATTTCAACATGTATTTAGTTCAGGTTGACCTCCTGAAGCCTAAATCACCATTAATTTGACTACACAACTTATTCCTATGAAGATACATTCAAAGTAAAAAAAACGGGCTCAACTCGGACTGAAAGTGCATTTAAAGCAATAAAAACTGAAAATGAGTGTCACGCCTAAACCAAAGGACTTATGCACACATTTCAACATGTATTTAGTTCAGGTTGACCTCCTGAAGCCTAAATGAGCATTAATTTGACTACACAACTCATTCCTATGAAGGTACATTCAAAGTCACAAAACGTGCTCTACTCGGCCTGAAAATGCATTTAAAGCAAGAAAAAATCAAAATGAGTGTCACACCTAAACCTACATTTAAAGTAAAAAAATGTGCTCTACTCGGCCTGAAAATGCATTTAAAGCAATAAAAACTCAAATTGAGTGTCACGCCTAAACCAAAGGACTTATACACACATTTCAACATGTATTTAGTTCGGGTTGACCTCCTGAAGCCTAAATGAGCATTAATTTGACTACACAACTCATTCCTATGAAGGAACATTCAAAGGAAAAAAACGGGCTCAACTCGGACTGAAAGTACATTTAAAGCAATAAAAACTGAAAATGAGTGTCACGCCTAAACCAAAGGACTTATGCACACATTTCAACATGTATTTAGTTCAGGTTGACCTCCTGAAGCCTAAATCACCATTATTTTGTCTATACAACTCATTCCTATGAAGATATATTCAAAGTCACAAAACGTGCTCTACTCGGCCTGAAAATGCATTTAAAGCAATAAAAACTCAAAATGAGTGCCACGCCTAAACCAAAGGCCTTATGCACACATTTCAACATGTATTTAGTTCAGGTTGACCTCCTGAAGCCTAAATGAGCATTAATTTGACTACACAACTCATTCCTATGAAGGAACATTCAAAGGAAAAAAACGGGCTCAACTCGGACTGAAAGTACATTTAAAGCAATAAAAACTGAAAATGAGTGTCACGCCTAAACCAAAGGACTTATGCACACATTTCAACATGTATTTAGTTCAGGTTGACATTGTGAAGCCTAAATGAGCATTAATTTGACTACACAACTTATTCCTATGAAGATACATTCAAAGTAAAAAAACGGGCTCAACTCGGACTGAAAGTGCATTTAAAGCAATAAAAACTGAAAATGAGTGTCACGCCTAAACCAAAGGACTTATGCACACATTTCAACATGTATTTAGTTCGAGTTGACCTCCTGAAGCCTAAATGAGCATTAATTTGACTACACAACTCATTCCTATGAAGGTACATTCAAAGTCACAAAACGTGCTCAACTAGGCCTGAAAGTGCATTTAAAGCAATAAAAACTCAAAATGAGTGTCACGCCTAAACCAAAGGACTTATGCACACATTTCAACATGTATTTAGTTCAGGTTGACCTCCTGAAGCCTAAATCACCATTATTTTGTCTATACAACTCATTCCTATGAAGATATATTCAAAGTCACAAAATGTGCTCAACTAGGCCTGAAAGTGCATTTAAAGCAATAAAAACTCAAAATGAGTGTCACGCCTAAACCAAAGGACTTATGCACACATTTCAACATGTATTTAGTTCAGGTTGACATTCTGAAGCCTAAATGAGCATTAATTTGACTACACAACTCATTCCTATGAAGATACATTCAAAGTAAAAAAAACGGGCTCAACTCGGACTGAAAGTGCATTTAAAGCAATAAAAACTGAAAATGAGTGTCACGCCTAAACCAAAGGACTTATGCACACATTTCAACATGTATTTAGTTCAGGTTGACGTCCTGAAGCCTAAATGAGCATTAATTTGACTACACAACTTATTCCTATGAAGATACATTCAAAGTAAAAAAACGTGCTCTACTCGGCCTGAAAATGCATTTAAAGCAATAAAAACTCAAAATGAGTGCCACGCCTAAACCAAAGGCCTTATGCACACATTTCAACATGTATTTAGTTCAGGTTGACCTCCTGAAGCCTAAATGAGCATTAATTTGACTACACAACTCATTCCTATGAAGGAACATTCAAAGGAAAAAAACGGGCTCAACTCGGACTGAAAGTACATTTAAAGCAATAAAAACTGAAAATGAGTGTCACGCCTAAACCAAAGGACTTATGCACACATTTCAACATGTATTTAGTTCAGGTTGACATTCTGAAGCCTAAATGAGCATTAATTTGACTACACAACTTATTCCTATGAAGATACATTCAAAGTAAAAAAACGGGCTCAACTCGGACTGAAAGTGCATTTAAAGCAATAAAAACTGAAAATGAGTGTCACGCCTAAACCAAAGGACTTATGCACACATTTCAACATGTATTTAGTTCGAGTTGACCTCCTGAAGCCTAAATGAGCATTAATTTGACTACACAACTCATTCCTATGAAGGTACATTCAAAGTCACAAAACGTGCTCAACTAGGCCTGAAAGTGCATTTAAAGCAATAAAAACTCAAAATGAGTGTCACGCCTAAACCAAAGGACTTATGCACACATTTCAACATGTATTTAGTTCAGGTTGACCTCCTGAAGCCTAAATCACCATTATTTTGTCTATACAACTCATTCCTATGAAGATATATTCAAAGTCACAAAATGTGCTCAACTAGGCCTGAAAGTGCATTTAAAGCAATAAAAACTCAAAATGAGTGTCACGCCTAAACCAAAGGACTTATGCACACATTTCAACATGTATTTAGTTCAGGTTGACCCCCTGAAGCCTAAATCACCATTATTTTGTCTATACAACTCATTCCTATGAAGATATATTCAAAGTCACAAAATGTGCTCAACTAGGCCTGAAAGTGCATTTAAAGCAATAAAAACTCAAAATGAGTGTCACGCCTAAACCAAAGGACTTATGCACACATTTCAACATGTATTTAGTTCAGGTTGACATTCTGAAGCCTAAATGAGCATTAATTTGACTACACAACTTATTCCTATGAAGATACATTCAAAGTAAAAAAACGGGCTCAACTCGGACTGAAAGTGCATTTAAAGCAATAAAAACTCAAAATGAGTGTCACGCCTAAACCAAAGGCCTTATGCACACATTTCAACATGTATTTAGTTCGGGTTGACCTCCTGAAGCCTAAATGAGCATTAATTTGACTACACAACTCATTCCTATGAAGGAACATTCAAAGGAAAAAAACGGGCTCAACTCGGACTGAAAGTACATTTAAAGCAATAAAAACTGAAAATGAGTGTCACGCCTAAACCAAAGGACTTATGCACACATTTCAACATGTATTTAGTTCAGGTTGACCTCCTAAAGCCTAAATCACCATTATTTTGTCTATACAACTCATTCCTATGAAGATATATTCAAAGTCACAAAACGTGCTCAACTAGGCCTGAAAGTGCATTTAAAGCAATAAAAACTCAAAATGAGTGTCACGCCTAAACCAAAGGACTTATGCACACATTTACACATGTATTTAGTTCAGGTTGACCTCCTGAAGCCTAAATCACCATTATTTTGTCTATACAACTCATTCCTATGAAGGTACATTCAAAGTCACAAAACGTGCTCTACTCGGCCTGAAAATGCATTTAAAGCAAGAAAAAATCAAAATGAGTGTCACACCTAAACCTACATTTAAAGTAAAAAAATGTGCTCTACTCGGCCTGAAAATGCATTTAAAGCAATAAAAACTCAAATTGAGTGTCACGCCTAAACCAAAGGACTTATACACACATTTCAACATGTATTTAATTCAGGTTGACATTCTGAAGCCTAAATGAGCATTATTTTGTCTATACAACTCATTCCTATGAAGGTACATTCAAAGTCACAAAACGTGCTCAACTAGGCCTGAAAGTGCATTTAAAGCAATAAAATCTCAAAATGAGTTTCACGCCTAAATCAAAGGACTTATGCACACATTTCAACATGTATTTAGTTTAGGTTGACCTCCTGAAGCCTAAATGAGCATTAATTTGACTACACAACTCATTCCTATGAAGGTACATTCAAAGTCACAAAACGTGCTCAACTAGGCCTGAAAGTGCATTTAAAGCAATAAAAACTCAAAATGAGTGTCACGCCTAAACCAAAGGACTTATGCACACATTTCAACATGTATTTAGTTCAGGTTGACATTCTGAAGCCTAAATGAGCATTAATTTGACTACACAACTTATTCCTATGAAGATACATTCAAAGTAAAAAAACGGGCTCAACTTGGACTGAAAGTGCATTTAAAGCAATAAAAACTGAAAATGAGTGTCACGCCTAAACCAAAGGACTTATGCACACATTTCAAAATGTATTTAGTTCAGGTTGACCTCCTGAAGCCTAAATGAGCATTAATTTGACTACACAACTTATTCCTATGAAGATACATTCAAAGTAAAAAAACGTGCTCTACTCGGCCTGAAAATGCATTTAAAGCAATAAAAACTCAAAATGAGTGTCACGCCTAAACCAAAGGCCTTATGCACACATTTCAACATGTATTTAGTTCGGGTTGACCTCCTGAAGCCTAAATGAGCATTAATTTGACTACACAACTCATTCCTATGAAGGAACATTCAAAGGAAAAAAACGGGCTCAACTCGGACTGAAAGTACATTTAAAGCAATAAAAACTGAAAATGAGTGTCACGCCTAAACCAAAGGACTTATGCACACATTTCAACATGTATTTAGTTCAGGTTGACCTCCTGAAGCCTAAATGAGCATTAATTCGACTACACAACTCATTCCTATGAAGGTACATTCAAAGTCACAAAACGTGCTCAACTAGGCCTGAAAGTGCATTTAAAGCAATAAAAACTCAAAATGAGTGTCACGCCTAAACCAAAGGACTTATGCACACATTTCAACATGTATTTAGTTCAGGTTGACATTCTGAAGCCTAAATGAGCATTAATTTGACTACACAACTTATTCCTATGAAGATACATTCAAAGTAAAAAAACGGGCTCAACTCGGACTGAAAGTGCATTTAAAGCAATAAAAACTGAAAATGAGTGTCACGCCTAAACCAAAGGACTTATGCACACATTTCAACATGTATTTAGTTCAGGTTGACCTCCTGAAGCCTAAATCACCATTAATTTGACTACACAACTTATTCCTATGAAGATACATTCAAAGTAAAAAAACGGGCTCAACTCGGACTGAAAGTGCATTTAAAGCAATAAAAACTGAAAATGAGTGTCACGCCTAAACCAAAGGACTTATGCACACATTTCAACATGTATTTAGTTCAGGATGACGTCCTGAAGCCTAAATGAGCATTAACTTGACTACACAACTTATTCCTATGAAGATACATTCAAAGTAAAAAAACGTGCTCTACTCTGCCTGAAAATGCATTTAAAGCAATAAAAACTCAAAATGAGTGCCACGCCTAAACCAAAGGCCTTATGCACACATTTCAACATGTATTTAGTTCAGGTTGACCTCCTGAAGCCTAAATGAGCATTAATTTGACTACACAACTCATTCCTATGAAGGAACATTCAAAGGAAAAAAACGGGCTCAACCCGGACTGAAAGTACATTTAAAGCAATAAAAACTGAAAATGAGTGTCACGCCTAAACCAAAGGACTTATGCACACATTTCAACATGTATTTAGTTCAGGTTGACATCCTGAAGCCTAAATGAGCATTAATTTGACTACACAACTTATTCCTATGAAGATACATTCAAAGTAAAAAAACGGGCTCAACTCGGACTGAAAGTGCATTTAAAGCAATAAAAACTGAAAATGAGTGTCACGCCTAAACCAAAGGACTTATGCACACATTTCAACATGTATTTAGTTCGGGTTGACCTCCTGAAGCCTAAATGAGCATTAATTTGACTACACAACTCATTCCTATGAAGGTACATTCAAAGTCACAAAACGTGCTCAACTAGGCCTGAAAGTGCATTTAAAGCAATAAAAACTCAAAATGAGTGTCACGCCTAAACCAAAGGACTTATGCACACATTTCAACATGTATTTAGTTCAGGTTGACCTCCTGAAGCCTAAATCACCATTATTTTGTCTATACAACTCATTCCTATGAAGATATATTCAAAGTCACAAAATGTGCTCAACTAGGCCTGAAAGTGCATTTAAAGCAATAAAAACTCAAAATGAGTGTCACGCCTAAACCAAAGGACTTATGCACACATTTCAACATGTATTTAGTTCAGGTTGACATTCTGAAGCCTAAATGAGCATTAATTTGACTACACAACTTATTCCTATGAAGATACATTCAAAGTAAAAAAACGGGCTCAACTCGGACTGAAAGTGCATTTAAAGCAATAAAAACTCAAAATGAGTGTCACGCCTAAACCAAAGGCCTTATGCACACATTTCAACATGTATTTAGTTCGGGTTGACCTCCTGAAGCCTAAATGAGCATTAATTTGTCTATACAACTCATTCCTATGAAGATATATTCAAAGTCACAAAACGTGCTCAACTAGGACTGAAAGTGCATTTAAAGCAATAAAAACTGAAAATGAGTGTCACGCCTAAACCAAAGGACTTATACACACATTTCAACATGTATTTAATTCAGGTTGACATTCTGAAGCCTAAATGAGCATTATTTTGTCTATACAACTCATTCCTATGAAGGTACATTCAAAGTCACAAAACGTGCTCAACTAGGCCTGAAAGTGCATTTAAAGCAATAAAATCTCAAAATGAGTTTCACGCCTAAATCAAAGGACTTATGCACACATTTCAACATGTATTTAGTTTAGGTTGACCTCCTGAAGCCTAAATGAGCATTAATTTGACTACACAACTCATTCCTATGAAGGTACATTCAAAGTCACAAAACGTGCTCAACTAGGCCTGAAAGTGCATTTAAAGCAATAAAAACTCAAAATGAGTGTCACGCCTAAACCAAAGGACTTATGCACACATTTCAACATGTATTTAGTTCAGGTTGACATTCTGAAGCCTAAATGAGCATTAATTTGACTACACAACTTATTCCTATGAAGATACATTCAAAGTAAAAAAACGGGCTCAACTTGGACTGAAAGTGCATTTAAAGCAATAAAAACTGAAAATGAGTGTCACGCCTAAACCAAAGGACTTATGCACACATTTCAAAATGTATTTAGTTCAGGTTGACCTCCTGAAGCCTAAATGAGCATTAATTTGACTACACAACTTATTCCTATGAAGATACATTCAAAGTAAAAAAACGTGCTCTACTCGGCCTGAAAATGCATTTAAAGCAATAAAAACTCAAAATGAGTGTCACGCCTAAACCAAAGGCCTTATGCACACATTTCAACATGTATTTAGTTCGGGTTGACCTCCTGAAGCCTAAATGAGCATTAATTTGACTACACAACTCATTCCTATGAAGGAACATTCAAAGGAAAAAAACGGGCTCAACTCGGACTGAAAGTACATTTAAAGCAATAAAAACTGAAAATGAGTGTCACGCCTAAACCAAAGGACTTATGCACACATTTCAACATGTATTTAGTTCAGGTTGACCTCCTGAAGCCTAAATGAGCATTAATTCGACTACACAACTCATTCCTATGAAGGTACATTCAAAGTCACAAAACGTGCTCAACTAGGCCTGAAAGTGCATTTAAAGCAATAAAAACTCAAAATGAGTGTCACGCCTAAACCAAAGGACTTATGCACACATTTCAACATGTATTTAGTTCAGGTTGACATTCTGAAGCCTAAATGAGCATTAATTTGACTACACAACTTATTCCTATGAAGATACATTCAAAGTAAAAAAACGGGCTCAACTCGGACTGAAAGTGCATTTAAAGCAATAAAAACTGAAAATGAGTGTCACGCCTAAACCAAAGGACTTATGCACACATTTCAACATGTATTTAGTTCAGGTTGACCTCCTGAAGCCTAAATCACCATTAATTTGACTACACAACTTATTCCTATGAAGATACATTCAAAGTAAAAAAACGGGCTCAACTCGGACTGAAAGTGCATTTAAAGCAATAAAAACTGAAAATGAGTGTCACGCCTAAACCAAAGGACTTATGCACACATTTCAACATGTATTTAGTTCAGGATGACGTCCTGAAGCCTAAATGAGCATTAACTTGACTACACAACTTATTCCTATGAAGATACATTCAAAGTAAAAAAACGTGCTCTACTCTGCCTGAAAATGCATTTAAAGCAATAAAAACTCAAAATGAGTGCCACGCCTAAACCAAAGGCCTTATGCACACATTTCAACATGTATTTAGTTCAGGTTGACCTCCTGAAGCCTAAATGAGCATTAATTTGACTACACAACTCATTCCTATGAAGGAACATTCAAAGGAAAAAAACGGGCTCAACCCGGACTGAAAGTACATTTAAAGCAATAAAAACTGAAAATGAGTGTCACGCCTAAACCAAAGGACTTATGCACACATTTCAACATGTATTTAGTTCAGGTTGACATTCTGAAGCCTAAATGAGCATTAATTTGACTACACAACTTATTCCTATGAAGATACATTCAAAGTAAAAAAACGGGCTCAACTCGGACTGAAAGTGCATTTAAAGCAATAAAAACTGAAAATGAGTGTCACGCCTAAACCAAAGGACTTATGCACACATTTCAACATGTATTTAGTTCGGGTTGACATCCTGAAGCCTAAATGAGCATTAATTTGACTACACAACTCATTCCTATGAAGGTACATTCAAAGTCACAAAACGTGCTCAACTAGGCCTGAAAGTGCATTTAAAGCAATAAAAACTCAAAATGAGTGTCACGCCTAAACCAAAGGACTTATGCACACATTTCAACATGTATTTAGTTCAGGTTGACCTCCTGAAGCCTAAATCACCATTATTTTGTCTATACAACTCATTCCTATGAAGATATATTCAAAGTCACAAAATGTGCTCAACTAGGCCTGAAAGTGCATTTAAAGCAATAAAAACTCAAAATGAGTGTCACGCCTAAACCAAAGGACTTATGCACACATTTCAACATGTATTTAGTTCAGGTTGACATTCTGAAGCCTAAATGAGCATTAATTTGACTACACAACTTATTCCTATGAAGATACATTCAAAGTAAAAAAACGGGCTCAACTCGGACTGAAAGTGCATTTAAAGCAATAAAAACTCAAAATGAGTGTCACGCCTAAACCAAAGGCCTTATGCACACATTTCAACATGTATTTAGTTCGGGTTGACCTCCTGAAGCCTAAATGAGCATTAATTTGTCTATACAACTCATTCCTATGAAGATATATTCAAAGTCACAAAACGTGCTCAACTAGGCCTGAAAGTGCATTTAAAGCAATAAAAACTCAAAATGAGTGTCACGCCTAAACCAAAGGACTTATGCACACATTTCAACATGTATTTAGTTCAGGTTGACCTCCTGAAGCCTAAATCACCATTATTTTGTCTATACAACTCATTCCTATGAAGGTACATTCAAAGTCACAAAACGTGCTCTACTCGGCCTGAAAATGCATTTAAAGCAAGAAAAAATCAAAATGAGTGTCACACCTAAACCTACATTTAAAGTAAAAAAATGTGCTCTACTCGGCCTGAAAATGCATTTAAAGCAATAAAAACTCAAATTGAGTGTCACGCCTAAACCAAAGGACTTATACACACATTTCAACATGTATTTAATTCAGGTTGACATTCTGAAGCCTAAATGAGCATTATTTTGTCTATACAACTCATTCCTATGAAGGTACATTCAAAGTCACAAAACGTGCTCAACTAGGCCTGAAAGTGCATTTAAAGCAATAAAATCTCAAAATGAGTTTCACGCCTAAATCAAAGGACTTATGCACACATTTCAACATGTATTTAGTTTAGGTTGACCTCCTGAAGCCTAAATGAGCATTAATTTGACTACACAACTCATTCCTATGAAGGTACATTCAAAGTCACAAAACGTGCTCAACTAGGCCTGAAAGTGCATTTAAAGCAATAAAAACTCAAAATGAGTGTCACGCCTAAACCAAAGGACTTATGCACACATTTCAACATGTATTTAGTTCAGGTTGACATTCTGAAGCCTAAATGAGCATTAATTTGACTACACAACTTATTCCTATGAAGATACATTCAAAGTAAAAAAACGGGCTCAACTTGGACTGAAAGTGCATTTAAAGCAATAAAAACTGAAAATGAGTGTCACGCCTAAACCAAAGGACTTATGCACACATTTCAAAATGTATTTAGTTCAGGTTGACCTCCTGAAGCCTAAATGAGCATTAATTTGACTACACAACTTATTCCTATGAAGATACATTCAAAGTAAAAAAACGTGCTCTACTCGGCCTGAAAATGCATTTAAAGCAATAAAAACTCAAAATGAGTGTCACGCCTAAACCAAAGGCCTTATGCACACATTTCAACGTGTATTTAGTTCGGGTTGACCTCCTGAAGCCTAAATGAGCATTAATTTGACTACACAACTCATTCCTATGAAGGAACATTCAAAGGAAAAAAACGGGCTCAACTCGGACTGAAAGTACATTTAAAGCAATAAAAACTGAAAATGAGTGTCACGCCTAAACCAAAGGACTTATGCACACATTTCAACATGTATTTAGTTCAGGTTGACCTCCTGAAGCCTAAATGAGCATTAATTCGACTACACAACTCATTCCTATGAAGGTACATTCAAAGTCACAAAACGTGCTCAACTAGGCCTGAAAGTGCATTTAAAGCAATAAAAACTCAAAATGAGTGTCACGCCTAAACCAAAGGACTTATGCACACATTTCAACATGTATTTAGTTCAGGTTGACATTCTGAAGCCTAAATGAGCATTAATTTGACTACACAACTTATTCCTATGAAGATACATTCAAAGTAAAAAAACGGGCTCAACTCGGACTGAAAGTGCATTTAAAGCAATAAAAACTGAAAATGAGTGTCACGCCTAAACCAAAGGACTTATGCACACATTTCAACATGTATTTAGTTCAGGATGACGTCCTGAAGCCTAAATGAGCATTAACTTGACTACACAACTTATTCCTATGAAGATACATTCAAAGTAAAAAAACGTGCTCTACTCGGCCTGAAAATGCATTTAAAGCAATAAAAACACAAAATGAGTGCCACGCCTAAACCAAAGGCCTTATGCACACATTTCAACATGTATTTAGTTCAGGTTGACCTCTGTGGTATATGGTGTTTGCTGCTTCGCTGGTCTTCAAAAAACACTCGGTGATCGGTGGCTGTTTCCCGACGAATGAGCACTTCAGGGACCACGGCTGATTGGGAAAAGATTTTATTCTACCGATGTCAGAGTGGAATCGATTCTGGCTCCTGTGAGTCTCAGATATTATCAGGCCGCCCCGAAGAAACACATTCATGAGTTATATAGAGACAATATGATAATGAGAGGCAGGGAGGTACGCCTCTCATGCAAATCCAGAAACAAAGCAAGTAACATGTCATCTGACCCGGTGTGGCCGGAGGAGACCAAAGGTTATGAGGACCAACTGCAAAAGCATGTCCCGTGGAGGGGGCCCCAGACTTGGTGGGGCCAGGAAACCCCTCGGGGCTGCTAATCAACCAAGTGAAATAGGGTCCAGACTTCACACTACATTCTTTGGTTTAAGTACAAGCAGAAGCTGAATTCTCCCTGACCCGCAAATATAGAATAGAATCGTGTCACTGACGCCAGGTGGACATTCTAAGGCCACCTACAGGAATAGAGAGGGAATTCCAAATTACACTTCACCTCCTGAAGCCTAAATGAGCATTAATTTGACTACACAACTCATTCCTATGAAGGAACATTCAAAGGAAAAAAACGGGCTCAACCCGGACTGAAAGTACATTTAAAGCAATAAAAACTGAAAATGAGTGTCACGCCTAAACCAAAGGACTTATGCACACATTTCAACATGTATTTAGTTCAGGTTGACATTCTGAAGCCTAAATGAGCATTAATTTGACTACACAACTTATTCCTATGAAGATACATTCAAAGTAAAAAAACGGGCTCAACTCGGACTGAAAGTGCATTTAAAGCAATAAAAACTGAAAATGAGTGTCACGCCTAAACCAAAGGACTTATGCACACATTTCAACATGTATTTAGTTCGGGTTGACCTCCTGAAGCCTAAATGAGCATTAATTTGACTACACAACTCATTCCTATGAAGGTACATTCAAAGTCACAAAACGTGCTCAACTAGGCCTGAAAGTGCATTTAAAGCAATAAAAACTCAAAATGAGTGTCACGCCTAAACCAAAGGACTTATGCACACATTTCAACATGTATTTAGTTCAGGTTGACCTCCTGAAGCCTAAATCACCATTATTTTGTCTATACAACTCATTCCTATGAAGATATATTCAAAGTCACAAAATGTGCTCAACTAGGCCTGAAGGTGCATTTAAAGCAATAAAAACTCAAAATGAGTGTCACGCCTAAACCAAAGGACTTATGCACACATTTCAACATGTATTTAGTTCAGGTTGACATTCTGAAGCCTAAATGAGCATTAATTTGACTACACAACTTATTCCTATGAAGATACATTCAAAGTAAAAAAACGGGCTCAACTCGGACTGAAAGTGCATTTAAAGCAATAAAAACTCAAAATGAGTGTCACGCCTAAACCAAAGGCCTTATGCACACATTTCAACATGTATTTAGTTCGGGTTGACCTCCTGAAGCCTAAATGAGCATTAATTTGTCTATACAACTCATTCCTATGAAGATATATTCAAAGTCACAAAACGTGCTCAACTAGGCCTGAAAGTGCATTTAAAGCAATAAAAACTCAAAATGAGTGTCACGCCTAAACCAAAGGACTTATGCACACATTTCAACATGTATTTAGTTCAGGTTGACCTCCTGAAGCCTAAATCACCATTATTTTGTCTATACAACTCATTCCTATGAAGGTACATTCAAAGTCACAAAACGTGCTCTACTCGGCCTGAAAATGCATTTAAAGCAAGAAAAAATCAAAATGAGTGTCACACCTAAACCTACATTTAAAGTAAAAAAATGTGCTCTACTCGGCCTGAAAATGCATTTAAAGCAATAAAAACTCAAATTGAGTGTCACGCCTAAACCAAAGGACTTATACACACATTTCAACATGTATTTAATTCAGGTTGACATTCTGAAGCCTAAATGAGCATAATTTTGTCTATACAACTCATTCCTATGAAGGTACATTCAAAGTCACAAAACGTGCTCAACTAGGCCTGAAAGTGCATTTAAAGCAATAAAATCTCAAAATGAGTTTCACGCCTAAATCAAAGGACTTATGCACACATTTCAACATGTATTTAGTTTAGGTTGACCTCCTGAAGCCTAAATGAGCATTAATTTGACTACACAACTCATTCCTATGAAGGTACATTCAAAGTCACAAAACGTGCTCAACTAGGCCTGAAAGTGCATTTAAAGCAATAAAAACTCAAAATGAGTGTCACGCCTAAACCAAAGGACTTATGCACACATTTCAACATGTATTTAGTTCAGGTTGACATTCTGAAGCCTAAATGAGCATTAATTTGACTACACAACTTATTCCTATGAAGATACAATCAAAGTAAAAAAACGGGCTCAACTTGGACTGAAAGTGCATTTAAAGCAATAAAAACTGAAAATGAGTGTCACGCCTAAACCAAAGGACTTATGCACACATTTCAAAATGTATTTAGTTCAGGTTGACCTCCTGAAGCCTAAATGAGCATTAATTTGACTACACAACTTATTCCTATGAAGATACATTCAAAGTAAAAAAACGTGCTCTACTCGGCCTGAAAATGCATTTAAAGCAATAAAAACTCAAAATGAGTGTCACGCCTAAACCAAAGGCCTTATGCACACATTTCAACATGTATTTAGTTCGGGTTGACCTCCTGAAGCCTAAATGAGCATTAATTTGACTACACAACTCATTCCTATGAAGGAACATTCAAAGGAAAAAAACGGGCTCAACTCGGACTGAAAGTGCATTTAAAGCAATAAAAACTGAAAATGAGTGTCACGCCTAAACCAAAGGACTTATGCACACATTTCAACATGTATTTAGTTCAGGTTGACCTCCTGAAGCCTAAATGAGCATTAATTCGACTACACAACTCATTCCTATGAAGGTACATTCAAAGTCACAAAACGTGCTCAACTAGGCCTGAAAGTGCATTTAAAGCACTAAAAACTCAAAATGAGTGTCACGCCTAAACCAAAGGACTTATGCACACATTTCAACATGTATTTAGTTCAGGTTGACATTCTGAAGCCTAAATGAGCATTAATTTGACTACACAACTTATTCCTATGAAGATACATTCAAAGTAAAAAAACGGGCTCAACTCGGACTGAAAGTGCATTTAAAGCAATAAAAACTGAAAATGAGTGTCACGCCTAAACCAAAGGACTTATGCACACATTTCAACATGTATTTAGTTCAGGTTGACCTCCTGAAGCCTAAATCACCATTAATTTGACTACACAACTTATTCCTATGAAGATACATTCAAAGTAAAAAAACGTGCTCTACTCGGCCTGAAAATGCATTTAAAGCAATAAAAACTCAAAATGAGTGCCACGCCTAAACCAAAGGCCTTATGCACACATTTCAACATGTATTTAGTTCAGGTTGACATTCTGAAGCCTAAATGAGCATTAATTTGACTACACAACTCATTCCTATGAAGGTACATTCAAAGTCACAAAACGTGCTCAACTAGGCCTGAAAGTGCATTTAAAGCAATAAAAACTCAAAATGAGTGTCACGCCTAAACCAAAGGACTTATGCACACATTTCAACATGTATTTAGTTCAGGTTGACCTCCTGAAGCCTAAATCACCATTATTTTGTCTATACAACTCATTCCTATGAAGATATATTCAAAGTCACAAAATGTGCTCAACTAGGCCTGAAAGTGCATTTAAAGCAATAAAAACTCAAAATGAGTGTCACGCCTAAACCAAAGGACTTATGCACACATTTCAACATGTATTTAGTTCAGGTTGACATTCTGAAGCCTAAATGAGCATTAATTTGACTACACAACTTATTCCTATGAAGATACATTCAAAGTAAAAAAACGGGCTCAACTCGGACTGAAAGTGCATTTAAAGCAATAAAAACTGAAAATGAGTGTCACGCCTAAACCAAAGGACTTATGCACACATTTCAACATGTATTTAGTTCAGGTTGACCTCCTGAAGCCTAAATGAGCATTAATTTGACTACACAACTCATTCTTATGAAGGTACATTCAAAGTCACAAAACGTGCTCAACTAGGCCTGAAAGTGCATTTAAAGCAATAAAAACTCAAAATGAGTGTCACGCCTAAACCAAAGGACTTATGCACACATTTCAACATGTATTTAGTTCAGGTTGACATTCTGAAGAATAAATGAGCATTAATTTGACTACACAACTTATTCCTATGAAGATACATTCAAAGTAAAAAAACGGGCTCAACTCGGACTGAAAGTGCATTTAAAGCAATAAAAACTGAAAATGAGTGTCACGCCTAAACCAAAGGACTTATGCACACATTTCAACATGTATTTAGTTCAGGTTGACCTCCTGAAGCCTAAATGAGCATTAATTTGACTACACAACTCATTCCTATGAAGGTACATTCAAAGTCACAAAACGTGCTCAACTAGGCCTGAAAGTGCATTTAAAGCAATAAAATCTCAAAATGAGTTTCACGCCTAAATCAAAGGACTTATGCACACATTTCAACATGTATTTAGTTTAGGTTGACCTCCTGAAGCCTAAATGAGCATTAATTTGATCACACAACTCATTCCCATGAAGATACATTCAAAGTCAGTAAGTGCCCTGCTCTGTCTGAAAATGCATTTGAATCAATAAAAACTAAAATTGAGTGTCATGCCTAAACCAAAGGACGTCTGCACACATTTCAACGTCTAAAGTGTTGTTTCCGATGCGTGCTAGTGTGTGTGTGCGTGCGTGTGTGAGAGTGTGTAGGTGTGTGCGTGTGTTTGTGTGTGTTTGTGTGGGTGCGTGCGTGTGTGTGTGCGTGTGTGTGTTGTGCGCACCCCCCCCCCCCAAAAAAAGTACTGTATTCGGATAAAAATGACGAATTACTCAGAGGTTTTAACTTTTGCTTGCACTTGATTTGTTCTGACACCGACGACGTCCACCAATGACAGCCCGAGTGGATCTAGCCCACGTGGTGTGAGAGCAGGGGGAGGTGAAAAGATGCAAAGCCTAGGTGATTGGCTGTGCATCTTTCAGTCTTCCACGTGGGTTAGTCTTTGATCTTCAATCAGTGTCCAAATGTTGTTTACAAGCGTAGCGTGTGCGGATGTGTGTGCCTCTCATGAGTTTGTGTGTGTGTTTGCGCGCGCGTGATCGTGTGCCCATACATGTGTGAGTGTTTCTTTGATCTAAATCATCGTTGGTGTGTTGTTTACGATACGTGCTCGTCTGTGCGTACGTTTGTGTGAGTGTGTGTGCGTGCTTTTGTGTGTGTGCTTGCTGCGTGCTGGCGCGCTCGGAAGCGTGTGTGTCACAGAGAAAGAGAGGGAGCGGGATCGCTGGCCTGTATGTACTCTATGTGAAACACACAGGACATTTGTAATTTCGTCCCTTTCACATTTTTTGGCTTTTTTAAAAATAAAACTTATTTTCATCAATGGTTCATAATGAGTGTCACGCCTAGACCAAATGACTTATGCACACATTTCAACATTTATTTAGTTCAGGTTGACCTCCTGAAGCCTAAATGAGCGTTAATTTGACCACACACCTCATTCCTATGAAGGAACATTCAAAGTAAAAAAACGGGCTCAACTCGGACTGAAAGTGCATTTAAAGCAATAAAAACTGAAAATGAGTGTCACGCCTAAACCAAAGGACTTATGCACACATTTCAACATGTATTTAGTTCAGGTTGACCTCCTGAAGCCTAAATGAGCATTAATTTGACTACACAACTCATTCCTATGAAGATATATTCAAAGTCACAAAACGTGCTCAACTAGGCCTGAAAGTGCATTTAAAGCAATAAAAACTCAAAATGAGTGTCACGCCTAAACCAAAGGACTTATGCACACATTTCAACATGTATTTAGTTCAGGTTGACATTCTGAAGCCTAAATGAGCATTAATTTGATCACACAACTCATTCCTATGAAGGAACATTCAAAGTAAAAAAACGGGCTCAACTCGGACTGAAAGTGCATTTAAAGCAATAAAAACTGAAAATGAGTGTCACGCCTAAACCAAAGGACTTATGCACACATTTCAACATGTATTTAGTTCAGGTTGACATTCTGAAGCCTAAATGAGCATTAATTTGATCACACAACTCATTCCTATGAAGGAACATTCAAAGTAAAAAAACGGGCTCAACTCGGACTGAAAGTGCATTTAAAGCAATAAAAACTGAAAATGAGTGTCACGCCTAAACCAAAGGACTTATGCACACATTTCAACGTGTATTTAGTTCAGGTTGACCTCCTGAAGCCTAAATCACCATTAATTTGACTACACAAATTATTCCTATGAAGATACATTCAAAGTAAAAAAACGGGCTCAACTCGGACTGAAAGTGCATTTAAAGCAATAAAAACTGAAAATGAGTGTCACGCCTAAACCAAAGGACTTATGCACAAATTTCAACATGTATTTAGTTCAGGTTGACATTCTGAAGCCTAAATGAGCATTAATTTGATCACACAACTCATTCCTATGAAGGAACATTCAAAGTAAAAAAACGGGCTCAACTCGGACTGAAAGTGCATTTAAAGCAATAAAAACTGAAAATGAGTGTCACGCCTAAACCAAAGGACTTATGCACACATTTCAACATGTATTTAGTTCGGGTTGACCTCCTGAAGCCTAAATGAGCATTAATTCGACTACACAACTCATTCCTATGAAGGAACATTCAAAGGAAAAAAACGGGCTCAACTCGGACTGAAAGTACATTTAAAGCAATAAAAACTGAAAATGAGTGTCACGCCTAAACCAAAGGACTTATGCACACATTTCAACATGTATTTAGTTCAGGTTGACCTCCTGAAGCCTAAATCACCATTATTTTGTCTATACAACTCATTCCTATGAAGATATATTCAAAGTCACAAATCGTGCTCAACTAGGCCTGAAAGTGCATTTAAAGCAATAAAAACTCAAAATGAGTGTCACGCCTAAACCAAAGGACTTATGCACACATTTCAACATGTATTTAGTTCAGGTTGACATTCTGAAGCCTAAATGAGCATTAATTTGACTACACAACTTATTCCTATGAAGATACATTCAAAGTAAAAAAACGGGCTCAACTCGGACTGAAAGTGCATTTAAAGCAATAAAAACTGAAAATGAGTGTCACGCCTAAACCAAAGGACTTATGCACACATTTCAACATGTATTTAGTTCAGGTTGACCTCCTGAAGCCTAAATGAGCATTAGTTTGACTACACAACTCATTCCTATGAAGGTACATTCAAAGTCACAAAACGTGCTCTACTCGGCCTGAAAATGCATTTAAAGCAAGAAAAAATCAAAATGAGTGTCACACCTAAACCTACATTTAAAGTAAAAAAAATGTGCTCTACTCGGCCTGAAAGTGCATTTAAAGCAATAAAAACTCAAAATGAGTGTCACGCCTAAACCAAAGGACTTATGCACACATTTCAACATGTATTTAGTTCAGGTTGACATTCTGAAGCCTAAATGAGCATTAATTTGACTACACAACTTATTCCTATGAAGATACATTCAAAGTAAAAAAACGGGCTCAACTCGGACTGAAAGTGCATTTAAAGCAATAAAAACTGAAAATGAGTGTCACGCCTAAACCAAAGGACTTATGCACACATTTCAACATGTATTTAGTTCAGGTTGACCTCCTGAAGCCTAAATGAGCATTAATTTGACTACACAACTTATTCCTATGAAGATACATTCAAAGTAAAAAAACGTGCTCTACTCGGCCTGAAAATGCATTTAAAGCAATAAAAACTCAAAATGAGTGTCACGCCTAAACCAAAGGCCTTATGCACACATTTCAACATGTATTTAGTTCGGGTTGACCTCCTGAAGCCTAAATGAGCATTAATTTGACTACACAACTCATTCCTATGAAGGAACATTCAAAGGAAAAAAACGGGCTCAACTCGGACTGAAAGTACATTTAAAGCAATAAAAACTGAAAATGAGTGTCACGCCTAAACCAAAGGACTTATGCACACATTTCAACATGTATTTAGTTCAGGTTGACCTCCTGAAGCCTAAATGAGCATTAATTCGACTACACAACTCATTCCTATGAAGGTACATTCAAAGTCACAAAACGTGCTCAACTAGGCCTGAAAGTGCATTTAAAGCAATAAAAACTCAAAATGAGTGTCACGCCTAAACCAAAGGACTTATGCACACATTTCAACATGTATTTAGTTCAGGTTGACATTCTGAAGCCTAAATGAGCATTAATTTGACTACACAACTTATTCCTATGAAGATACATTCAAAGTAAAAAAACGGGCTCAACTCGGACTGAAAGTGCATTTAAAGCAATAAAAACTGAAAATGAGTGTCACGCCTAAACCAAAGGACTTATGCACACATTTCAACATGTATTTAGTTCAGGATGACGTCCTGAAGCCTAAATGAGCATTAATTTGACTACACAACTTATTCCTATGAAGATACATTCAAAGTAAAAAAACGTGCTCTACTCGGCCTGAAAATGCATTTAAAGCAATAAAAACTCAAAATGAGTGCCACGCCTAAACCAAAGGCCTTATGCACACATTTCAACATGTATTTAGTTCAGGTTGACATTCTGAAGCCTAAATGAGCATTAATTTGACTACACAACTCATTCCTATGAAGGTACATTCAAAGTCACAAAACGTGCTCAACTAGGCCTGAAAGTGCATTTAAAGCAATAAAAACTCAAAATGAGTGTCACGCCTAAACCAAAGGACTTATGCACACATTTCAACATGTATTTAGTTCAGGTTGACCTCCTGAAGCCTAAATCACCATTATTTTGTCTATACAACTCATTCCTATGAAGATATATTCAAAGTCACAAAATGTGCTCAACTAGGCCTGAAAGTGCATTTAAAGCAATAAAAACTCAAAATGAGTGTCACGCCTAAACCAAAGGACTTATGCACACATTTCAACATGTATTTAGTTCAGGTTGACATTCTGAAGCCTAAATGAGCATTAATTTGACTACACAACTTATTCCTATGAAGATACATTCAAAGTAAAAAAACGGGCTCAACTCGGACTGAAAGTGCATTTAAAGCAATAAAAACTGAAAATGAGTGTCACGCCTAAACCAAAGGACTTATGCACACATTTCAACATGTATTTAGTTCAGGTTGACCTCCTGAAGCCTAAATGAGCATTAATTTGACTACACAACTCATTCCTATGAAGGTACATTCAAAGTCACAAAACGTGCTCAACTAGGCCTGAAAGTGCATTTAAAGCAATAAAAACTCAAAATGAGTGTCACGCCTAAACCAAAGGACTTATGCACACATTTCAACATGTATTTAGTTCAGGTTGACATTCTGAAGAATAAATGAGCATTAATTTGACTACACAACTTATTCCTATGAAGATACATTCAAAGTAAAAAAACGGGCTCAACTCGGACTGAAAGTGCATTTAAAGCAATAAAAACTGAAAATGAGTGTCACGCCTAAACCAAAGGACTTATGCACACATTTCAACATGTATTTAGTTCAGGTTGACCTCCTGAAGCCTAAATGAGCATTAATTTGACTACACAACTCATTCCTATGAAGGTACATTCAAAGTCACAAAACGTGCTCTACTCGGCCTGAAAATGCATTTAAAGCAAGAAAAAATCAAAATGAGTGTCACACCTAAACCTACATTTAAAGTAAAAAAATGTGCTCTACTCGGCCTGAAAATGCATTTAAAGCAATAAAAACTCAAATTGAGTGTCAAGCCTAAACCAAAGGACTTATGCACACATTTCAACATGTATTTAGTTCAGGTTGACATTCTGAAGCCTAAATGAGCATTATTTTGTCTATACAACTCATTCCTATGAAGGTACATTCAAAGTCACAAAACGTGCTCAACTAGGCCTGAAAGTGCATTTAAAGCAATAAAATCTCAAAATGAGTTTCACGCCTAAATCAAAGGACTTATGCACACATTTCAACATGTATTTAGTTTAGGTTGACCTCCTGAAGCCTAAATGAGCATTAATTTGATCACACAACTCATTCCCATGAAGATACATTCAAAGTCAGTAAGTGCCCTGCTCTGTCTGAAAATGCATTTGAATCAATAAAAACTAAAATTGAGTGTCATGCCTAAACCAAAGGACGTCTGCACACATTTCAACGTCTAAAGTGTTGTTTCCGATGCGTGCTAGTGTATGTGTGCGTGCGTGTGTGAGAGTGTGTAGGTGTGTGCGTGTGTTTGTGTGTGTTTGTGTGGTTGCGTGCGTGTGTGTGTGCGTGTGTGTGTTGTGCGCACTCCCCCCCCCCAAAAAAAGTACTGTATTCGGATAAAAATGACGAATTACTCAGAGGTTTTAACTTTTGCTTGCACTTGATTTGTTCTGACACCGACGACGTCCACCAATGACAGCCCGAGTGGATCTAGCCCACGTGGTGTGAGAGCAGGGGGAGGTGAAAAGATGCAAAGCCTAGGTGATTGGCTGTGCATCTTTCAGTCTTCCACGTGGGTTAGTCTTTGATCTTCAATCAGTGTCCAAATGTTGTTTACAAGCGTAGCGTGTGCGGATGTGTGTGCCTCTCATGAGTTTGTGTGTGTGTTTGCGCGCGCGTGATCGTGTGCCCATACATGTGTGAGTGTTTCTTTGATCTAAATCATCGTTGGTGTGTTGTTTACGATACGTGCTCGTCTGTGCGTACGTTTGTGTGAGGTGTGTGCGTGCTTTTGTGTGTGTGCTTGCTGCGTGCTGGCGCGCTCGGAAGCGTGTGTGTCACAGAGAAAGAGAGGGAGCGGGATCGCTGGCCTGTATGTACTCTATGTGAAACACACAGGACATTTGTAATTTCGTCCCTTTCACATTTTTTGGCTTTTTTAAAAATAAAACTTATTTTCATCAATGGTTCATAATGAGTGTCACGCCTAGACCAAATGACTTATGCACACATTTCAACATTTATTTAGTTCAGGTTGACCTCCTGAAGCCTAAATGAGCGTTAATTTGACCACACAACTCATTCCTATGAAGGAACATTCAAAGTAAAAAAACGGGCTCAACTCGGACTGAAAGTGCATTTAAAGCAATAAAAACTGAAAATGAGTGTCACGCCTAAACCAAAGGACTTATGCACACATTTCAACATGTATTTAGTTCAGGTTGACATTCTGAAGCCTAAATGAGCATTAATTTGACTACACAACTCATTCCTATGAAGGTACATTCAAAGTCACAAAACGTGCTCAACTAGGCCTGAAAGTGCATTTAAAGCAATAAAAACTCAAAATGAGTGTCACGCCTAAACCAAAGGACTTATGCACACATTTCAACATGTATTTAGTTCAGGTTGACCTCCTGAAGCCTAAATCACCATTATTTTGTCTATACAACTCATTCCTATGAAGATATATTCAAAGTCACAAAATGTGCTCAACTAGGCCTGAAAGTGCATTTAAAGCAATAAAAACTCAAAATGAGTGTCACGCCTAAACCAAAGGACTTATGCACACATTTCAACATGTATTTAGTTCAGGTTGACATTCTGAAGCCTAAATGAGCATTAATTTGACTACACAACTTATTCCTATGAAGATACATTCAAAGTAAAAAAACGGGCTCAACTCGGACTGAAAGTGCATTTAAAGCAATAAAAACTGAAAATGAGTGTCACGCCTAAACCAAAGGACTTATGCACACATTTCAACATGTATTTAGTTCAGGTTGACATTCTGAAGAATAAATGAGCATTAATTTGACTACACAACTTATTCCTATGAAGATACATTCAAAGTAAAAAAACGGGCTCAACTCGGACTGAAAGTGCATTTAAAGCAATAAAAACTGAAAATGAGTGTCACGCCTAAACCAAAGGACTTATGCACACATTTCAACATGTATTTAGTTCAGGTTGACCTCCTGAAGCCTAAATGAGCATTAATTTGACTACACAACTCATTCCTATGAAGGTACATTCAAAGTCACAAAACGTGCTCTACTCGGCCTGAAAATGCATTTAAAGCAAGAAAAAATCAAAATGAGTGTCACACCTAAACCTACATTTAAAGTAAAAAAATGTGCTCTACTCGGCCTGAAAATGCATTTAAAGCAATAAAAACTCAAATTGAGTGTCACGCCTAAACCAAAGGACTTATGCACACATTTCAACATGTATTTAGTTCAGGTTGACATTCTGAAGCCTAAATGAGCATTATTTTGTCTATACAACTCATTCCTATGAAGGTACATTCAAAGTCACAAAACGTGCTCAACTAGGCCTGAAAGTGCATTTAAAGCAATAAAATCTCAAAATGAGTTTCACGCCTAAATCAAAGGACTTATGCACACATTTCAACATGTATTTAGTTTAGGTTGACCTCCTGAAGCCTAAATGAGCATTAATTTGATCACACAACTCATTCCCATGAAGATACATTCAAAGTCAGTAAGTGCCCTGCTCTGTCTGAAAATGCATTTGAATCAATAAAAACTAAAATTGAGTGTCATGCCTAAACCAAAGGACGTCTGCACACATTTCAACGTCTAAAGTGTTGTTTCCGATGCGTGCTAGTGTATGTGTGCGTGCGTGTGTGAGAGTGTGTAGGTGTGTGCGTGTGTTTGTGTGTGTTTGTGTGGTTGCGTGCGTGTGTGTGCGTGTGTGTGTTGTGCGCACTCCCCCCCCCCCAAAAAAAGTACTGTATTCGGATAAAAATGACGAATTACTCAGAGGTTTTAACTTTTGCTTGCACTTGATTTGTTCTGACACCGACGACGTCCACCAATGACAGCCCGAGTGGATCTAGCCCACGTGGTGTGAGAGCAGGGGGAGGTGAAAAGATGCAAAGCCTAGGTGATTGGCTGTGCATCTTTCAGTCTTCCACGTGGGTTAGTCTTTGATCTTCAATCAGTGTCCAAATGTTGTTTACATGCGTAGCGTGTGCGGATGTGTGTGCCTCTCATGAGTTTGTGTGTGTGTTTGCGCGCGCGTGATCGTGTGCCCATACATGTGTGAGTGTTTCTTTGATCTAAATCATCGTTGGTGTGTTGTTTACGATACGTGCTCGTCTGTGCGTACGTTTGTGTGAGGTGTGTGCGTGCTTTTGTGTGTGTGCTTGCTGCGTGCTGGCGCGCTCGGAAGCGTGTGTGTCACAGAGAAAGAGAGGGAGCGGGATCGCTGGCCTGTATGTACTCTATGTGAAACACACAGGACATTTGTAATTTCGTCCCTTTCACATTTTTTGGCTTTTTTAAAAATAAAACTTATTTTCATCAATGGTTCATAATGAGTGTCACGCCTAGACCAAATGACTTATGCACACATTTCAACATTTATTTAGTTCAGGTTGACCTCCTGAAGCCTAAATGAGCGTTAATTTGACCACACAACTCATTCCTATGAAGGAACATTCAAAGTAAAAAAACGGGCTCAACTCGGACTGAAAGTGCATTTAAAGCAATAAAAACTGAAAATGAGTGTCACGCCTAAACCAAAGGACTTATGCACACATTTCAACATGTATTTAGTTCAGGTTGACATTCTGAAGCCTAAATGAGCATTAATTTGACTACACAACTCATTCCTATGAAGGTACATTCAAAGTCACAAAACGTGCTCAACTAGGCCTGAAAGTGCATTTAAAGCAATAAAAACTCAAAATGAGTGTCACGCCTAAACCAAAGGACTTATGCACACATTTCAACATGTATTTAGTTCAGGTTGACCTCCTGAAGCCTAAATCACCATTATTTTGTCTATACAACTCATTCCTATGAAGATATATTCAAAGTCAGAAAATGTGCTCAACTAGGCCTGAAAGTGCATTTAAAGCAATAAAAACTCAAAATGAGTGTCACGCCTAAACCAAAGGACTTATGCACACATTTCAACATGTATTTATTTCAGGTTGACATTCTGAAGCCTAAATGAGCATTAATTTGACTACACAACTTATTCCTATGAAGATACATTCAAAGTAAAAAAACGGGCTCAACTCGGACTGAAAGTGCATTTAAAGCAATAAAAACTGAAAATGAGTGTCACGCCTAAACCAAAGGACTTATGCACACATTTCAACATGTATTTAGTTCAGGTTGACATTCTGAAGAATAAATGAGCATTAATTTGAGTACACAACTTATTCCTATGAAGATACATTCAAAGTAAAAAAACGGGCTCAACTCGGACTGAAAGTGCATTTAAAGCAATAAAAACTGAAAATGAGTGTCACGCCTAAACCAAAGGACTTATGCACACATTTCAACATGTATTTAGTTCAGGTTGACCTCCTGAAGCCTAAATGAGCATTAATTTGACTACACAACTCATTCCTATGAAGGTACATTCAAAGTCACAAAACGTGCTCTACTCGGCCTGAAAATGCATTTAAAGCAAGAAAAAATCAAAATGAGTGTCACACCTAAACCTACATTTAAAGTAAAAAAATGTGCTCTACTCGGCCTGAAAATGCATTTAAAGCAATAAAAACTCAAATTGAGTGTCACGCCTAAACCAAAGGACTTATGCACACATTTCAACATGTATTTAGTTCAGGTTGACATTCTGAAGCCTAAATGAGCATTATTTTGTCTATACAACTCATTCCTATGAAGGTACATTCAAAGTCACAAAACGTGCTCAACTAGGCCTGAAAGTGCATTTAAAGCAATAAAATCTCAAAATGAGTTTCACGCCTAAATCAAAGGACTTATGCACACATTTCAACATGTATTTAGTTTAGGTTGACCTCCTGAAGCCTAAATGAGCATTAATTTGATCACACAACTCATTCCCATGAAGATACATTCAAAGTCAGTAAGTGCCCTGCTCTGTCTGAAAATGCATTTGAATCAATAAAAACTAAAATTGAGTGTCATGCCTAAACCAAAGGACGTCTGCACACATTTCAACGTCTAAAGTGTTGTTTCCGATGCGTGCTAGTGTATGTGTGCGTGCGTGTGTGAGAGTGTGTAGGTGTGTGCGTGTGTTTGTGTGTGTTTGTGTGGTTGCGTGCGTGTGTGTGTGCGTGTGTGTGTTGTGCGCACTCCCCCCCCCCCAAAAAAAAGTACTGTATTCGGATAAAAATGACGAATTACTCAGAGGTTTTAACTTTTGCTTGCACTTGATTTGTTCTGACACCGACGACGTCCACCAATGACAGCCCGAGTGGATCTAGCCCACGTGGTGTGAGAGCAGGGGGAGGTGAAAAGATGCAAAGCCTAGGTGATTGGCTGTGCATCTTTCAGTCTTCCACGTGGGTTAGTCTTTGATCTTCAATCAGTGTCCAAATGTTGTTTACATGCGTAGCGTGTGCGGATGTGTGTGCCTCTCATGAGTTTGTGTGTGTGTTTGCGCGCGCGTGATCGTGTGCCCATACATGTGTGAGTGTTTCTTTGATCTAAATCATCGTTGGTGTGTTGTTTACGATACGTGCTCGTCTGTGCGTACGTTTGTGTGAGGTGTGTGCGTGCTTTTGTGTGTGTGCTTGCTGCGTGCTGGCGCGCTCGGAAGCGTGTGTGTCACAGAGAAAGAGAGGGAGCGGGATCGCTGGCCTGTATGTACTCTATGTGAAACACACAGGACATTTGTAATTTCGTCCCTTTCACATTTTTTGGCTTTTTTAAAAATAAAACTTATTTTCATCAATGGTTCATAATGAGTGTCACGCCTAGACCAAATGACTTATGCACACATTTCAACATTTATTTAGTTCAGGTTGACCTCCTGAAGCCTAAATGAGCGTTAATTTGACCACACAACTCATTCCTATGAAGGAACATTCAAAGTAAAAAAACGGGCTAAACTCGGACTGAAAGTGCATTTAAAGCAATAAAAACTGAAAATGAGTGTCACGCCTAAACCAAAGGACTTATGCACACATTTCAACATGTATTTAGTTCAGGTTGACATTCTGAAGCCTAAATGAGCATTAATTTGATCACACAACTCATTCCTATGAAGGAACATTCAAAGTAAAAAAACGGGCTCAACTCGGACTGAAAGTGCATTTAAAGCAATAAAAACTGAAAATGAGTGTCACGCCTAAACCAAAGGACTTATGCACACATTTCAACATGTATTTAGTTCAGGTTGACATTCTGAAGCCTAAATGAGCATTAATTTGATCACACAACTCATTCCTATGAAGGAACATTCAAAGTAAAAAAACGGGCTCAACTCGGACTGAAAGTGCATTTAAAGCAATAAAAACTGAAAATGAGTGTCACGCCTAAACCAAAGGACTTATGCACACATTTCAACATGTATTTAGTTCAGGTTGACCTCCTGAAGCCTAAATGAGCATTAATTTGACTACACAACTCATTCCTATGAAGATATATTCAAAGTCACAAAACGTGCTCAACTAGGCCTGAAAGTGCATTTAAAGCAATAAAAACTCAAAATGAGTGTCACGCCTAAACCAAAGGACTTATGCACACATTTCAACATGTATTTAGTTCAGGTTGACATTCTGAAGCCTAAATGAGCATTAATTTGACTACACAACTTATTCCTATGAAGATACATTCAAAGTAAAAAAACGGGCTCAACTCGGACTGAAAGTGCATTTTAAAGCAATAAAAACTGAAAATGAGTGTCACGCCTAAACCAAAGGACTTATGCACACATTTCAACATGTATTTAGTTCAGGTTGACATTCTGAAGCCTAAATGAGCATTAATTTGACTACACAACTCATTCCTATGAAGGTACATTCAAAGTCACAAAACGTGCTCAACTAGGCCTGAAAATGCATTTAAAGCAAGAAAAAATCAAAATGAGTGTCACACCTAAACCTACATTTAAAGTAAAAAAATGTGCTCTACTCGGCCTGAAAATGCATTTAAAGCAATAAAAACTCAAATTGAGTGTCACGCCTAAACCAAAGGACTTATACACACATTTCAACATGTATTTAATTCAGGTTCACATTCTGAAGCCTAAATGAGCATTATTTTGTCTATACAACTCATTCCTATGAAGGTACATTCAAAGTCACAAAACGTGCTCAACTAGGCCTGAAAGTGCATTTAAAGCAATAAAATCTCAAAATGAGTTTCACGCCTAAATCAAAGGACTTATGCACACATTTCAACATGTATTTAGTTTAGGTTGACCTCCTGAAGCCTAAATGAGCATTAATTTGATCACACAACTCATTCCCATGAAGATACATTCAAAGTCAGTAAGTGCCCTGCTCTGTCTGAAAATGCATTTGAATCAATAAAAACTAAAATTGAGTGTCATGCCTAAACCAAAGGACGTCTGCACACATTTCAACGTCTAAAGTGTTGTTTCCGATGCGTGCTAGTGTGTGTGTGCGTGCGTGTGTGAGAGTGTGTAGGTGTGTGCGTGTGTTTGTGTGTGTTTGTGTGGGTGCGTGCGTGTGTGTGTGCGTGTGTGTGTTGTGCGCACCCCCCCCAAAAAAAAGTACTGTATTCGGATAAAAATGACGAATTACTCAGAGGTTTTAACTTTTGCTTGCACTTGATTTGTTCTGACACCGACGACGTCCACCAATGACAGCCCGAGTGGATCTAGCCCACGTGGTGTGAGAGCAGGGGGAGGTGAAAAGATGCAAAGCCTAGGTGATTGGCTGTGCATCTTTCAGTCTTCCACGTGGGTTAGTCTTTGATCTTCAATCAGTGTCCAAATGTTGTTTACAAGCGTAGCGTGCGGATGTGTGTGCCTCTCATGAGTTTGTGTGTGTGTTTGCGCGCGCGTGATCGTGTGCCCATACATGTGTGAGTGTTTCTTTGATCTAAATCATCGTTGGTGTGTTGTTTACGATACGTGCTCGTCTGTGCGTACGTTTGTGTGAGTGTGTGTGCGTGCTTTTGTGTGTGTGCTTGCTGCGTGCTGGCGCGCTCGGAAGCGTGTGTGTCACAGAGAAAGAGAGGGAGCGGGATCGCTGGCCTGTATGTACTCTATGTGAAACACACAGGACATTTGTAATTTCGTCCCTTTCACATTTTTTGGCTTTTTTAAACATAAAACTTATTTTCATCAATGGTTCATAATGAGTGTCACGCCTAGAACAAATGACTTATGCACACATTTCAACATTTATTTAGTTCAGGTTGACCTCCTGAAGCCTAAATGAGCGTTAATTTGACCACACACCTCATTCCTATGAAGGAACATTCAAAGTAAAAAAACGGGCTCAACTCGGACTGAAAGTGCATTTAAAGCAATAAAAACTGAAAATGAGTGTCACGCCTAAACCAAAGGACTTATGCACACATTTCAACATGTATTTAGTTCAGGTTGACATTCTGAAGCCTAAATGAGCATTAATTTGATCACACAACTCATTCCTATGAAGGAACATTCAAAGTAAAAAAACGGGCTCAACTCTGACTGAAAGTGCATTTAAAGCAATAAAAACTGAAAATGAGTGTCACGCCTAAACCAAAGGACTTATGCACACATTTCAACATGTATTTAGTTCAGGTTGACATTCTGAAGCCTAAATGATCATTAATTTGATCACACAACTCATTCCTATGAAGGAACATTCAAAGTAAAAAAACGGGCTCAACTCGGACTGAAAGTGCATTTAAAGCAATAAAAACTGAAAATGAGTGTCACGCCTAAACCAAAGGACTTATGCACACATTTCAACATGTATTTAGTTCAGGTTGACCTCCTGAAGCCTAAATCACCATTAATTTGACTACACAACTTATTCCTATGAAGATACATTCAAAGTAAAAAAACGGGCTCAACTCGGACTGAAAGTGCATTTAAAGCAATAAAAACTGAAAATGAGTGTCACGCCTAAACCAAAGGACTTACGCACACATTTCAACATGTATTTAGTTCAGGTTGACGTCCTGTAGCCTAAATGAGCATTAATTTGACTACACAACTTATTCCTATGAAGATACATTCAAAGTAAAAAAACGTGCTCTACTCGGCCTGAAAATGCATTTAAAGCAATAAAAACTCAAAATGAGTGTCACGCCTAAACCAAAGGCCTTATGCACACATTTCAACATGTATTTAGTTCGGGTTGACCTCCTGAAGCCTAAATGAGCATTAATTTGACTACACAACTCATTCCTATGAAGGAACATTCAAAGGAAAAAAACGGGCTCAACTCGGACTGAAAGTACATTTAAAGCAATAAAAACTGAAAATGAGTGTCACGCCTAAACCAAAGGACTTATGCACACATTTCAACATGTATTTAGTTCAGGTTGACCTCCTGAAGCCTAAATCACCATTATTTTGTCTATACAACTCTTTCCTATGAAGATATATTCAAAGTCACAAAACGTGCTCAACTAGGCCTGAAAGTGCATTTAAAGCAATAAAAACTCAAAATGAGTGTCACGCCTAAACCAAAGGACTTATGCACACATTTCAACATGTATTTAGTTCAGGTTGACATTCTGAAGCCTAAATGAGCATTAATTTGACTACAAAACTTATTCCTATGAAGATACATTCAAAGTAAAAAAAACGGGCTCAACTCCGACTGAAAGTGCATTTAAAGCAATACAAACTGAAAATGAGTGTCACGCCTAAACCAAAGGACTTATGCACACATTTCAACATGTATTTAGTTCAGGTTGACCTCCTGAAGCCTAAATGAGCATTAATTTGACTACACAACTCATTCCTATGAAGGTACATTCAAAGTCACAAAACGTGCTCTACTCGGCCTGAAAATGCATTTAAAGCAAGAAAAAATCAAAATGAGTGTCACACCTAAACCTACATTTAAAGTAAAAAAATGTGCTCTACTCGGCCTGAAAATGCATTTAAAGCAATAAAAACTCAAATTGAGTGTCACGCCTAAACCAAAGGACTTATACACACATTTCAACATGTATTTAGTTCGGGTTGACCTCCTGAAGCCTAAATGAGCATTAATTTGACTACACAACTCATTCCTATGAAGGAACATTCAAAGGAAAAAAACGGGCTCAACTCGGACTGAAAGTACATTTAAAGCAATAAAAACTGAAAATGAGTGTCACGCCTAAACCAAAGGACTTATGCACACATTTCAACATGTATTTAGTTCAGGTTGACCTCCTGAAGCCTAAATCACCATTATTTTGTCTATACAACTCATTCCTATGAAGATATATTCAAAGTCACAAAACGTGCTCTACTCGGCCTGAAAATGCATTTAAAGCAATAAAAACTCAAAATGAGTGCCACGCCTAAACCAAAGGCCTTATGCACACATTTCAACATGTATTTAGTTCAGGTTGACCTCCTGAAGCCTAAATGAGCATTAATTTGACTACACAACTCATTCCTATGAAGGAACATTCAAAGGAAAAAAACGGGCTCAACTCGGACTGAAAGTACATTTAAAGCAATAAAAACTGAAAATGAGTGTCACGCCTAAACCAAAGGACTTATGCACACATTTCAACATGTATTTAGTTCAGGTTGACATTCTGAAGCCTAAATGAGCATTAATTTGACTACACAACTTATTCCTATGAAGATACATTCAAAGTAAAAAAACGGGCTCAACTCGGACTGAAAGTGCATTTAAAGCAATAAAAACTCAAAATGAGTGTCACGCCTAAACCAAAGGACTTATGCACACATTTCAACATGTATTTAGTTCAGGTTGACCCCCTGAAGCCTAAATCACCATTATTTTGTCTATACAACTCATTCCTATGAAGATATATTCAAAGTCACAAAACGTGCTCAACTAGGCCTGAAAGTGCATTTAAAGCAATAAAAACTCAAAATGAGTGTCACGCCTAAACCAAAGGACTTATGCACACATTTCAACATGTATTTAGTTCAGGTTGACATTCTGAAGCCTAAATGAGCATTAATTTGTCTATACAACTTATTCCTATGAAGGTACATTCAAAGTCACAAAACGTGCTCTACTCGGCCTGAAAATGCATTTAAAGCAAGAAAAAATCAAAATGAGTGTCACGCCTAAATCAAAGGACTTATGCACACATTTCAACATGTATTTAGTTTAGGTTGACCTCCTGAAGCCTAAATGAGCATTAATTTGATCACACAACTCATTCCCATGAAGATACATTCAAAGTCAGTAAGTGCCCTGCTCTGTCTGAAAATGCATTTGAATCAATAAAAACTAAAATTGAGTGTCATGCCTAAACCAAAGGACGTCTGCACACATTTCAACGTCTAAAGTGTTGTTTCCGATGCGTGCTAGTGTATGTGTGCGTGCGTGTGTGAGAGTGTGTAGGTGTGTGCGTGTGTTTGTGTGTGTTTGTGTGGGTGCGTGCGTGTGTGTGTGCGCGTGTGTGTGTTGTGCGCACCCCCCCCCCCCCAAAAAAAGTACTGTATTCGGATAAAAATGACGAATTACTCAGAGGTTTTAACTTTTGCTTGCACTTGATTTGTTCTCACACCGACGACGTCCACCAATGACAGCCCGAGTGGATCTAGCCCACGTGGTGTGAGAGCAGGGGGAGGTGAAAAGATGCAAAGCCTAGGTGATTGGCTGTGCATCTTTCAGTCTTCCACGTGGGTTAGTCTTTGATCTTCAATCAGTGTCCAAATGTTGTTTACATGCGTAGCGTGTGCGGATGTGTGTGCCTCTCATGAGTTTGTGTGTGTGTTTGCGCGCGCGTGATCGTGTGCCCATACATGTGTGAGTGTTTCTTTGATCTAAATCATCGTTGGTGTGTTGTTTACGATACGTGCTCGTCTGTGCGTACGTTTGTGTGAGGTGTGTGCGTGCTTTTGTGTGTGTGCTTGCTGCGTGCTGGCGCGCTCGGAAGCGTGTGTGTCACAGAGAAAGAGAGGGAGCGGGATCGCTGGCCTGTATGTACTCTATGTGAAACACACAGGACATTTGTAATTTCGTCCCTTTCACATTTTTTGGCTTTTTTAAAAATAAAACTTATTTTCATCAATGGTTCATAATGAGTGTCACGCCTAGACCAAATGACTTATGCACACATTTCAACATTTATTTAGTTCAGGTTGACCTCCTGAAGCCCAAATGAGCGTTAATTTGACCACACAACTCATTCCTATGAAGGAACATTCAAAGTCACAAAACGTGCTCAACTAGGCCTGAAAGTGCATTTAAAGCAATAAAAACTCAAAATGAGTGTCACGCCTAAACCAAAGGACTTATGCACACATTTCAACATGTATTTAGTTCAGGTTGACCTCCTGAAGCCTAAATCACCATTAATTTGACTACACAACTTATTCCTATGAAGATACATTCAAAGTAAAAAAACAGGCTCAACTCGGACTGAAAGTGCATTTAAAGCAATAAAAACTGAAAATGAGTGTCACGCCTAAACCAAAGGACTTATGCACACATTTCAACATGTATTTAGTTCAGGTTGACGTCCTGAAGCCTAAATGAGCATTAATTTGACTACACAACTTATTCCTATTGTCAGAGATTTTCTCGGACAAAGTTAAAGGAACGACTCGGCACACAGGAAAATTGTCTTCAATATCGGCGGGAGCGGACCTCTGAGAGCGAACGACGGTTGTTGCTCCGCGATCACACTCAAAGTCCCGTCTCCGCGAGTTCCACATTTTATTGTAACATATGCAAAATACAAGAAAAACACTGCCCCCAATATTTGCATGCCGCATCCCCGGTCGGGCCCCTCAGTAGTGGTTGGTTACCTGTTTTTCAACCTCGAACCACCAGTACATTGGCACCTTTTCTTTCTGGTCCACATCGAATTAGCATGTTGTAGACTTTGCGGATGGTCAATGTCGTCTGGGCGCGACGGGTGTTCTCAACTCGTCTTTTGTTGCTCAACCGCTGTTCCCGAATTATTCATTCCCCTTTTGTGACCGAGTTTCGCCTTCTCCCCTGTGGTCGCCCACCTGTATTGACGTGCTAATTGTGGACTTCAACAGCCCTCCGGCCAGGTGGCCGGCGCCTTTGTGTGTAGGCATTTGGGGGTGCTGGATATGCACCCAAACGCTTCGATGCGCCCAAATAAATGAAACTTTAAACATGATACATTTTTGCTCATAGATTCTTCTAACATTCCCACCTCTGTATCATAATTAAAGTTTCGTCAAACGCCCAGGTGACATTGATATGCAATTGCACGGGTGGGAAGAAAAACTGTCCTGAGGGGAAGGTGGTGTAACAAGATCAGGACAGAAAACCCTTCCCGGGCAATGGCTACACATTAAATGAAGATCAAAATCTAATCTAACAATCATTAAATGAAAATTAAAACCAACAAAACTAACTACTAACTAACTACTATATACAAAGTAAGCCAACCCAAGAACATCAAACACTCACATCTGCAATGCTTTTCTGTGAAGTCATCATACGGGCTTACGTAAGGTTCCAGTAAATCAATCACCAAAGTCAGTGTTAAAATAGTCTTCGCCAGACTCCGTGTGCACCTGTTGGTACTCCGACATGGCCACAGTCAGCTGAGCCGCCACTTCACTTTGATAGCATCCGTGAATTTGGCAGCACAACCTCTGACCAGCGGGATCGCACAAGCGACAGGAAAACAGGAAGAGAAAAATATACCAACAATTGTCTCCTGCCTCCCGACATTGAATCCCATGAGACAAGTCACTCCTTTCGTGGGCCTGTGTGCCCACCGTGACTTCTCTTAGCCCCATGAGGATGACGCCGGTGCCGATGATGCTGATGATGCATAGGCAACGCTTGACTGCCCTTTCTGTGCTCTTCCTTGAGAGGGGTGTGTTTACCACGGAAAACCCTCTCTCCCACTGTGGTCTTTCGGCGGCACGCAAGATCAGCGCACTTGGACTTAGGTACAGATTCTCCTTCTTGGGACTGGCGTCGCTAGGCCCCTCAACCTCAAACCGAAGGAGCTTGCCCCGCGACTGGTGGATCCAGACGTGGCGTCCTTCGATCTTGACCGCAGGTTTTGTTGCTGCAATCACTTGAGAGGGGCCATTCCAGCGTTCACTGTCCCAGAGAAGTCTTTTCAGCACCTTGAGGAAGTTCTGATCACCACTCCGGACCTGGCGAGTCTGTGGAGCAGAACACCCTGGCAAGTCATTGTGCCTATGCATCTCTTTCTGATCAAATTGTGTTTTAGTCTCTCTCATTTTCTCAATGAGCCTGGCTTTGACAGTTCCGTTAGTGCACTCCACAAATCCAGTCGGTTGCGGGTGGTACGCAGTGTTGCTTCAAATCAGTGTCCAACAATTCACCCAATGCTTCATTTACTGTGTGTTTTCGATTCCCGTTTACTGTGTGTTTAGGTTAGGTTTTTGGGTTGAAAACTGCATAATCCTATGTGTATAATAATATTGGTGCACCTGTGCTATCATCGCTATCATCCCCCCTGTTGACACATGTGCCAAGCCATGTGTCAACCTCGCGGCACACTCGACGCTCCCTTATTTGTCCAATATTTTCTTTCTGTGGGAGGTGCAAAAATTTGTCTTAATTTCAAATCATCCTGTGTTGTGTCCTGTGCCTCTATTGCTAGTACGTCACGTGTTACTGCAATTTGTCAGCTGAAATGAACGGTCGGAGTAGTCATCACTTCCCAATTGATGTATTGACGCACCCAGCCATCCTGTGTTTCCTCGCACCCCGGATTCGCGGGGGAGGGGCTCCACAGGTGGTTTGGAACAAAGCTCGCAAGGTTATGAATGTTTTTCCACTCACATTGCTCTGGTTTGCCGAGCGGTATGAAAATGTGTTGCCCTTTTGAGAGGAGGGGCTTGACCGCCCTTCCTACCCGCGCTGTGGCGAAACACCACTGATCTTTCCAATACACGTGCTCAACAACAATACCCTGGGGTTGCAGGCCCAGAAAAACTTCAGTGTAGTCAGGGTCTGGTCCTGGTGTCTGCTTACGTCTTATAGTCACGTGCAGGTTGTTCGCCGTTTGCACGTTACCTCCTGGCTTTAATTTGGTACCTGCCAATCGAACTAGACATTCAGAACTCCTAGTTACGTCATCGTTCGGTAAATCGAGTGTCCAAAAATAGCGAGCATCATCTTGACTATTGCCCATGCGGGCTTCAACCTGGCCCTTGTGATTTACGATGGTGTAAATCTCGAGTTGCGTTTGAGCATCCCGTCCCAATAAATTATGTGGACAGCGAGAATTTAGCGCGGCTTCGACGAGTGCCTTCCGATTTGGGTCTGTGGGGGAAGTAATGTTTACTGTTTGCGATAACGTCAGGGGCTGCACGGAGCCATGTGCTCCTTTCATGTAAATTTTGCCATCGCTTGGCTTCACAGTATCGCGATCCCAACGACCGAGAACAGTGATATCGGCACCCGTGTCAACAAGGAAGACTGTCGGGATTCCTTCGACCAACAACGTCAGTTCCGGTTTAGTTATGGACGAGGTTTGACATCTCAGCAGGTAGTTCTCTGTGTCGAAAACATGGTTGCTCCCGGCTAAGATGTCACCCTCATCCTCACTTGAGGCGGGCGATTCAAACAAAGGCGCAGAGGCCTTTATCGCTGTCATGGCTACCTCCTCTTTTTTATTCCGTATTGTCTGTAAATCCTCCTCATCTGATGAGGAGATCCCCGTGCTACTATCACGCTCCCGCATACGCCTGTCCTTCCGCTGTTGTCTACATTCTTTCACCATGTGACCCTTTCGCCCACAAAGAAAACATCTGCCTTCAACAAAACGTTTTTGGTCCCTACGGGTTAATTTGAAGGGAGCAAACGATCGTGTTTGTTTATTACCTTTATGAGGAGGACCCGGGGTTTTCCTGTGTGCGTTTGGGTTTTTTGTGGCGTAATAAATGTTGGTCACGTGACACTCATTCTTCCTTTTCTTGTTCTCGAGTCGTTCGTAATTCCGTGCGTAATTCAAAACCTCATCGATCGGACATGTTGGCCAATTCAGATTATGTCTTTTAACATATTGGGCAACATCAGGATGCGCTTGGTTTAGCAAATGCTGTTTTAAATGCGAATTGAACAAGTCTGACTGTGTCTCAGGGATACCGCCGTGTATTTTGAACACTGTTCGCAGACGATGGAAAAAATCGTCCGTAGTTTCGTCAGCCTTTTGTATGCATGTGGCAATTTCTTTGGGGTTTTGCGTCCGCTGGTATGCCTTGGCGCAACGTTCCATAATTTGGTCAAGGGGCCCCCCTACCTGTGTGAGTTCATCATAACACAGATAACCACCTGCAGCTTTTTTACCATTAAAGTTGCCCACAACAGCGCCAAACTTAGCCCCGGTAGTTAATGAGAGCAACTTCAGGGCCTCACCCGCGTTAAGCCTGTGGCTGTGGACTAAGTCGGACAGTTCTCTTATGAACTCGTCCGGGTCGTCTTTTGGTTTTGGAAGGGACGCGGCGATGTCTCGAAATTCGGCCGGCGTCCATGGCCGGTAGAGGTATATCGATCCCTGCCCCCCTGCCCCCGGCATCTCAACCATGGGGTAAACTTGTACAGGATTATCTTTACTCCAATCATGTCTAGTAGTTTGATCGGGAGGTATTAAGAGAGTTTGGTTCGTTCCCCAGGACGGAGGGGGTATCGGATTATTTTCTCTCATAGTTTGCGGCTGCGGGGGGAGGGCCGGGTACAGCTCTCCCGAAACGGCGGACGCTGGAGCGGCTGAGGGTTGCGTGGCAGCAGCCGCTACAATTAAATCCTCATCCAGCCTATCACGCCTGTCTTTCGCATTTTTCGCCCGTATTCGTCTGGCCCGTTCAATGAGTATTTTACACTTATACCATTGTTTTCCGTGTTCATTATTTTTCCGCTTTTCTTTGTCTTTCAGCGATAATTTGCCCAACACCGTTTCCAATTCATCGCAATCATTAACGTCTCCCGAGAATCCGTATTTCTTTTTCCACTTTTTCACGAATCGCGTTGACCCTCTGTAGTCAATTTCAGCTAATCGTGTGTTTTCAGTGATCGCTTCTACATCGTGACGTGCTGTTGTCTGCTGTGTTCGGCTCAATCGCCAACAACACGAGGACTTCCGTGTCGCCATGTTGCCTAGCAACAGCTGGAAGCGTTTACAGGTATTTTACAACCCGAAAAAATCGCGATCTCGATCTGGGTCGTTACCCGAAAACAAAAACGGCCCGCGCCGGAGTTTATATGGATTACGTTACCACAATAGTGTGATCACCAATCACACTCACGCACTAACACAAAACCGATACGCGCAATATACGCATACAACGTTAGATGCAAACACACGCCGAGGTGGTCAACCTCCGCAGGAAGACAAAGCTTCCTCACCGTTTACGCTTAGCGAGAAACGGTATCTAAATGAGCCAATGCTCTCACAGATGCGCTTGGGCTCTGTGTCCCGGGAATCTAATTTCCCCCGTACCGCTAACCACGAAACGGCACTCGAGCTAGCCTACTCCTTTTCGGCATTAACTCGTCTAATTCCGTCATTCAGTGGAGATAACCGACTACGCAACGGCTTCTCCACCACGCCGACTGACCTTATTTTTTCCAGACAATTGTCCCGATGCCGAGTTGAACCCAGGTTCGTTGGATGATGGCGCTTGCTCGCTCCTCGCGGTGTCCGGTGCGGGGCTGGCTCCTCCTGGAAAAGTCTCCACGAGGTTTGGTTGGTTTCGGAGGCGCAAAACGCGCGATCAGCCACGGATCGTCCACCGGAGGAAATCGGAGAGTCCAACAAAAAAGCTCAAATCCGTTCGAACAAGCACATCATCCTGCCGACAACGCCAAGTTTCTGTCAGAGATTTTCTCGGACAAAGTTAAAGGAACGACTCGGCACACAGGAAAATTGTCTTCAATATCGGCGGGAGCGGACCTCTGAGAGCGAACGACGGTTGTTGCTCCGCGATCACACTCAAAGTCCCGTCTCCGCGAGTTCCACATTTTATTGTAACATATGCAAAATACAAGAAAAACACTGCCCCCAATATTTGCATGCCGCATCCCCGGTCGGGCCCCTCAGTAGTGGTTGGTTACCTGTTTTTCAACCTCGAACCACCAGTAAATTGGCACCTTTTCTTTCTGGTCCACATCGAATTAGCATGTTGTAGACTTTGCGGATGGTCAATGTCGTCTGGGCGCGACGGGTGTTCTCAACTCGTCTTTTGTTGCTCAACCGCTGTTCCCGAATTATTCATTCCCCTTTTGTGACCGAGTTTCGCCTTCTCCCCTGTGGTCGCCCACCTGTATTGACGTGCTAATTGTGGACTTCAACAGCCCTCCGGCCAGGTGGCCGGCGCCTTTGTGTGTAGGCATTTGGGGGTGCTGGATATGCACCCAAACGCTTCGATGCGCCCAAATAAATGAAACTTTAAACATGATACATTTTTGCTCATAGATTCTTCTAACACCTATGAAGATACATTCAAAGTAAAAAAACGTGCTCTACTCGGCCTGAAAATGCATTTAAAGCAATAAAAACTCAAAATGAGTGCCACGCCTAAACCAAAGGCCTTATGCACACATTTCAACATGTATTTGGTTCAGGTTGACCTCCTGAAGCCTAAATGAGCATTAATTTGACTACACAACTCATTCCTATGAAGGAACATTCAAAGGAAAAAAACGGGCTCAACTCGGACTGAAAGTACATTTAAAGCAATAAAAACTGAAAATGAGTGTCACGCCTAAACCAAAGGACTTATGCACACATTTCAACATGTATTTAGTTCAGGATGACGTCCTGAAGCCTAAATGAGCATTAATTTGACTACACAACTTATTCCTATGAAGATACATTCAAAGTAAAAAAACGTGCTCTACTCGGCCTGAAAATGCATTTAAAGCAATAAAAACTCAAAATGAGTGCCACGCCTAAACCAAAGGACTTATGCACACATTTCAACATGTATTTAGTTCAGGTTGACCTCCTGAAGCCTAAATGAGCATTAGTTTGACTACACAACTCATTCCTATGAAGGTACATTCAAAGTCACAAAACGTGCTCTAATCGGCCTGAAAATGCATTTAAAGCAAGAAAAAATCAAAATGAGTGTCACACCTAAACCTACATTTAAAGTAAAAAAATGTGCTCTACTCGGCCTGAAAGTGCATTTAAAGCAATAAAAACTCAAAATGAGTGTCACGCCTAAACCAAAGGACTTATGCACACATTTCAACATGTATTTAGTTCAGGTTGACATTCTGAAGCCTAAATGAGCATTAATTTGACTACACAACTTATTCCTATGAAGATACATTCAAAGTAAAAAAACGGGCTCAACTCGGACTGAAAGTGCATTTAAAGCAATAAAAACTGAAAATGAGTGTCACGCCTAAACCAAAGGACTTATGCACACATTTCAACATGTATTTAGTTCAGGTTGACCTCCTGAAGCCTAAATGAGCATTAATTTGACTACACAACTTATTCCTATGAAGATACATTCAAAGTAAAAAAACGTGCTCTACTCGGCCTGAAAATGCATTTAAAGCAATAAAAACTCAAAATGAGTGTCACGCCTAAACCAAAGTCCTTATGCACACATTTCAACATGTATTTAGTTCAGGTTGACATTCTGAAGCCTAAATGAGCATTAATTTGACTACACAACTTATTCCTATGAAGATACATTCAAAGTAAAAAAACGGGCTCAACTCGGACTGAAAGTGCATTTAAAGCAATAAAAACTGAAAATGAGTGTCACGCCTAAACCAAAGGACTTATGCACACATTTCAACATGTATTTAGTTCAGGTTGACCTCCTGAAGCCTAAATCACCATTAATTTGACTACACAACTTATTCCTATGAAGATACATTCAAAGTAAAAAAACGGGCTCAACTCGGACTGAAAGTGCATTTAAAGCAATAAAAACTGAAAATGAGTGTCACGCCTAAACCAAAGGACTTATGCACACATTTCAACATGTATTTAGTTCAGGATGACGTCCTGAAGCCTAAATGAGCATTAATTTGACTACACAACTTATTCCTATGAAGATACATTCAAAGTAAAAAAACGTGCTCTACTCGGCCTGAAAATGCATTTAAAGCAATAAAAACTCAAAATGAGTGCCACGCCTAAACCAAAGGCCTTATGCACACATTTCAACATGTATTTAGTTCAGGTTGACATTCTGAAGCCTAAATGAGCATTAATTTGACTACACAACTCATTCCTATGAAGGTACATTCAAAGTCACAAAACGTGCTCAACTAGGCCTGAAAGTGCATTTAAAGCAATAAAAACTCAAAATGAGTGTCACGCCTAAACCAAAGGACTTATGCACACATTTCAACATGTATTTAGTTCAGGTTGACCTCCTGAAGCCTAAATCACCATTATTTTGTCTATACAACTCATTCCTATGAAGGTACATTCAAAGTCACAAAACGTGCTCAACTAGGCCTGAAAGTGCATTTAAAGCAATAAAAACTCAAAATGAGTGTCACGCCTAAACCAAAGGACTTATGCACACATTTCAACATGTATTTAGTTCAGGTTGACATTCTGAAGCCTAAATGAGCATTAATTTGACTACACAACTTATTCCTATGAAGATACATTCAAAGTAAAAAAACGGGCTCAACTCGGACTGAAAGTGCATTTAAAGCAATAAAAACTGAAAATGAGTGTCACGCCTAAACCAAAGGACTTATGCACACATTTCAACATGTATTTAGTTCAGGTTGACCTCCTGAAGCCTAAATGAGCATTAATTTGACTACACAACTCATTCCTATGAAGGTACATTCAAAGTCACAAAACGTGCTCAACTAGGCCTGAAAGTGCATTTAAAGCAATAAAAACTCAAAATGAGTGTCACGCCTAAACCAAAGGACTTATGCACACATTTCAACATGTATTTAGTTCAGGTTGACATTCTGAAGAATAAATGAGCATTAATTTGACTACACAACTTATTCCTATGAAGATACATTCAAAGTAAAAAAACGGGCTCAACTCGGACTGAAAGTGCATTTAAAGCAATAAAAACTGAAAATGAGTGTCACGCCTAAACCAAAGGACTTATGCACACATTTCAACATGTATTTAGTTCAGGTTGACGTCCTGAAGCCTAAATGAGCATTAATTTGACTACACAACTTATTCCTATGAAGATACATTCAAAGTAAAAAAACGTGCTCTACTCGGCCTGAAAATGCATTTAAAGCAATAAAAACTCAAAATGAGTGTCACGCCTAAACCAAAGGCCTTATGCACACATTTCAACATGTATTTAGTTCGGATTGACCTCCTGAAGCCTAAATGAGCATTAATTTGACTACACAACTCATTCCTATGAAGGAACATTCAAAGGAAAAAAACGGGCTCAACTCGGACTGAAAGTACATTTAAAGCAATAAAAACTGAAAATGAGTGTCACGCCTAAACCAAAGGACTTATGCACACATTTCAACATGTATTTAGTTCAGGTTGACCTCCTGAAGCCTAAATCACCATTATTTTGTCTATACAACTCATTCCTATGAAGATATATTCAAAGTCACAAAACGTGCTCAACTAGGCCTGAAAGTGCATTTAAAGCAATAAAAACTCAAAATGAGTGTCACGCCTAAACCAAAGGACTTATGCACACATTTCAACATGTATTTAGTTCAGGTTGACATTCTGAAGCCTAAATGAGCATTAATTTGACTACACAACTTATTCCTATGAAGATACATTCAAAGTAAAAAAACGGGCTCAACTCGGACTGAAAGTGCATTTAAAGCAATAAAAACTGAAAATGAGTGTCACGCCTAAACCAAAGGACTTATGCACACATTTCAACATGTATTTAGTTCAGGTTGACCTCCTGAAGCCTAAATGAGCATTAATTTGACTACACAACTCATTCCTATGAAGGTACATTCAAAGTCACAAAACGTGCTCTACTCGGCCTGAAAATGCATTTAAAGCAAGAAAAAATCAAAATGAGTGTCACACCTAAACCTACATTTAAAGTAAAAAAATGTGCTCTACTCGGCCTGAAAATGCATTTAAAGCAATAAAAACTCAAATTGAGTGTCACGCCTAAACCAAAGGACTTATACACACATTTCAACATGTATTTAATTCAGGTTGACATTCTGAAGCCTAAATGAGCATTATTTTGTCTATACAACTCATTACTATGAAGGTACATTCAAAGTCACAAAACATGCTCAACTAGGCCTGAAAGTGCATTTAAAGCAATAAAATCTCAAAATGAGTTTCACGCCTAAATCAAAGGACTTATGCACACATTTCAACATGTATTTAGTTTAGGTTGACCTCCTGAAGCCTAAATGAGCATTAATTTGATCACACAACTCATTCCCATGAAGATACATTCAAAGTCAGTAAGTGCCCTGCTCTGTCTGAAAATGCATTTGAATCAATAAAAACTAAAATTGAGTGTCATGCCTAAACCAAAGGACGTCTGCACACATTTCAACGTCTAAAGTGTTGTTTCCGATGCGTGCTTGTGTATGTGTGCGTGCGTGTGTGAGAGTGTGTAGGTGTGTGCGTGTGTTTGTGTGTGTTTGTGTGGGTGCGTGCGTGTGTGTGTGCGTGTGTGTGTTGTGCGCACCCCCCCCCCAAAAAAGTACTGTATTCGGATAAAAATGACGAATTACTCAGAGGTTTTAACTTTTGCTTGCACTTGATTTGTTCTGACACCGACGACGTCCACCAATGACAGCCCGAGTGGATCTAGCCCACGTGGTGTGAGAGCAGGGGGAGGTGAAAAGATGCAAAGCCTAGGTGATTGGCTGTGCATCTTTCAGTCTTCCACGTGGGTTAGTCTTTGATCTTCAATCAGTGTCCAAATGTTGTTTACATGCGTAGCGTGTGCGGATGTGTGTGCCTCTCATGAGTTTGTGTGTGTGTTTGCGCGCGCGTGATCGTGTGCCCATACATGTGTGAGTGTTTCTTTGATCTAAATCATCGTTGGTGTGTTGTTTACGATACGTGCTCGTCTGTGCGTACGTTTGTGTGAGGTGTGTGCGTGCTTTTGTGTGTGTGCTTGCTGCGTGCTGGCGCGCTCGGAAGCGTGTGTGTCACAGAGAAAGAGAGGGAGCGGGATCGCTGGCCTGTATGTACTCTATGTGAAACACACAGGACATTTGTAATTTCGTCCCTTTCACATTTTTTGGCTTTTTTAAAAATAAAACTTATTTTCATCAATGGTTCATAATGAGTGTCACGCCTAGACCAAATGACTTATGCACACATTTCAACATTTATTTAGTTCAGGTTGACCTCCTGAAGCCCAAATGAGCGTTAATTTGACCACACAACTCATTCCTATGAAGGAACATTCAAAGTCACAAAACGTGCTCAACTAGGCCTGAAAGTGCATTTAAAGCAATAAAAACTCAAAATGAGTGTCACGCCTAAACCAAAGGACTTATGCACACATTTCAACATGTATTTAGTTCAGGTTGACCTCCTGAAGCCTAAATCACCATTAATTTGACTACACAACTTATTCCTATGAAGATACATTCAAAGTAAAAAAACGGGCTCAACTCGGACTGAAAGTGCATTTAAAGCAATAAAAACTGAAAATGAGTGTCACGCCTAAACCAAAGGACTTATGCACACATTTCAACATGTATTTAGTTCAGGTTGACGTCCTGAAGCCTAAATGAGCATTAATTTGACTACACAACTTATTCCTATGAAGATACATTCAAAGTAAAAGAACGTGCTCTACTCGGCCTGAAAATGCATTTAAAGCAATAAAAACTGAAAATGAGTGTCACGCCTAAACCAAAGGACTTATGCACACATTTCAACATGTATTTAGTTCAGGTTGACATTCTGAAGCCTAAATGAGCATTAATTTGACTACACAACTTATTCCTATGAAGATACATTCAAAGTAAAAAAACGGGCTCAACTCGGACTGAAAGTGCATTTAAAGCAATAAAAACTGAAAATGAGTGTCACGCCTAAACCAAAGGACTTATGCACACATTTCAACATGTATTTAGTTCAGGTTGACCTCCTGAAGCCTAAATGAGCATTAATTTGACTACACAACTCATTCCTATGAAGGTACATTCAAAGTCACAAAACGTGCTCAACTAGGCCTGAAAGTGCATTTAAAGCAATAAAAACTCAAAATGAGTGTCACGCCTAAACCAAAGGACTTATGCACACATTTCAACATGTATTTAGTTCAGGTTGACCTCCTGAAGCCTAAATCACCATTATTTTGTCTATACAACTCATTCCTATGAAGATATATTCAAAGTCACAAAACGTGCTCAACTAGGCCTGAAAGTGCATTTAAAGCAATAAAAACTCAAAATGAGTGTCACGCCTAAACCAAAGGACTTATGCACACATTTCAACATGTATTTAGTTCAGGTTGACATTCTGAAGCCTAAATGAGCATTAATTTGACTACACAACTTATTCCTATGAAGATACATTCAAAGTCAAAAAACGGGCTCAACTAGGCCTGAAAGTGCATTTAAAGCAATAAAATCTCAAAATGAGTTTCACGCCTAAATCAAAGGACTTATGCACACATTTCAACATGTATTTAGTTTAGGTTGACCTCCTGAAGCCTAAATGAGCATTAATTTGATCACACAACTCATTCCCATGAAGATACATTCAAAGTCAGTAAGTGCCCTGCTCTGTCTGAAAATGCATTTGAATCAATAAAAACTAAAATTGAGTGTCATGCCTAAACCAAAGGACGTCTGCACACATTTCAACGTCTAAAGTGTTGTTTCCGATGCGTGCTAGTGTATGTGTGCGTGCGTGTGTGAGAGTGTGTAGGTGTGTGCGTGTGTTTGTGTGTGTTTGTGTGGGTGCGTGCGTGTGTGTGTGCGTGTGTGTGTTGTGCGCACCCCAAACCCCCCAAAAAAAGTACTGTATTCGGATAAAAATGACGAATTACTCAGAGGTTTTAACTTTTGCTTGCACTTGATTTGTTCTCACACCGACGACGTCCACCAATGACAGCCCGAGTGGATCTAGCCCACGTGGTGTGAGAGCAGGGGGAGGTGAAAAGATGCAAAGCCTAGGTGATTGGCTGTGCATCTTTCAGTCTTCCACGTGGGTTAGTCTTTGATCTTCAATCAGTGTCCAAATGTTGTTTACATGCGTAGCGTGTGCGGATGTGTGTGCCTCTCATGAGTTTGTGTGTGTGTTTGCGCGCGCGTGATCGTGTGCCCATACATGTGTGAGTGTTTCTTTGATCTAAATCATCGTTGGTGTGTTGTTTACGATACGTGCTCGTCTGTGCGTACGTTTGTGTGAGGTGTGTGCGTGCTTTTGTGTGTGTGCTTGCTGCGTGCTGGCGCGCTCGGAAGCGTGTGTGTCACAGAGAAAGAGAGGGAGCGGGATCGCTGGCCTGTATGTACTCTATGTGAAACACACAGGACATTTGTAATTTCGTCCCTTTCACATTTTTTGGCTTTTTTAAAAATAAAACTTATTTTCATCAATGGTTCATAATGAGTGTCACGCCTAGACCAAATGACTTATGCACACATTTCAACATTTATTTAGTTCAGGTTGACCTCCTGAAGCCTAAATGAGCGTTAATTTGACCACACAACTCATTCCTATGAAGGAACATTCAAAGTAAAAAAACGGGCTCAACTCGGACTGAAAGTGCATTTAAAGCAATAAAAACTGAAAATGAGTGTCACGCCTAAACCAAAGGACTTATGCACACATTTCAACATGTATTTAGTTCAGGTTGACCTCCTGAAGCCTAAATGAGCATTAATTTGACTACACAACTCATTCCTATGAAGGTACATTCAAAGTCACAAAACGTGCTCAACTAGGCCTGAAAGTGCATTTAAAGCAATAAAAACTCAAAATGAGTGTCACGCCTAAACCAAAGGACTTATGCACAAATTTCAACATGTATTTAGTTCAGGTTGACATTCTGAAGCCTAAATGAGCATTAATTTGACTACACAACTTATTCCTATGAAGATACATTCAAAGTCACAAAACGTGCTCAACTAGGCCTGAAAGTGCATTTAAAGCAATAAAAACTCAAAATGAGTGTCACGCCTAAACCAAAGGACTTATGCACACATTTCAACATGTATTTAGTTCAGGTTGACCTCCTGAAGCCTAAATCACCATTAATTTGACTACACAACTTATTCCTATGAAGATACATTCAAAGTAAAAAAACGGGCTCAACTCGGACTGAAAGTGCATTTAAAGCAATAAAAACTGAAAATGAGTGTCACGCCTAAACCAAAGGACTTATGCACACATTTCAACATGTATTTAGTTCAGGTTGACGTCCTGAAGCCTAAATGAGCATTAATTTGACTACACAACTTATTCCTATGAAGATACATTCAAAGTAAAAAAACGTGCTCTACTCGGCCTGAAAATGCATTTAAAGCAATAAAAACTCAAAATGAGTGCCACGCCTAAACCAAAGGCCTTATGCACACATTTCAACATGTATTTAGTTCAGGTTGACCTCCTGAAGCCTAAATGAGCATTAATTTGACTACACAACTCATTCCTATGAAGGAACATTCAAAGGAAAAAAACGGGCTCAACTCGGACTGAAAGTACATTTAAAGCAATAAAAACTGAAAATGAGTGTCACGCCTAAACCAAAGGACTTATGCACACATTTCAACATGTATTTAGTTCAGGTTGACATTCTGAAGCCTAAATGAGCATTAATTTGACTACACAACTTATTCCTATGAAGATACATTCAAAGTAAAAAAACGGGCTCAACTCGGACTGAAAGTGCATTTAAAGCAATAAAAACTGAAAATGAGTGTCACGCCTAAACCAAAGGACTTATGCACACATTTCAACATGTATTTAGTTCAGGTTGACCTCCTGAAGCCTAAATGAGCATTAATTTGACTACACAACTTATTCCTATGAAGATACATTCAAAGTAAAAAAACGTGCTCTACTCGGCCTGAAAATGCATTTAAAGCAATAAAAACTCAAAATGAGTGTCACGCCTAAACCAAAGGCCTTATGCACACATTTCAACATGTATTTAGTTCGGGTTGACCTCCTGAAGCCTAAATGAGCATTAATTTGACTACACAACTCATTCCTATGAAGGAACATTCAAAGGAAAAAAACGGGCTCAACTCGGACTGAAAGTACATTTAAAGCAATAAAAACTGAAAATGAGTGTCACGCCTAAACCAAAGGACTTATGCACACATTTCAACATGTATTTAGTTCAGGTTGACCTCCTGAAGCCTAAATGAGCATTAATGCGACTACACAACTCATTCCTATGAAGGTACATTCAAAGTCACAAAACGTGCTCAACTCGGCCTGAAAGTGCATTTAAAGCAATAAAAACTCAAAATGAGTGTCACGCCTAAACCAAAGGACTTATGCACACATTTCAACATGTATTTAGTTCAGGTTGACATTCTGAAGCCTAAATGAGCATTAATTTGACTACACAACTTATTCCTATGAAGATACATTCAAAGTAAAAAAACGGGCTCAACTCGGACTGAAAGTGCATTTAAAGCAATACAAACTGAAAATGAGTGTCACGCCTAAACCAAAGGACTTATGCACACATTTCAACATGTATTTAGTTCAGGTTGACATTCTGAAGCCTAAATGAGCATTAATTTGACTACACAACTTATTCCTATGAAGATACATTCAAAGTAAAAAAACGGGCTCAACTCGGACTGAAAGTGCATTTAAAGCAATAAAAAATGAAAATGAGTGTCACGCCTAAACCAAAGGACTTATGCACACATTTCAACATGTATTTAGTTCAGGTTGACGTCCTGAAGCCTAAATGAGCATTAATTTGACTACACAACTTATTCCTATGAAGATACATTCAAAGTAAAAAAACGTGCTCTACTCGGCCTGAAAATGCATTTAAAGCAATAAAAACTCAAAATGAGTGCCACGCCTAAACCAAAGGCCTTATGCACACATTTCAACATGTATTTAGTTCAGGTTGACCTCCTGAAGCCTAAATGAGCATTAATTTGACTACACAACTCATTCCTATGAAGGAACATTCAAAGGAAAAAAACGGGCTCAACTCGGACTGAAAGTACATTTAAAGCAATAAAAACTGAAAATGAGTGTCACGCCTAAACCAAAGGACTTATGCACACATTTCAACATGTATTTAGTTCAGGTTGACATTCTGAAGCCTAAATGAGCATTAATTTGACTACACAACTTATTCCTATGAAGATACATTCAAAGTAAAAAAACGGGCTCAACTCGGACTGAAAGTGCATTTTAAAGCAATAAAAACTGAAAATGAGTGTCATGCCTAAACCAAAGGACTTATGCACACATTTCAACATGTATTTAGTTCAGGTTGACCTCCTGAAGCCTAAATCACCATTAATTTGACTACACAACTTATTCCTATGAAGATACATTCAAAGTAAAAAAACGGGCTCAACTCGGACTGAAAGTGCATTTAAAGCAATAAAAACTGAAAATGAGTGTCACGCCTAAACCAAAGGACTTATGCACACATTTCAACATGTATTTAGTTCAGGATGACGTCCTGAAGCCTAAATGAGCATTAATTTGACTACACAACTTATTCCTATGAAGATACATTCAAAGTAAAAAAACGTGCTCTACTCGGCCTGAAAATGCATTTAAAGCAATAAAAACTCAAAATGAGTGCCACGCCTAAACCAAAGGCCTTATGCACACATTTCAACATGTATTTATTTCAGGTTGACCTCCTGAAGCCTAAATGACCATTAATTTGACTACACAACTCATTCCTATGAAGGAACATTCAAAGGAAAAAAACGGGCTCAACTCGGACTGAAAGTACATTTAAAGCAATAAAAACTGAAAATGAGTGTCACGCCTAAACCAAAGGACTTATGCACACATTTCAACATGTATTTAGTTCAGGTTGACCTCCTGAAGCCTAAATCACCATTATTTTGTCTATACAACTCATTCCTATGAAGATATATTCAAAGTCACAAAACGTGCTCAACTCGGCCTGAAAGTGCATTTAAAGCAATAAAAACTCAAAATGAGTGTCACGCCTAAACCAAAGGACTTATGCACACATTTCAACATGTATTTAGTTCAGGTTGACATTCTGAAGCCTAAATGAGCATTAATTTGACTACACAACTTATTCCTATGAAGGAACATTCAAAGGAAAAAAACGGGCTCAACTCGGACTGAAAGTACATTTAAAGCAATAAAAACTGAAAATGAGTGTCACGCCTAAACCAAAGGACTTATGCACACATTTCAACATGTATTTAGTTCAAGTTGACATTCTGAAGCCTAAATGAGCATTAATTTGACTACACAACTTATTCCTATGAAGATACATTCAAAGTAAAAAAACGGGCTCAACTCGGACTGAAAGTGCATTTAAAGCAATAAAAACTGAAAATGAGTGTCACGCCTAAACCAAAGGACTTATGCACACATTTCAACATGTATTTAGTTCAGGTTGACCTCCTGAAGCCTAAATGAGCATTAATTTGACTACACAACTCATTCCTATGAAGGTACATTCAAAGTCACAAAACGTGCTCAACTAGGCCTGAAAGTGCATTTAAAGCAATAAAAACTCAAAATGAGTGTCACGCCTAAACCAAAGGACTTATGCACAAATTTCAACATGTATTTAGTTCAGGTTGACCTCCTGAAGCCTAAATGAGCATTAATTTGACTACACAACTTATTCCTATGAAGATACATTCAAAGTAAAAAAACGGGCTCAACTCGGACTGAAAGTGCATTTAAAGCAATAAAAACTGAAAATGAGTGTCACGCCTAAACCAAAGGACTTATGCACACATTTCAACATGTATTTAGTTCAGGTTGACCTCCTGAAGCCTAAATCACCATTAATTTGACTACACAACTTATTCCTATAAAGATACATTCAAAGTAAAAAAACGGGCTCAACTCGGACTGAAAGTGCATTTAAAGCAATAAAAACTGAAAATGAGTGTCACGCCTAAACCAAAGGACTTATGCACACATTTCAACATGTATTTAGTTCAGGATGACGTCCTGAAGCCTAAATGAGCATTAATTTGACTACACAACTTATTCCTATGAAGATACATTCAAAGTAAAAAAACGTGCTCTACTCGGCCTGAAAATGCATTTAAAGCAATAAAAACTCAAAATGAGTGCCACGCCTAAACCAAAGGCCTTATGCACACATTTCAACATGTATTTAGTTCAGGTTGACCTCCTGAAGCCTAAATGAGCAATAATTTGACTACACAACTCATTCCTATGAAGGAACATTCAAAGGAAAAAAACGGGCTCAACTCGGACTGAAAGTACATTTAAAGCAATAAAAACTGAAAATGAGTGTCACGCCTAAACCAAAGGACTTATGCACACATTTCAACATGTATTTAGTTCAGGTTGACATTCTGAAGCCTAAATGAGCATTAATTTGACTACACAACTTATTCCTATGAAGATACATTCAAAGTAAAAAAACGGGCTCAACTCGGACTGAAAGTGCATTTAAAGCAATAAAAACTGAAAATGAGTGTCACGCCTAAACCAAAGGACTTATGCACACATTTCAACATGTATTTAGTTCGGGTTGACCTCCTGAAGCCTAAATGAGCATTAATTTGACTACACAACTCATTCCTATGAAGGTACATTCAAAGTCACAAAACGTGCTCAACTAGGCCTGAAAGTGCATTTAAAGCAATAAAAACTCAAAATGAGTGTCACGCCTAAACCAAAGGACTTATGCACACATTTCAACATGTATTTAGTTCAGGTTGACCTCTTGAAGCCTAAATCACCATTATTTTGTCTATACAACTCATTCCTATGAAGATATATTCAAAGTCACAAAATGTGCTCAACTAGGCCTGAAAGTGCATTTAAAGCAATAAAAACACAAAATGAGTGTCACGCCTAAACCAAAGGACTTATGCACACATTTCAACATGTATTTAGTTCAGGTTGACATTCTGAAGCCTAAATGAGCATTAATTTGACTACACAACTTATTCCTATGAAGATACATTCAAAGTAAAAAAACGGGCTCAACTCGGACTGAAAGTGCATTTAAAGCAATAAAAACTCAAAATGAGTGTCACGCCTAAACCAAAGGCCTTATGCACACATTTCAACATGTATTTAGTTCGGGTTGACCTCCTGAAGCCTAAATGAGCATTAATTTGACTACACAACTCATTCCTATGAAGGAACATTCAAAGTCACAAAACGTGCTCAACTAGGCCTGAAAGTGCATTTAAAGCAATAAAAACTCAAAATGAGTGTCACGCCTAAACCAAAGGACTTATGCACACATTTCAACATGTATTTAGTTCAGGTTGACCTCCTGAAGCCTAAATGAGCATTAATTTGACTACACAACTTATTCCTATGAAGATACATTCAAAGTAAAAAAACGGGCTCAACTCGGACTGAAAGTGCATTTAAAGCAATAAAAACTGAAAATGAGTGTCACGCCTAAACCAAAGGACTTATGCACACATTTCAACATGTATTTAGTTCAGGTTGACCTCCTGAAGCCTAAATCACCATTAATTTGACTACACAACTTATTCCTATAAAGATACATTCAAAGTAAAAAAACGGGCTCAACTCGGACTGAAAGTGCATTTAAAGCAATAAAAACTGAAAATGAGTGTCACGCCTAAACCAAAGGACTTATGCACACATTTCAACATGTATTTAGTTCAGGATGACGTCCTGAAGCCTAAATGAGCATTAATTTGACTACACAACTTATTCCTATGAAGATACATTCAAAGTAAAAAAACGTGCTCTACTCGGCCTGAAAATGCATTTAAAGCAATAAAAACTCAAAATGAGTGCCACGCCTAAACCAAAGGCCTTATGCACACATTTCAACATGTATTTAGTTCAGGTTGACCTCCTGAAGCCTAAATGAGCAATAATTTGACTACACAACTCATTCCTATGAAGGAACATTCAAAGGAAAAAAACGGGCTCAACTCGGACTGAAAGTACATTTAAAGCAATAAAAACTGAAAATGAGTGTCACGCCTAAACCAAAGGACTTATGCACACATTTCAACATGTATTTAGTTCAGGTTGACATTCTGAAGCCTAAATGAGCATTAATTTGACTACACAACTTATTCCTATGAAGATACATTCAAAGTAAAAAAACGGGCTCAACTCGGACTGAAAGTGCATTTAAAGCAATAAAAACTGAAAATGAGTGTCACGCCTAAACCAAAGGACTTATGCACACATTTCAACATGTATTTAGTTCGGGTTGACCTCCTGAAGCCTAAATGAGCATTAATTTGACTACACAACTCATTCCTATGAAGGTACATTCAAAGTCACAAAACGTGCTCAACTAGGCCTGAAAGTGCATTTAAAGCAATAAAAACTCAAAATGAGTGTCACGCCTAAACCAAAGGACTTATGCACACATTTCAACATGTATTTAGTTCAGGTTGACCTCTTGAAGCCTAAATCACCATTATTTTGTCTATACAACTCATTCCTATGAAGATATATTCAAAGTCACAAAATGTGCTCAACTAGGCCTGAAAGTGCATTTAAAGCAATAAAAACACAAAATGAGTGTCACGCCTAAACCAAAGAACTTATGCACACATTTCAACATGTATTTAGTTCAGGTTGACATTCTGAAGCCTAAATGAGCATTAATTTGACTACACAACTTATTCCTATGAAGATACATTCAAAGTAAAAAAACGGGCTCAACTCGGACTGAAAGTGCATTTAAAGCAATAAAAACTCAAAATGAGTGTCACGCCTAAACCAAAGGCCTTATGCACACATTTCAACATGTATTTAGTTCGGGTTGACCTCCTGAAGCCTAAATGAGCATTAATTTGACTACACAACTCATTCCTATGAAGGAACATTCAAAGGAAAAAAACGGGCTCAACTCGGACTGAAAGTACATTTAAAGCAATAAAAACTGAAAATGAGTGTCACGCCTAAACCAAAGGACTTATGCACACATTTCAACATGTATTTAGTTCAGGTTGACATTCTGAAGCCTAAATGAGCATTAATTTGACTACACAACTTATTCCTATGAAGATACATTCAAAGTAAAAAAACGGGCTCAACTCGGACTGAAAGTGCATTTAAAGCAATAAAAACTGAAAATGAGTGTCACGCCTAAACCAAAGGACTTATGCACACATTTCAACATGTATTTAGTTCGGGTTGACCTTCTGAAGCCTAAATGAGCATTAATTTGACTACACAACTCATTCCTATGAAGGTACATTCAAAGTCACAAAACGTGCTCAACTAGGCCTGAAAGTGCATTTAAAGCAATAAAAACTCAAAATGAGTGTCACGCCTAAACCAAAGGACTTATGCACACAGTTCAACATGTATTTAGTTCAGGTTGACCTCCTGAAGCCTAAATCACCATTATTTTGTCTATACAACTCATTCCTATGAAGATATATTCAAAGTCACAAAATGTGCTCAACTAGGCCTGAAAGTGCATTTAAAGCAATAAAAACACAAAATGAGTGTCACGCCTAAACCAAAGGACTTATGCACACATTTCAACATGTATTTAGTTCAGGTTGACATTCTGAAGCCTAAATGAGCATTAATTTGACTACACAACTTATTCCTATGAAGATACATTCAAAGTAAAAAAACGGGCTCAACTCGGACTGAAAGTGCATTTAAAGCAATAAAAACTCAAAATGAGTGTCACGCCTAAACCAAAGGCCTTATGCACACATTTCAACATGTATTTAGTTCGGGTTGACCTCCTGAAGCCTAAATGAGCATTAATTTGACTACACAACTCATTCCTATGAAGGAACATTCAAAGGAAAAAAACGGGCTCAACTCGGACTGAAAGTGCATTTAAAGCAATAAAAACTGAAAATGAGTGTCACGCCTAAACCAAAGGACTTATGCACACATTTCAACATGTATTTAGTTCAGGTTGACCTCCTGAAGCCTAAATCACCATTATTTTGTCTATACAACTCATTCCTATGAAGATATATTCAAAGTCACAAAACGTGCTCAACTAGGCCTGAAAGTGCATTTAAAGCAATAAAAACTCAAAATGAGTGTCACGCCTAAACCAAAGGACTTATGCACACATTTCAACATGTATTTAGTTCAGGTTGACCTCCTGAAGCCTAAATCACCATTATTTTGTCTATACAACTCATTCCTATGAAGGTACATTCAAAGTCACAAAACGTGCTCTACTCGGCCTGAAAATGCATTTAAAGCAAGAAAAAATCAAAATGAGTGTCACACCTAAACCTACATTTAAAGTAAAAAAATGTGCTCTACTCGGCCTGAAAATGCATTTAAAGCAATAAAAACTCAAATTGAGTGTCACGCCTAAACCAAAGGACTTATACACACATTTCAACATGTATTTAATTCAGGTTGACATTCTGAAGCCTAAATGAGCATTATTTTGTCTATACAACTCATTCCTATGAAGGTACATTCAAAGTCACAAAACGTGCTCAACTAGGCCTGAAAGTGCATTTAAAGCAATAAAATCTCAAAATGAGTTTCACGCCTAAATCAAAGGACTTATGCACACATTTCAACATGTATTTAGTTTAGGTTGACCTCCTGAAGCCTAAATGAGCATTAATTTGACTACACACCTCATTCCTATGAAGGTACATTCAAAGTCACAAAACGTGCTCAACTAGGCCTGAAAGTGCATTTAAAGCAATAAAAATTCAAAATGAGTGTCACGCCTAAACCAAAGGACTTATGCACACATTTCAACATGTATTTAGTTCAGGTTGACATTCTGAAGCCTAAATGAGCATTAATTTGACTACACAACTTATTCCTATGAAGATACATTCAAAGTAAAAAAACGGGCTCAACTTGGACTGAAAGTGCATTTAAAGCAATAAAAACTGAAAATGAGTGTCACGCCTAAACCAAAGGACTTATGCACACATTTCAACATGTATTTAGTTCAGGTTGATCTCCTGAAGCCTAAATGAGCATTAATTTGACTACACAACTTATTCCTATGAAGATACATTCAAAGTAAAAAAACGTGCTCTACTCGGCCTGAAAATGCATTTAAACCAATAAAAACTCAAAATGAGTGTCACGCCTAAACCAAAGGCCTTATGCACACATTTCAACATGTATTTAGTTCGGGTTGACCTCCTGAAGCCTAAATGAGCATTAATTTGACTACACAACTCATTCCTATGAAGGAACATTCAAAGGAAAAAAACGGGCTCAACTCGGACTGAAAGTACATTTAAAGCAATAAAAACTGAAAATGAGTGTCACGCCTAAACCAAAGGACTTATGCACACATTTCAACATGTATTTAGTTCAGGTTGACCTCCTGAAGCCTAAATGAGCATTAATTTGACTACACAACTCATTCCTATGAAGGTACATTCAAAGTCACAAAACGTGCTCAACTAGGCCTGAAAGTGCATTTAAAGCAATAAAAACTCAAAATGAGTGTCACGCCTAAACCAAAGGACTTATGCACACATTTCAACATGTATTTAGTTCAGGTTGACATTCTGAAGAATAAATGAGCATTAATTTGACTACACAACTTATTCCTATGAAGATACATTCAAAGTAAAAAAACGGGCTCAACTCGGACTGAAAGTGCATTTAAAGCAATAAAAACTGAAAATGAGTGTCACGCCTAAACCAAAGGACTTATGCACACATTTCAACATGTATTTAGTTCAGGTTGACCTCCTGAAGCCTAAATCACCATTAATTTGACTACACAACTTATTCCTATGAAGATACATTCAAAGTAAAAAAACGGGCTCAACTCGGACTGAAAGTGCATTTAAAGCAATAAAAACTGAAAATGAGTGTCACGCCTAAACCAAAGGACTTATGCACACATTTCAACATGTATTTAGTTCAGGATGACGTCCTGAAGCCTAAATGAGCATTAATTTGACTACACAACTTATTCCTATGAAGATACATTCAAAGTAAAAAAACGTGCTCTACTCGGCCTGAAAATGCATTTAAAGCAATAAAAACTCAAAATGAGTGCCACGCCTAAACCAAAGGCCTTATGCACACATTTCAACATGTATTTAGTTCAGGTTGACATTCTGAAGCCTAAATGAGCATTAATTTGACTACACAACTCATTCCTATGAAGGTACATTCAAAGTCACAAAACGTGCTCAACTAGGCCTGAAAGTGCATTTAAAGCAATAAAAACTCAAAATGAGTGTCACGCCTAAACCAAAGGACTTATGCACACATTTCAACATGTATTTAGTTCAGGTTGACCTCCTGAAGCCTAAATCACCATTATTTTGTCTATACAACTCATTCCTATGAAGATATATTCAAAGTCACAAAATGTGCTCAACTAGGCCTGAAAGTGCATTTAAAGCAATAAAAACTCAAAATGAGTGTCACGCCTAAACCAAAGGACTTATGCACACATTTCAACATGTATTTAGTTCAGGTTGACATTCTGAAGCCTAAATGAGCATTAATTTGACTACACAACTTATTCCTATGAAGATACATTCAAAGTAAAAAAACGGGCTCAACTCGGACTGAAAGTGCATTTTAAAGCAATAAAAACTGAAAATGAGTGTCACGCCTAAACCAAAGGACTTATGCACACATTTCAACATGTATTTAGTTCAGGTTGACCTCCTGAAGCCTAAATGAGCATTAATTTGACTACACAACTCATTCTTATGAAGGTACATTCAAAGTCACAAAACGTGCTCAACTAGGCCTGAAAGTGCATTTAAAGCAATAAAAACTCAAAATGAGTGTCACGCCTAAACCAAAGGACTTATGCACACATTTCAACATGTATTTAGTTCAGGTTGACATTCTGAAGAATAAATGAGCATTAATTTGACTACACAACTTATTCCTATGAAGATACATTCAAAGTAAAAAAACGGGCTCAACTCGGACTGAAAGTGCATTTAAAGCAATAAAAACTGAAAATGAGTGTCACGCCTAAACCAAAGGACTTATGCACACATTTCAACATGTATTTAGTTCAGGTTGACCTCCTGAAGCCTAAATGAGCATTAATTTGACTACACAACTCATTCCTATGAAGGTACATTCAAAGTCACAAAACGTGCTCTACTCGGCCTGAAAATGCATTTAAAGCAAGAAAAAATCAAAATGAGTGTCACACCTAAACCTACATTTAAAGTAAAAAAATGTGCTCTACTCGGCCTGAAAATGCATTTAAAGCAATAAAAACTCAAATTGAGTGTCACGCCTAAACCAAAGGACTTATGCACACATTTCAACATGTATTTAGTTCAGGTTGACATTCTGAAGCCTAAATGAGCATTATTTTGTCTATACAACTCATTCCTATGAAGGTACATTCAAAGTCACAAAACGTGCTCAACTAGGCCTGAAAGTGCATTTAAAGCAATAAAATCTCAAAATGAGTTTCACGCCTAAATCAAAGGACTTATGCACACATTTCAACATGTATTTAGTTTAGGTTGACCTCCTGAAGCCTAAATGAGCATTAATTTGATCACACAACTCATTCCCATGAAGATACATTCAAAGTCAGTAAGTGCCCTGCTCTGTCTGAAAATGCATTTGAATCAATAAAAACTAAAATTGAGTGTCATGCCTAAACCAAAGGACGTCTGCACACATTTCAACGTCTAAAGTGTTGTTTCCGATGCGTGCTAGTGTGTGTGTGCGTGCGTGTGTGAGAGTGTGTAGGTGTGTGCGTGTGTTTGTGTGTGTTTGTGTGGGTGCGTGCGTGTGTGTGTGCGTGTGTGTGTTGTGCGCACCCCCCCCCCCCAAAAAAAAGTACTGTATTCGGATAAAAATGACGAATTACTCAGAGGTTTTAACTTTTGCTTGCACTTGATTTGTTCTGACACCGACGACGTCCACCAATGACAGCCCGACTGGATCTAGCCCACGTGGTGTGAGAGCAGGGGGAGGTGAAAAGATGCAAAGCCTAGGTGATTGGCTGTGCATCTTTCAGTCTTCCACGTGGGTTAGTCTTTGATCTTCAATCAGTGTCCAAATGTTGTTTACATGCGTAGCGTGTGCGGATGTGTGTGCCTCTCATGAGTTTGTGTGTGTGTTTGCGCGCGTGATCGTGTGCCCATACATGTGTGAGTGTTTCTTTGATCTAAATCATCGTTGGTGTGTTGTTTACGATACGTGCTCGTCTGTGCGTACGTTTGTGTGAGGTGTGTGCGTGCTTTTGTGTGTGTGCTTGCTGCGTGCTGGCGCGCTCGGAAGCGTGTGTGTCACAGAGAAAGAGAGGGAGCGGGATCGCTGGCCTGTATGTACTCTATGTGAAACACACAGGACATTTGTAATTTCGTCCCTTTCACATTTTTTGGCTTTTTTAAAAATAAAACTTATTTTCATCAATGGTTCATAATGAGTGTCACGCCTAGACCAAATGACTTATGCACACATTTCAACATTTATTTAGTTCAGGTTGACCTCCTGAAGCCTAAATGAGCGTTAATTTGACCACACAACTCATTCCTATGAAGGAACATTCAAAGTAAAAAAACGGGCTCAACTCGGACTGAAAGTGCATTTAAAGCAATAAAAACTTAAAATGAGTGTCACGCCTAAACCAAAGGACTTATGCACACATTTCAACATGTATTTAGTTCAGGTTGACGTCCTGAAGCCTAAATGAGCATTAATTTGACTACACAACTTATTCCTATGAAGATACATTCAAAGTAAAAAAACGTGCTCTACTCGGCCTGAAAATGCATTTAAAGCAATAAAAACTCAAAATGAGTGTCACGCCTAAACCAAAGGCCTTATGCACACATTTCAACATGTATTTAGTTCAGGTTGACCTCCTGAAGCCTAAATGAGCATTAATTTGACTACACAACTCATTCCTATGAAGGAACATTCAAAGGAAAAAAACGGGCTCAACTCGGACTGAAAGTACATTTAAAGCAATAAAAACTCAAAATGAGTGTCACGCCTAAACCAAAGGACTTATGCACAAATTTCAACATGTATTTAGTTCAGGTTGACATTCTGAAGCCTAAATGAGCATTAATTTGACTACACAACTTATTCCTATGAAGATACATTCAAAGTAAAAAAACGGGCTCAACTCGGACTGAAAGTGCATTTAAAGCAATAAAAACTGAAAATGAGTGTCACGCCTAAACCAAAGGACTTATGCACACATTTCAACATGTATTTAGTTCAGGTTGACCTCCTGAAGCCTAAATGAGCATTAATTTGACTACACAACTCATTCCTATGAAGATATATTCAAAGTCACAAAACGTGCTCAACTAGGCCTGAAAGTGCATTTAAAGCAATAAAAACTCAAAATGAGTGTCACGCCTAAACCAAAGGACTTATGCACACATTTCAACATGTATTTAGTTCAGGTTGACATTCTGAAGCCTAAATGAGCATTAATTTGACTACACAACTTATTCCTATGAAGATACATTCAAAGTAAAAAAACGGGCTCAACTCGGACTGAAAGTGCATTTTAAAGCAATAAAAACTGAAAATGAGTGTCACGCCTAAACCAAAGGACTTATGCACACATTTCAACATGTATTTAGTTCAGGTTGACCTCCTGAAGCCTAAATGAGCATTAATTTGACTACACAACTCATTCCTATGAAGGTACATTCAAAGTCACAAAACGTGCTCAACGAGGCCTGAAAGTGCATTTAAAGCAATAAAAACTCAAAATGAGTGTCACGCCTAAACCAAAGGACTTATGCACACATTTCAACATGTACTTAGTTCAGGTTGACATTCTGAAGCCTAAATGAGCATTAATTTGACTACACAACTTATTAGTATGAAGATACATTCAAAGTAAAAAAACGGGCTCAACTCGGACTGAAAGTGCATTTAAAGCAATAAAAACTGAAAATGAGTGTCACGCCTAAACCAAAGGACTTATGCACACATTTCAACATGTATTTAGTTCAGGTTGACCTCCTGAAGCCTAAATGAGCATTAGTTTGACTACACAACTCATTCCTATGAAGGTACATTCAAAGTCACAAAACGTGCTCTACTCGGCCTGAAAATGCATTTAAAGCAAGAAAAAATCAAAATGAGTGTCACACCTAAACCTACATTTAAAGTAAAAAAATGTGCTCTACTCGGCCTGAAAATGCATTTAAAGCAATAAAAACTCAAATTGAGTGTCACGCCTAAACCAAAGGACTTATACACACATTTCAACATGTATTTAATTCAGGTTCACATTCTGAAGCCTAAATGAGCATTATTTTGTCTATACAACTCATTCCTATGAAGGTACATTCAAAGTCACAAAACGTGCTCAACTAGGCCTGAAAGTGCATTTAAAGCAATAAAATCTCAAAATGAGTTTCACGCCTAAATCAAAGGACTTATGCACACATTTCAACATGTATTTAGTTTAGGTTGACCTCCTGAAGCCTAAATGAGCATTAATTTGATCACACAACTCATTCCCATGAAGATACATTCAAAGTCAGTAAGTGCCCTGCTCTGTCTGAAAATGCATTTGAATCAATAAAAACTAAAATTGAGTGTCATGCCTAAACCAAAGGACGTCTGCACACATTTCAACGTCTAAAGTGTTGTTTCCGATAGGTGCTAGTGTGTGTGTGCGTGCGTGTGTGAGAGTGTGTAGGTGTGTGCGTGTGTTTGTGTGGGTGCGTGCGTGTGTGTGTGCGTGTGTGTGTTGTGCGCACCCCCCCCCCCCAAAAAAAAGTACTGTATTCGGATAAAAATGACGAATTACTCAGAGGTTTTAACTTTTGCTTGCACTTGATTTGTTCTGACACCGACGACGTCCACCAATGACAGCCCGAGTGGATCTAGCCCACGTGGTGTGAGAGCAGGGGGAGGTGAAAAGATGCAAAGCCTAGGTGATTGGCTGTGCATCTTTCAGTCTTCCACGTGGGTTAGTCTTTGATCTTCAATCAGTGTCCAAATGTTGTTTACATGCGTAGCGTGTGCGGATGTGTGTGCCTCTCATGAGTTTGTGTGTGTGTTTGCGCGCGCGTGATCGTGTGCCCATACATGTGTGAGTGTTTCTTTGATCTAAATCATCGTTGGTGTGTTGTTTACGATACGTGCTCGTCTGTGCGTACGTTTGTGTGAGGTGTGTGCGTGCTTTTGTGTGTGTGCTTGCTGCGTGCTGGCGCGCTCGGAAGCGTGTGTGTCACAGAGAAAGAGAGGGAGCGGGATCGCTGGCCTGTATGTACTCTATGTGAAACACACAGGACATTTGTAATTTCGTCCCTTTCACATTTTTTGGCTTTTTTAAAAATAAAACTTATTTTCATCAATGGTTCATAATGAGTGTCACGCCTAGACCAAATGACTTATGCACACATTTCAACATTTATTTAGTTCAGGTTGACCTCCTGAAGCCTAAATGAGCGTTAATTTGACCACACAACTCATTCCTATGAAGGAACATTCAAAGTAAAAAAACGGGCTCAACTCGGACTGAAAGTGCATTTAAAGCAATAAAAACTGAAAATGAGTGTCACGCCTAAACCAAAGGACTTATGCACACATTTCAACATGTATTTAGTTCAGGTTGACGTCCTGAAGCCTAAATGAGCATTAATTTGACTACACAACTTATTCCTATGAAGATACATTCAAAGTAAAAAAACGTGCTCTACTCGGCCTGAAAATGCATTTAAAGCAATAAAAACTCAAAATGAGTGTCACGCCTAAACCAAAGGACTTATGCACACATTTCAACATGTATTTAGTTCAGGTTGACCTCCTGAAGCCTAAATGAGCATTAATTTGACTACACAACTCATTCCTATGAAGGAACATTCAAAGGAAAAAAACGGGCTCAACTCGGACTGAAAGTACATTTAAAGCAATAAAAACTGAAAATGAGTGTCACGCCTAAACCAAAGGACTTATGCACACATTTCAACATGTATTTAGTTCAGGTTGACCTCCTGAAGCCTAAATGAGCATTAATTTGACTACACAACTCATTCCTATGAAGGTACATTCAAAGTCACAAAACGTGCTCAACTAGGCCTGAAAGTGCATTTAAAGCAATAAAAACTCAAAATGAGTGTCACGCCTAAACCAAAGGACTTATGCACAAATTTCAACATGTATTTAGTTCAGGTTGACATTCTGAAGCCTAAATGAGCATTAATTTGACTACACAACTTATTCCTATGAAGATACATTCAAAGTAAAAAAACGGGCTCAACTCGGACTGAAAGTGCATTTAAAGCAATAAAAACTGAAAATGAGTGTCACGCCTAAACCAAAGGACTTATGCACACATTTCAACATGTATTTAGTTCAAGTTGACCTCCTGAAGCCTAAATGAGCATTAATTTGACTACACAACTCATTCCTATGAAGATATATTCAAAGTCACAAAACGTGCTCAACTAGGCCTGAAAGTGCATTTAAAGCAATAAAAACTCAAAATGAGTGTCACGCCTAAACCAAAGGACTTATGCACACATTTCAACATGTATTTAGTTCAGGTTGACATTCTGAAGCCTAAATGAGCATTAATTTGATCACACAACTCATTCCTATGAAGGAACATTCAAAGTAAAAAAACGGGCTCAACTCGGACTGAAAGTGCATTTAAAGCAATAAAAACTGAAAATGAGTGTCACGCCTAAACCAAAGGACTTATGCACACATTTCAACATGTATTTATTTCAGGTTGACATTCTGAAGCCTAAATGAGCATTAATTTGATCACACAACTCATTCCTATGAAGGAACATTCAAAGTAAAAAAACGGGCTCAACTCGGACTGAAAGTGCATTTAAAGCAATAAAAACTGAAAATGAGTGTCACGCCTAAACCAAAGGACTTATGCACACATTTCAACGTGTATTTAGTTCAGGTTGACCTCCTGAAGCCTAAATCACCATTAATTTGACTACACAAATTATTCCTATGAAGATACATTCAAAGTAAAAAAACGGGCTCAACTCGGACTGAAAGTGCATTTAAAGCAATAAAAACTGAAAATGAGTGTCACGCCTAAACCAAAGGACTTATGCACACATTTCAACATGTATTTAGTTCAGGTTGACATTCTGAAGCCTAAATGAGCATTAATTTGATCACACAACTCATTCCTATGAAGGAACATTCAAAGTAAAAAAACGGGCTCAACTCGGACTGAAAGTGCATTTAAAGCAATAAAAACTGAAAATGAGTGTCACGCCTAAACCAAAGGACTTATGCACACATTTCAACATGTATTTAGTTCGGGTTGACCTCCTGAAGCCTAAATGAGCATTAATTTGACTACACAACTCATTCCTATGAAGGAACATTCAAAGGAAAAAAACGGGCTCAACTCGGACTGAAAGTACATTTAAAGCAATAAAAACTGAAAATGAGTGTCACGCCTAAACCAAAGGACTTATGCACACATTTCAACATGTATTTAGTTCAGGTTGACCTCCTGAAGCCTAAATCACCATTATTTTGTCTATACAACTCATTCCTATGAAGATATATTCAAAGTCACAAAACGTGCTCAACTAGGCCTGAAAGTGCATTTAAAGCAATAAAAACTCAAAATGAGTGTCACGCCTAAACCAAAGGACTTATGCACACATTTCAACATGTATTTAGTTCAGGTTGACATTCTGAAGCCTAAATGAGCATTAATTTGACTACACAACTTATTCCTATGAAGATACATTCAAAGTAAAAAAACGGGCTCAACTCGGACTGAAAGTGCATTTAAAGCAATAAAAACTGAAAACGAGTGTCACGCCTAAACCAAAGGACTTATGCACACATTTCAACATGTATTTAGTTCAGGTTGACCTCCTGAAGCCTAAATGAGCATTAGTTTGACTACACAACTCATTCCTATGAAGGTACATTCAAAGTCACAAAACGTGCTCTACTCGGCCTGAAAATGCATTTAAAGCAAGAAAAAATCAAAATGAGTGTCACACCTAAACCTACATTTAAAGTAAAAAAATGTGCTCTACTCGGCCTGAAAGTGCATTTAAAGCAATAAAAACTCAAAATGAGTGTCACGCCTAAACCAAAGGACTTATGCACACATTTCAACATGTATTTAGTTCAGGTTGACATTCTGAAGCCTAAATGAGCATTAATTTGACTACACAACTTATTCCTATGAAGATACATTCAAAGTAAAAAAACGGGCTCAACTCGGACTGAAAGTGCATTTAAAGCAATAAAAACTGAAAATGAGTGTCACGCCTAAACCAAAGGACTTATGCACACATTTCAACATGTATTTAGTTCAGGTTGACCTCCTGAAGCCTAAATGAGCATTAATTTGACTACACAACTTATTCCTATGAAGATACATTCAAAGTAAAAAAACGTGCTCTACTCGGCCTGAAAATGCATTTAAAGCAATAAAAACTCAAAATGAGTGTCACGCCTAAACCAAAGGCCTTATGCACACATTTCAACATGTATTTAGTTCAGGTTGACATTCTGAAGCCTAAATGAGCATTAATTTGACTACACAACTTATTCCTATGAAGATACATTCAAAGTAAAAAAACGGGCTCAACTTGGACTGAAAGTGCATTTAAAGCAATAAAAACTGAAAATGAGTGTCACGCCTAAACCAAAGGACTTATGCACACATTTCAACATGTATTTAGTTCAGGTTGACCTCCTGAAGCCTAAATCACCATTAATTTGACTACACAACTTATTCCTATGAAGATACATTCAAAGTAAAAAAACGGGCTCAACTCGGACTGAAAGTGCATTTAAAGCAATAAAAACTGAAAATGAGTGTCACGCCTAAACCAAAGGACTTATGCACACATTTCAACATGTATTTAGTTCAGGATGACGTCCTGAAGCCTAAATGAGCATTAATTTGACTACACAACTTATTCCTATGAAGATACATTCAAAGTAAAAAAACGTGCTCTACTCGGCCTGAAAATGCATTTAAAGCAATAAAAACTCAAAATGAGTGCCACGCCTAAACCAAAGGCCTTATGCACACATTTCAACATGTATTTAGTTCAGGTTGACATTCTGAAGCCTAAATGAGCATTAATTTGACTACACAACTCATTCCTATGAAGGTACATTCAAAGTCACAAAACGTGCTCAACTAGGCCTGAAAGTGCATTTAAAGCAATAAAAACTCAAAATGAGTGTCACGCCTAAACCAAAGGACTTATGCACACATTTCAACATGTATTTAGTTCAGGTTGACCTCCTGAAGCCTAAATCACCATTATTTTGTCTATACAACTCATTCCTATGAAGATATATTCAAAGTCACAAAATGTGCTCAACTAGGCCTGAAAGTGCATTTAAAGCAATAAAAACTCAAAATGAGTGTCACGCCTAAACCAAAGGACTTATGCACACATTTCAACATGTATTTAGTTCAGGTTGACATTCTGAAGCCTAAATGAGCATTAATTTGACTACACAACTTATTCCTATGAAGATACATTCAAAGTAAAAAAACGGGCTCAACTCGGACTGAAAGTGCATTTAAAGCAATAAAAACTGAAAATGAGTGTCACGCCTAAACCAAAGGACTTATGCACACATTTCAACATGTATTTAGTTCAGGTTGACCTCCTGAAGCCTAAATGAGCATTAATTTGACTACACAACTCATTCCTATGAAGGTACATTCAAAGTCACAAAACGTGCTCAACTAGGCCTGAAAGTGCATTTAAAGCAATAAAAACTCAAAATGAGTGTCACGCCTAAACCAAAGGACTTATGCACACATTTCAACATGTATTTAGTTCAGGTTGACATTCTGAAGAATAAATGAGCATTAATTTGACTACACAACTTATTCCTATGAAGATACATTCAAAGTAAAAAAACGGGCTCAACTCGGACTGAAAGTGCATTTAAAGCAATAAAAACTGAAAATGAGTGTCACGCCTAAACCAAAGGACTTATGCACACATTTCAACATGTATTTAGTTCAGGTTGACCTCCTGAAGCCTAAATGAGCATTAATTTGACTACACAACTCATTCCTATGAAGGTACATTCAAAGTCACAAAACGTGCTCTACTCGGCCTGAAAATGCATTTAAAGCAAGAAAAAATCAAAATGAGTGTCACACCTAAACCTACATTTAAAGTAAAAAAATGTGCTCTACTCGGCCTGAAAATGCATTTAAAGCAATAAAAACTCAAATTGAGTGTCACGCCTAAACCAAAGGACTTATGCACACATTTCAACATGTATTTAGTTCAGGTTGACATTCTGAAGCCTAAATGAGCATTATTTTGTCTATACAACTCATTCCTATGAAGGTACATTCAAAGTCACAAAACGTGCTCAACTAGGCCTGAAAGTGCATTTAAAGCAATAAAATCTCAAAATGAGTTTCACGCCTAAATCAAAGGACTTATGCACACATTTCAACATGTATTTAGTTTAGGTTGACCTCCTGAAGCCTAAATGAGCATTAATTTGATCACACAACTCATTCCCATGAAGATACATTCAAAGTCAGTAAGTGCCCTGCTCTGTCTGAAAATGCATTTGAATCAATAAAAACTAAAATTGAGTGTCATGCCTAAACCAAAGGACGTCTGCACACATTTCAACGTCTAAAGTGTTGTTTCCGATGCGTGCTAGTGTATGTGTGCGTGCGTGTGTGAGAGTGTGTAGGTGTGTGCGTGTGTTTGTGTGTGTTTGTGTGGTTGCGTGCGTGTGTGTGTGCGTGTGTGTGTTGTGCGCACTCCCCCCCCCAAAAAAAAGTACTGTATTCGGATAAAAATGACGAATTACTCAGAGGTTTTAACTTTTGCTTGCACTTGATTTGTTCTGACACCGACGACGTCCACCAATGACAGCCCGAGTGGATCTAGCCCACGTGGTGTGAGAGCAGGGGGAGGTGAAAAGATGCAAAGCCTAGGTGATTGGCTGTGCATCTTTCAGTCTTCCACGTGGGTTAGTCTTTGATCTTCAATCAGTGTCCAAATGTTGTTTACATGCGTAGCGTGTGCGGATGTGTGTGCCTCTCATGAGTTTGTGTGTGTGTTTGCGCGCGCGTGATCGTGTGCCCATACATGTGTGAGTGTTTCTTTGATCTAAATCATCGTTGGTGTGTTGTTTACGATACGTGCTCGTCTGTGCTTACGTTTGTGTGAGGTGTGTGCGTGCTTTTGTGTGTGTGCTTGCTGCGTGCTGGCGCGCTCGGAAGCGTGTGTGTCACAGAGAAAGAGAGGGAGCGGGATCGCTGGCCTCTATGTACTCTATGTGAAACACACAGGACATTTGTAATTTCGTCCCTTTCACATTTTTTGGCTTTTTTAAAAATAAAACTTATTTTCATCAATGGTTCATAATGAGTGTCACGCCTAGACCAAATGACTTATGCACACATTTCAACATTTATTTAGTTCAGGTTGACCTCCTGAAGCCTAAATGAGCGTTAATTTGACCACACAACTCATTCCTATGAAGGAACATTCAAAGTAAAAAAACGGGCTCAACTCGGACTGAAAGTGCATTTAAAGCAATAAAAACTGAAAATGAGTGTCACGCCTAAACCAAAGGACTTATGCACACATTTCAACATGTATTTAGTTCAGGTTGACATTCTGAAGCCTAAATGAGCATTAATTTGATCACACAACTCATTCCTATGAAGGAACATTCAAAGTAAAAAAACGGGCTCAACTCGGACTGAAAGTGCATTTAAAGCAATAAAAACTGAAAATGAGTGTCACGCCTAAACCAAAGGACTTATGCACACATTTCAACATGTATTTAGTTCAGGTTGACATTCTGAAGCCTAAATGAGCATTAATTTGATCACACAACTCATTCCTATGAAGGAACATTCAAAGTAAAAAAACGGGCTCAACTCGGACTGAAAGTGCATTTAAAGCAATAAAAACTGAAAATGAGTGTCACGCCTAAACCAAAGGACTTATGCACACATTTCAACATGTATTTAGTTCAGGTTGACGTCCTGAAGCCTAAATGAGCATTAATTTGACTACACAACTTATTCCTATGAAGATACATTCAAAGTAAAAAAACGTGCTCTACTCGGCCTGAAAATGCATTTAAAGCAATAAAAACTCAAAATGAGTGTCACGCCTAAATGCACACATTTCAACATGTATTTAGTTCAGGTTGACCTCCTGAAGCCTAAATGAGCATTAATTTGACTACACAACTCATTCCTATGAAGGAACATTCAAAGGAAAAAAACGGGCTCAACTCGGACTGAAAGTACATTTAAAGCAATAAAAACTGAAAATGAGTGTCACGCCTAAACCAAAGGACTTATGCACACATTTCAACATGTATTTAGTTCAGGTTGACCTCCTGAAGCCTAAATGAGCATTAATTTGACTACACAACTCATTCCTATGAAGGTACATTCAAAGTCACAAAACGTGCTCAACTAGGCCTGAAAGTGCATTTAAAGCAATAAAAACTCAAAATGAGTGTCACGCCTAAACCAAAGGACTTATGCACAAATTTCAACATGTATTTAGTTCAGGTTGACATTCTGAAGCCTAAATGAGCATTAATTTGACTACACAACTTATTCCTATGAAGATACATTCAAAGTAAAAAAACGGGCTCAACTCGGACTGAAAGTGCATTTAAAGCAATAAAAACTGAAAATGAGTGTCACGCCTAAACCAAAGGACTTATGCACACATTTCAACATGTATTTAGTTCAGGTTGACCTCCTGAAGCCTAAATGAGCATTAATTTGACTACACAACTCATTCCTATGAAGATATATTCAAAGTCACAAAACGTGCTCAACTAGGCCTGAAAGTGCATTTAAAGCAATAAAAACTCAAAATGAGTGTCACGCCTAAACCAAAGGACTTATGCACACATTTCAACATGTATTTAGTTCAGGTTGACATTCTGAAGCCTAAATGAGCATTAATTTGACTACACAACTTATTCCTATGAAGATACATTCAAAGTAAAAAAACGGGCTCAACTCGGACTGAAAGTGCATTTTAAAGCAATAAAAACTGAAAATGAGTGTCACGCCTAAACCAAAGGACTTATGCACACATTTCAACATGTATTTAGTTCAGGTTGACCTCCTGAAGCCTAAATGAGCATTAATTTGACTACACAACTCATTCCTATGAAGGTACATTCAAAGTCACAAAACGTGCTCAACTAGGCCTGAAAGTGCATTTAAAGCAATAAAAACTCAAAATGAGTGTCACGCCTAAACCAAAGGACTTATGCACACATTTCAACATGTATTTAGTTCAGGTTGACATTCTGAAGCCTAAATGAGCATTAATTTGATCACACAACTCATTCCTATGAAGGAACATTCAAAGTAAAAAAACGGGCTCAACTCGGACTGAAAGTGCATTTAAAGCAATAAAAACTGAAAATGAGTGTCACGCCTAAACCAAAGGACTTATGCACACATTTCAACATGTATTTAGTTCAGGTTGACATTCTGAAGCCTAAATGATCATTAATTTGATCACACAACTCATTCCTATGAAGGAACATTCAAAGTAAAAAAACGGGCTCAACTCGGACTGAAAGTGCATTTAAAGCAATAAAAACTGAAAATGAGTGTCACGCCTAAACCAAAGGACTTATGCACACATTTCAACATGTATTTAGTTCAGGTTGACCTCCTGAAGCCTAAATCACCATTAATTTGACTACACAACTTATTCCTATGAAGATACATTCAAAGTAAAAAAACGGGCTCAACTCGGACTGAAAGTGCATTTAGAGCAATAAAAACTGAAAATGAGTGTCACGCCTAAACAAAAGGACTTATGCACACATTTCAACATGTATTTAGTTCAGGTTGACGTCCTGAAGCCTAAATGAGCATTAATTTGACTACACAACTTATTCCTATGAAGATACATTCAAAGTAAAAAAACGTGCTCTACTCGGCCTGAAAATGCATTTAAAGCAATAAAAACTCAAAATGAGTGTCACGCCTAAACCAAAGGCCTTATGCACACATTTCAACATGTATTTAGTTCGGATTGACCTCCTGAAGCCTAAATGAGCATTAATTTGACTACACAACTTATTCCTATGAAGATACATTCAAAGTAAAAAAACGGGCTCAACTCGGACTGAAAGTGCATTTAAAGCAATAAAAACTGAAAATGAGTGTCACGCCTAAACCAAAGGACTTATGCACACATTTCAACATGTATTTAGTTCAGGTTGACATTCTGAAGCCTAAATGAGCATTAATTTGACTACACAACTTATTCCTATGAAGATACATTCAAAGTAAAAAAACGGGCTCAACTCGGACTGAAAGTGCATTTAAAGCAATAAAAACTGAAAATGAGTGTCACGCCTAAACCAAAGGACTTATGCACACATTTCAACATGTATTTAGTTCAGGTTGACCTCCTGAAGCCTAAATGAGCATTAATTTGACTACACAACTCATTCCTATGAAGGTACATTCAAAGTCACAAAACGTGCTCTACTCGGCCTGAAAATGCATTTAAAGCAAGAAAAAATCAAAATGAGTGTCACACCTAAACCTACATTTAAAGTAAAAAAATGTGCTCTACTCGGCCTGAAAATGCATTTAAAGCAATAAAAACTCAAATTGAGTGTCACGCCTAAACCAAAGGACTTATACACACATTTCAACATGTATTTAATTCAGGTTGACATTCTGAAGCCTAAATGAGCATTATTTTGTCTATACAACTCATTACTATGAAGGTACATTCAAAGTCACAAAACATGCTCAACTAGGCCTGAAAGTGCATTTAAAGCAATAAAATCTCAAAATGAGTTTCACGCCTAAATCAAAGGACTTATGCACACATTTCAACATGTATTTAGTTTAGGTTGACCTCCTGAAGCCTAAATGAGCATTAATTTGATCACACAACTCATTCCCATGAAGATACATTCAAAGTCAGTAAGTGCCCTGCTCTGTCTGAAAATGCATTTGAATCAATAAAAACTAAAATTGAGTGTCATGCCTAAACCAAAGGACGTCTGCACACATTTCAACGTCTAAAGTGTTGTTTCCGATGCGTGCTAGTGTATGTGTGCGTGCGTGTGTGAGAGTGTGTAGGTGTGTGCGTGTGTTTGTGTGTGTTTGTGTGGGTGCGTGCGTGTGTGTGTGTGCGTGTGTGTGTTGTGCGCACCCCAAACCCCCCAAAAAAAGTACTGTATTCGGATAAAAATGACGAATTACTCAGAGGTTTTAACTTTTGCTTGCACTTGATTTGTTCTCACACCGACGACGTCCACCAATGACAGCCCGAGTGGATCTAGCCCACGTGGTGTGAGAGCAGGGGGAGGTGAAAAGATGCAAAGCCTAGGTGATTGGCTGTGCATCTTTCAGTCTTCCACGTGGGTTAGTCTTTGATCTTCAATCAGTGTCCAAATGTTGTTTACATGCGTAGCGTGTGCGGATGTGTGTGCCTCTCATGAGTTTGTGTGTGTGTTTGCGCGCGCGTGATCGTGTGCCCATACATGTGTGAGTGTTTCTTTGATCTAAATCATCGTTGGTGTGTTGTTTACGATACGTGCTCGTCTGTGCGTACGTTTGTGTGAGGTGTGTGCGTGCTTTTGTGTGTGTGCTTGCTGCGTGCTGGCGCGCTCGGAAGCGTGTGTGTCATAGAGAAAGAGAGGGAGCGGGATCGCTGGCCTGTATGTACTCTATGTGAAACACACAGGACATTTGTAATTTCGTCCCTTTCACATTTTTTGGCTTTTTTAAAAATAAAACTTATTTTCATCAATGGTTCATAATGAGTGTCACGCCTAGACCAAATGACTTATGCACACATTTCAACATTTATTTAGTTCAGGTTGACCTCCTGAAGCCTAAATGAGCGTTAATTTGACCACACAACTCATTCCTATGAAGGAACATTCAAAGTAAAAAAACGGGCTCAACTCGGACTGAAAGTGCATTTAAAGCAATAAAAACTGAAAATGAGTGTCACGCCTAAACCAAAGGACTTATGCACACATTTCAACATGTATTTAGTTCAGGTTGACCTCCTGAAGCCTAAATGAGCATTAATTTGACTACACAACTCATTCCTATGAAGGTACATTCAAAGTCACAAAACGTGCTCAACTAGGCCTGAAAGTGCATTTAAAGCAATAAAAACTCAAAATGAGTGTCACGCCTAAACCAAAGGACTTATGCACAAATTTCAACATGTATTTAGTTCAGGTTGACATTCTGAAGCCTAAATGAGCATTAATTTGACTACACAACTTATTCCTATGAAGATACATTCAAAGTCACAAAACGTGCTCAACTAGGCCTGAAAGTGCATTTAAAGCAATAAAAACTCAAAATGAGTGTCACGCCTAAACCAAAGGACTTATGCACACATTTCAACATGTATTTAGTTCAGGTTGACCTCCTGAAGCCTAAATCACCATTAATTTGACTACACAACTTATTCCTATGAAGATACATTCAAAGTAAAAAAACGGGCTCAACTCGGACTGAAAGTGCATTTAAAGCAATAAAAACTGAAAATGAGTGTCACGCCTAAACCAAAGGACTTATGCACACATTTCAACATGTATTTAGTTCAGGTTGACGTCCTGAAGCCTAAATGAGCATTAATTTGACTACACAACTTATTCCTATGAAGATACATTCAAAGTAAAAAACGTGCTCTACTCGGCCTGAAAATGCATTTAAAGCAATAAAAACTCAAAATGAGTGCCACGCCTAAACCAAAGGCCTTATGCACACATTTCAACATGTATTTAGTTCAGGTTGACCTCCTGAAGCCTAAATGAGCATTAATTTGACTACACAACTCATTCCTATGAAGGTACATTCAAAGTCACAAAACGTGCTCAACTAGGCCTGAAAGTGCATTTAAAGCAATAAAAACTCAAAATGAGTGTCACGCCTAAACCAAAGGACTTATGCACACATTTCAACATGTATTTAGTTCAGGTTGACCTCCTGAAGCCTAAATCACCATTATTTTGTCTATACAACTCATTCCTATGAAGATATATTCAAAGTCACAAAACGTGCTCAACTAGGCCTGAAAGTGCATTTAAAGCAATAAAAACTCAAAATGAGTGTCACGCCTAAACCAAAGGACTTATGCACACATTTCAACATGTATTTAGTTCAGGTTGACATTCTGAAGCCTAAATGAGCATTAATTTGACTACACAACTTATTCCTATGAAGATACATTCAAAGTCAAAAAACGGGCTCAACTAGGCCTGAAAGTGCATTTAAAGCAATAAAATCTCAAAATGAGTTTCACGCCTAAATCAAAGGACTTATGCACACATTTCAACATGTATTTAGTTTAGGTTGACCTCCTGAAGCCTAAATGAGCATTAATTTGATCACACAACTCATTCCCATGAAGATACATTCAAAGTCAGTAAGTGCCCTGCTCTGTCTGAAAATGCATTTGAATCAATAAAAACTAAAATTGAGTGTCATGCCTAAACCAAAGGACGTCTGCACACATTTCAACGTCTAAAGTGTTGTTTCCGATGCGTGCTAGTGTATGTGTGCGTGCGTGTGTGAGAGTGTGTAGGTGTGTGCGTGTGTTTGTGTGTGTTTGTGTGGGTGCGTGCGTGTGTGTGTGTGCGTGTGTGTGTTGTGCGCACCCCAAACCCCCCAAAAAAAGTACTGTATTCGGATAAAAATGACGAATTACTCAGAGGTTTTAACTTTTGCTTGCACTTGATTTGTTCTCACACCGACGACGTCCACCAATGACAGCCCGAGTGGATCTAGCCCACGTGGTGTGAGAGCAGGGGGAGGTGAAAAGATGCAAAGCCTAGGTGATTGGCTGTGCATCTTTCAGTCTTCCACGTGGGTTAGTCTTTGATCTTCAATCAGTGTCCAAATGTTGTTTACATGCGTAGCGTGTGCGGATGTGTGTGCCTCTCATGAGTTTGTGTGTGTGTTTGCGCGCGCGTGATCGTGTGCCCATACATGTGTGAGTGTTTCTTTGATCTAAATCATCGTTGGTGTGTTGTTTACGATACGTGCTCGTCTGTGCGTACGTTTGTGTGAGGTGTGTGCGTGCTTTTGTGTGTGTGCTTGCTGCGTGCTGGCGCGCTCGGAAGCGTGTGTGTCATAGAGAAAGAGAGGGAGCGGGATCGCTGGCCTGTATGTACTCTATGTGAAACACACAGGACATTTGTAATTTCGTCCCTTTCACATTTTTTGGCTTTTTTAAAAATAAAACTTATTTTCATCAATGGTTCATAATGAGTGTCACGCCTAGACCAAATGACTTATGCACACATTTCAACATTTATTTAGTTCAGGTTGACCTCCTGAAGCCTAAATGAGCGTTAATTTGACCACACAACTCATTCCTATGAAGGAACATTCAAAGTAAAAAAACGGGCTCAACTAGGCCTGAAAGTGCATTTAAAGCAATAAAAACTCAAAATGAGTGTCACGCCTAAACCAAAGGACTTATGCACAAATTTCAACATGTATTTAGTTCAGGTTGACATTCTGAAGCCTAAATGAGCATTAATTTGACTACACAACTTATTCCTATGAAGATACATTCAAAGTCACAAAACGTGCTCAACTAGGCCTGAAAGTGCATTTAAAGCAATAAAAACTCAAAATGAGTGTCACGCCTAAACCAAAGGACTTATGCACACATTTCAACATGTATTTAGTTCAGGTTGACCTCCTGAAGCCTAAATCACCATTAATTTGACTACACAACTTATTCCTATGAAGATACATTCAAAGTAAAAAAACGGGCTCAACTCGGACTGAAAGTGCATTTAAAGCAATAAAAACTGAAAATGAGTGTCACGCCTAAACCAAAGGACTTATGCACACATTTCAACATGTATTTAGTTCAGGTTGACGTCCTGAAGCCTAAATGAGCATTAATTTGACTACACAACTTATTCCTATGAAGATACATTCAAAGTAAAAAACGTGCTCTACTCGGCCTGAAAATGCATTTAAAGCAATAAAAACTCAAAATGAGTGCCACGCCTAAACCAAAGGCCTTATGCACACATTTCAACATGTATTTAGTTCAGGTTGACCTCCTGAAGCCTAAATGAGCATTAATTTGACTACACAACTCATTCCTATGAAGGAACATTCAAAGGAAAAAAACGGGCTCAACTCGGACTGAAAGTACATTTAAAGCAATAAAAACTGAAAATGAGTGTCACGCCTAAACCAAAGGACTTATGCACACATTTCAACATGTATTTAGTTCAGGTTGACATTCTGAAGCCTAAATGAGCATTAATTTGACTACACAACTTATTCCTATGAAGATACATTCAAAGTAAAAAAACGGGCTCAACTCGGACTGAAAGTGCATTTAAAGCAATAAAAACTGAAAATGAGTGTCACGCCTAAACCAAAGGACTTATGCACACATTTCAACATGTATTTAGTTCAGGTTGACCTCCTGAAGCCTAAATGAGCATTAATTTGACTACACAACTTATTCCTATGAAGATACATTCAAAGTAAAAAAACGTGCTCTACTCGGCCTGAAAATGCATTTAAAGCAATAAAAACTCAAAATGAGTGTCACGCCTAAACCAAAGGCCTTATGCACACATTTCAACATGTATTTAGTTCGGGTTGACCTCCTGAAGCCTAAATGAGCATTAATTTGACTACACAACTCATTCCTATGAAGGAACATTCAAAGGAAAAAAACGGGCTCAACTCGGACTGAAAGTACATTTAAAGCAATAAAAACTGAAAATGAGTGTCACGCCTAAACCAAAGGACTTATGCACACATTTCAACATGTATTTAGTTCAGGTTGACCTCCTGAAGCCTAAATGAGCATTAATGCGACTACACAACTCATTCCTATGAAGGTACATTCAAAGTCACAAAACGTGCTCAACTCGGCCTGAAAGTGCATTTAAAGCAATAAAAACTCAAAATGAGTGTCACGCCTAAACCAAAGGACGTATGCACACATTTCAACATGTATTTAGTTCAGGTTGACATTCTGAAGCCTAAATGAGCATTAATTTGACTACACAACTTATTCCTATGAAGATACATTCAAAGTAAAAAAACGGGCTCAACTCGGACTGAAAGTGCATTTAAAGCAATAAAAACTGAAAATGAGTGTCACGCCTAAACCAAAGGACTTATGCACACATTTCAACATGTATTTAGTTCAGGTTGACATTCTGAAGCCTAAATGAGCATTAATTTGACTACACAACTTATTCCTATGAAGATACATTCAAAGTAAAAAAACGGGCTCAACTCGGACTGAAAGTGCATTTAAAGCAATAAAAACTGAAAATGAGTGTCACGCCTAAACCAAAGGACTTATGCACACATTTCAACATGTATTTAGTTCAGGTTGACGTCCCGAAGCCTAAATGAGCATTAATTTGACTACACAACTTATTCCTATGAAGATACATTCAAAGTAAAAAAACGTGCTCTACTCGGCCTGAAAATGCATTTAAAGCAATAAAAACTCAAAATGAGTGCCACGCCTAAACCAAAGGCCTTATGCACACATTTCAACATGTATTTAGTTCAGGTTGACCTCCTGAAGCCTAAATGAGCATTAATTTGACTACACAACTCATTCCTATGAAGGAACATTCAAAGGAAAAAAACGGGCTCAACTCGGACTGAAAGTACATTTAAAGCAATAAAAACTGAAAATGAGTGTCACGCCTAAACCAAAGGACTTATGCACACATTTCAACATGTATTTAGTTCAGGTTGACATTCTGAAGCCTAAATGAGCATTAATTTGACTACACAACTTATTCCTATGAAGATACATTCAAAGTAAAAAAACGGGCTCAACTCGGACTGAAAGTGCATTTTAAAGCAATAAAAACTGAAAATGAGTGTCATGCCTAAACCAAAGGACTTATGCACACATTTCAACATGTATTTAGTTCAGGTTGACCTCCTGAAGCCTAAATCACCATTAATTTGACTACACAACTTATTCCTATGAAGATACATTCAAAGTAAAAAAACGGGCTCAACTCGGACTGAAAGTGCATTTAAAGCAATAAAAACTGAAAATGAGTGTCACGCCTAAACCAAAGGACTTATGCACACATTTCAACATGTATTTAGTTCAGGATGACGTCCTGAAGCCTAAATGAGCATTAATTTGACTACACAACTTATTCCTATGAAGATACATTCAAAGTAAAAAAACGTGCTCTACTCGGCCTGAAAATGCATTTAAAGCAATAAAAACTCAAAATGAGTGCCACGCCTAAACCAAAGGCCTTATGCACACATTTCAACATGTATTTAGTTCAGGTTGACCTCCTGAAGCCTAAATGAGCATTAATTTGACTACACAACTCATTCCTATGAAGGAACATTCAAAGGAAAAAAACGGGCTCAACTCGGACTGAAAGTACATTTAAAGCAATAAAAACTGAAAATGAGTGTCACGCCTAAACCAAAGGACTTATGCACACATTTCAACATGTATTTAGTTCAGGTTGACCTCCTGAAGCCTAAATCACCATTATTTTGTCTATACAACTCATTCCTATGAAGATATATTCAAAGTCACAAAACGTGCTCAACTAGGCCTGAAAATGCATTTAAAGCAATAAAAACTCAAAATGAGTGTCACGCCTAAACCAAAGGACTTATGCACACATTTCAACATGTATTTAGTTCAGGTTGACATTCTGAAGCCTAAATGAGCATTAATTTGACTACACAACTTATTCCTATGAAGATACATTCAAAGTAAAAAAACGGGCTCAACTCGGACTGAAAGTGCATTTAAAGCAATAAAAACTGAAAATGAGTGTCACGCCTAAACCAAAGGACTTATGCACACATTTCAACATGTATTTAGTTCAGGTTGACCTCCTGAAGCCTAAATGAGCATTAATTTGACTACACAACTCATTCCTATGAAGGTACATTCAAAGTCACAAAACGTGCTCTACTCGGCCTGAAAATGCATTTAAAGCAAGAAAAAATCAAAATGAGTGTCACACCTAAACCTACATTTAAAGTAAAAAAATGTGCTCTACTCGGCCTGAAAATGCATTTAAAGCAATAAAAACTCAAATTAAGTGTCACGCCTAAACCAAAGGACTTATACACACATTTCAACATGTATTTAATTCAGGTTGACATTCTGAAGCCTAAATGAGCATTATTTTGTCTATACAACTCATTACTATGAAGGTACATTCAAAGTCACAAAACGTGCTCAACTAGGCCTGAAAGTGCATTTAAAGCAATAAAATCTCAAAATGAGTTTCACGCCTAAATCAAAGGACTTATGCACACATTTCAACATGTATTTAGTTTAGGTTGACCTCCTGAAGCCTAAATGAGCATTAATTTGATCACACAACTCATTCCCATGAAGATACATTCAAAGTCAGTAAGTGCCCTGCTCTGTCTGAAAATGCATTTGAATCAATAAAAACTAAAATTGAGTGTCATGCCTAAACCAAAGGACGTCTGCACACATTTCAACGTCTAAAGTGTTGTTTCCGATGCGTGCTAGTGTATGTGTGCGTGCGTGTGTGAGAGTGTGTAGGTGTGTGCGTGTGTTTGTGTGTGTTTGTGTGGGTGCGTGCGTGTGTGTGTGCGTGTGTGTGTTGTGCGCACCCCCCCCCCAAAAAAAAGTACTGTATTCGGATAAAAATGACGAATTACTCAGAGGTTTTAACTTTTGCTTGCACTTGATTTGTTCTGACACCGACGACGTCCACCAATGACAGCCCGAGTGGATCTAGCCCACGTGGTGTGAGAGCAGGGGGAGGTGAAAAGATGCAAAGCCTAGGTGATTGGCTGTGCATCTTTCAGTCTTCCACGTGGGTTAGTCTTTGATCTTCAATCAGTGTCCAAATGTTGTTTACATGCGTAGCGTGTGCGGATGTGTGTGCCTCTCATGAGTTTGTGTGTGTGTTTGCGCGCGCGTGATCGTGTGCCCATACATGTGTGAGTGTTTCTTTGATCTAAATCATCGTTGGTATGTTGTTTACGATACGTGCTCGTCTGTGCGTACGTTTGTGTGAGGTGTGTGCGTGCTTTTGTGTGTGTGCTTGCTGCGTGCTGGCGCGCTCGGAAGCGTGTGTGTCACAGAGAAAGAGAGGGAGCGGGATCGCTGGCCTGTATGTACTCTATGTGAAACACACAGGACATTTGTAATTTCGTCCCTTTCACATTTTTTGGCTTTTTTAAAAATAAAACTTATTTTCATCAATGGTTCATAATGAGTGTCACGCCTAGACCAAATGACTTATGCACACATTTCAACATTTATTTAGTTCAGGTTGACCTCCTGAAGCCTAAATGAGCGTTAATTTGACCACACAACTCATTCCTATGAAGGAACATTCAAAGTAAAAAAACGGGCTCAACTCGGACTGAAAGTGCATTTAAAGCAATAAAAACTGAAAATGAGTGTCACGCCTAAACCAAAGGACTTATGCACACATTTCAACATGTATTTAGTTCAGGTTGACATTCTGAAGCCTAAATGAGCATTAATTTGATCACACAACTCATTCCTATGAAGGAACATTCAAAGTAAAAAAACGGGCTCAACTCGGACTGAAAGTGCATTTAAAGCAATAAAAACTGAAAATGAGTGTCACGCCTAAACCAAAGGACTTATGCACACATTTCAACATGTATTTAGTTCAGGTTGACGTCCTGAAGCCTAAATGAGCATTAATTTGACTACACAACTTATTCCTATGAAGATACATTCAAAGTAAAAAAACGTGCTCTACTCGGCCTGAAAATGCATTTAAAGCAATAAAAACTCAAAATGAGTGTCACACCTAAACCAAAGGCCTTATGCACACATTTCAACATGTATTTAGTTCAGGTTGACCTCCTGAAGCCTAAATGAGCATTAATTTGACTACACAACTCATTCCTATGAAGGAACATTCAAAGGAAAAAAACGGGCTCAACTCGGACTGAAAGTACATTTAAAGCAATAAAAACTGAAAATGAGTGTCACGCCTAAACCAAAGGACTTATGCACACATTTCAACATGTATTTAGTTCAGGTTGACCTCCTGAAGCCTAAATGAGCATTAATTTGACTACACAACTCATTCCTATGAAGGTACATTCAAAGTCACAAAACGTGCTCAACTAGGCCTGAAAGTGCATTTAAAGCAATAAAAACTGAAAATGAGTGTCACGCCTAAACCAAAGGACTTATGCACAAATTTCAACATGTATTTAGTTCAGGTTGACATTCTGAAGCCTAAATGAGCATTAATTTGACTACACAACTTATTCCTATGAAGATACATTCAAAGTAAAAAAACGGGCTCAACTCGGACTGAAAGTGCATTTAAAGCAATAAAAACTGAAAATGAGTGTCACGCCTAAACCAAAGGACTTATGCACACATTTCAACATGTATTTAGTTCAGGTTGACCTCCTGAAGCCTAAATGAGCATTAATTTGACTACACAACTCATTCCTATGAAGGTACATTCAAAGTCACAAAACGTGCTCAACTAGGCCTGAAAGTGCATTTAAAGCAATAAAAACTCAAAATGAGTGTCACGCCTAAACCAAAGGACTTATGCACACATTTCAACATGTATTTAGTTCAGGTTGACATTCTGAAGCCTAAATGAGCATTAATTTGACTACACAACTTATTCCTATGAAGATACATTCAAAGTAAAAAAACGGGCTCAACTCGGACTGAAAGTGCATTTAAAGCAATAAAAACTGAAAATGAGTGTCACGCCTAAACCAAAGGACTTATGCACACATTTCAACATGTATTTAGTTCAGGTTGACCTCCTGAAGCCTAAATGAGCATTAGTTTGACTACACAACTCATTCCTATGAAGGTACATTCAAAGTCACAAAACGTGCTCTACTCGGCCTGAAAATGCATTTAAAGCAAGAAAAAATCAAAATGAGTGTCACACCTAAACCTACATTTAAAGTAAAAAAATGTGCTCTACTCGGCCTGAAAATGCATTTAAAGCAATAAAAACTCAAATTGAGTGTCACGCCTAAACCAAAGGACTTATACACACATTTCAACATGTATTTAATTCAGGTTCACATTCTGAAGCCTAAATGAGCATTATTTTGTCTATACAACTCATTACTATGAAGGTACATTCAAAGTCAGAAAACGTGCTCAACTAGGCCTGAAAGTGCATTTAAAGCAATAAAATCTCAAAATGAGTTTCACGCCTAAATCAAAGGACTTATGCACACATTTCAACATGTATTTAGTTTAGGTTGACCTCCTGAAGCCTAAATGAGCATTAATTTGATCACACAACTCATTCCCATGAAGATACATTCAAAGTCAGTAAGTGCCCTGCTCTGTCTGAAAATGCATTTGAATCAATAAAAACTAAAATTGAGTGTCATGCCTAAACCAAAGGACGTCTGCACACATTTCAACGTCTAAAGTGTTGTTTCCGATGCGTGCTAGTGTGTGTGTGCGTGCGTGTGTGAGAGTGTGTAGGTGTGTGCGTGTGTTTGTGTGTGTTTGTGTGGGTGCGTGCGTGTGTGTGTGCGTGTGTGTGTTGTGCGCACCCCCCCCCAAAAAAAAGTACTGTATTCGGATAAAAATGACGAATTACTCAGAGGTTTTAACTTTTGCTTGCACTTGATTTGTTCTGACACCGACGACGTCCACCAATGACAGCCCGAGTGGATCTAGCCCACGTGGTGTGAGAGCAGGGGGAGGTGAAAAGATGCAAAGCCTAGGTGATTGGCTGTGCATCTTTCAGTCTTCCACGTGGGTTAGTCTTTGATCTTCAATCAGTGTCCAAATGTTGTTTACAAGCGTAGCGTGTGCGGATGTGTGTGCCTCTCATGAGTTTGTGTGTGTGTTTGCGCGCGCGTGATCGTGTGCCCATACATGTGTGAGTGTTTCTTTGATCTAAATCATCGTTGGTGTGTTGTTTACGATACGTGCTCGTCTGTGCGTACGTTTGTGTGAGGTGTGTGCGTGCTTTTGTGTGTGTGCTTGCTGCGTGCTGGCGCGCTCGGAAGCGTGTGTGTCACAGAGAAAGAGAGGGAGCGGGATCGCTGGCCTGTATGTACTCTATGTGAAACACACAGGACATTTGTAATTTCGTCCCTTTCACATTTTTTGGCTTTTTTAAAAATAAAACTTATTTTCATCAATGGTTCATAATGAGTGTCACGCCTAGACCAAATGACTTATGCACACATTTCAACATTTATTTAGTTCAGGTTGACCTCCTGAAGCCCAAATGAGCGTTAATTTGACCACACAACTCATTCCTATGAAGGAACATTCAAAGTCACAAAACGTGCTCAACTAGGCCTGAAAGTGCATTTAAAGCAATAAAAACTCAAAATGAGTGTCACGCCTAAACCAAAGGACTTATGCACACATTTCAACATGTATTTAGTTCAGGTTGACGTCCTGAAGCCTAAATGAGCATTAATTTGACTACACAACTTATTCCTATGAAGATACATTCAAAGTAAAAAAACATGCTCTACTCGGCCTGAAAATGCATTTAAAGCAATAAAAACTCAAAATGAGTGCCACGCCTAAACCAAAGGCCTTATGCACACATTTCAACATGTATTTGGTTCAGGTTGACCTCCTGAAGCCTAAATGAGCATTAATTTGACACCACAACTCATTCCTATGAAGGAACATTCAAAGGAAAAAAACGGGCTCAACTCGGACTGAAAGTACATTTAAAGCAATAAAAACTGAAAATGAGTGTCACGCCTAAACCAAAGGACTTATGCACACATTTCAACATGTATTTAGTTCAAGTTGACATTCTGAAGCCTAAATGAGCATTAATTTGACTACACAACTTATTCCTATGAAGATACATTCAAAGTAAAAAAACGGGCTCAACTCGGACTGAAAGTGCATTTAAAGCAATAAAAACTGAAAATGAGTGTCACGCCTAAACCAAAGGACTTATGCACACATTTCAACATGTATTTAGTTCAGGTTGACCTCCTGAAGCCTAAATGAGCATTAATTTGACTACACAACTCATTCCTATGAAGGTACATTCAAAGTCACAAAACGTGCTCAACTAGGCCTGAAAGTGCATTTAAAGCAATAAAAACTCAAAATGAGTGTCACGCCTAAACCAAAGGACTTATGCACACATTTCAACATGTATTTAGTTCAGGTTGACCTCCTGAAGCCTAAATGAGCATTAATTTGACTACACAACTTATTCCTATGAAGATACATTCAAAGTAAAAAAACGTGCTCTACTCGGCCTGAAAATGCATTTAAAGCAATAAAAACTCAAAATGAGTGTCACGCCTAAACCAAAGGCCTTATGCACACATTTCAACATGTATTTAGTTCGGGTTGACCTCCTGAAGCCTAAATGAGCATTAATTTGACTACACAACTCATTCCTATGAAGGAACATTCAAAGGAAAAAAACGGGCTCAACTCGGACTGAAAGTACATTTAAAGCAATAAAAACTGAAAATGAGTGTCACGCCTAAACCAAAGGACTTATGCACACATTTCAACATGTATTTAGTTCAGGTTGACCTCCTGAAGCCTAAATGAGCATTAATTCGACTACACAACTCATTCCTATGAAGGTACATTCAAAGTCACAAAACGTGCTCAACTAGGCCTGAAAGTGCATTTAAAGCAATAAAAACTCAAAATGAGTGTCACGCCTAAACCAAAGGACTTATGCACACATTTCAACATGTATTTAGTTCAGGTTGACATTCTGAAGCCTAAATGAGCATTAATTTGACTACACAACTTATTCCTATGAAGATACATTCAAAGTAAAAAAACGGGCTCAACTCGGACTGAAAGTGCATTTAAAGCAATAAAAACTGAAAATGAGTGTCACGCCTAAACCAAAGGACTTATGCACACATTTCAACATGTATTTAGTTCAGGTTGACCTCCTGAAGCCTAAATCACCATTAATTTGACTACACAACTTATTCCTATGAAGATACATTCAAAGTAAAAAAACGGGCTCAACTCGGACTGAAAGTGCATTTAAAGCAATAAAAACTGAAAATGAGTGTCACGCCTAAACCAAAGGACTTATGCACACATTTCAACATGTATTTAGTTCAGGATGACGTCCTGAAGCCTAAATGAGCATTAATTTGACTACACAACTTATTCCTATGAAGATACATTCAAAGTAAAAAAACGTGCTCTACTCGGCCTGAAAATGCATTTAAAGCAATAAAAACTCAAAATGAGTGCCACGCCTAAACCAAAGGCCTTATGCACACATTTCAACATGTATTTAGTTCAGGTTGACATTCTGAAGCCTAAATGAGCATTAATTTGACTACACAACTCATTCCTATGAAGGTACATTCAAAGTCACAAAACGTGCTCAACTAGGCCTGAAAGTGCATTTAAAGCAATAAAAACTCAAAATCAGTGTCACGCCTAAACCAAAGGACTTATGCACACATTTCAACATGTATTTAGTTCAGGTTGACCTCCTGAAGCCTAAATCACCATTATTTTGTCTATACAACTCATTCCTATGAAGATATATTCAAAGTCACAAAATGTGCTCAACTAGGCCTGAAAGTGCATTTAAAGCAATAAAAACTCAAAATGAGTGTCACGCCTAAACCAAAGGACTTATGCACACATTTCAACATGTATTTAGTTCAGGTTGACATTCTGAAGCCTAAATGAGCATTAATTTGACTACACAACTTATTCCTATGAAGATACATTCAAAGTAAAAAAACGGGCTCAACTCGGACTGAAAGTGCATTTAAAGCAATAAAAACTGAAAATGAGTGTCACGCCTAAACCAAAGGACTTATGCACACATTTCAACATGTATTTAGTTCAGGTTGACCTCCTGAAGCCTAAATGAGCATTAATTTGACTACACAACTTATTCCTATGAAGATACATTCAAAGTAAAAAAACGTGCTCTACTCGGCCTGAAAATGCATTTAAAGCAATAAAAACTCAAAATGAGTGTCACGCCTAAACCAAAGGCCTTATGCACACATTTCAACATGTATTTAGTTCGGGTTGACCTCCTGAAGCCTAAATCACCATTAATTTGATATACACAACTCATTCCTATGAAGGAACATTCAAAGGAAAAAAACGGGCTCAACTCGGACTGAAAGTACATTTAAAGCAATAAAAACTGAAAATGAGTGTCACGCCTAAACCAAAGGACTTATGCACACATTTCAACATGTATTTAGTTCAGGTTGACCTCCTGAAGCCTAAATGAGCATTAATTCGACTACACAACTCATTCCTATGAAGGTACATTCAAAGTCACAAAACGTGCTCAACTAGGCCTGAAAGTGCATTTAAAGCAATAAAAACTGAAAATGAGTGTCACGCCTAAACTAAAGGACTTATGCACACATTTCAACATGTATTTAGTTCAGGTTGACCTCCTGAAGCCTAAATGAGCATTAATTTGACTACACAACTCATTCCTATGAAGGAACATTCAAAGGAAAAAAACGGGCTCAACTCGGACTGAAAGTACATTTAAAGCAATAAAAACTGAAAATGAGTGTCACGCCTAAACCAAAGGACTTATGCACACATTTCAACATGTATTTAGTTCAGGTTGACCTCCTGAAGCCTAAATCACCATTATTTTGTCTATACAACTCATTCCTATGAAGATATATTCAAAGTCACAAAACGTGCTCAACTAGGCCTGAAAGTGCATTTAAAGCAATAAAAACTCAAAATGAGTGTCACGCCTAAACCAAAGGACTTATGCACACATTTCAACATGTATTTAGTTCAGGTTGACATTCTGAAGCCTAAATGAGCATTAATTTGACTACACAACTTATTCCTATGAAGATACATTCAAAGTAAAAAAACGGGCTCAACTCGGACTGAAAGTGCATTTAAAGCAATAAAAACTGAAAACGAGTGTCACGCCTAAACCAAAGGACTTATGCACACATTTCAACATGTATTTAGTTCAGGTTGACCTCCTGAAGCCTAAATGAGCATTAGTTTGACTACACAACTCATTCCTATGAAGGTACATTCAAAGTCACAAAACGTGCTCTACTCGGCCTGAAAATGCATTTAAAGCAAGAAAAAATCAAAATGAGTGTCACACCTAAACCTACATTTAAAGTAAAAAAATGTGCTCTACTCGGCCTGAAAGTGCATTTAAAGCAATAAAAACTCAAAATGAGTGTCACGCCTAAACCAAAGGACTTATGCACACATTTCAACATGTATTTAGTTCAGGTTGACATTCTGAAGCTTAAATGAGCATTAATTTGACTACACAACTTATTCCTATGAAGATACATTCAAAGTAAAAAAACGGGCTCAACTCGGACTGAAAGTGCATTTAAAGCAATAAAAACTGAAAATGAGTGTCACGCCTAAACCAAAGGACTTATGCACACATTTCAACATGTATTTAGTTCAGGTTGACCTCCTGAAGCCTAAATGAGCATTAATTTGACTACACAACTTATTCCTATGAAGATACATTCAAAGTAAAAAAACGTGCTCTACTCGGCCTGAAAATGCATTTAAAGCAATAAAAACTCAAAATGAGTGTCACGCCTAAACCAAAGGCCTTATGCACACATTTCAACATGTATTTAGTTCAGGTTGACATTCTGAAGCCTAAATGAGCATTAATTTGACTACACAACTTATTCCTATGAAGATACATTCAAAGTAAAAAAACGGGCTCAACTCGGACTGAAAGTGCATTTAAAGCAATAAAAACTGAAAATGAGTGTCACGCCTAAACCAAAGGACTTATGCACACATTTCAACATGTATTTAGTTCAGGTTGACCTCCTGAAGCCTAAATCACCATTAATTTGACTACACAACTTATTCCTATGAAGGTTTGGAAGGTTTGGAAAGTAGGCAAAGTAAAAAAACGGGCTCAACTCGGACTGAAAGTGCATTTAAAGCAATAAAAACTGAAAATGAGTGTCACGCCTAAACCAAAGGACTTATGCACACATTTCAACATGTATTTAGTTCAGGATGACGTCCTGAAGCCTAAATGAGCATTAATTTGACTACACAACTTATTCCTATGAAGATACATTCAAAGTAAAAAAACGTGCTCTACTCGGCCTGAAAATGCATTTAAAGCAATAAAAACTCAAAATGAGTGCCACGCCTAAACCAAAGGCCTTATGCACACATTTCAACATGTATTTAGTTCAGGTTGACATTCTGAAGCCTAAATGAGCATTAATTTGACTACACAACTCATTCCTATGAAGGTACATTCAAAGTCACAAAACGTGCTCAACTAGGCCTGAAAGTGCATTTAAAGCAATAAAAACTCAAAATGAGTGTCACGCCTAAACCAAAGGACTTATGCACACATTTCAACATGTATTTAGTTCAGGTTGACCTCCTGAAGCCTAAATCACCATTATTTTGTCTATACAACTCATTCCTATGAAGATATATTCAAAGTCACAAAATGTGCTCAACTAGGCCTGAAAGTGCATTTAAAGCAATAAAAACTCAAAATGAGTGTCACGCCTAAACCAAAGGACTTATGCACACATTTCAACATGTATTTAGTTCAGGTTGACATTCTGAAGCCTAAATGAGCATTAATTTGACTACACAACTTATTCCTATGAAGATACATTCAAAGTAAAAAAACGGGCTCAACTCGGACTGAAAGTGCATTTAAAGCAATAAAAACTGAAAATGAGTGTCACGCCTAAACCAAAGGACTTATGCACACATTTCAACATGTATTTAGTTCAGGTTGACCTCCTGAAGCCTAAATGAGCATTAATTTGACTACACAACTCATTCCTATGAAGGTACATTCAAAGTCACAAAACGTGCTCAACTAGGCCTGAAAGTGCATTTAAAGCAATAAAAACTCAAAATGAGTGTCACGCCTAAACCAAAGGACTTATGCACACATTTCAACATGTATTTAGTTCAGGTTGACATTCTGAAGAATAAATGAGCATTAATTTGACTACACAACTTATTCCTATGAAGATACATTCAAAGTAAAAAAACGGGCTCAACTCGGACTGAAAGTGCATTTAAAGCAATAAAAACTGAAAATGAGTGTCACGCCTAAACCAAAGGACTTATGCACACATTTCAACATGTATTTAGTTCAGGTTGACGTCCTGAAGCCTAAATGAGCATTAATTTGACTACACAACTTATTCCTATGAAGATACATTCAAAGTAAAAAAACATGCTCTACTCGGCCTGAAAATGCATTTAAAGCAATAAAAACTCAAAATGAGTGCCACGCCTAAACCAAAGGCCTTATGCACACATTTCAACATGTATTTAGTTCAGGTTGACCTCCTGAAGCCTAAATGAGCATTAATTTGACTACACAACTCATTCCTATGAAGGTACATTCAAAGTCACAAAACGTGCTCAACTAGGCCTGAAAGTGCATTTAAAGCAATAAAAACTCAAAATGAGTGTCACGCCTAAACCAAAGGACTTATGCACACATTTCAACATGTATTTAGTTCAGGTTGACCTCCTGAAGCCTAAATGAGCATTAATTTGACTACACAACTTATTCCTATGAAGATACATTCAAAGTAAAAAAACGGGCTCAACTCGGACTGAAAGTGCATTTAAAGCAATAAAAACTGAAAATGAGTGTCACGCCTAAACCAAAGGACTTATGCACACATTTCAACATGTATTTAGTTCAGGTTGACCTCCTGAAGCCTAAATCACCATTAATTTGACTACACAACTTATTCCTATAAAGATACATTCAAAGTAAAAAAACGGGCTCAACTCGGACTGAAAGTGCATTTAAAGCAATAAAAACTGAAAATGAGTGTCACGCCTAAACCAAAGGACTTATGCACACATTTCAACATGTATTTAGTTCAGGATGACGTCCTGAAGCCTAAATGAGCATTAATTTGACTACACAACTTATTCCTATGAAGATACATTCAAAGTAAAAAAACGTGCTCTACTCGGCCTGAAAATGCATTTAAAGCAATAAAAACTCAAAATGAGTGCCACGCCTAAACCAAAGGCCTTATGCACACATTTCAACATGTATTTAGTTCAGGTTGACCTCCTGAAGCCTAAATGAGCATTAATTTGACTACACAACTCATTCCTATGAAGGAACATTCAAAGGAAAAAAACGGGCTCAACTCGGACTGAAAGTACATTTAAAGCAATAAAAACTGAAAATGAGTGTCACGCCTAAACCAAAGGACTTATGCACACATTTCAACATGTATTTAGTTCAGGTTGACATTCTGAAGCCTAAATGAGCATTAATTTGACTACACAACTTATTCCTATGAAGATACATTCAAAGTAAAAAAACGGGCTCAACTCGGACTGAAAGTGCATTTAAAGCAATAAAAACTGAAAATGAGTGTCACGCCTAAACCAAAGGACTTATGCACACATTTCAACATGTATTTAGTTCGGGTTGACCTCCTGAAGCCTAAATGAGCATTAATTTGACTACACAACTCATTCCTATGAAGGTACATTCAAAGTCACAAAACGTGCTCAACTAGGCCTGAAAGTGCATTTAAAGCAATAAAAACTCAAAATGAGTGTCACGCCTAAACCAAAGGACTTATGCACACATTTCAACATGTATTTAGTTCAGGTTGACATTCTGAAGCCTAAATGAGCATTAATTTGACTACACAACTTATTCCTATGAAGATACATTCAAAGTAAAAAAACGGGCTCAACTCGGACTGAAAGTGCATTTAAAGCAATAAAAACTCAAAATGAGTGTCACGCCTAAACCAAAGGCCTTATGCACACATTTCAACATGTATTTAGTTCGGGTTGACCTCCTGAAGCCTAAATGAGCATTAATTTGACTACATAACTCATTCCTATGAAGGAACATTCAAAGGAAAAAAACGGGCTCAACTCGGACTGAAAGTACATTTAAAGCAATAAAAACTGAAAATGAGTGTCACGCCTAAACCAAATCACCATTATTTTGTCTATACAACTCATTCCTATGAAGATATATTCAAAGTCACAAAACGTGCTCAACTCGGCCTGAAAGTGCATTTAAAGCAATAAAAACTCAAAATGAGTGTCACGCCTAAACCAAAGGACTTATGCACACATTTCAACATGTATTTAGTTCAGGTTGACCTCCTGAAGCCTAAATCACCATTATTTTGTCTATACAACTCATTCCTATGAAGGTACATTCAAAGTCACAAAACGTGCTCTACTCGGCCTGAAAATGCATTTAAAGCAAGAAAAAATCAAAATGAGTGTCACACCTAAACCTACATTTAAAGTAAAAAAATGTGCTCTACTCGGCCTGAAAATGCATTTAAAGCAATAAAAACTCAAATTGAGTGTCACGCCGAAACCAAAGGACTTATACACACATTTCAACATGTATTTAATTCAGGTTGACATTCTGAAGCCTAAATGAGCATTATTTTGTCTATACAACTCATTCCTATGAAGGTACATTCAAAGTCACAAAACGTGCTCAACTAGGCCTGAAAGTGCATTTAAAGCAATAAAATCTCAAAATGAGTTTCACGCCTAAATCAAAGGACTTATGCACACATTTCAACATGTATTTAGTTTAGGTTGACCTCCTGAAGCCTAAATGAGCATTAATTTGACTACACAACTCATTCCTATGAAGGTACATTCAAAGTCACAAAACGTGCTCAACTAGGCCTGAAAGTGCATTTAAAGCAATAAAAACTCAAAATGAGTGTCACGCCTAAACCAAAGGACTTATGCACACATTTCAACATGTATTTAGTTCAGGTTGACATTCTGAAGCCTAAATGAGCATTAATTTGACTACACAACTTATTCCTATGAAGATACATTCAAAGTAAAAAAACGGGCTCAACTTGGACTGAAAGTGCATTTAAAGCAATAAAAACTGAAAATGAGTGTCACGCCTAAACCAAAGGACTTATGCACACATTTCAACATGTATTTAGTTCAGGTTGATCTCCTGAAGCCTAAATGAGCATTAATTTGACTACACAACTTATTCCTATGAAGATACATTCAAAGTAAAAAAACGTGCTCTACTCGGCCTGAAAATGCATTTAAAGCAATAAAAACTCAAAATGAGTGTCACGCCTAAACCAAAGGCCTTATGCACACATTTCAACATGTATTTAGTTCGGGTTGACCTCCTGAAGCCTAAATGAGCATTAATTTGACTACACAACTCATTCCTATGAAGGAACATTCAAAGGAAAAAAACGGGCTCAACTCGGACTGAAAGTACATTTAAAGCAATAAAAACTGAAAATGAGTGTCACGCCTAAACCAAAGGACTTATGCACACATTTCAACATGTATTTAGTTCAGGTTGACCTCCTGAAGCCTAAATGAGCATTAATTCGACTACACAACTCATTCCTATGAAGGTACATTCAAAGTCACAAAACGTGCTCAACTAGGCCTGAAAGTGCATTTAAAGCAATAAAAACTCAAAATGAGTGTCACGCCTAAACCAAAGGACTTATGCACACATTTCAACATGTATTTAGTTCAGGTTGACATTCTGAAGCCTAAATGAGCATTAATTTGACTACACAACTTATTCCTATGAAGATACATTCAAAGTAAAAAAACGGGCTCAACTCGGACTGAAAGTGCATTTAAAGCAATAAAAACTGAAAATGAGTGTCACGCCTAAACCAAAGGACTTATGCACACATTTCAACATGTATTTAGTTCAGGTTGACCTCCTGAAGCCTAAATCACCATTAATTTGACTACACAACTTATTCCTATGAAGATACATTCAAAGTAAAAAAACGGGCTCAACTCGGACTGAAAGTGCATTTAAAGCAATAAAAACTGAAAATGAGTGTCACGCCTAAACCAAAGGACTTATGCACACATTTCAACATGTATTTAGTTCAGGATGACGTCCTGAAGCCTAAATGAGCATTAATTTGACTACACAACTTATTCCTATGAAGATACATTCAAAGTAAAAAAACGTGCTCTACTCGGCCTGAAAATGCATTTAAAGCAATAAAAACTCAAAATGAGTGCCACGCCTAAACCAAAGGCCTTATGCACACATTTCAACATGTATTTAGTTCAGGTTGACATTCTGAAGCCTAAATGAGCATTAATTTGACTACACAACTCATTCCTATGAAGGTACATTCAAAGTCACAAAACGTGCTCAACTAGGCCTGAAAGTGCATTTAAAGCAATAAAAACTCAAAATGAGTGTCACGCCTAAACCAAAGGACTTATGCACACATTTCAACATGTATTTAGTTCAGGTTGACCTCCTGAAGCCTAAATCACCATTATTTTGTCTATACAACTCATTCCTATGAAGATATATTCAAAGTCACAAAATGTGCTCAACTAGGCCTGAAAGTGCATTTAAAGCAATAAAAACTCAAAATGAGTGTCACGCCTAAACCAAAGGACTTATGCACACATTTCAACATGTATTTAGTTCAGGTTGACATTCTGAAGCCTAAATGAGCATTAATTTGACTACACAACTTATTCCTATGAAGATACATTCAAAGTAAAAAAACGGGCTCAACTCGGACTGAAAGTGCATTTAAAGCAATAAAAACTGAAAATGAGTGTCACGCCTAAACCAAAGGACTTATGCACACATTTCAACATGTATTTAGTTCAGGTTGACCTCCTGAAGCCTAAATGAGCATTAATTTGACTACACAACTCATTCTTATGAAGGTACATTCAAAGTCACAAAACGTGCTCAACTAGGCCTGAAAGTGCATTTAAAGCAATAAAAACTCAAAATGAGTGTCACGCCTAAACCAAAGGACTTATGCACACATTTCAACATGTATTTAGTTCAGGTTGACATTCTGAAGAATAAATGAGCATTAATTTGACTACACAACTTATTCCTATGAAGATACATTCAAAGTAAAAAAACGGGCTCAACTCGGACTGAAAGTGCATTTAAAGCAATAAAAACTGAAAATGAGTGTCACGCCTAAACCAAAGGACTTATGCACACATTTCAACATGTATTTAGTTCAGGTTGACCTCCTGAAGCCTAAATGAGCATTAATTTGACTACACAACTCATTCCTATGAAGGTACATTCAAAGTCACAAAACGTGCTCTACTCGGCCTGAAAATGCATTTAAAGCAAGAAAAAATCAAAATGAGTGTCACACCTAAACCTACATTTAAAGTAAAAAAATGTGCTCTACTCGGCCTGAAAATGCATTTAAAGCAATAAAAACTCAAATTGAGTGTCACGCCTAAACCAAAGGACTTATGCACACATTTCAACATGTATTTAGTTCAGGTTGACATTCTGAAGCCTAAATGAGCATTATTTTGTCTATACAACTCATTCCTATGAAGGTACATTCAAAGTCACAAAACGTGCTCAACTAGGCCTGAAAGTGCATTTAAAGCAATAAAATCTCAAAATGAGTGTCACGCCTAAACCAAAGGACTTATGCACACATTTCAACATGTATTTAGTTCAGGTTGACCTCCTGAAGCCTAAATGAGCATTAATTTGACTACACAACTCATTCTTATGAAGGTACATTCAAAGTCACAAAACGTGCTCAACTAGGCCTGAAAGTGCATTTAAAGCAATAAAAACTCAAAATGAGTGTCACGCCTAAACCAAAGGACTTATGCACACATTTCAACATGTATTTAGTTCAGGTTGACATTCTGAAGAATAAATGAGCATTAATTTGACTACACAACTTATTCCTATGAAGATACATTCAAAGTAAAAAAACGGGCTCAACTCGGACTGAAAGTGCATTTAAAGCAATAAAAACTGAAAATGAGTGTCACGCCTAAACCAAAGGACTTATGCACACATTTCAACATGTATTTAGTTCAGGTTGACCTCCTGAAGCCTAAATGAGCATTAATTTGACTACACAACTCATTCCTATGAAGGTACATTCAAAGTCACAAAACGTGCTCTACTCGGCCTGAAAATGCATTTAAAGCAAGAAAAAATCAAAATGAGTGTCACACCTAAACCTACATTTAAAGTAAAAAAATGTGCTCTACTCGGCCTGAAAATGCATTTAAAGCAATAAAAACTCAAATTGAGTGTCACGCCTAAACCAAAGGACTTATGCACACATTTCAACATGTATTTAGTTCAGGTTGACATTCTGAAGCCTAAATGAGCATTATTTTGTCTATACAACTCATTCCTATGAAGGTACATTCAAAGTCACAAAACGTGCTCAACTAGGCCTGAAAGTGCATTTAAAGCAATAAAATCTCAAAATGAGTTTCACGCCTAAATCAAAGGACTTATGCACACATTTCAACATGTATTTAGTTTAGGTTGACCTCCTGAAGCCTAAATGAGCATTAATTTGATCACACAACTCATTCCCATGAAGATACATTCAAAGTCAGTAAGTGCCCTGCTCTGTCTGAAAATGCATTTGAATCAATAAAAACTAAAATTGAGTGTCATGCCTAAACCAAAGGACGTCTGCACACATTTCAACGTCTAAAGTGTTGTTTCCGATGCGTGCTAGTGTGTGTGTGCGTGCGTGTGTGAGAGTGTGTAGGTGTGTGCGTGTGTTTGTGTGTGTTTGTGTGGGTGCGTGCGTGTGTGTGTGCGTGTGTGTGTTGTGCGCACCCCCCCCCAAAAAAAAAGTACTGTATTCGGATAAAAATGACGAATTACTCAGAGGTTTTAACTTTTGCTTGCACTTGATTTGTTCTGACACCGACGACGTCCACCAATGACAGCCCGAGTGGATCTAGCCCACGTGGTGTGAGAGCAGGGGGAGGTGAAAAGATGCAAAGCCTAGGTGATTGGCTGTGCATCTTTCAGTCTTCCACGTGGGTTAGTCTTTGATCTTCAATCAGTGTCCAAATGTTGTTTACATGCGTAGCGTGTGCGGATGTGTGTGCCTCTCATGAGTTTGTGTGTGTGTTTGCGCGCGCGTGATCGTGTGCCCATACATGTGTGAGTGTTTCTTTGATCTAAATCATCGTTGGTGTGTTGTTTACGATACGTGCTCGTCTGTGCGTACGTTTGTGTGAGGTGTGTGCGTGCTTTTGTGTGTGTGCTTGCTGCGTGCTGGCGCGCTCGGAAGCGTGTGTGTCACAGAGAAAGAGAGGGAGCGGGATCGCTGGCCTGTATGTACTCTATGTGAAACACACAGGACATTTGTAATTTCGTCCCTTTCACATTTTTTGGCTTTTTTAAAAATAAAACTTATTTTCATCAATGGTTCATAATGAGTGTCACGCCTAGACCAAATGACTTATGCACACATTTCAACATTTATTTAGTTCAGGTTGACCTCCTGAAGCCTAAATGAGCGTTAATTTGACCACACAACTCATTCCTATGAAGGAACATTCAAAGTAAAAAAACGGGCTCAACTCGGACTGAAAGTGCATTTAAAGCAATAAAAACTGAAAATGAGTGTCACGCCTAAACCAAAGGACTTATGCACACATTTCAACATGTATTTAGTTCAGGTTGACGTCCTGAAGCCTAAATGAGCATTAATTTGACTACACAACTTATTCCTATGAAGATACATTCAAAGTAAAAAAACGTGCTCTACTCGGCCTGAAAATGCATTTAAAGCAATAAAAACTCAAAATGAGTGTCACGCCTAAACCAAAGGCCTTATGCACACATTTCAACATGTATTTAGTTCAGGTTGACCTCCTGAAGCCTAAATGAGCATTAATTTGACTACACAACTCATTCCTATGAAGGAACATTCAAAGGAAAAAAACGGGCTCAACTCGGACTGAAAGTACATTTAAAGCAATAAAAACTGAAAATGAGTGTCACGCCTAAACCAAAGGACTTATGCACACATTTCAACATGTATTTAGTTCAGGTTGACCTCCTGAAGCCTAAATGAGCATTAATTTGACTACACAACTCATTCCTATGAAGGTACATTCAAAGTCACAAAACGTGCTCAACTAGGCCTGAAAGTGCATTTAAAGCAATAAAAACTCAAAATGAGTGTCACGCCTAAACCAAAGGACTTATGCACAAATTTCAACATGTATTTAGTTCAGGTTGACATTCTGAAGCCTAAATGAGCATTAATTTGACTACACAACTCATTCCTATGAAGATATATTCAAAGTCACAAAACGTGCTCAACTAGGCCTGAAAGTGCATTTAAAGCAATAAAAACTCAAAATGACTGTCACGCCTAAACCAAAGGACTTATGCACACATTTCAACATGTATTTAGTTCAAGTTGACATTCTGAAGCCTAAATGAGCATTAATTTGATCACACAACTCATTCCTATGAAGGAACATTCAAAGTAAAAAAACGGGCTCAACTCGGACTGAAAGTGCATTTAAAGCAATAAAAACTGAAAATGAGTGTCACGCCTAAACCAAAGGACTTATGCACACATTTCAACATGTATTTAGTTCAGGTTGACATTCTGAAGCCTAAATGAGCATTAATTTGATCACACAACTCATTCCTATGAAGGAACATTCAAAGTAAAAAAACGGGCTCAACTCGGACTGAAAGTGCATTTAAAGCAATAAAAACTGAAAATGAGTGTCACGCCTAAACCAAAGGACTTATGCACACATTTCAACGTGTATTTAGTTCAGGTTGACCTCCTGAAGCCTAAATCACCATTAATTTGACTACACAAATTATTCCTATGAAGATACATTCAAAGTAAAAAAACGGGCTCAACTCGGACTGAAAGTGCATTTAAAGCAATAAAAACTGAAAATGAGTGTCACGCCTAAACCAAAGGACTTATGCACACATTTCAACATGTATTTAGTTCAGGTTGACATTCTGAAGCCTAAATGAGCATTAATTTGATCACACAACTCATTCCTATGAAGGAACATTCAAAGTAAAAAAACGGGCTCAACTCGGACTGAAAGTGCATTTAAAGCAATAAAAACTGAAAATGAGTGTCACGCCTAAACCAAAGGACTTATGCACACATTTCAACATGTATTTAGTTCGGGTTGACCTCCTGAAGCCTAAATGAGCATTAATTTGACTACACAACTCATTCCTATGAAGGAACATTCAAAGGAAAAAAACGGGCTCAACTCGGACTGAAAGTACATTTAAAGCAATAAAAACTGAAAATGAGTGTCACGCCTAAACCAAAGGACTTATGCACACATTTCAACATGTATTTAGTTCAGGTTGACCTCCTGAAGCCTAAATCACCATTATTTTGTCTATACAACTCATTCCTATGAAGATATATTCAAAGTCACAAAACGTGCTCAACTAGGCCTGAAAGTGCATTTAAAGCAATAAAAACTCAAAATGAGTGTCACGCCTAAACCAAAGGACTTATGCACACATTTCAACATGTATTTAGTTCAGGTTGACATTCTGAAGCCTAAATGAGCATTAATTTGACTACACAACTTATTCCTATGAAGATACATTCAAAGTAAAAAAACGGGCTCAACTCGGACTGAAAGTGCATTTAAAGCAATAAAAACTGAAAATGAGTGTCACGCCTAAACCAAAGGACTTATGCACACATTTCAACATGTATTTAGTTCAGGTTGACCTCCTGAAGCCTAAATGAGCATTAGTTTGACTACACAACTCATTCCTATGAAGGTACATTCAAAGTCACAAAACGTGCTCTACTCGGCCTGAAAATGCATTTAAAGCAAGAAAAAATCAAAATGAGTGTCACACCTAAACCTACATTTAAAGTAAAAAAATGTGCTCTACTCGGCCTGAAAGTGCATTTAAAGCAATAAAAACTCAAAATGAGTGTCACGCCTAAACCAAAGGACTTATGCACACATTTCAACATGTATTTAGTTCAGGTTGACATTCTGAAGCCTAAATGAGCATTAATTTGACTACACAACTTATTCCTATGAAGATACATTCAAAGTAAAAAAACGGGCTCAACTCGGACTGAAAGTGCATTTAAAGCAATAAAAACTGAAAATGAGTGTCACGCCTAAACCAAAGGACTTATGCACACATTTCAACATGTATTTAGTTCAGGTTGACCTCCTGAAGCCTAAATGAGCATTAATTTGACTACACAACTTATTCCTATGAAGATACATTCAAGTAAAAAAACGTGCTCTACTCGGCCTGAAAATGCATTTAAAGCAATAAAAACTCAAAATGAGTGTCACGCCTAAACCAAAGGCCTTATGCACACATTTCAACATGTATTTAGTTCGGGTTGACCTCCTGAAGCCTAAATCACCATTAATTTGATATACACAACTCATTCCTATGAAGGAACATTCAAAGGAAAAAAACGGGCTCAACTCGGACTGAAAGTACATTTAAAGCAATAAAAACTGAAAATGAGTGTCACGCCTAAACCAAAGGACTTATGCACACATTTCAACATGTATTTAGTTCAGGTTGACCTCCTGAAGCCTAAATGAGCATTAATTCGACTACACAACTCATTCCTATGAAGGTACATTCAAAGTCACAAAACGTGCTCAACTAGGCCTGAAAGTGCATTTAAAGCAATAAAAACTGAAAATGAGTGTCACGCCTAAACCAAAGGACTTATGCACACATTTCAACATGTATTTAGTTCAGGTTGACCTCCTGAAGCCTAAATGAGCATTAATTTGACTACACAACTCATTCCTATGAAGGAACATTCAAAGGAAAAAAACGGGCTCAACTCGGACTGAAAGTACATTTAAAGCAATAAAAACTGAAAATGAGTGTCACGCCTAAACCAAAGGACTTATGCACACATTTCAACATGTATTTAGTTCAGGTTGACCTCCTGAAGCCTAAATCACCATTATTTTGTCTATACAACTCATTCCTATGAAGATATATTCAAAGTCACAAAACGTGCTCAACTAGGCCTGAAAGTGCATTTAAAGCAATAAAAACTCAAAATGAGTGTCACGCCTAAACCAAAGGACTTATGCACACATTTCAACATGTATTTAGTTCAGGTTGACATTCTGAAGCCTAAATGAGCATTAATTTGACTACACAACTTATTCCTATGAAGATACATTCAAAGTAAAAAAACGGGCTCAACTCGGACTGAAAGTGCATTTAAAGCAATAAAAACTGAAAACGAGTGTCACGCCTAAACCAAAGGACTTATGCACACATTTCAACATGTATTTAGTTCAGGTTGACCTCCTGAAGCCTAAATGAGCATTAGTTTGACTACACAACTCATTCCTATGAAGGTACATTCAAAGTCACAAAACGTGCTCTACTCGGCCTGAAAATGCATTTAAAGCAAGAAAAAATCAAAATGAGTGTCACACCTAAACCTACATTTAAAGTAAAAAAATGTGCTCTACTCGGCCTGAAAGTGCATTTAAAGCAATAAAAACTCAAAATGAGTGTCACGCCTAAACCAAAGGACTTATGCACACATTTCAACATGTATTTAGTTCAGGTTGACATTCTGAAGCTTAAATGAGCATTAATTTGACTACACAACTTATTCCTATGAAGATACATTCAAAGTAAAAAAACGGGCTCAACTCGGACTGAAAGTGCATTTAAAGCAATAAAAACTGAAAATGAGTGTCACGACTAAACCAAAGGACTTATGCACACATTTCAACATGTATTTAGTTCAGGTTGACCTCCTGAAGCCTAAATGAGCATTAATTTGACTACACAACTTATTCCTATGAAGATACATTCAAAGTAAAAAAACGTGCTCTACTCGGCCTGAAAATGCATTTAAAGCAATAAAAACTCAAAATGAGTGTCACGCCTAAACCAAAGGCCTTATGCACACATTTCAACATGTATTTAGTTCAGGTTGACATTCTGAAGCCTAAATGAGCATTAATTTGACTACACAACTTATTCCTATGAAGATACATTCAAAGTAAAAAAACGGGCTCAACTCGGACTGAAAGTGCATTTAAAGCAATAAAAACTGAAAATGAGTGTCACGCCTAAACCAAAGGACTTATGCACACATTTCAACATGTATTTAGTTCAGGTTGACCTCCTGAAGCCTAAATCACCATTAATTTGACTACACAACTTATTCCTATGAAGATACATTCAAAGTAAAAAAACGGGCTCAACTCGGACTGAAAGTGCATTTAAAGCAATAAAAACTGAAAATGAGTGTCACGCCTAAACCAAAGGACTTATGCACACATTTCAACATGTATTTAGTTCAGGATGACGTCCTGAAGCCTAAATGAGCATTAATTTGACTACACAACTTATTCCTATGAAGATACATTCAAAGTAAAAAAACGTGCTCTACTCGGCCTGAAAATGCATTTAAAGCAATAAAAACTCAAAATGAGTGCCACGCCTAAACCAAAGGCCTTATGCACACATTTCAACATGTATTTAGTTCAGGTTGACATTCTGAAGCCTAAATGAGCATTAATTTGACTACACAACTCATTCCTATGAAGGTACATTCAAAGTCACAAAACGTGCTCAACTAGGCCTGAAAGTGCATTTAAAGCAATAAAAACTCAAAATGAGTGTCACGCCTAAACCAAAGGACTTATGCACACATTTCAACATGTATTTAGTTCAGGTTGACCTCCTGAAGCCTAAATCACCATTATTTTGTCTATACAACTCATTCCTATGAAGATATATTCAAAGTCACAAAATGTGCTCAACTAGGCCTGAAAGTGCATTTAAAGCAATAAAAACTCAAAATGAGTGTCACGCCTAAACCAAAGGACTTATGCACACATTTCAACATGTATTTAGTTCAGGTTGACATTCTGAAGCCTAAATGAGCATTAATTTGACTACACAACTTATTCCTATGAAGATACATTCAAAGTAAAAAAACGGGCTCAACTCGGACTGAAAGTGCATTTAAAGCAATAAAAACTGAAAATGAGTGTCACGCCTAAACCAAAGGACTTATGCACACATTTCAACATGTATTTAGTTCAGGTTGACCTCCTGAAGCCTAAATGAGCATTAATTTGACTACACAACTCATTCCTATGAAGGTACATTCAAAGTCACAAAACGTGCTCAACTAGGCCTGAAAGTGCATTTAAAGCAATAAAAACTCAAAATGAGTGTCACGCCTAAACCAAAGGACTTATGCACACATTTCAACATGTATTTAGTTCAGGTTGACCTCCTGAAGCCTAAATGAGCATTAATTTGACTACACAACTCATTCCTATGAAGGTACATTCAAAGTCACAAAACGTGCTCTACTCGGCCTGAAAATGCATTTAAAGCAAGAAAAAATCAAAATGAGTGTCACACCTAAACCTACATTTAAAGTAAAAAAATGTGCTCTACTCGGCCTGAAAATGCATTTAAAGCAATAAAAACTCAAATTGAGTGTCACGCCTAAACCAAAGGACTTATGCACACATTTCAACATGTATTTAGTTCAGGTTGACATTCTGAAGCCTAAATGAGCATTATTTTGTCTATACAACTCATTCCTATGAAGGTACATTCAAAGTCACAAAACGTGCTCAACTAGGCCTGAAAGTGCATTTAAAGCAATAAAATCTCAAAATGAGTTTCACGCCTAAATCAAAGGACTTATGCACACATTTCAACATGTATTTAGTTTAGGTTGACCTCCTGAAGCCTAAATGAGCATTAATTTGATCACACAACTCATTCCCATGAAGATACATTCAAAGTCAGTAAGTGCCCTGCTCTGTCTGAAAATGCATTTGAATCAATAAAAACTAAAATTGAGTGTCATGCCTAAACCAAAGGACGTCTGCACACATTTCAACGTCTAAAGTGTTGTTTCCGATGCGTGCTAGTGTATGTGTGCGTGCGTGTGTGAGAGTGTGTAGGTGTGTGCGTGTGTTTGTGTGTGTTTGTGTGGTTGCGTGCGTGTGTGTGTGCGTGTGTGTGTTGTGCGCACTCCCCCCCCAAAAAAAAAGTACTGTATTCGGATAAAAATGACGAATTACTCAGAGGTTTTAACTTTTGCTTGCACTTGATTTGTTCTGACACCGACGACGTCCACCAATGACAGCCCGAGTGGATCTAGCCCACGTGGTGTGAGAGCAGGGGGAGGTGAAAAGATGCAAAGCCTAGGTGATTGGCTGTGCATCTTTCAGTCTTCCACGTGGGTTAGTCTTTGATCTTCAATCAGTGTCCAAATGTTGTTTACATGCGTAGCGTGTGCGGATGTGTGTGCCTCTCATGAGTTTGTGTGTGTGTTTGCGCGCGCGTGATCGTGTGCCCATACATGTGTGAGTGTTTCTTTGATCTAAATCATCGTTGGTGTGTTGTTTACGATACGTGCTCGTCTGTGCTTACGTTTGTGTGAGGTGTGTGCGTGCTTTTGTGTGTGTGCTTGCTGCGTGCTGGCGCGCTCGGAAGCGTGTGTGTCACAGAGAAAGAGAGGGAGCGGGATCGCTGGCCTCTATGTACTCTATGTGAAACACACAGGACATTTGTAATTTCGTCCCTTTCACATTTTTTGGCTTTATTAAAAATAAAACTTATTTTCATCAATGGTTCATAATGAGTGTCACGCCTAGACCAAATGACTTATGCACACATTTCAACATTTATTTAGTTCAGGTTGACCTCCTGAAGCCTAAATGAGCGTTAATTTGACCACACAACTCATTCCTATGAAGGAACATTCAAAGTAAAAAAACGGGCTCAACTCGGACTGAAAGTGCATTTAAAGCAATAAAAACTGAAAATGAGTGTCACGCCTAAACCAAAGGACTTATGCACACATTTCAACATGTATTTAGTTCAGGTTGACATTCTGAAGCCTAAATGAGCATTAATTTGATCACACAACTCATTCCTATGAAGGAACATTCAAAGTAAAAAAACGGGCTCAACTCGGACTGAAAGTGCATTTAAAGCAATAAAAACTGAAAATGAGTGTCACGCCTAAACCAAAGGACTTATGCACACATTTCAACATGTATTTAGTTCAGGTTGACATTCTGAAGCCTAAATGAGCATTAATTTGATCACACAACTCATTCCTATGAAGGAACATTCAAAGTAAAAAAACGGGCTCAACTCGGACTGAAAGTGCATTTAAAGCAATAAAAACTGAAAATGAGTGTCACGCCTAAACCAAAGGACTTATGCAAACATTTCAACATTTATTTAGTTCAGGTTGACCTCCTGAAGCCTAAATGAGCGTTAATTTGACCACACAACTCATTCCTATGAAGGAACATTCAAAGTAAAAAAACGGGCTCAACTCGGACTGAAAGTGCATTTAAAGCAATAAAAACTGAAAATGAGTGTCACGCCTAAACCAAAGGACTTATGCACACATTTCAACATGTATTTAGTTCGGGTTGACCTCCTGAAGCCTAAATGAGCATTAATTTGACTACACAACTCATTCCTATGAAGGTACATTCAAAGTCACAAAACGTGCTCAACTAGGCCTGAAAGTGCATTTAAAGCAATAAAAACTCAAAATGAGTGTCACGCCTAAACCAAAGGACTTATGCACACATTTCAACATGTATTTAGTTCAGGTTGACCTCCTGAAGCCTAAATCACCATTATTTTGTCTATACAACTCATTCCTATGAAGATATATTCAAAGTCACAAAATGTGCTCAACTAGGCCTGAAAGTGCATTTAAAGCAATAAAAACTCAAAATGAGTGTCACGCCTAAACCAAAGGACTTATGCACACATTTCAACATGTATTTAGTTCAGGTTGACATTCTGAAGCCTAAATGAGCATTAATTTGACTACACAACTTATTCCTATGAAGATACATTCAAAGTAAAAAAACGGGCTCAACTCGGACTGAAAGTGCATTTAAAGCAATAAAAACTGAAAATGAGTGTCACGCCTAAACCAAAGGACTTATGCACACATTTCAACATGTATTTAGTTCAGGTTGACCTCCTGAAGCCTAAATGAGCATTAATTTGACTACACAACTCATTCCTATGAAGGTACATTCAAAGTCACAAAACGTGCTCAACTAGGCCTGAAAGTGCATTTAAAGCAATAAAAACTCAAAATGAGTGTCACGCCTAAACCAAAGGACTTATGCACACATTTCAACATGTATTTAGTTCAGGTTGACCTCCTGAAGCCTAAATGAGCATTAATTTGACTACACAACTCATTCCTATGAAGGTACATTCAAAGTCACAAAACGTGCTCTACTCGGCCTGAAAATGCATTTAAAGCAAGAAAAAATCAAAATGAGTGTCACACCTAAACCTACATTTAAAGTAAAAAAATGTGCTCTACTCGGCCTGAAAATGCATTTAAAGCAATAAAAACTCAAATTGAGTGTCACGCCTAAACCAAAGGACTTATGCACACATTTCAACATGTATTTAGTTCAGGTTGACATTCTGAAGCCTAAATGAGCATTATTTTGTCTATACAACTCATTCCTATGAAGGTACATTCAAAGTCACAAAACGTGCTCAACTAGGCCTGAAAGTGCATTTAAAGCAATAAAATCTCAAAATGAGTTTCACGCCTAAATCAAAGGACTTATGCACACATTTCAACATGTATTTAGTTTAGGTTGACCTCCTGAAGCCTAAATGAGCATTAATTTGATCACACAACTCATTCCCATGAAGATACATTCAAAGTCAGTAAGTGCCCTGCTCTGTCTGAAAATGCATTTGAATCAATAAAAACTAAAATTGAGTGTCATGCCTAAACCAAAGGACGTCTGCACACATTTCAACGTCTAAAGTGTTGTTTCCGATGCGTGCTAGTGTATGTGTGCGTGCGTGTGTGAGAGTGTGTAGGTGTGTGCGTGTGTTTGTGTGTGTTTGTGTGGTTGCGTGCGTGTGTGTGTGCGTGTGTGTGTTGTGCGCACTCCCCCCCCCAAAAAAAAGTACTGTATTCGGATAAAAATGACGAATTACTCAGAGGTTTTAACTTTTGCTTGCACTTGATTTGTTCTGACACCGACGACGTCCACCAATGACAGCCCGAGTGGATCTAGCCCACGTGGTGTGAGAGCAGGGGGAGGTGAAAAGATGCAAAGCCTAGGTGATTGGCTGTGCATCTTTCAGTCTTCCACGTGGGTTAGTCTTTGATCTTCAATCAGTGTCCAAATGTTGTTTACATGCGTAGCGTGTGCGGATGTGTGTGCCTCTCATGAGTTTGTGTGTGTGTTTGCGCGCGCGTGATCGTGTGCCCATACATGTGTGAGTGTTTCTTTGATCTAAATCATCGTTGGTGTGTTGTTTACGATACGTGCTCGTCTGTGCTTACGTTTGTGTGAGGTGTGTGCGTGCTTTTGTGTGTGTGCTTGCTGCGTGCTGGCGCGCTCGGAAGCGTGTGTGTCACAGAGAAAGAGAGGGAGCGGGATCGCTGGCCTCTATGTACTCTATGTGAAACACACAGGACATTTGTAATTTCGTCCCTTTCACATTTTTTGGCTTTATTAAAAATAAAACTTATTTTCATCAATGGTTCATAATGAGTGTCACGCCTAGACCAAATGACTTATGCACACATTTCAACATTTATTTAGTTCAGGTTGACCTCCTGAAGCCTAAATGAGCGTTAATTTGACCACACAACTCATTCCTATGAAGGAACATTCAAAGTAAAAAAACGGGCTCAACTCGGACTGAAAGTGCATTTAAAGCAATAAAAACTGAAAATGAGTGTCACGCCTAAACCAAAGGACTTATGCACACATTTCAACATGTATTTAGTTCAGGTTGACATTCTGAAGCCTAAATGAGCATTAATTTGATCACACAACTCATTCCTATGAAGGAACATTCAAAGTAAAAAAACGGGCTCAACTCGGACTGAAAGTGCATTTAAAGCAATAAAAACTGAAAATGAGTGTCACGCCTAAACCAAAGGACTTATGCACACATTTCAACATGTATTTAGTTCAGGTTGACATTCTGAAGCCTAAATGAGCATTAATTTGATCACACAACTCATTCCTATGAAGGAACATTCAAAGTAAAAAAACGGGCTCAACTCGGACTGAAAGTGCATTTAAAGCAATAAAAACTGAAAATGAGTGTCACGCCTAAACCAAAGGACTTATGCACACATTTCAACATGTATTTAGTTCAGGTTGACGTCCTGAAGCCTAAATGAGCATTAATTTGACTACACAACTTATTCCTATGAAGATACATTCAAAGTAAAAAAACGTGCTCTACTCGGCCTGAAAATGCATTTAAAGCAATAAAACTCAAAATGAGTGTCACGCCTCAACCAAAGGCCTTATGCACACATTTCAACATGTATTTAGTTCAGGTTGACCTCCTGAAGCCTAAATGAGCATTAATTTGACTACACAACTCATTCCTATGAAGGAACATTCAAAGGAAAAAAACGGGCTCAACTCGGACTGAAAGTACATTTAAAGCAATAAAAACTGAAAATGAGTGTCACGCCTAAACCAAAGGACTTATGCACACATTTCAACATGTATTTAGTTCAGGTTGACCTCCTGAAGCCTAAATGAGCATTAATTTGACTACACAACTCATTCCTATGAAGGTACATTCAAAGTCACAAAACGTGCTCAACTAGGCCTGAAAGTGCATTTAAAGCAATAAAAACTCAAAATGAGTGTCACGCCTAAACCAAAGGACTTATGCACAAATTTCAACATGTATTTAGTTCAGGTTGACATTCTGAAGCCTAAATGAGCATTAATTTGACTACACAACTTATTCCTATGAAGATACATTCAAAGTAAAAAAACGGGCTCAACTCGGACTGAAAGTGCATTTAAAGCAATAAAAACTGAAAATGAGTGTCACGCCTAAACCAAAGGACTTATGCACACATTTCAACATGTATTTAGTTCAGGTTGACCTCCTGAAGCCTAAATGAGCATTAATTTGACTACACAACTCATTCCTATGAAGATATATTCAAAGTCACAAAACGTGCTCAACTAGGCCTGAAAGTGCATTTAAAGCAATAAAAACTCAAAATGAGTGTCACGCCTAAACCAAAGGACTTATGCACAAATTTCAACATGTATTTAGTTCAGGTTGACATTCTGAAGCCTAAATGAGCATTAATTTGACTACACAACTTATTCCTATGAAGATACATTCAAAGTAAAAAAACGGGCTCAACTCGGACTGAAAGTGCATTTTAAAGCAATAAAAACTGAAAATGAGTGTCACGCCTAAACCAAAGGACTTATGCACACATTTCAACATGTATTTAGTTCAGGTTGACCTCCTGAAGCCTAAATGAGCATTAATTTGACTACACAACTCATTCCTATGAAGGTACATTCAAAGTCACAAAACGTGCTCAACTAGGCCTGAAAGTGCATTTAAAGCAATAAAAACTCAAAATGAGTGTCACGCCTAAACCAAAGGACTTATGCACACATTTCAACATGTATTTAGTTCAGGTTGACATTCTGAAGCCTAAATGAGCATTAATTTGATCACACAACTCATTCCTATGAAGGAACATTCAAAGTAAAAAAACGGGCTCAACTCGGACTGAAAGTGCATTTAAAGCAATAAAAACTGAAAATGAGTGTCACGCCTAAACCAAAGGACTTATGCACACATTTCAACATGTATTTAGTTCAGGTTGACATTCTGAAGCCTAAATGATCATTAATTTGATCACACAACTCATTCCTATGAAGGAACATTCAAAGTAAAAAAACGGGCTCAACTCGGACTGAAAGTGCATTTAAAGCAATAAAAACTGAAAATGAGTGTCACGCCTAAACCAAAGGACTTATGCACACATTTCAACATGTATTTAGTTCAGGTTGACCTCCTGAAGCCTAAATCACCATTAATTTGACTACACAACTTATTCCTATGAAGATACATTCAAAGTAAAAAAACGGGCTCAACTCGGACTGAAAGTGCATTTAGAGCAATAAAAACTGAAAATGAGTGTCACGCCTAAACCAAAGGACTTATGCACACATTTCAACATGTATTTAGTTCAGGTTGACGTCCTGAAGCCTAAATGAGCATTAATTTGACTACACAACTTATTCCTATGAAGATACATTCAAAGTAAAAAAACGTGCTCTACTCGGCCTGAAAATGCATTTAAAGCAATAAAAACTCAAAATGAGTGTCACGCCTAAACCAAAGGCCTTATGCACACATTTCAACATGTATTTAGTTCGGATTGACCTCCTGAAGCCTAAATGAGCATTAATTTGACTACACAACTCATTCCTATGAAGGAACATTCAAAGGAAAAAAACGGGCTCAACTCGGACTGAAAGTACATTTAAAGCAATAAAAACTGAAAATGAGTGTCACGCCTAAACCAAAGGACTTATGCACACATTTCAACATGTATTTAGTTCAGGTTGACCTCCTGAAGCCTAAATCACCATTATTTTGTCTATACAACTCATTCCTATGAAGATATATTCAAAGTCACAAAACGTGCTCAACTAGGCCTGAAAGTGCATTTAAAGCAATAAAAACTCAAAATGAGTGTCACGCCTAAACCAAAGGACTTATGCACACATTTCAACATGTATTTAGTTCAGGTTGACATTCTGAAGCCTAAATGAGCATTAATTTGACTACACAACTTATTCCTATGAAGATACATTCAAAGTAAAAAAACGGGCTCAACTCGGACTGAAAGTGCATTTAAAGCAATAAAAACTGAAAATGAGTGTCACGCCTAAACCAAAGGACTTATGCACACATTTCAACATGTATTTAGTTCAGGTTGACCTCCTGAAGCCTAAATGAGCATTAATTTGACTACACAACTCATTCCTATGAAGGTACATTCAAAGTCACAAAACGTGCTCTACTCGGCCTGAAAATGCATTTAAAGCAAGAAAAAATCAAAATGAGTGTCACACCTAAACCTACATTTAAAGTAAAAAAATGTGCTCTACTCGGCCTGAAAATGCATTTAAAGCAATAAAAACTCAAATTGAGTGTCACGCCTAAACCAAAGGACTTATACACACATTTCAACATGTATTTAATTCAGGTTGACATTCTGAAGCCTAAATGAGCATTATTTTGTCTATACAACTCATTACTATGAAGGTACATTCAAAGTCACAAAACATGCTCAACTAGGCCTGAAAGTGCATTTAAAGCAATAAAATCTCAAAATGAGTTTCACGCCTAAATCAAAGGACTTATGCACACATTTCAACATGTATTTAGTTTAGGTTGACCTCCTGAAGCCTAAATGAGCATTAATTTGATCACACAACTCATTCCCATGAAGATACATTCAAAGTCAGTAAGTGCCCTGCTCTGTCTGAAAATGCATTTGAATCAATAAAAACTAAAATTGAGTGTCATGCCTAAACCAAAGGACGTCTGCACACATTTCAACGTCTAAAGTGTTGTTTCCGATGCGTGCTTGTGTATGTGTGCGTGCGTGTGTGAGAGTGTGTAGGTGTGTGCGTGTGTTTGTGTGTGTTTGTGTGGGTGCGTGCGTGTGTGTGTGCGTGTGTGTGTTGTGCGCACCCCCCCCCCCCAAAAAAGTACTGTATTCGGATAAAAATGACGAATTACTCAGAGGTTTTAACTTTTGCTTGCACTTGATTTGTTCTGACACCGACGACGTCCACCAATGACAGCCCGAGTGGATCTAGCCCACGTGGTGTGAGAGCAGGGGGAGGTGAAAAGATGCAAAGCCTAGGTGATTGGCTGTGCATCTTTAAGTCTTCCACGTGGGTTAGTCTTTGATCTTCAATCAGTGTCCAAATGTTGTTTACATGCGTAGCGTGTGCGGATGTGTGTGCCTCTCATGAGTTTGTGTGTGTGTTTGCGCGCGCGTGATCGTGTGCCCATACATGTGTGAGTGTTTCTTTGATCTAAATCATCGTTGGTGTGTTGTTTACGATACGTGCTCGTCTGTGCGTACGTTTGTGTGAGGTGTGTGCGTGCTTTTGTGTGTGTGCTTGCTGCGTGCTGGCGCGCTCGGAAGCGTGTGTGTCACAGAGAAAGAGAGGGAGCGGGATCGCTGGCCTGTATGTACTCTATGTGAAACACACAGGACATTTGTAATTTCGTCCCTTTCACATTTTTTGGCTTTTTTAAAAATAAAACTTATTTTCATCAATGGTTCATAATGAGTGTCACGCCTAGACCAAATGACTTATGCACACATTTCAACATTTATTTAGTTCAGGTTGACCTCCTGAAGCCCAAATGAGCGTTAATTTGACCACACAACTCATTCCTATGAAGGAACATTCAAAGTCACAAAACGTGCTCAACTAGGCCTGAAAGTGCATTTAAAGCAATAAAAACTCAAAATGAGTGTCACGCCTAAACCAAAGGACTTATGCACACATTTCAACATGTATTTAGTTCAGGTTGACCTCCTGAAGCCTAAATCACCATTAATTTGACTACACAACTTATTCCTATGAAGATACATTCAAAGTAAAAAAACGGGCTCAACTCGGACTGAAAGTGCATTTAAAGCAATAAAAACTGAAAATGAGTGTCACGCCTAAACCAAAGGACTTATGCACACATTTCAACATGTATTTAGTTCAGGTTGACCTCCTGAAGCCCAAATGAGCGTTAATTTGACCACGCAACTCATTCCTATGAAGGAACATTCAAAGTCACAAAACGTGCTCAACTAGGCCTGAAAGTGCATTTAAAGCAATAAAAACTCAAAATGAGTGTCACACCTACACCTACATTTAAAGTAAAAAAATGTGCTCTACTCGGCCTGAAAATGCATTTAAAGCAATAAAAACTCAAATTGAGTGTCACGCCTAAACCAAAGGACTTATGCACACATTTCAACATGTATTTAGTTCAGGTTGACATTCTGAAGCCTAAATGAGCATTAATTTGACTACACAACTTATTCCTATGAAGATACATTCAAAGTCACAAAACGTGCTCAACTAGGCCTGAAAGTGCATTTAAAGCAATAAAAACTCAAAATGAGTGTCACGCCTAAACCAAAGGACTTATGCACACATTTCAACATGTATTTAGTTCAGGTTGACATTCTGAAGCCTAAATGAGCATTAATTTGACTACACAACTTATTCCTATGAAGATACATTCAAAGTAAAAAAACGGGCTCAACTCGGACTGAAAGTGCATTTAAAGCAATAAAAACTGAAAATGAGTGTCACGCCTAAACCAAAGGACTTATGCACACATTTCAACATGTATTTAGTTCAGGTTGACCTCCTGAAGCCTAAATGAGCATTAATTTGACTACACAACTCATTCCTATGAAGGTACATTCAAAGTCACAAAACGTGCTCAACTAGGCCTGAAAGTGCATTTAAAGCAATAAAAACTCAAAATGAGTGTCACGCCTAAACCAAAGGACTTATGCACAAATTTCAACATGTATTTAGTTCAGGTTGACATTCTGAAGCCTAAATGAGCATTAATTTGACTACACAACTTATTCCTATGAAGATACATTCAAAGTCACAAAACGTGCTCAACTAGGCCTGAAAGTGCATTTAAAGCAATAAAAACTCAAAATGAGTGTCACGCCTAAACCAAAGGACTTATGCACACATTTCAACATGTATTTAGTTCAGGTTGACCTCCTGAAGCCTAAATCACCATTAATTTGACTACACAACTTATTCCTATGAAGATACATTCAAAGTAAAAAAACGGGCTCAACTCGGACTGAAAGTGCATTTAAAGCAATAAAAACTGAAAATGAGTGTCACGCCTAAACCAAAGGACTTATGCACACATTTCAACATGTATTTAGTTCAGGTTGACGTCCTGAAGCCTAAATGAGCATTAATTTGACTACACAACTTATTCCTATGAAGATACATTCAAAGTAAAAAAACGTGCTCTACTCGGCCTGAAAATGCATTTAAAGCAATAAAAACTCAAAATGAGTGCCACGCCTAAACCAAAGGCCTTATGCACACATTTCAACATGTATTTAGTTCAGGTTGACCTCCTGAAGCCTAAATGAGCATTAATTTGACTACACAACTCATTCCTATGAAGGAACATTCAAAGGAAAAAAACGGGCTCAACTCGGACTGAAAGTACATTTAAAGCAATAAAAACTGAAAATGAGTGTCACGCCTAAACCAAAGGACTTATGCACACATTTCAACATGTATTTAGTTCAGGTTGACATTCTGAAGCCTAAATGAGCATTAATTTGACTACACAACTTATTCCTATGAAGATACATTCAAAGTAAAAAAACGGGCTCAACTCGGACTGAAAGTGCATTTAAAGCAATAAAAACTGAAAATGAGTGTCACGCCTAAACCAAAGGACTTATGCACACATTTCAACATGTATTTAGTTCAGGTTGACCTCCTGAAGCCTAAATGAGCATTAATTTGACTACACAACTTATTCCTATGAAGATACATTCAAAGTAAAAAAACGTGCTCTACTCGGCCTGAAAATGCATTTAAAGCAATAAAAACTCAAAATGAGTGTCACGCCTAAACCAAAGGCCTTATGCACACATTTCAACATGTATTTAGTTCGGGTTGACCTCCTGAAGCCTAAATGAGCATTAATTTGACTACACAACTCATTCCTATGAAGGAACATTCAAAGGAAAAAAACGGGCTCAACTCGGACTGAAAGTACATTTAAAGCAATAAAAACTGAAAATGAGTGCCACGCCTAAACCAAAGGACTTATGCACACATTTCAACATGTATTTAGTTCAGGTTGACCTCCTGAAGCCTAAATGAGCATTAATGCGACTACACAACTCATTCCTATGAAGGTACATTCAAAGTCACAAAACGTGCTCAACTCGGCCTGAAAGTGCATTTAAAGCAATAAAAACTCAAAATGAGTGTCACGCCTAAACCAAAGGACTTATGCACACATTTCAACATGTATTTAGTTCAGGTTGACATTCTGAAGCCTAAATGAGCATTAATTTGACTACACAACTTATTCCTATGAAGATACATTCAAAGTAAAAAAACGGGCTCAACTCGGACTGAAAGTGCATTTAAAGCAATAAAAACTGAAAATGAGTGTCATGCCTAAACCAAAGGACTTATGCACACATTTCAACATGTATTTAGTTCAGGTTGACATTCTGAAGCCTAAATGAGCATTAATTTGACTACACAACTTATTCCTATGAAGATACATTCAAAGTAAAAAAACGGGCTCAACTCGGACTGAAAGTGCATTTAAAGCAATAAAAACTGAAAATGAGTGTCACGCCTAAACCAAAGGACTTATGCACACATTTCAACATGTATTTAGTTCAGGTTGACGTCCTGAAGCCTAAATGAGCATTAATTTGACTACACAACTTATTCCTATGAAGATACATTCAAAGTAAAAAAACGTGCTCTACTCGGCCTGAAAATGCATTTAAAGCAATAAAAACTCAAAATGAGTGCCACGCCTAAACCAAAGGCCTTATGCACACATTTCAACATGTATTTAGTTCAGGTTGACCTCCTGAAGCCTAAATGAGCATTAATTTGACTACACAACTCATTCCTATGAAGGAACATTCAAAGGAAAAAAACGGGCTCAACTCGGACTGAAAGTACATTTAAAGCAATAAAAACTGAAAATGAGTGTCACGCCTAAACCAAAGGACTTATGCACACATTTCAACATGTATTTAGTTCAGGTTGACATTCTGAAGCCTAAATGAGCATTAATTTGACTACACAACTTATTCCTATGAAGATACATTCAAAGTAAAAAAACGGGCTCAACTCGGACTGAAAGTGCATTTTAAAGCAATAAAAACTGAAAATGAGTGTCATGCCTAAACCAAAGGACTTATGCACACATTTCAACATGTATTTAGTTCAGGTTGACCTCCTGAAGCCTAAATCACCATTAATTTGACTACACAACTTATTCCTATGAAGATACATTCAAAGTAAAAAAACGGGCTCAACTCGGACTGAAAGTGCATTTAAAGCAATAAAAACTGAAAATGAGTGTCACGCCTAAACCAAAGGACTTATGCACACATTTCAACATGTATTTAGTTCAGGATGACGTCCTGAAGCCTAAATGAGCATTAATTTGACTACACAACTTATTCCTATGAAGATACATTCAAAGTAAAAAAACGTGCTCTACTCGGCCTGAAAATGCATTTAAAGCAATAAAAACTCAAAATGAGTGCCACGCCTAAACCAAAGGCCTTATGCACACATTTCAACATGTATTTAGTTCAGGTTGACCTCCTGAAGCCTAAATGAGCATTAATTTGACTACACAACTCATTCCTATGAAGGAACATTCAAAGGAAAAAAACGGGCTCAACTCGGACTGAAAGTACATTTAAAGCAATAAAAACTGAAAATGAGTGTCACGCCTAAACCAAAGGACTTATGCACACATTTCAACATGTATTTAGTTCAGGTTGACCTCCTGAAGCCTATATCACCATTATTTTGTCTATACAACTCATTCCTATGAAGATATATTCAAAGTCACAAAACGTGCTCAACTAGGCCTGAAAGTGCATTTAAAGCAATAAAAACTCAAAATGAGTGTCACGCCTAAACCAAAGGACTTATGCACACATTTCAACATGTATTTAGTTCAGGTTGACATTCTGAAGCCTAAATGAGCATTAATTTGACTACACAACTTATTCCTATGAAGATACATTCAAAGTAAAAAAACGGGCTCAACTCGGACTGAAAGTGCATTTAAAGCAATAAAAACTGAAAATGAGTGTCACGCCTAAACCAAAGGACTTATGCACACATTTCAACATGTATTTAGTTCAGGTTGACCTCCTGAAGCCTAAATGAGCATTAATTTGACTACACAACTCATTCCTATGAAGGTACATTCAAAGTCACAAAACGTGCTCTACTCGGCCTGAAAATGCATTTAAAGCAAGAAAAAATCAAAATGAGTGTCACACCTAAACCTACATTTAAAGTAAAAAAATGTGCTCTACTCGGCCTGAAAATGCATTTAAAGCAATAAAAACTCAAATTGAGTGTCACGCCTAAACCAAAGGACTTATACACACATTTCAACATGTATTTAATTCAGGTTGACATTCTGAAGCCTAAATGAGCATTATTTTGTCTATACAACTCATTACTATGAAGGTACATTCAAAGTCACAAAACGTGCTCAACTAGGCCTGAAAGTGCATTTAAAGCAATAAAATCTCAAAATGAGTTTCACGCCTAAATCAAAGGACTTATGCACACATTTCAACATGTATTTAGTTTAGGTTGACCTCCTGAAGCCTAAATGAGCATTAATTTGATCACACAACTCATTCCCATGAAGATACATTCAAAGTCAGTAAGTGCCCTGCTCTGTCTGAAAATGCATTTGAATCAATAAAAACTAAAATTGAGTGTCATGCCTAAACCAAAGGACGTCTGCACACATTTCAACGTCTAAAGTGTTGTTTCCGATGCGTGCTAGTTTATGTGTGCGTGCGTGTGTGAGAGTGTGTAGGTGTGTGCGTGTGTTTGTGTGTGTTTGTGTGGGTGCGTGCGTGTGTGTGTGCGTGTGTGTGTTGTGCGCACCCCCCCCCCCCCAAAAAAAGTACTGTATTCGGATAAAAATGACGAATTACTCAGAGGTTTTAACTTTTGCTTGCACTTGATTTGTTCTCACACCGACGACGTCCACCAATGACAGCCCGAGTGGATCTAGCCCACGTGGTGTGAGAGCAGGGGGAGGTGAAAAGATGCAAAGCCTAGGTGATTGGCTGTGCATCTTTCAGTCTTCCACGTGGGTTAGTCTTTGATCTTCAATCAGTGTCCAAATGTTGTTTACATGCGTAGCGTGTGCGGATGTGTGTGCCTCTCATGAGTTTGTGTGTGTGTTTGCGCGCGCGTGATCGTGTGCCCATACATGTGTGAGTGTTTCTTTGATCTAAATCATCGTTGGTGTGTTGTTTACGATACGTGCTCGTCTGTGCGTACGTTTGTGTGAGGTGTGTGCGTGCTTTTGTGTGTGTGCTTGCTGCGTGCTGGCGCGCTCGGAAGCGTGTGTGTCACAGAGAAAGAGAGGGAGCGGGATCGCTGGCCTGTATGTACTCTATGTGAAACACACAGGACATTTGTAATTTCGTCCCTTTCACATTTTTTGGCTTTTTTAAAAATAAAACTTATTTTCATCAATGGTTCATAATGAGTGTCACGCCTAGACCAAATGACTTATGCACACATTTCAACATTTATTTAGTTCAGGTTGACCTCCTGAAGCCTAAATGAGCGTTAATTTGACCACACAACTCATTCCTATGAAGGAACATTCAAAGTAAAAAAACGGGCTCAACTCGGACTGAAAGTGCATTTAAAGCAATAAAAACTGAAAATGAGTGTCACGCCTAAACCAAAGGACTTATGCACACATTTCAACATGTATTTAGTTCAGGTTGACGTCCTGAAGCCTAAATGAGCATTAATTTGACTACACAACTTATTCCTATGAAGATACATTCAAAGTAAAAAAACGTGCTCTACTCGGCCTGAAAATGCATTTAAAGCAATAAAAACTCAAAATGAGTGTCACGCCTAAACCAAAGGCCTTATGCACACATTTCAACATGTATTTAGTTCAGGTTGACCTCCTGAAGCCTAAATGAGCATTAATTTGACTACACAACTCATTCCTATGAAGGAACATTCAAAGGAAAAAAACGGGCTCAACTCGGACTGAAAGTACATTTAAAGCAATAAAAACTGAAAATGAGTGTCACGCCTAAACCAAAGGACTTATGCACACATTTCAACATGTATTTAGTTCAGGTTGACCTCCTGAAGCCTAAATGAGCATTAATTTGACTACACAACTCATTCCTATGAAGGTACATTCAAAGTCACAAAACGTGCTCAACTAGGCCTGAAAGTGCATTTAAAGCAATAAAAACTCAAAATGAGTGTCACGCCTAAACCAAAGGACTTATGCACAAATTTCAACATGTATTTAGTTCAGGTTGACATTCTGAAGCCTAAATGAGCATTAATTTGACTACACAACTTATTCCTATGAAGATACATTCAAAGTAAAAAAACGGGCTCAACTCGGACTGAAAGTGCATTTAAAGCAATAAAAACTGAAAATGAGTGTCACGCCTAAACCAAAGGACTTATGCACACATTTCAACATGTATTTAGTTCAGGTTGACCTCCTGAAGCCTAAATGAGCATTAATTTGACTACACAACTCATTCCTATGAAGATATATTCAAAGTCACAAAACGTGCTCAACTAGGCCTGAAAGTGCATTTAAAGCAATAAAAACTCAAAATGAGTGTCACGCCTAAACCAAAGGACTTATGCACACATTTCAACATGTATTTAGTTCAGGTTGACATTCTGAAGCCTAAATGAGCATTAATTTGACTACACAACTTATTCCTATGAAGATACATTCAAAGTAAAAAAACGGGCTCAACTCGGACTGAAAGTGCATTTTAAAGCAATAAAAACTGAAAATGAGTGTCACGCCTAAACCAAAGGACTTATGCACACATTTCAACATGTATTTAGTTCAGGTTGACCTCCTGAAGCCTAAATGAGCATTAATTTGACTACACAACTCATTCCTATGAAGGTACATTCAAAGTCACAAAACGTGCTCAACTAGGCCTGAAAGTGCATTTAAAGCAATAAAAACTCAAAATGAGTGTCACGCCTAAACCAAAGGACTTATGCACACATTTCAACATGTATTTAGTTCAGGTTGACATTCTGAAGCCTAAATGAGCATTAATTTGACTACACAACTTATTCCTATGAAGATACATTCAAAGTAAAAAAACGGGCTCAACTCGGACTGAAAGTGCATTTAAAGCAATAAAAACTGAAAATGAGTGTCACGCCTAAACCAAAGGACTTATGCACACATTTCAACATGTATTTAGTTCAGGTTGACCTCCTGAAGCCTAAATGAGCATTAGTTTGACTACACAACTCATTCCTATGAAGGTACATTCAAAGTCACAAAACGTGCTCTACTCGGCCTGAAAATGCATTTAAAGCAAGAAAAAATCAAAATGAGTGTCACACCTAAACCTACATTTAAAGTAAAAAAATGTGCTCTACTCGGCCTGAAAATGCATTTAAAGCAATAAAAACTCAAATTGAGTGTCACGCCTAAACCAAAGGACTTATACACACATTTCAACATGTATTTAATTCAGGTTCACATTCTGAAGCCTAAATGAGCATTATTTTGTCTATACAACTCATTCCTATGAAGGTACATTCAAAGTCACAAAACGTGCTCAACTAGGCCTGAAAGTGCATTTAAAGCAATAAAATCTCAAAATGAGTTTCACGCCTAAATCAAAGGACTTATGCACACATTTCAACATGTATTTAGTTTAGGTTGACCTCCTGAAGCCTAAATGAGCATTAATTTGATCACACAACTCATTCCCATGAAGATACATTCAAAGTCAGTAAGTGCCCTGCTCTGTCTGAAAATGCATTTGAATCAATAAAAACTAAAATTGAGTGTCATGCCTAAACCAAAGGACGTCTGCACACATTTCAACGTCTAAAGTGTTGTTTCCGATGCGTGCTAGTGTATGTGTGCGTGCGTGTGTGAGAGTGTGTAGGTGTGTGCGTGTGTTTGTGTGTGTTTGTGTGGGTGCGTGCGTGTGTGTGTGCGTGTGTGTGTTGTGCGCACCCCCCCCCCCCAAAAAAAGTACTGTATTCGGATAAAAATGACGAATTACTCAGAGGTTTTAACTTTTGCTTGCACTTGATTTGTTCTGACACCGACGACGTCCACCAATGACAGCCCGAGTGGATCTAGCCCACGTGGTGTGAGAGGAGGGGGAGGTGAAAAGATGCAAAGCCTAGGTGATTGGCTGTGCATCTTTCAGTCTTCCACGTGGGTTAGTCTTTGATCTTCAATCAGTGTCCAAATGTTGTTTACAAGCGTAGCGTGTGCGGATGTGTGTGCCTCTCATGAGTTTGTGTGTGTGTTTGCGCGCGCGTGATCGTGTGCCCATACATGTGTGAGTGTTTCTTTGATCTAAATCATCGTTGGTGTGTTGTTTACGATACGTGCTCGTCTGTTGCGTACGTTTGTGTGAGTGTGTGTGCGTGCTTTTGTGTGTGTGCTTGCTGCGTGCTGGCGCGCTCGGAAGCGTGTGTGTCACAGAGAAAGAGAGGGAGCGGGATCGCTGGCCTGTATGTACTCTATGTGAAACACACAGGACATTTGTAATTTCGTCCCTTTCACATTTTTTGGCTTTTTTAAAAATAAAACTTATTTTCATCAATGGTTCATAATGAGTGTCACGCCTAGACCAAATGACTTATGCACACATTTCAACATTTATTTAGTTCAGGTTGACCTCCTGAAGCCTAAATGAGCGTTAATTTGACCACACACCTCATTCCTATGAAGGAACATTCAAAGTAAAAAAACGGGCTCAACTCGGACTGAAACTGCATTTAAAGCAATAAAAACTGAAAATGAGTGTCACGCCTAAACCAAAGGACTTATGCACACATTTCAACATGTATTTAGTTCAGGTTGACATTCTGAAGCCTAAATGAGCATTAATTTGATCACACAACTCATTCCTATGAAGGAACATTCAAAGTAAAAAAACGGGCTCAACTCGGACTGAAAGTGCATTTAAAGCAATAAAAACTGAAAATGAGTGTCACGCCTAAACCAAAGGACTTATGCACACATTTCAACATGTATTTAGTTCAGGTTGACATTCTGAAGCCTAAATGAGCATTAATTTGATCACACAACTCATTCCTATGAAGGAACATTCAAAGTAAAAAAACGGGCTCAACTCGGACTGAAAGTGCATTTAAAGCAATAAAAACTGAAAATGAGTGTCACGCCTAAACCAAAGGACTTATGCACACATTTCAACGTGTATTTAGTTCAGGTTGACCTCCTGAAGCCTAAATCACCATTAATTTGACTACACAAATTATTCCTATGAAGATACATTCAAAGTAAAAAAACGGGCTCAACTCGGACTGAAAGTGCATTTAAAGCAATAAAAACTGAAAATGAGTGTCACGCCTAAACCAAAGGACTTATGCACACATTTCAACATGTATTTAGTTCAGGTTGACATTCTGAAGCCTAAATGAGCATTAATTTGATCACACAACTCATTCCTATGAAGGAACATTCAAAGTAAAAAAACGGGCTCAACTCGGACTGAAAGTGCATTTAAAGCAATAAAAACTGAAAATGAGTGTCACGCCTAAACCAAAGGCCTTATGCACACATTTCAACATGTATTTAGTTCAGGTTGACCTCCTGAAGCCTAAATGAGCATTAATTTGACTACACAACTCATTCCTATGAAGGAACATTCAAAGGAAAAAAACGGGCTCAACTCGGACTGAAAGTACATTTAAAGCAATAAAAACTGAAAATGAGTGTCACGCCTAAACCAAAGGACTTATGCACACATTTCAACATGTATTTAGTTCAGGTTGACATTCTGAAGCCTAAATGAGCATTAATTTGACTACACAACTTATTCCTATGAAGATACATTCAAAGTAAAAAAACGGGCTCAACTCGGACTGAAAGTGCATTTAAAGCAATAAAAACTGAAAATGAGTGTCACGCCTAAACCAAAGGACTTATGCACACATTTCAACATGTATTTAGTTCAGGTTGACCTCCTGAAGCCTAAATGAGCATTAATTTGACTACACAACTTATTCCTATGAAGATACATTCAAAGTAAAAAAACGTGCTCTACTCGGCCTGAAAATGCATTTAAAGCAATAAAAACTCAAAATGAGTGTCACGCCTAAACCAAAGGCCTTATGCACACATTTCAACATGTATTTAGTTCGGGTTGACCTCCTGAAGCCTAAATGAGCATTAATTTGACTACACAACTCATTCCTATGAAGGAACATTCAAAGGAAAAAAACGGGCTCAACTCGGACTGAAAGTACATTTAAAGCAATAAAAACTGAAAATGAGTGTCACGCCTAAACCAAAGGACTTATGCACACATTTCAACATGTATTTAGTTCAGGTTGACCTCCTGAAGCCTAAATGAGCATTAATGCGACTACACAACTCATTCCTATGAAGGTACATTCAAAGTCACAAAACGTGCTCAACTCGGCCTGAAAGTGCATTTAAAGCAATAAAAACTCAAAATGAGTGTCACGCCTAAACCAAAGGACTTATGCACACATTTCAACATGTATTTAGTTCGGGTTGACATTCTGAAGCCTAAATGAGCATTAATTTGATCACACAACTCATTCCTATGAAGGAACATTCAAAGTAAAAAAACGGGCTCAACTCGGACTGAAAGTGCATTTAAAGCAATAAAAACTGAAAATGAGTGTCACGCCTAAACCAAAGGCCTTATGCACACATTTCAACATGTATTTAGTTCAGGTTGACCTCCTGAAGCCTAAATGAGCATTAATTTGACTACACAACTCATTCCTATGAAGGAACATTCAAAGGAAAAAAACGGGCTCAACTCGGACTGAAAGTACATTTAAAGCAATAAAAACTGAAAATGAGTGTCACGCCTAAACCAAAGGACTTATGCACACATTTCAACATGTATTTAGTTCAGGTTGACATTCTGAAGCCTAAATGAGCATTAATTTGACTACACAACTTATTCCTATGAAGATACATTCAAAGTAAAAAAACGGGCTCAACTCGGACTGAAAGTGCATTTAAAGCAATAAAAACTGAAAATGAGTGTCATGCCTAAACCAAAGGACTTATGCACACATTTCAACATGTATTTAGTTCAGGTTGACATTCTGAAGCCTAAATGAGCATTAATTTGACTACACAACTTATTCCTATGAAGATACATTCAAAGTAAAAAAACGGGCTCAACTCGGACTGAAAGTGCATTTAAAGCAATAAAAACTGAAAATGAGTGTCACGCCTAAACCAAAGGACTTATGCACACATTTCAACATGTATTTAGTTCAGGTTGACGTCCTGAAGCCTAAATGAGCATTAATTTGACTACACAACTTATTCCTATGAAGATACATTCAAAGTAAAAAAACGTGCTCTACTCGGCCTGAAAATGCATTTAAAGCAATAAAAACTCAAAATGAGTGCCACGCCTAAACCAAAGGCCTTATGCACACATTTCAACATGTATTTAGTTCAGGTTGACCTCCTGAAGCCTAAATGAGCATTAATTTGACTACACAACTCATTCCTATGAAGGAACATTCAAAGGAAAAAAACGGGCTCAACTCGGACTGAAAGTACATTTAAAGCAATAAAAACTGAAAATGAGTGTCACGCCTAAACCAAAGGACTTATGCACACATTTCAACATGTATTTAGTTCAGGTTGACATTCTGAAGCCTAAATGAGCATTAATTTGACTACACAACTTATTCCTATGAAGATACATTCAAAGTAAAAAAACGGGCTCAACTCGGACTGAAAGTGCATTTTAAAGCAATAAAAACTGAAAATGAGTGTCATGCCTAAACCAAAGGACTTATGCACACATTTCAACATGTATTTAGTTCAGGTTGACCTCCTGAAGCCTAAATCACCATTAATTTGACTACACAACTTATTCCTATGAAGATACATTCAAAGTAAAAAAACGGGCTCAACTCGGACTGAAAGTGCATTTAAAGCAGTAAAAACTGAAAATGAGTGTCACGCCTAAACCAAAGGACTTATGCACACATTTCAACATGTATTTAGTTCAGGATGACGTCCTGAAGCCTAAATGAGCATTAATTTGACTACACAACTTATTCCTATGAAGATACATTCAAAGTAAAAAAACGTGCTCTACTCGGCCTGAAAATGCATTTAAAGCAATAAAAACTCAAAATGAGTGCCACGCCTAAACCAAAGGCCTTATGCACACATTTCAACATGTATTTAGTTCAGGTTGACCTCCTGAAGCCTAAATGAGCATTAATTTGACTACACAACTCATTCCTATGAAGGAACATTCAAAGGAAAAAAACGGGCTCAACTCGGACTGAAAGTACATTTAAAGCAATAAAAACTGAAAATGAGTGTCACGCCTAAACCAAAGGACTTATGCACACATTTCAACATGTATTTAGTTCAGGTTGACCTCCTGAAGCCTAAATCACCATTATTTTGTCTATACAACTCATTCCTATGAAGATATATTCAAAGTCACAAAACGTGCTCAACTAGGCCTGAAAGTGCATTTAAAGCAATAAAAACTCAAAATGAGTGTCACGCCTAAACCAAAGGACTTATGCACACATTTCAACATGTATTTAGTTCAGGTTGACATTCTGAAGCCTAAATGAGCATTAATTTGACTACACAACTTATTCCTATGAAGATACATTCAAAGTAAAAAAACGGGCTCAACTCGGACTGAAAGTGCATTTAAAGCAATAAAAACTGAAAATGAGTGTCACGCCTAAACCAAAGGACTTATGCACACATTTCAACATGTATTTAGTTCAGGTTGACCTCCTGAAGCCTAAATGAGCATTAATTTGACTACACAACTCATTCCTATGAAGGTACATTCAAAGTCACAAAACGTGCTCTACTCGGCCTGAAAATGCATTTAAAGCAAGAAAAAATCAAAATGAGTGTCACACCTAAACCTACATTTAAAGTAAAAAAATGTGCTCTACTCGGCCTGAAAATGCATTTAAAGCAATAAAAACTCAAATTGAGTGTCACGCCTAAACCAAAGGACTTATACACACATTTCAACATGTATTTAATTCAGGTTGACATTCTGAAGCCTAAATGAGCATTATTTTGTCTATACAACTCATTACTATGAAGGTACATTCAAAGTCACAAAACGTGCTCAACTAGGCCTGAAAGTGCATTTAAAGCAATAAAATCTCAAAATGAGTTTCACGCCTAAATCAAAGGACTTATGCACACATTTCAACATGTATTTAGTTTAGGTTGACCTCCTGAAGCCTAAATGAGCATTAATTTGATCACACAACTCATTCCCATGAAGATACATTCAAAGTCAGTAAGTGCCCTGCTCTGTCTGAAAATGCATTTGAATCAATAAAAACTAAAATTGAGTGTCATGCCTAAACCAAAGGACGTCTGCACACATTTCAACGTCTAAAGTGTTGTTTCCGATGCGTGCTAGTGTATGTGTGCGTGCGTGTGTGAGAGTGTGTAGGTGTGTGCGTGTGTTTGTGTGTGTTTGTGTGGGTGCGTGCGTGTGTGTGTGCGTGTGTGTGTTGTGCGCACCCCCCCCCCCCCCAAAAAAAGTACTGTATTCGGATAAAAATGACGAATTACTCAGAGGTTTTAACTTTTGCTTGCACTTGATTTGTTCTCACACCGACGACGTCCACCAATGACAGCCCGAGTGGATCTAGCCCACGTGGTGTGAGAGCAGGGGGAGGTGAAAAGATGCAAAGCCTAGGTGATTGGCTGTGCATCTTTCAGTCTTCCACGTGGGTTAGTCTTTGATCTTCAATCAGTGTCCAAATGTTGTTTACATGCGTAGCGTGTGCGGATGTGTGTGCCTCTCATGAGTTTGTGTGTGTGTTTGCGCGCGCGTGATCGTGTGCCCATACATGTGTGAGTGTTTCTTTGATCTAAATCATCGTTGGTGTGTTGTTTACGATACGTGCTCGTCTGTGCGTACGTTTGTGTGAGGTGTGTGCGTGCTTTTGTGTGTGTGCTTGCTGCGTGCTGGCGCGCTCGGAAGCGTGTGTGTCACAGAGAAAGAGAGGGAGCGGGATCGCTGGCCTGTATGTACTCTATGTGAAACACACAGGACATTTGTAATTTCGTCCCTTTCACATTTTTTGGCTTTTTTAAAAATAAAACTTATTTTCATCAATGGTTCATAATGAGTGTCACGCCTAGACCAAATGACTTATGCACACATTTCAACATTTATTTAGTTCAGGTTGACCTCCTGAAGCCTAAATGAGCGTTAATTTGACCACACAACTCATTCCTATGAAGGAACATTCAAAGTAAAAAAACGGGCTCAACTCGGACTGAAAGTGCATTTAAAGCAATAAAAACTGAAAATGAGTGTCACGCCTAAACCAAAGGACTTATGCACACATTTCAACATGTATTTAGTTCAGGTTGACGTCCTGAAGCCTAAATGAGCATTAATTTGACTACACAACTTATTCCTATGAAGATACATTCAAAGTAAAAAAACGTGCTCTACTCGGCCTGAAAATGCATTTAAAGCAATAAAAACTCAAAATGAGTGTCACGCCTAAACCAAAGGCCTTATGCACACATTTCAACATGTATTTAGTTCAGGTTGACCTCCTGAAGCCTAAATGAGCATTAATTTGACTACACAACTCATTCCTATGAAGGAACATTCAAAGGAAAAAAACGGGCTCAACTCGGCCTGAAAATGCATTTAAAGCAAGAAAAACTGAAAATGAGTGTCACGCCTAAACCAAAGGACTTATGCACACATTTCAAAATGTATTTAGTTCAGGTTGACCTCCTGAAGCCTAAATGAGCATTAATTTGACTACACAACTCATTCCTATGAAGGTACATTCAAAGTCACAAAACGTGCTCAACTAGGCCTGAAAGTGCATTTAAAGCAATAAAAACTCAAAATGAGTGTCACGCCTAAACCAAAGGACTTATGCACAAATTTCAACATGTATTTAGTTCAGGTTGACATTCTGAAGCCTAAATGAGCATTAATTTGACTACACAACTTATTCCTATGAAGATACATTCAAAGTAAAAAAACGGGCTCAACTCGGACTGAACGTGCATTTAAAGCAATAAAAACTGAAAATGAGTGTCACGCCTAAACCAAAGGACTTATGCACACATTTCAACATGTATTTAGTTCAGGTTGACCTCCTGAAGCCTAAATGAGCATTAATTTGACTACACAACTCATTCCTATGAAGATATATTCAAAGTCACAAAACGTGCTCAACTAGGCCTGAAAGTGCATTTAAAGCAATAAAAACTCAAAATGAGTGTCACGCCTAAACCAAAGGACTTATGCACACATTTCAACATGTATTTAGTTCAGGTTGACATTCTGAAGCCTAAATGAGCATTAATTTGACTACACAACTTATTCCTATGAAGATACATTCAAAGTAAAAAAACGGGCTCAACTCGGACTGAAAGTGCATTTTAAAGCAATAAAAACTGAAAATGAGTGTCACGCCTAAACCAAAGGACTTATGCACACATTTCAACATGTATTTAGTTCAGGTTGACCTCCTGAAGCCTAAATGAGCATTAATTTGACTACACAACTCATTCCTATGAAGGTACATTCAAAGTCACAAAACGTGCTCAACTAGGCCTGAAAGTGCATTTAAAGCAATAAAAACTCAAAATGAGTGTCACGCCTAAACCAAAGGACTTATGCACACATTTCAACATGTATTTAGTTCAGGTTGACATTCTGAAGCCTAAATGAGCATTAATTTGACTACACAACTTATTCCTATGAAGATACATTCAAAGTAAAAAAACGGGCTCAACTCGGACTGAAAGTGCATTTAAAGCAATAAAAACTGAAAATGAGTGTCACGCCTAAACCAAAGGACTTATGCACACATTTCAACATGTATTTAGTTCAGGTTGACCTCCTGAAGCCTAAATGAGCATTAGTTTGACTACACAACTCATTCCTATGAAGGTACATTCAAAGTCACAAAACGTGCTCTACTCGGCCTGAAAATGCATTTAAAGCAAGAAAAAATCAAAATGAGTGTCACACCTAAACCTACATTTAAAGTAAAAAAATGTGCTCTACTCGGCCTGAAAATGCATTTAAAGCAATAAAAACTCAAATTGAGTGTCACGCCTAAACCAAAGGACTTATACACACATTTCAACATGTATTTAATTCAGGTTCACATTCTGAAGCCTAAATGAGCATTATTTTGTCTATACAACTCATTCCTATGAAGGTACATTCAAAGTCACAAAACGTGCTCAACTAGGCCTGAAAGTGCATTTAAAGCAATAAAATCTCAAAATGAGTTTCACGCCTAAATCAAAGGACTTATGCACACATTTCAACATGTATTTAGTTTAGGTTGACCTCCTGAAGCCTAAATGAGCATTAATTTGATCACACAACTCATTCCCATGAAGATACATTCAAAGTCAGTAAGTGCCCTGCTCTGTCTGAAAATGCATTTGAATCAATAAAAACTAAAATTGAGTGTCATGCCTAAACCAAAGGACGTCTGCACACATTTCAACGTCTAAAGTGTTGTTTCCGATGCGTGCTAGTGTATGTGTGCGTGCGTGTGTGAGAGTGTGTAGGTGTGTGCGTGTGTTTGTGTGTGTTTGTGTGGGTGCGTGCGTGTGTGTGCGTGTGTGTGTTGTGCGCACCCCCCCCACAAAAAAAAGTACTGTATTCGGATAAAAATGACGAATTACTCAGAGGTTTTAACTTTTGCTTGCACTTGATTTGTTCTGACACCGACGACGTCCACCAATGACAGCCCGAGTGGATCTAGCCCACGTGGTGTGAGAGGAGGGGGAGGTGAAAAGATGCAAAGCCTAGGTGATTGGCTGTGCATCTTTCAGTCTTCCACGTGGGTTAGTCTTTGATCTTCAATCAGTGTCCAAATGTTGTTTACAAGCGTAGCGTGTGCGGATGTGTGTGCCTCTCATGAGTTTGTGTGTGTGTTTGCGCGCGCGTGATCGTGTGCCCATACATGTGTGAGTGTTTCTTTGATCTAAATCATCGTTGGTGTGTTGTTTACGATACGTGCTCGTCTGTTGCGTACGTTTGTGTGAGTGTGTGTGCGTGCTTTTGTGTGTGTGCTTGCTGCGTGCTGGCGCGCTCGGAAGCGTGTGTGTCACAGAGAAAGAGAGGGAGCGGGATCGCTGGCCTGTATGTACTCTATGTGAAACACACAGGACATTTGTAATTTCGTCCCTTTCACATTTTTTGGCTTTTTTAAAAATAAAACTTATTTTCATCAATGGTTCATAATGAGTGTCACGCCTAGACCAAATGACTTATGCACACATTTCAACATTTATTTAGTTCAGGTTGACCTCCTGAAGCCTAAATGAGCGTTAATTTGACCACACACCTCATTCCTATGAAGGAACATTCAAAGTAAAAAAACGGGCTCAACTCGGACTGAAACTGCATTTAAAGCAATAAAAACTGAAAATGAGTGTCACGCCTAAACCAAAGGACTTATGCACACATTTCAACATGTATTTAGTTCAGGTTGACATTCTGAAGCCTAAATGAGCATTAATTTGATCACACAACTCATTCCTATGAAGGAACATTCAAAGTAAAAAAACGGGCTCAACTCGGACTGAAAGTGCATTTAAAGCAATAAAAACTGAAAATGAGTGTCACGCCTAAACCAAAGGACTTATGCACACATTTCAACATGTATTTAGTTCAGGTTGACATTCTGAAGCCTAAATGAGCATTAATTTGATCACACAACTCATTCCTATGAAGGAACATTCAAAGTAAAAAAACGGGCTCAACTCGGACTGAAAGTGCATTTAAAGCAATAAAAACTGAAAATGAGTGTCACGCCTAAACCAAAGGACTTATGCACACATTTCAACGTGTATTTAGTTCAGGTTGACCTCCTGAAGCCTAAATCACCATTAATTTGACTACACAAATTATTCCTATGAAGATACATTCAAAGTAAAAAAACGGGCTCAACTCGGACTGAAAGTGCATTTAAAGCAATAAAAACTGAAAATGAGTGTCACGCCTAAACCAAAGGACTTATGCACACATTTCAACATGTATTTAGTTCAGGTTGACATTCTGAAGCCTAAATGAGCATTAATTTGATCACACAACTCATTCCTATGAAGGAACATTCAAAGTAAAAAAACGGGCTCAACTCGGACTGAAAGTGCATTTAAAGCAATAAAAACTGAAAATGAGTGTCACGCCTAAACCAAAGGACTTATGCACACATTTCAACATGTATTTAGTTCGGGTTGACCTCCTGAAGCCTAAATGAGCATTAATTTGACTACACAACTCATTCCTATGAAGGAACATTCAAAGGAAAAAAACGGGCTCAACTCGGACTGAAAGTACATTTAAAGCAATAAAAACTGAAAATGAGTGTCACGCCTAAACCAAAGGACTTATGCACACATTTCAAAATGTATTTAGTTCAGGTTGACCTCCTGAAGCCTAAATCACCATTATTTTGTCTATACAACTCATTCCTATGAAGATATATTCAAAGTCACAAAACGTGCTCAACTAGGCCTGAAAGTGCATTTAAAGCAATAAAAACTCAAAATGAGTGTCACGCCTAAACCAAAGGACTTATGCACACATTTCAACATGTATTTAGTTCAGGTTGACATTCTGAAGCCTAAATGAGCATTAATTTGACTACACAACTTATTCCTATGAAGATACATTCAAAGTAAAAAAACGGGCTCAACTCGGACTGAAAGTGCATTTAAAGCAATAAAAACTGAAAATGAGTGTCACGCCTAAACCAAAGGACTTATACACATTTCAACATGTATTTAGTTCAGGTTGACCTCCTGAAGCCTAAATGAGCATTAGTTTGACTACACAACTCATTCCTATGAAGGTACATTCAAAGTCACAAAACGTGCTCTACTCGGCCTGAAAATGCATTTAAAGCAAGAAAAAATCAAAATGAGTGCCACACCTAAACCTACATTTAAAGTAAAAAAATGTGCTCTACTCGGCCTGAAAGTGCATTTAAAGCAATAAAAACTCAAAATGAGTGTCACGCCTAAACCAAAGGACTTATGCACACATTTCAACATGTATTTAGTTCAGGTTGACATTCTGAAGCCTAAATGAGCATTAATTTGACTACACAACTTATTCCTATGAAGATACATTCAAAGTAAAAAAACGGGCTCAACTCGGACTGAAAGTGCATTTAAAGCAATAAAAACTGAAAATGAGTGTCACGCCTAAACCAAAGGACTTATGCACACATTTCAACATGTATTTAGTTCAGGATGACGTCCTGAAGCCTAAATGAGCATTAATTTGACTACACAACTTATTCCTATGAAGATACATTCAAAGTCAAAAAACGGGCTCAACTAGGCCTGAAAGTGCATTTAAAGCAATAAAATCTCAAAATGAGTTTCACGCCTAAATCAAAGGACTTATGCACACATTTCAACATGTATTTAGTTTAGGTTGACCTCCTGAAGCCTAAATGAGCATTAATTTGATCACACAACTCATTCCCATGAAGATACATTCAAAGTCAGTAAGTGCCCTGCTCTGTCTGAAAATGCATTTGAATCAATAAAAACTAAAATTGAGTGTCATGCCTAAACCAAAGGACGTCTGCACACATTTCAACGTCTAAAGTGTTGTTTCCGATGCGTGCTAGTGTATGTGTGCGTGCGTGTGTGAGAGTGTGTAGGTGTGTGCGTGTGTTTGTGTGTGTTTGTGTGGGTGCGTGCGTGTGTGTGTGTGCGTGTGTGTGTTGTGCGCACCCCAAACCCCCCAAAAAAAGTACTGTATTCGGATAAAAATGACGAATTACTCAGAGGTTTTAACTTTTGCTTGCACTTGATTTGTTCTCACACCGACGACGTCCACCAATGACAGCCCGAGTGGATCTAGCCCACGTGGTGTGAGAGCAGGGGGAGGTGAAAAGATGCAAAGCCTAGGTGATTGGCTGTGCATCTTTCAGTCTTCCACGTGGGTTAGTCTTTGATCTTCAATCAGTGTCCAAATGTTGTTTACATGCGTAGCGTGTGCGGATGTGTGTGCCTCTCATGAGTTTGTGTGTGTGTTTGCGCGCGCGTGATCGTGTGCCCATACATGTGTGAGTGTTTCTTTGATCTAAATCATCGTTGGTGTGTTGTTTACGATACGTGCTCGTCTGTGCGTACGTTTGTGTGAGGTGTGTGCGTGCTTTTGTGTGTGTGCTTGCTGCGTGCTGGCGCGCTCGGAAGCGTGTGTGTCACAGAGAAAGAGAGGGAGCGGGATCGCTGGCCTGTATGTACTCTATGTGAAACACACAGGACATTTGTAATTTCGTCCCTTTCACATTTTTTGGCTTTTTTAAAAATAAAACTTATTTTCATCAATGGTTCATAATGAGTGTCACGCCTAGACCAAATGACTTATGCACACATTTCAACATTTATTTAGTTCAGGTTGACCTCCTGAAGCCCAAATGAGCGTTAATTTGACCACACAACTCATTCCTATGAAGGAACATTCAAAGTCACAAAACGTGCTCAACTAGGCCTGAAAGTGCATTTAAAGCAATAAAAACTCAAAATGAGTGTCACGCCTAAACCAAAGGACTTATGCACACATTTCAACATGTATTTAGTTCAGGTTGACCTCCTGAAGCCTAAATCACCATTAATTTGACTACACAACTTATTCCTATGAAGATACATTCAAAGTAAAAAAACGGGCTCAACTCGGACTGAAAGTGCATTTAAAGCAATAAAAACTGAAAATGAGTGTCACGCCTAAACCAAAGGACTTATGCACACATTTCAACATGTATTTAGTTCAGGTTGACCTCCTGAAGCCCAAATGAGCGTTAATTTGACCACACAACTCATTCCTATGAAGGAACATTCAAAGTCACAAAACGTGCTCAACTAGGCCTGAAAGTGCATTTAAAGCAATAAAAACTCAAAATGAGTGTCACGCCTAAACCAAAGGACTTATGCACACATTTCAACATGTATTTAGTTCAGGTTGACCTCCTGAAGCCTAAATCACCATTAATTTGACTACACAACTTATTCCTATGAAGATACATTCAAAGTAAAAAAACGGGCTCAACTCGGACTGAAAGTGCATTTAAAGCAATAAAAACTGAAAATGAGTGTCACGCCTAAACCAAAGGACTTATGCACACATTTCAACATGTATTTAGTTCAGGTTGACGTCCTGAAGCCTAAATGAGCATTAATTTGACTACACAACTTATTCCTATGAAGATACATTCAAAGTAAAAAAACGTGCTCTACTCGGCCTGAAAATGCATTTAAAGCAATAAAAACTCAAAATGAGTGCCACGCCTAAACCAAAGGCCTTATGCACACATTTCAACATGTATTTAGTTCAGGTTGACCTCCTGAAGCCTAAATGAGCATTAATTTGACTACACAACTCATTCCTATGAAGGAACATTCAAAGGAAAAAAACGGGCTCAACTCGGACTGAAAGTACATTTAAAGCAATAAAAACTGAAAATGAGTGTCACGCCTAAACCAAAGGACTTATGCACACATTTCAACATGTATTTAGTTCAGGTTGACATTCTGAAGCCTAAATGAGCATTAATTTGACTACACAACTTATTCCTATGAAGATACATTCAAAGTAAAAAAACGGGCTCAACTCGGACTGAAAGTGCATTTAAAGCAATAAAAACTGAAAATGAGTGTCACGCCTAAACCAAAGGACTTATGCACACATTTCAACATGTATTTAGTTCAGGTTGACCTCCTGAAGCCTAAATGAGCATTAATTTGACTACACAACTCATTCCTATGAAGGTACATTCAAAGTCACAAAACGTGCTCAACTAGGCCTGAAAGTGCATTTAAAGCAATAAAAACTCAAAATGAGTGTCACGCCTAAACCAAAGGACTTATGCACACATTTCAACATGTATTTAGTTCAGGTTGACCTCCTGAAGCCTAAATCACCATTATTTTGTCTATACAACTCATTCCTATGAAGATATATTCAAAGTCACAAAACGTGCTCAACTAGGCCTGAAAGTGCATTTAAAGCAATAAAAACTCAAAATGAGTGTCACGCCTAAACCAAAGGACTTATGCACACATTTCAACATGTATTTAGTTCAGGTTGACATTCTGAAGCCTAAATGAGCATTAATTTGACTACACAACTTATTCCTATGAAGATACATTCAAAGTCAAAAAACGGGCTCAACTAGGCCTGAAAGTGCATTTAAAGCAATAAAATCTCAAAATGAGTTTCACGCCTAAATCAAAGGACTTATGCACACATTTCAACATGTATTTAGTTTAGGTTGACCTCCTGAAGCCTAAATGAGCATTAATTTGATCACACAACTCATTCCCATGAAGATACATTCAAAGTCAGTAAGTGCCCTGCTCTGTCTGAAAATGCATTTGAATCAATAAAAACTAAAATTGAGTGTCATGCCTAAACCAAAGGACGTCTGCACACATTTCAACGTCTAAAGTGTTGTTTCCGATGCGTGCTAGTGTATGTGTGCGTGCGTGTGTGAGAGTGTGTAGGTGTGTGCGTGTGTTTGTGTGTGTTTGTGTGGGTGCGTGCGTGTGTGTGTGCGTGTGTGTGTTGTGCGCACCCCAAACCCCCCAAAAAAAGTACTGTATTCGGATAAAAATGACGAATTACTCAGAGGTTTTAACTTTTGCTTGCACTTGATTTGTTCTCACACCGACGACGTCCACCAATGACAGCCCGAGTGGATCTAGCCCACGTGGTGTGAGAGCAGGGGGAGGTGAAAAGATGCAAAGCCTAGGTGATTGGCTGTGCATCTTTCAGTCTTCCACGTGGGTTAGTCTTTGATCTTCAATCAGTGTCCAAATGTTGTTTACATGCGTAGCGTGTGCGGATGTGTGTGCCTCTCATGAGTTTGTGTGTGTGTTTGCGCGCGCGTGATCGTGTGCCCATACATGTGTGAGTGTTTCTTTGATCTAAATCATCGTTGGTGTGTTGTTTACGATACGTGCTCGTCTGTGCGTACGTTTGTGTGAGGTGTGTGCGTGCTTTTGTGTGTGTGCTTGCTGCGTGCTGGCGCGCTCGGAAGCGTGTGTGTCACAGAGAAAGAGAGGGAGCGGGATCGCTGGCCTGTATGTACTCTATGTGAAACACACAGGACATTTGTAATTTCGTCCCTTTCACATTTTTTGGCTTTTTTAAAAATAAAACTTATTTTCATCAATGGTTCATAATGAGTGTCACGCCTAGACCAAATGACTTATGCACACATTTCAACATTTATTTAGTTCAGGTTGACCTCCTGAAGCCTAAATGAGCGTTAATTTGACCACACAACTCATTCCTATGAAGGAACATTCAAAGTAAAAAAACGGGCTCAACTCGGACTGAAAGTGCATTTAAAGCAATAAAAACTGAAAATGAGTGTCACGCCTAAACCAAAGGACTTATGCACACATTTCAACATGTATTTAGTTCAGGTTGACGTCCTGAAGCCTAAATGAGCATTAATTTGACTACACAACTTATTCCTATGAAGATACATTCAAAGTAAACAAACGTGCTCTACTCGGCCTGAAAATGCATTTAAAGCAATAAAAACTCAAAATGAGTGTCACGCCTAAACCAAAGGCCTTATGCACACATTTCAACATGTATTTAGTTCAGGTTGACCTCCTGAAGCCTAAATGAGCATTAATTTGACTACACAACTCATTCCTATGAAGGAACATTCAAAGGAAAAAAACGGGCTCAACTCGGACTGAAAGTACATTTAAAGCAATAAAAACTGAAAATGAGTGTCACGCCTAAACCAAAGGACTTATGCACACATTTCAACATGTATTTAGTTCAGGTTGACCTCCTGAAGCCTAAATGAGCATTAATTTGACTACACAACTCATTCCTATGAAGGTACATTCAAAGTCACAAAACGTGCTCAACTAGGCCTGAAAGTGCATTTAAAGCAATAAAAACTCAAAATGAGTGTCACGCCTAAACCAAAGGACTTATGCACAAATTTCAACATGTATTTAGTTCAGGTTGACATTCTGAAGCCTAAATGAGCATTAATTTGACTACACAACTTATTCCTATGAAGATACATTCAAAGTAAAAAAACGGGCTCAACTCGGACTGAAAGTGCATTTAAAGCAATAAAAACTGAAAATGAGTGTCACGCCTAAACCAAAGGACTTATGCACACATTTCAACATGTATTTAGTTCAGGTTGACCTCCTGAAGCCTAAATGAGCATTAATTTGACTACACAACTCATTCCTATGAAGATATATTCAAAGTCACAAAACGTGCTCAACTAGGCCTGAAAGTGCATTTAAAGCAATAAAAACTCAAAATGAGTGTCACGCCTAAACCAAAGGACTTATGCACACATTTCAACATGTATTTAGTTCAGGTTGACATTCTGAAGCCTAAATGAGCATTAATTTGACTACACAACTTATTCCTATGAAGATACATTCAAAGTAAAAAAACGGGCTCAACTCGGACTGAAAGTGCATTTTAAAGCAATAAAAACTGAAAATGAGTGTCACGCCTAAACCAAAGGACTTATGCACACATTTCAACATGTATTTAGTTCAGGTTGACCTCCTGAAGCCTAAATGAGCATTAATTTGACTACACAACTCATTCCTATGAAGGTACATTCAAAGTCACAAAACGTGCTCAACTAGGCCTGAAAGTGCATTTAAAGCAATAAAAACTCAAAATGAGTGTCACGCCTAAACCAAAGGACTTATGCACACATTTCAACATGTATTTAGTTCAGGTTGACATTCTGAAGCCTAAATGAGCATTAATTTGACTACACAACTTATTCCTATGAAGATACATTCAAAGTAAAAAAACGGGCTCAACTCGGACTGAAAGTGCATTTAAAGCAATAAAAACTGAAAATGAGTGTCACGCCTAAACCAAAGGACTTATGCACACATTTCAACATGTATTTAGTTCAGGTTGACCTCCTGAAGCCTAAATGAGCATTAGTTTGACTACACAACTCATTCCTATGAAGGTACATTCAAAGTCACAAAACGTGCTCTACTCGGCCTGAAAATGCATTTAAAGCAAGAAAAAATCAAAATGAGTGTCACACCTAAACCTACATTTAAAGTAAAAAAATGTGCTCTACTCGGCCTGAAAATGCATTTAAAGCAATAAAAACTCAAATTGAGTGTCACGCCTAAACCAAAGGACTTATACACACATTTCAACATGTATTTAATTCAGGTTCACATTCTGAAGCCTAAATGAGCATTATTTTGTCTATACAACTCATTCCTATGAAGGTACATTCAAAGTCACAAAACGTGCTCAACTAGGCCTGAAAGTGCATTTAAAGCAATAAAATCTCAAAATGAGTTTCACGCCTAAATCAAAGGACTTATGCACACATTTCAACATGTATTTAGTTTAGGTTGACCTCCTGAAGCCTAAATGAGCATTAATTTGATCACACAACTCATTCCCATGAAGATACATTCAAAGTCAGTAAGTGCCCTGCTCTGTCTGAAAATGCATTTGAATCAATAAAAACTAAAATTGAGTGTCATGCCTAAACCAAAGGACGTCTGCACACATTTCAACGTCTAAAGTGTTGTTTCCGATGCGTGCTAGTGTATGTGTGCGTGCGTGTGTGAGAGTGTGTAGGTGTGTGCGTGTGTTTGTGTGTGTTTGTGTGGGTGCGTGCGTGTGTGTGCGTGTGTGTGTTGTGCGCACCCCCCCCCCCCCAAAAAAAGTACTGTATTCGGATAAAAATGACGAATTACTCAGAGGTTTTAACTTTTGCTTGCACTTGATTTGTTCTGACACCGACGACGTCCACCAATGACAGCCCGAGTGGATCTAGCCCACGTGGTGTGAGAGGAGGGGGAGGTGAAAAGATGCAAAGCCTAGGTGATTGGCTGTGCATCTTTCAGTCTTCCACGTGGGTTAGTCTTTGATCTTCAATCAGTGTCCAAATGTTGTTTACAAGCGTAGCGTGTGCGGATGTGTGTGCCTCTCATGAGTTTGTGTGTGTGTTTGCGCGCGCGTGATCGTGTGCCCATACATGTGTGAGTGTTTCTTTGATCTAAATCATCGTTGGTGTGTTGTTTACGATACGTGCTCGTCTGTTGCGTACGTTTGTGTGAGTGTGTGTGCGTGCTTTTGTGTGTGTGCTTGCTGCGTGCTGGCGCGCTCGGAAGCGTGTGTGTCACAGAGAAAGAGAGGGAGCGGGATCGCTGGCCTGTATGTACTCTATGTGAAACACACAGGACATTTGTAATTTCGTCCCTTTCACATTTTTTGGCTTTTTTAAAAATAAAACTTATTTTCATCAATGGTTCATAATGAGTGTCACGCCTAGACCAAATGACTTATGCACACATTTCAACATTTATTTAGTTCAGGTTGACCTCCTGAAGCCTAAATGAGCGTTAATTTGACCACACACCTCATTCCTATGAAGGAACATTCAAAGTAAAAAAACGGGCTCAACTCGGACTGAAACTGCATTTAAAGCAATAAAAACTGAAAATGAGTGTCACGCCTAAACCAAAGGACTTATGCACACATTTCAACATGTATTTAGTTCAGGTTGACATTCTGAAGCCTAAATGAGCATTAATTTGATCACACAACTCATTCCTATGAAGGAACATTCAAAGTAAAAAAACGGGCTCAACTCGGACTGAAAGTGCATTTAAAGCAATAAAAACTGAAAATGAGTGTCACGCCTAAACCAAAGGACTTATGCACACATTTCAACATGTATTTAGTTCAGGTTGACATTCTGAAGCCTAAATGAGCATTAATTTGATCACACAACTCATTCCTATGAAGGAACATTCAAAGTAAAAAAACGGGCTCAACTCGGACTGAAAGTGCATTTAAAGCAATAAAAACTGAAAATGAGTGTCACGCCTAAACCAAAGGACTTATGCACACATTTCAACGTGTATTTAGTTCAGGTTGACCTCCTGAAGCCTAAATCACCATTAATTTGACTACACAAATTATTCCTATGAAGATACATTCAAAGTAAAAAAACGGGCTCAACTCGGACTGAAAGTGCATTTAAAGCAATAAAAACTGAAAATGAGTGTCACGCCTAAACCAAAGGACTTATGCACACATTTCAACATGTATTTAGTTCAGGTTGACATTCTGAAGCCTAAATGAGCATTAATTTGATCACACAACTCATTCCTATGAAGGAACATTCAAAGTAAAAAAACGGGCTCAACTCGGACTGAAAGTGCATTTAAAGCAATAAAAACTGAAAATGAGTGTCACGCCTAAACCAAAGGCCTTATGCACACATTTCAACATGTATTTAGTTCAGGTTGACCTCCTGAAGCCTAAATGAGCATTAATTTGACTACACAACTCATTCCTATGAAGGAACATTCAAAGGAAAAAAACGGGCTCAACTCGGACTGAAAGTACATTTAAAGCAATAAAAACTGAAAATGAGTGTCACGCCTAAACCAAAGGACTTATGCACACATTTCAACATGTATTTAGTTCAGGTTGACATTCTGAAGCCTAAATGAGCATTAATTTGACTACACAACTTATTCCTATGAAGATACATTCAAAGTAAAAAAACGGGCTCAACTCGGACTGAAAGTGCATTTAAAGCAATAAAAACTGAAAATGAGTGTCACGCCTAAACCAAAGGACTTATGCACACATTTCAACATGTATTTAGTTCAGGTTGACCTCCTGAAGCCTAAATGAGCATTAATTTGACTACACAACTTATTCCTATGAAGATACATTCAAAGTAAAAAAACGTGCTCTAATCGGCCTGAAAATGCATTTAAAGCAATAAAAACTCAAAATGAGTGTCACGCCTAAACCAAAGGCCTTATGCACACATTTCAACATGTATTTAGTTCGGGTTGACCTCCTGAAGCCTAAATGAGCATTAATTTGACTACACAACTCATTCCTATGAAGGAACATTCAAAGGAAAAAAACGGGCTCAACTCGGACTGAAAGTACATTTAAAGCAATAAAAACTGAAAATGAGTGTCACGCCTAAACCAAAGGACTTATGCACACATTTCAACATGTATTTAGTTCAGGTTGACCTCCTGAAGCCTAAATGAGCATTAATGCGACTACACAACTCATTCCTATGAAGGTACATTCAAAGTCACAAAACGTGCTCAACTCGGCCTGAAAGTGCATTTAAAGCAATAAAAACTCAAAATGAGTGTCACGCCTAAACCAAAGGACTTATGCACACATTTCAACATGTATTTAGTTCAGGTTGACATTCTGAAGCCTAAATGAGCATTAATTTGACTACACAACTTATTCCTATGAAGATACATTCAAAGTAAAAAAAACGGGCTCAACTCGGACTGAAAGTGCATTTAAAGCAATAAAAACTGAAAATGAGTGTCATGCCTAAACCAAAGGACTTATGCACACATTTCAACATGTATTTAGTTCAGGTTGACATTCTGAAGCCTAAATGAGCATTAATTTGACTACACAACTTATTCCTATGAAGATACATTCAAAGTAAAAAAACGGGCTCAACTCGGACTGAAAGTGCATTTAAAGCAATAAAAACTGAAAATGAGTGTCACGCCTAAACCAAAGGACTTATGCACACATTTCAACATGTATTTAGTTCAGGTTGACGTCCTGAAGCCTAAATGAGCATTAATTTGACTACACAACTTATTCCTATGAAGATACATTCAAAGTAAAAAAACGTGCTCTACTCGGCCTGAAAATGCATTTAAAGCAATAAAAACTCAAAATGAGTGCCACGCCTAAACCAAAGGCCTTATGCACACATTTCAACATGTATTTAGTTCAGGTTGACCTCCTGAAGCCTAAATGAGCATTAATTTGACTACACAACTCATTCCTATGAAGGAACATTCAAAGGAAAAAAACGGGCTCAACTCGGACTGAAAGTACATTTAAAGCAATAAAAACTGAAAATGAGTGTCACGCCTAAACCAAAGGACTTATGCACACATTTCAACATGTATTTAGTTCAGGTTGACATTCTGAAGCCTAAATGAGCATTAATTTGACTACACAACTTATTCCTATGAAGATACATTCAAAGTAAAAAAACGGGCTCAACTCGGACTGAAAGTGCATTTTAAAGCAATAAAAACTGAAAATGAGTGTCATGCCTAAACCAAAGGACTTATGCACACATTTCAACATGTATTTAGTTCAGGTTGACCTCCTGAAGCCTAAATCACCATTAATTTGACTACACAACTTATTCCTATGAAGATACATTCAAAGTAAAAAAACGGGCTCAACTCGGACTGAAAGTGCATTTAAAGCAATAAAAACTGAAAATGAGTGTCACGCCTAAACCAAAGGACTTATGCACACATTTCAACATGTATTTAGTTCAGGATGACGTCCTGAAGCCTAAATGAGCATTAATTTGACTACACAACTTATTCCTATGAAGATACATTCAAAGTAAAAAAACGTGCTCTACTCGGCCTGAAAATGCATTTAAAGCAATAAAAACTCAAAATGAGTGCCACGCCTAAACCAAAGGCCTTATGCACACATTTCAACATGTATTTAGTTCAGGTTGACCTCCTGAAGCCTAAATGAGCATTAATTTGACTACACAACTCATTCCTATGAAGGAACATTCAAAGGAAAAAAACGGGCTCAACTCGGACTGAAAGTACATTTAAAGCAATAAAAACTGAAAATGAGTGTCACGCCTAAACCAAAGGACTTATGCACACATTTCAACATGTATTTAGTTCAGGTTGACCTCCTGAAGCCTAAATCACCATTATTTTGTCTATACAACTCATTCCTATGAAGATATATTCAAAGTCACAAAACGTGCTCAACTAGGCCTGAAAGTGCATTTAAAGCAATAAAAACTCAAAATGAGTGTCACGCCTAAACCAAAGGACTTATGCACACATTTCAACATGTATTTAGTTCAGGTTGACATTCTGAAGCCTAAATGAGCATTAATTTGACTACACAACTTATTCCTATGAAGATACATTCAAAGTAAAAAAACGGGCTCAACTCGGACTGAAAGTGCATTTAAAGCAATAAAAACTGAAAATGAGTGTCACGCCTAAACCAAAGGACTTATGCACACATTTCAACATGTATTTAGTTCAGGTTGACCTCCTGAAGCCTAAATGAGCATTAATTTGACTACACAACTCATTCCTATGAAGGTACATTCAAAGTCACAAAACGTGCTCTACTCGGCCTGAAAATGCATTTAAAGCAAGAAAAAATCAAAATGAGTGTCACACCTAAACCTACATTTAAAGTAAAAAAATGTGCTCTACTCGGCCTGAAAATGCATTTAAAGCAATAAAAACTCAAATTGAGTGTCACGCCTAAACCAAAGGACTTATACACACATTTCAACATGTATTTAATTCAGGTTGACATTCTGAAGCCTAAATGAGCATTATTTTGTCTATACAACTCATTACTATGAAGGTACATTCAAAGTCACAAAACGTGCTCAACTAGGCCTGAAAGTGCATTTAAAGCAATAAAATCTCAAAATGAGTTTCACGCCTAAATCAAAGGACTTATGCACACATTTCAACATGTATTTAGTTTAGGTTGACCTCCTGAAGCCTAAATGAGCATTAATTTGATCACACAACTCATTCCCATGAAGATACATTCAAAGTCAGTAAGTGCCCTGCTCTGTCTGAAAATGCATTTGAATCAATAAAAACTAAAATTGAGTGTCATGCCTAAACCAAAGGACGTCTGCACACATTTCAACGTCTAAAGTGTTGTTTCCGATGCGTGCTAGTGTATGTGTGCGTGCGTGTGTGAGAGTGTGTAGGTGTGTGCGTGTGTTTGTGTGTGTTTGTGTGGGTGCGTGCGTGTGTGTGTGTGCGTGTGTGTGTTGTGCGCACCCCAAACCCCCAAAAAAAAGTACTGTATTCGGATAAAAATGACGAATTACTCAGAGGTTTTAACTTTTGCTTGCACTTGATTTGTTCTCACACCGACGACGTCCACCAATGACAGCCCGAGTGGATCTAGCCCACGTGGTGTGAGAGCAGGGGGAGGTGAAAAGATGCAAAGCCTAGGTGATTGGCTGTGCATCTTTCAGTCTTCCACGTGGGTTAGTCTTTGATCTTCAATCAGTGTCCAAATGTTGTTTACATGCGTAGCGTGTGCGGATGTGTGTGCCTCTCATGAGTTTGTGTGTGTGTTTGCGCGCGCGTGATCGTGTGCCCATACATGTGTGAGTGTTTCTTTGATCTAAATCATCGTTGGTGTGTTGTTTACGATACGTGCTCGTCTGTGCGTACGTTTGTGTGAGGTGTGTGCGTGCTTTTGTGTGTGTGCTTGCTGCGTGCTGGCGCGCTCGGAAGCGTGTGTGTCACAGAGAAAGAGAGGGAGCGGGATCGCTGGCCTGTATGTACTCTATGTGAAACACACAGGACATTTGTAATTTCGTCCCTTTCACATTTTTTGGCTTTTTTAAAAATAAAACTTATTTTCATCAATGGTTCATAATGAGTGTCACGCCTAGACCAAATGACTTATGCACACATTTCAACATTTATTTAGTTCAGGTTGACCTCCTGAAGCCCAAATGAGCGTTAATTTGACCACACAACTCATTCCTATGAAGGAACATTCAAAGTAAAAAAACGGGCTCAACTCGGACTGAAAGTGCATTTAAAGCAATAAAAACTGAAAATGAGTGTCACGCCTAAACCAAAGGACTTATGCACACATTTCAACATGTATTTAGTTCAGGTTGACGTCCTGAAGCCTAAATGAGCATTAATTTGACTACACAACTTATTCCTATGAAGATACATTCAAAGTAAAAAAACGTGCTCTACTCGGCCTGAAAATGCATTTAAAGCAATAAAAACTCAAAATGAGTGTCACGCCTAAACCAAAGGACTTATGCACACATTTCAACATGTATTTAGTTCAGGTTGACCTCCTGAAGCCTAAATGAGCATTAATTTGACTACACAACTCATTCCTATGAAGGAACATTCAAAGGAAAAAAACGGGCTCAACTCGGACTGAAAGTACATTTAAAGCAATAAAAACTGAAAATGAGTGTCACGCCTAAACCAAAGGACTTATGCACACATTTCAACATGTATTTAGTTCAGGTTGACCTCCTGAAGCCTAAATGAGCATTAATTTGACTACACAACTCATTCCTATGAAGGTACATTCAAAGTCACAAAACGTGCTCAACTAGGCCTGAAAGTGCATTTAAAGCAATAAAAACTCAAAATGAGTGTCACGCCTAAACCAAAGGACTTATGCACAAATTTCAACATGTATTTAGTTCAGGTTGACATTCTGAAGCCTAAATGAGCATTAATTTGACTACACAACTTATTCCTATGAAGATACATTCAAAGTAAAAAAACGGGCTCAACTCGGACTGAAAGTGCATTTAAAGCAATAAAAACTGAAAATGAGTGTCACGCCTAAACCAAAGGACTTATGCACACATTTCAACATGTATTTAGTTCAGGTTGACCTCCTGAAGCCTAAATGAGCATTAATTTGACTACACAACTCATTCCTATGAAGATATATTCAAAGTCACAAAACGTGCTCAACTAGGCCTGAAAGTGCATTTAAAGCAATAAAAACTCAAAATGAGTGTCACGCCTAAACCAAAGGACTTATGCACACATTTCAACATGTATTTAGTTCAGGTTGACATTCTGAAGCCTAAATGAGCATTAATTTGACTACACAACTTATTCCTATGAAGATACATTCAAAGTAAAAAAACGGGCTCAACTCGGACTGAAAGTGCATTTTAAAGCAATAAAAACTGAAAATGAGTGTCACGCCTAAACCAAAGGACTTATGCACACATTTCAACATGTATTTAGTTCAGGTTGACCTCCTGAAGCCTAAATGAGCATTAATTTGACTACACAACTCATTCCTATGAAGGTACATTCAAAGTCACAAAACGTGCTCAACTAGGCCTGAAAGTGCATTTAAAGCAATAAAAACTCAAAATGAGTGTCACGCCTAAACCAAAGGACTTATGCACACATTTCAACATGTATTTAGTTCAGGTTGACATTCTGAAGCCTAAATGAGCATTAATTTGACTACACAACTTATTCCTATGAAGATACATTCAAAGTAAAAAAACGGGCTCAACTCGGACTGAAAGTGCATTTAAAGCAATAAAAACTGAAAATGAGTGTCACGCCTAAACCAAAGGACTTATGCACACATTTCAACATGTATTTAGTTCAGGTTGACCTCCTGAAGCCTAAATGAGCATTAGTTTGACTACACAACTCATTCCTATGAAGGTACATTCAAAGTCACAAAACGTGCTCTACTCGGCCTGAAAATGCATTTAAAGCAAGAAAAAATCAAAATGAGTGTCACACCTAAACCTACATTTAAAGTAAAAAAATGTGCTCTACTCGGCCTGAAAATGCATTTAAAGCAATAAAAACTCAAATTGAGTGTCACGCCTAAACCAAAGGACTTATACACACATTTCAACATGTATTTAATTCAGGTTCACATTCTGAAGCCTAAATGAGCATTATTTTGTCTATACAACTCATTCCTATGAAGGTACATTCAAAGTCACAAAACGTGCTCAACTAGGCCTGAAAGTGCATTTAAAGCAATAAAATCTCAAAATGAGTTTCACGCCTAAATCAAAGGACTTATGCACACATTTCAACATGTATTTAGTTTAGGTTGACCTCCTGAAGCCTAAATGAGCATTAATTTGATCACACAACTCATTCCCATGAAGATACATTCAAAGTCAGTAAGTGCCCTGCTCTGTCTGAAAATGCATTTGAATCAATAAAAACTAAAATTGAGTGTCATGCCTAAACCAAAGGACGTCTGCACACATTTCAACGTCTAAAGTGTTGTTTCCGATGCGTGCTAGTGTATGTGTGCGTGCGTGTGTGAGAGTGTGTAGGTGTGTGCGTGTGTTTGTGTGTGTTTGTGTGGGTGCGTGCGTGTGTGTGTGCGTGTGTGTGTTGTGCGCACCCCCCCCCCCAAAAAAAGTACTGTATTCGGATAAAAATGACGAATTACTCAGAGGTTTTAACTTTTGCTTGCACTTGATTTGTTCTGACACCGACGACGTCCACCAATGACAGCCCGAGTGGATCTAGCCCACGTGGTGTGAGAGGAGGGGGAGGTGAAAAGATGCAAAGCCTAGGTGATTGGCTGTGCATCTTTCAGTCTTCCACGTGGGTTAGTCTTTGATCTTCAATCAGTGTCCAAATGTTGTTTACAAGCGTAGCGTGTGCGGATGTGTGTGCCTCTCATGAGTTTGTGTGTGTGTTTGCGCGCGCGTGATCGTGTGCCCATACATGTGTGAGTGTTTCTTTGATCTAAATCATCGTTGGTGTGTTGTTTACGATACGTGCTCGTCTGTTGCGTACGTTTGTGTGAGTGTGTGTGCGTGCTTTTGTGTGTGTGCTTGCTGCGTGCTGGCGCGCTCGGAAGCGTGTGTGTCACAGAGAAAGAGAGGGAGCGGGATCGCTGGCCTGTATGTACTCTATGTGAAACACACAGGACATTTGTAATTTCGTCCCTTTCACATTTTTTGGCTTTTTTAAAAATAAAACTTATTTTCATCAATGGTTCATAATGAGTGTCACGCCTAGACCAAATGACTTATGCACACATTTCAACATTTATTTAGTTCAGGTTGACCTCCTGAAGCCTAAATGAGCGTTAATTTGACCACACACCTCATTCCTATGAAGGAACATTCAAAGTAAAAAAACGGGCTCAACTCGGACTGAAACTGCATTTAAAGCAATAAAAACTGAAAATGAGTGTCACGCCTAAACCAAAGGACTTATGCACACATTTCAACATGTATTTAGTTCAGGTTGACATTCTGAAGCCTAAATGAGCATTAATTTGATCACACAACTCATTCCTATGAAGGAACATTCAAAGTAAAAAAACGGGCTCAACTCGGACTGAAAGTGCATTTAAAGCAATAAAAACTGAAAATGAGTGTCACGCCTAAACCAAAGGACTTATGCACACATTTCAACATGTATTTAGTTCAGGTTGACATTCTGAAGCCTAAATGAGCATTAATTTGATCACACAACTCATTCCTATGAAGGAACATTCAAAGTAAAAAAACGGGCTCAACTCGGACTGAAAGTGCATTTAAAGCAATAAAAACTGAAAATGAGTGTCACGCCTAAACCAAAGGACTTATGCACACATTTCAACGTGTATTTAGTTCAGGTTGACCTCCTGAAGCCTAAATCACCATTAATTTGACTACACAAATTATTCCTATGAAGATACATTCAAAGTAAAAAAACGGGCTCAACTCGGACTGAAAGTGCATTTAAAGCAATAAAAACTGAAAATGAGTGTCACGCCTAAACCAAAGGACTTATGCACACATTTCAACATGTATTTAGTTCAGGTTGACATTCTGAAGCCTAAATGAGCATTAATTTGATCACACAACTCATTCCTATGAAGGAACATTCAAAGTAAAAAAACGGGCTCAACTCGGACTGAAAGTGCATTTAAAGCAATAAAAACTGAAAATGAGTGTCACGCCTAAACCAAAGGACTTATGCACACATTTCAACATGTATTTAGTTCGGGTTGACCTCCTGAAGCCTAAATGAGCATTAATTTGACTACACAACTCATTCCTATGAAGGAACATTCAAAGGAAAAAAACGGGCTCAACTCGGACTGAAAGTACATTTAAAGCAATAAAAACTGAAAATGAGTGTCACGCCTAAACCAAAGGACTTATGCACACATTTCAACATGTATTTAGTTCAGGTTGACCTCCTGAAGCCTAAATCACCATTATTTTGTCTATACAACTCATTCCTATGAAGATATATTCAAAGTCACAAAACGTGCTCAACTAGGCCTGAAAGTGCATTTAAAGCAATAAAAACTCAAAATGAGTGTCACGCCTAAACCAAAGGACTTATGCACACATTTCAACATGTATTTAGTTCAGGTTGACATTCTGAAGCCTAAATGAGCATTAATTTGACTACACAACTTATTCCTATGAAGATACATTCAAAGTAAAAAAACGGGCTCAACTCGGACTGAAAGTGCATTTAAAGCAATAAAAACTGAAAATGAGTGTCACGCCTAAACCAAAGGACTTATACACATTTCAACATGTATTTAGTTCAGGTTGACCTCCTGAAGCCTAAATGAGCATTAGTTTGACTACACAACTCATTCCTATGAAGGTACATTCAAAGTCACAAAACGTGCTCTACTCGGCCTGAAAATGCATTTAAAGCAAGAAAAAATCAAAATGAGTGCCACACCTAAACCTACATTTAAAGTAAAAAAATGTGCTCTACTCGGCCTGAAAGTGCATTTAAAGCAATAAAAACTCAAAATGAGTGTCACGCCTAAACCAAAGGACTTATGCACACATTTCAACATGTATTTAGTTCAGGTTGACATTCTGAAGCCTAAATGAGCATTAATTTGACTACACAACTTATTCCTATGAAGATACATTCAAAGTAAAAAAACGGGCTCAACTCGGACTGAAAGTGCATTTAAAGCAATAAAAACTGAAAATGAGTGTCACGCCTAAACCAAAGGACTTATGCACACATTTCAACATGTATTTAGTTCAGGTTGACCTCCTGAAGCCTAAATGAGCATTAATTTGACTACACAACTTATTCCTATGAAGATACATTCAAAGTAAAAAAACGTGCTCTACTCGGCCTGAAAATGCATTTAAAGCAATAAAAACTCAAAATGAGTGTCACGCCTAAACCAAAGGCCTTATGCACACATTTCAACATGTATTTAGTTCGGGTTGACCTCCTGAAGCCTAAATGAGCATTAATTTGACTACACAACTCATTCCTATGAAGGAACATTCAAAGGAAAAAAACGGGCTCAACTCGGACTGAAAGTACATTTAAAGCAATAAAAACTGAAAATGAGTGTCACGCCTAAACCAAAGGACTTATGCACACATTTCAACATGTATTTAGTTCAGTTTGACCTCCTGAAGCCTAAATGAGCATTAATTCGACTACACAACTCATTCCTATGAAGGTACATTCAAAGTCACAAAACGTGCTCAACTAGGCCTGAAAGTGCATTTAAAGCAATAAAAACTCAAAATGAGTGTCACGCCTAAACCAAAGGACTTATGCACACATTTCAACATGTATTTAGTTCAGGTTGACATTCTGAAGCCTAAATGAGCATTAATTTGACTACACAACTTATTCCTATGAAGATACATTCAAAGTAAAAAAACGGGCTCAACTCGGACTGAAAGTGCATTTAAAGCAATAAAAACTGAAAATGAGTGTCACGCCTAAACCAAAGGACTTATGCACACATTTCAACATGTATTTAGTTCAGGTTGACCTCCTGAAGCCTAAATCACCATTAATTTGACTACACAACTTATTCCTATGAAGATACATTCAAAGTAAAAAAACGGGCTCAACTCGGACTGAAAGTGCATTTAAAGCAATAAAAACTGAAAATGAGTGTCACGCCTAAACCAAAGGACTTATGCACACATTTCAACATGTATTTAGTTCAGGATGACGTCCTGAAGCCTAAATGAGCATTAATTTGACTACACAACTTATTCCTATGAAGATACATTCAAAGTAAAAAAACGTGCTCTACTCGGCCTGAAAACCCATTTAAAGCAATAAAAACTCAAAATGAGTGCCACGCCTAAACCAAAGGCCTTATGCACACATTTCAACATGTATTTAGTTCAGGTTGACATTCTGAAGCCTAAATGAGCATTAATTTGACTACACAACTCATTCCTATGAAGGTACATTCAAAGTCACAAAACGTGCTCAACTAGGCCTGAAAGTGCATTTAAAGCAATAAAAACTGAAAATGAGTGTCACGCCTAAACCAAAGGACTTATGCACACATTTCAACATGTATTTAGTTCAGGTTGACGTCCTGAAGCCTAAATGAGCATTAATTTGACTACACAACTTATTCCTATGAAGATACATTCAAAGTAAAAGAACGTGCTCTACTCGGCCTGAAAATGCATTTAAAGCAATAAAAACTGAAAATGAGTGTCACGCCTAAACCAAAGGACTTATGCACACATTTCAACATGTATTTAGTTCAGGTTGACATTCTGAAGCCTAAATGAGCATTAATTTGACTACACAACTTATTCCTATGAAGATACATTCAAAGTAAAAAAACGGGCTCAACTCGGACTGAAAGTGCATTTAAAGCAATAAAAACTGAAAATGAGTGTCACGCCTAAACCAAAGGACTTATGCACACATTTCAACATGTATTTAGTTCAGGTTGACCTCCTGAAGCCTAAATGAGCATTAATTTGACTACACAACTCATTCCTATGAAGGTACATTCAAAGTCACAAAACGTGCTCAACTAGGCCTGAAAGTGCATTTAAAGCAATAAAAACTCAAAATGAGTGTCACGCCTAAACCAAAGGACTTATGCACACATTTCAACATGTATTTAGTTCAGGTTGACATTCTGAAGAATAAATGAGCATTAATTTGACTACACAACTTATTCCTATGAAGATACATTCAAAGTAAAAAAACGGGCTCAACTCGGACTGAAAGTGCATTTAAAGCAATAAAAACTGAAAATGAGTGTCACACCTAAACCTACATTTAAAGTAAAAAAATGTGCTCTACTCGGCCTGAAAATGCATTTAAAGCAATAAAAACTCAAATTGAGTGTCACGCCTAGACCAAATGACTTATGCACACATTTCAACATTTATTTAGTTCAGGTTGACCTCCTGAAGCCTAAATGAGCGTTAATTTGACCACACAACTCATTCCTATGAAGGAACATTCAAAGTAAAAAAACGGGCTCAACTCGGACTGAAAGTGCATTTAAAGCAATAAAAACTGAAAATGAGTGTCACGCCTAAACCAAAGGACTTATGCACACATTTCAACATGTATTTAGTTCAGGTTGACATTCTGAAGCCTAAATGAGCATTAATTTGATCACACAACTCATTCCTATGAAGGAACATTCAAAGTAAAAAAACGGGCTCAACTCGGACTGAAAGTGCATTTAAAGCAATAAAAACTGAAAATGAGTGTCACGCCTAAACCAAAGGACTTATGCACACATTTCAACATGTATTTAGTTCAGGTTGACGTCCTGAAGCCTAAATGAGCATTAATTTGACTACACAACTTATTCCTATGAAGATACATTCAAAGTAAAAAAACGTGCTCTACTCGGCCTGAAAATGCATTTAAAGCAATAAAAACTCAAAATGAGTGTCACGCCTAAACCAAAGGCCTTATGCACACATTTCAACATGTATTTAGTTCAGGTTGACCTCCTGAAGCCTAAATGAGCATTAATTTGACTACACAACTCATTCCTATGAAGGAACATTCAAAGGAAAAAAACGGGCTCAACTCGGACTGAGAGTACATTTAAAGCAATAAAAACTGAAAATGAGTGTCACGCCTAAACCAAAGGACTTATGCACACATTTCAACATGTATTTAGTTCAGGTTGACCTCCTGAAGCCTAAATGAGCATTAATTTGACTACACAACTCATTCCTATGAAGGTACATTCAAAGTCACAAAACGTGCTCAACTAGGCCTGAAAGTGCATTTAAAGCAATAAAAACTCAAAATGAGTGTCACGCCTAAACCAAAGGACTTATGCACAAATTTCAACATGTATTTAGTTCAGGTTGACATTCTGAAGCCTAAATGAGCATTAATTTGACTACACAACTTATTCCTATGAAGATACATTCAAAGTAAAAAAACGGGCTCAACTCGGACTGAAAGTGCATTTAAAGCAATAAAAACTGAAAATGAGTGTCACGCCTAAACCAAAGGACTTATGCACACATTTCAACATGTATTTAGTTCAGGTTGACCTCCTGAAGCCTAAATGAGCATTAATTTGACTACACAACTCATTCCTATGAAGATATATTCAAAGTCACAAAACGTGCTCAACTAGGCCTGAAAGTGCATTTAAAGCAATAAAAACTCAAAATGAGTGTCACGCCTAAACCAAAGGACTTATGCACACATTTCAACATGTATTTAGTTCAGGTTGACATTCTGAAGCCTAAATGAGCATTAATTTGACTACACAACTTATTCCTATGAAGATACATTCAAAGTAAAAAAACGGGCTCAACTCGGACTGAAAGTGCATTTTAAAGCAATAAAAACTGAAAATGAGTGTCACGCCTAAACCAAAGGACTTATGCACACATTTCAACATGTATTTAGTTCAGGTTGACCTCCTGAAGCCTAAATGAGCATTAATTTGACTACACAACTCATTCCTATGAAGGTACATTCAAAGTCACAAAACGTGCTCAACTAGGCCTGAAAGTGCATTTAAAGCAATAAAAACTCAAAATGAGTGTCACGCCTAAACCAAAGGACTTATGCACACATTTCAACATGTATTTAGTTCAGGTTGACATTCTGAAGCCTAAATGAGCATTAATTTGACTACACAACTTATTCCTATGAAGATACATTCAAAGTAAAAAAACGGGCTCAACTCGGACTGAAAGTGCATTTAAAGCAATAAAAACTGAAAATGAGTGTCACGCCTAAACCAAAGGACTTATGCACACATTTCAACATGTATTTAGTTCAGGTTGACCTCCTGAAGCCTAAATGAGCATTAGTTTGACTACACAACTCATTCCTATGAAGGTACATTCAAAGTCACAAAACGTGCTCTACTCGGCCTGAAAATGCATTTAAAGCAAGAAAAAATCAAAATGAGTGTCACACCTAAACCTACATTTAAAGTAAAAAAATGTGCTCTACTCGGCCTGAAAATGCATTTAAAGCAATAAAAACTCAAATTGAGTGTCACGCCTAAACCAAAGGACTTATACACACATTTCAACATGTATTTAATTCAGGTTCACATTCTGAAGCCTAAATGAGCATTATTTTGTCTATACAACTCATTCCTATGAAGGTACATTCAAAGTCACAAAACGTGCTCAACTAGGCCTGAAAGTGCATTTAAAGCAATAAAATCTCAAAATGAGTTTCACGCCTAAATCAAAGGACTTATGCACACATTTCAACATGTATTTAGTTTAGGTTGACCTCCTGAAGCCTAAATGAGCATTAATTTGATCACACAACTCATTCCCATGAAGATACATTCAAAGTCAGTAAGTGCCCTGCTCTGTCTGAAAATGCATTTGAATCAATAAAAACTAAAATTGAGTGTCATGCCTAAACCAAAGGACGTCTGCACACATTTCAACGTCTAAAGTGTTGTTTCCGATGCGTGCTAGTGTGTGTGTGCGTGCGTGTGTGAGACTGTGTAGGTGTGTGCGTGTGTTTGTGTGTGTTTGTGTGGGTGCGTGCGTGTTGTGCGCACCCCCCCCCCCCCAAAAAAAGTACTGTATTCGGATAAAAATGACGAATTACTCAGAGGTTTTAACTTTTGCTTGCACTTGATTTGTTCTGACACCGACGACGTCCACCAATGACAGCCCGAGTGGATCTAGCCCACGTGGTGTGAGAGCAGGGGGAGGTGAAAAGATGCAAAGCCTAGGTGATTGGCTGTGCATCTTTCAGTCTTCCACGTGGGTTAGTCTTTGATCTTCAATCAGTGTCCAAATGTTGTTTACATGCGTAGCGTGTGCGGATGTGTGTGCCTCTCATGAGTTTGTGTGTGTGTTTGCGCGCGCGTGATCGTGTGCCCATACATGTGTGAGTGTTTCTTTGATCTAAATCATCGTTGGTGTGTTGTTTACGATACGTGCTCGTCTGTGCGTACGTTTGTGTGAGGTGTGTGCGTGCTTTTGTGTGTGTGCTTGCTGCGTGCTGGCGCGCTCGGAAGCGTGTGTGTCACAGAGAAAGAGAGGGAGCGGGATCGCTGGCCTGTATGTACTCTATGTGAAACACACAGGACATTTGTAATTTCGTCCCTTTCACATTTTTTGGCTTTTTTAAACATAAAACTTATTTTCATCAATGGTTCATAATGAGTGTCACGCCTAGACCAAATGACTTATGCACACATTTCAACATTTATTTAGTTCAGGTTGACCTCCTGAAGCCTAAATGAGCGTTAATTTGACCACACACCTCATTCCTATGAAGGAACATTCAAAGTAAAAAAACGGGCTCAACTCGGACTGAAAGTGCATTTAAAGCAATAAAAACTGAAAATGAGTGTCACGCCTAAACCAAAGGACTTATGCACACATTTCAACATGTATTTAGTTCAGGTTGACATTCTGAAGCCTAAATGAGCATTAATTTGACTACACAACTCATTCCTATGAAGGTACATTCAAAGTCCCAAAACGGGCTCAACTCGGACTGAAAGTGCATTTAAAGCAATAAAAACTGAAAATGAGTGTCACGCCTAAACCAAAGGACTTATGCACACATTTCAACATGTATTTAGTTCAGGTTGACATTCTGAAGCCTAAATGATCATTAATTTGATCACACAACTCATTCCTATGAAGGAACATTCAAAGTAAAAAAACGGGCTCAACTCGGACTGAAAGTGCATTTAGAGCAATAAAAACTGAAAATGAGTGTCACGCCTAAACCAAAGGACTTATGCACACATTTCAACATGTATTTAGTTCAGGTTGACCTCCTGAAGCCTAAATGAGCATTAATTTGACTACACAACTCATTCCTATGAAGGTACATTCAAAGTCACAAAACGTGCTCTACTCGGCCTGAAAATGCATTTAAAGCAAGAAAAAATCAAAATGAGTGTCACACCTAAACCTACATTTAAAGTAAAAAAATGTGCTCTACTCGGCCTGAAAATGCATTTAAAGCAATAAAAACTCAAATTGAGTGTCACGCCTAAACCAAAGGACTTATACACACATTTCAACATGTATTTAATTCAGGTTGACATTCTGAAGCCTAAATGAGCATTATTTTGTCTATACAACTCATTACTATGAAGGTACATTCAAAGTCACAAAACATGCTCAACTAGGCCTGAAAGTGCATTTAAAGCAATAAAATCTCAAAATGAGTTTCACGCCTAAATCAAAGGACTTATGCACACATTTCAACATGTATTTAGTTTAGGTTGACCTCCTGAAGCCTAAATGAGCATTAATTTGATCACACAACTCATTCCCATGAAGATACATTCAAAGTCAGTAAGTGCCCTGCTCTGTCTGAAAATGCATTTGAATCAATAAAAACTAAAATTGAGTGTCATGCCTAAACCAAAGGACGTCTGCACACATTTCAACGTCTAAAGTGTTGTTTCCGATGCGTGCTTGTGTATGTGTGCGTGCGTGTGTGAGAGTGTGTAGGTGTGTGCGTGTGTTTGTGTGTGTTTGTGTGGGTGCGTGCGTGTGTGTGCGTGTGTGTGTTGTGCGCACCCCCCCCCCCAAAAAAAGTACTGTATTCGGATAAAAATGACGAATTACTCAGAGGTTTTAACTTTTGCTTGCACTTGATTTGTTCTGACACCGACGACGTCCACCAATGACAGCCCGAGTGGATCTAGCCCACGTGGTGTGAGAGCAGGGGGAGGTGAAAAGATGCAAAGCCTAGGTGATTGGCTGTGCATCTTTCAGTCTTCCACGTGGGTTAGTCTTTGATCTTCAATCAGTGTCCAAATGTTGTTTACATGCGTAGCGTGTGCGGATGTGTGTGCCTCTCATGAGTTTGTGTGTGTGTTTGCGCGCGCGTGATCGTGTGCCCATACATGTGTGAGTGTTTCTTTGATCTAAATCATCGTTGGTGTGTTGTTTACGATACGTGCTCGTCTGTGCGTACGTTTGTGTGAGGTGTGTGCGTGCTTTTGTGTGTGTGCTTGCTGCGTGCTGGCGCGCTCGGAAGCGTGTGTGTCACAGAGAAAGAGAGGGAGCGGGATCGCTGGCCTGTATGTACTCTATGTGAAACACACAGGACATTTGTAATTTCGTCCCTTTCACATTTTTTGGCTTTTTTAAAAATAAAACTTATTTTCATCAATGGTTCATAATGAGTGTCACGCCTAGACCAAATGACTTATGCACACATTTCAACATTTATTTAGTTCAGGTTGACCTCCTGAAGCCCAAATGAGCGTTAATTTGACCACACAACTCATTCCTATGAAGGAACATTCAAAGTCACAAAACGTGCTCAACTAGGCCTGAAAGTGCATTTAAAGCAATAAAAACTCAAAATGAGTGTCACGCCTAAACCAAAGGACTTATGCACACATTTCAACATGTATTTAGTTCAGGTTGACCTCCTGAAGCCTAAATCACCATTAATTTGACTACACAACTTATTCCTATGAAGATACATTCAAAGTAAAAAAACGGGCTCAACTCGGACTGAAAGTGCATTTAAAGCAATAAAAACTGAAAATGAGTGTCACGCCTAAACCAAAGGACTTATGCACACATTTCAACATGTATTTAGTTCAGGTTGACGTCCTGAAGCCTAAATGAGCATTAATTTGACTACACAACTTATTCCTATGAAGATACATTCAAAGTAAAAGAACGTGCTCTACTCGGCCTGAAAATGCATTTAAAGCAATAAAAACTGAAAATGAGTGTCACGCCTAAACCAAAGGACTTATGCACACATTTCAACATGTATTTAGTTCAGGTTGACATTCTGAAGCCTAAATGAGCATTAATTTGACTACACAACTTATTTCTATGAAGATACATTCAAAGTAAAAAAACGGGCTCAACTCGGACTGAAAGTGCATTTAAAGCAATAAAAACTGAAAATGAGTGTCACGCCTAAACCAAAGGACTTATGCACACATTTCAACATGTATTTAGTTCAGGTTGACCTCCTGAAGCCTAAATGAGCATTAATTTGACTACACAACTCATTCCTATGAAGGTACATTCAAAGTCACAAAACGTGCTCAACTAGGCCTGAAAGTGCATTTAAAGCAATAAAAACTCAAAATGAGTGTCACGCCTAAACCAAAGGACTTATGCACACATTTCAACATGTATTTAGTTCAGGTTGACCTCCTGAAGCCTAAATCACCATTATTTTGTCTATACAACTCATTCCTATGAAGATATATTCAAAGTCACAAAACGTGCTCAACTAGGCCTGAAAGTGCATTTAAAGCAATAAAAACTCAAAATGAGTGTCACGCCTAAACCAAAGGACTTATGCACACATTTCAACATGTATTTAGTTCAGGTTGACATTCTGAAGCCTAAATGAGCATTAATTTGACTACACAACTTATTCCTATGAAGATACATTCAAAGTCAAAAAACGGGCTCAACTAGGCCTGAAAGTGCATTTAAAGCAATAAAATCTCAAAATGAGTTTCACGCCTAAATCAAAGGACTTATGCACACATTTCAACATGTATTTAGTTTAGGTTGACCTCCTGAAGCCTAAATGAGCATTAATTTGATCACACAACTCATTCCCATGAAGATACATTCAAAGTCAGTAAGTGCCCTGCTCTGTCTGAAAATGCATTTGAATCAATAAAAACTAAAATTGAGTGTCATGCCTAAACCAAAGGACGTCTGCACACATTTCAACGTCTAAAGTGTTGTTTCCGATGCGTGCTAGTGTATGTGTGCGTGCGTGTGTGAGAGTGTGTAGGTGTGTGCGTGTGTTTGTGTGTGTTTGTGTGGGTGCGTGCGTGTGTGTGTGTGCGTGTGTGTGTTGTGCGCACCCCAAACCCCCCAAAAAAAGTACTGTATTCGGATAAAAATGACGAATTACTCAGAGGTTTTAACTTTTGCTTGCACTTGATTTGTTCTGACACCGACGACGTCCACCAATGACAGCCCGAGTGGATCTAGCCCACGTGGTGTGAGAGCAGGGGGAGGTGAAAAGATGCAAAGCCTAGGTGATTGGCTGTGCATCTTTCAGTCTTCCACGTGGGTTAGTCTTTGATCTTCAATCAGTGTCCAAATGTTGTTTACATGCGTAGCGTGTGCGGATGTGTGTGCCTCTCATGAGTTTGTGTGTGTGTTTGCGCGCGCGTGATCGTGTGCCCATACATGTGTGAGTGTTTCTTTGATCTAAATCATCGTTGGTGTGTTGTTTACGATACGTGCTCGTCTGTGCGTACGTTTGTGTGAGGTGTGTGCGTGCTTTTGTGTGTGTGCTTGCTGCGTGCTGGCGCGCTCGGAAGCGTGTGTGTCACAGAGAAAGAGAGGGAGCGGGATCGCTGGCCTGTATGTACTCTATGTGAAACACACAGGACATTTGTAATTTCGTCCCTTTCACATTTTTTGGCTTTTTTAAAAATAAAACTTATTTTCATCAATGGTTCATAATGAGTGTCACGCCTAGACCAAATGACTTATGCACACATTTCAACATTTATTTAGTTCAGGTTGACCTCCTGAAGCCCAAATGAGCGTTAATTTGACCACACAACTCATTCCTATGAAGGAACATTCAAAGTCACAAAACGTGCTCAACTAGGCCTGAAAGTGCATTTAAAGCAATAAAAACTCAAAATGAGTGTCACGCCTAAACCAAAGGACTTATGCACACATTTCAACATGTATTTAGTTCAGGTTGACCTCCTGAAGCCTAAATCACCATTAATTTGACTACACAACTTATTCCTATGAAGATACATTCAAAGTAAAAAAACGGGCTCAACTCGGACTGAAAGTGCATTTAAAGCAATAAAAACTGAAAATGAGTGTCACGCCTAAACCAAAGGACTTATGCACACATTTCAACATGTATTTAGTTCAGGTTGACCTCCTGAAGCCCAAATGAGCGTTAATTTGACCACACAACTCATTCCTATGAAGGAACATTCAAAGTCACAAAACGTGCTCAACTAGGCCTGAAAGTGCATTTAAAGCAATAAAAACTCAAAATGAGTGTCACGCCTAAACCAAAGGACTTATGCACACATTTCAACATGTATTTAGTTCAGGTTGACCTCCTGAAGCCTAAATCACCATTAATTTGACTACACAACTTATTCCTATGAAGATACATTCAAAGTAAAAAAACGGGCTCAACTCGGACTGAAAGTGCATTTAAAGCAATAAAAACTGAAAATGAGTGTCACGCCTAAACCAAAGGACTTATGCACACATTTCAACATGTATTTAGTTCAGGTTGACGTCCTGAAGCCTAAATGAGCATTAATTTGACTACACAACTTATTCCTATGAAGATACATTCAAAGTAAAAAAACGTGCTCTACTCGGCCTGAAAATGCATTTAAAGCAATAAAAACTCAAAATGAGTGCCACGCCTAAACCAAAGGCCTTATGCACACATTTCAACATGTATTTAGTTCAGGTTGACCTCCTGAAGCCCAAATGAGCGTTAATTTGACCACACAACTCATTCCTATGAAGGAACATTCAAAGTCACAAAACGTGCTCAACTAGGCCTGAAAGTGCATTTAAAGCAATAAAAACTCAAAATGAGTGTCACGCCTAAACCAAAGGACTTATGCACACATTTCAACATGTATTTAGTTCAGGTTGACCTCCTGAAGCCTAAATCACCATTAATTTGACTACACAACTTATTCCTATGAAGATACATTCAAAGTAAAAAAACGGGCTCAACTCGGACTGAAAGTGCATTTAAAGCAATAAAAACTGAAAATGAGTGTCACGCCTAAACCAAAGGACTTATGCACACATTTCAACATGTATTTAGTTCAGGTTGACCTCCTGAAGCCCAAATGAGCGTTAATTTGACCACACAACTCATTCCTATGAAGGAACATTCAAAGTCACAAAACGTGCTCAACTAGGCCTGAAAGTGCATTTAAAGCAATAAAAACTCAAAATGAGTGTCACGCCTAAACCAAAGGACTTATGCACACATTTCAACATGTATTTAGTTCAGGTTGACCTCCTGAAGCCTAAATCACCATTAATTTGACTACACAACTTATTCCTATGAAGATACATTCAAAGTAAAAAAACGGGCTCAACTCGGACTGAAAGTGCATTTAAAGCAATAAAAACTGAAAATGAGTGTCACGCCTAAACCAAAGGACTTATGCACACATTTCAACATGTATTTAGTTCAGGTTGACGTCCTGAAGCCTAAATGAGCATTAATTTGACTACACAACTTATTCCTATGAAGATACATTCAAAGTAAAAAAACGTGCTCTACTCGGCCTGAAAATGCATTTAAAGCAATAAAAACTCAAAATGAGTGCCACGCCTAAACCAAAGGCCTTATGCACACATTTCAACATGTATTTAGTTCAGGTTGACCTCCTGAAGCCTAAATGAGCATTAATTTGACTACACAACTCATTCCTATGAAGGAACATTCAAAGGAAAAAAACGGGCTCAACTCGGACTGAAAGTACATTTAAAGCAATAAAAACTGAAAATGAGTGTCACGCCTAAACCAAAGGACTTATGCACACATTTCAACATGTATTTAGTTCAGGTTGACATTCTGAAGCCTAAATGAGCATTAATTTGACTACACAACTTATTCCTATGAAGATACATTCAAAGTAAAAAAACGGGCTCAACTCGGACTGAAAGTGCATTTAAAGCAATAAAAACTGAAAATGAGTGTCACGCCTAAACCAAAGGACTTATGCACACATTTCAACATGTATTTAGTTCAGGTTGACCTCCTGAAGCCTAAATGAGCATTAATTTGACTACACAACTCATTCCTATGAAGGTACATTCAAAGTCACAAAACGTGCTCAACTAGGCCTGAAAGTGCATTTAAAGCAATAAAAACTCAAAATGAGTGTCACGCCTAAACCAAAGGACTTATGCACACATTTCAACATGTATTTAGTTCAGGTTGACCTCCTGAAGCCTAAATCACCATTATTTTGTCTATACAACTCATTCCTATGAAGATATATTCAAAGTCACAAAACGTGCTCAACTAGGCCTGAAAGTGCATTTAAAGCAATAAAAACTCAAAATGAGTGTCACGCCTAAACCAAAGGACTTATGCACACATTTCAACATGTATTTAGTTCAGGTTGACATTCTGAAGCCTAAATGAGCATTAATTTGACTACACAACTTATTCCTATGAAGATACATTCAAAGTCAAAAAACGGGCTCAACTCGGCCTGAAAGTGCATTTAAAGCAATAAAAACTCAAAATGAGTGCCACGCCTAAACCAAAGGCCTTATGCACACATTTCAACATGTATTTAGTTCAGGTTGACCTCCTGAAGCCTAAATGAGCATTAATTTGACTACACAACTCATTCCTATGACGGAACATTCAAAGTAAAAAAACGGGCTCAACTCGAACTGAAAGTGCATTTAAAGCAATAAAAACTGAAAATGAGTGTCACGCCTAAACCAAAGGACTTATGCACACATTTCAACACGTATTTAGTTCAGGTTGACCTCCTGAAGCCTAAATGAGCATTAATTTGACTACACAACTCATTCCTATGAAGGAACATTCAAAGTAAAAAAACGGGCTCAACTCGGACTGAAAGTGCATTTAAAGCAATAAAAACTGAAAATGAGTGTCACACCTAAACCAAAGGACTTATACACACATTTCAACATGTATTTAGTTCAGGTTGACCTCCTGAAGCCTAAATGAGCATTAATTTGACTACACAACTCATTCCTATGAAGGAACATTCAAAGTAAAAAAACGGGCTCAACTCGAACTGAAAGTGCATTTAAAGGAATAAAAACTGAAAATGAGTGTCACGCCTAAAACCAAAGGACTTATGCACACATTTCAACACGTATTTAGTTCAGGTTGACCTCCTGAAGCCTAAATGAGCATTAATTTGACTACACAACTCATTCCTATGAAGGAACATTCAAAGTAAAAAAACGGGCTCAACTCGGACTGAAAGTGCATTTAAAGCAATAAAAACTGAAAATGAGTGTCACACCTAAACCAAAGGACTTATACACACATTTCAACATGTATTTAGTTCAGGTTGACCTCCTGAAGCCTAAATGAGCATTAATTTGACTACACAACTTATTCCTATGAAGATACATTCAAAGTAAAAAAACGTGCTCTACTCGGCCTGAAAATGCATTTAAAGCAATAAAAACTCAAAATGAGTGTCACGCCTAAACCAAAGGCCTTATGCACACATTTCAACATTTATTTAGTTCGGGTTGACCTCCTGAAGCCTAAATGAGCATTAATTTGACTACACAACTCATTCCTATGAAGGAACATTCAAAGGAAAAAAACGGGCTCAACTCGGACTGAAAGTACATTTAAAGCAATAAAAACTGAAAATGAGTGTCACACCTAAACCAAAGGACTTATGCACACATTTCAACATGTATTTAGTTCAGGTTGACCTCCTGAAGCCTAAATGAGCATTGATTCGACTACACAACTCATTCCTATGAAGGTACATTCAAAGTCACAAAACGTGCTCAACTCGGCCTGAAAGTGCATTTGAAGCAATAGAAACTCAAAATGAGTGTCACGCCTAAACCAAAGGACTTATGCACACATTTCAACATGTATTTAGTTCAGGTTGACATTCTGAAGCCTAAATGAGCATTAATTTGACTACACAACTTATTCCTATGAAGATACATTCAAAGTAAAAAAACGGGCTCAACTCGGACTGAAAGTGCATTTAAAGCAATAAAAACTGAAAATGAGTGTCACGCCTAAACCAAAGGACTTATGCACACATTTCAACATGTATTTAGTTCAGGTTGACCTCCTGAAGCCTAAATCACCATTAATTTGACTACACAACTTATTCCTATGAAGATACATTCAAAGTAAAAAAACGGGCTCAACTCGGACTGAAAGTGCATTTAAAGCAATAAAAACTGAAAATGAGTGTCACGCCTAAACCAAAGGACTTATGCACACATCTCAACATGTATTTAGTTCAGGATGACGTCCTGAAGCCTAAATGAGCATTAATTTGACTACACAACTTATTCCTATGAAGATACATTCAAAGTAAAAAAACGTGCTCTACTCGGCCTGAAAATGCATTTAAAGCAATAAAAACTCAAAATGAGTGCCACGCCTAAACCAAAGGCCTTATGCACACATTTCAACATGTATTTAGTTCAGGTTGACCTCCTGAAGCCTAAATGAGCATTAATTTGACTACACAACTCATTCCTATGAAGGAACATTCAAAGGAAAAAAACGGGCTCAACTCGGACTGAAAGTACATTTAAAGCAATAAAAACTGAAAATGAGTGTCACGCCTAAACCAAAGGACTTATGCACACATTTCAACATGTATTTAGTTCAGGTTGACATTCTGAAGCCTAAATGAGCATTAATTTGACTACACAACTTATTCCTATGAAGATACATTCAAAGTAAAAAAACGGGCTCAACTCGGACTGAAAGTGCATTTAAAGCAATAAAAACTGAAAATGAGTGTCACGCCTAAACCAAAGGACTTATGCACACATTTCAACATGTATTTAGTTCAGGTTGACCTCCTGAAGCCTAAATGAGCATTAATTTGACTACACAACTCATTCCTATGAAGGAACATTCAAAGTAAAAAAACGGGCTCAACTCGGACTGAAAGTGCATTTAAAGCAATAAAAACTGAAAATGAGTGTCACGCCTAAAACCAAAGGACTTATGCACACATTTCAACACATATTTAGTTCAGGTTGACCTCCTGAAGCCTAAATGAGCATTAATTTGACTACACAACTCATTCCTATGAAGGAACATTCAAAGTAAAAAAACGGGCTCAACTCGGACTGAAAGTGCATTTAAAGCAATAAAAACTGAAAATGAGTGTCACACCTAAACCAAAGGACTTATACACACATTTCAACATGTATTTAGTTCAGGTTGACCTCCTGAAGCCTAAATGAGCATTAATTTGACTACAAAACTTATTCCTATGAAGATACATTCAAAGTAAAAAAACGTGCTCTACTCGGCCTGAAAATGCATTTAAAGCAATAAAAACTCAAAATGATTGTCACGCCTAAACCAAAGGACTTATGCACACATTTCAACATGTATTTAGTTCAGGTTGACCTCCTGAAGCCTAAATCACCATTATTTTGTCTATACAACTCATTCCTATGAAGATATATTCAAAGTCACAAAATGTGCTCAACTAGGCCTGAAAGTGCATTTAAAGCAATAAAAACTCAAAATGAGTGTCACGCCTAAACCAAAGGACTTATGCACACATTTCAACATGTATTTAGTTCAGGTTGACATTCTGAAGCCTAAATGAGCATTAATTTGACTACACAACTTATTCCTATGAAGATACATTCAAAGTAAAAAAACGGGCTCAACTCGGACTGAAAGTGCATTTAAAGCAATAAAAACTGAAAATGAGTGTCACGCCTAAACCAAAGGACTTATGCACACATTTCAACATGTATTTAGTTCAGGTTGACCTCCTGAAGCCTAAATGAGCATTAATTTGACTACACAACTCATTCCTATGAAGGAACATTCAAAGTAAAAAAACGGGCTCAACTCGAACTGAAAGTGCATTTAAAGCAATAAAAACTGAAAATGAGTGTCACGCCTAAAACCAAAGGACTTATGCACACATTTCAACACGTATTTAGTTCAGGTTGACCTCCTGAAGCCTAAATGAGCATTAATTTGACTACACAACTCATTCCTATGAAGGAACATTCAAAGTAAAAAAACGGGCTCAACTCGGACTGAAAGTGCATTTAAAGCAATAAAAACTGAAAATGAGTGTCATACCTAAACCAAAGGACTTATACACACATTTCAACATGTATTTAGTTCAGGTTGACCTCCTGAAGCCTAAATGAGCATTAATTTGACTACACAACTTATTCCTATGAAGATACATTCAAAGTAAAAAAACGTGCTCTACTCGGCCTGAAAATGCATTTAAAGCAATAAAAACTCAAAATGAGTGTCACGCCTAAACCAAAGGCCTTATGCACACATTTCAACATTTATTTAGTTCGGGTTGACCTCCTGAAGCCTAAATGAGCATTAATTTGACTACACAACTCATTCCTATGAAGGAACATTCAAAGGAAAAAAACGGGCTCAACTCGGACTGAAAGTACATTTAAAGCAATAAAAACTGAAAATGAGTGTCACGCCTAAACCAAAGGACTTATGCACACATTTCAACATGTATTTAGTTCAGGTTGACCTCCTGAAGCCTAAATGAGCATTGATTCGACTACACAACTCATTCCTATGAAGGTACATTCAAAGTCACAAAACGTGCTCAACTAGGCCTGAAAGTGCATTTAAAGCAATAGAAACTCAAAATGAGTGTCACGCCTAAACCAAAGGACTTATGCACACATTTCAACATGTATTTAGTTCAGGTTGACATTCTGAAGCCTAAATGAGCATTAATTTGACTACACAACTTATTCCTATGAAGATACATTCAAAGTAAAAAAACGGGCTCAACTCGGACTGAAAGTGCATTTAAAGCATTAAAAACTGAAAATGAGTGTCACGCCTAAACCAAAGGACTTATGCACACATTTCAACATGTATTTAGTTCAGGTTGACCTCCTGAAGCCTAAATCACCATTAATTTGACTACACAACTTATTCCTATGAAGATACATTCAAAGTAAAAAAACGGGCTCAACTCGGACTGAAAGTGCATTTAAAGCAATAAAAACTGAAAATGAGTGTCACGCCTAAACCAAAGGACTTATGCACACATTTCAACATGTATTTAGTTCAGGATGACGTCCTGAAGCCTAAATGAGCATTAATTTGACTACACAACTTATTCCTATGAAGATACATTCAAAGTAAAAAAACGTGCTCTACTCGGCCTGAAAATGCATTTAAAGCAATAAAAACTCAAAATGAGTGCCACGCCTAAACCAAAGGCCTTATGCACACATTTCAACATGTATTTAGTTCAGGTTGACCTCCTGAAGCCTAAATGAGCATTAATTTGACTACACAACTCATTCCTATGAAGGAACATTCAAAGGAAAAAAAACGGGCTCAACTCGGACTGAAAGTACATTTAAAGCAATAAAAACTGAAAATGAGTGTCACGCCTAAACCAAAGGACTTATGCACAAATTTCAACATGTATTTAGTTCAGGTTGACATTCTGAAGCCTAAATGAGCATTAATTTGACTACACAACTTATTCCTATGAAGATACATTCAAAGTAAAAAAACGGGCTCAACTCGGACTGAAAGTGCATTTAAAGCAATAAAAACTGAAAATGAGTGTCACGCCTAAACCAAAGGACTTATGCACACATTTCAACATGTATTTAGTTCAGGTTGACCTCCTGAAGCCTAAATGAGCATTAATTTGACTACACAACTCATTCCTATGAAGGTACATTCAAAGTCACAAAACGTGCTCAACTAGGCCTGAAAGTGCATTTAAAGCAATAAAAACTCAAAATGAGTGTCACGCCTAAACCAAAGGACTTATGCACACATTTCAACATGTATTTAGTTCAGGTTGACCTCCTGAAGCCTAAATCAGCATTATTTTGTCGATACAACTCATTCCTATGAAGATATATTCAAAGTCACAAAATGTGCTCAACTAGGCCTGAAAGTGCATTTAAAGCAATAAAAACTCAAAATGAGTGTCACGCCTAAACCAAAGGACTTATGCACACATTTCAACATGTATTTAGTTCAGGTTGACATTCTGAAGCCTAAATGAGCATTAATTTGACTACACAACTTATTCCTATGAAGATACATTCAAAGTAAAAAAACGGGCTCAACTCGGACTGAAAGTGCATTTAAAGCAATAAAAACTGAAAATGAGTGTCACGCCTAAACCAAAGGACTTATGCACACATTTCAACATGTATTTAGTTCAGGTTGACCTCCTGAAGCCTAAATGAGCATTAATTTGACTACACAACTCATTCCTATGAAGGTACATTCAAAGTCACAAAACGTGCTCAACTAGGCCTGAAAGTGCATTTAAAGCAATAAAAACTCAAAATGAGTGTCACGCCTAAACCAAAGGACTTATGCACACATTTCAACATGTATTTAGTTCAGGTTGACATTCTGAAGCCTAAGTGAGCATTAATTTGACTACACAACTTATTCCTATGAAGATACATTCAAAGTAAAAAAACGGGCTCAACTCGGACTGAAAGTGCATTTAAAGCAATAAAAACTGAAAATGAGTGTCACGCCTAAACCAAAGGACTTATGCACACATTTCAACATGTATTTAGTTCAGGTTGACCTCCTGAAGCCTAAATGAGCATTAATTTGACTACACAACTCATTCCTATGAAGGTACATTCAAAGTCACAAAACGTGCTCTACTCGGCCTGAAAATGCATTTAAAGCAAGAAAAAATCAAAATGAGTGTCACACCTAAACCTACATTTAAAGTAAAAAAATGTGCTCTACTCGGCCTGAAAATGCATTTAAAGCAATAAAAACTCAAATTGAGTGTCACGCCTAAACCAAAGGACTTATGCACACATTTCAACATGTATTTAGTTCAGGTTGACATTCTGAAGCCTAAATGAGCATTATTTTGTCTATACAACTCATTCCTATGAAGGTACATTCAAAGTCACAAAACGTGCTCAACTAGGCCTGAAAGTGCATTTAAAGCAATAAAATCTCAAAATGAGTTTCACGCCTAAATCAAAGGACTTATGCACACATTTCAACATGTATTTAGTTTAGGTTGACCTCCTGAAGCCTAAATGAGCATTAATTTGATCACACAACTCATTCCCATGAAGATACATTCAAAGTCAGTAAGTGCCCTGCTCTGTCTGAAAATGCATTTGAATCAATAAAAACTAAAATTGAGTGTCATGCCTAAACCAAAGGACGTCTGCACACATTTCAACGTCTAAAGTGTTGTTTCCGATGCGTGCTAGTGTATGTGTGCGTGCGTGTGTGAGAGTGTGTAGGTGTGTGCGTGTGTTTGTGTGTGTTTGTGTGGGTGCGTGCGTGTGTGTGTGTGCGCGTGTGTGTGTTGTGCGCACCCCCCCCCCCCAAAAAAAAAGTACTGTATTCGGATAAAAATGACGAATTACTCAGAGGTTTTAACTTTTGCTTGCACTTGATTTGTTCTCACACCGACGACGTCCACCAATGACAGCCCGAGTGGATCTAGCCCACGTGGTGTGAGAGCACGGGGAGGTGAAAAGATGCAAAGCCTAGGTGATTGGCTGTGCATCTTTCAGTCTTCCACGTGGGTTAGTCTTTGATCTTCAATCAGTGTCCAAATGTTGTTTACATGCGTAGCGTGTGCGGATGTGTGTGCCTCTCATGAGTTTGTGTGTGTGTTTGCGCGCGCGTGATCGTGTGCCCATACATGTGTGAGTGTTTCTTTGATCTAAATCATCGTTGGTGTGTTGTTTACGATACGTGCTCGTCTGTGCGTACGTTTGTGTGAGGTGTGTGCGTGCTTTTGTGTGTGTGCTTGCTGCGTGCTGGCGCGCTCGGAAGCGTGTGTGTCACAGAGAAAGAGAGGGAGCGGGATCGCTGGCCTGTATGTACTCTATGTGAAACACACAGGACATTTGTAATTTCGTCCCTTTCACATTTTTTGGCTTTTTTAAAAATAAAACTTATTTTCATCAATGGTTCATAATGAGTGTCACGCCTAGACCAAATGACTTATGCACACATTTCAACATTTATTTAGTTCAGGTTGACCTCCTGAAGCCTAAATGAGCGTTAATTTGACCACACAACTCATTCCTATGAAGGAACATTCAAAGTAAAAAAACGGGCTCAACTCGGACTGAAAGTGCATTTAAAGCAATAAAAACTGAAAATGAGTGTCACGCCTAAACCAAAGGACTTATGCACACATTTCAACATGTATTTAGTTCAGGTTGACATTCTGAAGCCTAAATGAGCATTAATTTGATCACACAACTCATTCCTATGAAGGAACATTCAAAGTAAAAAAACGGGCTCAACTCGGACTGAAAGTGCATTTAAAGCAATAAAAACTGAAAATGAGTGTCACGCCTAAACCAAAGGACTTATGCACACATTTCAACATGTATTTAGTTCAGGTTGACGTCCTGAAGCCTAAATGAGCATTAATTTGACTACACAACTTATTCCTATGAAGATACATTCAAAGTAAAAAAACGTGCTCTACTCGGCCTGAAAATGCATTTAAAGCAATAAAAACTCAAAATGAGTGTCACGCCTAAACCAAAGGCCTTATGCACACATTTCAACATGTATTTAGTTCAGGTTGACCTCCTGAAGCCTAAATGAGCATTAATTTGACTACACAACTCATTCCTATGAAGGAACATTCAAAGGAAAAAAACGGGCTCAACTCGGACTGAAAGTACATTTAAAGCAATAAAAACTCAAAATGAGTGTCACGCCTAAACCAAAGGACTTATGCACACATTTCAACATGTATTTAGTTCAGGTTGACATTCTGAAGCCTAAATGAGCATTAATTTGACTACACAACTTATTCCTATGAAGATACATTCAAAGTAAAAAAACGGGCTCAACTCGGACTGAAAGTGCATTTAAAGCAATAAAAACTGAAAATGAGTGTCACGCCTAAACCAAAGGACTTATGCACACATTTCAACATGTATTTAGTTCAGGTTGACCTCCTGAAGCCTAAATGAGCATTAATTTGACTACACAACTCATTCCTATGAAGGTACATTCAAAGTCACAAAACGTGCTCAACTAGGCCTGAAAGTGCATTTAAAGCAATAAAAACTCAAAATGAGTGTCACGCCTAAACCAAAGGACTTATGCACACATTTCAACATGTATTTAGTTCAGGTTGACATTCTGAAGCCTAAATGAGCATTAATTTGACTACACAACTTATTCCTATGAAGATACATTCAAAGTAAAAAAACGGGCTCAACTCGGACTGAAAGTGCATTTAAAGCAATAAAAACTGAAAATGAGTGTCACGCCTAAACCAAAGGACTTATGCACACATTTCAACATGTATTTAGTTCAGGTTGACCTCCTGAAGCCTAAATGAGCATTAATTTGACTACACAACTCATTCCTATGAAGGTACATTCAAAGTCACAAAACGTGCTCAACTAGGCCTGAAAGTGCATTTAAAGCAATAAAAACTCAAAATGAGTGTCACGCCTAAACCAAAGGACTTATGCACACATTTCAACATGTATTTAGTTCAGGTTGACCTCCTGAAGCCTAAATGAGCATTAATTTGACTACACAACTCATTCCTATGAAGGAACATTCAAAGGAAAAAAACGGGCTCAACTCGGACTGAAAGTACATTTAAAGCAATAAAAACTGAAAATGAGTGTCACGCCTAAACCAAAGGACTTATGCACACATTTCAACATGTATTTAGTTCAGGTTGACCTCCTGAAGCCTAAATGAGCATTAATTTGACTACACAACTCATTCCTATGAACGTACATTCAAAGTCACAAAACGTGCTCAACTAGGCCTGAAAGTGCATTTAAAGCAATAAAAACTCAAAATGAGTGTCACGCCTAAACCAAAGGACTTATGCACACATTTCAACATGTATTTAGTTCAGGTTGACATTCTGAAGCCTAAATGAGCATTAATTTGACTACACAACTTATTCCTATGAAGATACATTCAAAGTAAAAAAACGGGCTCAACTCGGACTGAAAGTGCATTTAAAGCAATAAAAACTGAAAATGAGTGTCACGCCTAAACCAAAGGACTTATGCACACATTTCAACATGTATTTAGTTCAGGTTGACCTCCTGAAGCCTAAATGAGCATTAATTTGACTACACAACTCATTCCTATGAAGGTACATTCAAAGTCACAAAACGTGCTCAACTAGGCCTGAAAGTGCATTTAAAGCAATAAAAACTCAAAATGAGTGTCACGCCTAAACCAAAGGACTTATGCACACATTTCAACATGTATTTAGTTCAGGTTGACATTCTGAAGCCTAAATGAGCATTAATTTGACTACACAACTTATTCCTATGAAGATACATTCAAAGTAAAAAAACGGGCTCAACTCGGACTGAAAGTGCATTTAAAGCAATAAAAACTGAAAATGAGTGTCACGCCTAAACCAAAGGACTTATGCACACATTTCAACATGTATTTAGTTCAGGTTGACCTCCTGAAGCCTAAATGAGCATTAATTTGACTACACAACTCATTCCTATGAAGGTACATTCAAAGTCACAAAACGTGCTCAACTAGGCCTGAAAGTGCATTTAAAGCAATAAAAACTCAAAATGAGTGTCACGCCTAAACCAAAGGACTTATGCACACATTTCAACATGTATTTAGTTCAGGTTGACATTCTGAAGCCTAAATGAGCATTAATTTGACTACACAACTTATTCCTATGAAGATACATTCAAAGTAAAAAAACGGGCTCAACTCGGACTGAAAGTGCATTTAAAGCAATAAAAACTGAAAATGAGTGTCACGCCTAAACCAAAGGACTTATGCACACATTTCAACATGTATTTAGTTCAGGTTGACGTTCTGAAGCCTAAATGAGCATTAATTTGACTACACAACTTATTCCTATGAAGATACATTCAAAGTAAAAAAACGTGCTCTACTCGGCCTGAAAATGCATTTAAAGCAATAAAAACTCAAAATGAGTGTCACGCCTAAACCAAAGGCCTTATGCACACATTTCAACATGTATTTAGTTCAGGTTGACCTCCTGAAGCCTAAATGAGCATTAATTTGACTACACAACTCATTCCTATGAAGGAACATTCAAAGGAAAAAAACGGGCTCAACTCGGACTGAAAGTACATTTAAAGCAATAAAAACTGAAAATGAGTGTCACGCCTAAACCAAAGGACTTATGCACACATTTCAACATGTATTTAGTTCAGGTTGACCTCCTGAAGCCTAAATGAGCATTAATTTGACTACACAACTCATTCCTATGAACGTACATTCAAAGTCACAAAACGTGCTCAACTAGGCCTGAAAGTGCATTTAAAGCAATAAAAACTCAAAATGAGTGTCACGCCTAAACCAAAGGACTTATGCACAAATTTCAACATGTATTTAGTTCAGGTTGACATTCTGAAGCCTAAATGAGCATTAATTTGACTACACAACTTATTCCTATGAAGATACATTCAAAGTAAAAAAACGGGCTCAACTCGGACTGAAAGTGCATTTAAAGCAATAAAAACTGAAAATGAGTGTCACGCCTAAACCAAAGGACTTATGCACACATTTCAACATTTATTTAGTTCAGGTTGACCTCCTGAAGCCTAAATGAGCATTAATTTGACTACACAACTCATTCCTATGAAGATATATTCAAAGTCACAAAACGTGCTCAACTAGGCCTGAAAGTGCATTTAAAGCAATAAAAACTCAAAATGAGTGTCACGCCTAAACCAAAGGACTTATGCACACATTTCAACATGTATTTAGTTCAGGTTGACATTCTGAAGCCTAAATGAGCATTAATTTGACTACACAACTTATTCCTATGAAGATACATTCAAAGTAAAAAAACGGGCTCAACTCGGACTGAAAGTGCATTTAAAGCAATAAAAACTGAAAATGAGTGTCACGCCTAAACCAAAGGACTTATGCACACATTTCAACATGTATTTAGTTCAGGTTGACCTCCTGAAGCCTAAATGAGCATTAATTTGACTACACAACTCATTCCTATGAAGGTACATTCAAAGTCACAAAACGTGCTCAACTAGGCCTGAAAGTGCATTTAAAGCAATAAAAACTCAAAATGAGTGTCACGCCTAAACCAAAGGACTTATGCACACATTTCAACATGTATTTAGTTCAGGTTGACATTCTGAAGCCTAAATGAGCATTAATTTGACTACACAACTTATTCCTATGAAGATACATTCAAAGTAAAAAAACGGGCTCAACTCGGACTGAAAGTGCATTTAAAGCAATAAAAACTGAAAATGAGTGTCACGCCTAAACCAAAGGACTTATGCACACATTTCAACATGTATTTAGTTCAGGTTGACCTCCTGAAGCCTAAATGAGCATTAATTTGACTACACAACTCATTCCTATGAAGGTACATTCAAAGTCACAAAACGTGCTCTACTCGGCCTGAAAATGCATTTAAAGCAAGAAAAAATCAAAATGAGTGTCACACCTAAACCTACATTTAAAGTAAAAAAATGTGCTCTACTCGGCCTGAAAATGCATTTAAAGCAATAAAAACTCAAATTGAGTGTCACGCCTAAACCAAAGGACTTATACACACATTTCAACATGTATTTAATTCAGGTTGACATTCTGAAGCCTAAATGAGCATTATTTTGTCTAAACAACTCATTCCTATGAAGGTACATTCAAAGTCACAAAACGTGCTCAACTAGGCCTGAAAGTACATTTAAAGCAATAAAATCTCAAAATGAGTTTCACGCCTAAATCAAAGGACTTATGCACACATTTCAACATGTATTTAGTTTAGGTTGACCTCCTGAAGCCTAAATGAGCATTAATTTGATCACACAACTCATTCCCATGAAGATACATTCAAAGTCAGTAAGTGCCCTGCTCTGTCTGAAAATGCATTTGAATCAATAAAAACTAAAATTGAGTGTCATGCCTAAGCCAAAGGCCGTCTGCACACATTTCAACGTCTAAAGTGTTGTTTCCGATGCGTGCTAGTGTATGTGTGCGTGCGTGCGTGTGTGAGAGTGTGTAGGTGTGTGCGTGTGTTTGTGTGGGTGCATGCGTGTGTGTGTGCGTGTGTGTGTTGTGCGCACCCCCCCCCCCAAAAAAAAGTACTGTATTCGGATAAAAATGACGAATTACTCAGAGGTTTTAACTTTTGCTTGCACTTGATTTGTTCTGACACCGACGACGTCCACCAATGACAGCCCGAGTGGATCTAACCCACGTGGTGTGAGAGCAGGGGGAGGTGAAAAGATGCAAAGCCTAGGTGATTGGCTGTGCATCTTTCAGTCTTCCACGTGGGTTAGTCTTTGATCTTCAATCAGTGTCCAAATGTTGTTTACATGCGTAGCGTGTGCGGATGTGTGTGCCTCTCATGAGTTTGTGTGTGTGTTTGCGCGCGCGTGATCGTGTGCCCATACATGTGTGAGTGTTTCTTTGATCTAAATCATCGTTGGTGTGTTGTTTACGATACGTGCTCGTCTGTGCGTACGTTTGTGTGAGGTGTGTGCGTGCTTTTGTGTGTGTGCTTGCTGCGTGCTGGCGCGCTCGGAAGCGTGTGTGTCACAGAGAAAGAGAGGGAGCGGGATCGCTGGCCTGTATGTACTCTATGTGAAACACACAGGACATAGGTAATTACGTCCCTTTCACATTTTTTGGCTTTTTTAAAAATAAAACTTATTTTCATCAATGGTTCATAATGAGTGTCACGCCTAGACCAAATGACTTATGCACACATTTCAACATTTATTTAGTTCAGGTTGACCTCCTGAAGCCTAAATGAGCGTTAATTTGACCACACAACTCATTCCTATGAAGGAACATTCAAAGTAAAAAAACGGGCTCAACTCGGACTGAAAGTGCATTTAAAGCAATAAAAACTGAAAATGAGTGTCACGCCTAAACCAAAGGACTTATGCACACATTTCAACATGTATTTAGTTCAGGGTGACATTCTGAAGCCTAAATGAGCATTAATTTGATCACACAACTCATTCCTATGAAGGAACATTCAAAGTAAAAAAACGGGCTCAACTCGGACTGAAAGTGCATTTAAAGCAATAAAAACTGAAAATGAGTGTCACGCCTAAACCAAAGGACTTATGCACACATTTCAACATGTATTTAGTTCAGGTTGACGTCCTGAAGCCTAAATGAGCATTAATTTGACTACACAACTTATTCCTATGAAGATACATTCAAAGTAAAAAAACGGGCTCAACTCGGACTGAAAGTGCATTTAAAGCAATAAAAACTGAAAATGAGTGTCACGCCTAAACCAAAGGACTTATGCACACATTTCAACATGTATTTAGTTCAGGTTGACCTCCTGAAGCCTAAATGAGCATTAATTTGACTACACAACTCATTCCTATGAAGGTACATTCAAAGTCACAAAACGTGCTCAACTAGGCCTGAAAGTGCATTTAAAGCAATAAAAACTCAAAATGAGTGTCACGCCTAAACCAAAGGACTTATGCACACATTTCAACATGTATTTAGTTCAGGTTGACATTCTGAAGCCTAAATGAGCATTAATTTGACTACACAACTTATTCCTATGAAGATACATTCAAAGTAAAAAAACGGGCTCAACTCGGACTGAAAGTGCATTTAAAGCAATAAAAACTGAAAATGAGTGTCACGCCTAAACCAAAGGACTTATGCACACATTTCAACATGTATTTAGTTCAGGTTGACCTCCTGAAGCCTAAATGAGCATTAATTTGACTACACAACTCATTCCTATGAAGGTACATTCAAAGTCACAAAACGTGCTCAACTAGGCCTGAAAGTGCATTTAAAGCAATAAAAACTCAAAATGAGTGTCACGCCTAAACCAAAGGACTTATGCACACATTTCAACATGTATTTAGTTCAGGTTGACATTCTGAAGCCTAAATGAGCATTAATTTGACTACACAACTTATTCCTATGAAGATACATTCAAAGTAAAAAAACGGGCTCAACTCGGACTGAAAGTCCATTTAAAGCAATAAAAACTGAAAATGAGTGTCACGCCTAAACCAAAGGACTTATGCACACATTTCAACATGTATTTAGTTCAGGTTGACCTCCTGAAGCCTAAATGAGCATTAATTTGACTACACAACTCATTCCTATGAAGGTACATTCAAAGTCACAAAACGTGCTCTACTCGGCCTGAAAATGCATTTAAAGCAAGAAAAAATCAAAATGAGTGTCCCACCTAAACCTACATTTAAAGTAAAAAAATGTGCTCTACTCGGCCTGAAAATGCATTTAAAGCAATAAAAACTCAAAATGAGTGTCACGCCTAAACCAAAGGACTTATGCACACATTTCAACATGTATTTAGTTTAGGTTGACCTCCTGAAGCCTAAATGAGCATTAATTTGATCACACAACTCATTCCCATGAAGATACATTCAAAGTCAGTAAGTGCCCTGCTCTGTCTGAAAATGCATTTGAATCAATAAAAACTAAAATTGAGTGTCATGCCTAAGCCAAAGGCCGTCTGCACACATTTCAACGTCTAAAGTGTTGTTTCCGATGCGTGCTAGTGTATGTGTGCGTGCGTGCGTGTGTGAGAGTGTGTAGGTGTGTGCGTGTGTTTGTGTGTGTTTGTGTGGGTGCATGCGTGTGTGTGTGCGTGTGTGTGTTGTGCGCACCCCCCCCCCCCAAAAAAAGTACTGTATTCGGATAAAAATGACGAATTACTCAGAGGTTTTAACTTTTGCTTGCACTTGATTTGTTCTGACACCGACGACGTCCACCAATGACAGCCCGAGTGGATCTAACCCACGTGGTGTGAGAGCAGGGGGAGGTGAAAAGATGCAAAGCCTAGGTGATTGGCTGTGCATCTTTCAGTCTTCCACGTGGGTTAGTCTTTGATCTTCAATCAGTGTCCAAATGTTGTTTACATGCGTAGCGTGTGCGGATGTGTGTGCCTCTCATGAGTTTGTGTGTGTGTTTGCGCGCGCGTGATCGTGTGCCCATACATGTGTGAGTGTTTCTTTGATCTAAATCATCGTTGGTGTGTTGTTTACGATACGTGCTCGTCTGTGCGTACGTTTGTGTGAGGTGTGTGCGTGCTTTTGTGTGTGTGCTTGCTGCGTGCTGGCGCGCTCGGAAGCGTGTGTGTCACAGAGAAAGAGAGGGAGCGGGATCGCTGGCCTGTATGTACTCTATGTGAAACACACAGGACATTTGTAATTTCGTCCCTTTCACATTTTTTGGCTTTTTTAAAAATAAAACTTATTTTCATCAATGGTTCATAATGAGTGTCACGCCTAGACCAAATGACTTATGCACACATTTCAACATTTATTTAGTTCAGGTTGACCTCCTGAAGCCTAAATGAGCGTTAATTTGACCACACAACTCATTCCTATGAAGGAACATTCAAAGTAAAAAAACGGGCTCAACTCGGACTGAAAGTGCATTTAAAGCAATAAAAACTGAAAATGAGTGTCACGCCTAAACCAAAGGACTTATGCACACATTTCAACATGTATTTAGTTCAGGTTGACATTCTGAAGCCTAAATGAGCATTAATTTGATCACACAACTCATTCCTATGAAGGAACATTCAAAGTAAAAAAACGGGCTCAACTCGTACTGAAAGTGCATTTAAAGCAATAAAAACTGAAAATGAGTTTCACGCCTAAATCAAAGGACTTATGCACACATTTCAACATGTATTTAGTTTAGGTTGACCTCCTGAAGCCTAAATGAGCATTAATTTGATCACACAACTCATTCCCATGAAGATACATTCAAAGTCAGTAAGTGCCCTGCTCTGTCTGAAAATGCATTTGAATCAATAAAAACTAAAATTGAGTGTCATGCCTAAACCAAAGGACGTCTGCACACATTTCAACGTCCAAAGTGTTGTTTCCGATGCGTGCTAGTGTATGTGTGCGTGCGTGTGTGTGCTTGCTGCGTGCTGGCGCGCTCGGAAGCGTGTGTGTGACAGAGAAAGAGAGGGAGCGGGATCGCTGGCCTGTATGTACTCTATGTGAAACACACAGGACATTTGTAATTTCGTCCCTTTCACATTTTTTGGCTTTTTAAAAAATAAAACTTATTTTCATCAATGGTTCATAATGAGTGTCACGCCTAGACCAAATGACTTATGCACACATTTCAAAATTTATTTAGTTCAGGTTGACCTCCTGAAGCCTAAATGAGCGTTAATTTGACCACACAACTCATTCCTATGAAGATATATTCAAAGTTACAAAACGTGCTCAACTAGGCCTGAAAGTGCATTTAAAGCAATAAACACTCAAATTGAGTGTCACACCAAAACCAAAGGACTTATGCACACATTTCAACATGTATTTAGTTCTGGTTGACCTCCTGAAGCCTAAATGAGCATTAATTTGACTACACAACTCATTCCTATGAAGGTACATTCAAAGTCACAAAACGTGCTCAACTAGGCCTGAAAGTGCATTTAAAGCAATAAAAACTCAAAATGAGTGTCACACCTAAACCAAAGGATTTATGCACACATTTCAACATGTATTTAGTTCAGGTTGACATTCTGAAGCCTAAATGAGCATTAATTTGACTACACAACTTATTCCTATGAAGATACATTCAAAGTCAAAAAACGTGCTCAACTCAGCCTGAAAGTGCATTTAAAGCAATAAAAACTCAAATTGAGCGTCACGCCTAAACCAAAGGCCTTATGCACACATTTGAACATGTATTTAGTTCAGGTTGACCTCCTGAAGCCTAAATGAGCATTAATTTGACTACACATCCCATTCCTATGAAGATACATTCAAAGAAAAAAAACGTGCTCTACTCGGCCTGAAAATGCATTTAAAGCAATAAAAACTCAAATTGAGTGTCACACCTAAACCAAAGGATTTATGCACACATTTCAACATGTATTTAGTTCAGGCTGACCCCCTGAAGCCTAAATTAGCATTAATTTGACTACACAACTTATTCCTATGAAGATACATTCAAAGTAAAAAAACGTGCTCTACTCGGCCTGAAAATGCATTTAAAGCAATAAAAACTCAAAATGAGTGTCACACCTAAACCAAAGGATTTATGCACACATTTCAACATGTATTTAGTTCAGGTTGACGTCCTGAAGCCTAAATGAGCATTAATTTGACTACACAACTTATTCCTATGAAGATACATTCAAAGTAAAAAAACGTGCTCTACTCGGCCTGAAAATGCATTTAAAGCAATAAAAACTCAAAATGAGTGTCACGCCTAAACCAAAGGCCTTATGCACACATTTCAACATGTATTTAGTTCAGGTTGACCTCCTGAAGCCTAAATGAGCATTAATTTGACTACACAACTCATTCCTATGAAGGAACATTCAAAGGAAAAAAACGGGCTCAACTCGGACTGAAAGTACATTTAAAGCAATAAAAACTGAAAATGAGTGTCACGCCTAAACCAAAGGACTTATGCACACATTTCAAAATGTATTTAGTTCAGGTTGACCTCCTGAAGCCTAAATGAGCATTAATTTGACTACACAACTCATTCCTATGAAGGTACATTCAAAGTCACAAAACGTGCTCAACTAGGCCTGAAAGTGCATTTAAAGCAATAAAAACTCAAAATGAGTGTCACGCCTAAACCAAAGGACTTATGCACAAATTTCAACATGTATTTAGTTCAGGTTGACATTCTGAAGCCTAAATGAGCATTAATTTGACTACACAACTTATTCCTATGAAGATACATTCAAAGTAAAAAAACGGGCTCAACTCGGACTGAAAGTGCATTTAAAGCAATAAAAACTGAAAATGAGTGTCACGCCTAAACCAAAGGACTTATGCACACATTTCAACATGTATTTAGTTCAGGTTGACCTCCTGAAGCCTAAATGAGCATTAATTTGACTACACAACTCATTCCTATGAAGATATATTCAAAGTCACAAAACGTGCTCAACTAGGCCTGAAAGTGCATTTAAAGCAATAAAAACTCAAAATGAGTGTCACGCCTAAACCAAAGGACTTATGCACACATTTCAACATGTATTTAGTTCAGGTTGACATTCTGAAGCCTAAATGAGCATTAATTTGACTACACAACTTATTCCTATGAAGATACATTCAAAGTAAAAAAACGGGCTCAACTCGGCCTGAAAGTGCATTTAAAGCAATAAAAACTGAAAATGAGTGTCACGCCTAAACCAAAGGACTTATGCACACATTTCAACATGTATTTAGTTCAGGTTGACCTCCTGAAGCCTAAATGAGCATTAATTTGACTACACAACTCATTCCTATGAAGGTACATTCAAAGTCACAAAACGTGCTCAACTAGGCCTGAAAGTGCATTTAAAGCAATAAAAACTCAAAATGAGTGTCACGCCTAAACCAAAGGACTTATGCACACATTTCAACATGTATTTAGTTCAGGTTGACATTCTGAAGCCTAAATGAGCATTAATTTGACTACACAACTTATTCCTATGAAGATACATTCAAAGTAAAAAAACGGGCTCAACTCGGACTGAAAGTGCATTTAAAGCAATAAAAACTGAAAATGAGTGTCACGCCTAAACCAAAGGACTTATGCACACATTTCAACATGTATTTAGTTCAGGTTGACATTCTGAAGCCTAAATGAGCATTTATTTGACTACACAACTCATTCCTATGAAGGTACATTCAAAGTCACAAAACGTGCTCAACTAGGCCTGAAAGTGCATTTAAAGCAATAAAAACTCAAAATGAGTGTCACGCCTAAACCAAAGGACTTATGCACACATTTCAACATGTATTTAGTTCAGGTTGACATTCTGAAGCCTAAATGAGCATTAATTTGACTACACAACTTATTCCTATGAAGATACATTCAAAGTAAAAAAACTTGCTCAACTCAGCCTGAAAGTGCATTTAAAGCATTAAAAACTCAAATTGAGCGTCACACCTAAACCAAAGGCCTTATGCACACATTTGAACATGTATTTAGTTCAGGTTGACCTCCTGAAGCCTAAATGAGCATTAATTTGACTACACATCCCATTCCTATGAAGATACATTCAAAGTAAAAAAACGTGCTCTACTCGGCCTGAAAATGCATTTAAAGCAATAAAAACTCAAATTGAGTGTCACACCTAAACCAAAGGATTTATGCACACATTTCAACATGTATTTAGTTCAGGCTGACCCCCTGAAGCCTAAATGAGCATTAATTTGACTACACAACTCATTCCTATGAAGATACATTCAAAGTCAAAAAACGTGCTCTACTCGGCCTGAAAATGCATTTAAAGCAATAAAAACTCAAAATGAGTGTCACGCCTAAACCAAAGGACTTATGCACACATTTCAACATGTATTTTGTTCAGGTTGACCGCCTGAAGCCTAAATGAGCATTAATTTGACTACACAACTCATTCCTATGAAGGAACATTCAAAGTAAAAAAACGGGCTCAACTCGGACTGAAAGTGCATTTAAAGCAATAAAAACTGAAAATGAGTGTCACGCCTAAACCAAAGGACTTATGCACACATTTCAACATGTATTTAGTTCAGGTTGACCTCCTGAAGCCTAAATGAGCATTAATTTGACTACACAACTCATTCCTATGAAGGTACATTCAAAGTCACAAAACGTGCTCAACTAGGCCTGAAAGTGCATTTAAAGCAATAAAAACTCAAAATGAGTGTCACGCCTAAACCAAAGGACTTATGCACACATTTCAACATGTATTTAGTTCAGGTTGACATTCTGAAGCCTAAATGAGCATTAATTTGACTACACAACTTATTCCTATGAAGATACATTCAAAGTCAAAAAACGTGCTCAACTCAGCCTGAAAGTGCATTTAAAGCAATAAAAACTCAAATTGAGCGTCACGCCTAAACCAAAGGCCTTATGCACACATTTGAACATGTATTTAGTTCAGGTTGACCTCCTGAAGCCTAAATGAGCATTAATTTGACTACACATCCCATTCCTATGAAGATACATTCAAAGAAAAAAAACGTGCTCTACTCGGCCTGAAAATGCATTTAAAGCAATAAAAACTCAAATTGAGTGTCACACCTAAACCAAAGGATTTATGCACACATTTCAACATGTATTTAGTTCAGGCTGACCCCCTGAAGCCTAAATGAGCATTAATTTGACTACACAACTCATTCCTATGAAGATACATTCAAACTCAGAAACGTGCTCAACTAGGCCTGAAAATGCATTTAAAGCAATAAAAACTCAAATTGAGCGTCACGCCTAAACCAAAGGACTTATGCACACATTTCAACATGTATTTAGTTCAGGCTGACCACCTGAAGCCTAAATGAGCATTAATTTGACTACACAACTCATTCCTATGAAGATACATTCAAAGTCAAAAAACGTGCTCAACTAGGCATGAAAGTGCATTTAAAGCAATAAATACTCAAAATGATTGTCACGGCTAAACCAAAGGCCTTATGCACACATTTCAACATGTATTTAGTTCAGGTTGACCTCCTGAAGCCTAAATGAGCATTAATTTCACTACACAACTCATTCCTATGAAGGTACATTCAAAGTCAAAAAACGGGCTCAACTCGGCCTGAAAGTGCATTTAAAGAAATAAAAACTCAAATTGAGTGCCCCGGGCCGGCGGCCAAGTTAAAAAAATTAATAATCCCCGTTCAGTCTCAATGGCAGGGTGCGGGCCGGCCCGGCGGCGATTGCGGCGGGCAGCAGGCCTCTTGGACAGGTTGAGAGATAAAAAAATAATAATTCCCATGCAGTCTCAATGGCGGGGTGCGGGCCGGCCCGGCGGCGATTGCGGCGGGCAGCAGGCCTCTTGGACAGGTTGAGAGATAAAAAAATAATAATTCCCGTGCAGTCTCAATGGCGGGGTGCGGGCCGGCCCGGCGGACGAGTGTGGCCGGGGAAGAGGCCTCTTGGCCGGGGTGAATATGTTGGAATGCGGCGCGCGTAAATAGAAGCGGCTGGAGGTACCGGGGGCGAAGCCCGCCCCGGCCCGGAGGCCGAGTTAAAAAAAAAAATAATCCCCGTTCAGTCTCAATGGCGGGGTGCGGGCCGGCCCGGCGGCGAGTGCGGCGGGCAGCAGGCCTCTTGGACAGGTTGAGAGATAAAAAAAATAATAATTCCCGTGCAGTCTCAATGGCGGGGTGCGGGCCGGGGAATAGGCCTCTTGGCCGGGGTGAATAGTGTTGGAACACGGCCCGCGGAAATAGTAGCGGCTGGAGGTACCGGGGGCGATGCCCGCCCCGGCCCGGCGGCCAAGTTAAAAAAATAAATAATCCCCGTTCAGTCTCAATGGCAGGGTGCGGGCCGGCCCGGCGGCGATTGCGGCGGGCAGCAGGCCTCTTGGACAGGTTGAGAGATAAAAAAATAATAATTCCCATGCAGTCTCAATGGCGGGGTGCGGGCCGGGGAATAGGCCTCTTGGCCGGGGTGAATAGTGTTGGAACACGGCCCGCGGAAATAGTAGCGGCTGGAGGTACCGGGGGCGATGCCCGCCCCGGCCCGGCGGCCAAGTTAAAAAAATAAATAATCCCCGTTCAGTCTTAATGGCAGGGTGCGGGCCGGCCCGGCGGCGATTGCGGCGGGCAGCAGGCCTCTTGGACAGGTTGAGAGATAAAAAAATAATAATTCCCATGCAGTCTCAATGGCGGGGTGCGGGCCGGGGAATAGGCCTCTTGGCCGGGGTGAATAGTGTTGGAACACGGCCCGCGGAAATAGTAGCGGCTGGAGGTACCGGGGGCGATGCCCGCCCCGGGCCGGCGGCCAAGTTAAAAAAATAAATAATCCCCGTTCAGTCTCAATGGCAGGGTGCGGGCCGGCCCGGCGGCGATTGCGGCGGGCAGCAGGCCTCTTGGACAGGTTGAGAGATATAAAAATAATAATTCCCGTGCAGTCTCAATGGCGGGGTGCGGGCCGGCCCGGCGGACGAGTGTGGCCGGGGAAGAGGCCTCTTGGCCGGGGTGAATATGTTGGAACGCGGCGCGCGTAAATAGAAGCGGCTGGAGGTACCGGGGGCGAAGCCCGCCCCGGCCCGGAGGCCGAGTTAAAAAAAATAATAATCCCCGTTCAGTCTCAATGGCGGGGTGCGGGCCGGCCCGGCGGCGAGTGCGGCGGGCAGCAGGCCTCTTGGACAGGTTGAGAGATAAAAAAATAATAATTCCCGTGCAGTCTCAATGGCGGGGTGCGGGCCGGGGAATAGGCCTCTTGGCCGGGGTGAATAGTGTTGGAACACGGCCCGCGGAAATAGTAGCGGCTGGAGGTACCGGGGGCGATGCCCGCCCCGGCCCGGCGGCCAAGTTAAAAAAATAAATAATCCCCGTTCAGTCTCGATGGCAGGGTGCGGGCCGGCCCGGCGGCGATTGCGGCGGGCAGCAGGCCTCTTGGACAGGTTGAGAGATAAAAAAATAATAATTCCCATGCAGTCTCAATGGCGGGGTGCGGGCCGGGGAATAGGCCTCTTGGCCGGGGTGAATAGTGTTGGAACACGGCCCGCGGAAATAGTAGCGGCTGGAGGTACCGGGGGCGATGCCCGCCCCGGGCCGGCGGCCAAGTTAAAAAAATAAATAATCCCCGTTCAGTCTCAATGGCAGGGTGCGGGCCGGCCCGGCGGCGAGTGCGGCGGGCAGCAGGCCTCTTGGACAGGTTGAGAGATAAAAAAAATAATAATTCCCGTTCAGTCTCAATGGCAGGGTGCGGGCCGGCCCGGGGGCGAGTGCGGCGGGCAGCAGGCCTCTTGGACAGGTTGAGAGATAAAAAAATAATAATTCCCGTGCAGTCTCAATGGCGGGGTGCGGGCCGGGGAATAGGCCTCTTGGCCGGGGTGAATATGTTGGAACGCGGCGCCCGTAAATAGAAGCGGCTGGAGGTACCGGGGGCGAAGCCCGCCCCGGCCCGGAGGCCGAGTTAAAAAAAATAATAATCCCCGTTCAGTCTCAATGGCGGGGTGCGGGCCGGCCCGGCGGCGAGTGTGGCGGGCAGCAGGCCTCTTGGACAGGTTGAGAGATAAAAAAATAATAATTCCCGTGCAGTCTCAATGGCGGGGTGCGGGCCGGGGAATAGGCCTCTTGGCCGGGGTGAATAGTGTTGGAACACGGCCCGCGGAAATAGTAGCGGCTGGAGGTACCGGGGGCGATGCCCGTCCTGGGCCGGCGGCCAAGTTAAAAGAATAAATAATCCCCGTTCAGTCTCAATGGCAGGGTGCGGGCCGGCCCGGCGGCGATTGCGGCGGGCAGCAGGCCTCTTGGACAGGTTGAGAGATAAAAAAATAATAATTCCCGTGCAGTCTCAATGGCGGTGTGCGGGCCGGCCCGGCGGACGAGTGTGGCCGGGGAAGAGGCCTCTTTGCCGGGGTGAATATGTTGGAACGCGGCGCGCGTAAATAGAAGCGGCTGGAGGTACCGGGGGCGAAGCCCGCCCCGGCCCGGAGGCCGAGTTAAAAAAAATAATAATCCCCGTTCAGTCTCAATGGCGGGGTGCGGGCCGGCCCGGCGGCGAGTGCGGCGGGCAGCAGGCCTCTTGGACAGGTTGAGAGATAAAAAAATAATAATTCCCGTGCAGTCTCAATGGCGGGGTGCGGGCCGGGGAATAGGCCTCTTGGCCGGGGTGAATAGTGTTGGAACACGGCCCGCGGAAATAGTAGCGGCTGGAGGTACCGGGGGCGATGCCCGCCCCGGCCCGGCGGCCAAGTTGAAAAAATAAATAATCCCCGTTCAGTCTCAATGGCAGGGTGCGGGCCGGCCCGGCGGCGATTGCGGCGGGCAGCAGGCCTCTTGGACAGGTTGAGAGATAAAAAAATAATAATTCCCATGCAGTCTCAATGGCGGGGTGCGGGCCGGGGAATAGGCCTCTTGGCCGGGGTGAATAGTGTTGGAACACGGCCCGCGGAAATAGTAACGGCTGGAGGTACCGGGGGCGATGCCCGCCCCGGGCCGGCGGCCAAGTTAAAAAAATAAATAATCCCCGTTCAGTCTCAATGGCAGGGTGCGGGCCGGCCCGGCGGCGATTGCGGCGGGCAGCAGGCCTCTTGGACAGGTTGAGAGATATAAAAATAATAATTCCCGTGCAGTCTCAACGGCGGGGTGCGGGCCGGCCCGGCGGACGAGTGTGGCCGGGGAATAGGCCTCTTGGCCGGGGTGAATATGTTGGAACGCGGCGCGCGTAAATAGAAGCGGCTGGAGGTACCGGGGGCGAAGCCCGCCCCGGCCCGGAGGCCGAGTTAAAAAAAATAATAATCCCCGTTCAGTCTCAATGGCGGGGTGCGGGCCGGCCCGGCGGCGAGTGCGGCGGGCAGCAGGCCTCTTGGACAGGTTGAGAGATAAAAAAAATTATAATTCCCGTGCAGTCTCAATGGCGGGGTGCGGGCCGGGGAATAGGCCTCTTGGCCGGGGTGAATAGTGTTGGAACACGGCCCGCGGAAATAGTAGCGGCTGGAGGTACCGGGGGCGATGCCCGCCCCGGCCCGGCGGCCAAGTTAAAAAAATAAATAATCCCCGTTCAGTCTCAATGGCAGGGTGCGGGCCGGCCCGGCGGCGATTGCGGCGGGCAGCAGGCCTCTTGGACAGGTTGAGAGATAAAAAAATAATAATTCCCATGCAGTCTCAATGGCGGGGTGCGGGCCGGGGAATAGGCCTCTTGGCCGGGGTGAATATGTTGGAACGCGGCGCGCGTAAATAGAAGCGGCTGGAGGTACCGGGGGCGAAGCCCGCCCCGGCCCCGAGGCCGAGTTAAAAAAAATAATAATCCCCGTTCAGTCTCAATGGCGGGGTGCGGGACGGCCCGGCGGCGAGTGCGGCGGGCAGCAGGCCTCTTGGACAGGTTGAGAGATAAAAAAATAATAATTCCCATGCAGTCTCAATGGCGGGGTGCGGGCCGGGGAATAGGCCTCTTGGCCGGGGTGAATAGTGTTGGAACACGGCCCGCGGAAATAGTAGCGGCTGGAGGTACCGGGGGCGATGCCCGCCCCGGCCCGGCGGCCAAGTTAAAAAAATAAATAATTCCCGTTCAGTCTCAATGGCGGGGTGCGGGCCGGCCCGGCGGCAATTGCGGCGGGCAGCAGGCATCTTGGACAGGTTGAGAGATAAAAAAATAATAATTCCCATGCAGTCTCAATGGCGGGGTGCGGGCCGGGGAATAGGCCTCTTGGCCGGGGTGAATGTGTTGGAACGCGGCGCGCGTAAATAGAAGCGGCTGGAGGTACCGGGGGCGAAGCCCGCCCCGGCCCGGAGGCCGAGTTAAAAAAAATAATAATCCCCGTTCAGTCTCAATGGCGGGGTGCGGGCCGGCCCGGCGGCGAGTGCGGCGGGCAGCAGGCCTCTTGGACAGGTTGAGAGATAAAAAAATAATAATTCCCGTGTAGTCTCAATGGCGGGGTGCGGGCCGGGGAATAGGCCTCTTGGCCGGGGTGAATAGTGTTGGAACACGGCCCGCGGAAATAGTAGCGGCTGGAGGTACCGGGGGCGATGCCCGCCCCGGGCCGGCGGCCAAGTTAAAAAAATAAATAATCCCCGTTCAGTCTCAATGGCAGGGTGCGGGCCGGCCCGGCGGCGAGTGCGGCGGGCAGCAGGCCTCTTGGACAGGTTGAGAGATAAAAAAATAATAATTCCCGTTCAGTCTCAATCGCAGGGTGCGGGCCGGCCCGGCGGCAATTGCGGCGGGCAGCAGGCCTCTTGGACAGGTTGAGAGATAAAAAAATAATAATACCCATGCAGTCTCAATGGCGGGGTGCGGGCCGGGGAATAGGCCTCTTGGCCGGGGTGGATAGTGTTGGAACACGGCCCGCGGAAATAGTAACGGCTGGAGGTACCGGGGGCGATGCCCGCCCCGGCCCGGCGGCCAAGTTAAAAAAATAAATAATCCCCGTTCAGTCTCAATGGCAGGGTGCGGGCCGGCCCGGCGGCGATTGCGGCGGGCAGCAGGCCTCTTGGACAGGTTGAGAGATATAAAAATAATAATTCCCGTGCAGTCTCAACGGCGGGGTGCGGGCCGGCCCGGCGGACGAGTGTGGCCGGGGAATAGGCCTCTTGGCCGGGGTGAATATGTTGGAACGCGGCGCGCGTAAATAGAAGCGGCTGGAGGTACCGGGGGCGAAGCCCGCCCCGGCCCGGAGGCCGAGTTAAAAAAAATAATAATCCCCGTTCAGTCTCAATGGCGGGGTGCGGGCCGGCCCGGCGGCGAGTGCGGCGGGCAGCAGGCCTCTTGGACAGGTTGAGAGATAAAAAAATTATAATTCCGTGCAGTCTCAATGGCGGGGTGCGGGCCGGGGAATAGGCCTCTTGGCCGGGGTGAATAGTGTTGGAACACGGCCCGCGGAAATAGTAGCGGCTGGAGGTACCGGGGGCGATGCCCGCCCCGGCCCGGCGGCCAAGTTAAAAAAATAAATAATCCCCGTTCAGTCTCAATGGCAGGGTGCGGGCCGGCCCGGCGGCGATTGCGGCGGGCAGCAGGCCTCTTGGACAGGTTGAGAGATAAAAAAATAATAATTCCCATGCAGTCTCAATGGCGGGGTGCGGGCCGGGGAATAGGCCTCTTGGCCGGGGTGAATAGTGTTGGAACACGGCCCGCGGAAATAGTAGCGGCTGGAGGTACCGGGGGCGATGCCCGCCCCGGGCCGGCGGCCAAGTTAAAAAAATAAATAATCCCCGTTCAGTCTCAATGGCAGGGTGCGGGCCGGCCCGGCGGCGAGTGCGGCGGGCAGCAGGCCTCTTGGACAGGGTGAGAGATAAAAAAATAATAATTCCCGTTCAGTCTCAATGGCAGGGTGCGGGCCGGCCCGGCGGCAATTGCGGCGGGCAGCAGGCCTCTTGGACAGGTTGAGAGATAAAAAAATAATAATTCCCATGCAGTCTCAATGGCGGGGTGCGGGCCGGGGAATAGGCCTCTTGGCCGGGGTGAATATGTTGGAACGCGGCGCGGGTAAATAGAAGCGGCTGGAGGTACCGGGGGCGAAGCCCGCCCCGGCCCGGAGGCCGAGTTAAAAAAAATAATAATCCCCGTTCAGTCTCAATGGCGGGGTGCGGGCCGGCCCGGCGGCGAGTGCGGCGGGCAGCAGGCCTCTTGGACAGGTTGAGAGATAAAAAAATAATAATTCCCATGCAGTCTCAATGGCGGGGTGCGGGCCGGGGAATAGGCCTCTTGGCCGGGGTGAATAGTGTTGGAACACGGCCCGCGGAAATAGTAACGGCTGGAGGTACCGGGGGCGATGCCCGCCCCGGCCCGGTGGCAAAGTTAAAAAAATAAATAATCCCCGTTCAGTCTCAATGGCAGGGTGCGGGCCGGCCCGGCGGCGATTGCGGCGGGCAGCAGGCCTCTTGGACAGGTTGAGAGATAAAAAAAATAATAATTCCCATGCAGTCTCAATGGCGGGGTGCGGGCCGGGGAATAGGCCTCTTGGCCGGGGTGAATATGTTGGAACGCGGCGCGCGTAAATAGAAGCGGCTGGAGGTACCGGGGGCGAAGCCCGCCCCGGCCCGGAGGCCGAGTTAAAAAAAATAATAATCCCCGTTCAGTCTCAATGGCGGGGTGCGGGCCGGCCCGGCGGCGAGTGCGGCGGGCAGCAGGCCTCTTGGACAGGTTGAGAGATAAAAAAATAATAATTCCCATGCAGTCTCAATGGCGGGGTGCGGGCCGGGGAATAGGCCTCTTGGCCGGGGTGAATAGTGTTGGAACACGGCCCGCGGAAATAGTAGCGGCTGGAGGTACCGGGGGCGATGCCCGCCCCGGCCCGGCGGCCAAGTTAAAAAAAGAAATAATCCCGTTCAGTCTCAATGGCAGGGTGCGGGCCGGCCCGGCGGCGATTGCGGCGGGCAGCAGGCCTCTTGGACAGGTTGAGAGATAAAAAAATAATAATTCCCATGCAGTCTCAATGGCGGGGTGCGGGCCGGGGAATAGGCCTCTTGGCCGGGGTGAATATGTTGGAACGCGGCGCGCGTAAATAGAAGCGGCTGGAGGTACCGGGGGCGAAGCCCGCCCCGGCCCGGAGGCCGAGTTAAAAAAAATAATAATCCCCGTTCAGTCTCAATGGCGGGGTGCGCGCCGGCCCGGCGGCGAGTGCGGCGGGCAGCAGGCCTCTTGGACAGGTTGAGAGATAAAAAAATAATAATTCCCATGCAGTCTCAATGGCGGGGTGCGGGCCGGGGAATAGGCCTCTTGGCCGGGGTGAATAGTGTTGGAACACGGCCCGCGGAAATAGTAACGGCTGGAGGTACCGGGGGCGATGCCCGCCCCGGCCCGGCGGCAAAGTTAAAAAAATAAATAATCCCCGTTCAGTCTCAATGGCAGGGTGCGGGCCGGCCCGGCGGCGATTGCGGCGGGCAGCAGGCCTCTTGGACAGGTTGAGAGATAAAAAAATAATAATTCCCATGCAGTCTCAATGGCGGGGTGCGGGCCGGGGAATAGGCCTCTTGGCCGGGGTGAATATGTTGGAACGCGGCGCGCGTAAATAGAAGCGGCTGGAGGTACCGGGGGCGAAGCCCGCCCCGGCCCGGAGGCCGAGTTAAAAAAAATAATAATCCCCGTTCAGTCTCAATGGCGGGGTGCGGGCCGGCCCGGCGGCGAGTGCGGCGGGCAGCAGGCCTCTTGGACAGGTTGAGAGATAAAAAAATAATAATTCCCATGCAGTCTCAATGGCGGGGTGCGGGCCGGGGAATAGGCCTCTTGGCCGGGGTGAATAGTGTTGGAACACGGCCCGCGGAAATAGTAGCGGCTGGAGGTACCGGGGGCGATGCCCGCCCCGGCCCGGCGGCCAAGTTAAAAAAATAAATAATCCCGTTCAGTCTCAATGGCATGGTGCGGGCCGGCCCGGCGGCGATTGCGGCGGGCAGCAGGCCTCTTGGACAGGTTGAGAGATAAAAAAATAATAATTCCCATGCAGTCTCAATGGCGGGGTGCGGGCCGGGGAATAGGCCTCTTGGCCGGGGTGAATATGTTGGAACGCGGCGCGCGTAAATAGAAGCGGCTGGAGGTACCGGGGGCGAAGCCCGCCCCGGCCCGGAGGCCGAGTTAAAAAAAATAATAATCCCCGTTCAGTCTCAATGGCGGGGTGCGGGCCGGCCCGGCGGCGATTGCGGCGTGCAGCAGGCCTCTTGGACAGGTTGAGAGATAAAAAAATAATAATTCCCGTGCAGTCTCAATGGCGGGGTGCGGGCCGGGGAATAGGCCTCTTGGCCGGGGTGAATAGTGTTGGAACGCGGCGCGCGTAAATAGAAGCGGCTGGAGGTACCGGGGGCGAAGCCCGCCCCGGCCCGGAGGCCGAGTTAAAAAAAATAATAATCCCCGTTCAGTCTCAATGGCGGGGTGCGGGCCGGCCCGGCGGCGAGTGCGGCGGGCAGCAGGCCTCTTGGACAGGTTGAGAGATAAAAAAATAATAATTCCCGTGCAGTCTCAATGGCGGGGTGCGGGCCGGGGAATAGGCCTCTTGGCCGGGGTGAATAGTGTTGGAACACGGCCCGCGGAAATAGTAGCGGCTGGAGGTACCGGGGGCGATGCCCGCCCCGGCCCGGCGGCCAAGTTAAAAAAATAAATAATCCCCGTTCAGTCTCAATGGCAGGGTGCGGGCCGGCCCGGCGGCGATTGCGGCGGGCAGCAGGCCTCTTGGACAGGTTGAGAGATAAAAAAATAATAATTCCCATGCAGTCTCAATGGCGGGGTGCGGGCCGGGGAATAGGCCTCTTGGCCGGGGTGAATAGTGTTGGAACACGGCCCGCGGAAATAGTAACGGCTGGAGGTACCGGGGGCGATGCCCGCCCCGGGCCGGCGGCCAAGTTAAAAAAATAAATAATCCCCGTTCAGTCTCAATGGCAGGGTGCGGGCCGGCCCGGCGGCGATTGCGGCGGGCAGCAGGCCTCTTGGACAGGTTGAGAGATATAAAAATAATAATTCCCGTGCAGTCTCAACGGCGGGGTGCGGGCCGGCCCGGCGGACGAGTGTGGCCGGGGAATAGGCCTCTTGGCCGGGGTGAATATGTTGGAACGCGGCGCGCGTAAATAGAAGCGGCTGGAGGTACCGGGGGCGAAGCCCGCCCCGGCCCGGAGGCCGAGTTAAAAAAAATAATAATCCCGTTCAGTCTCAATGGCGGGGTGCGGGCCGGCCCGGCGGCGAGTGCGGCGGGCAGCAGGCCTCTTGGACAGGTTGAGAGATAAAAAAATAATAATTCCCATGCAGTCTCAATGGCGGGGTGCGGGCCGGGGAATAGGCCTCTTGGCCGGGGTGAATAGTGTTGGAACACGGCCCGCGGAAATAGTAGCGGCTGGAGGTACCGGGGGCGATGCCCGCCCCGGCCCGGCGGCCAAGTTAAAAAAATAAATAATTCCCGTTCAGTCTCAATGGCGGGGTGCGGGCCGGCCCGGCGGCAATTGCGGCGGGCAGCAGGCCTCTTGGACAGGTTGAGAGATAAAAAAATAATAATTCCCATGCAGTCTCAATGGCGGGGTGCGGGCCGGGGAATAGGCCTCTTGGCCGGGGTGAATGTGTTGGAACGCGGCGCGCGTAAATAGAAGCGGCTGGAGGTACCGGGGGCGAAGCCCGCCCCGGCCCGGAGGCCGAGTTAAAAAAAATAATAATCCCCGTTCAGTCTCAATGGCGGGGTGCGGGCCGGCCCGGCGGCGAGTGCGGCGGGCAGCAGGCCTCTTGGACAGGTTGAGAGATAAAAAAATAATAATTCCCGTGCAGTCTCAATGGCGGGGTGCGGGCCGGGGAATAGGCCTCTTGGCCGGGGTGAATATGTTGGAACGCGGTGCGCGTAAATAGAAGCGGCTGGAGGTACCGGGGGCGAAGCCCGCCCCGGCCCGGAGGCCGAGTTAAAAAAAATAATAATCCCCGTTCAGTCTCAATGGCGGGGTGCGGGCCGGCCCGGCGGCGAGTGCGGCGGGCAGCAGGCCTCTTGGACAGGTTGAGAGATAAAAAAATAATAATTCCCATGCAGTCTCAATGGCGGGGTGCGGGCCGGGGAATAGGCCTCTTGGCCGGGGTGAATAGTGTTGGAACACGGCCCGCGGAAATAGTAGCGGCTGGAGGTACCGGGGGCGATGCCCGCCCCGGCCCGGCGGCCAAGTTAAAAAAATAAATAATCCCCGTTCAGTCTTAATGGCAGGGTGCGGGCCGGCCCGGCGGCGATTGCGGCGGGCAGCAGGCCTCTTGGACAGGTTGAGAGATAAAAAAATAATAATTCCCATGCAGTCTCAATGGCGGGGTGCGGGCCGGGGAATAGGCCTCTTGGCCGGGGTGAATAGTGTTGGAACACGGCCCGCGGAAATAGTAGCGGCTGGAGGTACCGGGGGCGATGCCCGCCCCGGGCCGGCGGCCAAGTTAAAAAAATAAATAATCCCCGTTCAGTCTCAATGGCAGGGTGCGGGCCGGCCCGGCGGCGATTGCGGCGGGCAGCAGGCCTCTTGGACAGGTTGAGAGATATAAAAATAATAATTCCCGTGCAGTCTCAATGGCGGGGTGCGGGCCGGCCCGGCGGACGAGTGTGGCCGGGGAAGAGGCCTCTTGGCCGGGGTGAATATGTTGGAACGCGGCGCGCGTAAATAGAAGCGGCTGGAGGTACCGGGGGCGAAGCCCGCCCCGGCCCGGAGGCCGAGTTAAAAAAAATAAAAATCCCCGTTCAGTCTCAATGGCGGGGTGCGGGCCCGCCCGGCGGCGAGTGCGGCGGGCAGCAGGCCTCTTGGACAGGTTGAGAGATAAAAAAATAATAATTCCCGTGCAGTCTCAATGGCGGGGTGCGGGCCGGGGAATAGGCCTCTTGGCCGGGGTGAATAGTGTTGGAACGCGGCGCGCGTAAATAGAAGCGGCTGGAGGTACCGGGGGCGAAGCCCGCCCCGGCCCGGAGGCCGAGTTAAAAAAAATAATAATCCCCGTTCAGTCTCAATGGCGGGGTGCGGGCCGGCCCGGCGGCGAGTGCGGCGGGCAGCAGGCCTCTTGGACAGGTTGAGAGATAAAAAAATAATAATTCCCGTGCAGTCTCAATGGCGGGGTGCGGGCCGGGGAATAGGCCTCTTGGCCGGGGTGAATAGTGTTGGAACACGGCCCGCGGAAATAGTAGCGGCTGGAGGTACCGGGGGCGATGCCCGCCCCGGCCCGGCGGCCAAGTTAAAAAAATAAATAATCCCCGTTCAGTCTCAATGGCAGGGTGCGGGCCGGCCCGGCGGCGATTGCGGCGGGCAGCAGGCCTCTTGGACAGGTTGAGAGATAAAAAAATAATAATTCCCATGCAGTCTCAATGGCGGGGTGCGGGCCGGGGAATAGGCCTCTTGGCCGGGGTGAATAGTGTTGGAACACGGCCCGCGGAAATAGTAACGGCTGGAGGTACCGGGGGCGATGCCCGCCCCGGGCCGGCGGCCAAGTTAAAAAAATAAATAATCCCCGTTCAGTCTCAATGGCAGGGTGCGGGCCGGCCCGGCGGCGATTGCGGCGGGCAGCAGGCCTCTTGGACAGGTTGAGAGATATAAAAATAATAATTCCCGTGCAGTCTCAACGGCGGGGTGCGGGCCGGCCCGGCGGACGAGTGTGGCCGGGGAATAGGCCTCTTGGCCGGGGTGAATATGTTGGAACGCGGCGCGCGTAAATAGAAGCGGCTGGAGGTACCGGGGGCGAAGCCCGCCCCGGCCCGGAGGCCGAGTTAAAAAAAATAATAATCCCCGTTCAGTCTCAATGGCAGGGTGCGGGCCGGCCCGGCGGCGAGTGCGGCGGGCAGCAGGCCTCTTGGACAGGTTGAGAGATAAAAAAAATAATAATTCCCGTTCAGTCTCAATGGCAGGGTGCGGGCCGGCCCGGCGGCGAGTGCGGCGGGCAGCAGGCCTCTTGGACAGGTTGAGAGATAAAAAAATAATAATTCCCGTGCAGTCTCAATGGCGGGGTGCGGGCCGGGGAATAGGCCTCTTGGCCGGGGTGAATATGTTGGAACGCGGCGCGCGTAAATAGAAGCGGCTGGAGGTACCGGGGGCGAAGCCCGCCCCGGCCCGGAGGCCGAGTTAAAAAAAATAATAATCCCCGTTCAGTCTCAATGGCGGGGTGCGGGCCGGCCCGGCGGCGAGTGTGGCGGGCAGCAGGCCTCTTGGACAGGTTGAGAGATAAAAAAATAATAATTCCCGTGCAGTCTCAATGGCGGGGTGCGGGCCGGGGAATAGGCCTCTTGGCCGGGGTGAATAGTGTTGGAACACGGCCCGCGGAAATAGTAGCGGCTGGAGGTACCGGGGGCGATGCCCGCCCCGGCCCGGCGGCCAAGTTAAAAAAATAAATAATCCCCGTTCAGTCTCAATGGCAGGGTGCGGGCCGGCCCGGCGGCGATTGCGGCGGGCAGCAGGCCTCTTGGACAGGTTGAGAGATAAAAAAATAATAATTCCCATGCAGTCTCAATGGCGGGGTGCGGGCCGGGGAATAGGCCTCTTGGCCGGGGTGAATATTGTTGGAACACGGCCCGCGGAAATAGTAACGGCTGGAGGTACCGGGGGCGATGCCCGCCCCGGGCCGGCGGCCAAGTTAAAAAAATAAATAATCCCCGTTCAGTCTCAATGGCAGGGTGCGGGCCGGCCCGGCGGCGATTGCGGCGGGCAGCAGGCCTCTTGGACAGGTTGAGAGATATAAAAATAATAATTCCCGTGCAGTCTCAATGGCGGGGTGCGGGCCGGCCCGGCGGACGAGTGTGGCCGGGGAAGAGGCCTCTTGGCCGGGGTGAATATGTTGGAACGCGGCGCGCGTAAATAGAAGCGGCTGGAGGTACCGGGGGCGAAGCCCGCCCCGGCCCGGAGGCCGAGTTAAAAAAAATAAAAATCCCCGTTCAGTCTCAATGGCGGGGTGCGGGCCCGCCCGGCGGCGAGTGCGGCGGGCAGCAGGCCTCTTGGACAGGTTGAGAGATAAAAAAATAATAATTCCCGTGCAGTCTCAATGGCGGGGTGCGGGCCGGGGAATAGGCCTCTTGGCCGGGGTGAATAGTGTTGGAACGCGGCGCGCGTAAATAGAAGCGGCTGGAGGTACCGGGGGCGAAGCCCGCCCCGGCCCGGAGGCCGAGTTAAAAAAAATAATAATCCCCGTTCAGTCTCAATGGCGGGGTGCGGGCCGGCCCGGCGGCGAGTGCGGCGGGCAGCAGGCCTCTTGGACAGGTTGAGAGATAAAAAAATAATAATTCCCGTGCAGTCTCAATGGCGGGGTGCGGGCCGGGGAATAGGCCTCTTGGCCGGGGTGAATAGTGTTGGAACACGGCCCGCGGAAATAGTAGCGGCTGGAGGTACCGGGGGCGATGCCCGCCCCGGCCCGGCGGCCAAGTTAAAAAAATAAATAATCCCCGTTCAGTCTCAATGGCAGGGCGCGGGCCGGCCCGGCGGCGATTGCGGCGGGCAGCAGGCCTCTTGGACAGGTTGAGAGATAAAAAAATAATAATTCCCATGCAGTCTCAATGGCGGGGTGCGGGCCGGGGAATAGGCCTCTTGGCCGGGGTGAATAGTGTTGGAACACGGCCCGCGGAAATAGTAACGGCTGGAGGTACCGGGGGCGATGCCCGCCCCGGGCCGGCGGCCAAGTTAAAAAAATAAATAATCCCCGTTCAGTCTCAATGGCAGGGTGCGGGCCGGCCCGGCGGCGATTGCGGCGGGCAGCAGGCCTCTTGGACAGGTTGAGAGATATAAAAATAATAATTCCCGTGCAGTCTCAACGGCGGGGTGCGGGCCGGCCCGGCGGACGAGTGTGGCCGGGGAATAGGCCTCTTGGCCGGGGTGAATATGTTGGAACGCGGCGCGCGTAAATAGAAGCGGCTGGAGGTACCGGGGGCGAAGCCCGCCCCGGCCCGGAGGCCGAGTTAAAAAAAATAATAATCCCCGTTCAGTCTCAATGGCAGGGTGCGGGCCGGCCCGGCGGCGAGTGCGGCGGGCAGCAGGCCTCTTGGACAGGTTGAGAGATAAAAAAAATAATAATTCCCGTTCAGTCTCAATGGCAGGGTGCGGGCCGGCCCGGCGGCGAGTGCGGCGGGCAGCAGGCCTCTTGGACAGGTTGAGAGATAAAAAAATAATAATTCCCGTGCAGTCTCAATGGCGGGGTGCGGGCCGGGGAATAGGCCTCTTGGCCGGGGTGAATATGTTGGAACGCGGCGCGCGTAAATAGAAGCGGCTGGAGGTACCGGGGGCGAAGCCCGCCCCGGCCCGGAGGCCGAGTTAAAAAAAATAATAATCCCCGTTCAGTCTCAATGGCGGGGTGCGGGCCGGCCCGGCGGCGAGTGTGGCGGGCAGCAGGCCTCTTGGACAGGTTGAGAGATAAAAAAATAATAATTCCCGTGCAGTCTCAATGGCGGGGTGCGGGCCGGGGAATAGGCCTCTTGGCCGGGGTGAATAGTGTTGGAACACGGCCCGCGGAAATAGTAGCGGCTGGAGGTACCGGGGGCGATGCCCGCCCCGGCCCGGCGGCCAAGTTAAAAAAATAAATAATCCCCGTTCAGTCTCAATGGCAGGGTGCGGGCCGGCCCGGCGGCGATTGCGGCGGGCAGCAGGCCTCTTGGACAGGTTGAGAGATAAAAAAATAATAATTCCCATGCAGTCTCAATGGCGGGGTGCGGGCCGGGGAATAGGCCTCTTGGCCGGGGTGAATAGTGTTGGAACACGGCCCGCGGAAATAGTAACGGCTGGAGGTACCGGGGGCGATGCCCGCCCCGGGCCGGCGGCCAAGTTAAAAAAATAAATAATCCCCGTTCAGTCTCAATGGCAGGGTGCGGGCCGGCCCGGCGGCGATTGCGGCGGGCAGCAGGCCTCTTGGACAGGTTGAGAAATATAAAAATAATAATTCCCGTGCAGTCTCAACGGCGGGGTGCGGGCCGGCCCGGCGGACGAGTGTGGCCGGGGAATAGGCCTCTTGGCCGGGGTGAATATGTTGGAACGCGGCGCGCGTAAATAGAAGCGGCTGGAGGTACCGGGGGCGAAGCCCGCCCCGGCCCGGAGGCCGAGTTAAAAAAAATAATAATCCCGTTCAGTCTCAATGGCGGGGTGCGGGCCGGCCCGGCGGCGAGTGCGGCGGGCAGCAGGCCTCTTGGACAGGTTGAGAGATAAAAAAATAATAATTCCCATGCAGTCTCAATGGCGGGGTGCGGGCCGGGGAATAGGCCTCTTGGCCGGGGTGAATAGTGTTGGAACACGGCCCGCGGAAATAGTAGCGGCTGGAGGTACCGGGGGCGATGCCCGCCCCGGCCCGGCGGCCAAGTTAAAAAAATAAATAATTCCCGTTCAGTCTCAATGGCGGGGTGCGGGCCGGCCCGGCGGCAATTGCGGCGGGCAGCAGGCCTCTTGGACAGGTTGAGAGATAAAAAAATAATAATTCCCATGCAGTCTCAATGGCGGGGTGCGGGCCGGGGAATAGGCCTCTTGGCCGGGGTGAATGTGTTGGAACGCGGCGCGCGTAAATAGAAGCGGCTGGAGGTACCGGGGGCGAAGCCCGCCCCGGCCCGGAGGCCGAGTTAAAAAAAATAATAATCCCCGTTCAGTCTCAATGGCGGGGTGCGGGCCGGCCCGGCGGCGAGTGCGGCGGGCAGCAGGCCTCTTGGACAGGTTGAGAGATAAAAAAATAATAATTCCCGTGCAGTCTCAATGGCGGGGTGCGGGCCGGGGAATAGGCCTCTTGGCCGGGGTGAATATGTTGGAACGCGGTGCGCGTAAATAGAAGCGGCTGGAGGTACCGGGGGCGAAGCCCGCCCCGGCCCGGAGGCCGAGTTAAAAAAAATAATAATCCCCGTTCAGTCTCAATGGCGGGGTGCGGGCCGGCCCGGCGGCGAGTGCGGCGGGCAGCAGGCCTCTTGGACAGGTTGAGAGATAAAAAAATAATAATTCCCGCGCAGTCTCAATGGCGGGGTGCGGGCCGGGGAATAGGCCTCTTGGCCGGGGTGAATAGTGTTGGAACACGGCCCGCGGAAATAGTAGCGGCTGGAGGTACCGGGGGCGATGCCCGCCCCGGGCCGGCGGCCAAGTTAAAAAAATAAATAATCCCGTTCAGTCTCAATGGCAGGGTGCGGGCCGGCCCGGCGGCGATTGCGGCGGGTAGCAGGCCTCTTGGACAGGTTGAGAGATAAAAAAATAATAATTCCCATGCAGTCTCAATGGCGGGGTGCGGGCCGGGGAATAGGCCTCTTGGCCGGGGTGAATATGTTGGAACGCGGCGCGCGTAAATAGAAGCGGCTGGAGGTACCGGGGGCGAAGCCCGCCCCGGCCCGGAGGCCGAGTTAAAAAAAATAATAATCCCCGTTCAGTCTCAATGGCGGGGTGCGGGCCGGCCCGGCGGCGAGTGCGGCGGGCAGCAGGCCTCTTGGACAGGTTGAGAGATAAAAAAATAATAATTCCCATGCAGTCTCAATGGCGGGGTGCGGGCCGGGGAATAGGCCTCTTGGCCGGGGTGAATAGTGTTGGAACACGGCCCGCGGAAATAGTAGCGGCTGGAGGTACCGGGGGCGATGCCCGCCCCGGCCCGGCGGCCAAGTTAAAAAAATAAATAATCCCCGTTCAGTCTTAATGGCAGGGTGCGGGCCGGCCCGGCGGCGATTGCGGCGGGCAGCAGGCCTCTTGGACAGGTTGAGAGATAAAAAAATAATAATTCCCATGCAGTCTCAATGGCGGGGTGCGGGCCGGGGAATAGGCCTCTTGGCCGGGGTGAATAGTGTTGGAACACGGCCCGCGGAAATAGTAGCGGCTGGAGGTACCGGGGGCGATGCCCGCCCCGGGCCGGCGGCCAAGTTAAAAAAATAAATAATCCCCGTTCAGTCTCAATGGCAGGGTGCGGGCCGGCCCGGCGGCGATTGCGGCGGGCAGCAGGCCTCTTGGACAGGTTGAGAGATATAAAAATAATAATTCCCGTGCAGTCTCAATGGCGGGGTGCGGGCCGGCCCGGCGGACGAGTGTGGCCGGGGAAGAGGCCTCTTGGCCGGGGTGAATATGTTGGAACGCGGCGCGCGTAAATAGAAGCGGCTGGAGGTACCGGGGGCGAAGCCCGCCCCGGCCCGGAGGCCGAGTTAAAAAAAATAAAAATCCCCGTTCAGTCTCAATGGCGGGGTGCGGGCCCGCCCGGCGGCGAGTGCGGCGGGCAGCAGGCCTCTTGGACAGGTTGAGAGATAAAAAAATAATAATTCCCGTGCAGTCTCAATGGCGGGGTGCGGGCCGGGGAATAGGCCTCTTGGCCGGGGTGAATAGTGTTGGAACGCGGCGCGCGTAAATAGAAGCGGCTGGAGGTACCGGGGGCGAAGCCCGCCCCGGCCCGGAGGCCGAGTTAAAAAAAATAATAATCCCCGTTCAGTCTCAATGGCGGGGTGCGGGCCGGCCCGGCGGCGAGTGCGGCGGGCAGCAGGCCTCTTGGACAGGTTGAGAGATAAAAAAATAATAATTCCCGTGCAGTCTCAATGGCGGGGTGCGGGCCGGGGAATAGGCCTCTTGGCCGGGGTGAATAGTGTTGGAACACGGCCCGCGGAAATAGTAGCGGCTGGAGGTACCGGGGGCGATGCCCGCCCCGGCCCGGCGGCCAAGTTAAAAAAATAAATAATCCCCGTTCAGTCTCAATGGCAGGGTGCGGGCCGGCCCGGCGGCGATTGCGGCGGGCAGCAGGCCTCTTGGACAGGTTGAGAGATAAAAAAATAATAATTCCCATGCAGTCTCAATGGCGGGGTGCGGGCCGGGGAATAGGCCTCTTGGCCGGGGTGAATAGTGTTGGAACACGGCCCGCGGAAATAGTAACGGCTGGAGGTACCGGGGGCGATGCCCGCCCCGGGCCGGCGGCCAAGTTAAAAAAATAAATAATCCCCGTTCAGTCTCAATGGCAGGGTGCGGGCCGGCCCGGCGGCGATTGCGGCGGGCAGCAGGCCTCTTGGACAGGTTGAGAGATATAAAAATAATAATTCCCGTGCAGTCTCAACGGCGGGGTGCGGGCCGGCCCGGCGGACGAGTGTGGCCGGGGAATAGGCCTCTTGGCCGGGGTGAATATGTTGGAACGCGGCGCGCGTAAATAGAAGCGGCTGGAGGTACCGGGGGCGAAGCCCGCCCCGGCCCGGAGGCCGAGTTAAAAAAAATAATAATCCCCGTTCAGTCTCAATGGCAGGGTGCGGGCCGGCCCGGCGGCGAGTGCGGCGGGCAGCAGGCCTCTTGGACAGGTTGAGAGATAAAAAAAATAATAATTCCCGTTCAGTCTCAATGGCAGGGTGCGGGCCGGCCCGGCGGCGAGTGCGGCGGGCAGCAGGCCTCTTGGACAGGTTGAGAGATAAAAAAATAATAATTCCCGTGCAGTCTCAATGGCGGGGTGCGGGCCGGGGAATAGGCCTCTTGGCCGGGGTGAATATTTTGGAACGCGGCGCGCGTAAATAGAAGCGGCTGGAGGTACCGGGGGCGAAGCCCGCCCCGGCCCGGAGGCCGAGTTAAAAAAAATAATAATCCCCGTTCAGTCTCAATGGCGGGGTGCGGGCCGGCCCGGCGGCGAGTGTGGCGGGCAGCAGGCCTCTTGGACAGGTTGAGAGATAAAAAAATAATAAATCCCGTGCAGTCTCAATGGCGGGGTGCAGGCCGGGGAATAGGCCTCTTGGCCGGGGTGAATAGTGTTGGAACACGGCCCGCGGAAATAGTAGCGGCTGGAGGTACCGGGGGCGATGCCCGCCCCGGCCCGGCGGCCAAGTTAAAAAAATAAATAATCCCGTTCAGTCTCAATGGCAGGGTGCGGGCCGGCCCGGCGGCGATTGCGGCGGGCAGCAGGCCTCTTGGACAGGTTGAGAGATAAAAAAATAATAATTCCCATGCAGTCTCAATGGCGGGGTGCGGGCCGGGGAATAGGCCTCTTGGCCGGGGTGAATATGTTGGAACGCGGCGCGCGTAAATAGAAGCGGCTGGAGGTACCGGGGGCGAAGCCCGCCCCGGCCCGGAGGCCGAGTTAAAAAAAATAATAATCCCCGTTCCAGTCTCAATGGCGGGGTGCGGGCCGGCCCGGCGGCGAGTGCGGCGGGCAGCAGGCCTCTTGGACAGGTTGAGAGATAAAAAAATAATAATTCCCGTGCAGTCTCAATGGCGGGGTGCGGGCCGGGGAATAGGCCTCTTGGCTGTGGTGAATAGTGTTGGAACACGGCCCGCGGAAATAGTAGCGGCTGGAGGTACCGGGGGCGATGCCCGCCCCGGCCCGGCGGCCAAGTTAAAAAAATAAATAATCCCCGTTCAGTCTCAATGGCAGGGTGCGGGCCGGGGAATAGGCCTCTTGGCCGGGGTGAATATGTTGGAACGCGGCGCGCGTAAATAGAAGCGGCTGGAGGTACCGGGGGCGAAGCCCGCCCCGGCCCGGACGCCGAGTTAAAAAAAATAATAATCCCCGTTCAGTCTCAATGGCGGGGTGCGGGCCGGCCCGGCGGCGAGTGTGGCGGGCAGCAGGCCTCTTGGACAGGTTGAGAGATAAAAAAATAATAATTCCCGTGCAGTCTCAATGGCGGGGTGCAGGCCGGGGAATAGGCCTCTTGGCCGGGGTGAATAGTGTTGGAACACGGCCCGCGGAAATAGTAGCGGCTGGAGGTACCGGGGGCGATGCCCGCCCCGGCCCGGCGGCCAAGTTAAAAAAATAAATAATCCCGTTCAGTCTCAATGGCAGGGTGCGGGCCGGCCCGGCGGCGATTGCGGCGGGCAGCAGGCCTCTTGGACAGGTTGAGAGATAAAAAAATAATAATTCCCATGCAGTCTCAATGGCGGGGTGCGGGCCGGGGAATAGGCCTCTTGGCCGGGGTGAATATGTTGGAACGCGGCGCGCGTAAATAGAAGCGGCTGGAGGTACCGGGGGCGAAGCCCGCCCCGGCCCGGAGGCCGAGTTAAAAAAAATAATAATCCCCGTTCCAGTCTCAATGGCGGGGTGCGGGCCGGCCCGGCGGCGAGTGCGGCGGGCAGCAGGCCTCTTGGACAGGTTGAGAGATAAAAAAATAATAATTCCCGTGCAGTCTCAATGGCGGGGTGCGGGCCGGGGAATAGGCCTCTTGGCTGTGGTGAATAGTGTTGGAACACGGCCCGCGGAAATAGTAGCGGCTGGAGGTACCGGGGGCGATGCCTGCCCCGGCCCGGCGGCCAAGTTAAAAAAATAAATAATCCCCGTTCAGTCTCAATGGCAGGGTGCGGGCCGGCCCGGCGGCGATTGCGGCGGGCAGCAGGCCTCTTGGACAGGTTGAGAGATAAAAAAATAATAATTCCCATGCAGTCTCAATGGCGGGGTGCGGGCCGGCGAATAGGCCTCTTGGCCGGGGTGAATAGTGTTGGAACACGGCCCGCGGAAATAGTAGCGGCTGGAGGTACCGGGGGCGATGCCCGCCCCGGCCCGGCGGCCAAGTTAAAAAAATAAATAATCCCCGTTCAGTCTCAATGGCAGGGTGCGGGCCGGCCCGGCGGCGATTGCGGCGGGCAGCAGGCCTCTTGGACAGGTTGAGAGATATAAAAATAATAATTCCCGTGCAGTCTCAATGGCGGGGTACGGGCCGGCCCGGCGGACGAGTGTGGCCGGGGAAGAGGCCTCTTGGCCGGGGTGAATATGTTGGAACGCGGCGCGCGTAAATAGAAGCGGCTGGAGGTACCGGGGGCGAAGCCCGCCCCGGCCCGGAGGCCGAGTTAAAAAAAATAATAATCCCCGTTCAGTCTCAAAGGCGGGGTGCGGGCCGGCCCGGCGGCGAGTGCGGCGGGCAGCAGGCCTCTTGGACAGGTTGAGAGATAAAAAAATAATAATTCCCGTGCAGTCTCAATGGCGGGGTGCGGGCCGGGGAATAGGCCTCTTGGCCGGGGTGAATAGTGTTGGAACACGGCCCGCGGAAATAGTAGCGGCTGGAGGTACCGGGGGCGATGCCCGCCCCGGCCCGGCGGCCAAGTTAAAAAAATAAATAATCCCCGTTCAGTCTCAATGGCAGGGTGCGGGCCGGCCCGGCGGCGATTGCGGCGGGCAGCAGGCCTCTTGGACAGGTTGAGAGATAAAAAAATAATAATTCCCGTGCAGTCTCAATGGCGGGGTGCGGGCCGGGGAATAGGCCTCTTGGCCGGGGTGAATAGTGTTGGAACACGGCCCGCGGAAATAGTAGCGGCTGGAGGTACCGGGGGCGATGCCCGCCCCGGGCCGGCGGCCAAGTTAAAAAAATAAATAATCCCCGTTCAGTCTCAATGGCAGGGTGCGGGCCGGCCCGGCGGCGATTGCGGCGGGCAGCAGGCCTCTTGGACAGGTTGAGAGATAAAAAAATAATAATTCCCATGCAGTCTCAATGGCGGGGTGCGGGCCGGCCCGGCGGCGATTGCGGCGGGCAGCAGGCCTCTTGGACAGGTTGAGAGATAAAAAAATAATAATTCCCGTGCAGTCTCAATGGCGGGTTGCGGGCCGGCCCGGCGGACGAGTGTGGCCGGGGAAGAGGCCTCTTGGCCGGGGTGAATATGTTGGAACGCGGCGCGCGTAAATAGAAGCGGCTGGAGGTACCGGGGGCGAAGCCCGCCCCGGCCCGGAGGCCGAGTTAAAAAAAATAATAATCCCCGTTCAGTCTCAATGGCGGGGTGCGGGCCGGCCCGGCGGCGAGTGCGGCGGGCAGCAGGCCTCTTGGACAGGTTGAGAGATAAAAAAAATAATAATTCCCGTGCAGTCTCAATGGCGGGGTGCGGGCCGGGGAATAGGCCTCTTGGCCGGGGTGAATAGTGTTGGAACACGGCCCGCGGAAATAGTAGCGGCTGGAGGTACCGGGGGCGATGCCCGCCCCGGCCCGGCGGCCAAGTTAAAAAAATAAATAATCCCCGTTCAGTCTCAATGGCAGGGTGCGGGCCGGCCCGGAGGCGATTGCGGCGGGCAGCAGGCCTCTTGGACAGGTTGAGAGATAAAAAAATAATAATTCCCATGCAGTCTCAATGGCGGGGTGCGGGCCGGGGAATAGGCCTCTTGGCCGGGGTGAATAGTGTTGGAACACGGCCCGCGGAAATAGTAGCGGCTGGAGGTACCGGGGGCGATGCCCGCCCCGGCCCGGCGGCCAAGTTAAAAAAATAAATAATCCCCGTTCAGTCTTAATGGCAGGGTGCGGGCCGGCCCGGCGGCGATTGCGGCGGGCAGCAGGCCTCTTGGACAGGTTGAGAGATAAAAAAATAATAATTCCCATGCAGTCTCAATGGCGGGGTGCGGGCCGGGGAATAGGCCTCTTGGCCGGGGTGAATAGTGTTGGAACACGGCCCGCGGAAATAGTAGCGGCTGGAGGTACCGGGGGCGATGCCCGCCCCGGGCCGGCGGCCAAGTTAAAAAAATAAATAATCCCCGTTCAGTCTCAATGGCAGGGTGCGGGCCGGCCCGGCGGCGATTGCGGCGGGCAGCAGGCCTCTTGGACAGGTTGAGAGATATAAAAATAATAATTCCCGTGCAGTCTCAATGGCGGGGTGCGGGCCGGCCCGGCGGACGAGTGTGGCCGGGGAAGAGGCCTCTTGGCCGGGGTGAATATGTTGGAACGCGGCGCGCGTAAATAGAAGCGGCTGGAGGTACCGGGGGCGAAGCCCGCCCCGGCCCGGAGGCCGAGTTAAAAAAAATAATAATCCCCGTTCAGTCTCAATGGCGGGGTGCGGGCCGGCCCGGCGGCGAGTGCGGCGGGCAGCAGGCCTCTTGGACAGGTTGAGAGATAAAAAAATAATAATTCCCGTGCAGTCTCAATGGCGGGGTGCGGGCCGGGGAATAGGCCTCTTGGCCGGGGTGAATAGTGTTGGAACGCGGCGCGCGTAAATAGAAGCGGCTGGAGCTACCGGGGGCGAAGCCCGCCCCGGCCCGGAGGCCGAGTTAAAAAAAATAATAATCCCCGTTCAGTCTCAATGGCGGGGTGCGGGCCGGCCCGGCGGCGAGTGCGGCGGGCAGCAGGCCTCTTGGACAGGTTCAGAGATAAAAAAATAATAATTCCCGTGCAGTCTCAATGGCGGGGTGCGGGCCGGGGAATAGGCCTCTTGGCCGGGGTGAATAGTGTTGGAACACGGCCCGCGGAAATAGTAACGGCTGGAGGTACCGGGGGCGATGCCCGCCCCGGGCCGGCGGCCAAGTTAAAAAAATAAATAATCCCCGTTCAGTCTCAATGGCAGGGTGCGGGCCGGCCCGGCGGCGATTGCGGCGGGCAGCAGGCCTCTTGGACAGGTTGAGAGATATAAAAATAATAATTCCCGTGCAGTCTCAACGGCGGGGTGCGGGCCGGCCCGGCGGACGAGTGTGGCCGGGGAATAGGCCTCTTGGCCGGGGTGAATATGTTGGAACGCGGCGCGCGTAAATAGAAGCGGCTGGAGGTACCGGGGGCGAAGCCCGCCCCGGCCCGGAGGCCGAGTTAAAAAAAATAATAATCCCCGTTCAGTCTCAATGGCGGGGTGCGGGCCGGCCCGGCGGCGAGTGCGGCGGGCAGCAGGCCTCTTGGACAGGTTGAGAGATAAAAAAATAATAATTCCCGTGCAGTCTCAATGGCGGGGTGCGGGCCGGGGAATAGGCCTCTTGGCCGGGGTGAATAGTGTTGGAACACGGCCCGCGGAAATAGTAGCGGCTGGAGGTACCGGGGGCGATGCCCGCCCCGGCCCGGCGGCCAAGTTAAAAAAATAAATAATCCCCGTTCAGTCTCAATGGCAGGGTGCGGGCCGGCCCGGCGGCGATTGCGGCGGGCAGCAGGCCTCTTGGACAGGTTGAGAGATAAAAAAATAATAATTCCCATGCAGTCTCAATGGCGGGGTGCGGGCCGGGGAATAGGCCTCTTGGCCGGGGTGAATAGTGTTGGAACACGGCCCGCGGAAATAGTAGCGGCTGGAGGTACCGGGGGCGATGCCCGCCCCGGCCCGGAGGCCGAGTTAAAAAAAATAATAATCCCCGTTCAGTCTCAATGGCGGGGTGCGGGCCGGCCCGGCGGCGAGTGTGGCGGGCAGCAGGCCTCTTGGACAGGTTGAGAGATAAAAAAATAATAATTCCCGTGCAGTCTCAATGGCGGGGTGCAGGCCGGGGAATAGGCCTCTTGGCCGGGGTGAATAGTGTTGGAACACGGCCCGCGGAAATAGTAGCGGCTGGAGGTACCGGGGGCGATGCCCGCCCCGGCCCGGCGGCCAAGTTAAAAAAATAAATAATCCCGTTCAGTCTCAATGGCAGGGTGCGGGCCGGCCCGGCGGCGATTGCGGCGGGCAGCAGGCCTCTTGGACAGGTTGAGAGATAAAAAAATAATAATTCCCATGCAGTCTCAATGGCGGGGTGCGGGCCGGGGAATAGGCCTCTTGGCCGGGGTGAATATGTTGGAACGCGGCGCGCGTAAATAGAAGCGGCTGGAGGTACCGGGGGCGAAGCCCGCCCCGGCCCGGAGGCCGAGTTAAAAAAAATAATAATCCCCGTTCCAGTCTCAATGGCGGGGTGCGGGCCGGCCCGGCGGCGAGTGCGGCGGGCAGCAGGCCTCTTGGACAGGTTGAGAGATAAAAAAATAATAATTCCCGTGCAGTCTCAATGGCGGGGTGCGGGCCGGGGAATAGGCCTCTTGGCTGTGGTGAATAGTGTTGGAACACGGCCCGCGGAAATAGTAGCGGCTGGAGGTACCGGGGGCGATGCCCGCCCCGGCCCGGCGGCCAAGTTAAAAAAATAAATAATCCCCGTTCAGTCTCAATGGCAGGGTGCGGGCCGGGGAATAGGCCTCTTGGCCGGGGTGAATATGTTGGAACGCGGCGCGCGTAAATAGAAGCGGCTGGAGGTACCGGGGGCGAAGCCCGCCCCGGCCCGGAGGCCGAGTTAAAAAAAATAATAATCCCCGTTCAGTCTCAATGGCGGGGTGCGGGCCGGCCCGGCGGCGAGTGTGGCGGGCAGCAGGCCTCTTGGACAGGTTGAGAGATAAAAAAATAATAATTCCCGTGCAGTCTCAATGGCGGGGTGCAGGCCGGGGAATAGGCCTCTTGGCCGGGGTGAATAGTGTTGGAACACGGCCCGCGGAAATAGTAGCGGCTGGAGGTACCGGGGGCGATGCCCGCCCCGGCCCGGCGGCCAAGTTAAAAAAATAAATAATCCCGTTCAGTCTCAATGGCAGGGTGCGGGCCGGCCCGGCGGCGATTGCGGCGGGCAGCAGGCCTCTTGGACAGGTTGAGAGATAAAAAAATAATAATTCCCATGCAGTCTCAATGGCGGGGTGCGGGCCGGGGAATAGGCCTCTTGGCCGGGGTGAATATGTTGGAACGCGGCGCGCGTAAATAGAAGCGGCTGGAGGTACCGGGGGCGAAGCCCGCCCCGGCCCGGAGGCCGAGTTAAAAAAAATAATAATCCCCGTTCCAGTCTCAATGGCGGGGTGCGGGCCGGCCCGGCGGCGAGTGCGGCGGGCAGCAGGCCTCTTGGACAGGTTGAGAGATAAAAAAATAATAATTCCCGTGCAGTCTCAATGGCGGGGTGCGGGCCGGGGAATAGGCCTCTTGGCTGTGGTGAATAGTGTTGGAACACGGCCCGCGGAAATAGTAGCGGCTGGAGGTACCGGGGGCGATGCCTGCCCCGGCCCGGCGGCCAAGTTAAAAAAATAAATAATCCCCGTTCAGTCTCAATGGCAGGGTGCGGGCCGGCCCGGCGGCGATTGCGGCGGGCAGCAGGCCTCTTGGACAGGTTGAGAGATAAAAAAATAATAATTCCCATGCAGTCTCAATGGCGGGGTGCGGGCCGGCGAATAGGCCTCTTGGCCGGGGTGAATAGTGTTGGAACACGGCCCGCGGAAATAGTAGCGGCTGGAGGTACCGGGGGCGATGCCCGCCCCGGCCCGGCGGCCAAGTTAAAAAAATAAATAATCCCCGTTCAGTCTCAATGGCAGGGTGCGGGCCGGCCCGGCGGCGATTGCGGCGGGCAGCAGGCCTCTTGGACAGGTTGAGAGATATAAAAATAATAATTCCCGTGCAGTCTCAATGGCGGGGTACGGGCCGGCCCGGCGGACGAGTGTGGCCGGGGAAGAGGCCTCTTGGCCGGGGTGAATATGTTGGAACGCGGCGCGCGTAAATAGAAGCGGCTGGAGGTACCGGGGGCGAAGCCCGCCCCGGCCCGGAGGCCGAGTTAAAAAAAATAATAATCCCCGTTCAGTCTCAAAGGCGGGGTGCGGGCCGGCCCGGCGGCGAGTGCGGCGGGCAGCAGGCCTCTTGGACAGGTTGAGAGATAAAAAAATAATAATTCCCGTGCAGTCTCAATGGCGGGGTGCGGGCCGGGGAATAGGCCTCTTGGCCGGGGTGAATAGTGTTGGAACACGGCCCGCGGAAATAGTAGCGGCTGGAGGTACCGGGGGCGATGCCCGCCCCGGCCCGGCGGCCAAGTTAAAAAAATAAATAATCCCCGTTCAGTCTCAATGGCAGGGTGCGGGCCGGCCCGGCGGCGATTGCGGCGGGCAGCAGGCCTCTTGGACAGGTTGAGAGATAAAAAAATAATAATTCCCGTGCAGTCTCAATGGCGGGGTGCGGGCCGGGGAATAGGCCTCTTGGCCGGGGTGAATAGTGTTGGAACACGGCCCGCGGAAATAGTAGCGGCTGGAGGTACCGGGGGCGATGCCCGCCCCGGGCCGGCGGCCAAGTTAAAAAAATAAATAATCCCCGTTCAGTCTCAATGGCAGGGTGCGGGCCGGCCCGGCGGCGATTGCGGCGGGCAGCAGGCCTCTTGGACAGGTTGAGAGATAAAAAAATAATAATTCCCATGCAGTCTCAATGGCGGGGTGCGGGCCGGCCCGGCGGCGATTGCGGCGGGCAGCAGGCCTCTTGGACAGGTTGAGAGATAAAAAAATAATAATTCCCGTGCAGTCTCAATGGCGGGGTGCGGGCCGGCCCGGCGGACGAGTGTGGCCGGGGAAGAGGCCTCTTGGCCGGGGTGAATATGTTGGAACGCGGCGCGCGTAAATAGAAGCGGCTGGAGGTACCGGGGGCGAAGCCCGCCCCGGCCCGGAGGCCGAGTTAAAAAAAATAATAATCCCCGTTCAGTCTCAATGGCGGGGTGCGGGCCGGCCCGGCGGCGAGTGCGGCGGGCAGCAGGCCTCTTGGACAGGTTGAGAGATAAAAAAAATAATAATTCCCGTGCAGTCTCAATGGCGGGGTGCGGGCCGGGGAATAGGCCTCTTGGCCGGGGTGAATAGTGTTGGAACACGGCCCGCGGAAATAGTAGCGGCTGGAGGTACCGGGGGCGATGCCCGCCCCGGCCCGGCGGCCAAGTTAAAAAAATAAATAATCCCCGTTCAGTCTCAATGGCAGGGTGCGGGCCGGCCCGGCGGCGATTGCGGCGGTCAGCAGGCCTCTTGGACAGGTTGAGAGATAAAAAAATAATAATTCCCATGCAGTCTCAATGGCGGGGTGCGGGCCGGGGAATAGGCCTCTTGGCCGGGGTGAATAGTGTTGGAACACGGCCCGCGGAAATAGTAGCGGCTGGAGGTACCGGGGGCGATGCCCGCCCCGGCCCGGCGGCCAAGTTAAAAAAATAAATAATCCCCGTTCAGTCTTAATGGCAGGGTGCGGGCCGGCCCGGCGGCGATTGCGGCGGGCAGCAGGCCTCTTGGACAGGTTGAGAGATAAAAAAATAATAATTCCCATGCAGTCTCAATGGCGGGGTGCGGGCCGGGGAATAGGCCTCTTGGCCGGGGTGAATAGTGTTGGAACACGGCCCGCGGAAATAGTAGCGGCTGGAGGTACCGGGGGCGATGCCCGCCCCGGGCCGGCGGCCAAGTTAAAAAAATAAATAATCCCCGTTCAGTCTCAATGGCAGGGTGCGGGCCGGCCCGGCGGCGATTGCGGCGGGCAGCAGGCCTCTTGGACAGGTTGAGAGATATAAAAATAATAATTCCCGTGCAGTCTCAATGGCGGGGTGCGGGCCGGCCCGGCGGACGAGTGTGGCCGGGGAAGAGGCCTCTTGGCCGGGGTGAATATGTTGGAACGCGGCGCGCGTAAATAGAAGCGGCTGGAGGTACCGGGGGCGAAGCCCGCCCCGGCCCGGAGGCCGAGTTAAAAAAAATAATAATCCCCGTTCAGTCTCAATGGCGGGGTGCGGGCCGGCCCGGCGGCGAGTGCGGCGGGCAGCAGGCCTCTTGGACAGGTTGAGAGATAAAAAAATAATAATTCCCGTGCAGTCTCAATGGCGGGGTGCGGGCCGGGGAATAGGCCTCTTGGCCGGGGTGAATAGTGTTGGAACGCGGCGCGCGTAAATAGAAGCGGCTGGAGCTACCGGGGGCGAAGCCCGCCCCGGCCCGGAGGCCGAGTTAAAAAAAATAATAATCCCCGTTCAGTCTCAATGGCGGGGTGCGGGCCGGCCCGGCGGCGAGTGCGGCGGGCAGCAGGCCTCTTGGACAGGTTCAGAGATAAAAAAATAATAATTCCCGTGCAGTCTCAATGGCGGGGTGCGGGCCGGGGAATAGGCCTCTTGGCCGGGGTGAATAGTGTTGGAACACGGCCCGCGGAAATAGTAACGGCTGGAGGTACCGGGGGCGATGCCCGCCCCGGGCCGGCGGCCAAGTTAAAAAAATAAATAATCCCCGTTCAGTCTCAATGGCAGGGTGCGGGCCGGCCCGGCGGCGATTGCGGCGGGCAGCAGGCCTCTTGGACAGGTTGAGAGATATAAAAATAATAATTCCCGTGCAGTCTCAACGGCGGGGTGCGGGCCGGCCCGGCGGACGAGTGTGGCCGGGGAATAGGCCTCTTGGCCGGGGTGAATATGTTGGAACGCGGCGCGCGTAAATAGAAGCGGCTGGAGGTACCGGGGGCGAAGCCCGCCCCGGCCCGGAGGCCGAGTTAAAAAAAATAATAATCCCCGTTCAGTCTCAATGGCGGGGTGCGGGCCGGCTCGGCGGCGAGTGCGGCGGGCAGCAGGCCTCTTGGACAGGTTGAGAGATAAAAAAATAATAATTCCCGTGCAGTCTCAATGGCGGGGTGCGGGCCGGGGAATAGGCCTCTTGGCCGGGGTGAATAGTGTTGGAACACGGCCCGCGGAAATAGTAGCGGCTGGAGGTACCGGGGGCGATGCCCGCCCCGGCCCGGCGGCCAAGTTAAAAAAATAAATAATCCCCGTTCAGTCTCAATGGCAGGGTGCGGGCCGGCCCGGCGGCGATTGCGGCGGGCAGCAGGCCTCTTGGACAGGTTGAGAGATAAAAAAATAATAATTCCCATGCAGTCTCAATGGCGGGGTGCGGGCCGGGGAATAGGCCTCTTGGCCGGGGTGAATAGTGTTGGAACACGGCCCGCGGAAATAGTAGCGGCTGGAGGTACCGGGGGCGATGCCCGCCCCGGGCCGGCGGCCAAGTTAAAAAAATAAATAATCCCCGTTCAGTCTCAATGGCAGGGTGCGGGCCGGCCCGGCGGCGAGTGCGGCGGGCAGCAGGCCTCTTGGACAGGTTGAGAGATAAAAAAAATAATAATTCCCGTTCAGTCTCAATGGCAGGGTGCGGGCCGGCCCGGCGGCGAGTGCGGCGGGCAGCAGGCCTCTTGGACAGGTTGAGAGATAAAAAAATAATAATTCCCGTGCAGTCTCAATGGCGGGGTGCGGGCCGGGGAATAGGCCTCTTGGCCGGGGTGAATATGTTGGAACGCGGCGCCCGTAAATAGAAGCGGCTGGAGGTACCGGGGGCGAAGCCCGCCCCGGCCCGGAGGCCGAGTTAAAAAAAATAATAATCCCCGTTCAGTCTCAATGGCGGGGTGCGGGCCGGCCCGGCGGCGAGTGTGGCGGGCAGCAGGCCTCTTGGACAGGTTGAGAGATAAAAAAATAATAATTCCCGTGCAGTCTCAATGGCGGGGTGCGGGCCGGGGAATAGGCCTCTTGGCCGGGGTGAATAGTGTTGGAACACGGCCCGCGGAAATAGTAGCGGCTGGAGGTACCGGGGGCGATGCCCGCCCCGGGCCGGCGGCCAAGTTAAAAAAATAAATAATCCCCGTTCAGTCTCAATGGCAGGGTGCGGGCCGGCCCGGCGGCGAGTGCGGCGGGCAGCAGGCCTCTTGGACAGGTTGAGAGATAAAAAAAATAATAATTCCCGTTCAGTCTCAATGGCAGGGTGCGGGCCGGCCTGGCGGCGAGTGCGGCGGGCAGCAGGCCTCTTGGACAGGTTGAGAGATAAAAAAATAATAATTCCCGTGCAGTCTCAATGGCGGGGTGCGGGCCGGGGAATAGGCCTCTTGGCCGGGGTGAATATGTTGGAACGCGGCGCCCGTAAATAGAAGCGGCTGGAGGTACCGGGGGCGAAGCCCGCCCCGGCCCGGAGGCCGAGTTAAAAAAAATAATAATCCCCGTTCAGTCTCAATGGCGGGGTGCGGGCCGGCCCGGCGGCGAGTGTGGCGGGCAGCAGGCCTCTTGGACAGGTTGAGAGATAAAAAAATAATAATTCCCGTGCAGTCTCAATGGCGGGGTGCGGGCCGGGGAATAGGCCTCTTGGCCGGGGTGAATAGTGTTGGAACACGGCCCGCGGAAATAGTAGCGGCTGGAGGTACCGGGGGCGGCCAAGTTAAAAAAATAAATAATCCCCGTTCAGTCTCAATGGCAGGGTGCGGGCCGGCCCGGCGGCGATTGCGGCGGGCAGCAGGCCTCTTGGACAGGTTGAGAGATAAAAAAATAATAATTCCCATGCAGTCTCAATGGCGGGGTGCGGGCCGGCCCGGCGGACGAGTGTGGCCGGGGAAGAGGCCTCTTGGCCGGGGTGAATATGTTGGAACGCGGCGCGCGTAAATAGAAGCGGCTGGAGGTACCGGGGGCGAAGCCCGCCCCGGCCCGGAGGCCGAGTTAAAAAAAATAAAAATCCCCGTTCAGTCTCAATGGCGGGGTGCGGGCCCGCCCGGCGGCGAGTGCGGCGGGCAGCAGGCCTCTTGGACAGGTTGAGAGATAAAAAAATAATAATTCCCGTGCAGTCTCAATGGCGGGGTGCGGGCCGGGGAATAGGCCTCTTGGCCGGGGTGAATAGTGTTGGAACGCGGCGCGCGTAAATAGAAGCGGCTGGAGGTACCGGGGCCGAAGCCCGCCCCGGCCCGGAGGCCGAGTTAAAAAAAAAAATAATCCCCGTTCAGTCTCAATGGCGGGGTGCGGGCCGGCCCGGCGGCGAGTGCGGCGGGCAGCAGGCCTCTTGGACAGGTTGAGAGATAAAAAAATAATAATTCCCGTGCAGTCTCAATGGCGGGGTGCGGGCCGGGGAATAGGCCTCTTGGCCGGGGTGAATAGTGTTGGAACACGGCCCGCGGAAATAGTAGCGGCTGGAGGTACCGGGGGCGATGCCCGCCCCGGCCCGGCGGCCAAGTTAAAAAAATAAATAATCCCCGTTCAGTCTCAATGGCAGGGTGCGGGCCGGCCCGGCGGCGATTGCGGCGGGCAGCAGGCCTCTTGGACAGGTTGAGAGATAAAAAAATAATAATTCCCATGCAGTCTCAATGGCGGGGTGCGGGCCGGGGAATAGGCCTCTTGGCCGGGGTGAATAGTGTTGGAACACGGCCCGCGGAAATAGTAACGGCTGGAGGTACCGGGCGCGATGCCCGCCCCGGGCCGGCGGCCAAGTTAAAAAAATAAATAATCCCCGTTCAGTCTCAATGGCAGGGTGCGGGCCGGCCCGGCGGCGATTGCGGCGGGCAGCAGGCCTCTTGGACAGGTTGAGAGATATAAAAATAATAATTCCCGTGCAGTCTCAACGGCGGGGTGCGGGCCGGCCCGGCGGACGAGTGTGGCCGGGGAATAGGCCTCTTGGCCGGGGTGAATAGTGTTGGAACACGGCCCGCGGAAATAGTAGCGGCTGGAGGTACCGGGGGCGATGCCCGCCCCGGCCCGGCGGCCAAGTTAAAAAAATAAATAATCCCCGTTCAGTCTCAATGGCAGGGTGCGGGCCGGCCCGGCGGCGATTGCGGCGGGCAGCAGGCCTCTTGGACAGGTTGAGAGATAAAAAAATAATAATTCCCATGCAGTCTCAATGGCGGGGTGCGGGCCGGGGAATAGGCCTCTTGGCCGGGGTGAATAGTGTTGGAACACGGCCCGCGGAAATAGTAGCGGCTGGAGGTACCGGGGGCGATGCCCACCCGGGCCGGTGGCCAAGTTAAAAAAATAAATAATCCCCGTTCAGTCTCAATGGCAGGGTGCGGGCCGGCCCGGCGGCGAGTGCGGCGGGCAGCAGGCCTCTTGGACAGGTTGAGAGATAAAAAAAATAATAATTCCCGTTCAGTCTCAATGGCAGGGTGCGGGCCGGCCCGGCGGCGAGTGCGGCTGGCAGCAGGCCTCTTGGACAGGTTGAGAGATATGGCCTCTTGGTGAATATGTTGGAACGCGGCGCGCGTAAATAGAAGCGGCTGGAGGTACCGGGGGCGAAGCCCGCCCCGGCCCGGAGGCCGAGTTAAAAAAAATAATAATCCCCGTTCAGTCTCAATGGCGGGGTGCGGGCCGGCCCGGCGGCGAGTGTGGCGGGCAGCAGGCCTCTTGGACAGGTTGAGAGATAAAAAAATAATAATTCCCGTGCAGTCTCTTTGGCGGGGTGCGGGCCGGGGAATAGGCCTCTTGGCCGGGGTGAATAGTGTTGGAACACGGCCCGCGGAAATAGTAGCGGCTGGAGGTACCGGGGGCGATGCCCGCCCCGGCCCGGCGGCCAAGTTAAAAAAATAAATAATCCCGTTCAGTCTCAATGGCAGGGTGCGGGCCGGCCCGGCGGCGATTGCGGCGGGCAGCAGGCCTCTTGGACAGGTTGAGAGATAAAAAAATAATAATTCCCATGCAGTCTCAATGGCGGGGTGCGGGCCGGGGAATAGGCCTCTTGGCCGGGGTGAATATGTTGGAACGCGGCGCGCGTAAATAGAAGCGGCTGGAGGTACCGGGGGCGAAGCCCGCCCCGGCCCGGAGGCCGAGTTAAAAAAAATAACAATCCCCGTTCAGTCTCAATGGCGGGGTGCGGGCCGGCCCGGCGGCGAGTGCGGCGGGCAGCAGGCCTCTTGGACAGGTTGAGAGATAAAAAAATAATAATTCCCGTGCAGTCTCAATGGCGGGGTGCGGGCCGGGGAATAGGCCTCTTGGCTGTGGTGAATAGTGTTGGAACACGGCCCGCGGAAATAGTAGCGGCTGGAGGTACCGGGGGCGATGCCCGCCCCGGCCCGGCGGCCAAGTTAAAAAAATAAATAATCCCCGTTCAGTCTCAATGGCAGGGTGCGGGCCTGCCCGGCGGCGATTGCGGCGGGCAGCAGGCCTCTTGGACAGGTTGAGAGATAAAAAAATAATAATTCCCATGCAGTCTCAATGGCGGGGTGCGGGCCGGCGAATAGGCCTCTTGGCCGGGGTGAATAGTGTTGGAACACGGCCCGCGGAAATAGTAGCGGCTGGAGGTACCGGGGGCGATGCCCGCCCCCGGCCGGCGGCCAAGTTAAAAAAATAAATAATCCCCGTTCAGTCTCAATGGCAGGGTGCGGGCCGGCCCGGCGGCGATTGCGGCGGGCAGCAGGCCTCTTGGACAGGTTGAGAGATAATCATCATAATCATCATCATAATTCCCGTGCAGTCTCAATGGCGGGGTACGGGCCGGCCCGGCGGACGAGTGTGGCCGGGGAAGAGGCCTCTTGGCCGGGGTGAATATGTTGGAACGCGGCGCGCGTAAATAGAAGCGGCTGGAGGTACCGGGGGCGAAGCCCGCCCCGGCCCGGAGGCCGAGTTAAAAAAAATAATAATCCCCGTTCAGTCTCAAAGGCGGGGTGCGGGCCGGCCCGGCGGCGAGTGCGGCGGGCAGCAGGCCTCTTGGACAGGTTGAGAGATAAAAAAATAATAATTCCCGTGCAGTCTCAATGGCGGGGTGCGGGCCGGGGAATAGGCCTCTTGGCCGGGGTGAATAGTGTTGGAACACGGCCCGCGGAAATAGTAGCGGCTGGAGGTACCGGGAACGATGCCCGCCCCGGCCCGGCGGCCAAGTTAAAAAAATAAATAATCCCCGTTCATTCTCAATGGCAGGGTGCGTGCCGGCCCGGCGGCGATTGCGGCGGGCAGCAGGCCTCTTGGACAGGTTGAGAGATAAAAAAATAATAATTCCCATGCAGTCTCAATGGCGGGGTGCGGGCCGGCCCGGCGGCGATTGCGGCGGGCAGCAGGCCTCTTGGACAGGTTGAGAGATAAAAAAATAATAATTCCCGTGCAGTCTCAATGGCGGGGTGCGGGCCGGCCCGGCGGACGAGTGTGGCCGGGGAAGAGGCCTCTTGGCCGGGGTGAATATGTTGGAACGCGGCGCGCGTAAATAGAAGCGGCTGGAGGTACCGGGGGGCGAAGCCCGCCCCGGCCCGGAGGCCAAGTTAAAAAAAATAATAATCCCCGTTCAGTCTCAATGGCGGGGTGCGGGCCGGCCCGGCGGCGATTGCGGCGGGCAGCAGGCCTCTTGGACAGGTTGAGAGATAAAAAAATAATAATTCCCATGCAGTCTCAATGGCGGGGTGCGGGCCGGGGAATAGGCCTCTTGGCCGGGGTGAATAGTGTTGGAACACGGCCCCGGGCCGGCGGCCAAGTTAAAAAAATAAATAATCCCCGTTCAGTCTCAATGGCAGGGTGCGGGCCGGCCCGGCGGCGATTGCGGCGGGCAGCAGGCCTCTTGGACAGGTTGAGAGATAAAAAAATAATAATTCCCGTGCAGTCTCAATGGCGGGGTGCGGGCCGGGGAATAGGCCTCTTGGCCGGGGTGAATAGTGTTGGAACACGGCCCGCGGAAAAAGTAGCGGCTGGAGGTACCGGGGGCGATGCCCGCCCCGGGCCGGCGGCCAAGTTAAAAAAATTAATAATCCCCGTTCATTCTCAATGGCAGGGTGCGTGCCGGCCCGGCGGCGATTGCGGCGGGCAGCAGGCCTCTTGGACAGGTTGAGAGATAAAAAAATAATAATTCCCATGCAGTCTCAATGGCGGGGTGCGGGCCGGCCCGGCGGCGATTGCGGCGGGCAGCAGGCCTCTTGGACAGGTTGAGAGATAAAAAAATAATAATTCCCGTGCAGTCTCAATGGCGGGGTGCGGGCCGGCCCGGCGGACGAGTGTGGCCGGGGAAGAGGCCTCTTGGCCGGGGTGAATATGTTGGAACGCGGCGCGCGTAAATAGAAGCGGCTGGAGGTACCGGGGGGCGAAGCCCGCCCCGGCCCGGAGGCCAAGTTAAAAAAAATAATAATCCCCGTTCAGTCTCAATGGCGGGGTGCGGGCCGGCCCGGCGGCGATTGCGGCGGGCAGCAGGCCTCTTGGACAGGTTGAGAGATAAAAAAATAATAATTCCCATGCAGTCTCAATGGCGGGGTGCGGGCCGGGGAATAGGCCTCTTGGCCGGGGTGAATAGTGTTGGAACACGGCCCCGGGCCGGCGGCCAAGTTAAAAAAATAAATAATCCCCGTTCAGTCTCAATGGCAGGGTGCGGGCCGGCCCGGCGGCGATTGCGGCGGGCAGCAGGCCTCTTGGACAGGTTGAGAGATAAAAAAATAATAATTCCCGTGCAGTCTCAATGGCGGGGTGCGGGCCGGGGAATAGGCCTCTTGGCCGGGGTGAATAGTGTTGGAACACGGCCCGCGGAAATAGTAGCGGCTGGAGGTACCGGGGGCGATGCCCGCCCCGGGCCGGCGGCCAAGTTAAAAAAATTAATAATCCCCGTTCAGTCTCAATGGCAGGGTGCGGGCCGGCCCGGCGGCGATTGCGGCGGGCAGCAGGCCTCTTGGACAGGTTGAGAGATAAAAAAATAATAATTCCCATGCAGTCTCAATGGCGGGGTGCGGGCCGGCCCGGCGGCGATTGCGGCGGGCAGCAGGCCTCTTGGACAGGTTGAGAGATAAAAAAATAATAATTCCCGTGCAGTCTCAATGGCGGGGTGCGGGCCGGCCCGGCGGACGAGTGTGGCCGGGGAAGAGGCCTCTTGGCCGGGGTGAATATGTTGGAACGCGGCGCGCGTAAATAGAAGCGGCTGGAGGTACCGGGGGCGAAGCCCGCCCCGGCCCGGAGGCCGAGTTAAAAAAAATAATAATCCCCGTTCAGTCTCAATGGCGGGGTGCGGGCCGGCCCGGCGGCGAGTGCGGCGGGCAGCAGGCCTCTTGGACAGGTTGAGAGATAAAAAAAATAATAATTCCCTTGCAGTCTCAATGGCGGGGTGCGGGCCGGGGAATAGGCCTCTTGGCCGGGGTGAATAGTGTTGGAACACGGCCCGCGGAAATAGTAGCGGCTGGAGGTACCGGGGGCGATGCCCGCCCCGGCCCGGCGGCCAAGTTAAAAAAATAAATAATCCCCGTTCAGTCTCAATGGCAGGGTGCGGGCCGGCCCGGCGGCGATTGCGGCGGGCAGCAGGCCTCTTGGACAGGTTGAGAGATAAAAAAATAATAATTCCCATGCAGTCTCAATGGCGGGGTGCGGGCCGGGGAATAGGCCTCTTGGCCGGGGTGAATAGTGTTGGAACACGGCCCGCGGAAATAGTAGCGGCTGGAGGTACCGGGGGCGATGCCCGCCCCGGGCCGGCGGCCAAGTTAAAAAAATAAATAATCCCCGTTCAGTCTTAATGGCAGGGTGCGGGCCGGCCCGGCGGCGATTGCGGCGGGCAGCAGGCCTCTTGGACAGGTTGAGAGATATAAAAATAATAATTCCCGTGCAGTCTCAATGGCGGGGTGCGGGCCGGCCCGGCGGACGAGTGTGGCCGGGGAAGAGGCCTCTTGGCCGGGGTGAATATGTTGGAACGCGGCGCGCGTAAATAGAAGCGGCTGGAGGTACCGGGGGCGAAGCCCGCCCCGGCCCGGAGGCCGAGTTAAAAAAAATAATAATCCCCGTTCAGTCTCAATGGCGGGGTGCGGGCCGGCCCGGCGGCGAGTGCGGCGGGCAGCAGGCCTCTTGGACAGGTTGAGAGATAAAAAAATAATAATTCCCGTGCAGTCTCAATGGCGGGGTGCGGGCCGGGGAATAGGCCTCTTGGCCGGGGTGAATAGTGTTGGAACACGGCCCGCGGAAATAGTAGCGGCTGGAGGTACCGGGGGCGATGCCCGCCCCGGCCCGGCGGCCAAGTTAAAAAAATAAATAATCCCCGTTCAGTCTCAATGGCAGGGTGCGGGCCGGCCCGGCGGCGATTGCGGCGGGCAGCAGGCCTCTTGGACAGGTTGAGAGATAAAAAAATAATAATTCCCATGCAGTCTCAATGGCGGGGTGCGGGCCGGGGAATAGGCCTCTTGGCCGGGGTGAATAGTGTTGGAACACGGCCCGCGGAAATAGTAGCGGCTGGAGGTACCGGGGGCGATGCCCGCCCCGGGCCGGCGGCCAAGTTAAAAAAATAAATAATCCCCGTTCAGTCTCAATGGCAGGGTGCGGGCCGGCCCGGCGGCGATTGCGGCGGGCAGCAGGCCTCTTGGACAGGTTGAGAGATATAAAAATAATAATTCCCGTGCAGTCTCAATGGCGGGGTGCGGGCCGGCCCGGCGGACGAGTGTGGCCGGGGAAGAGGCCTCTTGGCCGGGGTGAATATGTTGGAACGCGGCGCGCGTAAATAGAAGCGGCTGGAGGTACCGGGGGCGAAGCCCGCCCCGGCCCGGAGGCCGAGTTAAAAAAAATAATAATCCCCGTTCAGTCTCAATGGCGGGGTGCGGGCCGGCCCGGCGGCGAGTGCGGCGGGCAGCAGGCCTCTTGGACAGGTTGAGAGATAAAAAAATAATAATTCCCGTGCAGTCTCAATGGCGGGGTGCGGGCCGGGGAATAGGCCTCTTGGCCGGGGTGAATAGTGTTGGAACACGGCCCGCGGAAATAGTAGCGGCTGGAGGTACCGGGGGCGATGCCCGCCCCGGCCCGGCGGCCAAGTTAAAAAAATAAATAATCCCCGTTCAGTCTCAATGGCAGGGTGCGGGCCGGCCCGGCGGCGATTGCGGCGGGCAGCAGGCCTCTTGGACAGGTTGAGAGATAAAAAAATAATAATTCCCATGCAGTCTCAATGGCGGGGTGCGGGCCGGGGAATAGGCCTCTTGGCCGGGGTGAATAGTGTTGGAACACGGCCCGCGGAAATAGTAGCGGCTGGAGGTACCGGGGGGCGATGCCCGCCCCGGGCCGGCGGCCAAGTTAAAAAAATAAATAATCCCCGTTCAGTCTCAATGGCAGGGTGCGGGCCGGCCCGGCGGCGAGTGCGGCGGGCAGCAGGCCTCTTGGACAGGTTGAGAGATAAAAAAAATAATAATTCCCGTTCAGTCTCAATGGCAGGGTGCGGGCCGGCCCGGCGGCGAGTGCGGCGGGCAGCAGGCCTCTTGGACAGGTTGAGAGATAAAAAAATAATAATTCCCGTGCAGTCTCAATGGCGGGGTGCGGGCCGGGGAATAGGCCTCTTGGCCGGGGTGAATATGTTGGAACGCGGCGCCCGTAAATAGAAGCGGCTGGAGGTACCGGGGGCGAAGCCCGCCCCGGCCCGGAGGCCGAGTTAAAAAAAATAATAATCCCCGTTCAGTCTCAATGGCGGGGTGCGGGCCGGCCCGGCGGCGAGTGTGGCGGGCAGCAGGCCTCTTGGACAGGTTGAGAGATAAAAAAATAATAATTCCCGTGCAGTCTCAATGGCGGGGTGCGGGCCGGGGAATAGGCCTCTTGGCCGGGGTGAATAGTGTTGGAACACGGCCCGCGGAAATAGTAGCGGCTGGAGGTACCGGGGGCGGCCAAGTTAAAAAAATAAATAATCCCCGTTCAGTCTCAATGGCAGGGTGCGGGCCGGCCCGGCGGCGATTGCGGCGGGCAGCAGGCCTCTTGGACAGGTTGAGAGATAAAAAAATAATAATTCCCATGCAGTCTCAATGGCGGGGTGCGGGCCGGCCCGGCGGACGAGTGTGGCCGGGGAAGAGGCCTCTTGGCCGGGGTGAATATGTTGGAACGCGGCGCGCGTAAATAGAAGCGGCTGGAGGTACCGGGGGCGAAGCCCGCCCCGGCCCGGAGGCCGAGTTAAAAAAAATAAAAATCCCCGTTCAGTCTCAATGGCGGGGTGCGGGCCCGCCCGGCGGCGAGTGCGGCGGGCAGCAGGCCTCTTGGACAGGTTGAGAGATAAAAAAATAATAATTCCCGTGCAGTCTCAATGGCGGGGTGCGGGCCGGGGAATAGGCCTCTTGGCCGGGGTGAATAGTGTTGGAACGCGGCGCGCGTAAATAGAAGCGGCTGGAGGTACCGGGGCCGAAGCCCGCCCCGGCCCGGAGGCCGAGTTAAAAAAAATAATAATCCCCGTTCAGTCTCAATGGCGGGGTGCGGGCCGGCCCGGCGGCGAGTGCGGCGGGCAGCAGGCCTCTTGGACAGGTTGAGAGATAAAAAAATAATAATTCCCGTGCAGTCTCAATGGCGGGGTGCGGGCCGGGGAATAGGCCTCTTGGCCGGGGTGAATAGTGTTGGAACACGGCCCGCGGAAATAGTAGCGGCTGGAGGTACCGGGGGCGATGCCCGCCCCGGCCCGGCGGCCAAGTTAAAAAAATAAATAATCCCCGTTCAGTCTCAATGGCAGGGTGCGGGCCGGCCCGGCGGCGATTGCGGCGGGCAGCAGGCCTCTTGGACAGGTTGAGAGATAAAAAAATAATAATTCCCATGCAGTCTCAATGGCGGGGTGCGGGCCGGGGAATAGGCCTCTTGGCCGGGGTGAATAGTGTTGGAACACGGCCCGCGGAAATAGTAACGGCTGGAGGTACCGGGCGCGATGCCCGCCCCGGGCCGGCGGCCAAGTTAAAAAAATAAATAATCCCCGTTCAGTCTCAATGGCAGGGTGCGGGCCGGCCCGGCGGCGATTGCGGCGGGCAGCAGGCCTCTTGGACAGGTTGAGAGATATAAAAATAATAATTCCCGTGCAGTCTCAACGGCGGGGTGCGGGCCGGCCCGGCGGACGAGTGTGGCCGGGGAATAGGCCTCTTGGCCGGGGTGAATATGTTGGAACGCGGCGCGCGTAAATAGAAGCGGCTGGAGGTACCGGGGGCGAAGCCCGCCCCGGCCCGGAGGCCGAGTTAAAAAAAATAATAATCCCCGTTCAGTCTCAATGGCGGGGTGCGGGCCGGCCCGGCGGCGAGTGCGGCGGGCAGCAGGCCTCTTGGACAGGTTGAGAGATAAAAAAATAATAATTCCCGTGCAGTCTCAATGGCGGGGTGCGGGCCGGGGAATAGGCCTCTTGGCCGGGGTGAATAGTGTTGGAACACGGCCCGCGGAAATAGTAGCGGCTGGAGGTACCGGGGGCGATGCCCGCCCCGGCCCGGCGGCCAAGTTAAAAAAATAAATAATCCCCGTTCAGTCTCAATGGCAGGGTGCGGGCCGGCCCGGCGGCGATTGCGGCGGGCAGCAGGCCTCTTGGACAGGTTGAGAGATAAAAAAATAATAATTCCCATGCAGTCTCAATGGCGGGGTGCGGGCCGGGGAATAGGCCTCTTGGCCGGGGTGAATAGTGTTGGAACACGGCCCGCGGAAATAGTAGCGGCTGGAGGTACCGGGGGCGATGCCCACCCGGGCCGGCGGCCAAGTTAAAAAAATAAATAATCCCCGTTCAGTCTCAATGGCAGGGTGCGGGCCGGCCCGGCGGCGAGTGCGGCGGGCAGCAGGCCTCTTGGACAGGTTGAGAGATAAAAAAATAATAATTCCCGTGCAGTCTCAATGGCGGGGTGCGGGCCGGGGAATAGGCCTCTTGGCTGTGGTGAATAGTGTTGGAACACGGCCCGCGGAAATAGTAGCGGCTGGAGGTACCGGGGGCGATGCCCGCCCCGGCCCGGCGGCCAAGTTAAAAAAATAAATAATCCCCGTTCAGTCTCAATGGCAGGGTGCGGGCCTGCCCGGCGGCGATTGCGGCGGGCAGCAGGCCTCTTGGACAGGTTGAGAGATAAAAAAATAATAATTCCCATGCAGTCTCAATGGCGGGGTGCGGGCCGGCGAATAGGCCTCTTGGCCGGGGTGAATAGTGTTGGAACACGGCCCGCGGAAATAGTAGCGGCTGGAGGTACCGGGGGCGATGCCCGCCCCGGGCCGGCGGCCAAGTTAAAAAAATAAATAATCCCCGTTCAGTCTCAATGGCAGGGTGCGGGCCGGCCCGGCGGCGATTGCGGCGGGCAGCAGGCCTCTTGGACAGGTTGAGAGATATAAAAATAATAATTCCCGTGCAGTCTCAATGGCGGGGTACGGGCCGGCCCGGCGGACGAGTGTGGCCGGGGAAGAGGCCTCTTGGCCGGGGTGAATATGTTGGAACGCGGCGCGCGTAAATAGAAGCGGCTGGAGGTACCGGGGGCGAAGCCCGCCCCGGCCCGGAGGCCGAGTTAAAAAAAATAATAATCCCCGTTCAGTCTCAAAGGCGGGGTGCGGGCCGGCCCGGCGGCGAGTGCGGCGGGCAGCAGGCCTCTTGGACAGGTTGAGAGATAAAAAAATAATAATTCCCGTGCAGTCTCAATGGCGGGGTGCGGGCCGGGGAATAGGCCTCTTGGCCGGGGTGAATAGTGTTGGAACACGGCCCGCGGAAATAGTAGCGGCTGGAGGTACCGGGAACGATGCCCGCCCCGGCCCGGCGGCCAAGTTAAAAAAATAAATAATCCCCGTTCAGTCTCAATGGCAGGGTGCGGGCCGGCCCGGCGGCGATTGCGGCGGGCAGCAGGCCTCTTGGACAGGTTGAGAGATAAAAAATTAATAATTCCCATGCAGTCTCAATGGCGGGTTGCGGGCCGGGGAATAGGCCACTTGGCCGGGGTGAATAGTGTTGGAACACGGCCCGCGGAAAAAGTAGCGGCTGGAGGTACCGGGGACGATGCCCGCCCCGGGCCGGCGGCCAAGTTAAAAAAATAAATAATCCCCGTTCATTCTCAATGGCAGGGTGCGTGCCGGCCCGGCGGCGATTGCGGCGGGCAGCAGGCCTCTTGGACAGGTTGAGAGATAAAAAAATAATAATTCCCATGCAGTCTCAATGGCGGGGTGCGGGCCGGCCCGGCGGCGATTGCGGCGGGCAGCAGGCCTCTTGGACAGGTTGAGAGATAAAAAAATAATAATTCCCGTGCAGTCTCAATGGCGGGGTGCGGGCCGGCCCGGCGGACGAGTGTGGCCGGGGAAGAGGCCTCTTGGCTGGGGTGAATATGTTGGAACGCGGCGCGCGTAAATAGAAGCGGCTGGAGGTACCGGGGGGCGAAGCCCGCCCCGGCCCGGAGGCCAAGTTAAAAAAAATAATAATCCCCGTTCAGTCTCAATGGCGGGGTGCGGGCCGGCCCGGCGGCGATTGCGGCGGGCAGCAGGCCTCTTGGACAGGTTGAGAGATAAAAAAATAATAATTCCCATGCAGTCTCAATGGCGGGGTGCGGGCCGGGGAATAGGCCTCTTGGCCGGGGTGAATAGTGTTGGAACACGGCCCCGGGCCGGCGGCCAAGTTAAAAAAATAAATAATCCCCGTTCAGTCTCAATGGCAGGGTGCGGGCCGGCCCGGCGGCGATTGCGGCGGGCAGCAGGCCTCTTGGACAGGTTGAGAGATAAAAAAATAATAATTCCCGTGCAGTCTCAATGGCGGGGTGCGGGCCGGGGAATAGGCCTCTTGGCCGGGGTGAATAGTGTTGGAACACGGCCCGCGGAAATAGTAGCGGCTGGAGGTACCGGGGGCGATGCCCGCCCCGGGCCGGCGGCCAAGTTAAAAAAATTAATAATCCCCGTTCAGTCTCAATGGCAGGGTGCGGGCCGGCCCGGCGGCGATTGCGGCGGGCAGCAGGCCTCTTGGACAGGTTGAGAGATAAAAAAATAATAATTCCCATGCAGTCTCAATGGCGGGGTGCGGGCCGGCCCGGCGGCGATTGCGGCGGGCAGCAGGCCTCTTGGACAGGTTGAGAGATAAAAAAATAATAATTCCCGTGCAGTCTCAATGGCGGGGTGCGGGCCGGCCCGGCGGACGAGTGTGGCCGGGGAAGAGGCCTCTTGGCCGGGGTGAATATGTTGGAACGCGGCGCGCGTAAATAGAAGCGGCTGGAGGTACCGGGGGCGAAGCCCGCCCCGGCCCGGAGGCCGAGTTAAAAAAAATAATAATCCCCGTTCAGTCTCAATGGCGGGGTGCGGGCCGGCCCGGCGGCGAGTGCGGCGGGCAGCAGGCCTCTTGGACAGGTTGAGAGATAAAAAAAATAATAATTCCCTTGCAGTCTCAATGGCGGGGTGCGGGCCGGGGAATAGGCCTCTTGGCCGGGGTGAATAGTGTTGGAACACGGCCCGCGGAAATAGTAGCGGCTGGAGGTACCGGGGGCGATGCCCGCCCCGGCCCGGCGGCCAAGTTAAAAAAATAAATAATCCCCGTTCAGTCTCAATGGCAGGGTGCGGGCCGGCCCGGCGGCGATTGCGGCGGGCAGCAGGCCTCTTGGACAGGTTGAGAGATAAAAAAATAATAATTCCCATGCAGTCTCAATGGCGGGGTGCGGGCCGGGGAATAGGCCTCTTGGCCGGGGTGAATAGTGTTGGAACACGGCCCGCGGAAATAGTAGCGGCTGGAGGTACCGGGGGCGATGCCCGCCCCGGCCCGGCGGCCAAGTTAAAAAAATAAATAATCCCCGTTCAGTCTTAATGGCAGGGTGCGGGCCGGCCCGGCGGCGATTGCGGCGGGCAGCAGGCCTCTTGGACAGGTTGAGAGATAAAAAAATAATAATTCCCATGCAGTCTCAATGGCGGGGTGCGGGCCGGGGAATAGGCCTCTTGGCCGGGGTGAATAGTGTTGGAACACGGCCCGCGGAAATAGTAGCGGCTGGAGGTACCGGGGGCGATGCCCGCCCCGGGCCGGCGGCCAAGTTAAAAAAATAAATAATCCCCGTTCAGTCTCAATGGCAGGGTGCGGGCCGGCCCGGCGGCGATGGCGGCGGGCAGCAGGCCTCTTGGACAGGTTGAGAGATATAAAAATAATAATTCCCGTGCAGTCTCAATGGCGGGGTGCGGGCCGGCCCGGCGGCGAGTGCGGCGGGCAGCAGGCCTCTTGGACAGGTTGAGAGATAAAAAAATAATAATTCCCGTGCAGTCTCAATGGCGGGGTGCGGGCCGGGGAATAGGCCTCTTGGCCGGGGTGAATAGTGTTGGAACACGGCCCGCGGAAATAGTAGCGGCTGGAGGTACCGGGGGCGATGCCCGCCCCGGCCCGGCGGCCAAGTTAAAAAAATAAATAATCCCCGTTCAGTCTCAATGGCAGGGTGCGGGCCGGCCCGGCGGCGATTGCGGCGGGCAGCAGGCCTCTTGGACAGGTTGAGAGATAAAAAAATAATAATTCCCATGCAGTCTCAATGGCGGGGTGCGGGCCGGGGAATAGGCCTCTTGGCCGGGGTGAATAGTGTTGGAACACGGCCCGCGGAAATAGTAGCGGCTGGAGGTACCGGGGGCGATGCCCGCCCCGGGCCGGCGGCCAAGTTAAAAAAATAAATAATCCCCGTTCAGTCTCAATGGCAGGGTGCGGGCCGGCCCGGCGGCGATTGCGGCGGGCAGCAGGCCTCTTGGACAGGTTGAGAGATATAAAAATAATAATTCCCGTGCAGTCTCAATGGCGGGGTGCGGGCCGGCCCGGCGGACGAGTGTGGCCGGGGAAGAGGCCTCTTGGCCGGGGTGAATATGTTGGAACGCGGCGCGCGTAAATAGAAGCGGCTGGAGGTACCGGGGGCGAAGCCCGCCCCGGCCCGGAGGCCGAGTTAAAAAAAATAATAATCCCCGTTCAGTCTCAATGGCGGGGTGCGGGCCGGCCCGGCAGCGAGTGCGGCGGGCAGCAGGCCTCTTGGACAGGTTGAGAGATAAAAAAATAATAATTCCCGTGCAGTCTCAATGGCGGGGTGCGGGCCGGGGAATAGGCCTCTTGGCCGGGGTGAATAGTGTTGGAACACGGCCCGCGGAAATAGTAGCGGCTGGAGGTACCGGGGGCGATGCCCGCCCCGGCCCGGCGGCCAAGTTAAAAAAATAAATAATCCCCGTTCAGTCTCAATGGCAGGGTGCGGGCCGGCCCGGCGGCGATTGCGGCGGGCAGCAGGCCTCTTGGACAGGTTGAGAGATAAAAAAATAATAATTCCCATGCAGTCTCAATGGCGGGGTGCGGGCCGGGGAATAGGCCTCTTGGCCGGGGTGAATAGTGTTGGAACACGGCCCGCGGAAATAGTAGCGGCTGGAGGTACCGGGGGCGATGCCCGCCCCGGGCCGGCGGCCAAGTTAAAAAAATAAATAATCCCCGTTCAGTCTCAATGGCAGGGTGCGGGCCGGCCCGGCGGCGAGTGCGGCGGGCAGCAGGCCTCTTGGACAGGTTGAGAGATAAAAAAAATAATAATTCCCGTTCAGTCTCAATGGCAGGGTGCGGGCCGGCCCGGCGGCGAGTGCGGCGGGCAGCAGGCCTCTTGGACAGGTTGAGAGATAAAAAAATAATAATTCCCGTGCAGTCTCAATGGCGGGGTGCGGGCCGGGGAATAGGCCTCTTGGCCGGGGTGAATATGTTGGAACGCGGCGCCCGTAAATAGAAGCGGCTGGAGGTACCGGGGGCGAAGCCCGCCCCGGCCCGGAGGCCGAGTTAAAAAAAATAATAATCCCCGTTCAGTCTCAATGGCGGGGTGCGGGCCGGCCCGGCGGCGAGTGTGGCGGGCAGCAGGCCTCTTGGACAGGTTGAGAGATAAAAAAATAATAATTCCCGTGCAGTCTCAATGGCGGGGTGCGGGCCGGGGAATAGGCCTCTTGGCCGGGGTGAATAGTGTTGGAACACGGCCCGCGGAAATAGTAGCGGCTGGAGGTACCGGGGGCGATGCCCGCCCCGGCCCGGCGGCCAAGTTAAAAAAATAAATAATCCCGTTCAGTCTCAATGGCAGGGTGCGGGCCGGCCCGGCGGCGATTGCGGCGGGCAGCAGGCCTCTTGGACAGGTTGAGAGATAAAAAAATAATAATTCCCATGCAGTCTCAATGGCGGGGTGCGGGCCGGGGAATAGGCCTCTTGGCCGGGGTGAATATGTTGGAACGCGGCGCGCGTAAATAGAAGCGGCTGGAGGTACCGGGGGCGAAGCCCGCCCCGGCCCGGAGGCCGAGTAAAAAAAAATAATAATCCCCGTTCAGTCTCAATGTCGGGGTGCGGGCCGGCCCGGCGGCGAGTGCGGCGGGCAGCAGGCCTCTTGGACAGGTTGAGAGATAAAAAAATAATAATTCCCGTGCAGTCTCAATGGCGGGGTGCGGGCCGGGGAATAGGCCTCTTGGCCGGGGTGAATAGTGTTGGAACACGGCCCGCGGAAATAGTAGCGGCTGGAGGTACCGGGGGCGATGCCCGCCCCGGCCCGGCGGCCAAGTTAAAAAAATAAATAATCCCCGTTCAGTCTCAATGGCAGGGTGCGGGCCGGCCCGGCGGCGATTGCGGCGGGCAGCAGGCCTCTTGGACAGGTTGAGAGATAAAAAAATAATAATTCCCATGCAGTCTCAATGGCGGGGTGCGGGCCGGGGAATAGGCCTCTTGGCCGGGGTGAATAGTGTTGGAACACGGCCCGCGGAAATAGTAGCGGCTGGAGGTACCGGGGGCGATGCCCGTCCTGGGCCGGCGGCCAAGTTAAAAGAATAAATAATCCCCGTTCAGTCTCAATGGCAGGGTGCGGGCCGGCCCGGCGGCGATTGCGGCGGGCAGCAGGCCTCTTGGACAGGTTGAGAGATAAAAAAATAATAATTCCCGTGCAGTCTCAATGGCGGTGTGCGGGCCGGCCCGGCGGACGAGTGTGGCCGGGGAAGAGGCCTCTTTGCCGGGGTGAATATGTTGGAACGCGGCGCGCGTAAATAGAAGCGGCTGGAGGTACCGGGGGCGAAGCCCGCCCCGGCCCGGAGGCCGAGTTAAAAAAAATAATAATCCCCGTTCAGTCTCAATGGCGGGGTGCGGGCCGGCCCGGCGGCGAGTGCGGCGGGCAGCAGGCCTCTTGGACAGGTTGAGAGATAAAAAAATAATAATTCCCGTGCAGTCTCAATGGCGGGGTGCGGGCCGGGGAATAGGCCTCTTGGCCGGGGTGAATAGTGTTGGAACACGGCCCGCGGAAATAGTAGCGGCTGGAGGTACCGGGGGCGATGCCCGCCCCGGCCCGGCGGCCAAGTTGAAAAAATAAATAATCCCCGTTCAGTCTCAATGGCAGGGTGCGGGCCGGCCCGGCGGCGATTGCGGCGGGCAGCAGGCCTCTTGGACAGGTTGAGAGATAAAAAAATAATAATTCCCATGCAGTCTCAATGGCGGGGTGCGGGCCGGGGAATAGGCCTCTTGGCCGGGGTGAATAGTGTTGGAACACGGCCCGCGGAAATAGTAACGGCTGGAGGTACCGGGGGCGATGCCCGCCCCGGGCCGGCGGCCAAGTTAAAAAAATAAATAATCCCCGTTCAGTCTCAATGGCAGGGTGCGGGCCGGCCCGGCGGCGATTGCGGCGGGCAGCAGGCCTCTTGGACAGGTTGAGAGATATAAAAATAATAATTCCCGTGCAGTCTCAACGGCGGGGTGCGGGCCGGCCCGGCGGACGAGTGTGGCCGGGGAATAGGCCTCTTGGCCGGGGTGAATATGTTGGAACGCGGCGCGCGTAAATAGAAGCGGCTGGAGGTACCGGGGGCGAAGCCCGCCCCGGCCCGGAGGCCGAGTTAAAAAAAATAATAATCCCCGTTCAGTCTCAATGTCGGGGTGCGGGCCGGCCCGGCGGCGAGTGCGGCGGGCAGCAGGCCTCTTGGACAGGTTGAGAGATAAAAAAATAATAATTCCCGTGCAGTCTCAATGGCGGGGTGCGGGCCGGGGAATAGGCCTCTTGGCCGGGGTGAATAGTGTTGGAACACGGCCCGCGGAAATAGTAGCGGCTGGAGGTACCGGGGGCGATGCCCGCCCCGGCCCGGCGGCCAAGTTAAAAAAATAAATAATCCCCGTTCAGTCTCAATGGCAGGGTGCGGGCCGGCCCGGCGGCGATTGCGGCGGGCAGCAGGCCTCTTGGACAGGTTGAGAGATAAAAAAATAATAATTCCCATGCAGTCTCAATGGCGGGGTGCGGGCCGGGGAATAGGCCTCTTGGCCGGGGTGAATAGTGTTGGAACACGGCCCGCGGAAATAGTAGCGGCTGGAGGTACCGGGGGCGATGCCCGTCCTGGGCCGGCGGCCAAGTTAAAAGAATAAATAATCCCCGTTCAGTCTCAATGGCAGGGTGCGGGCCGGCCCGGCGGCGATTGCGGCGGGCAGCAGGCCTCTTGGACAGGTTGAGAGATAAAAAAATAATAATTCCCGTGCAGTCTCAATGGCGGTGTGCGGGCCGGCCCGGCGGACGAGTGTGGCCGGGGAAGAGGCCTCTTTGCCGGGGTGAATATGTTGGAACGCGGCGCGCGTAAATAGAAGCGGCTGGAGGTACCGGGGGCGAAGCCCGCCCCGGCCCGGAGGCCGAGTTAAAAAAAATAATAATCCCCGTTCAGTCTCAATGGCGGGGTGCGGGCCGGCCCGGCGGCGAGTGCGGCGGGCAGCAGGCCTCTTGGACAGGTTGAGAGATAAAAAAATAATAATTCCCGTGCAGTCTCAATGGCGGGGTGCGGGCCGGGGAATAGGCCTCTTGGCCGGGGTGAATAGTGTTGGAACACGGCCCGCGGAAATAGTAGCGGCTGGAGGTACCGGGGGCGATGCCCGCCCCGGCCCGGCGGCCAAGTTGAAAAAATAAATAATCCCCGTTCAGTCTCAATGGCAGGGTGCGGGCCGGCCCGGCGGCGATTGCGGCGGGCAGCAGGCCTCTTGGACAGGTTGAGAGATAAAAAAATAATAATTCCCATGCAGTCTCAATGGCGGGGTGCGGGCCGGGGAATAGGCCTCTTGGCCGGGGTGAATAGTGTTGGAACACGGCCCGCGGAAATAGTAACGGCTGGAGGTACCGGGGGCGATGCCCGCCCCGGGCCGGCGGCCAAGTTAAAAAAATAAATAATCCCCGTTCAGTCTCAATGGCAGGGTGCGGGCCGGCCCGGCGGCGATTGCGGCGGGCAGCAGGCCTCTTGGACAGGTTGAGAGATATAAAAATAATAATTCCCGTGCAGTCTCAACGGCGGGGTGCGGGCCGGCCCGGCGGACGAGTGTGGCCGGGGAATAGGCCTCTTGGCCGGGGTGAATATGTTGGAACGCGGCGCGCGTAAATAGAAGCGGCTGGAGGTACCGGGGGCGAAGCCCGCCCCGGCCCGGAGGCCGAGTTAAAAAAAATAATAATCCCCGTTCAGTCTCAATGGCGGGGTGCGGGCCGGCCCGGCGGCGAGTGCGGCGGGCAGCAGGCCTCTTGGACAGGTTGAGAGATAAAAAAATTATAATTCCCGTGCAGTCTCAATGGCGGGGTGCGGGCCGGGGAATAGGCCTCTTGGCCGGGGTGAATAGTGTTGGAACACGGCCCGCGGAAATAGTAGCGGCTGGAGGTACCGGGGGCGATGCCCGCCCCGGCCCGGCGGCCAAGTTAAAAAAATAAATAATCCCCGTTCAGTCTCAATGGCAGGGTGCGGGCCGGCCCGGCGGCGATTGCGGCGGGCAGCAGGCCTCTTGTACAGGTTGAGAGATAAAAAAATAATAATTCCCATGCAGTCTCAATGGCGGGGTGCGGGCCGGGGAATAGGCCTCTTGGCCGGGGTGAATAGTGTTGGAACACGGCCCGCGGAAATAGTAGCGGCTGGAGGTACCGGGGGCGATGCCCGCCCCGGCCCGGCGGCCAAGTTAAAAAAATAAATAATCCCCGTTCAGTCTCAATGGCAGGGTGCGGGCCGGCCCGGCGGCGATTGCGGCGGGCAGCAGGCCTCTTGGACAGGTTGAGAGATATAAAAATAATAATTCCCATGCAGTCTCAATGGCGGGGTGCGGGCCGGGGAATAGGCCTCTTGGCCGGGGTGAATATGTTGGAACGCGGCGCGCGTAAATAGAAGCGGCTGGAGGTACCGGGGGCGAAGCCCGCCCCGGCCCGGAGGCCGAGTTAAAAAAAATAATAATCCCCGTTCAGTCTCAATGGCGGGGTGCGGGCCGGCCCGGCGGCGAGTGCGGCGGGCAGCAGGCCTCTTGGACAGGTTGAGAGATAAAAAAATAATAATTCCCATGCAGTCTCAATGGCGGGGTGCGGGCCGGGGAATAGGCCTCTTGGCCGGGGTGAATAGTGTTGGAACACGGCCCGCGGAAATAGTAGCGGCTGGAGGTACCGGGGGCGATGCCCGCCCCGGCCCGGCGGCCAAGTTAAAAAAATAAATAATTCCCGTTCAGTCTCAATGGCGGGGTGCGGGCCGGCCCGGCGGCAATTGCGGCGGGCAGCAGGCCTCTTGGACAGTTTGAGAGATAAAAAAATAATAATTCCCATGCAGTCTCAATGGCGGGGTGCGGGCCGGGGAATAGGCCTCTTGGCCGGGGTGAATGTGTTGGAACGCGGCGCGCGTAAATAGAAGCGGCTGGAGGTACCGGGGGCGAAGCCCGCCCCGGCCCGGAGGCCGAGTTAAAAAAAATAATAATCCCCGTTCAGTCTCAATGGCGGGGTGCGGGCCGGCCCGGCGGCGAGTGCGGCGGGCAGCAGGCCTCTTGGACAGGTTGAGAGATAAAAAAATAATAATTCCCGTGCAGTCTCAATGGCGGGGTGCGGGCCGGGGAATAGGCCTCTTGGCCGGGGTGAATATGTTGGAACGCGGTGCGCGTAAATAGAAGCGGCTGGAGGTACCGGGGGCGAAGCCCGCCCCGGCCCGGAGGCCGAGTTAAAAAAAATAATAATCCCCGTTCAGTCTCAATGGCGGGGTGCGGGCCGGCCCGGCGGCGAGTGCGGCGGGCAGCAGGCCTCTTGGACAGGTTGAGAGATAAAAAAATAATAATTCCCGCGCAGTCTCAATGGCGGGGTGCGGGCCGGGGAATAGGCCTCTTGGCCGGGGTGAATAGTGTTGGAACACGGCCCGCGGAAATAGTAGCGGCTGGAGGTACCGGGGGCGATGCCCGCCCCGGCCCGGCGGCCAAGTTAAAAAAATAAATAATCTCGTTCAGTCTCAATGGCAGGGTGCGGGCCGGCCCGGCGGCGATTGCGGCGGGCAGCAGGCCTCTTGGACAGGTTGAGAGATAAAAAAATAATAATTCCCATGCAGTCTCAATGGCGGGGTGCGGGCCGGGGAATAGGCCTCTTGGCCGGGGTGAATATGTTGGAACGCGGCGCGCGTAAATAGAAGCGGCTGGAGGTACCGGGGGCGAAGCCCGCCCCGGCCCGGAGGCCGAGTTAAAAAAAATAATAATCCCCGTTCAGTCTCAATGGCGGGGTGCGGGCCGGCGCGGCGGCGAGTGCGGCGGGCAGCAGGCCTCTTGGACAGGTTGAGAGATAAAAAAATAATAATTCCCGTGCAGTCTCAATGGCGGGGTGCGGGCCGGGGAATAGGCCTCTTGGCCGGGGTGAATATGTTGGAACGCGGCGCGCGTAAATAGAAGCGGCTGGAGGTACCGGGGGCGATGCCCGCCCCGGGCGGCGGCCAAGTTAAAAAAATAAATAATCCCCGTTCAGTCTCAATGGCAGGGTGCGGGCCGGCCCGGCGGCGATTGCGGCGGGCAGCAGGCCTCTTGGACAGGTTGAGAGATAAAAAAATAATAATTCCCATGCAGTCTCAATGGCGGGGTGCGGGCCGGGGAATAGGCCTCTTGGCCGGGGTGAATAGTGTTGGAACACGGCCCGCGGAAATAGTAGCGGCTGGAGGTACCGGGGGCGATGCCCGCCCCGGCCCGGCGGCCAAGTTAAAAAAATAAATAATCCCGTTCAGTCTCAATGGCAGGGTGCGGGCCGGCCCGGCGGCGATTGCGGCGGGCAGCAGGCCTCTTGGACAGGTTGAGAGATAAAAAAATAATAATTCCCATGCAGTCTCAATGGTGGGGTGCGGGCCGGGAATAGGCCTCTTGGCCGGGGTGAATAGTGTTGGAACACGGCCCGCGGAAATAGTAGCGGCTGGAGGTACCGGGGGCGATGCCCGCCCCGGCCCGGCGGCCAAGTTAAAAAAATAAATAATCCCCTTCAGTCTCATGGCAGGGTGCGGGCCGGCCCGGCGGCGAGTGCGGCGGGCAGCAGGCCTCTTGGACAGGTTGAGAGATAAAAAAATAATAATTCCCGTTCAGTCTCAATGGCAGGGTGCGGGCCGGCCCGGCGGCAATTGCGGCGGGCAGCAGGCCTCTTGGACAGGTTGAGAGATAAAAAAATAATAATTCCCATGCAGTCTCAATGGCGGGGTGCGGGCCGGGGAATAGGCCTCTTGGCCGGGGTGAATATGTTGGAACGCGGCGCGCGTAAATAGAAGCGGCTGGAGGTACCGGGGGCGAAGCCCGCCCCGGCCCGGAGGCCGAGTTAAAAAAAAATAATAATCCCCGTTCAGTCTCAATGGCAGGGTGCGGGCCGGCCCGGCGGCGAGTGCGGCGGGCAGCAGGCCTCTTGGACAGGTTGAGAGATAAAAAAATAATAATTCCCGTGCAGTCTCAATGGCGGGGTGCGGGCCGGGGAATAGGCCTCTTGGCCGGGGTGAATATGTTGGAACGCGGCGCGTGTAAATAGAAGCGGCTGGAGGTACCGGGGGCGAAGCCCGCCCCGGCCCGGAGGCCGAGTTAAAAAAATAAATAATCCCGTTCAGTCTCAATGGCAGGGTGCGGGCCGGCCCGGCGGCGATTGCGGCGGGCAGCAGGCCTCTTGGACAGGTTGAGAGATAAAAAAATAATAATTCCCATGCAGTCTCAATGGCGGGGTGCGGGCCGGGGAATAGGCCTCTTGGCCGGGGTGAATAGTGTTGGAACACGGCCCGCGGAAATAGTAACGGCTGGAGGTACCGGGGGCGATGCCCGCCCCGGCCCGGCGGCCAAGTTAAAAAAATAAATAATCCCCGTTCAGTCTCAATGGCAGGGTGCGGGCCTGCCCGGCGGCGATTGCGGCGGGCAGCAGGCCTCTTGGACAGGTTGAGAGATATAAAAATAATAATTCCCGTGCAGTCTCAATGGCGGGGTGCGGGCCGGCCCGGCGGACGAGTGTGGCCGGGGAAGAGGCCTCTTGGCCGGGGTGAATATGTTGGAACGCGGCGCGCGTAAATAGAAGCGGCTGGAGGTACCGGGGGCGAAGCCCGCCCCGGCCCGGAGGCCGAGTTAAAAAAAATAATAATCCCCGTTCAGTCTCAATGGCGGGGTGCGGGCCGGCCCGGCGGCGAGTGCGGCGGGCTGCAGGCCTCTTGGACAGGTTGAGAGATAAAAAAATAATAATTCCCGTGCAGTCTCAATGGCGGGGTGCGGGCCGGCCCGGCGGACGAGTGTGGCCGGGGAAGAGGCCTCTTGGCCGGGGTGAATATGTTGGAACGCGGCGCGCGTAAATAGAAGCGGCTGGAGGTACCGGGGGCGAAGCCCGCCCCGGCCCGGCGGCCGAGTTAAAAAAAATAATAATCCCCGTACAGTCTCAATGGCGGGGTGCGGGCCGGCCCGGCGTCGAGTGCGGCGGGCAGCAGGCCTCTTGGACAGGTTGAGAGATAAAAAAATAATAATTCCCGTGCAGTCTCAATGGCGGGGTGCGGGCCGGGGAATAGGCCTCTTGGCCGGGGTGAATAGTGTTGGAACACGGCCCGCGGAAATAGTAGCGGCTGGAGGTACCGGGGGCGATGCCCGCCCCGGCCCGGCGGCCAAGTTAAAAAAATAAATAATCCCGTTCAGTCTCAATGGCGGGGTGCGGGCCGGCCCGGCGGCGATTGCGGCGGGCAGCAGGCCTCTTGGACAGGTTGAGAGATAAAAAAATAATAATTCCCATGCATTCTCAATGGCGGGGTGCGGGCCGGGGAATAGGCCTCTTGGCCGGGGTGAATATGTTGGAACGCGGCGCGCGTAAATAGAAGCGGCTGGAGGTACCGGGGGCGAAGCCCGCCCCGGCCCGGAGGCCGAGTTAAAAAAAATAATAATCCCCGTTCAGTCTCAATGGCGGGGTGCGGGCCGGCCCGGCGGCGAGTGCGGCGGGCAGCAGGCCTCTTGGACAGGTTGAGAGATAAAAAAATAATAATTCCCGTGCAGTCTCAATGGCGGGGTGCGGGCCAGGGAATAGGCCTCTTGGCCGGGGTGAATAGTGTTGGAACACGGCCCGCGGAAATAGTAGCGGCTGGAGGTACCGGGGGCGATGCCCGCCCCGGCCCGGCGGCCAAGTTAAAAAAATAAATAATCCCCGTTCAGTCTCAATGGCAGGGTGCGGGCCGGCCCGGCGGCGATTGCGGCGGGCAGCAGGCCTCTTGGACAGGTTGAGAGATAAAAAAATAATAATTCCCATGCAGTCTCAATGGCGGGGTGCGGGCCGGGGAATAGGCCTCTTGGCCGGGGTGAATAGTGTTGGAACACGGCCCGCGGAAATAGTAGCGGCTGGAGGTACCGGGGGCGATGCCCGCCCCGGCCCGGCGGCCGAGTTAAAAAAAATAATAATCCCCGTTCAGTCTCAATGGCGGGGTGCGGGCCGACCCGGCGGCGAGTGCGGCGGGCAGCAGGCCTCTTGGACAGGTTGAGAGATAAAAAAATAATAATTCCCGTTCAGTCTCAATGGCAGGGTGCGGGCCGGCCCGGCGGCAATTGCGGCGGGCAGCAGGCCTCTTGGACAGGTTGAGAGATAAAAAAATAATAATTCCCATGCAGTCTCAATGGCGGGGTGCGGGCCGGGGAATAAGCCTCTTGGCCGGGGTGAATATGTTGGAACGCGGCGCGCGTAAATAGAAGCGGCTGGAGGTACCGGGGGCGAAGCCCGCCCCGGCCCGGAGGCCGAGTTAAAAAAAATAATAATCCCCGTTCAGTCTCAATGGCGGGGTGCGGGCCGACCCGGCGGCGAGTGCGGCGGGCAGCAGGCCTCTTGGACAGGTTGACAGATAAAAAAATAATAATTCCCGTGCAGTCTCAATGGCGGGGTGCGGGCCGGCCCGGCGGACGAGTGTGGCCGGGGAAGAGGCCTCTTGGCCGGGGTGAATATGTTGGAACGCGGCGCGCGTAAATAGAAGCGGCTGGAGGTACCGGGGGCGAAGCCCGCCCCGGCCCGGAGGCCGAGTTAAAAAAAATAATAATCCCCGTTCAGTCTCAATGGCGGGGTGCGGGCCGGCCCGGCGGCGAGTGCGGCGGGCAGCAGGCCTCTTGGACAGGTTGAGAGATAAAACAATAATAATTCCCGTGCAGTCTCAATGGCGGGGTGCGGGCCGGCCCGGCGGACGAGTGTGGCCGGAGAAGAGGCCTCTTGGCCGGGTTGAATATGTTGGAACGCGGCGCGCGTAAATAGAAGCGGCTGGAGGTACCGGGGGCGATGCCCGCCCCGGGCCGGCGGCCAAGTTAAAAAAATAAATAATCCCCGTTCAGTCTCAATGGCAGGGTGCGGGCCGGCCCGGCGGCGATTGCGGCGGGCAGCAGGCCTCTTGGACAGGTTGAGAGATAAAAAAATAATAATTCCCATGCAGTCTCAATGGCGGGGTGCGGGCCGGGGAATAGGCCTCTTGGCCGGGGTGAATATGTTGGAACGCGGCGCGCGTAAATAGAAGCGGCTGGAGGTACCGGGGGCGAAGCCCGCCCCGGCCCGGAGGCCGAGTTAAAAAAAATAATAATCCCCGTTCAGTCTCAATGGCGGGGTGCGGGCCGGCCCGGCGGCGAGTGCGGCGGGCAGCAGGCCTCTGGGACAGGTTGAGAGATAAAAAAATAATAATTCCCGTGCAGTCTCAATGGCGGGGTGCGGGCCGGGGAATAGGCCTCTTGGCCGGGGTGAATATGTTGGAACGCGGCGCGCGTAAATAGAAGCGGCTGGAGGTACCGGGGGCGAAGCCCGCCCCGGCCCGGAGGCCGAGTTAAAAAAAATAATAATCCCCGTTCAGTCTCAATGGCGGGGTGCGGGCCGGCCCGGCGGCGAGTGCGGCGGGCTGCAGGCCTCTTGGACAGGTTGAGAGATAAAAAAATAATAATTCCCGTGCAGTCTCAATGGCGGGGTGCGGGCCGGGGAATAGGCCTCTTGGCCGGGGTGAATAGTGTTGGAACACGGCCCGCGGAAATAGTAGCGGCTGGAGGTACCGGGGGCGATGCCCGCCCCGGCCCGGCGGCCAAGTTAAAAAAATAAATAATCCCGTTCAGTCTGAATGGCAGGGTGCGGGCCGGCCCGGCGGCGATTGCGGCGGGCAGCAGGCCTCTTGGACAGGTTGAGAGATAAAAAAATAATAATTCCCATGCAGTCTCAATGGCGGGGTGCGGGCCGGGCAATAGGCCTCTTGGCCGGGGTGAATATGTTGGAACGCGGCGCGCGTAAATAGAAGCGGCTGGAGGTACCGGGGGCGAAGCCCGCCCCGGCCCGGAGGCCGAGTTAAAAAAAATAATAATCCCCGTTCAGTCTCAATGGCGGGGTGCGGGCCGGCCCGGCGGCGAGTGCGGCGGGCAGCAGGCCTCTTGGACAGGTTGAGAGATAAAAAAAATAATAATTCCCGTGCAGTCTCAATGGCGGGGTGCGGGCCGGGGAATAGGCCTCTTGGCCGGGGTGAATAGTCTTGGAACACGGCCCGCGGAAATAGTAGCGGCTGGAGGTACCGGGGACGATGCCCGCCCCGGCCCGGCGGCCAAGTTAAAAAAATAAATAATCCCCGTTCAGTCTCAATGGCAGGGTGCGGGCCGGCCCGGCGGCGATTGCGGCGGGCAGCAGGCCTCTTGGACAGGTTGAGAGATAAAAAAATAATAATTCCCATGCAGTCTCAATGGCGGGGTGCGGGCCGGGAATAGGCCTCTTGGCCGGGGTGAATAGTGTTGGAACACGGCCCGCGGAAATAGTAGCGGCTGGAGGTACCGGGGGCGATGCCCGCCCCGGCCCGGCGGCCAAGTTAAAAAAATAAATAATCCCCTTCAGTCTCATGGCAGGGTGCGGGCCGGCCCGGCGGCGAGTGCGGCGGGCAGCAGGCCTCTTGGACAGGTTGAGAGATAAAAAAATAATAATTCCCGTTCAGTCTCAATGGCAGGGTGCGGGCCGGCCCGGCGGCGAGTGCGGCGGGCAGCAGGCCTCTTGGACAGGTTGAGAGATAAAAAAATAATAATTCCCGTGCAGTCTCAATGGCGGGGTGCGGGCCGGGGAATAGGCCTCTTGGCCGGGGTGAATATGTTGGAACGCGGCGCGCGTAAATAGAAGCGGCTGGAGGTACCGGGGGCGATGCCCGCCCCGGCCCGGCGGCCAAGTTAAAAAAATAAATAATCCCGTTCAGTCTCAATGGCAGGGTGCGGGCCGGCCCGGCGGCGATTGCGGCGGGCAGCAGGCCTCTTGGACAGGTTGAGAGATAAAAAAATAATAATTCCCATGCAGTCTCAATGGCGGGGTGCGGGCCGGGGAATAGGCCTCTTGGCCGGGGTGAATAGTGTTGGAACACGGCCCGCGGAAATAGTAACGGCTGGAGGTACCGGGGGCGATGCCCGCCCCGGCCCGGCGGCCAAGTTAAAAAAATAAATAATCCCCGTTCAGTCTCAATGGCGGGGTGCGGGCCGGCCCGGCGGCGAGTGCGGCGGGCTGCAGGCCTCTTGGACAGGTTGAGAGATAAAAAAATAATAATTCCCGTGCAGTCTCAATGGCGGGGTGCGGGCCGGCCCGGCGGACGAGTGTGGCCGGGGAAGAGGCCTCTTGGCCGGGGTGAATATGTTGGAACGCGCGGCGCGCGTAAATAGAAGCGGCTGGAGGTACCGGGGGCGAAGCCCGCCCCGGCCCGGCGGCCGAGTTAAAAAAAATAATAATCCCCGTACAGTCTCAATGGCGGGGTGCGGGCCGGCCCGGCGGCGAGTGCGGCGGGCAGCAGGCCTCTTGGACAGGTTGAGAGATAAAAAAATAATAATTCCCATGCAGTCTCAATGGCGGGGTGCGGGCCGGGGAATAGGCCTCTTGGCCGGGGTGAATATGTTGGAACGCGGCGCGCGTAAATAGAAGCGGCTGGAGGTACCGGGGGCGAAGCCCGCCCCGGCCCGGCGGCCGAGTTAAAAAAAATAATAATCCCCGTACAGTCTCAATGGCGGGGTGCGGGCCGGCCCGGCGGCGAGTGCGGCGGGCAGCAGGCCTCTTGGACAGGTTGAGAGATAAAAAAATAATAATTCCCGTGCAGTCTCAATGGCGGGGTGCGGGCCGGGGAATAGGCCTCTTGGCCGGGGTGAATAGTGTTGGAACACGGCCCGCGGAAATAGTAGCGGCTGGAGGTACCGGGGGCGATGCCCGCCCCGGCCCGGCGGCCAAGTTAAAAAAATAAATAATCCCGTTCAGTCTCAATGGCAGGGTGCGGGCCGGCCCGGCGGCGATTGCGGCGGGCAGCAGGCCTCTTGGACAGGTTGAGAGATAAAAAAAATAATAATTCCCATGCAGTCTCAATGGCGGGGTGCGGGCCGGGGAATAGGCCTCTTGGCCGGGGTGAATAGTGTTGGAACACGGCCCGCGGAAATAGTAGCGGCTGGAGGTACCGGGGGCGATGCCCGCCCCGGCCCGGCGGCCAAGTTAAAAAAATAAATAATCCCGTTCAGTCTCAATGGCAGGGTGCGGGCCGGCCCGGCGGCGATTGCGGCGGGCAGCAGGCCTCTTGGACAGGTTCAGAGATAAAAAAATAATAATTCCCATGCAGTCTCAATGGCGGGGTGCGGGCCGGCCCGGCGGCGAGTGCGGCGGGCAGCAGGCCTCTTGGACAGGTTGAGAGATAAAAAAATAATAATTCCCGTGCAGTCTCAATGGCGGGGTGCGGGCCGGGGAATAGGCCTCTTGGCCGGGGTGAATAGTGTTGGAACACGGCCCGCGGAAATAGTAGCGGCTGGAGGTACCGGGGGCGATGCCCGCCCCGGCCCGGCGGCCAAGTTAAAAAAATAAATAATCCCCGTTCAGTCTCAATGGCAGGGTGCGGGCCGGCCCGGCGGCGATTGCGGCGGGCAGCAGGCCTCTTGGACAGGTTGAGAGATAAAAAAATAATAATTCCCATGCAGTCTCAATGGCGGGGTGCGGGCCGGGGAATAGGCCTCTTGGCCGGGGTGAATAGTGTTGGAACACGGCCCGCGGAAATAGTAGCGGCTGGAGGTACCGGGGGCGATGCCCGCCCCGGCCCGGCGGCCGAGTTAAAAAAAATAATAATCCCCGTTCAGTCTCAATGGCGGGGTGCGGGCCGACCCGGCGGCGAGTGCGGCGGGCAGCAGGCCTCTTGGACAGGTTGAGAGATAAAAAAATAATAATTCCCGTTCAGTCTCAATGGCAGGGTGCGGGCCGGCCCGGCGGCAATTGCGGCGGGCAGCAGGCCTCTTGGACAGGTTGAGAGATAAAAAAATAATAATTCCCATGCAGTCTCAATGGCGGGGTGCGGGCCGGGGAATAGGCCTCTTGGCCGGGGTGAATATGTTGGAACGCGGCGCGCGTAAATAGAAGCGGCTGGAGGTACCGGGGGCGAAGCCCGCCCCGGCCCGGAGGCCGAGTTAAAAAAAATAATAATCCCCGTTCAGTCTCAATGGCGGGGTGCGGGCCGACCCGGCGGCGATTGCGGCGGGCAGCAGGCCTCTTGGACAGGTTGACAGATAAAAAAATAATAATTCCCGTGCAGTCTCAATGGCGGGGTGCGGGCCGGGGAATAGGCCTCTTGGCCGGGGTGAATATGTTGGAACGCGGCGCGCGTAAATAGAAGCGGCTGGAGGTACCGGGGGCGATGCCCGCCCTGGCCCGGCGGCCAAGTTAAAAAAATAAATAATCCCGTTCAGTCTCAATGGCAGGGTGCGGGCCGGCCCGGCGGCGATTGCGGCGGGCAGCAGGCCTCTTGGACAGGTTGAGAGATAAAAAAATAATAATTCCCATGCAGTCTCAATGGCGGGGTGCGGGCCGGGGAATAGGCCTCTTGGCCGGGGTGAATATGTTGGAACGCGGCGCGCGTAAATAGAAGCGGCTGGAGGTACCGGGGGCGATGCCCGCCCTGGCCCGGCGGCCAAGTTAAAAAAATAAATAATCCCCTTCAGTCTCATGGCAGGGTGCGGGCCGGCCCGGCGGCGAGTGCGGCGGGCAGCAGGCCTCTTGGACAGGTTGAGAGATAAAAAAAATAATAATTCCCGTTCAGTCTCAATGGCAGGGTGCGGGCCGGCCCGGCGGCGAGTGGGGCGGGCAGCAGGCCTCTTGGACAGGTTGAGAGATAAAAAAATAATAATTCCCGTGCAGTCTCAATGGCGGGGTGCGGGCCGGGGAATAGGCCTCTTGGCCGGGGTGAATAGTGTTGGAACACGGCCCGCGGAAATAGTAGCGGCTGGAGGTACCGGGGGCGATGCCCGCCCCGGCCCGGCGGCCAAGTTAAAAAAATAAATAATCCCGTTCAGTCTCAATGGCAGGGTGCGGGCCGGCCCGGCGGCGATTGCGGCGGGCAGCAGGCCTCTTGGACAGGTTGAGAGATAAAAAAATAATAATTCCCATGCAGTCTCAATGGCGGGGTGCGGGCCGGGGAATAGGCCTCTTGGCCGGGGTCAATATGTTGGAACGCGGCGCGCGTAAATAGAAGCGGCTGGAGGTACCGGGGGCGAAGCCCGCCCCGGCCCGGAGGCCGAGTTAAAAAAAATAATAATCCCCGTTCAGTCTCAATGGCGGGGTGCGGGCCGGCCCGGCGGCGAGTGCGGCGGGCAGCAGGCCTCTTGGACAGGTTGAGAGATAAAAAAATAATAATTCCCGTGCAGTCTCAATGGCGGGGTGCGGGCCGGGGAATAGGCCTCTTGGCTGTGGTGAATAGTGTTGGAACACGGCCCGCGGAAATAGTAGCGGCTGGAGGTACCGGGGGCGATGCCCGCCCCGGCCCGGCGGCCAAGTTAAAAAAATAAATAATCCCCGTTCAGTCTCAATGGCAGGGTGCGGGCCGGCCCAGCGGCGATTGCGGCGGGCAGCAGGCCTCTTGGACAGGTTGAGAGATAAAAAAATAATAATTCCCATGCAGTCTCAATGGCGGGGTGCGGGCCGGCGAATAGGCCTCTTGGCCGGGGTGAATAGTGTTGGAACACGGCCCGCGGAAATAGTAGCGGCTGGAGGTACCGGGGGCGATGCCCGCCCCGGGCCGGCGGCCAAGTTAAAAAAATAAATAATCCCCGTTCAGTCTCAATGGCAGGGTGCGGGCCGGCCCGGCGGCGATTGAGGCGGGCAGCAGGCCTCTTGGACAGGTTGAGAGATATAAAAATAATAATTCCCGTGCAGTCTCAATGGCGGGGTACGGGCCGGCCCGGCGGACGAGTGTGGCCGGGGAAGAGGCCTCTTGGCCGGGGTGAATATGTTGGAACGCGGCGCGCGTAAATAGAAGCGGCTGGAGGTACCGGGGGCGAAGCCCGCCCCGGCCCGGAGGCCGAGTTAAAAAAAATAATAATCCCCGTTCAGTCTCAAAGGCGGGGTGCGGGCCGGCCCGGCGGCGAGTGCGGCGGGCAGCAGGCCTCTTGGACAGGTTGAGAGATAAAAAAATAATAATTCCCGTGCAGTCTCAATGGCGGGGTGCGGGCCGGGGAATAGGCCTCTTGGCCGGGGTGAATAGTGTTGGAACACGGCCCGCGGAAATAGTAGCGGCTGGAGGTACCGGGGGCGATGCCCGCCCCGGCCCGGCGGCCAAGTTAAAAAAATAAATAATCCCCGTTCAGTCTCAATGGCAGGGTGCGGGCCGGCCCGGCGGCGATTGCGGCGGGCAGCAGGCCTCTTGGACAGGTTGAGAGATAAAAAAATAATAATTCCCGTGCAGTCTCAATGGCGGGGTGCGGGCCGGGGAATAGGCCTCTTGGCCGGGGTGAATAGTGTTGGAACACGGCCCGCGGAAATAGTAGCGGCTGGAGGTACCGGGGGCGATGCCCGCCCCGGGCCGGCGGCCAAGTTAAAAAAATAAATAATCCCCGTTCAGTCTCAATGGCAGGGTGCGGGCCGGCCCGGCGGCGATTGCGGCGGGCAGCAGGCCTCTTGGACAGGTTGAGAGATAAAAAAATAATAATTCCCATGCAGTCTCAATGGCGGGGTGCGGGCCGGCCCGGCGGCGATTGCGGCGGGCAGCAGGCCTCTTGGACAGGTTGAGAGATAAAAAAATAATAATTCCCGTGCAGTCTCAATGGCGGGGTGCGGGCCGGCCCGGCGGACGAGTGTGGCCGGGGAAGAGGCCTCTTGGCCGGGGTGAATATGTTGGAACGCGGCGCGCGTAAATAGAAGCGGCTGGAGGTACCGGGGGCGAAGCCCGCCCCGGCCCGGAGGCCGAGTTAAAAAAAATAATAATCCCCGTTCAGTCTCAATGGCGGGGTGCGGGCAGGCCCGGCGGCGAGTGCGGCGGGCAGCAGGCCTCTTGGACAGGTTGAGAGATAAAAAAAAATAATAATTCCCGTGCAGTCTCAATGGCGGGGTGCGGGCCGGGGAATAGGCCTCTTGGCCGGGGTGAATAGTGTTGGAACACGGCCCGCGGAAATAGTAGCGGCTGGAGGTACCGGGGGCGATGCCCGCCCCGGCCCGGCGGCCAAGTTAAAAAAATAAATAATCCCCGTTCAGTCTCAATGGCAGGGTGCGGGCCGGCCCGGCGGCGATTGCGGCGGGCAGCAGGCCTCTTGGACAGGTTGAGAGATATAAAAATAATAATTCCCGTGCAGTCTCAATGGCGGGGTGCGGGCCGGCCCGGCGGACGAGTGTGGCCGGGGAAGAGGCCTCTTGGCCGGGGTGAATATGTTGGAACGCGGCGCGCGTAAATAGAAGCGGCTGGAGGTACCGGGGGCGAAGCCCGCCCCGGCCCGGAGGCCGAGTTAAAAAAAATAATAATCCCCGTTCAGTCTCAATGGCGGGGTGCGGGCCGGCCCGGCGGCGAGTGCGGCGGGCAGCAGGCCTCTTGGACAGGTTGAGAGATAAAAAAATAATAATTCCCGTGCAGTCTCAATGGCGGGGTGCGGGCCGGGGAATAGGCCTCTTGGCCGGGGTGAATAGTGTTGGAACGCGGCGCGCGTAAATAGAAGCGGCTGGAGCTACCGGGGGCGAAGCCCGCCCCGGCCCGGAGGCCGAGTTAAAAAAAATAATAATCCCCGTTCAGTCTCAATGGCGGGGTGCGGGCCGGCCCGGCGGCGAGTGCGGCGGGCAGCAGGCCTCTTGGACAGGTTCAGAGATAAAAAAATAATAATTCCCGTGCAGTCTCAATGGCGGGGTGCGGGCCGGGGAATAGGCCTCTTGGCCGGGGTGAATAGTGTTGGAACACGGCCCGCGGAAATAGTAGCGGCTGGAGGTACCGGGGGCGATGCCCGCCCCGGCCCGGAGGCCAAGTTAAAAAAATAAATAATCCCCGTTCAGTCTCAATGGCAGGGTGCGGGCCGGCCCGGCGGCGATTGCGGCGGGCAGCAGGCCTCTTGGACAGGTTGAGAGATAAAAAAATAATAATTCCCATGCAGTCTCAATGGCGGGGTGCGGGCCGGGGAATAGGCCTCTTGGCCGGGGTGAATAGTGTTGGAACACGGCCCGCGGAAATAGTAACGGCTGGAGGTACCGGGGGCGATGCCCGCCCCGGGCCGGCGGCCAAGTTAAAAAAATAAATAATCCCCGTTCAGTCTCAATGGCAGGGTGCGGGCCGGCCCGGCGGCGATTGCGGCGGGCAGCAGGCCTCTTGGACAGGTTGAGAGATATAAAAATAATAATTCCCGTGCAGTCTCAACGGCGGGGTGCGGGCGGCCCGGCGGACGAGTGTGGCCGGGGAATAGGCCTCTTGGCCGGGGTGAATATGTTGGAACGCGGCGCGCGTAAATAGAAGCGGCTGGAGGTACCGGGGGCGAAGCCCGCCCCGGCCCGGAGGCCGAGTTAAAAAAAAATAATAATCCCCGTTCAGTCTCAATGGCGGGGTGCGGGCCGGCCCGGCGGCGAGTGCGGCGGGCAGCAGGCCTCTTGGACAGGTTGAGAGATAAAAAAATAATAATTCCCGTGCAGTCTCAATGGCGGGGTGCGGGCCGGGGAATAGGCCTCTTGGCCGGGGTGAATAGTGTTGGAACACGGCCCGCGGAAATAGTAGCGGCTGGAGGTACCGGGGGCGATGCCCGCCCCGGCCCGGCGGCCAAGTTAAAAAAATAAATAATCCCCGTTCAGTCTCAATGGCAGGGTGCGGGCCGGCCCGGCGGCGATTGCGGCGGGCAGCAGGCCTCTTGGACAGGTTGAGAGATAAAAAAAAAATAATTCCCATGCAGTCTCAATGGCGGGGTGCGGGCCGGGGAATAGGCCTCTTGGCCGGGGTGAATAGTGTTGGAACACGGCCCGCGGAAATAGTAGCGGCTGGAGGTACCGGGGGCGATGCCCGCCCCGGGCCGGCGGCCAAGTTAAAAAAATAAATAATCCCCGTTCAGTCTCAATGGCAGGGTGCGGGCCGGCCCGGCGGCGAGTGCGGCGGGCAGCAGGCCTCTTGGACAGGTTGAGAGATAAAAAAAATAATAATTCCCGTTCAGTCTCAATGGCAGGGTGCGGGCCGGCCCGGCGGCGAGTGCGGCGGGCAGCAGGCCTCTTGGACAGGTTGAGAGATAAAAAAATAATAATTCCCGTGCAGTCTCAATGGCGGGGTGCGGGCCGGGGAATAGGCCTCTTGGCCGGGGTGAATATGTTGGAACGCGGCGCCCGTAAATAGAAGCGGCTGGAGGTACCGGGGGCGAAGCCCGCCCCGGCCCGGAGGCCGAGTTAAAAAAAATAATAATCCCCGTTCAGTCTCAATGGCGGGGTGCGGGCCGGCCCGGCGGCGAGTGTGGCGGGCAGCAGGCCTCTTGGACAGGTTGAGAGATAAAAAAATAATAATTCCCGTGCAGTCTCAATGGCGGGGTGCGGGCCGGGGAATAGGCCTCTTGGCCGGGGTGAATAGTGTTGGAACACGGCCCGCGGAAATAGTAGCGGCTGGAGGTACCGGGGGCGATGCCCGCCCCGGCCCGGCGGCCAAGTTAAAAAAATAAATAATCCCGTTCAGTCTCAATGGCAGGGTGCGGGCCGGCCCGGCGGCGATTGCGGCGGGCAGCAGGCCTCTTGGACAGGTTGAGAGATAAAAAAATAATAATTCCCATGCAGTCTCAATGGCGGGGTGCGGGCCGGGGAATAGGCCTCTTGGCCGGGGTGAATATGTTGGAACGCGGCGCGCGTAAATAGAAGCGGCTGGAGGTACCGGGGGCGAAGCCCGCCCCGGCCCGGAGGCCGAGTTAAAAAAAATAATAATCCCCGTTCAGTCTCAATGTCGGGGTGCGGGCCGGCCCGGCGGCGAGCAGCAGGCCTCTTGGACAGGTTGAGAGATAAAAAAATAATAATTCCCGTGCAGTCTCAATGGCGGGGTGCGGGCCGGGGAATAGGCCTCTTGGCCGGGGTGAATAGTGTTGGAACACGGCCCGCGGAAATAGTAGCGGCTGGAGGTACCGGGGGCGATGCCCGCCCCGGCCCGGCGGCCAAGTTAAAAAAATAAATAATCCCCGTTCAGTCTCAATGGCAGGGTGCGGGCCGGCCCGGCGGCGATTGCGGCGGGCAGCAGGCCTCTTGGACAGGTTGAGAGATAAAAAAATAATAATTCCCATGCAGTCTCAATGGCGGGGTGCGGGCCGGCCCGGCGGACGAGTGTGGCCGGGGAAGAGGCCTCTTGGCCGGGGTGAATATGTTGGAACGCGGCGCGCGTAAATAGAAGCGGCTGGAGGTACCGGGGGCGAAGCCCGCCCCGGCCCGGAGGCCGAGTTAAAAAAAATAAAAATCCCCGTTCAGTCTCAATGGCGGGGTGCGGGCCCGCCCGGCGGCGAGTGCGGCGGGCAGCAGGCCTCTTGGACAGGTTGAGAGATAAAAAAATAATAATTCCCGTGCAGTCTCAATGGCGGGGTGCGGGCCGGGGAATAGGCCTCTTGGCCGGGGTGAATAGTGTTGGAACGCGGCGCGCGTAAATAGAAGCGGCTGGAGGTACCGGGGGCGAAGCCCGCCCCGGCCCGGAGGCCGAGTTAAAAAAAATAATAATCCCCGTTCAGTCTCAATGGCGGGGTGCGGGCCGGCCCGGCGGCGAGTGCGGCGGGCAGCAGGCCTCTTGGACAGGTTGAGAGATAAAAAAATAATAATTCCCGTGCAGTCTCAATGGCGGGGTGCGGGCCGGGGAATAGGCCTCTTGGCCGGGGTGAATAGTGTTGGAACACGGCCCGCGGAAATAGTAGCGGCTGGAGGTACCGGGGGCGATGCCCGCCCCGGCCCGGCGGCCAAGTTAAAAAAATAAATAATCCCCGTTCAGTCTCAATGGCAGGGTGCGGGCCGGCCCGGCGGCGATTGCGGCGGGCAGCAGGCCTCTTGGACAGGTTGAGAGATAAAAAAATAATAATTCCCATGCAGTCTCAATGGCGGGGTGCGGGCCGGGGAATAGGCCTCTTGGCCGGGGTGAATAGTGTTGGAACACGGCCCGCGGAAATAGTAACGGCTGGAGGTACCGGGGGCGATGCCCGCCCCGGGCCGGCGGCCAAGTTAAAAAAATAAATAATCCCCGTTCAGTCTCAATGGCAGGGTGCGGGCCGGCCCGGCGGCGATTGCGGCGGGCAGCAGGCCTCTTGGACAGGTTGAGAGATATAAAAATAATAATTCCCGTGCAGTCTCAACGGCGGGGTGCGGGCCGGCCCGGCGGACGAGTGTGGCCGGGGAATAGGCCTCTTGGCCGGGGTGAATATGTTGGAACGCGGCGCGCGTAAATAGAAGCGGCTGGAGGTACCGGGGGCGAAGCCCGCCCCGGCCCGGAGGCCGAGTTAAAAAAAATAATTATCCCCGTTCAGTCTCAATGGCGGGGTGCGGGCCGGCCCGGCGGCGAGTGCGGCGGGCAGCAGGCCTCTTGGACAGGTTGAGAGATAAAAAAATAATAATTCCCGTGCAGTCTCAATGGCGGGGTGCGGGCCGGGGAATAGGCCTCTTGGCCGGGGTGAATAGTGTTGGAACACGGCCCGCGGAAATAGTAGCGGCTGGAGGTACCGGGGGCGATGCCCGCCCCGGCCCGGCGGCCAAGTTAAAAAAATAAATAATCCCCGTTCAGTCTCAATGGCAGGGTGCGGCCCGGCCCGGCGGCGATTGCGGCGGGCAGCAGGCCTCTTGGACAGGTTGAGAGATAAAAAAATAATAATTCCCATGCAGTCTCAATGGCGGGGTGCGGGCCGGGGAATAGGCCTCTTGGCCGGGGTGAATAGTGTTGGAACACGGCCCGCGGAAATAGTAGCGGCTGGAGGTACCGGGGGCGATGCCCACCCGGGCCGGCGGCCAAGTTAAAAAAATAAATAATCCCCGTTCAGTCTCAATGGCAGGGTGCGGGCCGGCCCGGCGGCGAGTGCGGCGGGCAGCAGGCCTCTTGGACAGGTTGAGAGATAAAAAAAATAATAATTCCCGTTCAGTCTCAATGGCAGGGTGCGGGCCGGCCCGGCGGCGAGTGCGGCGGGCAGCAGGCCTCTTGGACAGGTTGAGAGATAAAAAAATAATAATTCCCGTGCAGTCTCAATGGCGGGGTGCGGGCCGGGGAATAGGCCTCTTGGCCGGGGTGAATATGTTGGAACGCGGCGCGCGTAAATAGAAGCGGCTGGAGGTACCGGGGGCGAAGCCCGCCCCGGCCCGGAGGCCGAGTTAAAAAAAATAATAATCCCCGTTCAGTCTCAATGGCGGGGTGCGGGCCGGCCCGGCGGCGAGTGTGGCGGGCAGCAGGCCTCTTGGACAGGTTGAGAGATAAAAAAATAATAATTCCCGTGCAGTCTCAATGGCGGGGTGCGGGCCGGGGAATAGGCCTCTTGGCCGGGGTGAATAGTGTTGGAACACGGCCCGCGGAAATAGTAGCGGCTGGAGGTACCGGGGGCGATGCCCGCCCCGGCCCGGCGGCCAAGTTAAAAAAATAAATAATCCCGTTCAGTCTCAATGGCAGGGTGCGGGCCGGCCCGGCGGCGATTGCGGCGGGCAGCAGGCCTCTTGGACAGGTTGAGAGATAAAAAAATAATAATTCCCATGCAGTCTCAATGGCGGGGTGCGGGCCGGGGAATAGGCCTCTTGGCCGGGGTGAATATGTTGGAACGCGGCGCGCGTAAATAGAAGCGGCTGGAGGTACCGGGGGCGAAGCCCGCCCCGGCCCGGAGGCCGAGTTAAAAAAAATAATAATCCCCGTTCAGTCTCAATGGCGGGGTGCGGGCCGGACCGGCGGCGAGTGCGGCGGGCAGCAGGCCTCTTGGACAGGTTGAGAGATAAAAAAATAATAATTCCCGTGCAGTCTCAATGGCGGGGTGCAGGCCGGGGAATAGGCCTCTTGGCCGGGGTGAATAGTGTTGGAACACGGCCCGCGGAAATAGTAGCGGCTGGAGGTACCGGGGGCGATGCCCGCCCCGGGCCGGCGGCCAAGTTAAAAAAATAAATAATCCCCGTTCAGTCTCAATGGCAGGGTGCGGGCCGGCCCGGCGGCGATTGCGGCGGGCAGCAGGCCTCTTGGACAGGTTGAGAGATATAAAAATAATAATTCCCGTGCAGTCTCAATGGCGGGGTACGGGCCGGCCCGGCGGACGAGTGTGGCCGGGGAAGAGGCCTCTTGGCCGGGGTGAATATGTTGGAACGCGGCGCGCGTAAATAGAAGCGGCTGGAGGTACCGGGGGCGAAGCCCGCCCCGGCCCGGAGGCCGAGTTAAAAAAAATAATAATCCCCGTTCAGTCTCAAAGGCGGGGTGCGGGCCGGCCCGGCGGCGAGTGCGGCGGGCAGCAGGCCTCTTGGACAGGTTGAGAGATAAAAAAATAATAATTCCCGTGCAGTCTCAATGGCGGGGTGCGGGCCGGGGAATAGGCCTCTTGGCCGGGGTGAATAGTGTTGGAACACGGCCCGCGGAAATAGTAGCGGCTGGAGGTACCGGGGACGATGCCCGCCCCGGGCCGGCGGCCAAGTTAAAAAAATAAATAATCCCGTTCATTCTCAATGGCAGGGTGCGTGCCGGCCCGGCGGCGATTGCGGCGGGCAGCAGGCCTCTTGGACAGGTTGAGAGATAAAAAAATAATAATTCCCATGCAGTCTCAATGGCGGGGTGCGGGCCGGCCCGGCGGCGATTGCGGCGGGCAGCAGGCCTCTTGGACAGGTTGAGAGATAAAAAAAATAATAATTCCCGTGCAGTCTCAATGGCGGGGTGCGGGCCGGCCCGGCGGACGAGTGTGGCCGGGGAAGAGGCCTCTTGGCCGGGGTGAATATGTTGGAACGCGGCGCGCGTAAATAGAAGCGGCTGGAGGTACCGGGGGCGAAGCCCGCCCCGGCCCGGAGGCCGAGTTAAAAAAAATAATAATCCCCGTTCAGTCTCAATGGCGGGGTGCGGGCCGGCCCGGCGGCGATTGCGGCGGGCAGCAGGCCTCTTGGACAGGTTGAGAGATAAAAAAATAATAATTCCCATGCAGTCTCAATGGCGGGGTGCGGGCCGGGGAATAGGCCTCTTGGCCGGGGTGAATAGTGTTGGAACACGGCCCCGGGCCGGCGGCCAAGTTAAAAAAATAAATAATCCCGTTCAGTCTCAATGGCAGGGTGCGGGCCGGCCCGGCGGCGATTGCGGCGGGCAGCAGGCCTCTTGGACAGGTTGAGAGATAAAAAAATAATAATTCCCGTGCAGTCTCAATGGCGGGGTGCGGGCCGGGGAATAGGCCTCTTGGCCGGGGTGAATAGTGTTGGAACACGGCCCGCGGAAATAGTAGCGGCTGGAGGTACCGGGGACGATGCCCGCCCCGGCCCGGCGGCCAAGTTAAAAAAAATAAATAATCCCGTTCAGTCTCAATGGCAGGGTGCGGGCCGGCCCGGCGGCGATTGCGGCGGGCAGCAGGCCTCTTGGACAGGTTGAGAGATAAAAAAATAATAATTCCCATGCAGTCTCAATGGCGGGGTGCGGGCCGGGGAATAGGCCTCTTGGCCGGGGTGAATATGTTGGAACGCGGCGCGCGTAAATAGAAGCGGCTGGAGGTACCGGGGGCGAAGCCCGCCCCGGCCCGGAGGCCGAGTTAAAAAAAATAATAATCCCCGTTCAGTCTCAATGTCGGGGTGCGGGCCGGCCCGGCGGCGAGTGCGGCGGGCAGCAGGCCTCTTGGACAGGTTGAGAGATAAAAAAATAATAATTCCCGTGCAGTCTCAATGGCGGGGTGCGGGCCGGGGAATAGGCCTCTTGGCCGGGGTGAATAGTGTTGGAACACGGCCCGCGGAAATAGTAGCGGCTGGAGGTACCGGGGGCGATGCCCGCCCCGGCCCGGCGGCCAAGTTAAAAAAATAAATAATCCCCGTTCAGTCTCAATGGCAGGGTGCGGGCCGGCCCGGCGGCGATTGCGGCGGGCAGCAGGCCTCTTGGACAGGTTGAGAGATAAAAAAATAATAATTCCCATGCAGTCTCAATGGCGGGGTGCGGGCCGGGGAATAGGCCTCTTGGCCGGGGTGAATAGTGTTGGAACACGGCCCGCGGAAATAGTAGCGGCTGGAGGTACCGGGGGCGATGCCCGTCCTGGGCCGGCGGCCAAGTTAAAAGAATAAATAATCCCCGTTCAGTCTCAATGGCAGGGTGCGGGCCGGCCCGGCGGCGATTGCGGCGGGCAGCAGGCCTCTTGGACAGGTTGAGAGATAAAAAAATAATAATTCCCGTGCAGTCTCAATGGCGGGGTGCGGGCCGGCCCGGCGGACGAGTGTGGCCGGGGAAGAGGCCTCTTTGCCGGGGTGAATATGTTGGAACGCGGCGCGCGTAAATAGAAGCGGCTGGAGGTACCGGGGGTGAAGCCCGCCCCGGCCCGGAGGCCGTGTTAAAAAAAATAATAATCCCCGTTCAGTCTCAATGGCGGGGTGCGGGCCGGCCCGGCGGCGAGTGCGGCGGGCAGCAGGCCTCTTGGACAGGTTGAGAGATAAAAAAATAATAATTCCCGTGCAGTCTCAATGGCGGGGTGCGGGCCGGGGAATAGGCCTCTTGGCCGGGGTGAATAGTGTTGGAACACGGCCCGCGGAAATAGTAGCGGCTGGAGGTACCGGGGGCGATGCCCGCCCCGGCCCGGCGGCCAAGTTGAAAAAATAAATAATCCCCGTTCAGTCTCAATGGCAGGGTGCGGGCCGGCCCGGCGGCGATTGCGGCGGGCAGCAGGCCTCTTGGACAGGTTGAGAGATAAAAAAATAATAATTCCCATGCAGTCTCAATGGCGGGGTGCGGGCCGGGGAATAGGCCTCTTGGCCGGGGTGAATAGTGTTGGAACACGGCCCGCGGAAATAGTAACGGCTGGAGGTACCGGGGGCGATGCCCGCCCCGGGCCGGCGGCCAAGTTAAAAAAATAAATAATCCCCGTTCAGTCTCAATGGCAGGGTGCGGGCCGGCCCGGCGGCGATTGCGGCGGGCAGCAGGCCTCTTGGACAGGTTGAGAGATATAAAAATAATAATTCCCGTGCAGTCTCAACGGCGGGGTGCGGGCCGGCCCGGCGGACGAGTGTGGCCGGGGAATAGGCCTCTTGGCCGGGGTGAATATGTTGGAACGCGGCGCGCGTAAATAGAAGCGGCTGGAGGTACCGGGGGCGAAGCCCGCCCCGGCCCGGAGGCCGAGTTAAAAAAAATAATAATCCCCGTTCAGTCTCAATGGCGGGGTGCGGGCCGGCCCGGCGGCGAGTGCGGCGGGCAGCAGGCCTCTTGGACAGGTTGAGAGATAAAAAAATTATAATTCCCGTGCAGTCTCAATGGCGGGGTGCGGGCCGGGGAATAGGCCTCTTGGCCGGGGTGAATAGTGTTGGAACACGGCCCGCGGAAATAGTAGCGGCTGGAGGTACCGGGGGCGATGCCCGCCCCGGCCCGGCGGCCAAGTTAAAAAAATAAATAATCCCCGTTCAGTCTCAATGGCAGGGTGCGGGCCGGCCCGGCGGCGATTGCGGCGGGCAGCAGGCCTCTTGGACAGGTTGAGAGATAAAAAAATAATAATTCCCATGCAGTCTCAATGGCGGGGTGCGGGCCGGGGAATAGGCCTCTTGGCCGGGGTGAATAGTGTTGGAACACGGCCCGCGGAAATAGTAGCGGCTGGAGGTACCGGGGGCGATGCCCGCCCCGGGCCGGCGGCCAGGTTAAAAAAATAAATAATCCCCGTTCAGTCTCAATGGCAGGGTGCGGGCCGGCCCGGCGGCGAGTGCGGCGGGCAGCAGGACTCTTGGACAGGGTGAGAGATAAAAAAATAATAATTCCCGTTCAGTCTCAATGGCAGGGTGCGGGCCGGCCCGGCGGCAATTGCGGCGGGCAGCAGGCCTCTTGGACAGGTTGAGAGATAAAAAAATAATAATTCCCATGCAGTCTCAATGGCGGGGTGCGGGCCGGGGAATAGGCCTCTTGGCCGGGGTGAATATGTTGGAACGCGGCGCGCGTAAATAGAAGCGGCTGGAGGTACCGGGGGCGAAGCCCGCCCCGGCCCGGAGGCCGAGTTAAAAAAAATAATAATCCCCGTTCAGTCTCAATGGCGGGGTGCGGGCCGGCCCGGCGGCGAGTGCGGCGGGCAGCAGGCCTCTTGGACAGGTTGAGAGATAAAAAAATAATAATTCCCATGCAGTCTCAATGGCGGGGTGCGGGCCGGGGAATAGGCCTCTTGGCCGGGGTGAATAGTGTTGGAACACGGCCCGCGGAAATAGTAACGGCTGGAGGTACCGGGGGCGATGCCCGCCCCGGGCCGGCGGCCAAGTTAAAAAAATAAATAATCCCCGTTCAGTCTCAATGGCAGGGTGCGGGCCGGCCCGGCGGCGATTGCGGCGGGCAGCAGGCCTCTTGGACAGGTTGAGAGATATAAAAATAATAATTCCCGTGCAGTCTCAACGGCGGGGTGCGGGCCGGCCCGGCGGACGAGTGTGGCCGGGGAATAGGCCTCTTGGCCGGGGTGAATATGTTGGAACGCGGCGCGCGTAAATAGAAGCGGCTGGAGGTACCGGGGGCGAAGCCCGCCCCGGCCCGGAGGCCGAGTTAAAAAAAATAATAATCCCCGTTCAGTCTCAATGGCGGGGTGCGGGCCGGCCCGGCGGCGAGTGCGGCGGGCAGCAGGCCTCTTGGACAGGTTGAGAGATAAAAAAATTATAATTCCCGTGCAGTCTCAATGGCGGGGTGCGGGCCGGGGAATAGGCCTCTTGGCCGGGGTGAATAGTGTTGGAACACGGCCCGCGGAAATAGTAGCGGCTGGAGGTACCGGGGGCGATGCCCGCCCCGGCCCGGCGGCCAAGTTAAAAAAATAAATAATCCCCGTTCAGTCTCAATGGCAGGGTGCGGGCCGGCCCGGCGGCGATTGCGGCGGGCAGCAGGCCTCTTGGACAGGTTGAGAGATAAAAAAATAATAATTCCCATGCAGTCTCAATGGCGGGGTGCGGGCCGGGGAATAGGCCTCTTGGCCGGGGTGAATAGTGTTGGAACACGGCCCGCGGAAATAGTAGCGGCTGGAGGTACCGGGGGCGATGCCCGCCCCGGGCCGGCGGCCAGGTTAAAAAAATAAATAATCCCCGTTCAGTCTCAATGGCAGGGTGCGGGCCGGCCCGGCGGCGAGTGCGGCGGGCAGCAGGACTCTTGGACAGGGTGAGAGATAAAAAAATAATAATTCCCGTTCAGTCTCAATGGCAGGGTGCGGGCCGGCCCGGCGGCAATTGCGGCGGGCAGCAGGCCTCTTGGACAGGTTGAGAGATAAAAAAATAATAATTCCCATGCAGTCTCAATGGCGGGGTGCGGGCCGGGGAATAGGCCTCTTGGCCGGGGTGAATATGTTGGAACGCGGCGCGCGTAAATAGAAGCGGCTGGAGGTACCGGGGGCGAAGCCCGCCCCGGCCCGGAGGCCGAGTTAAAAAAAATAATAATCCCCGTTCAGTCTCAATGGCGGGGTGCGGGCCGGCCCGGCGGCGAGTGCGGCGGGCAGCAGGCCTCTTGGACAGGTTGAGAGATAAAAAAATAATAATTCCCATGCAGTCTCAATGGCGGGGTGCGGGCCGGGGAATAGGCCTCTTGGCCGGGGTGAATAGTGTTGGAACACGGCCCGCGGAAATAGTAACGGCTGGAGGTACCGGGGGCGATGCCCGCCCCGGCCCGGCGGCCAAGTTAAAAAAATAAATAATCCCCGTTCAGTCTCAATGGCAGGGTGCGGGCCGGCCCGGCGGCGATTGCGGCGGGCAGCAGGCCTCTTGGACAGGTTGAGAGATAAAAAAATAATAATTCCCATGCAGTCTCAATGGCGGGGTGCGGGCCGGGGAATAGGCCTCTTGGCCGGGGTGAATATGTTGGAACGCGGCGCGCGTAAATAGAAGCGGCTGGAGGTACCGGGGGCGAAGCCCGCCCCGGCCCGGAGGCCGAGTTAAAAAAAATAATAATCCCCGTTCAGTCTCAATGGCGGGGTGCGGGCCGGCCCGGCGGCGAGTGCGGCGGGCAGCAGGCCTCTTGGACATGTTGAGAGATAAAAAAATAATAATTCCCATGCAGTCTCAATGGCGGGGTGCGGGCCGGGGAATAGGCCTCTTGGCCGGGGTGAATAGTGTTGGAACACGGCCCGCGGAAATAGTAGCGGCTGGAGGTACCGGGGGCGATGCCCGCCCCGGCCCGGCGGCCAAGTTAAAAAAATAAATAATTCCCGTTCAGTCTCAATGGCGGGGTGCGGGCCGGCCCGGCGGCAATTGCGGCGGGCAGCAGGCCTCTTGGACAGGTTGAGAGATAAAAAAATAATAATTCCCATGCAGTCTCAATGGCGGGGTGCGGGACGGGGAATAGGCCTCTTGGCCGGGGTGAATGTGTTGGAACGCGGCACGCGTAAATAGAAGCGGCTGGAGGTACCGGGGGCGAAGCCCGCCCCGGCCCGGAGGCCGAGTTAAAAAAAATAATAATCCCCGTTCAGTCTCAATGGCGGGGTGCGGGCCGGCCCGGCGGCGAGTGCGGCGGGCAGCAGGCCTCTTGGACAGGTTGAGAGATAAAAAAATAATAATTCCCGTGCAGTCTCAATGGCGGGGTGCGGGCCGGGGAATAGGCCTCTTGGCCGGGGTGAATATGTTGGAACGCGGTGCGCGTAAATAGAAGCGGCTGGAGGTACCGGGGGCGAAGCCCGCCCCGGCCCGGAGGCCGAGTTAAAAAAAAAAATAATCCCCGTTCAGTCTCAATGGCGGGGTGCGGGCCGGCGCGGCGGCGAGTGCGGCGGGCAGCAGGCCTCTTGGACAGGTTGAGAGATAAAAAAATAATAATTCCCGTGCAGTCTCAATGGCGGGGTGCGGGCCGGGGAATAGGCCTCTTGGCCGGGGTGAATATGTTGGAACGCGGCGCGTGTAAATAGAAGCGGCTGGAGGTACCGGGGGCGAAGCCCGCCCCGGCCCGGAGGCCGAGTTAAAAAAAATAATAATCCCCGTTCAGTCTCAATGGCGGGGTGCGGGCCGGCCCGGCGGCGAGTGCGGCGGGCAGCAGGCCTCTTGGACAGGTTGAGAGATAAAAAAATAATAATTCCCGTGCAGTCTCAATGGCGGGGTGCGGGCCGGGGAATAGGCCTCTTGGCCGGGGTGAATATGTTGGAACGCGGCGCGTGTAAATAGAAGCGGCTGGAGGTACCGGGGGCGAAGCCCGCCCCGGCCCGGAGGCCGAGTTAAAAAAAATAATAATCCCCGTTCAGTCTCAATGGCGGGGTGCGGGCCGGCCCGGCGGCGAGTGCGGCGGGCAGCAGGCCTCTTGGACAGGTTGAGAGATAAAAAAATAATAATTCCCGTGCAGTCTCAATGGCGGGGTGCGGGCCGGGGAATAGGCCTCTTGGCCGGGGTGAATAGTGTTGGAACACGGCCCGCGGAAATAGTAGCGGCTGGAGGTACCGGGGGCGATGCCCGCCCCGGCCCGGCGGCCAAGTTAAAAAAATAAATAATCCCGTTCAGTCTCAATGGCAGGGTGCGGGCCGGCCCGGCGGCGATTGCGGCGGGCAGCAGGCCTCTTGGACAGGTTGAGAGATAAAAAAATAATAATTCCCATGCAGTCTCAATGGCGGGGTGCGGGCCGGGGAATAGGCCTCTTGGCCGGGGTGAATAGTGTTGGAACACGGCCCGCGGAAATAGTAACGGCTGGAGGTACCGGGGGCGATGCCCGCCCCGGCCCGGCGGCCAAGTTAAAAAAATAAATAATCCCCGTTCAGTCTCAATTGCAGGGTGCGGGCCTGCCCGGCGGCGATTGCGGCGGGCAGCAGGCCTCTTGGACAGGTTGAGAGATATAAAAATAATAATTCCCGTGCAGTCTCAATGGCGGGGTGCGGGCCGGCCCGGCGGACGAGTGTGGCCGGGGAAGAGGCCTCTTGGCCGGGGTGAATATGTTGGAACGCGGCGCGCGTAAATAGAAGCGGCTGGAGGTACCGGGGGCGAAGCCCGCCCCGGCCCGGCGGCCGAGTTAAAAAAAAAAATAATCCCCGTACAGTCTCAATGGCGGGGTGCGGGCCGGCCCGGCGTCGAGTGCGGCGGGCAGCAGGCCTCTTGGACAGGTTGAGAGATAAAAAAATAATAATTCCCGTGCAGTCTCAATGGCGGGGTGCGGGCCGGGGAATAGGCCTCTTGGCCGGGGTGAATATGTTGGAACGCGGCCCGCGGAAATAGTAGCGGCTGGAGGTACCGGGGGCGATGCCCGCCCCGGCCCGGCGGCCAAGTTAAAAAAATAAATAATTCCCGTTCAGTCTCAATTGCAGGGTGCGGGCCGGCCCGGCGGCGATTGCGGCGGGCAGCAGGCCTCTTGGACAGGTTGAGAGATAAAAAAATAATAATTCCCATGCAGTCTCAATGGCGGGGTGCGGGCCGGGGAATAGGCCTCTTGGCCGGGGTGAATATGTTGGAACGCGGCGCGCGTAAATAGAAGCGGCTGGAGGTACCGGGGGCGAAGCCCGCCCCGGCCCGGAGGCCGAGTTAAAAAAAATAATAATCCCCGTTCAGTCTCAATGTCGGGGTGCGGGCCGGCCCGGCGGCGAGTGCGGCGGGCAGCAGGCCTCTTGGACAGGTTGAGAGATAAAAAAATAATAATTCCCGTGCAGTCTCAATGGCGGGGTGCGGGCCGGGGAATAGGCCTCTTGGCCGGGGTGAATAGTGTTGGAACACGGCCCGCGGAAATAGTAGCGGCTGGAGGTACCGGGGGCGATGCCCGCCCCGGCCCGGCGGCCAAGTTAAAAAAATAAATAATCCCCGTTCAGTCTCAATGGCAGGGTGCGGGCCGGCCCGGCGGCGATTGCGGCGGGCAGCAGGCCTCTTGGACAGGTTGAGAGATAAAAAAATAATAATTCCCATGCAGTCTCAATGGCGGGGTGCGGGCCGGGGAATAGGCCTCTTGGCCGGGGTGAATAGTGTTGGAACACGGCCCGCGGAAATAGTAGCGGCTGGAGGTACCGGGGGCGATGCCCGTCCTGGGCCGGCGGCCAAGTTAAAAGAATAAATAATCCCCGTTCAGTCTCAATGGCAGGGTGCGGGCCGGCCCGGCGGCGATTGCGGCGGGCAGCAGGCCTCTTGGACAGGTTGAGAGATAAAAAAATAATAATTCCCGTGCAGTCTCAATGGCGGGGTGCGGGCCGGCCCGGCGGACGAGTGTGGCCGGGGAAGAGGCCTCTTTGCCGGGGTGAATATGTTGGAACGCGGCGCGCGTAAATAGAAGCGGCTGGAGGTACCGGGGGCGAAGCCCGCCCCGGCCCGGAGGCCGAGTTAAAAAAAATAATAATCCCCGTTCAGTCTCAATGGCGGGGTGCGGGCCGGCCCGGCGGCGAGTGCGGCGGGCAGCAGGCCTCTTGGACAGGTTGAGAGATAAAAAAATAATAATTCCCGTGCAGTCTCAATGGCGGGGTGCGGGCCGGGGAATAGGCCTCTTGGCCGGGGTGAATAGTGTTGGAACACGGCCCGCGGAAATAGTAGCGGCTGGAGGTACCGGGGGCGATGCCCGCCCCGGCCCGGCGGCCAAGTTGAAAAAATAAATAATCCCCGTTCAGTCTCAATGGCAGGGTGCGGGCCGGCCCGGCGGCGATTGCGGCGGGCAGCAGGCCTCTTGGACAGGTTGAGAGATAAAAAAATAATAATTCCCATGCAGTCTCAATGGCGGGGTGCGGGCCGGGGAATAGGCCTCTTGGCCGGGGTGAATAGTGTTGGAACACGGCCCGCGGAAATAGTAACGGCTGGAGGTACCGGGGGCGATGCCCGCCCCGGGCCGGCGGCCAAGTTAAAAAAATAAATAATCCCCGTTCAGTCTCAATGGCAGGGTGCGGGCCGGCCCGGCGGCGATTGCGGCGGGCAGCAGGCCTCTTGGACAGGTTGAGAGATAAAAAAATAATAATTCCCATGCAGTCTCAATGGCGGGGTGCGGGCCGGGGAATAGGCCTCTTGGCCGGGGTGAATATGTTGGAACGCGGCGCGCGTAAATAGAAGCGGCTGGAGGTACCGGGGGCGAAGCCCGCCCCGGCCCGGAGGCCGAGTTAAAAAAAATAATAATCCCCGTTCAGTCTCAATGGCGGGGTGCGGGCCGGCCCGGCGGCGAGTGCGGCGGGCAGCAGGCCTCTTGGACAGGTTGAGAGATAAAAAAATAATAATTCCCATGCAGTCTCAATGGCGGGGTGCGGGCCGGGGAATAGGCCTCTTGGCCGGGGTGAATAGTGTTGGAACACGGCCCGCGGAAATAGTAGCGGCTGGAGGTACCGGGGGCGATGCCCGCCCCGGCCCGGCGGCCAAGTTAAAAAAATAAATAATTCCCGTTCAGTCTCAATGGCGGGGTGCGGGCCGGCCCGGCGGCAATTGCGGCGGGCAGCAGGCCTCTTGGACAGGTTGAGAGATAAAAAAATAATAATTCCCATGCAGTCTCAATGGCGGGGTGCGGGACGGGGAATAGGCCTCTTGGCCGGGGTGAATGTGTTGGAACGCGGCACGCGTAAATAGAAGCGGCTGGAGGTACCGGGGGCGAAGCCCGCCCCGGCCCGGAGGCCGAGTTAAAAAAAATAATAATCCCCGTTCAGTCTCAATGGCGGGGTGCGGGCCGGCCCGGCGGCGAGTGCGGCGGGCAGCAGGCCTCTTGGACAGGTTGAGAGATAAAAAAATAATAATTCCCGTGCAGTCTCAATGGCGGGGTGCGGGCCGGGGAATAGGCCTCTTGGCCGGGGTGAATATGTTGGAACGCGGTGCGCGTAAATAGAAGCGGCTGGAGGTACCGGGGGCGAAGCCCGCCCCGGCCCGGAGGCCGAGTTAAAAAAAATAATAATCCCCGTTCAGTCTCAATGGCGGGGTGCGGGCCGGCGCGGCGGCGAGTGCGGCGGGCAGCAGGCCTCTTGGACAGGTTGAGAGATAAAAAAATAATAATTCCCGTGCAGTCTCAATGGCGGGGTGCGGGCCGGGGAATAGGCCTCTTGGCCGGGGTGAATATGTTGGAACGCGGCGCGTGTAAATAGAAGCGGCTGGAGGTACCGGGGGCGAAGCCCGCCCCGGCCCGGAGGCCGAGTTAAAAAAAATAATAATCCCCGTTCAGTCTCAATGGCGGGGTGCGGGCCGGCCCGGCGGCGAGTGCGGCGGGCAGCAGGCCTCTTGGACAGGTTGAGAGATAAAAAAATAATAATTCCCGTGCAGTCTCAATGGCGGGGTGCGGGCCGGGGAATAGGCCTCTTGGCCGGGGTGAATATGTTGGAACGCGGCGCGTGTAAATAGAAGCGGCTGGAGGTACCGGGGGCGAAGCCCGCCCCGGCCCGGAGGCCGAGTTAAAAAAAATAATAATCCCCGTTCAGTCTCAATGGCGGGGTGCGGGCCGGCCCGGCGGCGAGTGCGGCGGGCAGCAGGCCTCTTGGACAGGTTGAGAGATAAAAAAATAATAATTCCCGTGCAGTCTCAATGGCGGGGTGCGGGCCGGGGAATAGGCCTCTTGGCCGGGGTGAATAGTGTTGGAACACGGCCCGCGGAAATAGTAGCGGCTGGAGGTACCGGGGGCGATGCCCGCCCCGGCCCGGCGGCCAAGTTAAAAAAATAAATAATCCCGTTCAGTCTCAATGGCAGGGTGCGGGCCGGCCCGGCGGCGATTGCGGCGGGCAGCAGGCCTCTTGGACAGGTTGAGAGATAAAAAAATAATAATTCCCATGCAGTCTCAATGGCGGGGTGCGGGCCGGGGAATAGGCCTCTTGGCCGGGGTGAATAGTGTTGGAACACGGCCCGCGGAAATAGTAACGGCTGGAGGTACCGGGGGCGATGCCCGCCCCGGCCCGGCGGCCAAGTTAAAAAAATAAATAATCCCCGTTCAGTCTCAATTGCAGGGTGCGGGCCTGCCCGGCGGCGATTGCGGCGGGCAGCAGGCCTCTTGGACAGGTTGAGAGATATAAAAATAATAATTCCCGTGCAGTCTCAATGGCGGGGTGCGGGCCGGCCCGGCGGACGAGTGTGGCCGGGGAAGAGGCCTCTTGGCCGGGGTGAATATGTTGGAACGCGGCGCGCGTAAATAGAAGCGGCTGGAGGTACCGGGGGCGAAGCCCGCCCCGGCCCGGAGGCCGAGTTAAAAAAAAAAATAATCCCCGTTCAGTCTCAATGGCGGGGTGCGGGCCGGCCCGGCGGCGAGTGCGGCGGGCTGCAGGCCTCTTGGACAGGTTGAGAGATAAAAAAATAATAATTCCCGTGCAGTCTCAATGGCGGGGTGCGGGCCGGCCCGGCGGACGAGTGTGGCCGGGGAAGAGGCCTCTTGGCCGGGGTGAATATGTTGGAACGCGGCGCGCGTAAATAGAAGCGGCTGGAGGTACCGGGGGCGAAGCCCGCCCCGGCCCGGCGGCCGAGTTAAAAAAAAAAATAATCCCCGTACAGTCTCAATGGCGGGGTGCGGGCCGGCCCGGCGTCGAGTGCGGCGGGCAGCAGGCCTCTTGGACAGGTTGAGAGATAAAAAAATAATAATTCCCGTGCAGTCTCAATGGCGGGGTGCGGGCCGGGGAATAGGCCTCTTGGCCGGGGTGAATAGTGTTGGAACACGGCCCGCGGAAATAGTAGCGGCTGGAGGTACCGGGGGCGATGCCCGCCCCGGCCCGGCGGCCAAGTTAAAAAAATAAATAATCCCCGTTCAGTCTCAATGGCAGGGTGCGGGCCGGCCCGGCGGCGATTGCGGCGGGCAGCAGGCCTCTTGGACAGGTTGAGAGATAAAAAAATAATAATTCCCATGCAGTCTCAATGGCGGGGTGCGGGCCGGGGAATAGGCCTCTTGGCCGGGGTGAATAGTGTTGGAACACGGCCCGCGGAAATAGTAACGGCTGGAGGTACCGGGGGCGATGCCCGCCCCGGGCCGGCGGCCAAGTTAAAAAAATAAATAATCCCCGTTCAGTCTCAATGGCAGGATGCGGGCCGGCCCGGCGGCGATTGCGGCGGGCAGCAGGCCTCTTGGACAGGTTGAGAGATATAAAAATAATAATTCCCGTGCAGTCTCAACGGCGGGGTGCGGGCCGGCCCGGCGGACGAGTGTGGCCGGGGAATAGGCCTCTTGGCCGGGGTGAATATGTTGGAACGCGGCGCGCGTAAATAGAAGCGGCTGGAGGTACCGGGGGCGAAGCCCGCCCCGGCCCGGAGGCCGAGTTAAAAAAAATAATAATCCCCGTTCAGTCTCAATGGCGGGGTGCGGGCCGGCCCGGCGGCGAGTGCGGCGGGCAGCAGGCCTCTTGGACAGGTTGAGAGATAAAAAAATAATAATTCCCATGCAGTCTCAATGGCGGGGTGCGGGCCGGGGAATAGGCCTCTTGGCCGGGGTGAATATGTTGGAACGCGGCGCGCGTAAATAGAAGCGGCTGGAGGTACCGGGGGCGAAGCCCGCCCCGGCCCGGAGGCCGAGTTAAAAAAAATAATAATCCCCGTTCAGTCTAAATGGCGGGGTGCGGGCCGGCCCGGCGGCGAGTGCGGCGGGCAGCAGGCCTCTTGGACAGGTTGAGAGATAAAAAAATAATAATTCCCATGCAGTCTCAATGGCGGGGTGCGGGCCGGGGAATAGGCCTCTTGGCCGGGGTGAATAGTGTTGGAACACGGCCCGCGGAAATAGTAGCGGCTGGAGGTACCGGGGGCGATGCCCGCCCCGGCCCGGCGGCCAAGTTAAAAAAATAAATAATTCCCGTTCAGTCTCAATGGCGGGGTGCGGGCCGGCCCGGCGGCAATTGCGGCGGGCAGCAGGCCTCTTGGACAGGTTGAGAGATAAAAAAATAATAATTCCCATGCAGTCTCAATGGCGGGGTGCGGGCCGGGGAATAGGCCTCTTGGCCGGGGTGAATGTGTTGGAACGCGGCGCGCGTAAATAGAAGCGGCTGGAGGTACCGGGGGCGAAGCCCGCCCCGGCCCGGAGGCCGAGTTAAAAAAAATAATAATCCCCGTTCAGTCTCAATGGCGGGGTGCGGGCCGGCCCGGCGGCGAGTGCGGCGGGCAGCAGGCCTCTTGGACAGGTTGAGAGATAAAAAAATAATAATTCCCGTGCAGTCTCAATGGCGGGGTGCGGGCCGGGGAATAGGCCTCTTGGCCGGGGTGAATATGTTGGAACGCGGTGCGCGTAAATAGAAGCGGCTGGAGGTACCGGGGGCGAAGCCCGCCCCGGCCCGGAGGCCGAGTTAAAAAAAATAATAATCCCCGTTCAGTCTCAATGGCGGGGTGCGGGCCGGCGTGGCGGCGAGTGCGGCGGGCAGCAGGCCTCTTGGACAGGTTGAGAGATAAAAAAATAATAATTCCCGTGCAGTCTCAATGGCGGGGTGCGGGCCGGGGAATAGGCCTCTTGGCCGGGGTGAATATGTTGGAACGCGGCGCGTGTAAATAGAAGCGGCTGGAGGTACCGGGGGCGAAGCCCGCCCCGGCCCGGAGGCCGAGTTAAAAAAAATAATAATCCCCGTTCAGTCTCAATGGCGGGGTGCGGGCCGGCCCGGCGGCGAGTGCGGCGGGCAGCAGGCCTCTTGGACAGGTTGAGAGATAAAAAAATAATAATTCCCGTGCAGTCTCAATGGCGGGGTGCGGGCCGGGGAATAGGCCTCTTGGCCGGGGTGAATATGTTGGAACGCGGCGCGTGTAAATACTGTAGAAGCGGCTGGAGGTACCGGGGGCGAAGCCCGCCCCGGCCCGGAGGCCGAGTTAAAAAAAATAATAATCCCCGTTCAGTCTCAATGGCGGGGTGCGGGCCGGCCCGGCGGCGAGTGCGGCGGGCAGCAGGCCTCTTGGACAGGTTGAGAGATAAAAAAATAATAATTCCCGTGCAGTCTCAATGGCGGGGTGCGGGCCGGGGAATAGGCCTCTTGGCCGGGGTGAATAGTGTTGGAACACGGCCCGCGGAAATAGTAGCGGCTGGAGGTACCGGGGGCGATGCCCGCCCCGGCCCGGCGGCCAAGTTAAAAAAATAAATAATCCCGTTCAGTCTCAATGGCAGGGTGCGGGCCGGCCCGGCGGCGATTGCGGCGGGCAGCAGGCCTCTTGGACAGGTTGAGAGATAAAAAAATAATAATTCCCATGCAGTCTCAATGGCGGGGTGCGGGCCGGGGAATAGGCCTCTTGGCCGGGGTGAATAGTGTTGGAACACGGCCCGCGGAAATAGTAACGGCTGGAGGTACCGGGGGCGATGCCCGCCCCGGCCCGGCGGCCAAGTTAAAAAAATAAATAATCCCCGTTCAGTCTCAATTGCAGGGTGCGGGCCTGCCCGGCGGCGATTGCGGCGGGCAGCAGGCCTCTTGGACAGGTTGAGAGATATAAAAATAATAATTCCCGTGCAGTCTCAATGGCGGGGTGCGGGCCGGCCCGGCGGACGAGTGTGGCCGGGGAAGAGGCCTCTTGGCCGGGGTGAATATGTTGGAACGCGGCGCGCGTAAATAGAAGCGGCTGGAGGTACCGGGGGCGAAGCCCGCCCCGGCCCGGCGGCCGAGTTAAAAAAAAAAATAATCCCCGTACAGTCTCAATGGCGGGGTGCGGGCCGGCCCGGCGTCGAGTGCGGCGGGCAGCAGGCCTCTTGGACAGGTTGAGAGATAAAAAAATAATAATTCCCGTGCAGTCTCAATGGCGGGGTGCGGGCCGGGGAATAGGCCTCTTGGCCGGGGTGAATAGTGTTGGAACACGGCCCGCGGAAATAGTAGCGGCTGGAGGTACCGGGGGCGATGCCCGCCCCGGCCCGGCGGCCAAGTTAAAAAAATAAATAATTCCCGTTCAGTCTCAATTGCAGGGTGCGGGCCGGCCCGGCGGCGATTGCGGCGGGCAGCAGGCCTCTTGGACAGGTTGAGAGATAAAAAAATAATAATTCCCATGCAGTCTCAATGGCGGGGTGCGGGCCGGGGAATAGGCCTCTTGGCCGGGGTGAATATGTTGGAACGCGGCGCGCGTAAATAGAAGCGGCTGGAGGTACCGGGGGCGAAGCCCGCCCCGGCCCGGAGGCCGAGTTAAAAAAAATAATAATCCCCGTTCAGTCTCAATGTCGGGGTGCGGGCCGGCCCGGCGGCGAGTGCGGCGGGCAGCAGGCCTCTTGGACAGGTTGAGAGATAAAAAAATAATAATTCCCGTGCAGTCTCAATGGCGGGGTGCGGGCCGGGGAATAGGCCTCTTGGCCGGGGTGAATAGTGTTGGAACACGGCCCGCGGAAATAGTAGCGGCTGGAGGTACCGGGGGCGATGCCCGCCCCGGCCCGGCGGCCAAGTTAAAAAAATAAATAATCCCCGTTCAGTCTCAATGGCAGGGTGCGGGCCGGCCCGGCGGCGATTGCGGCGGGCAGCAGGCCTCTTGGACAGGTTGAGAGATAAAAAAATAATAATTCCCATGCAGTCTCAATGGCGGGGTGCGGGCCGGGGAATAGGCCTCTTGGCCGGGGTGAATAGTGTTGGAACACGGCCCGCGGAAATAGTAGCGGCTGGAGGTACCGGGGGCGATGCCCGTCCTGGGCCGGCGGCCAAGTTAAAAGAATAAATAATCCCCGTTCAGTCTCAATGGCAGGGTGCGGGCCGGCCCGGCGGCGATTGCGGCGGGCAGCAGGCCTCTTGGACAGGTTGAGAGATAAAAAAATAATAATTCCCGTGCAGTCTCAATGGCGGGGTGCGGGCCGGCCCGGCGGACGAGTGTGGCCGGGGAAGAGGCCTCTTTGCCGGGGTGAATATGTTGGAACGCGGCGCGCGTAAATAGAAGCGGCTGGAGGTACCGGGGGCGAAGCCCGCCCCGGCCCGGAGGCCGAGTTAAAAAAAATAATAATCCCCGTTCAGTCTCAATGGCGGGGTGCGGGCCGGCCCGGCGGCGAGTGCGGCGGGCAGCAGGCCTCTTGGACAGGTTGAGAGATAAAAAAATAATAATTCCCGTGCAGTCTCAATGGCGGGGTGCGGGCCGGGGAATAGGCCTCTTGGCCGGGGTGAATAGTGTTGGAACACGGCCCGCGGAAATAGTAGCGGCTGGAGGTACCGGGGGCGATGCCCGCCCCGGCCCGGCGGCCAAGTTGAAAAAATAAATAATCCCCGTTCAGTCTCAATGGCAGGGTGCGGGCCGGCCCGGCGGCGATTGCGGCGGGCAGCAGGCCTCTTGGACAGGTTGAGAGATAAAAAAATAATAATTCCCATGCAGTCTCAATGGCGGGGTGCGGGCCGGGGAATAGGCCTCTTGGCCGGGGTGAATAGTGTTGGAACACGGCCCGCGGAAATAGTAACGGCTGGAGGTACCGGGGGCGATGCCCGCCCCGGGCCGGCGGCCAAGTTAAAAAAATAAATAATCCCCGTTCAGTCTCAATGGCAGGGTGCGGGCCGGCCCGGCGGCGATTGCGGCGGGCAGCAGGCCTCTTGGACAGGTTGAGAGATAAAAAAATAATAATTCCCATGCAGTCTCAATGGCGGGGTGCGGGCCGGGGAATAGGCCTCTTGGCCGGGGTGAATATGTTGGAACGCGGCGCGCGTAAATAGAAGCGGCTGGAGGTACCGGGGGCGAAGCCCGCCCCGGCCCGGAGGCCGAGTTAAAAAAAATAATAATCCCCGTTCAGTCTCAATGGCGGGGTGCGGGCCGGCCCGGCGGCGAGTGCGGCGGGCAGCAGGCCTCTTGGACAGGTTGAGAGATAAAAAAATAATAATTCCCATGCAGTCTCAATGGCGGGGTGCGGGCCGGGGAATAGGCCTCTTGGCCGGGGTGAATAGTGTTGGAACACGGCCCGCGGAAATAGTAACGGCTGGAGGTACCGGGGGCGATGCCCGCCCCGGCCCGGCGGCCAAGTTAAAAAAATAAATAATCCCCGTTCAGTCTCAATTGCAGGGTGCGGGCCTGCCCGGCGGCGATTGCGGCGGGCAGCAGGCCTCTTGGACAGGTTGAGAGATATAAAAATAATAATTCCCGTGCAGTCTCAATGGCGGGGTGCGGGCCGGCCCGGCGGACGAGTGTGGCCGGGGAAGAGGCCTCTTGGCCGGGGTGAATATGTTGGAACGCGGCGCGCGTAAATAGAAGCGGCTGGAGGTACCGGGGGCGAAGCCCGCCCCGGCCCGGAGGCCGAGTTAAAAAAAAAAATAATCCCCGTTCAGTCTCAATGGCGGGGTGCGGGCCGGCCCGGCGGCGAGTGCGGCGGGCTGCAGGCCTCTTGGACAGGTTGAGAGATAAAAAAATAATAATTCCCGTGCAGTCTCAATGGCGGGGTGCGGGCCGGCCCGGCGGACGAGTGTGGCCGGGGAAGAGGCCTCTTGGCCGGGGTGAATATGTTGGAACGCGGCGCGCGTAAATAGAAGCGGCTGGAGGTACCGGGGGCGAAGCCCGCCCCGGCCCGGCGGCCGAGTTAAAAAAAAAAATAATCCCCGTACAGTCTCAATGGCGGGGTGCGGGCCGGCCCGGCGTCGAGTGCGGCGGGCAGCAGGCCTCTTGGACAGGTTGAGAGATAAAAAAATAATAATTCCCGTGCAGTCTCAATGGCGGGGTGCGGGCCGGGGAATAGGCCTCTTGGCCGGGGTGAATAGTGTTGGAACACGGCCCGCGGAAATAGTAGCGGCTGGAGGTACCGGGGGCGATGCCCGCCCCGGCCCGGCGGCCAAGTTAAAAAAATAAATAATTCCCGTTCAGTCTCAATTGCAGGGTGCGGGCCGGCCCGGCGGCGATTGCGGCGGGCAGCAGGCCTCTTGGACAGGTTGAGAGATAAAAAAATAATAATTCCCATGCAGTCTCAATGGCGGGGTGCGGGCCGGGGAATAGGCCTCTTGGCCGGGGTGAATATGTTGGAACGCGGCGCGCGTAAATAGAAGCGGCTGGAGGTACCGGGGGCGAAGCCCGCCCCGGCCCGGAGGCCGAGTTAAAAAAAATAATAATCCCCGTTCAGTCTCAATGTCGGGGTGCGGGCCGGCCCGGCGGCGAGTGCGGCGGGCAGCAGGCCTCTTGGACAGGTTGAGAGATAAAAAAATAATAATTCCCGTGCAGTCTCAATGGCGGGGTGCGGGCCGGGGAATAGGCCTCTTGGCCGGGGTGAATAGTGTTGGAACACGGCCCGCGGAAATAGTAGCGGCTGGAGGTACCGGGGGCGATGCCCGCCCCGGCCCGGCGGCCAAGTTAAAAAAATAAATAATCCCCGTTCAGTCTCAATGGCAGGGTGCGGGCCGGCCCGGCGGCGATTGCGGCGGGCAGCAGGCCTCTTGGACAGGTTGAGAGATAAAAAAATAATAATTCCCATGCAGTCTCAATGGCGGGGTGCGGGCCGGGGAATAGGCCTCTTGGCCGGGGTGAATAGTGTTGGAACACGGCCCGCGGAAATAGTAGCGGCTGGAGGTACCGGGGGCGATGCCCGTCCTGGGCCGGCGGCCAAGTTAAAAGAATAAATAATCCCCGTTCAGTCTCAATGGCAGGGTGCGGGCCGGCCCGGCGGCGATTGCGGCGGGCAGCAGGCCTCTTGGACAGGTTGAGAGATAAAAAAATAATAATTCCCGTGCAGTCTCAACGGCGGGGTGCGGGCCGGCCCGGCGGACGAGTGTGGCCGGGGAATAGGCCTCTTGGCCGGGGTGAATATGTTGGAACGCGGCGCGCGTAAATAGAAGCGGCTGGAGGTACCGGGGGCGAAGCCCGCCCCGGCCCGGAGGCCGAGTTAAAAAAAATAATAATCCCCGTTCAGTCTCAATGGCGGGGTGCGGGCCGGCCCGGCGGCGAGTGCGGCGGGCAGCAGGCCTCTTGGACAGGTTGAGAGATAAAAAAATTATAATTCCCGTGCAGTCTCAATGGCGGGGTGCGGGCCGGGGAATAGGCCTCTTGGCCGGGGTGAATAGTGTTGGAACACGGCCCGCGGAAATAGTAGCGGCTGGAGGTACCGGGGGCGATGCCCGCCCCGGCCCGGCGGCCAAGTTAAAAAAATAAATAATCCCCGTTCAGTCTCAATGGCAGGGTGCGGGCCGGCCCGGCGGCGATTGCGGCGGGCAGCAGGCCTCTTGGACAGGTTGAGAGATAAAAAAATAATAATTCCCATGCAGTCTCAATGGCGGGGTGCGGGCCGGGGAATAGGCCTCTTGGCCGGGGTGAATAGTGTTGGAACACGGCCCGCGGAAATAGTAGCGGCTGGAGGTACCGGGGGCGATGCCCGCCCCGGGCCGGCGGCCAAGTTAAAAAAATAAATAATCCCCGTTCAGTCTCAATGGCAGGGTGCGGGCCGGCCCGGCGGCGAGTGCGGCGGGCAGCAGGCCTCTTGGACAGGGTGAGAGATAAAAAAATAATAATTCCCGTTCAGTCTCAATGGCAGGGTGCGGGCCGGCCCGGCGGCAATTGCGGCGGGCAGCAGGCCTCTTGGACAGGTTGAGAGATAAAAAAATAATAATTCCCATGCAGTCTCAATGGCGGGGTGCGGGCCGGGGAATAGGCCTCTTGGCCGGGGTGAATATGTTGGAACGCGGCGCGCGTAAATAGAAGCGGCTGGAGGTACCGGGGGCGAAGCCCGCCCCGGCCCGGAGGCCGAGTTAAAAAAAATAATAATCCCCGTTCAGTCTCAATGGCGGGGTGCGGGCCGGCCCGGCGGCGAGTGCGGCGGGCAGCAGGCCTCTTGGACAGGTTGAGAGATAAAAAAATAATAATTCCCATGCAGTCTCAATGGCGGGGTGCGGGCCGGGGAATAGGCCTCTTGGCCGGGGTGAATAGTGTTGGAACACGGCCCGCGGAAATAGTAACGGCTGGAGGTACCGGGGGCGATGCCCGCCCCGGCCCGGCGGCCAAGTTAAAAAAATAAATAATCCCCGTTCAGTCTCAATGGCAGGGTGCGGGCCGGCCCGGCGGCGATTGCGGCGGGCAGCAGGCCTCTTGGACAGGTTGAGAGATAAAAAAATAATAATTCCCATGCAGTCTCAATGGCGGGGTGCGGGCCGGGGAATAGGCCTCTTGGCCGGGGTGAATATGTTGGAACGCGGCGCGCGTAAATAGAAGCGGCTGGAGGTACCGGGGGCGAAGCCCGCCCCGGCCCGGAGGCCGAGTTAAAAAAAATAATAATCCCCGTTCAGTCTCAATGGCGGGGTGCGGGCCGGCCCGGCGGCGAGTGCGGCGGGCAGCAGGCCTCTTGGACAGGTTGAGAGATAAAAAAATAATAATTCCCATGCAGTCTCAATGGCGGGGTGCGGGCCGGGGAATAGGCCTCTTGGCCGGGGTGAATAGTGTTGGAACACGGCCCGCGGAAATAGTAGCGGCTGGAGGTACCGGGGGCGATGCCCGCCCCGGCCGGGCGGCCAAGTTAAAAAAATAAATAATTCCCGTTCAGTCTCAATGGCGGGGTGCGGGCCGGCCCGGCGGCAATTGCGGCGGGCAGCAGGCCTCTTGGACAGGTTGAGAGATAAAAAAATAATAATTCCCATGCAGTCTCAATGGCGGGGTGCGGGACGGGGAATAGGCCTCTTGGCCGGGGTGAATGTGTTGGAACGCGGCACGCGTAAATAGAAGCGGCTGGAGGTACCGGGGGCGAAGCCCGCCCCGGCCCGGAGGCCGAGTTAAAAAAAATAATAATCCCCGTTCAGTCTCAATGGCGGGGTGCGGGCCGGCCCGGCGGCGAGTGCGGCGGGCAGCAGGCCTCTTGGACAGGTTGAGAGATAAAAAAATAATAATTCCCGTGCAGTCTCAATGGCGGGGTGCGGGCCGGGGAATAGGCCTCTTGGCCGGGGTGAATATGTTGGAACGCGGTGCGCGTAAATAGAAGCGGCTGGAGGTACCGGGGGCGAAGCCCGCCCCGGCCCGGAGGCCGAGTTAAAAAAAATAATAATCCCCGTTCATTCTCAATGGCGGGGTGCGGGCCGGCGCGGCGGCGAGTGCGGCGGGCAGCAGGCCTCTTGGACAGGTTGAGAGATAAAAAAATAATAATTCCCGTGCAGTCTCAATGGCGGGGTGCGGGCCGGGGAATAGGCCTCTTGGCCGGGGTGAATATGTTGGAACGCGGCGCGTGTAAATAGAAGCGGCTGGAGGTACCGGGGGCGAAGCCCGCCCCGGCCCGGAGGCCGAGTTAAAAAAAATAATAATCCCCGTTCAGTCTCAATGGCGGGGTGCGGGCCGGCCCGGCGGCGAGTGCGGCGGGCAGCAGGCCTCTTGGACAGGTTGAGAGATAAAAAAATAATAATTCCCGTGCAGTCTCAATGGCGGGGTGCGGGCCGGGGAATAGGCCTCTTGGCCGGGGTGAATATGTTGGAACGCGGCGCGTGTAAATAGAAGCGGCTGGAGGTACCGGGGGCGAAGCCCGCCCCGGCCCGGAGGCCGAGTTAAAAAAAATAATAATCCCCGTTCAGTCTCAATGGCGGGGTGCGGGCCGGCCCGGCGGCGAGTGCGGCGGGCAGCAGGCCTCTTGGACAGGTTGAGAGATAAAAAAATAATAATTCCCGTGCAGTCTCAATGGCGGGGTGCGGGCCGGGGAATAGGCCTCTTGGCCGAGGTGAATAGTGTTGGAACACGGCCCGCGGAAATAGTAGCGGCTGGAGGTACCGGGGGCGATGCCCGCCCCGGCCCGGCGGCCAAGTTAAAAAAATAAATAATCCCGTTCAGTCTCAATGGCAGGGTGCGGGCCGGCCCGGCGGCGATTGCGGCGGGCAGCAGGCCTCTTGGACAGGTTGAGAGATAAAAAAATAATAATTCCCATGCAGTCTCAATGGCGGGGTGCGGGCCGGGGAATAGGCCTCTTGGCCGGGGTGAATAGTGTTGGAACACGGCCCGCGGAAATAGTAACGGCTGGAGGTACCGGGGGCGATGCCCGCCCCGGCCCGGCGGCCAAGTTAAAAAAATAAATAATCCCCGTTCAGTCTCAATGGCAGGGTGCGGGCCTGCCCGGCGGCGATTGCGGCGGGCAGCAGGCCTCTTGGACAGGTTGAGAGATATAAAAATAATAATTCCCGTGCAGTCTCAATGGCGGGGTGCGGGCCGGCCCGGCGGACGAGTGTGGCCGGGGAAGAGGCCTCTTGGCCGGGGTGAATATGTTGGAACGCGGCGCGCGTAAATAGAAGCGGCTGGAGGTACCGGGGGCGAAGCCCGCCCCGGCCCGGAGGCCGAGTTAAAAAAAAAAATAATCCCCGTTCAGTCTCAATGGCGGGGTGCGGGCCGGCCCGGCGGCGAGTGCGGCGGGCTGCAGGCCTCTTGGACAGGTTGAGAGATAAAAAAATAATAATTCCCGTGCAGTCTCAATGGCGGGGTGCGGGCCGGCCCGGCGGACGAGTGTGGCCGGGGAAGAGGCCTCTTGGCCGGGGTGAATATGTTGGAACGCGGCGCGCGTAAATAGAAGCGGCTGGAGGTACCGGGGGCGAAGCCCGCCCCGGCCCGGCGGCCGAGTTAAAAAAAAAAATAATCCCCGTACAGTCTCAATGGCGGGGTGCGGGCCGGCCCGGCGTCGAGTGCGGCGGGCAGCAGGCCTCTTGGACAGGTTGAGAGATAAAAAAATAATAATTCCCGTGCAGTCTCAATGGCGGGGTGCGGGCCGGGGAATAGGCCTCTTGGCCGGGGTGAATAGTGTTGGAACACGGCCCGCGGAAATAGTAGCGGCTGGAGGTACCGGGGGCGATGCCCGCCCCGGCCCGGCGGCCAAGTTAAAAAAATAAATAATCCCGTTCAGTCTCAATGGCAGGGTGCGGGCCGGCCCGGCGGCGATTGCGGCGGGCAGCAGGCCTCTTGGACAGGTTGAGAGATAAAAAAATAATAATTCCCATGCAGTCTCAATGGCGGGGTGCGGGCCGGGGAATAGGCCTCTTGGCCGGGGTGAATATGTTGGAACGCGGCGCGCGTAAATAAAAGCGGCTGGAGGTACCGGGGGCGAAGCCCGCCCCGGCCCGGAGGCCGAGTTAAAAAAAATAATAATCCCCGTTCAGTCTCAATGGCGGGGTGCGGGCCGGCCCGGCGGCGAGTGCGGCGGGCAGCAGGCCTCTTGGACAGGTTGAGAGATAAAAAAATAATAATTCCCGTGCAGTCTCAATGGCGGGGTGCGGCCGGGGAATAGGCCTCTTGGCCGGGGTGAATAGTGTTGGAACACGGCCCGCGGAAATAGTAGCGGCTGGAGGTACCGGGGGCGATGCCCGCCCCGGCCCGGCGGCCAAGTTAAAAAAATAAATAATCCCCGTTCAGTCTCAATGGCAGGGTGCGGGCCGGCCCGGCGGCGAGTGCGGCGGGCAGCAGGCCTCTTGGACAGGTTGAGAGATAAAAAAATAATAATTCCCATGCAGTCTCAATGGCGGGGTGCGGGCCGGGGAATAGGCCTCTTGGCCGGGGTGAATAGTGTTGGAACACGGCCCGCGGAAATAGTAACGGCTGGAGGTACCGGGGGCGATGCCCGCCCCGGCCCGGTGGCAAAGTTAAAAAAATAAATAATCCCCGTTCAGTCTCAATGGCAGGGTGCGGGCCGGCCCGGCGGCGATTGCGGCGGGCAGCAGGCCTCTTGGACAGGTTGAGAGATAAAAAAAATAATAATTCCCATGCAGTCTCAATGGCGGGGTGCGGGCCGGGGAATAGGCCTCTTGGCCGGGGTGAATATGTTGGAACGCGGCGCGCGTAAATAGAAGCGGCTGGAGGTACCGGGGGCGAAGCCCGCCCCGGCCCGGAGGCCGAGTTAAAAAAAATAATAATCCCCGTTCAGTCTCAATGGCGGGGTGCGGGCCGGCCCGGCGGCGAGTGCGGCGGGCAGCAGGCCTCTTGGACAGGTTGAGAGATAAAAAAATAATAATTCCCATGCAGTCTCAATGGCGGGGTGCGGGCCGGGGAATAGGCCTCTTGGCCGGGGTGAATAGTGTTGGAACACGGCCCGCGGAAATAGTAGCGGCTGGAGGTACCGGGGGCGATGCCCGCCCCGGCCCGGCGGCCAAGTTAAAAAAATAAATAATCCCGTTCAGTCTCAATGGCAGGGTGCGGGCCGGCCCGGCGGCGATTGCGGCGGGCAGCAGGCCTCTTGGACAGGTTGAGAGATAAAAAAATAATAATTCCCATGCAGTCTCAATGGCGGGGTGCGGGCCGGGGAATAGGCCTCTTGGCCGGGGTGAATATGTTGGAACGCGGCGCGCGTAAATAGAAGCGGCTGGAGGTACCGGGGGCGAAGCCCGCCCCGGCCCGGAGGCCGAGTTAAAAAAAATAATAATCCCCGTTCAGTCTCAATGGCGGGGTGCGCGCCGGCCCGGCGGCGAGTGCGGCGGGCAGCAGGCCTCTTGGACAGGTTGAGAGATAAAAAAATAATAATTCCCATGCAGTCTCAATGGCGGGGTGCGGGCCGGGGAATAGGCCTCTTGGCCGGGGTGAATAGTGTTGGAACACGGCCCGCGTAAATAGAAGCGGCTGGAGGTACCGGGGGCGAAGCCCGCCCCGGCCCGGAGGCCGAGTTAAAAAAAATAATAATCCCCGTTCAGTCTCAATGGCGGGGTGCGGGCCGGCCCGGCGGCGAGTGCGGCGGGCAGCAGGCCTCTTGGACAGGTTGAGAGATAAAAAAATAATAATTCCCATGCAGTCTCAATGGCGGGGTGCGGGCCGGGGAATAGGCCTCTTGGCCGGGGTGAATAGTGTTGGAACACGGCCCGCGGAAATAGTAGCGGCTGGAGGTACCGGGGGCGATGCCCGCCCCGGCCCGGCGGCCAAGTTAAAAAAATAAATAATCCCGTTCAGTCTCAATGGCATGGTGCGGGCCGGCCCGGCGGCGAGTGCGGCGGGCAGCAGGCCTCTTGGACAGGTTGAGAGATAAAAAAATAATAATTCCCGTGCAGTCTCAATGGCGGGGTGCGGGCCGGGGAATAGGCCTCTTGGCCGGGGTGAATAGTGTTGGAACACGGCCCGCGGAAATAGTAGCGGCTGGAGGTACCGGGGGCGATGCCCGCCCCGGCCCGGCGGCCAAGTTAAAAAAATAAATAATCCCCGTTCAGTCTCAATGGCAGGGTGCGGGCCGGCCCGGCGGCGATTGCGGCGGGCAGCAGGCCTCTTGGACAGGTTGAGAGATAAAAAAATAATAATTCCCATGCAGTCTCAATGGCGGGGTGCGGGCCGGGGAATAGGCCTCTTGGCCGGGGTGAATAGTGTTGGAACACGGCCCGCGGAAATAGTAACGGCTGGAGGTACCGGGGGCGATGCCCGCCCCGGGCCGGCGGCCAAGTTAAAAAAATAAATAATCCCCGTTCAGTCTCAATGGCAGGGTGCGGGCCGGCCCGGCGGCGATTGCGGCGGGCAGCAGGCCTCTTGGACAGGTTGAGAGATATAAAAATAATAATTCCCGTGCAGTCTCAACGGCGGGGTGCGGGCCGGCCCGGCGGACGAGTGTGGCCGGGGAATAGGCCTCTTGGCCGGGGTGAATATGTTGGAACGCGGCGCGCGTAAATAGAAGCGGCTGGAGGTACCGGGGGCGAAGCCCGCCCCGGCCCGGAGGCCGAGTTAAAAAAAATAATAATCCCCGTTCAGTCTCAATGGCGGGGTGCGGGCCGGCCCGGCGGCGAGTGCGGCGGGCAGCAGGCCTCTTGGACAGGTTGAGAGATAAAAAAATAATAATTCCCATGCAGTCTCAATGGCGGGGTGCGGGCCGGGGAATAGGCCTCTTGGCCGGGGTGAATATGTTGGAACGCGGCGCGCGTAAATAGAAGCGGCTGGAGGTACCGGGGGCGAAGCCCGCCCCGGCCCGGAGGCCGAGTTAAAAAAAATAATAATCCCCGTTCAGTCTAAATGGCGGGGTGCGGGCCGGCCCGGCGGCGAGTGCGGCGGGCAGCAGGCCTCTTGGACAGGTTGAGAGATAAAAAAATAATAATTCCCATGCAGTCTCAATGGCGGGGTGCGGGCCGGGGAATAGGCCTCTTGGCCGGGGTGAATAGTGTTGGAACACGGCCCGCGGAAATAGTAGCGGCTGGAGGTACCGGGGGCGATGCCCGCCCCGGCCCGGCGGCCAAGTTAAAAAAATAAATAATTCCCGTTCAGTCTCAATGGCGGGGTGCGGGCCGGCCCGGCGGCAATTGCGGCGGGCAGCAGGCCTCTTGGACAGGTTGAGAGATAAAAAAATAATAATTCCCATGCAGTCTCAATGGCGGGGTGCGGGCCGGGGAATAGGCCTCTTGGCCGGGGTGAATGTGTTGGAACGCGGCGCGCGTAAATAGAAGCGGCTGGAGGTACCGGGGGCGAAGCCCGCCCCGGCCCGGAGGCCGAGTTAAAAAAAATAATAATCCCCGTTCAGTCTCAATGGCGGGGTGCGGGCCGGCCCGGCGGCGAGTGCGGCGGGCAGCAGGCCTCTTGGACAGGTTGAGAGATAAAAAAATAATAATTCCCGTGCAGTCTCAATGGCGGGGTGCGGGCCGGGGAATAGGCCTCTTGGCCGGGGTGAATATGTTGGAACGCGGTGCGCGTAAATAGAAGCGGCTGGAGGTAACGGGGGCGAAGCCCGCCCCGGCCCGGAGGCCGAGTTAAAAAAAATAATAATCCCCGTTCAGTCTCAATGGCGGGGTGCGGGCCGGCCCGGCGGCGAGTGCGGCGGGCAGCAGGCCTCTTGGACAGGTTGAGAGATAAAAAAATAATAATTCCCGCGCAGTCTCAATGGCGGGGTGCGGGCCGGGGAATAGGCCTCTTGGCCGGGGTGAATAGTGTTGGAACACGGCCCGCGGAAATAGTAGCGGCTGGAGGTACCGGGGGCGATGCCCGCCCCGGCCCGGCGGCCAAGTTAAAAAAATAAATAATCCCGTTCAGTCTCAATGGCAGGGTGCGGGCCGGCCCGGCGGCGATTGCGGCGGGTAGCAGGCCTCTTGGACAGGTTGAGAGATAAAAAAATAATAATTCCCATGCAGTCTCAATGGCGGGGTGCGGGCCGGGGAATAGGCCTCTTGGCCGGGGTGAATATGTTGGAACGCGGCGCGCGTAAATAGAAGCGGCTGGAGGTACCGGGGGCGAAGCCCGCCCCGGCCCGGAGGCCGAGTTAAAAAAAATAATAATCCCCGTTCAGTCTCAATGGCGGGGTGCGGGCCGGCCCGGCGGCGAGTGCGGCGGGCAGCAGGCCTCTTGGACAGGTTGAGAGATAAAAAAATAATAATTCCCATGCAGTCTCAATGGCGGGGTGCGGGCCGGGGAATAGGCCTCTTGGCCGGGGTGAATAGTGTTGGAACACGGCCCGCGGAAATAGTAGCGGCTGGAGGTACCGGGGGCGATGCCCGCCCCGGCCCGGCGGCCAAGTTAAAAAAATAAATAATCCCCGTTCAGTCTTAATGGCAGGGTGCGGGCCGGCCCGGCGGCGATTGCGGCGGGCAGCAGGCCTCTTGGACAGGTTGAGAGATAAAAAAATAATAATTCCCATGCAGTCTCAATGGCGGGGTGCGGGCCGGGGAATAGGCCTCTTGGCCGGGGTGAATAGTGTTGGAACACGGCCCGCGGAAATAGTAGCGGCTGGAGGTACCGGGGGCGATGCCCGCCCCGGGCCGGCGGCCAAGTTAAAAAAATAAATAATCCCCGTTCAGTCTCAATGGCAGGGTGCGGGCCGGCCCGGCGGCGATTGCGGCGGGCAGCAGGCCTCTTGGACAGGTTGAGAGATATAAAAATAATAATTCCCGTGCAGTCTCAATGGCGGGGTGCGGGCCGGCCCGGCGGACGAGTGTGGCCGGGGAAGAGGCCTCTTGGCCGGGGTGAATATGTTGGAACGCGGCGCGCGTAAATAGAAGCGGCTGGAGGTACCGGGGGCGAAGCCCGCCCCGGCCCGGAGGCCGAGTTAAAAAAAATAAAAATCCCCGTTCAGTCTCAATGGCGGGGTGCGGGCCCGCCCGGCGGCGAGTGCGGCGGGCAGCAGGCCTCTTGGACAGGTTGAGAGATAAAAAAATAATAATTCCCGTGCAGTCTCAATGGCGGGGTGCGGGCCGGGGAATAGGCCTCTTGGCCGGGGTGAATAGTGTTGGAACGCGGCGCGCGTAAATAGAAGCGGCTGGAGGTACCGGGGGCGAAGCCCGCCCCGGCCCGGAGGCCGAGTTAAAAAAAATAATAATCCCCGTTCAGTCTCAATGGCGGGGTGCGGGCCGGCCCGGCGGCGAGTGCGGCGGGCAGCAGGCCTCTTGGACAGGTTGAGAGATAAAAAAATAATAATTCCCGTGCAGTCTCAATGGCGGGGTGCGGGCCGGGGAATAGGCCTCTTGGCCGGGGTGAATAGTGTTGGAACACGGCCCGCGGAAATAGTAGCGGCTGGAGGTACCGGGGGCGATGCCCGCCCCGGCCCGGCGGCCAAGTTAAAAAAATAAATAATCCCCGTTCAGTCTCAATGGCAGGGTGCGGGCCGGCCCGGCGGCGATTGCGGCGGGCAGCAGGCCTCTTGGACAGGTTGAGAGATAAAAAAATAATAATTCCCATGCAGTCTCAATGGCGGGGTGCGGGCCGGGGAATAGGCCTCTTGGCCGGGGTGAATAGTGTTGGAACACGGCCCGCGGAAATAGTAACGGCTGGAGGTACCGGGGGCGATGCCCGCCCCGGGCCGGCGGCCAAGTTAAAAAAATAAATAATCCCCGTTCAGTCTCAATGGCAGGGTGCGGGCCGGCCCGGCGGCGATTGCGGCGGGCAGCAGGCCTCTTGGACAGGTTGAGAGATATAAAAATAATAATTCCCGTGCAGTCTCAACGGCGGGGTGCGGGCCGGCCCGGCGGACGAGTGTGGCCGGGGAATAGGCCTCTTGGCCGGGGTGAATATGTTGGAACGCGGTGCGCGTAAATAGAAGCGGCTGGAGGTAACGGGGGCGAAGCCCGCCCCGGCCCGGAGGCCGAGTTAAAAAAAATAATAATCCCCGTTCAGTCTCAATGGCGGGGTGCGGGCCGGCCCGGCGGCGAGTGCGGCGGGCAGCAGGCCTCTTGGACAGGTTGAGAGATAAAAAAATAATAATTCCCGCGCAGTCTCAATGGCGGGGTGCGGGCCGGGGAATAGGCCTCTTGGCCGGGGTGAATAGTGTTGGAACACGGCCCGCGGAAATAGTAGCGGCTGGAGGTACCGGGGGCGATGCCCGCCCCGGCCCGGCGGCCAAGTTAAAAAAATAAATAATCCCGTTCAGTCTCAATGGCAGGGTGCGGGCCGGCCCGGCGGCGATTGCGGCGGGTAGCAGGCCTCTTGGACAGGTTGAGAGATAAAAAAATAATAATTCCCATGCAGTCTCAATGGCGGGGTGCGGGCCGGGGAATAGGCCTCTTGGCCGGGGTGAATATGTTGGAACGCGGCGCGCGTAAATAGAAGCGGCTGGAGGTACCGGGGGCGAAGCCCGCCCCGGCCCGGAGGCCGAGTTAAAAAAAATAATAATCCCCGTTCAGTCTCAATGGCGGGGTGCGGGCCGGCCCGGCGGCGAGTGCGGCGGGCAGCAGGCCTCTTGGACAGGTTGAGAGATAAAAAAATAATAATTCCCATGCAGTCTCAATGGCGGGGTGCGGGCCGGGGAATAGGCCTCTTGGCCGGGGTGAATAGTGTTGGAACACGGCCCGCGGAAATAGTAGCGGCTGGAGGTACCGGGGGCGATGCCCGCCCCGGCCCGGCGGCCAAGTTAAAAAAATAAATAATTCCCGTTCAGTCTCAATGGCGGGGTGCGGGCCGGCCCGGCGGCAATTGCGGCGGGCAGCAGGCCTCTTGGACAGGTTGAGAGATAAAAAAATAATAATTCCCATGCAGTCTCAATGGCGGGGTGCGGGACGGGGAATAGGCCTCTTGGCCGGGGTGAATGTGTTGGAACGCGGCACGCGTAAATAGAAGCGGCTGGAGGTACCGGGGGCGAAGCCCGCCCCGGCCCGGAGGCCGAGTTAAAAAAAATAATAATCCCCGTTCAGTCTCAATGGCGGGGTGCGGGCCGGCCCGGCGGCGAGTGCGGCGGGCAGCAGGCCTCTTGGACAGGTTGAGAGATAAAAAAATAATAATTCCCGTGCAGTCTCAATGGCGGGGTGCGGGCCGGGGAATAGGCCTCTTGGCCGGGGTGAATATGTTGGAACGCGGTGCGCGTAAATAGAAGCGGCTGGAGGTACCGGGGGCGATGCCCGCCCCGGCCCGGCGGCCAAGTTAAAAAAATAAATAATCCCGTTCAGTCTCAATGGCAGGGTGCGGGCCGGCCCGGCGGCGATTGCGGCGGGTAGCAGGCCTCTTGGACAGGTTGAGAGATAAAAAAATAATAATTCCCATGCAGTCTCAATGGCGGGGTGCGGGCCGGGGAATAGGCCTCTTGGCCGGGGTGAATATGTTGGAACGCGGCGCGCGTAAATAGAAGCGGCTGGAGGTACCGGGGGCGAAGCCCGCCCCGGCCCGGAGGCCGAGTTAAAAAAAATAATAATCCCCGTTCAGTCTCAATGGCGGGGTGCGGGCCGGCCCGGCGGCGAGTGCGGCGGGCAGCAGGCCTCTTGGACAGGTTGAGAGATAAAAAAATAATAATTCCCATGCAGTCTCAATGGCGGGGTGCGGGCCGGGGAATAGGCCTCTTGGCCGGGGTGAATAGTGTTGGAACACGGCCCGCGGAAATAGTAGCGGCTGGAGGTACCGGGGGCGATGCCCGCCCCGGCCCGGCGGCCAAGTTAAAAAAATAAATAATCCCCGTTCAGTCTTAATGGCAGGGTGCGGGCCGGCCCGGCGGCGATTGCGGCGGGCAGCAGGCCTCTTGGACAGGTTGAGAGATAAAAAAATAATAATTCCCATGCAGTCTCAATGGCGGGGTGCGGGCCGGGGAATAGGCCTCTTGGCCGGGGTGAATAGTGTTGGAACACGGCCCGCGGAAATAGTAGCGGCTGGAGGTACCGGGGGCGATGCCCGCCCCGGGCCGGCGGCCAAGTTAAAAAAATAAATAATCCCCGTTCAGTCTCAATGGCAGGGTGCGGGCCGGCCCGGCGGCGATTGCGGCGGGCAGCAGGCCTCTTGGACAGGTTGAGAGATATAAAAATAATAATTCCCGTGCAGTCTCAATGGCGGGGTGCGGGCCGGCCCGGCGGACGAGTGTGGCCGGGGAAGAGGCCTCTTGGCCGGGGTGAATATGTTGGAACGCGGCGCGCGTAAATAGAAGCGGCTGGAGGTACCGGGGGCGAAGCCCGCCCCGGCCCGGAGGCCGAGTTAAAAAAAATAAAAATCCCCGTTCAGTCTCAATGGCGGGGTGCGGGCCCGCCCGGCGGCGAGTGCGGCGGGCAGCAGGCCTCTTGGACAGGTTGAGAGATAAAAAAATAATAATTCCCGTGCAGTCTCAATGGCGGGGTGCGGGCCGGGGAATAGGCCTCTTGGCCGGGGTGAATAGTGTTGGAACGCGGCGCGCGTAAATAGAAGCGGCTGGAGGTACCGGGGGCGAAGCCCGCCCCGGCCCGGAGGCCGAGTTAAAAAAAATAATAATCCCCGTTCAGTCTCAATGGCGGGGTGCGGGCCGGCCCGGCGGCGAGTGCGGCGGGCAGCAGGCCTCTTGGACAGGTTGAGAGATAAAAAAATAATAATTCCCGTGCAGTCTCAATGGCGGGGTGCGGGCCGGGGAATAGGCCTCTTGGCCGGGGTGAATAGTGTTGGAACACGGCCCGCGGAAATAGTAGCGGCTGGAGGTACCGGGGGCGATGCCCGCCCCGGCCCGGCGGCCAAGTTAAAAAAATAAATAATCCCCGTTCAGTCTCAATGGCAGGGTGCGGGCCGGCCCGGCGGCGATTGCGGCGGGCAGCAGGCCTCTTGGACAGGTTGAGAGATAAAAAAATAATAATTCCCATGCAGTCTCAATGGCGGGGTGCGGGCCGGGGAATAGGCCTCTTGGCCGGGGTGAATAGTGTTGGAACACGGCCCGCGGAAATAGTAACGGCTGGAGGTACCGGGGGCGATGCCCGCCCCGGGCCGGCGGCCAAGTTAAAAAAATAAATAATCCCCGTTCAGTCTCAATGGCAGGGTGCGGGCCGGCCCGGCGGCGATTGCGGCGGGCAGCAGGCCTCTTGGACAGGTTGAGAGATATAAAAATAATAATTCCCGTGCAGTCTCAACGGCGGGGTGCGGGCCGGCCCGGCGGACGAGTGTGGCCGGGGAATAGGCCTCTTGGCCGGGGTGAATATGTTGGAACGCGGTGCGCGTAAATAGAAGCGGCTGGAGGTAACGGGGGCGAAGCCCGCCCCGGCCCGGAGGCCGAGTTAAAAAAAATAATAATCCCCGTTCAGTCTCAATGGCGGGGTGCGGGCCGGCCCGGCGGCGAGTGCGGCGGGCAGCAGGCCTCTTGGACAGGTTGAGAGATAAAAAAATAATAATTCCCGCGCAGTCTCAATGGCGGGGTGCGGGCCGGGGAATAGGCCTCTTGGCCGGGGTGAATAGTGTTGGAACACGGCCCGCGGAAATAGTAGCGGCTGGAGGTACCGGGGGCGATGCCCGCCCCGGCCCGGCGGCCAAGTTAAAAAAATAAATAATCCCGTTCAGTCTCAATGGCAGGGTGCGGGCCGGCCCGGCGGCGATTGCGGCGGGTAGCAGGCCTCTTGGACAGGTTGAGAGATAAAAAAATAATAATTCCCATGCAGTCTCAATGGCGGGGTGCGGGCCGGGGAATAGGCCTCTTGGCCGGGGTGAATATGTTGGAACGCGGCGCGCGTAAATAGAAGCGGCTGGAGGTACCGGGGGCGAAGCCCGCCCCGGCCCGGAGGCCGAGTTAAAAAAAATAATAATCCCCGTTCAGTCTCAATGGCGGGGTGCGGGCCGGCCCGGCGGCGAGTGCGGCGGGCAGCAGGCCTCTTGGACAGGTTGAGAGATAAAAAAATAATAATTCCCATGCAGTCTCAATGGCGGGGTGCGGGCCGGGGAATAGGCCTCTTGGCCGGGGTGAATAGTGTTGGAACACGGCCCGCGGAAATAGTAGCGGCTGGAGGTACCGGGGGCGATGCCCGCCCCGGCCCGGCGGCCAAGTTAAAAAAATAAATAATTCCCGTTCAGTCTCAATGGCGGGGTGCGGGCCGGCCCGGCGGCAATTGCGGCGGGCAGCAGGCCTCTTGGACAGGTTGAGAGATAAAAAAATAATAATTCCCATGCAGTCTCAATGGCGGGGTGCGGGACGGGGAATAGGCCTCTTGGCCGGGGTGAATGTGTTGGAACGCGGCACGCGTAAATAGAAGCGGCTGGAGGTACCGGGGGCGAAGCCCGCCCCGGCCCGGAGGCCGAGTTAAAAAAAATAATAATCCCCGTTCAGTCTCAATGGCGGGGTGCGGGCCGGCCCGGCGGCGAGTGCGGCGGGCAGCAGGCCTCTTGGACAGGTTGAGAGATAAAAAAATAATAATTCCCGTGCAGTCTCAATGGCGGGGTGCGGGCCGGGGAATAGGCCTCTTGGCCGGGGTGAATATGTTGGAACGCGGTGCGCGTAAATAGAAGCGGCTGGAGGTACCGGGGGCGAAGCCCGCCCCGGCCCGGAGGCCGAGTTAAAAAAAATAATAATCCCCGTTCAGTCTCAATGGCGGGGTGCGGGCCGGCGCGGCGGCGAGTGCGGCGGGCAGCAGGCCTCTTGGACAGGTTGAGAGATAAAAAAATAATAATTCCCGTGCAGTCTCAATGGCGGGGTGCGGGCCGGGGAATAGGCCTCTTGGCCGGGGTGAATATGTTGGAACGCGGCGCGCGTAAATAAAAGCGGCTGGAGGTACCGGGGGCGAAGCCCGCCCCGGCCCGGAGGCCGAGTTAAAAAAAATAATAATCCCCGTTCAGTCTCAATGGCGGGGTGCGGGCCGGCCCGGCGGCGAGTGCGGCGGGTAGCAGGCCTCTTGGACAGGTTGAGAGATAAAAAAATAATAATTCCCATGCAGTCTCAATGGCGGGGTGCGGGCCGGGGAATAGGCCTCTTGGCCGGGGTGAATATGTTGGAACGCGGCGCGCGTAAATAGAAGCGGCTGGAGGTACCGGGGGCGAAGCCCGCCCCGGCCCGGAGGCCGAGTTAAAAAAAATAATAATCCCCGTTCAGTCTCAATGGCGGGGTGCGGGCCGGCCCGGCGGCGAGTGCGGCGGGCAGCAGGCCTCTTGGACAGGTTGAGAGATAAAAAAATAATAATTCCCATGCAGTCTCAATGGCGGGGTGCGGGCCGGGGAATAGGCCTCTTGGCCGGGGTGAATAGTGTTGGAACACGGCCCGCGGAAATAGTAGCGGCTGGAGGTACCGGGGGCGATGCCCGCCCCGGCCCGGCGGCCAAGTTAAAAAAATAAATAATTCCCGTTCAGTCTCAATGGCGGGGTGCGGGCCGGCCCGGCGGCAATTGCGGCGGGCAGCAGGCCTCTTGGACAGGTTGAGAGATAAAAAAATAATAATTCCCATGCAGTCTCAATGGCGGGGTGCGGGACGGGGAATAGGCCTCTTGGCCGGGGTGAATGTGTTGGAACGCGGCACGCGTAAATAGAAGCGGCTGGAGGTACCGGGGGCGAAGCCCGCCCCGGCCCGGAGGCCGAGTTAAAAAAAATAATAATCCCCGTTCAGTCTCAATGGCGGGGTGCGGGCCGGCCCGGCGGCGAGTGCGGCGGGCAGCAGGCCTCTTGGACAGGTTGAGAGATAAAAAAATAATAATTCCCGTGCAGTCTCAATGGCGGGGTGCGGGCCGGGGAATAGGCCTCTTGGCCGGGGTGAATATGTTGGAACGCGGTGCGCGTAAATAGAAGCGGCTGGAGGTACCGGGGGCGAAGCCCGCCCCGGCCCGGAGGCCGAGTTAAAAAAAATAATAATCCCCGTTCAGTCTCAATGGCGGGGTGCGGGCCGGCGCGGCGGCGAGTGCGGCGGGCAGCAGGCCTCTTGGACAGGTTGAGAGATAAAAAAATAATAATTCCCGTGCAGTCTCAATGGCGGGGTGCGGGCCGGGGAATAGGCCTCTTGGCCGGGGTGAATATGTTGGAACGCGGCGCGCGTAAATAAAAGCGGCTGGAGGTACCGGGGGCGAAGCCCGCCCCGGCCCGGAGGCCGAGTTAAAAAAAATAATAATCCCCGTTCAGTCTCAATGGCGGGGTGCGGGCCGGCCCGGCGGCGAGTGCGGCGGGCAGCAGGCCTCTTGGACAGGTTGAGAGATAAAAAAATAATAATTCCCGTGCAGTCTCAATGGCGGGGTGCGGGCCGGGGAATAGGCCTCTTGGCCGGGGTGAATAGTGTTGGAACACGGCCCGCGGAAATAGTAGCGGCTGGAGGTACCGGGGGCGATGCCCGCCCCGGCCCGGCGGCCAAGTTAAAAAAATAAATAATCCCCGTTCAGTCTCAATGGCAGGGTGCGGGCCGGCCCGGCGGCGAGTGCGGCGGGCAGCAGGCCTCTTGGACAGGTTGAGAGATAAAAAAATAATAATTCCCATGCAGTCTCAATGGCGGGGTGCGGGCCGGGGAATAGGCCTCTTGGCCGGGGTGAATAGTGTTGGAACACGGCCCGCGGAAATAGTAACGGCTGGAGGTACCGGGGGCGATGCCCGCCCCGGCCCGGTGGCAAAGTTAAAAAAATAAATAATCCCCGTTCAGTCTCAATGGCAGGGTGCGGGCCGGCCCGGCGGCGATTGCGGCGGGCAGCAGGCCTCTTGGACAGGTTGAGAGATAAAAAAAATAATAATTCCCATGCAGTCTCAATGGCGGGGTGCGGGCCGGGGAATAGGCCTCTTGGCCGGGGTGAATATGTTGGAACGCGGCGCGCGTAAATAGAAGCGGCTGGAGGTACCGGGGGCGAAGCCCGCCCCGGCCCGGAGGCCGAGTTAAAAAAAATAATAATCCCCGTTCAGTCTCAATGGCGGGGTGCGGGCCGGCCCGGCGGCGAGTGCGGCGGGCAGCAGGCCTCTTGGACAGGTTGAGAGATAAAAAAATAATAATTCCCATGCAGTCTCAATGGCGGGGTGCGGGCCGGGGAATAGGCCTCTTGGCCGGGGTGAATAGTGTTGGAACACGGCCCGCGGAAATAGTAGCGGCTGGAGGTACCGGGGGCGATGCCCGCCCCGGCCCGGCGGCCAAGTTAAAAAAATAAATAATCCCGTTCAGTCTCAATGGCAGGGTGCGGGCCTGCCCGGCGGCGATTGCGGCGGGCAGCAGGCCTCTTGGACAGGTTGAGAGATAAAAAAATAATAATTCCCATGCAGTCTCAATGGCGGGGTGCGGGCCGGGGAATAGGCCTCTTGGCCGGGGTGAATATGTTGGAACGCGGCGCGCGTAAATAGAAGCGGCTGGAGGTACCGGGGGCGAAGCCCGCCCCGGCCCGGAGGCCGAGTTAAAAAAAATAATAATCCCCGTTCAGTCTCAATGGCGGGGTGCGCGCCGGCCCGGCGGCGAGTGCGGCGGGCAGCAGGCCTCTTGGACAGGTTGAGAGATAAAAAAATAATAATTCCCATGCAGTCTCAATGGCGGGGTGCGGGCCGGGGAATAGGCCTCTTGGCCGGGGTGAATAGTGTTGGAACACGGCCCGCGTAAATAGAAGCGGCTGGAGGCACCGGGGGCGAAGCCCGCCCCGGCCCGGAGGCCGAGTTAAAAAAAATAATAATCCCCGTTCAGTCTCAATGGCGGGGTGCGGGCCGGCCCGGCGGCGAGTGCGGCGGGCAGCAGGCCTCTTGGACAGGTTGAGAGATAAAAAAATAATAATTCCCATGCAGTCTCAATGGCGGGGTGCGGGCCGGGGAATAGGCCTCTTGGCCGGGGTGAATAGTGTTGGAACACGGCCCGCGGAAATAGTAGCGGCTGGAGGTACCGGGGGCGATGCCCGCCCCGGCCCGGCGGCCAAGTTAAAAAAATAAATAATCCCGTTCAGTCTCAATGGCATGGTGCGGGCCGGCCCGGCGGCGAGTGCGGCGGGCAGCAGGCCTCTTGGACAGGTTGAGAGATAAAAAAATAATAATTCCCGTGCAGTCTCAATGGCGGGGTGCGGGCCGGGGAATAGGCCTCTTGGCCGGGGTGAATAGTGTTGGAACACGGCCCGCGGAAATAGTAGCGGCTGGAGGTACCGGGGGCGATGCCCGCCCCGGCCCGGCGGCCAAGTTAAAAAAATAAATAATCCCCGTTCAGTCTCAATGGCAGGGTGCGGGCCGGCCCGGCGGCGATTGCGGCGGGCAGCAGGCCTCTTGGACAGGTTGAGAGATAAAAAAATAATAATTCCCATGCAGTCTCAATGGCGGGGTGCGGGCCGGGGAATAGGCCTCTTGGCCGGGGTGAATAGTGTTGGAACACGGCCCGCGGAAATAGTAACGGCTGGAGGTACCGGGGGCGATGCCCGCCCCGGGCCGGCGGCCAAGTTAAAAAAATAAATAATCCCCGTTCAGTCTCAATGGCAGGGTGCGGGCCGGCCCGGCGGCGATTGCGGCGGGCAGCAGGCCTCTTGGACAGGTTGAGAGATATAAAAATAATAATTCCCGTGCAGTCTCAACGGCGGGGTGCGGGCCGGCCCGGCGGACGAGTGTGGCCGGGGAATAGGCCTCTTGGCCGGGGTGAATATGTTGGAACGCGGCGCGCGTAAATAGAAGCGGCTGGAGGTACCGGGGGCGAAGCCCGCCCCGGCCCGGAGGCCGAGTTAAAAAAAATAATAATCCCCGTTCAGTCTCAATGGCGGGGTGCGGGCCGGCCCGGCGGCGAGTGCGGCGGGCAGCAGGCCTCTTGGACAGGTTGAGAGATAAAAAAATAATAATTCCCATGCAGTCTCAATGGCGGGGTGCGGGCCGGGGAATAGGCCTCTTGGCCGGGGTGAATATGTTGGAACGCGGCGCGCGTAAATAGAAGCGGCTGGAGGTACCGGGGGCGAAGCCCGCCCCGGCCCGGAGGCCGAGTTAAAAAAAATAAAATCCCCGTTCAGTCTAAATGGCGGGGTGCGGGCCGGCCCGGCGGCGAGTGCGGCGGGCAGCAGGCCTCTTGGACAGGTTGAGAGATAAAAAAATAATAATTCCCATGCAGTCTCAATGGCGGGGTGCGGGCCGGGGAATAGGCCTCTTGGCCGGGGTGAATAGTGTTGGAACACGGCCCGCGGAAATAGTAGCGGCTGGAGGTACCGGGGGCGATGCCCGCCCCGGCCCGGCGGCCAAGTTAAAAAAATAAATAATTCCCGTTCAGTCTCAATGGCGGGGTGCGGGCCGGCCCGGCGGCAATTGCGGCGGGCAGCAGGCCTCTTGGACAGGTTGAGAGATAAAAAAATAATAATTCCCATGCAGTCTCAATGGCGGGGTGCGGGCCGGGGAATAGGCCTCTTGGCCGGGGTGAATGTGTTGGAACGCGGGGCGCGTAAATAGAAGCGGCTGGAGGTACCGGGGGCGAAGCCCGCCCCGGCCCGGAGGCCGAGTTAAAAAAAATAATAATCCCCGTTCAGTCTCAATGGCGGGGTGCGGGCCGGCCCGGCGGCGAGTGCGGCGGGCAGCAGGCCTCTTGGACAGGTTGAGAGATAAAAAAATAATAATTCCCGTGCAGTCTCAATGGCGGGGTGCGGGCCGGGGAATAGGCCTCTTGGCCGGGGTGAATATGTTGGAACGCGGTGCGCGTAAATAGAAGCGGCTGGAGGTAACGGGGGCGAAGCCCGCCCCGGCCCGGAGGCCGAGTTAAAAAAAATAATAATCCCCGTTCAGTCTCAATGGCGGGGTGCGGGCCGGCCCGGCGGCGAGTGCGGCGGGCAGCAGGCCTCTTGGACAGGTTGAGAGATAAAAAAATAATAATTCCCGCGCAGTCTCAATGGCGGGGTGCGGGCCGGGGAATAGGCCTCTTGGCCGGGGTGAATAGTGTTGGAACACGGCCCGCGGAAATAGTAGCGGCTGGAGGTACCGGGGGCGATGCCCGCCCCGGCCCGGCGGCCAAGTTAAAAAAATAAATAATCCCGTTCAGTCTCAATGGCAGGGTGCGGGCCGGCCCGGCGGCGATTGCGGCGGGTAGCAGGCCTCTTGGACAGGTTGAGAGATAAAAAAATAATAATTCCCATGCAGTCTCAATGGCGGGGTGCGGGCCGGGGAATAGGCCTCTTGGCCGGGGTGAATATGTTGGAACGCGGCGCGCGTAAATAGAAGCGGCTGGAGGTACCGGGGGCGAAGCCCGCCCCGGCCCGGAGGCCGAGTTAAAAAAAATAATAATCCCCGTTCAGTCTCAATGGCGGGGTGCGGGCCGGCCGGGCGGCGAGTGCGGCGGGCAGCAGGCCTCTTGGACAGGTTGAGAGATAAAAAAATAATAATTCCCATGCAGTCTCAATGGCGGGGTGCGGGCCGGGGAATAGGCCTCTTGGCCGGGGTGAATAGTGTTGGAACACGGCCCGCGGAAATAGTAGCGGCTGGAGGTACCGGGGGCGATGCCCGCCCCGGCCCGGCGGCCAAGTTAAAAAAATAAATAATCCCCGTTCAGTCTTAATGGCAGGGTGCGGGCCGGCCCGGCGGCGATTGCGGCGGGCAGCAGGCCTCTTGGACAGGTTGAGAGATAAAAAAATAATAATTCCCATGCAGTCTCAATGGCGGGGTGCGGGCCGGGGAATAGGCCTCTTGGCCGGGGTGAATAGTGTTGGAACACGGCCCGCGGAAATAGTAGCGGCTGGAGGTACCGGGGGCGATGCCCGCCCCGGGCCGGCGGCCAAGTTAAAAAAATAAATAATCCCCGTTCAGTCTCAATGGCAGGGTGCGGGCCGGCCCGGCGGCGATTGCGGCGGGCAGCAGGCCTCTTGGACAGGTTGAGAGATATAAAAATAATAATTCCCGTGCAGTCTCAATGGCGGGGTGCGGGCCGGCCCGGCGGACGAGTGTGGCCGGGGAAGAGGCCTCTTGGCCGGGGTGAATATGTTGGAACGCGGCGCGCGTAAATAGAAGCGGCTGGAGGTACCGGGGGCGAAGCCCGCCCCGGCCCGGAGGCCGAGTTAAAAAAAATAAAAATCCCCGTTCAGTCTCAATGGCGGGGTGCGGGCCCGCCCGGCGGCGAGTGCGGCGGGCAGCAGGCCTCTTGGACAGGTTGAGAGATAAAAAAATAATAATTCCCGTGCAGTCTCAATGGCGGGGTGCGGGCCGGGGAATAGGCCTCTTGGCCGGGGTGAATAGTGTTGGAACGCGGCGCGCGTAAATAGAAGCGGCTGGAGGTACCGGGGGCGAAGCCCGCCCCGGCCCGGAGGCCGAGTTAAAAAAAATAATAATCCCCGTTCAGTCTCAATGGCGGGGTGCGGGCCGGCCCGGCGGCGAGTGCGGCGGGCAGCAGGCCTCTTGGACAGGTTGAGAGATAAAAAAATAATAATTCCCGTGCAGTCTCAATGGCGGGGTGCGGGCCGGGGAATAGGCCTCTTGGCCGGGGTGAATAGTGTTGGAACACGGCCCGCGGAAATAGTAGCGGCTGGAGGTACCGGGGGCGATGCCCGCCCCGGCCCGGCGGCCAAGTTAAAAAAATAAATAATCCCCGTTCAGTCTCAATGGCAGGGTGCGGGCCGGCCCGGCGGCGATTGCGGCGGGCAGCAGGCCTCTTGGACAGGTTGAGAGATAAAAAAATAATAATTCCCATGCAGTCTCAATGGCGGGGTGCGGGCCGGGGAATAGGCCTCTTGGCCGGGGTGAATAGTGTTGGAACACGGCCCGCGGAAATAGTAACGGCTGGAGGTACCGGGGGCGATGCCCGCCCCGGGCCGGCGGCCAAGTTAAAAAAATAAATAATCCCCGTTCAGTCTCAATGGCAGGGTGCGGGCCGGCCCGGCGGCGATTGCGGCGGGCAGCAGGCCTCTTGGACAGGTTGAGAGATATAAAAATAATAATTCCCGTGCAGTCTCAACGGCGGGGTGCGGGCCGGCCCGGCGGACGAGTGTGGCCGGGGAATAGGCCTCTTGGCCGGGGTGAATATGTTGGAACGCGGTGCGCGTAAATAGAAGCGGCTGGAGGTAACGGGGGCGAAGCCCGCCCCGGCCCGGAGGCCGAGTTAAAAAAAATAATAATCCCCGTTCAGTCTCAATGGCGGGGTGCGGGCCGGCCCGGCGGCGAGTGCGGCGGGCAGCAGGCCTCTTGGACAGGTTGAGAGATAAAAAAATAATAATTCCCGCGCAGTCTCAATGGCGGGGTGCGGGCCGGGGAATAGGCCTCTTGGCCGGGGTGAATAGTGTTGGAACACGGCCCGCGGAAATAGTAGCGGCTGGAGGTACCGGGGGCGATGCCCGCCCCGGCCCGGCGGCCAAGTTAAAAAAATAAATAATCCCGTTCAGTCTCAATGGCAGGGTGCGGGCCGGCCCGGCGGCGATTGCGGCGGGTAGCAGGCCTCTTGGACAGGTTGAGAGATAAAAAAATAATAATTCCCATGCAGTCTCAATGGCGGGGTGCGGGCCGGGGAATAGGCCTCTTGGCCGGGGTGAATATGTTGGAACGCGGCGCGCGTAAATAGAAGCGGCTGGAGGTACCGGGGGCGAAGCCCGCCCCGGCCCGGAGGCCGAGTTAAAAAAAATAATAATCCCCGTTCAGTCTCAATGGCGGGGTGCGGGCCGGCCCGGCGGCGAGTGCGGCGGGCAGCAGGCCTCTTGGACAGGTTGAGAGATAAAAAAATAATAATTCCCATGCAGTCTCAATGGCGGGGTGCGGGCCGGGGAATAGGCCTCTTGGCCGGGGTGAATAGTGTTGGAACACGGCCCGCGGAAATAGTAGCGGCTGGAGGTACCGGGGGCGATGCCCGCCCCGGCCCGGCGGCCAAGTTAAAAAAATAAATAATTCCCGTTCAGTCTCAATGGCGGGGTGCGGGCCGGCCCGGCGGCAATTGCGGCGGGCAGCAGGCCTCTTGGACAGGTTGAGAGATAAAAAAATAATAATTCCCATGCAGTCTCAATGGCGGGGTGCGGGACGGGGAATAGGCCTCTTGGCCGGGGTGAATGTGTTGGAACGCGGCACGCGTAAATAGAAGCGGCTGGAGGTACCGGGGGCGAAGCCCGCCCCGGCCCGGAGGCCGAGTTAAAAAAAATAATAATCCCCGTTCAGTCTCAATGGCGGGGTGCGGGCCGGCCCGGCGGCGAGTGCGGCGGGCAGCAGGCCTCTTGGACAGGTTGAGAGATAAAAAAATAATAATTCCCGTGCAGTCTCAATGGCGGGGTGCGGGCCGGGGAATAGGCCTCTTGGCCGGGGTGAATATGTTGGAACGCGGTGCGCGTAAATAGAAGCGGCTGGAGGTACCGGGGGCGAAGCCCGCCCCGGCCCGGAGGCCGAGTTAAAAAAAATAATAATCCCCGTTCAGTCTCAATGGCGGGGTGCGGGCCGGCGCGGCGGCGAGTGCGGCGGGCAGCAGGCCTCTTGGACAGGTTGAGAGATAAAAAAATAATAATTCCCGTGCAGTCTCAATGGCGGGGTGCGGGCCGGGGAATAGGCCTCTTGGCCGGGGTGAATATGTTGGAACGCGGCGCGTGTAAATAGAAGCGGCTGGAGGTACCGGGGGCGAAGCCCGCCCCGGCCCGGAGGCCGAGTTAAAAAAAATAATAATCCCCGTTCAGTCTCAATGGCGGGGTGCGGGCCGGCCCGGCGGCGAGTGCGGCGGGCAGCAGGCCTCTTGGACAGGTTGAGAGATAAAAAAATAATAATTCCCGTGCAGTCTCAATGGCGGGGTGCGGGCCGGGGAATAGGCCTCTTGGCCGGGGTGAATATGTTGGAACGCGGCGCGTGTAAATAGAAGCGGCTGGAGGTACCGGGGGCGAAGCCCGCCCCGGCCCGGAGGCCGAGTTAAAAAAAATAATAATCCCCGTTCAGTCTCAATGGCGGGGTGCGGGCCGGCCCGGCGGCGAGTGCGGCGGGCAGCAGGCCTCTTGGACAGGTTGAGAGATAAAAAAATAATAATTCCCGTGCAGTCTCAATGGCGGGGTGCGGGCCGGGGAATAGGCCTCTTGGCCGAGGTGAATAGTGTTGGAACACGGCCCGCGGAAATAGTAGCGGCTGGAGGTACCGGGGGCGATGCCCGCCCCGGCCCGGCGGCCAAGTTAAAAAAATAAATAATCCCGTTCAGTCTCAATGGCAGGGTGCGGGCCGGCCCGGCGGCGATTGCGGCGGGCAGCAGGCCTCTTGGACAGGTTGAGAGATAAAAAAATAATAATTCCCATGCAGTCTCAATGGCGGGGTGCGGGCCGGGGAATAGGCCTCTTGGCCGGGGTGAATAGTGTTGGAACACGGCCCGCGGAAATAGTAACGGCTGGAGGTACCGGGGGCGATGCCCGCCCCGGCCCGGCGGCCAAGTTAAAAAAATAAATAATCCCCGTTCAGTCTCAATGGCAGGGTGCGGGCCTGCCCGGCGGCGATTGCGGCGGGCAGCAGGCCTCTTGGACAGGTTGAGAGATATAAAAATAATAATTCCCGTGCAGTCTCAATGGCGGGGTGCGGGCCGGCCCGGCGGACGAGTGTGGCCGGGGAAGAGGCCTCTTGGCCGGGGTGAATATGTTGGAACGCGGCGCGCGTAAATAGAAGCGGCTGGAGGTACCGGGGGCGAAGCCCGCCCCGGCCCGGAGGCCGAGTTAAAAAAAAAAAAAATCCCCGTTCAGTCTCAATGGCGGGGTGCGGGCCGGCCCGGCGGCGAGTGCGGCGGGCTGCAGGCCTCTTGGACAGGTTGAGAGATAAAAAAATAATAATTCCCGTGCAGTCTCAATGGCGGGGTGCGGGCCGGCCCGGCGGACGAGTGTGGCCGGGGAAGAGGCCTCTTGGCCGGGGTGAATATGTTGGAACGCGGCGCGCGTAAATAGAAGCGGCTGGAGGTACCGGGGGCGAAGCCCGCCCCGGCCCGGCGGCCGAGTTAAAAAAAAAAATAATCCCCGTACAGTCTCAATGGCGGGGTGCGGGCCGGCCCGGCGTCGAGTGCGGCGGGCAGCAGGCCTCTTGGACAGGTTGAGAGATAAAAAAATAATAATTCCCGTGCAGTCTCAATGGCGGGGTGCGGGCCGGGGAATAGGCCTCTTGGCCGGGGTGAATAGTGTTGGAACACGGCCCGCGGAAATAGTAGCGGCTGGAGGTACCGGGGGCGATGCCCGCCCCGGCCCGGCGGCCAAGTTAAAAAAATAAATAATCCCGTTCAGTCTCAATGGCAGGGTGCGGGCCGGCCCGGCGGCGATTGCGGCGGGCAGCAGGCCTCTTGGACAGGTTGAGAGATAAAAAAATAATAATTCCCATGCAGTCTCAATGGCGGGGTGCGGGCCGGGGAATAGGCCTCTTGGCCGGGGTGAATATGTTGGAACGCGGCGCGCGTAAATAAAAGCGGCTGGAGGTACCGGGGGCGAAGCCCGCCCCGGCCCGGAGGCCGAGTTAAAAAAAAAAATAATCCCCGTTCAGTCTCAATGGCGGGGTGCGGGCCGGCCCGGCGGCGAGTGCGGCGGGCAGCAGGCCTCTTGGACAGGTTGAGAGATAAAAAAATAATAATTCCCGTGCAGTCTCAATGGCGGGGTGCGGGCCGGGGAATAGGCCTCTTGGCCGGGGTGAATAGTGTTGGAACACGGCCCGCGGAAATAGTAGCGGCTGGAGGTACCGGGGGCGATGCCCGCCCCGGCCCGGCGGCCAAGTTAAAAAAATAAATAATCCCCGTTCAGTCTCAATGGCAGGGTGCGGGCCGGCCCGGCGGCGATTGCGGCGGGCAGCAGGCCTCTTGGACAGGTTGAGAGATAAAAAAATAATAATTCCCATGCAGTCTCAATGGCGGGGTGCGGGCCGGGGAATAGGCCTCTTGGCCGGGGTGAATAGTGTTGGAACACGGCCCGCGGAAGTAGTAGCGGCTGGAGGTACCGGGGGCGATGCCCGCCCCGGGCCGGCGGCCAAGTTAAAAAAATAAATAATCCCCGTTCAGTCTCAATGGCAGGGTGCGGGCCGGCCCGGCGGCGAGTGCGGCGGGCAGCAGGCCTCTTGGACAGGGTGAGAGATAAAAAAATAATAATTCCCGTTCAGTCTCAATGGCAGGGTGCGGGCCGGCCCGGCGGCAATTGCGGCGGGCAGCAGGCCTCTTGGACAGGTTGAGAGATAAAAAAATAATAATTCCCATGCAGTCTCAATGGCGGGGTGCGGGCCGGGGAATAGGCCTCTTGGCCGGGGTGAATATGTTGGAACGCGGCGCGCGTAAATAGAAGCGGCTGGAGGTACCGGGGGCGAAGCCCGCCCCGGCCCGGAGGCCGAGTTAAAAAAAATAATAATCCCCGTTCAGTCTCAATGGCGGGGTGCGGGCCGGCCCGGCGGCGAGTGCGGCGGGCAGCAGGCCTCTTGGACAGGTTGAGAGATAAAAAAATAATAATTCCCATGCAGTCTCAATGGCGGGGTGCGGGCCGGGGAATAGGCCTCTTGGCCGGGGTGAATAGTGTTGGAACACGGCCCGCGGAAATAGTAACGGCTGGAGGTACCGGGGGCGATGCCCGCCCCGGCCCGGTGGCAAAGTTAAAAAAATAAATAATCCCCGTTCAGTCTCAATGGCAGGGTGCGGGCCGGCCCGGCGGCGATTGCGGCGGGCAGCAGGCCTCTTGGACAGGTTGAGAGATAAAAAAAATAATAATTCCCATGCAGTCTCAATGGCGGGGTGCGGGCCGGGGAATAGGCCTCTTGGCCGGGGTGAATATGTTGGAACGCGGCGCGCGTAAATAGAAGCGGCTGGAGGTACCGGGGGCGAAGCCCGCCCCGGCCCGGAGGCCGAGTTAAAAAAAATAATAATCCCCGTTCAGTCTCAATGGCGGGGTGCGGGCCGGCCCGGCGGCGAGTGCGGCGGGCAGCAGGCCTCTTGGACAGGTTGAGAGATAAAAAAATAATAATTCCCATGCAGTCTCAATGGCGGGGTGCGGGCCGGGGAATAGGCCTCTTGGCCGGGGTGAATAGTGTTGGAACACGGCCCGCGGAAATAGTAGCGGCTGGAGGTACCGGGGGCGATGCCCGCCCCGGCCCGGCGGCCAAGTTAAAAAAATAAATAATCCCGTTCAGTCTCAATGGCAGGGTGCGGGCCGGCCCGGCGGCGATTGCGGCGGGCAGCAGGCCTCTTGGACAGGTTGAGAGATAAAAAAATAATAATTCCCATGCAGTCTCAATGGCGGGGTGCGGGCCGGGGAATAGGCCTCTTGGCCGGGGTGAATATGTTGAAACGCGGCGCGCGTAAATAGAAGCGGCTGGAGGTACCGGGGGCGAAGCCCGCCCCGGCCCGGAGGCCGAGTTAAAAAAAATAATAATCCCCGTTCAGTCTCAATGGCGGGGTGCGCGCCGGCCCGGCGGCGAGTGCGGCGGGCAGCAGGCCTCTTGGACAGGTTGAGAGATAAAAAAATAATAATTCCCATGCAGTCTCAATGGCGGGGTGCGGGCCGGGGAATAGGCCTCTTGGCCGGGGTGAATAGTGTTGGAACACGGCCCGCGGAAATAGTAACGGCTGGAGGTACCGGGGGCGATGCCCGCCCCGGCCCGGCGGCAAAGTTAAAAAAATAAATAATCCCCGTTCAGTCTCAATGGCAGGGTGCGGGCCGGCCCGGCGGCGATTGCGGCGGGCAGCAGGCCTCTTGGACAGGTTGAGAGATAAAAAAATAATAATTCCCATGCAGTCTCAATGGCGGGGTGCGGGCCGGGGAATAGGCCTCTTGGCCGGGGTGAATATGTTGGAACGCGGCGCGCGTAAATAGAAGCGGCTGGAGGTACCGGGGGCGAAGCCCGCCCCGGCCCGGAGGCCGAGTTAAAAAAAATAATAATCCCCGTTCAGTCTCAATGGCGGGGTGCGGGCCGGCCCGGCGGCGAGTGCGGCGGGCAGCAGGCCTCTTGGACAGGTTGAGAGATAAAAAAATAATAATTCCCATGCAGTCTCAATGGCGGGGTGCGGGCCGGGGAATAGGCCTCTTGGCCGGGGTGAATAGTGTTGGAACACGGCCCGCGGAAATAGTAGCGGCTGGAGGTACCGGGGGCGATGCCCGCCCCGGCCCGGCGGCCAAGTTAAAAAAATAAATAATCCCGTTCAGTCTCAATGGCATGGTGCGGGCCGGCCCGGCGGCGAGTGCGGCGGGCAGCAGGCCTCTTGGACAGGTTGAGAGATAAAAAAATAATAATTCCCGTGCAGTCTCAATGGCGGGGTGCGGGCCGGGGAATAGGCCTCTTGGCCGGGGTGAATAGTGTTGGAACACGGCCCGCGGAAATAGTAGCGGCTGGAGGTACCGGGGGCGATGCCCGCCCCGGCCCGGCGGCCAAGTTAAAAAAATAAATAATCCCCGTTCAGTCTCAAAGGCAGGGTGCGGGCCGGCCCGGCGGCGATTGCGGCGGGCAGCAGGCCTCTTGGACAGGTTGAGAGATAAAAAAATAATAATTCCCATGCAGTCTCAATGGCGGGGTGCGGGCCGGGGAATAGGCCTCTTGGCCGGGGTGAATAGTGTTGGAACACGGCCCGCGGAAATAGTAACGGCTGGAGGTACCGGGGGCGATGCCCGCCCCGGGCCGGCGGCCAAGTTAAAAAAATAAATAATCCCCGTTCAGTCTCAATGGCAGGGTGCGGGCCGGCCCGGCGGCGATTGCGGCGGGCAGCAGGCCTCTTGGACAGGTTGAGAGATATAAAAATAATAATTCCCGTGCAGTCTCAACGGCGGGGTGCGGGCCGGCCCGGCGGACGAGTGTGGCCGGGGAATAGGCCTCTTGGCCGGGGTGAATATGTTGGAACGCGGCGCGCGTAAATAGAAGCGGCTGGAGGTACCGGGGGCGAAGCCCGCCCCGGCCCGGAGGCCGAGTTAAAAAAAATAATAATCCCCGTTCAGTCTCAATGGCGGGGTGCGGGCCGGCCCGGCGGCGAGTGCGGCGGGCAGCAGGCCTCTTGGACAGGTTGAGAGATAAAAAAATAATAATTCCCATGCAGTCTCAATGGCGGGGTGCGGGCCGGGGAATAGGCCTCTTGGCCGGGGTGAATATGTTGGAACGCGGCGCGCGTAAATAGAAGCGGCTGGAGGTACCGGGGGCGAAGCCCGCCCCGGCCCGGAGGCCGAGTTAAAAAAAATAATAATCCCCGTTCAGTCTAAATGGCGGGGTGCGGGCCGGCCCGGCGGCGAGTGCGGCGGGCAGCAGGCCTCTTGGACAGGTTGAGAGATAAAAAAATAATAATTCCCATGCAGTCTCAATGGCGGGGTGCGGGCCGGGGAATAGGCCTCTTGGCCGGGGTGAATAGTGTTGGAACACGGCCCGCGGAAATAGTAGCGGCTGGAGGTACCGGGGGCGATGCCCGCCCCGGCCCGGCGGCCAAGTTAAAAAAATAAATAATTCCCGTTCAGTCTCAATGGCGGGGTGCGGGCCGGCCCGGCGGCAATTGCGGCGGGCAGCAGGCCTCTTGGACAGGTTGAGAGATAAAAAAATAATAATTCCCATGCAGTCTCAATGGCGGGGTGCGGGCCGGGGAATAGGCCTCTTGGCCGGGGTGAATGTGTTGGAACGCGGCGCGCGTAAATAGAAGCGGCTGGAGGTACCGGGGGCGAAGCCCGCCCCGGCCCGGAGGCCGAGTTAAAAAAAATAATAATCCCCGTTCAGTCTCAATGGCGGGGTGCGGGCCGGCCCGGCGGCGAGTGCGGCGGGCAGCAGGCCTCTTGGACAGGTTGAGAGATAAAAAAATAATAATTCCCGTGCAGTCTCAATGGCGGGGTGCGGGCCGGGGAATAGGCCTCTTGGCCGGGGTGAATATGTTGGAACGCGGTGCGCGTAAATAGAAGCGGCTGGAGGTAACGGGGGCGAAGCCCGCCCCGGCCCGGAGGCCGAGTTAAAAAAAATAATAATCCCCGTTCAGTCTCAATGGCGGGGTGCGGGCCGGCCCGGCGGCGAGTGCGGCGGGCAGCAGGCCTCTTGGACAGGTTGAGAGATAAAAAAATAATAATTCCCGCGCAGTCTCAATGGCGGGGTGCGGGCCGGGGAATAGGCCTCTTGGCCGGGGTGAATAGTGTTGGAACACGGCCCGCGGAAATAGTAGCGGCTGGAGGTACCGGGGGCGATGCCCGCCCCGGCCCGGCGGCCAAGTTAAAAAAATAAATAATCCCGTTCAGTCTCAATGGCAGGGTGCGGGCCGGCCCGGCGGCGATTGCGGCGGGTAGCAGGCCTCTTGGACAGGTTGAGAGATAAAAAAATAATAATTCCCATGCAGTCTCAATGGCGGGGTGCGGGCCGGGGAATAGGCCTCTTGGCCGGGGTGAATATGTTGGAACGCGGCGCGCGTAAATAGAAGCGGCTGGAGGTACCGGGGGCGAAGCCCGCCCCGGCCCGGAGGCCGAGTTAAAAAAAATAATAATCCCCGTTCAGTCTCAATGGCGGGGTGCGGGCCGGCCCGGCGGCGAGTGCGGCGGGCAGCAGGCCTCTTGGACAGGTTGAGAGATAAAAAAATAATAATTCCCATGCAGTCTCAATGGCGGGGTGCGGGCCGGGGAATAGGCCTCTTGGCCGGGGTGAATAGTGTTGGAACACGGCCCGCGGAAATAGTAGCGGCTGGAGGTACCGGGGGCGATGCCCGCCCCGGCCCGGCGGCCAAGTTAAAAAAATAAATAATCCCCGTTCAGTCTTAATGGCAGGGTGCGGGCCGGCCCGGCGGCGATTGCGGCGGGCAGCAGGCCTCTTGGACAGGTTGAGAGATAAAAAAATAATAATTCCCATGCAGTCTCAATGGCGGGGTGCGGGCCGGGGAATAGGCCTCTTGGCCGGGGTGAATAGTGTTGGAACACGGCCCGCGGAAATAGTAGCGGCTGGAGGTACCGGGGGCGATGCCCGCCCCGGGCCGGCGGCCAAGTTAAAAAAATAAATAATCCCCGTTCAGTCTCAATGGCAGGGTGCGGGCCGGCCCGGCGGCGATTGCGGCGGGCAGCAGGCCTCTTGGACAGGTTGAGAGATATAAAAATAATAATTCCCGTGCAGTCTCAATGGCGGGGTGCGGGCCGGCCCGGCGGACGAGTGTGGCCGGGGAAGAGGCCTCTTGGCCGGGGTGAATATGTTGGAACGCGGCGCGCGTAAATAGAAGCGGCTGGAGGTACCGGGGGCGAAGCCCGCCCCGGCCCGGAGGCCGAGTTAAAAAAAATAAAAATCCCCGTTCAGTCTCAATGGCGGGGTGCGGGCCCGCCCGGCGGCGAGTGCGGCGGGCAGCAGGCCTCTTGGACAGGTTGAGAGATAAAAAAATAATAATTCCCGTGCAGTCTCAATGGCGGGGTGCGGGCCGGGGAATAGGCCTCTTGGCCGGGGTGAATAGTGTTGGAACGCGGCGCGCGTAAATAGAAGCGGCTGGAGGTACCGGGGGCGAAGCCCGCCCCGGCCCGGAGGCCGAGTTAAAAAAAATAATAATCCCCGTTCAGTCTCAATGGCGGGGTGCGGGCCGGCCCGGCGGCGAGTGCGGCGGGCAGCAGGCCTCTTGGACAGGTTGAGAGATAAAAAAATAATAATTCCCGTGCAGTCTCAATGGCGGGGTGCGGGCCGGGGAATAGGCCTCTTGGCCGGGGTGAATAGTGTTGGAACACGGCCCGCGGAAATAGTAGCGGCTGGAGGTACCGGGGGCGATGCCCGCCCCGGCCCGGCGGCCAAGTTAAAAAAATAAATAATCCCCGTTCAGTCTCAATGGCAGGGTGCGGGCCGGCCCGGCGGCGATTGCGGCGGGCAGCAGGCCTCTTGGACAGGTTGAGAGATAAAAAAATAATAATTCCCATGCAGTCTCAATAGCGGGGTGCGGGCCGGGGAATAGGCCTCTTGGCCGGGGTGAATAGTGTTGGAACACGGCCCGCGGAAATAGTAACGGCTGGAGGTACCGGGGGCGATGCCCGCCCCGGGCCGGCGGCCAAGTTAAAAAAATAAATAATCCCCGTTCAGTCTCAATGGCAGGGTGCGGGCCGGCCCGGCGGCGATTGCGGCGGGCAGCAGGCCTCTTGGACAGGTTGAGAGATATAAAAATAATAATTCCCGTGCAGTCTCAACGGCGGGGTGCGGGCCGGCCCGGCGGACGAGTGTGGCCGGGGAATAGGCCTCTTGGCCGGGGTGAATATGTTGGAACGCGGTGCGCGTAAATAGAAGCGGCTGGAGGTAACGGGGGCGAAGCCCGCCCCGGCCCGGAGGCCGAGTTAAAAAAAATAATAATCCCCGTTCAGTCTCAATGGCGGGGTGCGGGCCGGCCCGGCGGCGAGTGCGGCGGGCAGCAGGCCTCTTGGACAGGTTGAGAGATAAAAAAATAATAATTCCCGCGCAGTCTCAATGGCGGGGTGCGGGCCGGGGAATAGGCCTCTTGGCCGGGGTGAATAGTGTTGGAACACGGCCCGCGGAAATAGTAGCGGCTGGAGGTACCGGGGGCGATGCCCGCCCCGGCCCGGCGGCCAAGTTAAAAAAATAAATAATCCCGTTCAGTCTCAATGGCAGGGTGCGGGCCGGCCCGGCGGCGATTGCGGCGGGTAGCAGGCCTCTTGGACAGGTTGAGAGATAAAAAAATAATAATTCCCATGCAGTCTCAATGGCGGGGTGCGGGCCGGGGAATAGGCCTCTTGGCCGGGGTGAATATGTTGGAACGCGGCGCGCGTAAATAGAAGCGGCTGGAGGTACCGGGGGCGAAGCCCGCCCCGGCCCGGAGGCCGAGTTAAAAAAAATAATAATCCCCGTTCAGTCTCAATGGCGGGGTGCGGGCCGGCCCGGCGGCGAGTGCGGCGGGCAGCAGGCCTCTTGGACAGGTTGAGAGATAAAAAAATAATAATTCCCGCGCAGTCTCAATGGCGGGGTGCGGGCCGGGGAATAGGCCTCTTGGCCGGGGTGAATAGTGTTGGAACACGGCCCGCGGAAATAGTAGCGGCTGGAGGTACCGGGGGCGATGCCCGCCCCGGCCCGGCGGCCAAGTTAAAAAAATAAATAATCCCGTTCAGTCTCAATGGCAGGGTGCGGGCCGGCCCGGCGGCGATTGCGGCGGGTAGCAGGCCTCTTGGACAGGTTGAGAGATAAAAAAATAATAATTCCCATGCAGTCTCAATGGCGGGGTGCGGGCCGGGGAATAGGCCTCTTGGCCGGGGTGAATATGTTGGAACGCGGCGCGCGTAAATAGAAGCGGCTGGAGGTACCGGGGGCGAAGCCCGCCCCGGCCCGGAGGCCGAGTTAAAAAAAATAATAATCCCCGTTCAGTCTCAATGGCGGGGTGCGGGCCGGCCCGGCGGCGAGTGCGGCGGGCAGCAGGCCTCTTGGACAGGTTGAGAGATAAAAAAATAATAATTCCCATGCAGTCTCAATGGCGGGGTGCGGGCCGGGGAATAGGCCTCTTGGCCGGGGTGAATAGTGTTGGAACACGGCCCGCGGAAATAGTAGCGGCTGGAGGTACCGGGGGCGATGCCCGCCCCGGCCCGGCGGCCAAGTTAAAAAAATAAATAATCCCCGTTCAGTCTTAATGGCAGGGTGCGGGCCGGCCCGGCGGCGATTGCGGCGGGCAGCAGGCCTCTTGGACAGGTTGAGAGATAAAAAAATAATAATTCCCATGCAGTCTCAATGGCGGGGTGCGGGCCGGGGAATAGGCCTCTTGGCCGGGGTGAATAGTGTTGGAACACGGCCCGCGGAAATAGTAGCGGCTGGAGGTACCGGGGGCGATGCCCGCCCCGGGCCGGCGGCCAAGTTAAAAAAATAAATAATCCCCGTTCAGTCTCAATGGCAGGGTGCGGGCCGGCCCGGCGGCGATTGCGGCGGGCAGCAGGCCTCTTGGACAGGTTGAGAGATATAAAAATAATAATTCCCGTGCAGTCTCAATGGCGGGGTGCGGGCCGGCCCGGCGGACGAGTGTGGCCGGGGAAGAGGCCTCTTGGCCGGGGTGAATATGTTGGAACGCGGCGCGCGTAAATAGAAGCGGCTGGAGGTACCGGGGGCGAAGCCCGCCCCGGCCCGGAGGCCGAGTTAAAAAAAATAAAAATCCCCGTTCAGTCTCAATGGCGGGGTGCGGGCCCGCCCGGCGGCGAGTGCGGCGGGCAGCAGGCCTCTTGGACAGGTTGAGAGATAAAAAAATAATAATTCCCGTGCAGTCTCAATGGCGGGGTGCGGGCCGGGGAATAGGCCTCTTGGCCGGGGTGAATAGTGTTGGAACGCGGCGCGCGTAAATAGAAGCGGCTGGAGGTACCGGGGGCGAAGCCCGCCCCGGCCCGGAGGCCGGGTTAAAAAAAATAATAATCCCCGTTCAGTCTCAATGGCGGGGTGCGGGCCGGCCCGGCGGCGAGTGCGGCGGGCAGCAGGCCTCTTGGACAGGTTGAGAGATAAAAAAATAATAATTCCCGTGCAGTCTCAATGGCGGGGTGCGGGCCGGGGAATAGGCCTCTTGGCCGGGGTGAATAGTGTTGGAACACGGCCCGCGGAAATAGTAGCGGCTGGAGGTACCGGGGGCGATGCCCGCCCCGGCCCGGCGGCCAAGTTAAAAAAATAAATAATCCCCGTTCAGTCTCAATGGCAGGGTGCGGGCCGGCCCGGCGGCGATTGCGGCGGGCAGCAGGCCTCTTGGACAGGTTGAGAGATAAAAAAATAATAATTCCCATGCAGTCTCAATAGCGGGGTGCGGGCCGGGGAATAGGCCTCTTGGCCGGGGTGAATAGTGTTGGAACACGGCCCGCGGAAATAGTAACGGCTGGAGGTACCGGGGGCGATGCCCGCCCCGGGCCGGCGGCCAAGTTAAAAAAATAAATAATCCCCGTTCAGTCTCAATGGCAGGGTGCGGGCCGGCCCGGCGGCAATTGCGGCGGGCAGCAGGCCTCTTGGACAGGTTGAGAGATATAAAAATAATAATTCCCGTGCAGTCTCAACGGCGGGGTGCGGGCCGGCCCGGCGGACGAGTGTGGCCGGGGAATAGGCCTCTTGGCCGGGGTGAATATGTTGGAACGCGGTGCGCGTAAATAGAAGCGGCTGGAGGTAACGGGGGCGAAGCCCGCCCCGGCCCGGAGGCCGAGTTAAAAAAAATAATAATCCCCGTTCAGTCTCAATGGCGGGGTGCGGGCCGGCCCGGCGGCGAGTGCGGCGGGCAGCAGGCCTCTTGGACAGGTTGAGAGATAAAAAAATAATAATTCCCGCGCAGTCTCAATGGCGGGGTGCGGGCCGGGGAATAGGCCTCTTGGCCGGGGTGAATAGTGTTGGAACACGGCCCGCGGAAATAGTAGCGGCTGGAGGTACCGGGGGCGATGCCCGCCCCGGCCCGGCGGCCAAGTTAAAAAAATAAATAATCCCGTTCAGTCTCAATGGCAGGGTGCGGGCCGGCCCGGCGGCGATTGCGGCGGGTAGCAGGCCTCTTGGACAGGTTGAGAGATAAAAAAAGAATAATTCCCATGCAGTCTCAATGGCGGGGTGCGGGCCGGGGAATAGGCCTCTTGGCCGGGGTGAATATGTTGGAACGCGGCGCGCGTAAATAGAAGCGGCTGGAGGTACCGGGGGCGAAGCCCGCCCCGGCCCGGAGGCCGAGTTAAAAAAAATAATAATCCCCGTTCAGTCTCAATGGCGGGGTGCGGGCCGGCCCGGCGGCGAGTGCGGCGGGCAGCAGGCCTCTTGGACAGGTTGAGAGATAAAAAAATAATAATTCCCATGCAGTCTCAATGGCGGGGTGCGGGCCGGGGAATAGGCCTCTTGGCCGGGGTGAATAGTGTTGGAACACGGCCCGCGGAAATAGTAGCGGCTGGAGGTACCGGGGGCGATGCCCGCCCCGGCCCGGCGGCCAAGTTAAAAAAATAAATAATCCCCGTTCAGTCTTAATGGCAGGGTGCGGGCCGGCCCGGCGGCGATTGCGGCGGGCAGCAGGCCTCTTGGACAGGTTGAGAGATAAAAAAATAATAATTCCCATGCAGTCTCAATGGCGGGGTGCGGGCCGGGGAATAGGCCTCTTGGCCGGGGTGAATAGTGTTGGAACACGGCCCGCGGAAATAGTAGCGGCTGGAGGTACCGGGGGCGATGCCCGCCCCGGGCCGGCGGCCAAGTTAAAAAAATAAATAATCCCCGTTCAGTCTCAATGGCAGGGTGCGGGCCGGCCCGGCGGCGATTGCGGCGGGCAGCAGGCCTCTTGGACAGGTTGAGAGATATAAAAATAATAATTCCCGTGCAGTCTCAATGGCGGGGTGCGGGCCGGCCCGGCGGACGAGTGTGGCCGGGGAAGAGGCCTCTTGGCCGGGGTGAATATGTTGGAACGCGGCGCGCGTAAATAGAAGCGGCTGGAGGTACCGGGGGCGAAGCCCGCCCCGGCCCGGAGGCCGAGTTAAAAAAAATAAAAATCCCCGTTCAGTCTCAATGGCGGGGTGCGGGCCCGCCCGGCGGCGAGTGCGGCGGGCAGCAGGCCTCTTGGACAGGTTGAGAGATAAAAAAATAATAATTCCCGTGCAGTCTCAATGGCGGGGTGCGGGCCGGGGAATAGGCCTCTTGGCCGGGGTGAATAGTGTTGGAACGCGGCGCGCGTAAATAGAAGCGGCTGGAGGTACCGGGGGCGAAGCCCGCCCCGGCCCGGAGGCCGAGTTAAAAAAAATAATAATCCCCGTTCAGTCTCAATGGCGGGGTGCGGGCCGGCCCGGCGGCGAGTGCGGCGGGCAGCAGGCCTCTTGGACAGGTTGAGAGATAAAAAAATAATAATTCCCGTGCAGTCTCAATGGCGGGGTGCGGGCCGGGGAATAGGCCTCTTGGCCGGGGTGAATAGTGTTGGAACACGGCCCGCGGAAATAGTAGCGGCTGGAGGTACCGGGGGCGATGCCCGCCCCGGCCCGGCGGCCAAGTTAAAAAAATAAATAATCCCCGTTCAGTCTCAATGGCAGGGTGCGGGCCGGCCCGGCGGCGATTGCGGCGGGCAGCAGGCCTCTTGGACAGGTTGAGAGATAAAAAAATAATAATTCCCATGCAGTCTCAATAGCGGGGTGCGGGCCGGGGAATAGGCCTCTTGGCCGGGGTGAATAGTGTTGGAACACGGCCCGCGGAAATAGTAACGGCTGGAGGTACCGGGGGCGATGCCCGCCCCGGGCCGGCGGCCAAGTTAAAAAAATAAATAATCCCCGTTCAGTCTCAATGGCAGGGTGCGGGCCGGCCCGGCGGCGATTGCGGCGGGCAGCAGGCCTCTTGGACAGGTTGAGAGATATAAAAATAATAATTCCCGTGCAGTCTCAACGGCGGGGTGCGGGCCGGCCCGGCGGACGAGTGTGGCCGGGGAATAGGCCTCTTGGCCGGGGTGAATATGTTGGAACGCGGTGCGCGTAAATAGAAGCGGCTGGAGGTAACGGGGGCGAAGCCCGCCCCGGCCCGGAGGCCGAGTTAAAAAAAATAATAATCCCCGTTCAGTCTCAATGGCGGGGTGCGGGCCGGCCCGGCGGCGAGTGCGGCGGGCAGCAGGCCTCTTGGACAGGTTGAGAGATAAAAAAATAATAATTCCCGCGCAGTCTCAATGGCGGGGTGCGGGCCGGGGAATAGGCCTCTTGGCCGGGGTGAATAGTGTTGGAACACGGCCCGCGGAAATAGTAGCGGCTGGAGGTACCGGGGGCGATGCCCGCCCCGGCCCGGCGGCCAAGTTAAAAAAATAAATAATCCCGTTCAGTCTCAATGGCAGGGTGCGGGCCGGCCCGGCGGCGATTGCGGCGGGTAGCAGGCCTCTTGGACAGGTTGAGAGATAAAAAAATAATAATTCCCATGCAGTCTCAATGGCGGGGTGCGGGCCGGGGAATAGGCCTCTTGGCCGGGGTGAATATGTTGGAACGCGGCGCGCGTAAATAGAAGCGGCTGGAGGTACCGGGGGCGAAGCCCGCCCCGGCCCGGAGGCCGAGTTAAAAAAAATAATAATCCCCGTTCAGTCTCAATGGCGGGGTGCGGGCCGGCCCGGCGGCGAGTGCGGCGGGCAGCAGGCCTCTTGGACAGGTTGAGAGATAAAAAAATAATAATTCCCATGCAGTCTCAATGGCGGGGTGCGGGCCGGGGAATAGGCCTCTTGGCCGGGGTGAATAGTGTTGGAACACGGCCCGCGGAAATAGTAGCGGCTGGAGGTACCGGGGGCGATGCCCGCCCCGGCCCGGCGGCCAAGTTAAAAAAATAAATAATCCCCGTTCAGTCTTAATGGCAGGGTGCGGGCCGGCCCGGCGGCGATTGCGGCGGGCAGCAGGCCTCTTGGACAGGTTGAGAGATAAAAAAATAATAATTCCCATGCAGTCTCAATGGCGGGGTGCGGGCCGGGGAATAGGCCTCTTGGCCGGGGTGAATAGTGTTGGAACACGGCCCGCGGAAATAGTAGCGGCTGGAGGTACCGGGGGCGATGCCCGCCCCGGGCCGGCGGCCAAGTTAAAAAAATAAATAATCCCCGTTCAGTCTCAATGGCAGGGTGCGGGCCGGCCCGGCGGCGATTGCGGCGGGCAGCAGGCCTCTTGGACAGGTTGAGAGATATAAAAATAATAATTCCCGTGCAGTCTCAATGGCGGGGTGCGGGCCGGCCCGGCGGACGAGTGTGGCCGGGGAAGAGGCCTCTTGGCCGGGGTGAATATGTTGGAACGCGGCGCGCGTAAATAGAAGCGGCTGGAGGTACCGGGGGCGAAGCCCGCCCCGGCCCGGAGGCCGAGTTAAAAAAAATAAAAATCCCCGTTCAGTCTCAATGGCGGGGTGCGGGCCCGCCCGGCGGCGAGTGCGGCGGGCAGCAGGCCTCTTGGACAGGTTGAGAGATAAAAAAATAATAATTCCCGTGCAGTCTCAATGGCGGGGTGCGGGCCGGGGAATAGGCCTCTTGGCCGGGGTGAATAGTGTTGGAACGCGGCGCGCGTAAATAGAAGCGGCTGGAGGTACCGGGGGCGAAGCCCGCCCCGGCCCGGAGGCCGAGTTAAAAAAAATAATAATCCCCGTTCAGTCTCAATGGCGGGGTGCGGGCCGGCCCGGCGGCGAGTGCGGCGGGCAGCAGGCCTCTTGGACAGGTTGAGAGATAAAAAAATAATAATTCCCGTGCAGTCTCAATGGCGGGGTGCGGGCCGGGGAATAGGCCTCTTGGCCGGGGTGAATAGTGTTGGAACACGGCCCGCGGAAATAGTAGCGGCTGGAGGTACCGGGGGCGATGCCCGCCCCGGCCCGGCGGCCAAGTTAAAAAAATAAATAATCCCCGTTCAGTCTCAATGGCAGGGTGCGGGCCGGCCCGGCGGCGATTGCGGCGGGCAGCAGGCCTCTTGGACAGGTTGAGAGATAAAAAAATAATAATTCCCATGCAGTCTCAATAGCGGGGTGCGGGCCGGGGAATAGGCCTCTTGGCCGGGGTGAATAGTGTTGGAACACGGCCCGCGGAAATAGTAACGGCTGGAGGTACCGGGGGCGATGCCCGCCCCGGGCCGGCGGCCAAGTTAAAAAAATAAATAATCCCCGTTCAGTCTCAATGGCAGGGTGCGGGCCGGCCCGGCGGCGATTGCGGCGGGCAGCAGGCCTCTTGGACAGGTTGAGAGATATAAAAATAATAATTCCCGTGCAGTCTCAATGGCGGGGTGCGGGCCGGCCCGGCGGACGAGTGTGGCCGGGGAAGAGGCCTCTTGGCCGGGGTGAATATGTTGGAACGCGGCGCGCGTAAATAGAAGCGGCTGGAGGTACCGGGGGCGAAGCCCGCCCCGGCCCGGAGGCCGAGTTAAAAAAAATAAAAATCCCCGTTCAGTCTCAATGGCGGGGTGCGGGCCCGCCCGGCGGCGAGTGCGGCGGGCAGCAGGCCTCTTGGACAGGTTGAGAGATAAAAAAATAATAATTCCCGTGCAGTCTCAATGGCGGGGTGCGGGCCGGGGAATAGGCCTCTTGGCCGGGGTGAATAGTGTTGGAACGCGGCGCGCGTAAATAGAAGCGGCTGGAGGTACCGGGGGCGAAGCCCGCCCCGGCCCGGAGGCCGAGTTAAAAAAAATAATAATCCCCGTTCAGTCTCAATGGCGGGGTGCGGGCCGGCCCGGCGGCGAGTGCGGCGGGCAGCAGGCCTCTTGGACAGGTTGAGAGATAAAAAAATAATAATTCCCGTGCAGTCTCAATGGCGGGGTGCGGGCCGGGGAATAGGCCTCTTGGCCGGGGTGAATAGTGTTGGAACACGGCCCGCGGAAATAGTAGCGGCTGGAGGTACCGGGGGCGATGCCCGCCCCGGCCCGGCGGCCAAGTTAAAAAAATAAATAATCCCCGTTCAGTCTCAATGGCAGGGTGCGGGCCGGCCCGGCGGCGATTGCGGCGGGCAGCAGGCCTCTTGGACAGGTTGAGAGATAAAAAAATAATAATTCCCATGCAGTCTCAATAGCGGGGTGCGGGCCGGGGAATAGGCCTCTTGGCCGGGGTGAATAGTGTTGGAACACGGCCCGCGGAAATAGTAACGGCTGGAGGTACCGGGGGCGATGCCCGCCCCGGGCCGGCGGCCAAGTTAAAAAAATAAATAATCCCCGTTCAGTCTCAATGGCAGGGTGCGGGCCGGCCCGGCGGCGATTGCGGCGGGCAGCAGGCCTCTTGGACAGGTTGAGAGATATAAAAATAATAATTCCCGTGCAGTCTCAACGGCGGGGTGCGGGCCGGCCCGGCGGACGAGTGTGGCCGGGGAATAGGCCTCTTGGCCGGGGTGAATATGTTGGAACGCGGCGCGCGTAAATAGAAGCGGCTGGAGGTACCGGGGGCGAAGCCCGCCCCGGCCCGGAGGCCGAGTTAAAAAAAATAATAATCCCCGTTCAGTCTCAATGGCAGGGTGCGGGCCGGCCCGGCGGCGAGTGCGGCGGGCAGCAGGCCTCTTGGACAGGTTGAGAGATAAAAAAAATAATAATTCCCGTTCAGTCTCAATGGCAGGGTGCGGGCCGGCCCGGCGGCGAGTGCGGCGGGCAGCAGGCCTCTTGGACAGGTTGAGAGATAAAAAAATAATAATTCCCATGCAGTCTCAATGGCGGGGTGCGGGCCGGGGAATAGGCCTCTTGGCCGGGGTGAATAGTGTTGGAACACGGCCCGCGGAAATAGTAACGGCTGGAGGTACCGGGGGCGATGCCCGCCCCGGCCCGGCGGCCAAGTTAAAAAAATAAATAATCCCCGTTCAGTCTCAATGGCAGGGTGCGGGCCGGCCCGGCGGCGATTGCGGCGGGCAGCAGGCCTCTTGGACAGGTTGAGAGATAAAAAAATAATAATTCCCATGCAGTCTCAATGGCGGGGTGCGGGCCGGGGAATAGGCCTCTTGGCCGGGGTGAATATGTTGGAACGCGGCGCGCGTAAATAGAAGCGGCTGGAGGTACCGGGGGCGAAGCCCGCCCCGGCCCGGAGGCCGAGTTAAAAAAAATAATAATCCCCGTTCAGTCTCAATGGCGGGGTGCGGGCCGGCCCGGCGGCGAGTGCGGCGGGCAGCAGGCCTCTTGGACAGGTTGAGAGATAAAAAAATAATAATTCCCATGCAGTCTCAATGGCGGGGTGCGGGCCGGGGAATAGGCCTCTTGGCCGGGGTGAATAGTGTTGGAACACGGCCCGCGGAAATAGTAGCGGCTGGAGGTACCGGGGGCGATGCCCGCCCCGGCCCGGCGGCCAAGTTAAAAAAATAAATAATTCCCGTTCAGTCTCAATGGCGGGGTGCGGGCCGGCCCGGCGGCAATTGCGGCGGGCAGCAGGCCTCTTGGACAGGTTGAGAGATAAAAAAATAATAATTCCCATGCAGTCTCAATGGCGGGGTGCGGGACGGGGAATAGGCCTCTTGGCCGGGGTGAATGTGTTGGAACGCGGCACGCGTAAATAGAAGCGGCTGGAGGTACCGGGGGCGAAGCCCGCCCCGGCCCGGAGGCCGAGTTAAAAAAAATAATAATCCCCGTTCAGTCTCAATGGCGGGGTGCGGGCCGGCCCGGCGGCGAGTGCGGCGGGCAGCAGGCCTCTTGGACAGGTTGAGAGATAAAAAAATAATAATTCCCGTGCAGTCTCAATGGCGGGGTGCGGGCCGGGGAATAGGCCTCTTGGCCGGGGTGAATATGTTGGAACGCGGTGCGCGTAAATAGAAGCGGCTGGAGGTACCGGGGGCGAAGCCCGCCCCGGCCCGGAGGCCGAGTTAAAAAAAATAATAATCCCCGTTCAGTCTCAATGGCGGGGTGCGGGCCGGCGCGGCGGCGAGTGCGGCGGGCAGCAGGCCTCTTGGACAGGTTGAGAGATAAAAAAATAATAATTCCCGTGCAGTCTCAATGGCGGGGTGCGGGCCGGGGAATAGGCCTCTTGGCCGGGGTGAATATGTTGGAACGCGGCGCGTGTAAATAGAAGCGGCTGGAGGTACCGGGGGCGAAGCCCGCCCCGGCCCGGAGGCCGAGTTAAAAAAAATAATAATCCCCGTTCAGTCTCAATGGCGGGGTGCGGGCCGGCCCGGCGGCGAGTGCGGCGGGCAGCAGGCCTCTTGGACAGGTTGAGAGATAAAAAAATAATAATTCCCGTGCAGTCTCAATGGCGGGGTGCGGGCCGGGGAATAGGCCTCTTGGCCGGGGTGAATATGTTGGAACGCGGCGCGTGTAAATAGAAGCGGCTGGAGGTACCGGGGGCGAAGCCCGCCCCGGCCCGGAGGCCGAGTTAAAAAAAATAATAATCCCCGTTCAGTCTCAATGGCGGGGTGCGGGCCGGCCCGGCGGCGAGTGCGGCGGGCAGCAGGCCTCTTGGACAGGTTGAGAGATAAAAAAATAATAATTCCCGTGCAGTCTCAATGGCGGGGTGCGGGCCGGGGAATAGGCCTCTTGGCCGAGGTGAATAGTGTTGGAACACGGCCCGCGGAAATAGTAGCGGCTGGAGGTACCGGGGGCGATGCCCGCCCCGGCCCGGCGGCCAAGTTAAAAAAATAAATAATCCCGTTCAGTCTCAATGGCAGGGTGCGGGCCGGCCCGGCGGCGATTGCGGCGGGCAGCAGGCCTCTTGGACAGGTTGAGAGATAAAAAAATAATAATTCCCATGCAGTCTCAATGGCGGGGTGCGGGCCGGGGAATAGGCCTCTTGGCCGGGGTGAATAGTGTTGGAACACGGCCCGCGGAAATAGTAACGGCTGGAGGTACCGGGGGCGATGCCCGCCCCGGCCCGGCGGCCAAGTTAAAAAAATAAATAATCCCCGTTCAGTCTCAATGGCAGGGTGCGGGCCTGCCCGGCGGCGATTGCGGCGGGCAGCAGGCCTCTTGGACAGGTTGAGAGATATAAAAATAATAATTCCCGTGCAGTCTCAATGGCGGGGTGCGGGCCGGCCCGGCGGACGAGTGTGGCCGGGGAAGAGGCCTCTTGGCCGGGGTGAATATGTTGGAACGCGGCGCGCGTAAATAGAAGCGGCTGGAGGTACCGGGGGCGAAGCCCGCCCCGGCCCGCAGGCCGAGTTAAAAAAAAAAATAATCCCCGTTCAGTCTCAATGGCGGGGTGCGGGCCGGCCCGGCGGCGAGTGCGGCGGGCTGCAGGCCTCTTGGACAGGTTGAGAGATAAAAAAATAATAATTCCCGTGCAGTCTCAATGGCGGGGTGCGGGCCGGCCCGGCGGACGAGTGTGGCCGGGGAAGAGGCCTCTTGGCCGGGGTGAATATGTTGGAACGCGGCGCGCGTAAATAGAAGCGGCTGGAGGTACCGGGGGCGAAGCCCGCCCCGGCCCGGCGGCCGAGTTAAAAAAAAAAATAATCCCCGTACAGTCTCAATGGCGGGGTGCGGGCCGGCCCGGCGTCGAGTGCGGCGGGCAGCAGGCCTCTTGGACAGGTTGAGAGATAAAAAAATAATAATTCCCGTGCAGTCTCAATGGCGGGGTGCGGGCCGGGGAATAGGCCTCTTGGCCGGGGTGAATAGTGTTGGAACACGGCCCGCGGAAATAGTAGCGGCTGGAGGTACCGGGGGCGATGCCCGCCCCGGCCCGGCGGCCAAGTTAAAAAAATAAATAATCCCGTTCAGTCTCAATGGCAGGGTGCGGGCCGGCCCGGCGGCGATTGCGGCGGGCAGCAGGCCTCTTGGACAGGTTGAGAGATAAAAAAATAATAATTCCCATGCAGTCTCAATGGCGGGGTGCGGGCCGGGGAATAGGCCTCTTGGCCGGGGTGAATATGTTGGAACGCGGCGCGCGTAAATAAAAGCGGCTGGAGGTACCGGGGGCGAAGCCCGCCCCGGCCCGGAGGCCGAGTTAAAAAAAATAATAATCCCCGTTCAGTCTCAATGGCGGGGTGCGGGCCGGCCCGGCGGCGAGTGCGGCGGGCAGCAGGCCTCTTGGACAGGTTGAGAGATAAAAAAATAATAATTCCCGTGCAGTCTCAATGGCGGGGTGCGGGCCGGGGAATAGGCCTCTTGGCCGGGGTGAATAGTGTTGGAACACGGCCCGCGGAAATAGTAGCGGCTGGAGGTACCGGGGGCGATGCCCGCCCCGGCCCGGCGGCCAAGTTAAAAAAATAAATAATCCCCGTTCAGTCTCAATGGCAGGGTGCGGGCCGGCCCGGCGGCGATTGCGGCGGGCAGCAGGCCTCTTGGACAGGTTGAGAGATAAAAAAATAATAATTCCCATGCAGTCTCAATGGCGGGGTGCGGGCCGGGGAATAGGCCTCTTGGCCGGGGTGAATAGTGTTGGAACACGGCCCGCGGAAATAGTAGCGGCTGGAGGTACCGGGGGCGATGCCCGCCCCGGGCCGGCGGCCAAGTTAAAAAAATAAATAATCCCCGTTCAGTCTCAATGGCAGGGTGCGGGCCGGCCCGGCGGCGAGTGCGGCGGGCAGCAGGCCTCTTGGACAGGGTGAGAGATAAAAAAATAATAATTCCCGTTCAGTCTCAATGGCAGGGTGCGGGCCGGCCCGGCGGCAATTGCGGCGGGCAGCAGGCCTCTTGGACAGGTTGAGAGATAAAAAAATAATAATTCCCATGCAGTCTCAATGGCGGGGTGCGGGCCGGGGAATAGGCCTCTTGGCCGGGGTGAATATGTTGGAACGCGGCGCGCGTAAATAGAAGCGGCTGGAGGTACCGGGGGCGAAGCCCGCCCCGGCCCGGAGGCCGAGTTAAAAAAAATAATAATCCCCGTTCAGTCTCAATGGCGGGGTGCGGGCCGGCCCGGCGGCGAGTGCGGCGGGCAGCAGGCCTCTTGGACAGGTTGAGAGATAAAAAAATAATAATTCCCATGCAGTCTCAATGGCGGGGTGCGGGCCGGGGAATAGGCCTCTTGGCCGGGGTGAATAGTGTTGGAACACGGCCCGCGGAAATAGTAACGGCTGGAGGTACCGGGGGCGATGCCCGCCCCGGCCCGGTGGCAAAGTTAAAAAAATAAATAATCCCCGTTCAGTCTCAATGGCAGGGTGCGGGCCGGCCCGGCGGCGATTGCGGCGGGCAGCAGGCCTCTTGGACAGGTTGAGAGATAAAAAAAATAATAATTCCCATGCAGTCTCAATGGCGGGGTGCGGGCCGGGGAATAGGCCTCTTGGCCGGGGTGAATATGTTGGAACGCGGCGCGCGTAAATAGAAGCGGCTGGAGGTACCGGGGGCGAAGCCCGCCCCGGCCCGGAGGCCGAGTTAAAAAAAATAATAATCCCCGTTCAGTCTCAATGGCGGGGTGCGGGCCGGCCCGGCGGCGAGTGCGGCGGGCAGCAGGCCTCTTGGACAGGTTGAGAGATAAAAAAATAATAATTCCCATGCAGTCTCAATGGCGGGGTGCGGGCCGGGGAATAGGCCTCTTGGCCGGGGTGAATAGTGTTGGAACACGGCCCGCGGAAATAGTAGCGGCTGGAGGTACCGGGGGCGATGCCCGCCCCGGCCCGGCGGCCAAGTTAAAAAAATAAATAATCCCGTTCAGTCTCAATGGCAGGGTGCGGGCCGGCCCGGCCGCGATTGCGGCGGGCAGCAGGCCTCTTGGACAGGTTGAGAGATAAAAAAATAATAATTCCCATGCAGTCTCAATGGCGGGGTGCGGGCCGGGGAATAGGCCTCTTGGCCGGGGTGAATATGTTGGAACGCGGCGCGCGTAAATAGAAGCGGCTGGAGGTACCGGGGGCGAAGCCCGCCCCGGCCCGGAGGCCGAGTTAAAAAAAATAATAATCCCCGTTCAGTCTCAATGTCGGGGTGCGGGCCGGCCCGGCGGCGAGTGCGGCGGGCAGCAGGCCTCTTGGACAGGTTGAGAGATAAAAAAATAATAATTCCCGTGCAGTCTCAATGGCGGGGTGCGGGCCGGGGAATAGGCCTCTTGGCTGTGGTGAATAGTGTTGGAACACGGCCCGCGGAAATAGTAGCGGCTGGAGGTACCGGGGGCGATGCCCGCCCCGGCCCGGCGGCCAAGTTAAAAAAATAAATAATCCCCGTTCAGTCTCAATGGCAGGGTGCGGGCCTGCCCGGCGGCGATTGCGGCGGGCAGCAGGCCTCTTGGACAGGTTGAGAGATAAAAAAATAATAATTCCCATGCAGTCTCAATGGCGGGGTGCGGGCCGGCGAATAGGCCTCTTGGCCGGGGTGAATAGTGTTGGAACACGGCCCGCGGAAATAGTAGCGGCTGGAGGTACCGGGGGCGATGCCCGCCCCGGGCCGGCGGCCAAGTTAAAAAAATAAATAATCCCCGTTCAGTCTCAATGGCAGGGTGCGGGCCGGCCCGGCGGCGATTGCGGCGGGCAGCAGGCCTCTTGGACAGGTTGAGAGATATAAAAATAATAATTCCCGTGCAGTCTCAATGGCGGGGTACGGGCCGGCCCGGCGGACGAGTGTGGCCGGGGAAGAGGCCTCTTGGCCGGGGTGAATATGTTGGAACGCGGCGCGCGTAAATAGAAGCGGCTGGAGGTACCGGGGGCGAAGCCCGCCCCGGCCCGGAGGCCGAGTTAAAAAAAATAATAATCCCCGTTCAGTCTCAAAGGCGGGGTGCGGGCCGGCCCGGCGGCGAGTGCGGCGGGCAGCAGGCCTCTTGGACAGGTTGAGAGATAAAAAAATAATAATTCCCGTGCAGTCTCAATGGCGGGGTGCGGGCCGGGGAATAGGCCTCTTGGCCGGGGTGAATAGTGTTGGAACACGGCCCGCGGAAATAGTAGCGGCTGGAGGTACCGGGGGCGATGCCCGCCCCGGCCCGGCGGCCAAGTTAAAAAAATAAATAATCCCCGTTCAGTCTCAATGGCAGGGTGCGGGCCGGCCCGGCGGCGATTGCGGCGGGCAGCAGGCATCTTGGACAGGTTGAGAGATAAAAAATTAATAATTCCCATGCAGTCTCAATGGCGGGTTGCGGGCCGGGGAATAGGCCACTTGGCCGGGGTGAATAGTGTTGGAACACGGCCCGCGGAAAAAGTAGCGGCTGGAGGTACCGGGGACGATGCCCGCCCCGGGCCGGCGGCCAAGTTAAAAAAATAAATAATCCCCGTTCATTCTCAATGGCAGGGTGCGTGCCGGCCCGGCGGCGATTGCGGCGGGCAGCAGGCCTCTTGGACAGGTTGAGAGATAAAAAAATAATAATTCCCATGCAGTCTCAATGGCGGGGTGCGGGCCGGCCCGGCGGCGATTGCGGCGGGCAGCAGGCCTCTTGGACAGGTTGAGAGATAAAAAAATAATAATTCCCGTGCAGTCTCAATGGCGGGGTGCGGGCCGGCCCGGCGGACGAGTGTGGCCGGGGAAGAGGCCTCTTGGCCGGGGTGAATATGTTGGAACGCGGCGCGCGTAAATAGAAGCGGCTGGAGGTACCGGGGGCGAAGCCCGCCCCGGCCCGGAGGCCAAGTTAAAAAAAATAATAATCCCCGTTCAGTCTCAATGGCGGGGTGCGGGCCGGCCCGGCGGCGATTGCGGCGGGCAGCAGGCCTCTTGGACAGGTTGAGAGATAAAAAAATAATAATTCCCATGCAGTCTCAATGGCGGGGTGCGGGCCGGGGAATAGGCCTCTTGGCCGGGGTGAATAGTGTTGGAACACGGCCCCGGGCCGGCGGCCAAGTTAAAAAAATAAATAATCCCCGTTCAGTCTCAATGGCAGGGTGCGGGCCGGCCCGGCGGCGATTGCGGCGGGCAGCAGGCCTCTTGGACAGGTTGAGAGATAAAAAAATAATAATTCCCGTGCAGTCTCAATGGCGGGGTGCGGGCCGGGGAATAGGCCTCTTGGCCGGGGTGAATAGTGTTGGAACACGGCCCGCGGAAATAGTAGCGGCTGGAGGTACCGGGGGCGATGCCCGCCCCGGGCCGGCGGCCAAGTTAAAAAAATTAATAATCCCCGTTCAGTCTCAATGGCAGGGTGCGGGCCGGCCCGGCGGCGATTGCGGCGGGCAGCAGGCCTCTTGGACAGGTTGAGAGATAAAAAAATAATAATTCCCATGCAGTCTCAATGGCGGGGTGCGGGCCGGCCCGGCGGCGATTGCGGCGGGCAGCAGGCCTCTTGGACAGGTTGAGAGATAAAAAAATAATAATTCCCGTGCAGTCTCAATGGCGGGGTGCGGGCCGGCCCGGCGGACGAGTGTGGCCGGGGAAGAGGCCTCTTGGCCGGGGTGAATATGTTGGAACGCGGCGCGCGTAAATAGAAGCGGCTGGAGGTACCGGGGGCGAAGCCCGCCCCGGCCCGGAGGCCGAGTTAAAAAAAATAATAATCCCCGTTCAGTCTCAATGGCGGGGTGCGGGCCGGCCCGGCGGCGAGTGCGGCGGGCAGCAGGCCTCTTGGACAGGTTGAGAGATAAAAAAAATAATAATTCCCGTGCAGTCTCAATGGCGGGGTGCGGGCCGGGGAATAGGCCTCTTGGCCGGGGTGAATAGTGTTGGAACACGGCCCGCGGAAATAGTAGCGGCTGGAGGTACCGGGGGCGATGCCCGCCCCGGCCCGGCGGCCAAGTTAAAAAAATAAATAATCCCCGTTCAGTCTCAATGGCAGGGTGCGGGCCGGCCCGGCGGCGATCGCGGCGGGCAGCAGGCCTCTTGGACAGGTTGAGAGATAAAAAAATAATAATTCCCATGCAGTCTCAATGGCGGGGTGCGGGCCGGGGAATAGGCCTCTTGGCCGGGGTGAATAGTGTTGGAACACGGCCCGCGGAAATAGTAGCGGCTGGAGGTACCGGGGGCGATGCCCGCCCCGGCCCGGCGGCCAAGTTAAAAAAATAAATAATCCCCGTTCAGTCTTAATGGCAGGGTGCGGGCCGGCCCGGCGGCGATTGCGGCGGGCAGCAGGCCTCTTGGACAGGTTGAGAGATAAAAAAATAATAATTCCCATGCAGTCTCAATGGCGGGGTGCGGGCCGGGGAATAGGCCTCTTGGCCGGGGTGAATAGTGTTGGAACACGGCCCGCGGAAATAGTAGCGGCTGGAGGTACCGGGGGCGATGCCCGCCCCGGGCCGGCGGCCAAGTTAAAAAAATAAATAATCCCCGTTCAGTCTCAATGGCAGGGTGCGGGCCGGCCCGGCGGCGATTGCGGCGGGCAGCAGGCCTCTTGGACAGGTTGAGAGATATAAAAATAATAATTCCCGTGCAGTCTCAATGGCGGGGTGCGGGCCGGCCCGGCGGACGAGTGTGGCCGGGGAAGAGGCCTCTTGGCCGGGGTGAATATGTTGGAACGCGGCGCGCGTAAATAGAAGCGGCTGGAGGTACCGGGGGCGAAGCCCGCCCCGGCCCGGAGGCCGAGTTAAAAAAAATAATAATCCCCGTTCAGTCTCAATGGCGGGGTGCGGGCCGGCCCGGCGGCGAGTGCGGCGGGCAGCAGGCCTCTTGGACAGGTTGAGAGATAAAAAAATAATAATTCCCGTGCAGTCTCAATGGCGGGGTGCGGGCCGGGGAATAGGCCTCTTGGCCGGGGTGAATAGTGTTGGAACACGGCCCGCGGAAATAGTAGCGGCTGGAGGTACCGGGGGCGATGCCCGCCCCGGCCCGGCGGCCAAGTTAAAAAAATAAATAATCCCCGTTCAGTCTCAATGGCAGGGTGCGGGCCGGCCCGGCGGCGATTGCGGCGGGCAGCAGGCCTCTTGGACAGGTTGAGAGATAAAAAAATAATAATTCCCATGCAGTCTCAATGGCGGGGTGCGGGCCGGGGAATAGGCCTCTTGGCCGGGGTGAATAGTGTTGGAACACGGCCCGCGGAAATAGTAGCGGCTGGAGGTACCGGGGGCGATGCCCGCCCCGGGCCGGCGGCCAAGTTAAAAAAATAAATAATCCCCGTTCAGTCTCAATGGCAGGGTGCGGGCCGGCCCGGCGGCGAGTGCGGCGGGCAGCAGGCCTCTTGGACAGGTTGAGAGATAAAAAAAATAATAATTCCCGTTCAGTCTCAATGGCAGGGTGCGGGCCGGCCCGGCGGCGAGTGCGGCGGGCAGCAGGCCTCTTGGACAGGTTGAGAGATAAAAAAATAATAATTCCCGTGCAGTCTCAATGGCGGGGTGCGGGCCGGGGAATAGGCCTCTTGGCCGGGGTGAATATGTTGGAACGCGGCGCCCGTAAATAGAAGCGGCTGGAGGTACCGGGGGCGAAGCCCGCCCCGGCCCGGAGGCCGAGTTAAAAAAAATAATAATCCCCGTTCAGTCTCAATGGCGGGGTGCGGGCCGGCCCGGCGGCGAGTGCGGCGGGCAGCAGGCCTCTTGGACAGGTTGAGAGATAAAAAAATAATAATTCCCGTGCAGTCTCAATGGCGGGGTGCGGGCCGGGGAATAGGCCTCTTGGCCGGGGTGAATAGTGTTGGAACACGGCCCGCGGAAATAGTAGCGGCTGGAGGTACCGGGGGCGATGCCCGCCCCGGCCCGGCGGCCAAGTTAAAAAAATAAATAATCCCGTTCAGTCTCAATGGCAGGGTGCGGGCCGGCCCGGCGGCGATTGCGGCGGGCAGCAGGCCTCTTGGACAGGTTGAGAGATAAAAAAATAATAATTCCCATGCAGTCTCAATGGCGGGGTGCGGGCCGGGGAATAGGCCTCTTGGCCGGGGTGAATATGTTGGAACGCGGCGCGCGTAAATAGAAGCGGCTGGAGGTACCGGGGGCGAAGCCCGCCCCGGCCCGGAGGCCGAGTTAAAAAAAATAATAATCCCCGTTCAGTCTCAATGTCGGGGTGCGGGCCGGCCCGGCGCCGAGTGCGGCGGGCAGCAGGCCTCTTGGACAGGTTGAGAGATAAAAAAATAATAATTCCCGTGCAGTCTCAATGGCGGGGTGCGGGCCGGGGAATAGGCCTCTTGGCCGGGGTGAATAGTGTTGGAACACGGCCCGCGGAAATAGTAGCGGCTGGAGGTACCGGGGGCGATGCCCGCCCCGGCCCGGCGGCCAAGTTAAAAAAATAAATAATCCTCGTTCAGTCTCAATGGCAGGGTGCGGGCCGGCCCGGCGGCGATTGCGGCGGGCAGCAGGCCTCTTGGACAGGTTGAGAGATAAAAAAATAATAATTCCCATGCAGTCTCAATGGCGGGGTGCGGGCCGGGGAATAGGCCTCTTGGCAGGGGTGAATAGTGTTGGAACACGGCCCGCGGAAATAGTAGCGGCTGGAGGTACCGGGGGCGATGCCCGTCCTGGGCCGGCGGCCAAGTTAAAAGAATAAATAATCCCCGTTCAGTCTCAATGGCATGGTGCGGGCCGGCCCGGCGGCGATTGCGGCGGGCAGCAGGCCTCTTGGACAGGTTGAGAGATAAAAAAATAATAATTCCCGTGCAGTCTCAATGGCGGTGTGCGGGCCGGCCCGGCGGACGAGTGTGGCCGGGGAAGAGGCCTCTTTGCCGGGGTGAATATGTTGGAACGCGGCGCGCGTAAATAGAAGCGGCTGGAGGTACCGGGGGCGAAGCCCGCCCCGGCCCGGAGGCCGAGTTAAAAAAAATAATAATCCCCGTTCAGTCTCAATGGCGGGGTGCGGGCCGGCCCGGCGGCGAGTGCGGCGGGCAGCAGGCCTCTTGGACAGGTTGAGAGATAAAAAAATAATAATTCCCGTGCAGTCTCAATGGCGGGGTGCGGGCCGGGGAATAGGCCTCTTGGCCGGGGTGAATAGTGTTGGAACACGGCCCGCGGAAATAGTAGCGGCTGGAGGTACCGGGGGCGATGCCCGCCCCGGCCCGGCGGCCAAGTTGAAAAAATAAATAATCCCCGTTCAGTCTCAATGGCAGGGTGCGGGCCGGCCCGGCGGCGATTGCGGCGGGCAGCAGGCCTCTTGGACAGGTTGAGAGATAAAAAAATAATAATTCCAATGCAGTCTCAATGGCGGGGTGCGGGCCGGGGAATAGGCCTCTTGGCCGGGGTGAATAGTGTTGGAACACGGCCCGCGGAAATAGTAACGGCTGGAGGTACCGGGGGCGATGCCCGCCCCGGGCCGGCGGCCAAGTTAAAAAAATAAATAATCCCCGTTCAGTCTCAATGGCAGGGTGCGGGCCGGCCCGGCGGCGATTGCGGCGGGCAGCAGGCCTCTTGGACAGGTTGAGAGATATAAAAATAATAATTCCCGTGCAGTCTCAACGGCGGGGTGCGGGCCGGCCCGGCGGACGAGTGTGGCCGGGGAATAGGCCTCTTGGCCGGGGTGAATATGTTGGAACGCGGCGCGCGTAAATAGAAGCGGCTGGAGGTACCGGGGGCGAAGCCCGCCCCGGCCCGGAGGCCGAGTTAAAAAAAATAATAATCCCCGTTCAGTCTCAATGGCGGGGTGCGGCCGGCCCGGCGGCGAGTGCGGCGGGCAGCAGGCCTCTTGGACAGGTTGAGAGATAAAAAAATTATAATTCCCGTGCAGTCTCAATGGCGGGGTGCGGGCCGGGGAATAGGCCTCTTGGCCGGGGTGAATAGTGTTGGAACACGGCCCGCGGAAATAGTAGCGGCTGGAGGTACCGGGGGCGATGCCCGCCCCGGCCCGGCGGCCAAGTTAAAAAAATAAATAATCCCCGTTCAGTCTCAATGGCAGGGTGCGGGCCGGCCCGGCGGCGATTGCGGCGGGCAGCAGGCCTCTTGGACAGGTTGAGAGATAAAAAAATAATAATTCCCATGCAGTCTCAATGGCGGGGTGCGGGCCGGGGAATAGGCCTCTTGGCCGGGGTGAATAGTGTTGGAACACGGCCCGCGGAAATAGTAGCGGCTGGAGGTACCGGGGGCGATGCCCGCCCCGGCCCGGCGGCCAAGTTAAAAAAATAAATAATCCCCGTTCAGTCTCAATGGCAGGGTGCGGGCCGGCCCGGCGGCGATTGCGGCGGGCAGCAGGCCTCTTGGACAGGTTGAGAGATAAAAAAATAATAATTCCCATGCAGTCTCAATGGCGGGGTGCGGGCCGGGGAATAGGCCTCTTGGCCGGGGTGAATATGTTGGAACGCGGCGCGCGTAAATAGAAGCGGCTGGAGGTACCGGGGGCGAAGCCCGCCCCGGCCCGGAGGCCGAGTTAAAAAAAATAATAATCCCCGTTCAGTCTCAATGGCGGGGTGCGGGCCGGCCCGGCGGCGAGTGCGGCGGGCAGCAGGCCTCTTGGACAGGTTGAGAGATAAAAAAATAATAATTCCCATGCAGTCTCAATGGCGGGGTGCGGGCCGGGGAATAGGCCTCTTGGCCGGGGTGAATAGTGTTGGAACACGGCCCGCGGAAATAGTAGCGGCTGGAGGTACCGGGGGCGATGCCCGCCCCGGCCCGGCGGCCAAGTTAAAAAAATAAATAATTCCCGTTCAGTCTCAATGGCGGGGTGCGGGCCGGCCCGGCGGCAATTGCGGCGGGCAGCAGGCCTCTTGGACAGGTTGAGAGATAAAAAAATAATAATTCCCATGGAGTCTCAATGGCGGGGTGCGGGCCGGGGAATAGGCCTCTTGGCCGGGGTGAATGTGTTGGAACGCGGCGCGCGTAAATAGAAGCGGCTGGAGGTACCGGGGGCGAAGCCCGCCCCGGCCCGGAGGCCGAGTTAAAAAAAATAATAATCCCCGTTCAGTCTCAATGGCGGGGTGCGGGCCGGCCCGGCGGCGAGTGCGGCGGGCAGCAGGCCTCTTGGACAGGTTGAGAGATAAAAAAATAATAATTCCCGTGCAGTCTCAATGGCGGGGTGCGGGCCGGGGAATAGGCCTCTTGGCCGGGGTGAATATGTTGGAACGCGGTGCGCGTAAATAGAAGCGGCTGGAGGTACCGGGGGCGAAGCCCGCCCCGGCCCGGAGGCCGAGTTAAAAAAAATAATAATCCCCGTTCAGTCTCAATGGCGGGGTGCGGGCCGGCCCGGCGGCGAGTGCGGCGGGCAGCAGGCCTCTTGGACAGGTTGAGAGATAAAAAAATAATAATTCCCGCGCAGTCTCAATGGCGGGGTGCGGGCCGGGGAATAGGCCTCTTGGCCGGGGTGAATAGTGTTGGAACACGGCCCGCGGAAATAGTAGCGGCTGGAGGTACCGGGGGCGATGCCCGCCCCGGCCCGGCGGCCAAGTTAAAAAAATAAATAATCCCGTTCAGTCTCAATGGCAGGGTGCGGGCCGGCCCGGCGGCGATTGCGGCGGGCAGCAGGCCTCTTGGACAGGTTGAGAGATAAAAAAATAATAATTCCCATGCAGTCTCAATGGCGGGGTGCGGGCCGGGGAATAGGCCTCTTGGCCGGGGTGAATATGTTGGAACGCGGCGCGCGTAAATAGAAGCGGCTGGAGGTACCGGGGGCGAAGCCCGCCCCGGCCCGGAGGCCGAGTTAAAAAAAAAAATAATCCCCGTTCAGTCTCAATGGCGGGGTGCGGGCCGGCGCGGCGGCGAGTGCGGCGGGCAGCAGGCCTCTTGGACAGGTTGAGAGATAAAAAAATAATAATTCCCGTGCAGTCTCAATGGCGGGGTGCGGGCCGGGGAATAGGCCTCTTGGCCGGGGTGAATATGTTGGAACGCGGCGCGCGTAAATAGAAGCGGCTGGAGGTACCGGGGGCGATGCCCGCCCCGGCCGGCGGCCAAGTTAAAAAAATAAATAATCCCCGTTCAGTCTCAATGGCAGGGTGCGGGCCGGCCCGGCGGCGATTGCGGCGGGCAGCAGGCCTCTTGGACAGGTTGAGAGATAAAAAAATAATAATTCCCATGCAGTCTCAATGGCGGGGTGCGGGCCGGGGAATAGGCCTCTTGGCCGGGGTGAATAGTGTTGGAACACGGCCCGCGGAAATAGTAGCGGCTGGAGGTACCGGGGGCGATGCCCGCCCCGGCCCGGCGGCCAAGTTAAAAAAATAAATAATCCCGTTCAGTCTCAATGGCAGGGTGCGGGCCGGCCCGGCGGCGATTGCGGCGGGCAGCAGGCCTCTTGGACAGGTTGAGAGATAAAAAAATAATAATTCCCATGCAGTCTCAATGGCGGGGTGCGGGCCGGGGAATAGGCCTCTTGGCCGGGGTGAATAGTGTTGGAACACGGCCCGCGGAAATAGTAGCGGCTGGAGGTACCGGGGGCGAAGCCCGCCCCGGCCCGGAGGCCGAGTTAAAAAAAAATAATAATCCCCGTTCAGTCTCAATGGCGGGGTGCGGGCCGGCCCGGCGGCGAGTGCGGCGGGCAGCAGGCCTCTTGGACAGGTTGAGAGATAAAAAAATAATAATTCCCGTGCAGTCTCAATGGCGGGGTGCGGGCCTGGGAATAGGCCTCTTGGCCGGGGTGAATATGTTGGAACGCGGCGCGTGTAAATAGAAGCGGCTGGAGGTACCGGGGGCGAAGCCCGCCCCGGCCCGGAGGCCGAGTTAAAAAAATAAATAATCCCGTTCAGTCTCAATGGCAGGGTGCGGGCCGGCCCGGCGGCGATTGCGGCGGGCAGCAGGCCTCTTGGACAGGTTGAGAGATAAAAAAATAATAATTCCCATGCAGTCTCAATGGCGGGGTGCGGGCCGGGGAATAGGCCTCTTGGCCGGGGTGAATAGTGTTGGAACACGGCCCGCGGAAATAGTAACGGCTGGAGGTACCGGGGGCGATGCCCGCCCCGGCCCGGCGGCCAAGTTAAAAAAATAAATAATCCCCGTTCAGTCTCAATGGCAGGGTGCGGGCCTGCCCGGCGGCGATTGCGGCGGGCAGCAGGCCTCTTGGACAGGTTGAGAGATATAAAAAATAATAATTCCCGTGCAGTCTCAATGGCGGGGTGCGGGCCGGCCCGGCGGACGAGTGTGGCCGGGGAAGAGGCCTCTTGGCCGGGGTGAATATGTTGGAACGCGGCGCGCGTAAATAGAAGCGGCTGGAGGTACCGGGGGCGAAGCCCGCCCCGGCCCGGAGGCCGAGTTAAAAAAAATAATAATCCCCGTTCAGTCTCAATGGCGGGGTGCGGGCCGGCCCGGCGGCGAGTGCGGCGGGCTGCAGGCCTCTTGGACAGGTTGAGAGATAAAAAAATAATAATTCCCGTGCAGTCTCAATGGCGGGGTGCGGGCCGGCCCGGCGGACGAGTGTGGCCGGGGAAGAGGCCTCTTGGCCGGGGTGAATATGTTGGAACGCGGCGCGCGTAAATAGAAGCGGCTGGAGGTACCGGGGGCGAAGCCCGCCCCGGCCCGGCGGCCGAGTTAAAAAAAATAATAATCCCCGTACAGTCTCAATGGCGGGGTGCGGGCCGGCCCGGCGTCGAGTGCGGCGGGCAGCAGGCCTCTTGGACAGGTTGAGAGATAAAAAAATAATAATTCCCGTGCAGTCTCAATGGCGGGGTGCGGGCCGGGGAATAGGCCTCTTGGCCGGGGTGAATAGTGTTGGAACACGGCCCGCGGAAATAGTAGCGGCTGGAGGTACCGGGGGCGATGCCCGCCCCGGCCCGGCGGCCAAGTTAAAAAAATAAATAATCCCGTTCAGTCTCAATGGCGGGGTGCGGGCCGGCCCGGCGGCGATTGCGGCGGGCAGCAGGCCTCTTGGACAGGTTGAGAGATAAAAAAATAATAATTCCCATGCAGTCTCAATGGCGGGGTGCGGGCCGGGGAATAGGCCTCTTGGCCGGGGTGAATATGTTGGAACGCGGCGCGCGTAAATAGAAGCGGCTGGAGGTACCGGGGGCGAAGCCCGCCCCGGCCCGGAGGCCGAGTTAAAAAAAATAATAATCCCCGTTCAGTCTCAATGGCGGGGTGCGGGCCGGCCCGGCGGCGAGTGCGGCGGGCAGCAGGCCTCTTGGACAGGTTGAGAGATAAAAAAATAATAATTCCCGTGCAGTCTCAATGGCGGGGTGCGGGCCTGGGAATAGGCCTCTTGGCCGGGGTGAATAGTGTTGGAACACGGCCCGCGGAAATAGTAGCGGCTGGAGGTACCGGGGGCGATGCCCGCCCCGGCCCGGCGGCCAAGTTAAAAAAATAAATAATCCCCGTTCAGTCTCAATGGCAGGGTGCGGGCCGGCCCGGCGGCGATTGCGGCGGGCAGCAGGCCTCTTGGACAGGTTGAGAGATAAAAAAATAATAATTCCCATGCAGTCTCAATGGCGGGGTGCGGGCCGGGGAATAGGCCTCTTGGCCGGGGTGAATAGTGTTGGAACACGGCCCGCGGAAATAGTAGCGGCTGGAGGTACCGGGGGCGATGCCCGCCCCGGCCCGGCGGCCGAGTTAAAAAAAATAATAATCCCCGTTCAGTCTCAATGGCGGGGTGCGGGCCGACCCGGCGGCGAGTGCGGCGGGCAGCAGGCCTCTTGGACAGGTTGAGAGATAAAAAAATAATAATTCCCGTTCAGTCTCAATGGCAGGGTGCGGGCCGGCCCGGCGGCAATTGCGGCGGGCAGCAGGCCTCTTGGACAGGTTGAGAGATAAAAAAATAATAATTCCCATGCAGTCTCAATGGCGGGGTGCGGGCCGGGGAATAGGCCTCTTGGCCGGGGTGAATATGTTGGAACGCGGCGCGCGTAAATAGAAGCGGCTGGAGGTACCGGGGGCGAAGCCCGCCCCGGCCCGGAGGCCGAGTTAAAAAAAATAATAATCCCCGTTCAGTCTCAATGGCGGGGTGCGGGCCGACCCGGCGGCGAGTGCGGCGGGCAGCAGGCCTCTTGGACAGGTTGACAGATAAAAAAATAATAATTCCCGTGCAGTCTCAATGGCGGGGTGCGGGCCGGCCCGGCGGACGAGTGTGGCCGGGGAAGAGGCCTCTTGGCCGGGGTGAATATGTTGGAACGCGGCGCGCGTAAATAGAAGCGGCTGGAGGTACCGGGGGCGAAGCCCGCCCCGGCCCGGAGGCCGAGTTAAAAAAAATAATAATCCCCGTTCAGTCTCAATGGCGGGGTGCGGGCCGGCCCGGCGGCGAGTGCGGCGGGCAGCAGGCCTCTTGGACAGGTTGAGAGATAAAACAATAATAATTCCCGTGCAGTCTCAATGGCGGGGTGCGGGCCGGCCCGGCGGACGAGTGTGGCCGGAGAAGAGGCCTCTTGGCCGGGGTGAATATGTTGGAACGCGGCGCGCGTAAATAGAAGCGGCTGGAGGTACCGGGGGCGATGCCCGCCCCGGGCCGGCGGCCAAGTTAAAAAAATAAATAATCCCCGTTCAGTCTCAATGGCAGGGTGCGGGCCGGCCCGGCGGCGATTGCGGCGGGCAGCAGGCCTCTTGGACAGGTTGAGAGATAAAAAAATAATAATTCCCATGCAGTCTCAATGGCGGGGTGCGGGCCGGGGAATAGGCCTCTTGGCCGGGGTGAATATGTTGGAACGCGGCGCGCGTAAATAGAAGCGGCTGGAGGTACCGGGGGCGAAGCCCGCCCCGGCCCGGAGGCCGAGTTAAAAAAAATAATAATCCCCGTTCAGTCTCAATGGCGGGGTGCGGGCCGGCCCGGCGGCGAGTGCGGCGGGCAGCAGGCCTCTGGGACAGGTTGAGAGATAAAAAAATAATAATTCCCGTGCAGTCTCAATGGCGGGGTGCGGGCCGGGGAATAGGCCTCTTGGCCGGGGTGAATATGTTGGAACGCGGCGCGCGTAAATAGAAGCGGCTGGAGGTACCGGGGGCGAAGCCCGCCCCGGCCCGAGGCCGAGTTAAAAAAAATAATAATCCCCGTTCAGTCTCAATGGCGGGGTGCGGGCCGGCCCGGCGGCGAGTGCGGCGGGCTGCAGGCCTCTTGGACAGGTTGAGAGATAAAAAAATAATAATTCCCGTGCAGTCTCAATGGCGGGGTGCGGGCCGGGGAATAGGCCTCTTGGCCGGGGTGAATAGTGTTGGAACACGGCCCGCGGAAATAGTAGCGGCTGGAGGTACCGGGGGCGATGCCCGCCCCGGCCCGGCGGCCAAGTTAAAAAAATAAATAATCCCGTTCAGTCTCAATGGCAGGGTGCGGGCCGGCCCGGCGGCGATTGCGGCGGGCAGCAGGCCTCTTGGACAGGTTGAGAGATAAAAAAATAATAATTCCCATGCAGTCTCAATGGCGGGGTGCGGGCCGGGCAATAGGCCTCTTGGCCGGGGTGAATATGTTGGAACGCGGCGCGCGTAAATAGAAGCGGCTGGAGGTACCGGGGGCGAAGCCCGCCCCGGCCCGGAGGCCGAGTTAAAAAAAATAATAATCCCCGTTCAGTCTCAATGGCGGGGTGCGGGCCGGCCCGGCGGCGAGTGCGGCGGGCAGCAGGCCTCTTGGACAGGTTGAGAGATAAAAAAAATAATAATTCCCGTGCAGTCTCAATGGCGGGGTGCGGGCCGGGGAATAGGCCTCTTGGCCGGGGTGAATAGTCTTGGAACACGGCCCGCGGAAATAGTAGCGGCTGGAGGTACCGGGGGCGATGCCCGCCCCGGCCCGGCGGCCAAGTTAAAAAAATAAATAATCCCCGTTCAGTCTCAATGGCAGGGTGCGGGCCGGCCCGGCGGCGATTGCGGCGGGCAGCAGGCCTCTTGGACAGGTTGAGAGATAAAAAAATAATAATTCCCATGCAGTCTCAATGGCGGGGTGCGGGCCGGGAATAGGCCTCTTGGCCGGGGTGAATAGTGTTGGAACACGGCCCGCGGAAATAGTAGCGGCTGGAGGTACCGGGGGCGATGCCCGCCCCGGCCCGGCGGCCAAGTTAAAAAAAATAAATAATCCCCTTCAGTCTCATGGCAGGGTGCGGGCCGGCCCGGCGGCGAGTGCGGCGGGCAGCAGGCCTCTTGGACAGGTTGAGAGATAAAAAAATAATAATTCCCGTTCAGTCTCAATGGCAGGGTGCGGGCCGGCCCGGCGGCGAGTGCGGCGGGCAGCAGGCCTCTTGGACAGGTTGAGAGATAAAAAAATAATAATTCCCGTGCAGTCTCAATGGCGGGGTGCGGGCCGGGGAATAGGCCTCTTGGCCGGGGTGAATATGTTGGAACGCGGCGCGCGTAAATAGAAGCGGCTGGAGGTATCGGGGGCGATGCCCGCCCCGGCCCGGCGGCCAAGTTAAAAAAATAAATAATCCCGTTCAGTCTCAATGGCAGGGTGCGGGCCGGCCCGGCGGCGATTGCGGCGGGCAGCAGGCCTCTTGGACAGGTTGAGAGATAAAAAAATAATAATTCCCATGCAGTCTCAATGGCGGGGTGCGGGCCGGGGAATAGGCCTCTTGGCCGGGGTGAATAGTGTTGGAACACGGCCCGCGGAAATAGTAACGGCTGGAGGTACCGGGGGCGATGCCCGCACCGGCCCGGCGGCCAAGTTAAAAAAATAAATAATCCCCGTTCAGTCTCAATGGCAGGGTGCGGGCCGGCCCGGCGGCGATTGCGGCGGGCAGCAGGCCTCTTGGACAGGTTGAGAGATATAAAAATAATAATTCCCGTGCAGTCTCAATGGCGGGGTGCGGGCCGGCCCGGCGGACGAGTGTGGCCGGGGAAGAGGCCTCTTGGCCGGGGTGAATATGTTGGAACGCGGCGCGCGTAAATAGAAGCGGCTGGAGGTACCGGGGGCGAAGCCCGCCCCGGCCCGGAGGCCGAGTTAAAAAAAATAATAATCCCCGTTCAGTCTCAATGGCGGGGTGCGGGCCGGCCCGGCGGCGAGTGCGGCGGGCTGCAGGCCTCTTGGACAGGTTGAGAGATAAAAAAATAATAATTCCCGTGCAGTCTCAATGGCGGGGTGCGGGCCGGCCCGGCGGACGAGTGTGGCCGGGGAAGAGGCCTCTTGGCCGGGGTGAATATGTTGGAACACGCGGCGCGCGTAAATAGAAGCGGCTGGAGGTACCGGGGGCGAAGCCCGCCCCGGCCCGGCGGCCGAGTTAAAAAAAATAATAATCCCCGTACAGTCTCAATGGCGGGGTGCGGGCCGGCCCGGCGGCGAGTGCGGCGGGCAGCAGGCCTCTTGGACAGGTTGAGAGATAAAAAAATAATAATTCCCGTGCAGTCTCAATGGCGGGGTGCGGGCCGGGGAATAGGCCTCTTGGCCGGGGTGAATAGTGTTGGAACACGGCCCGCGGAAATAGTAGCGGCTGGAGGTACCGGGGGCGATGCCCGCCCCGGCCCGGCGGCCAAGTTAAAAAAATAAATAATCCCGTTCAGTCTCAATGGCAGGGTGCGGGCCGGCCCGGCGGCGATTGCGGCGGGCAGCAGGCCTCTTGGACAGGTTGAGAGATAAAAAAATAATAATTCCCATGCAGTCTCAATGGCGGGGTGCGGGCCGGGGAATAGGCCTCTTGGCCGGGGTGAATATGTTGGAACGCGGCGCGCGTAAATAGAAGCGGCTGGAGGTACCGGGGGCGAAGCCCGCCCCGGCCCGGCGGCCGAGTTAAAAAAAATAATAATCCCCGTACAGTCTCAATGGCGGGGTGCGGGCCGGCCCGGCGGCGAGTGCGGCGGGCAGCAGGCCTCTTGGACAGGTTGAGAGATAAAAAAATAATAATTCCCGTGCAGTCTCAATGGCGGGGTGCGGGCCGGGGAATAGGCCTCTTGGCCGGGGTGAATAGTGTTGGAACACGGCCCGCGGAAATAGTAGCGGCTGGAGGTACCGGGGGCGATGCCCGCCCCGGCCCGGCGGCCAAGTTAAAAAAATAAATAATCCCGTTCAGTCTCAATGGCAGGGTGCGGACCGGCCCGGCGGCGATTGCGGCGGGCAGCAGGCCTCTTGGACAGGTTGAGAGATAAAAAAATAATAATTCCCATGCAGTCTCAATGGCGGGGTGCGGGCCGGGGAATAGGCCTCTTGGCCGGGGTGAATAGTGTTGGAACACGGCCCGCGGAAATAGTAGCGGCTGGAGGTACCGGGGGCGATGCCCGCCCCGGCCCGGCGGCCAAGTTAAAAAAATAAATAATCCCGTTCAGTCTCAATGGCAGGGTGCGGGCCGGCCCGGCGGCGATTGCGGCGGGCAGCAGGCCTCTTGGACAGGTTGAGGGATAAAAAAATAATAATTCCCATGCAGTCTCAATGGCGGGGTGCGGGCCGGCCCGGCGGCGAGTGCGGCTGGCAGCAGGCCTCTTGGACAGGTTGAGAGATAAAAAAATAATAATTCCCGTGCAGTCTCAATGGCGGGGTGCGGGCCGGGGAATAGGCCTCTTGGCCGGGGTGAATAGTGTTGGAACACGGCCCGCGGAAATAGTAGCGGCTGGAGGTACCGGGGGCGATGCCCGCCCCGGCCCGGCGGCCAAGTTAAAAAAATAAATAATCCCCGTTCAGTCTCAATGGCAGGGTGCGGGCCGGCCCGGCGGCGATTGCGGCGGGCAGCAGGCCTCTTGGACAGGTTGAGAGATAAAAAAATAATAATTCCCATGCAGTCTCAATGGCGGGGTGCGGGCCGGGGAATAGGCCTCTTGGCCGGGGTGAATAGTGTTGGAACACGGCCCGCGGAAATAGTAGCGGCTGGAGGTACCGGGGGCGATGCCCGCCCCGGCCCGGCGGCCGAGTTAAAAAAAATAATAATCCCCGTTCAGTCTCAATGGCGGGGTGCGGGCCGACCCGGCGGCGAGTGCGGCGGGCAGCAGGCCTCTTGGACAGGTTGAGAGATAAAAAAATAATAATTCCCGTTCAGTCTCAATGGCAGGGTGCGGGCCGGCCCGGCGGCAATTGCGGCGGGCAGCAGGCCTCTTGGACAGGTTGAGAGATAAAAAAATAATAATTCCCATGCAGTCTCAATGGCGGGGTGCGGGCCGGGGAATAGGCCTCTTGGCCGGGGTGAATATGTTGGAACGCGGCGCGCGTAAATAGAAGCGGCTGGAGGTACCGGGGGCGAAGCCCGCCCCGGCCCGGAGGCCGAGTTAAAAAAAATAATAATCCCCGTTCAGTCTCAATGGCGGGGTGCGGGCCGACCCGGCGGCGATTGCGGCGGGCAGCAGGCCTCTTGGACAGGTTGACAGATAAAAAAATAATAATTCCCGTGCAGTCTCAATGGCGGGGTGCGGGCCGGGGAATAGGCCTCTTGGCCGGGGTGAATATGTTGGAACGCGGCGCGCGTAAATAGAAGCGGCTGGAGGTACCGGGGGCGATGCCCGCCCTGGCCCGGCGGCCAAGTTAAAAAAATAAATAATCCCGTTCAGTCTCAATGGCAGGGTGCGGGCCGGCCCGGCGGCGATTGCGGCGGGCAGCAGGCCTCTTGGACAGGTTGAGAGATAAAAAAATAATAATTCCCATGCAGTCTCAATGGCGGGGTGCGGGCCGGGGAATAGGCCTCTTGGCCGGGGTGAATATGTTGGAACGCGGCGCGCGTAAATAGAAGCGGCTGGAGGTACCGGGGGCGATGCCCGCCCTGGCCCGGCGGCCAAGTTAAAAAAATAAATAATCCCCTTCAGTCTCATGGCAGGGTGCGGGCCGGCCCGGCGGCGAGTGCGGCGGGCAGCAGGCCTCTTGGACAGGTTGAGAGATAAAAAAAATAATAATTCCCGTTCAGTCTCAAAGGCGGGGTGCGGGCCGGCCCGGCGGCGAGTGCGGCGGGCAGCAGGCCTCTTGGACAGGTTGAGAGATAAAAAAATAATAATTCCCGTGCAGTCTCAATGGCGGGGTGCGGGCCGGGGAATAGGCCTCTTGGCCGGGGTGAATAGTGTTGGAACACGGCCCGCGGAAATAGTAGCGGCTGGAGGTACCGGGGGCGATGCCCGCCCCGGCCCGGCGGCCAAGTTAAAAAAATAAATAATCCCCGTTCAGTCTCAATGGCAGGGTGCGGGCCGGCCCGGCGGCGATTGCGGCGGGCAGCAGGCCTCTTGGACAGGTTGAGAGATAAAAAAATAATAATTCCCGTGCAGTCTCAATGGCGGGGTGCGGGCCGGGGAATAGGCCTCTTGGCCGGGGTGAATAGTGTTGGAACACGGCCCGCGGAAATAGTAGCGGCTGGAGGTACCGGGGGCGATGCCCGCCCCGGGCCGGCGGCCAAGTTAAAAAAATAAATAATCCCCGTTCAGTCTCAATGGCAGGGTGCGGGCCGGCCCGGCGGCGATTGCGGCGGGCAGCAGGCCTCTTGGACAGGTTGAGAGATAAAAAAATAATAATTCCCATGCAGTCTCAATGGCGGGGTGCGGGCCGGGGAATAGGCCTCTTGGCCGGGGTGAATAGTGTTGGAACACGGCCCGCGGAAATAGTAGCGGCTGGAGGTACCGGGGGCGATGCCCGCCCCGGCCCGGCGGCCAAGTTAAAAAAATAAATAATCCCGTTCAGTCTCAATGGCAGGGTGCGGGCCGGCCCGGCGGCGATTGCGGCGGGCAGCAGGCCTCTTGGACAGGTTGAGAGATAAAAAAATAATAATTCCCATGCAGTCTCAATGGTGGGGTGCGGGCCGGCCCGGCGGCGAGTGCGGCGGGCAGCAGGCCTCTTGGACAGGTTGAGAGATAAAAAAATAATAATTCCCGTGCAGTCTCAATGGCGGGGTGCGGGCCGGGGAATAGGCCTCTTGGCCGGGGTGAATATGTTGGAACGCGGCGCGCGTAAATAGAAGCGGCTGGAGGTACCGGGGGCGATGCCCGCCCCGGCCCGGCGGCCAAGTTAAAAAAATAAATAATCCCGTTCAGTCTCAATGGCAGGGTGCGGGCCGGCCCGGCGGCGATTGCGGCGGGCAGCAGGCCTCTTGGACAGGTTGAGAGATAAAAAAATAATAATTCCCATGCAGTCTCAATGGCGGGGTGCGGGCCGGGGAATAGGCCTCTTGGCCGGGGTGAATAGTGTTGGAACACGGCCCGCGGAAATAGTAACGGCTGGAGGTACCGGGGGCGATGCCCGCACCGGCCCGGCGGCCAAGTTAAAAAAATAAATAATCCCCGTTCAGTCTCAATGGCAGGGTGCGGGCCGGCCCGGCGGCGATTGCGGCGGGCAGCAGGCCTCTTGGACAGGTTGAGAGATATAAAAATAATAATTCCCGTGCAGTCTCAATGGCGGGGTGCGGGCCGGCCCGGCGGACGAGTGTGGCCGGGGAAGAGGCCTCTTGGCCGGGGTGAATATGTTGGAACGCGGCGCGCGTAAATAGAAGCGGCTGGAGGTACCGGGGGCGAAGCCCGCCCCGGCCCGGAGGCCGAGTTAAAAAAAATAATAATCCCCGTTCAGTCTCAATGGCGGGGTGCGGGCCGGCCCGGCGGCGAGTGCGGCGGGCTGCAGGCCTCTTGGACAGGTTGAGAGATAAAAAAATAATAATTCCCGTGCAGTCTCAATGGCGGGGTGCGGGCCGGCCCGGCGGACGAGTGTGGCCGGGGAAGAGGCCTCTTGGCCGGGGTGAATATGTTGGAACGCGCGGCGCGCGTAAATAGAAGCGGCTGGAGGTACCGGGGGCGAAGCCCGCCCCGGCCCGGCGGCCGAGTTAAAAAAAATAATAATCCCCGTACAGTCTCAATGGCGGGGTGCGGGCCGGCCCGGCGGCGAGTGCGGCGGGCAGCAGGCCTCTTGGACAGGTTGAGAGATAAAAAAATAATAATTCCCGTGCAGTCTCAATGGCGGGGTGCGGGCCGGGGAATAGGCCTCTTGGCCGGGGTGAATAGTGTTGGAACACGGCCCGCGGAAATAGTAGCGGCTGGAGGTACCGGGGGCGATGCCCGCCCCAGCCCGGCGGCCAAGTTAAAAAAATAAATAATCCCGTTCAGTCTCAATGGCAGGGTGCGGGCCGGCCCGGCGGCGATTGCGGCGGGCAGCAGGCCTCTTGGACAGGTTGAGAGATAAAAAAATAATAATTCCCATGCAGTCTCAATGGCGGGGTGCGGGCCGGGGAATAGGCCTCTTGGCCGGGGTGAATATGTTGGAACGCGGCGCGCGTAAATAGAAGCGGCTGGAGGTACCGGGGGCGAAGCCCGCCCCGGCCCGGCGGCCGAGTTAAAAAAAATAATAATCCCCGTACAGTCTCAATGGCGGGGTGCGGGCCGGCCCGGCGGCGAGTGCGGCGGGCAGCAGGCCTCTTGGACAGGTTGAGAGATAAAAAAATAATAATTCCCGTGCAGTCTCAATGGCGGGGTGCGGGCCGGGGAATAGGCCTCTTGGCCGGGGTGAATAGTGTTGGAACACGGCCCGCGGAAATAGTAGCGGCTGGAGGTACCGGGGGCGATGCCCGCCCCGGCCCGGCGGCCAAGTTAAAAAAATAAATAATCCCGTTCAGTCTCAATGGCAGGGTGCGGGCCGGCCCGGCGGCGATTGCGGCGGGCAGCAGGCCTCTTGGACAGGTTGAGAGATAAAAAAATAATAATTCCCATGCAGTCTCAATGGCGGGGTGCGGGCCGGGGAATAGGCCTCTTGGCCGGGGTGAATATGTTGGAACGCGGCGCGCGTAAATAGAAGCGGCTGGAGGTACCGGGGGCGAAGCCCGCCCCGGCCCGGAGGCCGAGTTAAAAAAAATAATAATCCCCGTTCAGTCTCAATGTCGGGGTGCGGGCCGGCCCGGCGGCGAGTGCGGCGGGCAGCAGGCCTCTTGGACAGGTTGAGAGATAAAAAAATAATAATTCCCGTGCAGTCTCAATGGCGGGGTGCGGGCCGGGGAATAGGCCTCTTGGCCGGGGTGAATAGTGTTGGAACACGGCCCGCGGAAATAGTAGCGGCTGGAGGTACCGGGGGCGATGCCCGCCCCGGCCCGGCGGCCAAGTTAAAAAAATAAATAATCCCCGTTCAGTCTCAATGGCAGGGTGCGGGCCGGCCCGGCGGCGATTGCGGCGGGCAGCAGGCCTCTTGGACAGGTTGAGAGATAAAAAAATAATAATTCCCATGCAGTCTCAATGGCGGGGTGCGGGCCGGGGAATAGGCCTCTTGGCCGGGGTGAATAGTGTTGGAACACGGCCCGCGGAAATAGTAGCGGCTGGAGGTACCGGGGGCGATGCCCGTCCTGGGCCGGCGGCCAAGTTAAAAGAATAAATAATCCCCGTTCAGTCTCAATGGCAGGGTGCGGGCCGGCCCGGCGGCGATTGCGGCGGGCAGCAGGCCTCTTGGACAGGTTGAGAGATAAAAAAATAATAATTCCCGTGCAGTCTCAATGGCGGGGTGCGGGCCGGCCCGGCGGACGAGTGTGGCCGGGGAAGAGGCCTCTTTGCCGGGGTGAATATGTTGGAATGCGGCGCGCGTAAATAGAAGCGGCTGGAGGTACCGGGGGTGAAGCCCGCCCCGGCCCGGAGGCCGTGTTAAAAAAAATAATAATCCCCGTTCAGTCTCAATGGCGGGGTGCGGGCCGGCCCGGCGGCGAGTGCGGCGGGCAGCAGGCCTCTTGGACAGGTTGAGAGATAAAAAAATAATAATTCCCGTGCAGTCTCAATGGCGGGGTGCGGGCCGGGGAATAGGCCTCTTGGCCGGGGTGAATAGTGTTGGAACACGGCCCGCGGAAATAGTAGCGGCTGGAGGTACCGGGGGCGATGCCCGCCCCGGCCCGGCGGCCAAGTTGAAAAAATAAATAATCCCCGTTCAGTCTCAATGGCAGGGTGCGGGCCGGCCCGGCGGCGATTGCGGCGGGCAGCAGGCCTCTTGGACAGGTTGAGAGATAAAAAAATAATAATTCCCATGCAGTCTCAATGGCGGGGTGCGGGCCGGGGAATAGGCCTCTTGGCCGGGGTGAATAGTGTTGGAACACGGCCCGCGGAAATAGTAACGGCTGGAGGTACCGGGGGCGATGCCCGCCCCGGGCCGGCGGCCAAGTTAAAAAAATAAATAATCCCCGTTCAGTCTCAATGGCAGGGTGCGGGCCGGCCCGGCGGCGATTGCGGCGGGCAGCAGGCCTCTTGGACAGGTTGAGAGATATAAAAATAATAATTCCCGTGCAGTCTCAACGGCGGGGTGCGGGCCGGCCCGGCGGACGAGTGTGGCCGGGGAATAGGCCTCTTGGCCGGGGTGAATATGTTGGAACGCGGCGCGCGTAAATAGAAGCGGCTGGAGGTACCGGGGGCGAAGCCCGCCCCGGCCCGGAGGCCGAGTTAAAAAAAATAATAATCCCCGTTCAGTCTCAATGGCGGGGTGCGGGCCGGCCCGGCGGCGAGTGCGGCGGGCAGCAGGCCTCTTGGACAGGTTGAGAGATAAAAAAATTATAATTCCCGTGCAGTCTCAATGGCGGGGTGCGGGCCGGGGAATAGGCCTCTTGGCCGGGGTGAATAGTGTTGGAACACGGCCCGCGGAAATAGTAGCGGCTGGAGGTACCGGGGGCGATGCCCGCCCCGGCCCGGCGGCCAAGTTAAAAAAATAAATAATCCCCGTTCAGTCTCAATGGCAGGGTGCGGGCCGGCCCGGCGGCGATTGCGGCGGGCAGCAGGCCTCTTGGACAGGTTGAGAGATAAAAAAATAATAATTCCCATGCAGTCTCAATGGCGGGGTGCGGGCCGGGGAATAGGCCTCTTGGCCGGGGTGAATAGTGTTGGAACACGGCCCGCGGAAATAGTAGCGGCTGGAGGTACCGGGGGCGATGCCCGCCCCGGGCCGGCGGCCAGGTTAAAAAAATAAATAATCCCCGTTCAGTCTCAATGGCAGGGTGCGGGCCGGCCCGGCGGCGAGTGCGGCGGGCAGCAGGACTCTTGGACAGGGTGAGAGATAAAAAAATAATAATTCCCGTTCAGTCTCAATGGCAGGGTGCGGGCCGGCCCGGCGGCAATTGCGGCGGGCAGCAGGCCTCTTGGACAGGTTGAGAGATAAAAAAATAATAATTCCCATGCAGTCTCAATGGCGGGGTGCGGGCCGGGGAATAGGCCTCTTGGCCGGGGTGAATATGTTGGAACGCGGCGCGCGTAAATAGAAGCGGCTGGAGGTACCGGGGGCGAAGCCCGCCCCGGCCCGGAGGCCGAGTTAAAAAAAATAATAATCCCCGTTCAGTCTCAATGGCGGGGTGCGGGCCGGCCCGGCGGCGAGTGCGGCGGGCAGCAGGCCTCTTGGACAGGTTGAGAGATAAAAAAATAATAATTCCCATGCAGTCTCAATGGCGGGGTGCGGGCCGGGGAATAGGCCTCTTGGCCGGGGTGAATAGTGTTGGAACACGGCCCGCGGAAATAGTAACGGCTGGAGGTACCGGGGGCGATGCCCGCCCCGGCCCGGCGGCCAAGTTAAAAAAATAAATAATCCCCGTTCAGTCTCAATGGCAGGGTGCGGGCCGGCCCGGCGGCGATTGCGGCGGGCAGCAGGCCTCTTGGACAGGTTGAGAGATAAAAAAATAATAATTCCCATGCAGTCTCAATGGCGGGGTGCGGGCCGGGGAATAGGCCTCTTGGCCGGGGTGAATATGTTGGAACGCGGCGCGCGTAAATAGAAGCGGCTGGAGGTACCGGGGGCGAAGCCCGCCCCGGCCCGGAGGCCGAGTTAAAAAAAATAATAATCCCCGTTCAGTCTCAATGGCGGGGTGCGGGCCGGCCCGGCGGCGAGTGCGGCGGGCAGCAGGCCTCTTGGACAGGTTGAGAGATAAAAAAATAATAATTCCCATGCAGTCTCAATGGCGGGGTGCGGGCCGGGGAATAGGCCTCTTGGCCGGGGTGAATAGTGTTGGAACACGGCCCGCGGAAATAGTAGCGGCTGGAGGTACCGGGGGCGATGCCCGCCCCGGCCCGGCGGCCAAGTTAAAAAAATAAATAATTCCCGTTCAGTCTCAATGGCGGGGTGCGGGCCGGCCCGGCGGCAATTGCGGCGGGCAGCAGGCCTCTTGGACAGGTTGAGAGATAAAAAAATAATAATTCCCATGCAGTCTCAATGGCGGGGTGCGGGACGGGGAATAGGCCTCTTGGCCGGGGTGAATGTGTTGGAACGCGGCACGCGTAAATAGAAGCGGCTGGAGGTACCGGGGGCGAAGCCCGCCCCGGCCCGGAGGCCGAGTTAAAAAAAATAATAATCCCCGTTCAGTCTCAATGGCGGGGTGCGGGCCGGCCCGGCGGCGAGTGCGGCGGGCAGCAGGCCTCTTGGACAGGTTGAGAGATAAAAAAATAATAATTCCCGTGCAGTCTCAATGGCGGGGTGCGGGCCGGGGAATAGGCCTCTTGGCCGGGGTGAATATGTTGGAACGCGGTGCGCGTAAATAGAAGCGGCTGGAGGTACCGGGGGCGAAGCCCGCCCCGGCCCGGAGGCCGAGTTAAAAAAAATAATAATCCCCGTTCAGTCTCAATGGCGGGGTGCGGGCCGGCGCGGCGGCGAGTGCGGCGGGCAGCAGGCCTCTTGGACAGGTTGAGAGATAAAAAAATAATAATTCCCGTGCAGTCTCAATGGCGGGGTGCGGGCCGGGGAATAGGCCTCTTGGCCGGGGTGAATATGTTGGAACGCGGCGCGTGTAAATAGAAGCGGCTGGAGGTACCGGGGGCGAAGCCCGCCCCGGCCCGGAGGCCGAGTTAAAAAAAATAATAATCCCCGTTCAGTCTCAATGGCGGGGTGCGGGCCGGCCCGGCGGCGAGTGCGGCGGGCAGCAGGCCTCTTGGACAGGTTGAGAGATAAAAAAATAATAATTCCCGTGCAGTCTCAATGGCGGGGTGCGGGCCGGGGAATAGGCCTCTTGGCCGGGGTGAATATGTTGGAACGCGGCGCGTGTAAATAGAAGCGGCTGGAGGTACCGGGGGCGAAGCCCGCCCCGGCCCGGAGGCCGAGTTAAAAAAAATAATAATCCCCGTTCAGTCTCAATGGCGGGGTGCGGGCCGGCCCGGCGGCGAGTGCGGCGGGCAGCAGGCCTCTTGGACAGGTTGAGAGATAAAAAAATAATAATTCCCGTGCAGTCTCAATGGCGGGGTGCGGGCCGGGGAATAGGCCTCTTGGCCGGGGTGAATAGTGTTGGAACACGGCCCGCGGAAATAGTAGCGGCTGGAGGTACCGGGGGCGATGCCCGCCCCGGCCCGGCGGCCAAGTTAAAAAAATAAATAATCCCGTTCAGTCTCAATGGCAGGGTGCGGGCCGGCCCGGCGGCGATTGCGGCGGGCAGCAGGCCTCTTGGACAGGTTGAGAGATAAAAAAATAATAATTCCCATGCAGTCTCAATGGCGGGGTGCGGGCCGGGGAATAGGCCTCTTGGCCGGGGTGAATAGTGTTGGAACACGGCCCGCGGAAATAGTAACGGCTGGAGGTACCGGGGGCGATGCCCGCCCCGGCCCGGCGGCCAAGTTAAAAAAATAAATAATCCCCGTTCAGTCTCAATTGCAGGGTGCGGGCCTGCCCGGCGGCGATTGCGGCGGGCAGCAGGCCTCTTGGACAGGTTGAGAGATATAAAAATAATAATTCCCGTGCAGTCTCAATGGCGGGGTGCGGGCCGGCCCGGCGGACGAGTGTGGCCGGGGAAGAGGCCTCTTGGCCGGGGTGAATATGTTGGAACGCGGCGCGCGTAAATAGAAGCGGCTGGAGGTACCGGGGGCGAAGCCCGCCCCGGCCCGGAGGCCGAGTTAAAAAAAAAAATAATCCCCGTTCAGTCTCAATGGCGGGGTGCGGGCCGGCCCGGCGGCGAGTGCGGCGGGCTGCAGGCCTCTTGGACAGGTTGAGAGATAAAAAAATAATAATTCCCGTGCAGTCTCAATGGCGGGGTGCGGGCCGGCCCGGCGGACGAGTGTGGCCGGGGAAGAGGCCTCTTGGCCGGGGTGAATATGTTGGAACGCGGCGCGCGTAAATAGAAGCGGCTGGAGGTACCGGGGGCGAAGCCCGCCCCGGCCCGGCGGCCGAGTTAAAAAAAAAAATAATCCCCGTACAGTCTCAATGGCGGGGTGCGGGCCGGCCCGGCGTCGAGTGCGGCGGGCAGCAGGCCTCTTGGACAGGTTGAGAGATAAAAAAATAATAATTCCCGTGCAGTCTCAATGGCGGGGTGCGGGCCGGGGAATAGGCCTCTTGGCCGGGGTGAATAGTGTTGGAACACGGCCCGCGGAAATAGTAGCGGCTGGAGGTACCGGGGGCGATGCCCGCCCCGGCCCGGCGGCCAAGTTAAAAAAATAAATAATTCCCGTTCAGTCTCAATTGCAGGGTGCGGGCCGGCCCGGCGGCGATTGCGGCGGGCAGCAGGCCTCTTGGACAGGTTGAGAGATAAAAAAATAATAATTCCCATGCAGTCTCAATGGCGGGGTGCGGGCCGGGGAATAGGCCTCTTGGCCGGGGTGAATATGTTGGAACGCGGCGCGCGTAAATAGAAGCGGCTGGAGGTACCGGGGGCGAAGCCCGCCCCGGCCCGGAGGCCGAGTTAAAAAAAATAATAATCCCCGTTCAGTCTCAATGTCGGGGTGCGGGCCGGCCCGGCGGCGAGTGCGGCGGGCAGCAGGCCTCTTGGACAGGTTGAGAGATAAAAAAATAATAATTCCCGTGCAGTCTCAATGGCGGGGTGCGGGCCGGGGAATAGGCCTCTTGGCCGGGGTGAATAGTGTTGGAACACGGCCCGCGGAAATAGTAGCGGCTGGAGGTACCGGGGGCGATGCCCGCCCCGGCCCGGCGGCCAAGTTAAAAAAATAAATAATCCCCGTTCAGTCTCAATGGCAGGGTGCGGGCCGGCCCGGCGGCGATTGCGGCGGGCAGCAGGCCTCTTGGACAGGTTGAGAGATAAAAAAATAATAATTCCCATGCAGTCTCAATGGCGGGGTGCGGGCCGGGGAATAGGCCTCTTGGCCGGGGTGAATAGTGTTGGAACACGGCCCGCGGAAATAGTAGCGGCTGGAGGTACCGGGGGCGATGCCCGTCCTGGGCCGGCGGCCAAGTTAAAAGAATAAATAATCCCCGTTCAGTCTCAATGGCAGGGTGCGGGCCGGCCCGGCGGCGATTGCGGCGGGCAGCAGGCCTCTTGGACAGGTTGAGAGATAAAAAAATAATAATTCCCGTGCAGTCTCAATGGCGGGGTGCGGGCCGGCCCGGCGGACGAGTGTGGCCGGGGAAGAGGCCTCTTTGCCGGGGTGAATATGTTGGAACGCGGCGCGCGTAAATAGAAGCGGCTGGAGGTACCGGGGGCGAAGCCCGCCCCGGCCCGGAGGCCGAGTTAAAAAAAATAATAATCCCCGTTCAGTCTCAATGGCGGGGTGCGGGCCGGCCCGGCGGCGAGTGCGGCGGGCAGCAGGCCTCTTGGACAGGTTGAGAGATAAAAAAATAATAATTCCCGTGCAGTCTCAATGGCGGGGTGCGGGCCGGGGAATAGGCCTCTTGGCCGGGGTGAATAGTGTTGGAACACGGCCCGCGGAAATAGTAGCGGCTGGAGGTACCGGGGGCGATGCCCGCCCCGGCCCGGCGGCCAAGTTGAAAAAATAAATAATCCCCGTTCAGTCTCAATGGCAGGGTGCGGGCCGGCCCGGCGGCGATTGCGGCGGGCAGCAGGCCTCTTGGACAGGTTGAGAGATAAAAAAATAATAATTCCCATGCAGTCTCAATGGCGGGGTGCGGGCCGGGGAATAGGCCTCTTGGCCGGGGTGAATAGTGTTGGAACACGGCCCGCGGAAATAGTAACGGCTGGAGGTACCGGGGGCGATGCCCGCCCCGGGCCGGCGGCCAAGTTAAAAAAATAAATAATCCCCGTTCAGTCTCAATGGCAGGGTGCGGGCCGGCCCGGCGGCGATTGCGGCGGGCAGCAGGCCTCTTGGACAGGTTGAGAGATAAAAAAATAATAATTCCCATGCAGTCTCAATGGCGGGGTGCGGGCCGGGGAATAGGCCTCTTGGCCGGGGTGAATATGTTGGAACGCGGCGCGCGTAAATAGAAGCGGCTGGAGGTACCGGGGGCGAAGCCCGCCCCGGCCCGGAGGCCGAGTTAAAAAAAATAATAATCCCCGTTCAGTCTCAATGGCGGGGTGCGGGCCGGCCCGGCGGCGAGTGCGGCGGGCAGCAGGCCTCTTGGACAGGTTGAGAGATAAAAAAATAATAATTCCCATGCAGTCTCAATGGCGGGGTGCGGGCCGGGGAATAGGCCTCTTGGCCGGGGTGAATAGTGTTAGAACACGGCCCGCGGAAATAGTAGCGGCTGGAGGTACCGGGGGCGATGCCCGCCCCGGCCCGGCGGCCAAGTTAAAAAAATAAATAATTCCCGTTCAGTCTCAATGGCGGGGTGCGGGCCGGCCCGGCGGCAATTGCGGCGGGCAGCAGGCCTCTTGGACAGGTTGAGAGATAAAAAAATAATAATTCCCATGCAGTCTCAATGGCGGGGTGCAGGACGGGGAATAGGCCTCTTGGCCGGGGTGAATGTGTTGGAACGCGGCACGCGTAAATAGAAGCGGCTGGAGGTACCGGGGGCGAAGCCCGCCCCGGCCCGGAGGCCGAGTTAAAAAAAATAATAATCCCCGTTCAGTCTCAATGGCGGGGTGCGGGCCGGCCCGGCGGCGAGTGCGGCGGGCAGCAGGCCTCTTGGACAGGTTGAGAGATAAAAAAATAATAATTCCCGTGCAGTCTCAATGGCGGGGTGCGGGCCGGGGAATAGGCCTCTTGGCCGGGGTGAATATGTTGGAACGCGGTGCGCGTAAATAGAAGCGGCTGGAGGTACCGGGGGCGAAGCCCGCCCCGGCCCGGAGGCCGAGTTAAAAAAAATAATAATCCCCGTTCAGTCTCAATGGCGGGGTGCGGGCCGGCGCGGCGGCGAGTGCGGCGGGCAGCAGGCCTCTTGGACAGGTTGAGAGATAAAAAAATAATAATTCCCGTGCAGTCTCAATGGCGGGGTGCGGGCCGGGGAATAGGCCTCTTGGCCGGGGTGAATATGTTGGAACGCGGCGCGTGTAAATAGAAGCGGCTGGAGGTACCGGGGGCGAAGCCCGCCCCGGCCCGGAGGCCGAGTTAAAAAAAATAATAATCCCCGTTCAGTCTCAATGGCGGGGTGCGGGCCGGCCCGGCGGCGAGTGCGGCGGGCAGCAGGCCTCTTGGACAGGTTGAGAGATAAAAAAATAATAATTCCCGTGCAGTCTCAATGGCGGGGTGCGGGCCGGGGAATAGGCCTCTTGGCCGGGGTGAATATGTTGGAACGCGGCGCGTGTAAATAGAAGCGGCTGGAGGTACCGGGGGCGAAGCCCGCCCCGGCCCGGAGGCCGAGTTAAAAAAAATAATAATCCCCGTTCAGTCTCAATGGCGGGGTGCGGGCCGGCCCGGCGGCGAGTGCGGCGGGCAGCAGGCCTCTTGGACAGGTTGAGAGATAAAAAAATAATAATTCCCGTGCAGTCTCAATGGCGGGGTGCGGGCCGGGGAATAGGCCTCTTGGCCGGGGTGAATAGTGTTGGAACACGGCCCGCGGAAATAGAAGCGGCTGGAGGTACCGGGGGCGAAGCCCGCCCCGGCCCGGAGGCCGAGTTAAAAAAAATAATAATCCCCGTTCAGTCTCAATGTCGGGGTGCGGGCCGGCCCGGCGGCGAGTGCGGCGGGCAGCAGGCCTCTTGGACAGGTTGAGAGATAAAAAAATAATAATTCCCGTGCAGTCTCAATGGCGGGGTGCGGGCCGGGGAATAGGCCTCTTGGCCGGGGTGAATAGTGTTGGAACACGGCCCGCGGAAATAGTAGCGGCTGGAGGTACCGGGGGCGATGCCCGCCCCGGCCCGGCGGCCAAGTTAAAAAAATAAATAATCCCCGTTCAGTCTCAATGGCAGGGTGCGGGCCGGCCCGGCGGCGATTGCGGCGGGCAGCAGGCCTCTTGGACAGGTTGAGAGATAAAAAAATAATAATTCCCATGCAGTCTCAATGGCGGGGTGCGGGCCGGGGAATAGGCCTCTTGGCCGGGGTGAATAGTGTTGGAACACGGCCCGCGGAAATAGTAGCGGCTGGAGGTACCGGGGGCGATGCCCGTCCTGGGCCGGCGGCCAAGTTAAAAGAATAAATAATCCCCGTTCAGTCTCAATGGCAGGGTGCGGGCCGGCCCGGCGGCGATTGCGGCGGGCAGCAGGCCTCTTGGACAGGTTGAGAGATAAAAAAATAATAATTCCCGTGCAGTCTCAATGGCGGGGTGCGGGCCGGCCCGGCGGACGAGTGTGGCCGGGGAAGAGGCCTCTTTGCCGGGGTGAATATGTTGGAACGCGGCGCGCGTAAATAGAAGCGGCTGGAGGTACCGGGGGCGAAGCCCGCCCCGGCCCGGAGGCCGAGTTAAAAAAAATAATAATCCCCGTTCAGTCTCAATGGCGGGGTGCGGGCCGGCCCGGCGGCGAGTGCGGCGGGCAGCAGGCCTCTTGGACAGGTTGAGAGATAAAAAAATAATAATTCCCGTGCAGTCTCAATGGCGGGGTGCGGGCCGGGGAATAGGCCTCTTGGCCGGGGTGAATAGTGTTGGAACACGGCCCGCGGAAATAGTAGCGGCTGGAGGTACCGGGGGCGATGCCCGCCCCGGCCCGGCGGCCAAGTTGAAAAAATAAATAATCCCCGTTCAGTCTCAATGGCAGGGTGCGGGCCGGCCCGGCGGCGATTGCGGCGGGCAGCAGGCCTCTTGGACAGGTTGAGAGATAAAAAAATAATAATTCCCATGCAGTCTCAATGGCGGGGTGCGGGCCGGGGAATAGGCCTCTTGGCCGGGGTGAATAGTGTTGGAACACGGCCCGCGGAAATAGTAACGGCTGGAGGTACCGGGGGCGATGCCCGCCCCGGGCCGGCGGCCAAGTTAAAAAAATAAATAATCCCCGTTCAGTCTCAATGGCAGGGTGCGGGCCGGCCCGGCGGCGATTGCGGCGGGCAGCAGGCCTCTTGGACAGGTTGAGAGATAAAAAAATAATAATTCCCATGCAGTCTCAATGGCGGGGTGCGGGCCGGGGAATAGGCCTCTTGGCCGGGGTGAATATGTTGGAACGCGGCGCGCGTAAATAGAAGCGGCTGGAGGTACCGGGGGCGAAGCCCGCCCCGGCCCGGAGGCCGAGTTAAAAAAAATAATAATCCCCGTTCAGTCTCAATGGCGGGGTGCGGGCCGGCCCGGCGGCGAGTGCGGCGGGCAGCAGGCCTCTTGGACAGGTTGAGAGATAAAAAAATAATAATTCCCATGCAGTCTCAATGGCGGGGTGCGGGCCGGGGAATAGGCCTCTTGGCCGGGGTGAATAGTGTTAGAACACGGCCCGCGGAAATAGTAGCGGCTGGAGGTACCGGGGGCGATGCCCGCCCCGGCCCGGCGGCCAAGTTAAAAAAATAAATAATTCCCGTTCAGTCTCAATGGCGGGGTGCGGGCCGGCCCGGCGGCAATTGCGGCGGGCAGCAGGCCTCTTGGACAGGTTGAGAGATAAAAAAATAATAATTCCCATGCAGTCTCAATGGCGGGGTGCGGGACGGGGAATAGGCCTCTTGGCCGGGGTGAATGTGTTGGAACGCGGCACGCGTAAATAGAAGCGGCTGGAGGTACCGGGGGCGAAGCCCGCCCCGGCCCGGAGGCCGAGTTAAAAAAAATAATAATCCCCGTTCAGTCTCAATGGCGGGGTGCGGGCCGGCCCGGCGGCGAGTGCGGCGGGCAGCAGGCCTCTTGGACAGGTTGAGAGATAAAAAAATAATAATTCCCGTGCAGTCTCAATGGCGGGGTGCGGGCCGGGGAATAGGCCTCTTGGCCGGGGTGAATATGTTGGAACGCGGTGCGCGTAAATAGAAGCGGCTGGAGGTACCGGGGGCGAAGCCCGCCCCGGCCCGGAGGCCGAGTTAAAAAAAATAATAATCCCCGTTCAGTCTCAATGGCGGGGTGCGGGCCGGCGCGGCGGCGAGTGCGGCGGGCAGCAGGCCTCTTGGACAGGTTGAGAGATAAAAAAATAATAATTCCCGTGCAGTCTCAATGGCGGGGTGCGGGCCGGGGAATAGGCCTCTTGGCCGGGGTGAATATGTTGGAACGCGGCGCGTGTAAATAGAAGCGGCTGGAGGTACCGGGGGCGAAGCCCGCCCCGGCCCGGAGGCCGAGTTAAAAAAAATAATAATCCCCGTTCAGTCTCAATGGCGGGGTGCGGGCCGGCCCGGCGGCGAGTGCGGCGGGCAGCAGGCCTCTTGGACAGGTTGAGAGATAAAAAAATAATAATTCCCGTGCAGTCTCAATGGCGGGGTGCGGGCCGGGGAATAGGCCTCTTGGCCGGGGTGAATATGTTGGAACGCGGCGCGTGTAAATAGAAGCGGCTGGAGGTACCGGGGGCGAAGCCCGCCCCGGCCCGGAGGCCGAGTTAAAAAAAATAATAATCCCCGTTCAGTCTCAATGGCGGGGTGCGGGCCGGCCCGGCGGCGAGTGCGGCGGGCAGCAGGCCTCTTGGACAGGTTGAGAGATAAAAAAATAATAATTCCCGTGCAGTCTCAATGGCGGGGTGCGGGCCGGGGAATAGGCCTCTTGGCCGGGGTGAATAGTGTTGGAACACGGCCCGCGGAAATAGTAGCGGCTGGAGGTACCGGGGGCGATGCCCGCCCCGGCCCGGCGGCCAAGTTAAAAAAATAAATAATCCCGTTCAGTCTCAATGGCAGGGTGCGGGCCGGCCCGGCGGCGATTGCGGCGGGCAGCAGGCCTCTTGGACAGGTTGAGAGATAAAAAAATAATAATTCCCATGCAGTCTCAATGGCGGGGTGCGGGCCGGGGAATAGGCCTCTTGGCCGGGGTGAATAGTGTTGGAACACGGCCCGCGGAAATAGTAACGGCTGGAGGTACCGGGGGCGATGCCCGCCCCGGCCCGGCGGCCAAGTTAAAAAAATAAATAATCCCCGTTCAGTCTCAATTGCAGGGTGCGGGCCTGCCCGGCGGCGATTGCGGCGGGCAGCAGGCCTCTTGGACAGGTTGAGAGATATAAAAATAATAATTCCCGTGCAGTCTCAATGGCGGGGTGCGGGCCGGCCCGGCGGACGAGTGTGGCCGGGGAAGAGGCCTCTTGGCCGGGGTGAATATGTTGGAACGCGGCGCGCGTAAATAGAAGCGGCTGGAGGTACCGGGGGCGAAGCCCGCCCCGGCCCGGAGGCCGAGTTAAAAAAAAAAAAAATCCCCGTTCAGTCTCAATGGCGGGGTGCGGGCCGGCCCGGCGGCGAGTGCGGCGGGCTGCAGGCCTCTTGGACAGGTTGAGAGATAAAAAAATAATAATTCCCGTGCAGTCTCAATGGCGGGGTGCGGGCCGGCCCGGCGGACGAGTGTGGCCGGGGAAGAGGCCTCTTGGCCGGGGTGAATATGTTGGAACGCGGCGCGCGTAAATAGAAGCGGCTGGAGGTACCGGGGGCGAAGCCCGCCCCGGCCCGGCGGCCGAGTTAAAAAAAAAAATAATCCCCGTACAGTCTCAATGGCGGGGTGCGGGCCGGCCCGGCGTCGAGTGCGGCGGGCAGCAGGCCTCTTGGACAGGTTGAGAGATAAAAAAATAATAATTCCCGTGCAGTCTCAATGGCGGGGTGCGGGCCGGGGAATAGGCCTCTTGGCCGGGGTGAATAGTGTTGGAACACGGCCCGCGGAAATAGTAGCGGCTGGAGGTACCGGGGGCGATGCCCGCCCCGGCCCGGCGGCCAAGTTAAAAAAATAAATAATTCCCGTTCAGTCTCAATTGCAGGGTGCGGGCCGGCCCGGCGGCGATTGCGGCGGGCAGCAGGCCTCTTGGACAGGTTGAGAGATAAAAAAATAATAATTCCCATGCAGTCTCAATGGCGGGGTGCGGGCCGGGGAATAGGCCTCTTGGCCGGGGTGAATATGTTGGAACGCGGCGCGCGTAAATAGAAGCGGCTGGAGGTACCGGGGGCGAAGCCCGCCCCGGCCCGGAGGCCGAGTTAAAAAAAATAATAATCCCCGTTCAGTCTCAATGTCGGGGTGCGGGCCGGCCCGGCGGCGAGTGCGGCGGGCAGCAGGCCTCTTGGACAGGTTGAGAGATAAAAAAATAATAATTCCCGTGCAGTCTCAATGGCGGGGTGCGGGCCGGGGAATAGGCCTCTTGGCCGGGGTGAATAGTGTTGGAACACGGCCCGCGGAAATAGTAGCGGCTGGAGGTACCGGGGGCGATGCCCGCCCCGGCCCGGCGGCCAAGTTAAAAAAATAAATAATCCCCGTTCAGTCTCAATGGCAGGGTGCGGGCCGGCCCGGCGGCGATTGCGGCGGGCAGCAGGCCTCTTGGACAGGTTGAGAGATAAAAAAATAATAATTCCCATGCAGTCTCAATGGCGGGGTGCGGGCCGGGGAATAGGCCTCTTGGCCGGGGTGAATAGTGTTGGAACACGGCCCGCGGAAATAGTAGCGGCTGGAGGTACCGGGGGCGATGCCCGTCCTGGGCCGGCGGCCAAGTTAAAAGAATAAATAATCCCCGTTCAGTCTCAATGGCAGGGTGCGGGCCGGCCCGGCGGCGATTGCGGCGGGCAGCAGGCCTCTTGGACAGGTTGAGAGATAAAAAAATAATAATTCCCGTGCAGTCTCAATGGCGGGGTGCGGGCCGGCCCGGCGGACGAGTGTGGCCGGGGAAGAGGCCTCTTTGCCGGGGTGAATATGTTGGAACGCGGCGCGCGTAAATAGAAGCGGCTGGAGGTACCGGGGGCGAAGCCCGCCCCGGCCCGGAGGCCGAGTTAAAAAAAATAATAATCCCCGTTCAGTCTCAATGGCGGGGTGCGGGCCGGCCCGGCGGCGAGTGCGGCGGGCAGCAGGCCTCTTGGACAGGTTGAGAGATAAAAAAATAATAATTCCCGTGCAGTCTCAATGGCGGGGTGCGGGCCGGGGAATAGGCCTCTTGGCCGGGGTGAATAGTGTTGGAACACGGCCCGCGGAAATAGTAGCGGCTGGAGGTACCGGGGGCGATGCCCGCCCCGGCCCGGCGGCCAAGTTGAAAAAATAAATAATCCCCGTTCAGTCTCAATGGCAGGGTGCGGGCCGGCCCGGCGGCGATTGCGGCGGGCAGCAGGCCTCTTGGACAGGTTGAGAGATAAAAAAATAATAATTCCCATGCAGTCTCAATGGCGGGGTGCGGGCCGGGGAATAGGCCTCTTGGCCGGGGTGAATAGTGTTGGAACACGGCCCGCGGAAATAGTAACGGCTGGAGGTACCGGGGGCGATGCCCGCCCCGGGCCGGCGGCCAAGTTAAAAAAATAAATAATCCCCGTTCAGTCTCAATGGCAGGGTGCGGGCCGGCCCGGCGGCGATTGCGGCGGGCAGCAGGCCTCTTGGACAGGTTGAGAGATATAAAAATAATAATTCCCGTGCAGTCTCAACGGCGGGGTGCGGGCCGGCCCGGCGGACGAGTGTGGCCGGGGAATAGGCCTCTTGGCCGGGGTGAATATGTTGGAACGCGGCGCGCGTAAATAGAAGCGGCTGGAGGTACCGGGGGCGAAGCCCGCCCCGGCCCGGAGGCCGAGTTAAAAAAAATAATAATCCCCGTTCAGTCTCAATGGCGGGGTGCGGGCCGGCCCGGCGGCGAGTGCGGCGGGCAGCAGGCCTCTTGGACAGGTTGAGAGATAAAAAAATTATAATTCCCGTGCAGTCTCAATGGCGGGGTGCGGGCCGGGGAATAGGCCTCTTGGCCGGGGTGAATAGTGTTGGAACACGGCCCGCGGAAATAGTAGCGGCTGGAGGTACCGGGGGCGATGCCCGCCCCGGCCCGGCGGCCAAGTTAAAAAAATAAATAATCCCCGTTCAGTCTCAATGGCAGGGTGCGGGCCGGCCCGGCGGCGATTGCGGCGGGCAGCAGGCCTCTTGGACAGGTTGAGAGATAAAAAAATAATAATTCCCATGCAGTCTCAATGGCGGGGTGCGGGCCGGGGAATAGGCCTCTTGGCCGGGGTGAATAGTGTTGGAACACGGCCCGCGGAAATAGTAGCGGCTGGAGGTACCGGGGGCGATGCCCGCCCCGGGCCGGCGGCCAAGTTAAAAAAATAAATAATCCCCGTTCAGTCTCAATGGCAGGGTGCGGGCCGGCCCGGCGGCGAGTGCGGCGGGCAGCAGGCCTCTTGGACAGGGTGAGAGATAAAAAAATAATAATTCCCGTTCAGTCTCAATGGCAGGGTGCGGGCCGGCCCGGCGGCAATTGCGGCGGGCAGCAGGCCTCTTGGACAGGTTGAGAGATAAAAAAATAATAATTCCCATGCAGTCTCAATGGCGGGGTGCGGGCCGGGGAATAGGCCTCTTGGCCGGGGTGAATATGTTGGAACGCGGCGCGCGTAAATAGAAGCGGCTGGAGGTACCGGGGGCGAAGCCCGCCCCGGCCCGGAGGCCGAGTTAAAAAAAATAATAATCCCCGTTCAGTCTCAATGGCGGGGTGCGGGCCGGCCCGGCGGCGAGTGCGGCGGGCAGCAGGCCTCTTGGACAGGTTGAGAGATAAAAAAATAATAATTCCCATGCAGTCTCAATGGCGGGGTGCGGGCCGGGGAATAGGCCTCTTGGCCGGGGTGAATAGTGTTGGAACACGGCCCGCGGAAATAGTAACGGCTGGAGGTACCGGGGGCGATGCCCGCCCCGGCCCGGCGGCCAAGTTAAAAAAATAAATAATCCCCGTTCAGTCTCAATGGCAGGGTGCGGGCCGGCCCGGCGGCGATTGCGGCGGGCAGCAGGCCTCTTGGACAGGTTGAGAGATAAAAAAATAATAATTCCCATGCAGTCTCAATGGCGGGGTGCGGGCCGGGGAATAGGCCTCTTGGCCGGGGTGAATATGTTGGAACGCGGCGCGCGTAAATAGAAGCGGCTGGAGGTACCGGGGGCGAAGCCCGCCCCGGCCCGGAGGCCGAGTTAAAAAAAATAATAATCCCCGTTCAGTCTCAATGGCGGGGTGCGGGCCGGCCCGGCGGCGAGTGCGGCGGGCAGCAGGCCTCTTGGACAGGTTGAGAGATAAAAAAATAATAATTCCCATGCAGTCTCAATGGCGGGGTGCGGGCCGGGGAATAGGCCTCTTGGCCGGGGTGAATAGTGTTGGAACACGGCCCGCGGAAATAGTAGCGGCTGGAGGTACCGGGGGCGATGCCCGCCCCGGCCCGGCGGCCAAGTTAAAAAAATAAATAATCCCCGTTCAGTCTCAATGGCAGGGTGCGGGCCGGCCCGGCGGCGATTGCGGCGGGCAGCAGGCCTCTTGGACAGGTTGAGAGATAAAAAAATAATAATTCCCATGCAGTCTCAATGGTGGGGTGCGGGCCGGGGAATAGGCCTCTTGGCCGGGGTGAATAGTGTTGGAACACGGCCCGCGGAAATAGTAGCGGCTGGAGGTACCGGGGGCGATGCCCGCCCCGGGCCGGCGGCCAAGTTAAAAAAATAAATAATCCCCGTTCAGTCTCAATGGCAGGGTGCGGGCCGGCCCGGCGGCGAGTGCGGCGGGCAGCAGGCCTCTTGGACAGGGTGAGAGATAAAAAAATAATAATTCCCGTTCAGTCTCAATGGCAGGGTGCGGGCCGGCCCGGCGGCAATTGCGGCGGGCAGCAGGCCTCTTGGACAGGTTGAGAGATAAAAAAATAATAATTCCCATGCAGTCTCAATGGCGGGGTGCGGGCCGGGGAATAGGCCTCTTGGCCGGGGTGAATATGTTGGAACGCGGCGCGCGTAAATAGAAGCGGCTGGAGGTACCGGGGGCGAAGCCCGCCCCGGCCCGGAGGCCGAGTTAAAAAAAATAATAATCCCCGTTCAGTCTCAATGGCGGGGTGCGGGCCGGCCCGGCGGCGAGTGCGGCGGGCAGCAGGCCTCTTGGACAGGTTGAGAGATAAAAAAATAATAATTCCCATGCAGTCTCAATGGCGGGGTGCGGGCCGGGGAATAGGCCTCTTGGCCGGGGTGAATAGTGTTGGAACACGGCCCGCGGAAATAGTAACGGCTGGAGGTACCGGGGGCGATGCCCGCCCCGGCCCGGCGGCCAAGTTAAAAAAATAAATAATCCCCGTTCAGTCTCAATGGCAGGGTGCGGGCCGGCCCGGCGGCGATTGCGGCGGGCAGCAGGCCTCTTGGACAGGTTGAGAGATAAAAAAATAATAATTCCCATGCAGTCTCAATGGCGGGGTGCGGGCCGGGGAATAGGCCTCTTGGCCGGGGTGAATATGTTGGAACGCGGCGCGCGTAAATAGAAGCGGCTGGAGGTACCGGGGGCGAAGCCCGCCCCGGCCCGGAGGCCGAGTTAAAAAAAATAATAATCCCCGTTCAGTCTCAATGGCGGGGTGCGGGCCGGCCCGGCGGCGAGTGCGGCGGGCAGCAGGCCTCTTGGACAGGTTGAGAGATAAAAAAATAATAATTCCCATGCAGTCTCAATGGCGGGGTGCGGGCCGGGGAATAGGCCTCTTGGCCGGGGTGAATAGTGTTGGAACACGGCCCGCGGAAATAGTAGCGGCTGGAGGTACCGGGGGCGATGCCCGCCCCGGCCCGGCGGCCAAGTTAAAAAAATAAATAATTCCCGTTCAGTCTCAATGGCGGGGTGCGGGCCGGCCCGGCGGCAATTGCGGCGGGCAGCAGGCCTCTTGGACAGGTTGAGAGATAAAAAAATAATAATTCCCATGCAGTCTCAATGGCGGGGTGCGGGACGGGGAATAGGCCTCTTGGCCGGGGTGAATGTGTTGGAACGCGGCACGCGTAAATAGAAGCGGCTGGAGGTACCGGGGGCGAAGCCCGCCCCGGCCCGGAGGCCGAGTTAAAAAAAATAATAATCCCCGTTCAGTCTCAATGGCGGGGTGCGGGCCGGCCCGGCGGCGAGTGCGGCGGGCAGCAGGCCTCTTGGACAGGTTGAGAGATAAAAAAATAATAATTCCCGTGCAGTCTCAATGGCGGGGTGCGGGCCGGGGAATAGGCCTCTTGGCCGGGGTGAATATGTTGGAACGCGGTGCGCGTAAATAGAAGCGGCTGGAGGTACCGGGGGCGAAGCCCGCCCCGGCCCGGAGGCCGAGTTAAAAAAAATAATAATCCCCGTTCAGTCTCAATGGCGGGGTGCGGGCCGGCGCGGCGGCGAGTGCGGCGGGCAGCAGGCCTCTTGGACAGGTTGAGAGATAAAAAAATAATAATTCCCGTGCAGTCTCAATGGCGGGGTGCGGGCCGGGGAATAGGCCTCTTGGCCGGGGTGAATATGTTGGAACGCGGCGCGTGTAAATAGAAGCGGCTGGAGGTACCGGGGGCGAAGCCCGCCCCGGCCCGGAGGCCGAGTTAAAAAAAATAATAATCCCCGTTCAGTCTCAATGGCGGGGTGCGGGCCGGCCCGGCGGCGAGTGCGGCGGGCAGCAGGCCTCTTGGACAGGTTGAGAGATAAAAAAATAATAATTCCCGTGCAGTCTCAATGGCGGGGTGCGGGCCGGGGAATAGGCCTCTTGGCCGGGGTGAATATGTTGGAACGCGGCGCGTGTAAATAGAAGCGGCTGGAGGTACCGGGGGCGAAGCCCGCCCCGGCCCGGAGGCCGAGTTAAAAAAAATAATAATCCCCGTTCAGTCTCAATGGCGGGGTGCGGGCCGGCCCGGCGGCGAGTGCGGCGGGCAGCAGGCCTCTTGGACAGGTTGAGAGATAAAAAAATAATAATTCCCGTGCAGTCTCAATGGCGGGGTGCGGGCCGGGGAATAGGCCTCTTGGCCGAGGTGAATAGTGTTGGAACACGGCCCGCGGAAATAGTAGCGGCTGGAGGTACCGGGGGCGATGCCCGCCCCGGCCCGGCGGCCAAGTTAAAAAAATAAATAATCCCGTTCAGTCTCAATGGCAGGGTGCGGGCCGGCCCGGCGGCGATTGCGGCGGGCAGCAGGCCTCTTGGACAGGTTGAGAGATAAAAAAATAATAATTCCCATGCAGTCTCAATGGCGGGGTGCGGGCCGGGGAATAGGCCTCTTGGCCGGGGTGAATAGTGTTGGAACACGGCCCGCGGAAATAGTAACGGCTGGAGGTACCGGGGGCGATGCCCGCCCCGGCCCGGCGGCCAAGTTAAAAAAATAAATAATCCCCGTTCAGTCTCAATGGCAGGGTGCGGGCCTGCCCGGCGGCGATTGCGGCGGGCAGCAGGCCTCTTGGACAGGTTGAGAGATATAAAAATAATAATTCCCGTGCAGTCTCAATGGCGGGGTGCGGGCCGGCCCGGCGGACGAGTGTGGCCGGGGAAGAGGCCTCTTGGCCGGGGTGAATATGTTGGAACGCGGCGCGCGTAAATAGAAGCGGCTGGAGGTACCGGGGGCGAAGCCCGCCCCGGCCCGGAGGCCGAGTTAAAAAAAATAATAATCCCCGTTCAGTCTCAATGGCGGGGTGCGCGCCGGCCCGGCGGCGAGTGCGGCGGGCAGCAGGCCTCTTGGACAGGTTGAGAGATAAAAAAATAATAATTCCCATGCAGTCTCAATGGCGGGGTGCGGGCCGGGGAATAGGCCTCTTGGCCGGGGTGAATAGTGTTGGAACACGGCCCGCGGAAATAGTAACGGCTGGAGGTACCGGGGGCGATGCCCGCCCCGGCCCGGCGGCAAAGTTAAAAAAATAAATAATCCCGTTCAGTCTCAATGGCAGGGTGCGGGCCGGCCCGGCGGCGATTGCGGCGGGCAGCAGGCCTCTTGGACAGGTTGAGAGATAAAAAAATAATAATTCCCATGCAGTCTCAATGGCGGGGTGCGGGCCGGGGAATAGGCCTCTTGGCCGGGGTGAATATGTTGGAACGCGGCGCGCGTAAATAAAAGCGGCTGGAGGTACCGGGGGCGAAGCCCGCCCCGGCCCGGAGGCCGAGTTAAAAAAAATAATAATCCCCGTTCAGTCTCAATGGCGGGGTGCGGGCCGGCTCGGCGGCGAGTGCGGCGGGCAGCAGGCCTCTTGGACAGGTTGAGAGATAAAAAAATAATAATTCCCATGCAGTCTCAATGGCGGGGTGCGGGCCGGGGAATAGGCCTCTTGGCCGGGGTGAATAGTGTTGGAACACGGCCCGCGGAAATAGTAGCGGCTGGAGGTACCGGGGGCGATGCCCGCCCCGGCCCGGCGGCCAAGTTAAAAAAATAAATAATCCCGTTCAGTCTCAATGGCATGGTGCGGGCCGGCCCGGCGGCGAGTGCGGCGGGCAGCAGGCCTCTTGGACAGGTTGAGAGATAAAAAAATAATAATTCCCGTGCAGTCTCAATGGCGGGGTGCGGGCCGGGGAATAGGCCTCTTGGCCGGGGTGAATAGTGTTGGAACACGGCCCGCGGAAATAGTAGCGGCTGGAGGTACCGGGGGCGATGCCCGCCCCGGCCCGGCGGCCAAGTTAAAAAAATAAATAATCCCCGTTCAGTCTCAATGGCAGGGTGCGGGCCGGCCCGGCGGCGATTGCGGCGGGCAGCAGGCCTCTTGGACAGGTTGAGAGATAAAAAAATAATAATTCCCATGCAGTCTCAATGGCGGGGTGCGGGCCGGGGAATAGGCCTCTTGGCCGGGGTGAATAGTGTTGGAACACGGCCCGCGGAAATAGTAACGGCTGGAGGTACCGGGGGCGATGCCCGCCCCGGGCCGGCGGCCAAGTTAAAAAAATAAATAATCCCCGTTCAGTCTCAATGGCAGGGTGCGGGCCGGCCCGGCGGCGATTGCGGCGGGCAGCAGGCCTCTTGGACAGGTTGAGAGATATAAAAATAATAATTCCCGTGCAGTCTCAACGGCGGGGTGCGGGCCGGCCCGGCGGACGAGTGTGGCCGGGGAATAGGCCTCTTGGCCGGGGTGAATATGTTGGAACGCGGCGCGCGTAAATAGAAGCGGCTGGAGGTACCGGGGGCGAAGCCCGCCCCGGCCCGGAGGCCGAGTTAAAAAAAATAATAATCCCCGTTCAGTCTCAATGGCGGGGTGCGGGCCGGCCCGGCGGCGAGTGCGGCGGGCAGCAGGCCTCTTGGACAGGTTGAGAGATAAAAAAATAATAATTCCCATGCAGTCTCAATGGCGGGGTGCGGGCCGGGGAATAGGCCTCTTGGCCGGGGTGAATATGTTGGAACGCGACGCGCGTAAATAGAAGCGGCTGGAGGTACCGGGGGCGAAGCCCGCCCCGGCCCGGAGGCCGAGTTAAAAAAAATAATAATCCCCGTTCAGTCTCAATGGCGGGGTGCGGGCCGGCCCGGCGGCGAGTGCGGCGGGCAGCAGGCCTCTTGGACAGGTTGAGAGATAAAAAAATAATAATTCCCATGCAGTCTCAATGGCGGGGTGCGGGCCGGGGAATAGGCCTCTTGGCCGGGGTGAATAGTGTTGGAACACGGCCCGCGGAAATAGTAGCGGCTGGAGGTACCGGGGGCGATGCCCGCCCCGGCCCGGCGGCCAAGTTAAAAAAATAAATAATTCCCGTTCAGTCTCAATGGCGGGGTGCGGGCCGGCCCGGCGGCAATTGCGGCGGGCAGCAGGCCTCTTGGACAGGTTGAGAGATAAAAAAATAATAATTCCCATGCAGTCTCAATGGCGGGGTGCGGGCCGGGGAATAGGCCTCTTGGCCGGGGTGAATGTGTTGGAACGCGGCGCGCGTAAATAGAAGCGGCTGGAGGTACCGGGGGCGAAGCCCGCCCCGGCCCGGAGGCCGAGTTAAAAAAAATAATAATCCCCGTTCAGTCTCAATGGCGGGGTGCGGGCCGGCCCGGCGGCGAGTGCGGCGGGCAGCAGGCCTCTTGGACAGGTTGAGAGATAAAAAAATAATAATTCCCGTGCAGTCTCAATGGCGGGGTGCGGGCCGGGGAATAGGCCTCTTGGCCGGGGTGAATATGTTGGAACGCGGTGCGCGTAAATAGAAGCGGCTGGAGGTAACGGGGGCGAAGCCCGCCCCGGCCCGGAGGCCGAGTTAAAAAAAATAATAATCCCCGTTCAGTCTCAATGGCGGGGTGCGGGCCGGCCCGGCGGCGAGTGCGGCGGGCAGCAGGCCTCTTGGACAGGTTGAGAGATAAAAAAATAATAATTCCCGCGCAGTCTCAATGGCGGGGTGCGGGCCGGGGAATAGGCCTCTTGGCCGGGGTGAATAGTGTTGGAACACGGCCCGCGGAAATAGTAGCGGCTGGAGGTACCGGGGGCGATGCCCGCCCCGGCCCGGCGGCCAAGTTAAAAAAATAAATAATCCCGTTCAGTCTCAATGGCAGGGTGCGGGCCGGCCCGGCGGCGATTGCGGCGGGTAGCAGGCCTCTTGGACAGGTTGAGAGATAAAAAAATAATAATTCCCATGCAGTCTCAATGGCGGGGTGCGGGCCGGGGAATAGGCCTCTTGGCCGGGGTGAATATGTTGGAACGCGGCGCGCGTAAATAGAAGCGGCTGGAGGTACCGGGGGCGAAGCCCGCCCCGGCCCGGAGGCCGAGTTAAAAAAAATAATAATCCCCGTTCAGTCTCAATGGCGGGGTGCGGGCCGGCCCGGCGGCGAGTGCGGCGGGCAGCAGGCCTCTTGGACAGGTTGAGAGATAAAAAAATAATAATTCCCATGCAGTCTCAATGGCGGGGTGCGGGCCGGGGAATAGGCCTCTTGGCCGGGGTGAATAGTGTTGGAACACGGCCCGCGGAAATAGTAGCGGCTGGAGGTACCGGGGGCGATGCCCGCCCCGGCCCGGCGGCCAAGTTAAAAAAATAAATAATCCCCGTTCAGTCTTAATGGCAGGGTGCGGGCCGGCCCGGCGGCGATTGCGGCGGGCAGCAGGCCTCTTGGACAGGTTGAGAGATAAAAAAATAATAATTCCCATGCAGTCTCAATGGCGGGGTGCGGGCCGGGGAATAGGCCTCTTGGCCGGGGTGAATAGTGTTGGAACACGGCCCGCGGAAATAGTAGCGGCTGGAGGTACCGGGGGCGATGCCCGCCCCGGGCCGGCGGCCAAGTTAAAAAAATAAATAATCCCCGTTCAGTCTCAATGGCAGGGTGCGGGCCGGCCCGGCGGCGATTGCGGCGGGCAGCAGGCCTCTTGGACAGGTTGAGAGATATAAAAATAATAATTCCCGTGCAGTCTCAATGGCGGGGTGCGGGCCGGCCCGGCGGACGAGTGTGGCCGGGGAAGAGGCCTCTTGGCCGGGGTGAATATGTTGGAACGCGGCGCGCGTAAATAGAAGCGGCTGGAGGTACCGGGGGCGAAGCCCGCCCCGGCCCGGAGGCCGAGTTAAAAAAAATAAAAATCCCCGTTCAGTCTCAATGGCGGGGTGCGGGCCCGCCCGGCGGCGAGTGCGGCGGGCAGCAGGCCTCTTGGACAGGTTGAGAGATAAAAAAATAATAATTCCCGTGCAGTCTCAATGGCGGGGTGCGGGCCGGGGAATAGGCCTCTTGGCCGGGGTGAATATGTTGGAACGCGGTGCGCGTAAATAGAAGCGGCTGGAGGTACCGGGGGCGAAGCCCGCCCCGGCCCGGAGGCCGAGTTAAAAAAAATAATAATCCCCGTTCAGTCTCAATGGCGGGGTGCGGGCCGGCGCGGCGGCGAGTGCGGCGGGCAGCAGGCCTCTTGGACAGGTTGAGAGATAAAAAAATAATAATTCCCGTGCAGTCTCAATGGCGGGGTGCGGGCCGGGGAATAGGCCTCTTGGCCGGGGTGAATATGTTGGAACGCGGCGCGTGTAAATAGAAGCGGCTGGAGGTACCGGGGGCGAAGCCCGCCCCGGCCCGGAGGCCGAGTTAAAAAAAATAATAATCCCCGTTCAGTCTCAATGGCGGGGTGCGGGCCGGCCCGGCGGCGAGTGCGGCGGGCAGCAGGCCTCTTGGACAGGTTGAGAGATAAAAAAATAATAATTCCCGTGCAGTCTCAATGGCGGGGTGCGGGCCGGGGAATAGGCCTCTTGGCCGGGGTGAATATGTTGGAACGCGGCGCGTGTAAATAGAAGCGGCTGGAGGTACCGGGGGCGAAGCCCGCCCCGGCCCGGAGGCCGAGTTAAAAAAAATAATAATCCCCGTTCAGTCTCAATGGCGGGGTGCGGGCCGGCCCGGCGGCGAGTGCGGCGGGCAGCAGGCCTCTTGGACAGGTTGAGAGATAAAAAAATAATAATTCCCGTGCAGTCTCAATGGCGGGGTGCGGGCCGGGGAATAGGCCTCTTGGCCGAGGTGAATAGTGTTGGAACACGGCCCGCGGAAATAGTAGCGGCTGGAGGTACCGGGGGCGATGCCCGCCCCGGCCCGGCGGCCAAGTTAAAAAAATAAATAATCCCGTTCAGTCTCAATGGCAGGGTGCGGGCCGGCCCGGCGGCGATTGCGGCGGGCAGCAGGCCTCTTGGACAGGTTGAGAGATAAAAAAATAATAATTCCCATGCAGTCTCAATGGCGGGGTGCGGGCCGGGGAATAGGCCTCTTGGCCGGGGTGAATAGTGTTGGAACACGGCCCGCGGAAATAGTAACGGCTGGAGGTACCGGGGGCGATGCCCGCCCCGGCCCGGCGGCCAAGTTAAAAAAATAAATAATCCCCGTTCAGTCTCAATGGCAGGGTGCGGGCCTGCCCGGCGGCGATTGCGGCGGGCAGCAGGCCTCTTGGACAGGTTGAGAGATATAAAAATAATAATTCCCGTGCAGTCTCAATGGCGGGGTGCGGGCCGGCCCGGCGGACGAGTGTGGCCGGGGAAGAGGCCTCTTGGCCGGGGTGAATATGTTGGAACGCGGCGCGCGTAAATAGAAGCGGCTGGAGGTACCGGGGGCGAAGCCCGCCCCGGCCCGGAGGCCGAGTTAAAAAAAATAATAATCCCCGTTCAGTCTCAATGGCGGGGTGCGCGCCGGCCCGGCGGCGAGTGCGGCGGGCAGCAGGCCTCTTGGACAGGTTGAGAGATAAAAAAATAATAATTCCCATGCAGTCTCAATGGCGGGGTGCGGGCCGGGGAATAGGCCTCTTGGCCGGGGTGAATAGTGTTGGAACACGGCCCGCGGAAATAGTAACGGCTGGAGGTACCGGGGGCGATGCCCGCCCCGGCCCGGCGGCAAAGTTAAAAAAATAAATAATCCCGTTCAGTCTCAATGGCAGGGTGCGGGCCGGCCCGGCGGCGATTGCGGCGGGCAGCAGGCCTCTTGGACAGGTTGAGAGATAAAAAAATAATAATTCCCATGCAGTCTCAATGGCGGGGTGCGGGCCGGGGAATAGGCCTCTTGGCCGGGGTGAATATGTTGGAACGCGGCGCGCGTAAATAAAAGCGGCTGGAGGTACCGGGGGCGAAGCCCGCCCCGGCCCGGAGGCCGAGTTAAAAAAAATAATAATCCCCGTTCAGTCTCAATGGCGGGGTGCGGGCCGGCTCGGCGGCGAGTGCGGCGGGCAGCAGGCCTCTTGGACAGGTTGAGAGATAAAAAAATAATAATTCCCATGCAGTCTCAATGGCGGGGTGCGGGCCGGGGAATAGGCCTCTTGGCCGGGGTGAATAGTGTTGGAACACGGCCCGCGGAAATAGTAGCGGCTGGAGGTACCGGGGGCGATGCCCGCCCCGGCCCGGCGGCCAAGTTAAAAAAATAAATAATCCCGTTCAGTCTCAATGGCATGGTGCGGGCCGGCCCGGCGGCGAGTGCGGCGGGCAGCAGGCCTCTTGGACAGGTTGAGAGATAAAAAAATAATAATTCCCGTGCAGTCTCAATGGCGGGGTGCGGGCCGGGGAATAGGCCTCTTGGCCGGGGTGAATAGTGTTGGAACACGGCCCGCGGAAATAGTAGCGGCTGGAGGTACCGGGGGCGATGCCCGCCCCGGCCCGGCGGCCAAGTTAAAAAAATAAATAATCCCCGTTCAGTCTCAATGGCAGGGTGCGGGCCGGCCCGGCGGCGATTGCGGCGGGCAGCAGGCCTCTTGGACAGGTTGAGAGATAAAAAAATAATAATTCCCATGCAGTCTCAATGGCGGGGTGCGGGCCGGGGAATAGGCCTCTTGGCCGGGGTGAATAGTGTTGGAACACGGCCCGCGGAAATAGTAACGGCTGGAGGTACCGGGGGCGATGCCCGCCCCGGGCCGGCGGCCAAGTTAAAAAAATAAATAATCCCCGTTCAGTCTCAATGGCAGGGTGCGGGCCGGCCCGGCGGCGATTGCGGCGGGCAGCAGGCCTCTTGGACAGGTTGAGAGATATAAAAATAATAATTCCCGTGCAGTCTCAACGGCGGGGTGCGGGCCGGCCCGGCGGACGAGTGTGGCCGGGGAATAGGCCTCTTGGCCGGGGTGAATATGTTGGAACGCGGCGCGCGTAAATAGAAGCGGCTGGAGGTACCGGGGGCGAAGCCCGCCCCGGCCCGGAGGCCGAGTTAAAAAAAATAATAATCCCCGTTCAGTCTCAATGGCGGGGTGCGGGCCGGCCCGGCGGCGAGTGCGGCGGGCAGCAGGCCTCTTGGACAGGTTGAGAGATAAAAAAATAATAATTCCCATGCAGTCTCAATGGCGGGGTGCGGGCCGGGGAATAGGCCTCTTGGCCGGGGTGAATATGTTGGAACGCGACGCGCGTAAATAGAAGCGGCTGGAGGTACCGGGGGCGAAGCCCGCCCCGGCCCGGAGGCCGAGTTAAAAAAAATAATAATCCCCGTTCAGTCTCAATGGCGGGGTGCGGGCCGGCCCGGCGGCGAGTGCGGCGGGCAGCAGGCCTCTTGGACAGGTTGAGAGATAAAAAAATAATAATTCCCATGCAGTCTCAATGGCGGGGTGCGGGCCGGGGAATAGGCCTCTTGGCCGGGGTGAATAGTGTTGGAACACGGCCCGCGGAAATAGTAGCGGCTGGAGGTACCGGGGGCGATGCCCGCCCCGGCCCGGCGGCCAAGTTAAAAAAATAAATAATTCCCGTTCAGTCTCAATGGCGGGGTGCGGGCCGGCCCGGCGGCAATTGCGGCGGGCAGCAGGCCTCTTGGACAGGTTGAGAGATAAAAAAATAATAATTCCCATGCAGTCTCAATGGCGGGGTGCGGGCCGGGGAATAGGCCTCTTGGCCGGGGTGAATGTGTTGGAACGCGGCGCGCGTAAATAGAAGCGGCTGGAGGTACCGGGGGCGAAGCCCGCCCCGGCCCGGAGGCCGAGTTAAAAAAAATAATAATCCCCGTTCAGTCTCAATGGCGGGGTGCGGGCCGGCCCGGCGGCGAGTGCGGCGGGCAGCAGGCCTCTTGGACAGGTTGAGAGATAAAAAAATAATAATTCCCGTGCAGTCTCAATGGCGGGGTGCGGGCCGGGGAATAGGCCTCTTGGCCGGGGTGAATATGTTGGAACGCGGTGCGCGTAAATAGAAGCGGCTGGAGGTAACGGGGGCGAAGCCCGCCCCGGCCCGGAGGCCGAGTTAAAAAAAATAATAATCCCCGTTCAGTCTCAATGGCGGGGTGCGGGCCGGCCCGGCGGCGAGTGCGGCGGGCAGCAGGCCTCTTGGACAGGTTGAGAGATAAAAAAATAATAATTCCCGCGCAGTCTCAATGGCGGGGTGCGGGCCGGGGAATAGGCCTCTTGGCCGGGGTGAATAGTGTTGGAACACGGCCCGCGGAAATAGTAGCGGCTGGAGGTACCGGGGGCGATGCCCGCCCCGGCCCGGCGGCCAAGTTAAAAAAATAAATAATCCCGTTCAGTCTCAATGGCAGGGTGCGGGCCGGCCCGGCGGCGATTGCGGCGGGTAGCAGGCCTCTTGGACAGGTTGAGAGATAAAAAAATAATAATTCCCATGCAGTCTCAATGGCGGGGTGCGGGCCGGGGAATAGGCCTCTTGGCCGGGGTGAATATGTTGGAACGCGGCGCGCGTAAATAGAAGCGGCTGGAGGTACCGGGGGCGAAGCCCGCCCCGGCCCGGAGGCCGAGTTAAAAAAAATAATAATCCCCGTTCAGTCTCAATGGCGGGGTGCGGGCCGGCCCGGCGGCGAGTGCGGCGGGCAGCAGGCCTCTTGGACAGGTTGAGAGATAAAAAAATAATAATTCCCATGCAGTCTCAATGGCGGGGTGCGGGCCGGGGAATAGGCCTCTTGGCCGGGGTGAATAGTGTTGGAACACGGCCCGCGGAAATAGTAGCGGCTGGAGGTACCGGGGGCGATGCCCGCCCCGGCCCGGCGGCCAAGTTAAAAAAATAAATAATCCCCGTTCAGTCTTAATGGCAGGGTGCGGGCCGGCCCGGCGGCGATTGCGGCGGGCAGCAGGCCTCTTGGACAGGTTGAGAGATAAAAAAATAATAATTCCCATGCAGTCTCAATGGCGGGGTGCGGGCCGGGGAATAGGCCTCTTGGCCGGGGTGAATAGTGTTGGAACACGGCCCGCGGAAATAGTAGCGGCTGGAGGTACCGGGGGCGATGCCCGCCCCGGGCCGGCGGCCAAGTTAAAAAAATAAATAATCCCCGTTCAGTCTCAATGGCAGGGTGCGGGCCGGCCCGGCGGCGATTGCGGCGGGCAGCAGGCCTCTTGGACAGGTTGAGAGATATAAAAATAATAATTCCCGTGCAGTCTCAATGGCGGGGTGCGGGCCGGCCCGGCGGACGAGTGTGGCCGGGGAAGAGGCCTCTTGGCCGGGGTGAATATGTTGGAACGCGGCGCGCGTAAATAGAAGCGGCTGGAGGTACCGGGGGCGAAGCCCGCCCCGGCCCGGAGGCCGAGTTAAAAAAAATAAAAATCCCCGTTCAGTCTCAATGGCGGGGTGCGGGCCCGCCCGGCGGCGAGTGCGGCGGGCAGCAGGCCTCTTGGACAGGTTGAGAGATAAAAAAATAATAATTCCCGTGCAGTCTCAATGGCGGGGTGCGGGCCGGGGAATAGGCCTCTTGGCCGGGGTGAATAGTGTTGGAACGCGGCGCGCGTAAATAGAAGCGGCTGGAGGTACCGGGGGCGAAGCCCGCCCCGGCCCGGAGGCCGAGTTAAAAAAAATAATAATCCCCGTTCAGTCTCAATGGCGGGGTGCGGGCCGGCCCGGCGGCGAGTGCGGCGGGCAGCAGGCCTCTTGGACAGGTTGAGAGATAAAAAAATAATAATTCCCGTGCAGTCTCAATGGCGGGGTGCGGGCCGGGGAATAGGCCTCTTGGCCGGGGTGAATAGTGTTGGAACACGGCCCGCGGAAATAGTAGCGGCTGGAGGTACCGGGGGCGATGCCCGCCCCGGCCCGGCGGCCAAGTTAAAAAAATAAATAATCCCCGTTCAGTCTCAATGGCAGGGTGCGGGCCGGCCCGGCGGCGATTGCGGCGGGCAGCAGGCCTCTTGGACAGGTTGAGAGATAAAAAAATAATAATTCCCATGCAGTCTCAATAGCGGGGTGCGGGCCGGGGAATAGGCCTCTTGGCCGGGGTGAATAGTGTTGGAACACGGCCCGCGGAAATAGTAACGGCTGGAGGTACCGGGGGCGATGCCCGCCCCGGGCCGGCGGCCAAGTTAAAAAAATAAATAATCCCCGTTCAGTCTCAATGGCAGGGTGCGGGCCGGCCCGGCGGCGATTGCGGCGGGCAGCAGGCCTCTTGGACAGGTTGAGAGATATAAAAATAATAATTCCCGTGCAGTCTCAACGGCGGGGTGCGGGCCGGCCCGGCGGACGAGTGTGGCCGGGGAATAGGCCTCTTGGCCGGGGTGAATATGTTGGAACGCGGTGCGCGTAAATAGAAGCGGCTGGAGGTAACGGGGGCGAAGCCCGCCCCGGCCCGGAGGCCGAGTTAAAAAAAATAATAATCCCCGTTCAGTCTCAATGGCGGGGTGCGGGCCGGCCCGGCGGCGAGTGCGGCGGGCAGCAGGCCTCTTGGACAGGTTGAGAGATAAAAAAATAATAATTCCCGCGCAGTCTCAATGGCGGGGTGCGGGCCGGGGAATAGGCCTCTTGGCCGGGGTGAATAGTGTTGGAACACGGCCCGCGGAAATAGTAGCGGCTGGAGGTACCGGGGGCGATGCCCGCCCCGGCCCGGCGGCCAAGTTAAAAAAATAAATAATCCCGTTCAGTCTCAATGGCAGGGTGCGGGCCGGCCCGGCGGCGATTGCGGCGGGTAGCAGGCCTCTTGGACAGGTTGAGAGATAAAAAAATAATAATTCCCATGCAGTCTCAATGGCGGGGTGCGGGCCGGGGAATAGGCCTCTTGGCCGGGGTGAATATGTTGGAACGCGGCGCGCGTAAATAGAAGCGGCTGGAGGTACCGGGGGCGAAGCCCGCCCCGGCCCGGAGGCCGAGTTAAAAAAAATAATAATCCCCGTTCAGTCTCAATGGCGGGGTGCGGGCCGGCCCGGCGGCGAGTGCGGCGGGCAGCAGGCCTCTTGGACAGGTTGAGAGATAAAAAAATAATAATTCCCATGCAGTCTCAATGGCGGGGTGCGGGCCGGGGAATAGGCCTCTTGGCCGGGGTGAATAGTGTTGGAACACGGCCCGCGGAAATAGTAGCGGCTGGAGGTACCGGGGGCGATGCCCGCCCCGGCCCGGCGGCCAAGTTAAAAAAATAAATAATCCCCGTTCAGTCTTAATGGCAGGGTGCGGGCCGGCCCGGCGGCGATTGCGGCGGGCAGCAGGCCTCTTGGACAGGTTGAGAGATAAAAAAATAATAATTCCCATGCAGTCTCAATGGCGGGGTGCGGGCCGGGGAATAGGCCTCTTGGCCGGGGTGAATAGTGTTGGAACACGGCCCGCGGAAATAGTAGCGGCTGGAGGTACCGGGGGCGATGCCCGCCCCGGGCCGGCGGCCAAGTTAAAAAAATAAATAATCCCCGTTCAGTCTCAATGGCAGGGTGCGGGCCGGCCCGGCGGCGATTGCGGCGGGCAGCAGGCCTCTTGGACAGGTTGAGAGATATAAAAATAATAATTCCCGTGCAGTCTCAATGGCGGGGTGCGGGCCGGCCCGGCGGACGAGTGTGGCCGGGGAAGAGGCCTCTTGGCCGGGGTGAATATGTTGGAACGCGGCGCGCGTAAATAGAAGCGGCTGGAGGTACCGGGGGCGAAGCCCGCCCCGGCCCGGAGGCCGAGTTAAAAAAAATAAAAATCCCCGTTCAGTCTCAATGGCGGGGTGCGGGCCCGCCCGGCGGCGAGTGCGGCGGGCAGCAGGCCTCTTGGACAGGTTGAGAGATAAAAAAATAATAATTCCCGTGCAGTCTCAATGGCGGGGTGCGGGCCGGGGAATAGGCCTCTTGGCCGGGGTGAATAGTGTTGGAACGCGGCGCGCGTAAATAGAAGCGGCTGGAGGTACCGGGGGCGAAGCCCGCCCCGGCCCGGAGGCCGAGTTAAAAAAAATAATAATCCCCGTTCAGTCTCAATGGCGGGGTGCGGGCCGGCCCGGCGGCGAGTGCGGCGGGCAGCAGGCCTCTTGGACAGGTTGAGAGATAAAAAAATAATAATTCCCGTGCAGTCTCAATGGCGGGGTGCGGGCCGGGGAATAGGCCTCTTGGCCGGGGTGAATAGTGTTGGAACACGGCCCGCGGAAATAGTAGCGGCTGGAGGTACCGGGGGCGATGCCCGCCCCGGCCCGGCGGCCAAGTTAAAAAAATAAATAATCCCCGTTCAGTCTCAATGGCAGGGTGCGGGCCGGCCCGGCGGCGATTGCGGCGGGCAGCAGGCCTCTTGGACAGGTTGAGAGATAAAAAAATAATAATTCCCATGCAGTCTCAATAGCGGGGTGCGGGCCGGGGAATAGGCCTCTTGGCCGGGGTGAATAGTGTTGGAACACGGCCCGCGGAAATAGTAACGGCTGGAGGTACCGGGGGCGATGCCCGCCCCGGGCCGGCGGCCAAGTTAAAAAAATAAATAATCCCCGTTCAGTCTCAATGGCAGGGTGCGGGCCGGCCCGGCGGCGATTGCGGCGGGCAGCAGGCCTCTTGGACAGGTTGAGAGATATAAAAATAATAATTCCCGTGCAGTCTCAACGGCGGGGTGCGGGCCGGCCCGGCGGACGAGTGTGGCCGGGGAATAGGCCTCTTGGCCGGGGTGAATATGTTGGAACGCGGCGCGCGTAAATAGAAGCGGCTGGAGGTACCGGGGGCGAAGCCCGCCCCGGCCCGGAGGCCGAGTTAAAAAAAATAATAATCCCCGTTCAGTCTCAATGGCGGGGTGCGGGCCGGCCCGGCGGCGAATGCGGGCGGGCAGCAGGCCTCTTGGACAGGTTGAGAGATAAAAAAATAATAATTCCCATGCAGTCTCAATGGCGGGGTGCGGGCCGGGGAATAGGCCTCTTGGCCGGGGTGAATAGTGTTGGAACACGGCCCGCGGAAATAGTAGCGGCTGGAGGTACCGGGGGCGATGCCCGCCCCGGCCCGGCGGCCAAGTTAAAAAAATAAATAATTCCCGTTCAGTCTCAATGGCGGGGTGCGGGCCGGCCCGGCGGCAATTGCGGCGGGCAGCAGGCCTCTTGGACAGGTTGAGAGATAAAAAAATAATAATTCCCATGCAGTCTCAATGGCGGGGTGCGGGACGGGGAATAGGCCTCTTGGCCGGGGTGAATGTGTTGGAACGCGGCACGCGTAAATAGAAGCGGCTGGAGGTACCGGGGGCGAAGCCCGCCCCGGCCCGGAGGCCGAGTTAAAAAAAATAATAATCCCCGTTCAGTCTCAATGGCGGGGTGCGGGCCGGCCCGGCGGCGAGTGCGGCGGGCAGCAGGCCTCTTGGACAGGTTGAGAGATAAAAAAATAATAATTCCCGTGCAGTCTCAATGGCGGGGTGCGGGCCGGGGAATAGGCCTCTTGGCCGGGGTGAATATGTTGGAACGCGGTGCGCGTAAATAGAAGCGGCTGGAGGTACCGGGGGCGAAGCCCGCCCCGGCCCGGAGGCCGAGTTAAAAAAAATAATAATCCCCGTTCAGTCTCAATGGCGGGGTGCGGGCCGGCGCGGCGGCGAGTGCGGCGGGCAGCAGGCCTCTTGGACAGGTTGAGAGATAAAAAAATAATAATTCCCGTGCAGTCTCAATGGCGGGGTGCGGGCCGGGGAATAGGCCTCTTGGCCGGGGTGAATATGTTGGAACGCGGCGCGTGTAAATAGAAGCGGCTGGAGGTACCGGGGGCGAAGCCCGCCCCGGCCCGGAGGCCGAGTTAAAAAAAATAATAATCCCCGTTCAGTCTCAATGGCGGGGTGCGGGCCGGCCCGGCGGCGAGTGCGGCGGGCAGCAGGCCTCTTGGACAGGTTGAGAGATAAAAAAATAATAATTCCCGTGCAGTCTCAATGGCGGGGTGCGGGCCGGGGAATAGGCCTCTTGGCCGGGGTGAATATGTTGGAACGCGGCGCGTGTAAATAGAAGCGGCTGGAGGTACCGGGGGCGAAGCCCGCCCCGGCCCGGAGGCCGAGTTAAAAAAAATAATAATCCCCGTTCAGTCTCAATGGCGGGGTGCGGGCCGGCCCGGCGGCGAGTGCGGCGGGCAGCAGGCCTCTTGGACAGGTTGAGAGATAAAAAAATAATAATTCCCGTGCAGTCTCAATGGCGGGGTGCGGGCCGGGGAATAGGCCTCTTGGCCGAGGTGAATAGTGTTGGAACACGGCCCGCGGAAATAGTAGCGGCTGGAGGTACCGGGGGCGATGCCCGCCCCGGCCCGGCGGCCAAGTTAAAAAAATAAATAATCCCGTTCAGTCTCAATGGCAGGGTGCGGGCCGGCCCGGCGGCGATTGCGGCGGGCAGCAGGCCTCTTGGACAGGTTGAGAGATAAAAAAATAATAATTCCCATGCAGTCTCAATGGCGGGGTGCGGGCCGGGGAATAGGCCTCTTGGCCGGGGTGAATAGTGTTGGAACACGGCCCGCGGAAATAGTAACGGCTGGAGGTACCGGGGGCGATGCCCGCCCCGGCCCGGCGGCCAAGTTAAAAAAATAAATAATCCCCGTTCAGTCTCAATGGCAGGGTGCGGGCCTGCCCGGCGGCGATTGCGGCGGGCAGCAGGCCTCTTGGACAGGTTGAGAGATATAAAAATAATAATTCCCGTGCAGTCTCAATGGCGGGGTGCGGGCCGGCCCGGCGGACGAGTGTGGCCGGGGAAGAGGCCTCTTGGCCGGGGTGAATATGTTGGAACGCGGCGCGCGTAAATAGAAGCGGCTGGAGGTACCGGGGGCGAAGCCCGCCCCGGCCCGGAGGCCGAGTTAAAAAAAAAAATAATCCCCGTTCAGTCTCAATGGCGGGGTGCGGGCCGGCCCGGCGGCGAGTGCGGCGGGCTGCAGGCCTCTTGGACAGGTTGAGAGATAAAAAAATAATAATTCCCGTGCAGTCTCAATGGCGGGGTGCGGGCCGGCCCGGCGGACGAGTGTGGCCGGGGAAGAGGCCTCTTGGCCGGGGTGAATATGTTGGAACGCGGCGCGCGTAAATAGAAGCGGCTGGAGGTACCGGGGGCGAAGCCCGCCCCGGCCCGGCGGCCGAGTTAAAAAAAAAAATAATCCCCGTACAGTCTCAATGGCGGGGTGCGGGCCGGCCCGGCGTCGAGTGCGGCGGGCAGCAGGCCTCTTGGACAGGTTGAGAGATAAAAAAATAATAATTCCCGTGCAGTCTCAATGGCGGGGTGCGGGCCGGGGAATAGGCCTCTTGGCCGGGGTGAATAGTGTTGGAACACGGCCCGCGGAAATAGTAGCGGCTGGAGGTACCGGGGGCGATGCCCGCCCCGGCCCGGCGGCCAAGTTAAAAAAATAAATAATCCCGTTCAGTCTCAATGGCAGGGTGCGGGCCGGCCCGGCGGCGATTGCGGCGGGCAGCAGGCCTCTTGGACAGGTTGAGAGATAAAAAAATAATAATTCCCATGCAGTCTCAATGGCGGGGTGCGGGCCGGGGAATAGGCCTCTTGGCCGGGGTTAATATGTTGGAACGCGGCGCGCGTAAATAAAAGCGGCTGGAGGTACCGGGGGCGAAGCCCGCCCCGGCCCGGAGGCCGAGTTAAAAAAAATAATAATCCCCGTTCAGTCTCAATGGCGGGGTGCGGGCCGGCCCGGCGGCGAGTGCGGCGGGCAGCAGGCCTCTTGGACAGGTTGAGAGATAAAAAAATAATAATTCCCGTGCAGTCTCAATGGCGGGGTGCGGGCCGGGGAATAGGCCTCTTGGCCGGGGTGAATAGTGTTGGAACACGGCCCGCGGAAATAGTAGCGGCTGGAGGTACCGGGGGCGATGCCCGCCCCGGCCCGGCGGCCAAGTTAAAAAAATAAATAATCCCCGTTCAGTCTCAATGGCAGGGTGCGGGCCGGCCCGGCGGCGATTGCGGCGGGCAGCAGGCCTCTTGGACAGGTTGAGAGATAAAAAAATAATAATTCCCATGCAGTCTCAATGGCGGGGTGCGGGCCGGGGAATAGGCCTCTTGGCCGGGGTGAATAGTGTTGGAACACGGCCCGCGGAAATAGTAGCGGCTGGAGGTACCGGGGGCGATGCCCGCCCCGGGCCGGCGGCCAAGTTAAAAAAATAAATAATCCCCGTTCAGTCTCAATGGCAGGGTGCGGGCCGGCCCGGCGGCGAGTGCGGCGGGCAGCAGGCCTCTTGGACAGGGTGAGAGATAAAAAAATAATAATTCCCGTTCAGTCTCAATGGCAGGGTGCGGGCCGGCCCGGCGGCAATTGCGGCGGGCAGCAGGCCTCTTGGACAGGTTGAGAGATAAAAAAATAATAATTCCCATGCAGTCTCAATGGCGGGGTGCGGGCCGGGGAATAGGCCTCTTGGCCGGGGTGAATATGTTGGAACGCGGCGCGCGTAAATAGAAGCGGCTGGAGGTACCGGGGGCGAAGCCCGCCCCGGCCCGGAGGCCGAGTTAAAAAAAATAATAATCCCCGTTCAGTCTCAATGGCGGGGTGCGGACCGGCCCGGCGGCGAGTGCGGCGGGCAGCAGGCCTCTTGGACAGGTTGAGAGATAAAAAAATAATAATTCCCATGCAGTCTCAATGGCGGGGTGCGGGCCGGGGAATAGGCCTCTTGGCCGGGGTGAATAGTGTTGGAACACGGCCCGCGGAAATAGTAACGGCTGGAGGTACCGGGGGCGATGCCCGCCCCGGCCCGGTGGCAAAGTTAAAAAAATAAATAATCCCCGTTCAGTCTCAATGGCAGGGTGCGGGCCGGCCCGGCGGCGATTGCGGCGGGCAGCAGGCCTCTTGGACAGGTTGAGAGATAAAAAAAATAATAATTCCCATGCAGTCTCAATGGCGGGGTGCGGGCCGGGGAATAGGCCTCTTGGCCGGGGTGAATATGTTGGAACGCGGCGCGCGTAAATAGAAGCGGCTGGAGGTACCGGGGGCGAAGCCCGCCCCGGCCCGGAGGCCGAGTTAAAAAAAATAATAATCCCCGTTCAGTCTCAATGGCGGGGTGCGGGCCGGCCCGGCGGCGAGTGCGGCGGGCAGCAGGCCTCTTGGACAGGTTGAGAGATAAAAAAATAATAATTCCCATGCAGTCTCAATGGCGGGGTGCGGGCCGGGGAATAGGCCTCTTGGCCGGGGTGAATAGTGTTGGAACACGGCCCGCGGAAATAGTAGCGGCTGGAGGTACCGGGGGCGATGCCCGCCCCGGCCCGGCGGCCAAGTTAAAAAAATAAATAATCCCGTTCAGTCTCAATGGCAGGGTGCGGGCCGGCCCGGCGGCGATTGCGGCGGGCAGCAGGCCTCTTGGACAGGTTGAGAGATAAAAAAATAATAATTCCCATGCAGTCTCAATGGCGGGGTGCGGGCCGGGGAATAGGCCTCTTGGCCGGGGTGAATATGTTGGAACGCGGCGCGCGTAAATAGAAGCGGCTGGAGGTACCGGGGGCGAAGCCCGCCCCGGCCCGGAGGCCGAGTTAAAAAAAATAATAATCCCCGTTCAGTCTCAATGGCGGGGTGCGCGCCGGCCCGGCGGCGAGTGCGGCGGGCAGCAGGCCTCTTGGACAGGTTGAGAGATAAAAAAATAATAATTCCCATGCAGTCTCAATGGCGGGGTGCGGGCCGGGGAATAGGCCTCTTGGCCGGGGTGAATAGTGTTGGAACACGGCCCGCGGAAATAGTAACGGCTGGAGGTACCGGGGGCGATGCCCGCCCCGGCCCGGCGGCAAAGTTAAAAAAATAAATAATCCCCGTTCAGTCTCAATGGCAGGGTGCGGGCAGGCCCGGCGGCGATTGCGGCGGGCAGCAGGCCTCTTGGACAGGTTGAGAGATAAAAAAATAATAATTCCCATGCAGTCTCAATGGCGGGGTGCGGGCCGGGGAATAGGCCTCTTGGCCGGGGTGAATATGTTGGAACGCGGCGCGCGTAAATAGAAGCGGCTGGAGGTACCGGGGGCGAAGCCCGCCCCGGCCCGGAGGCCGAGTTAAAAAAAATAATAATCCCCGTTCAGTCTCAATGGCGGGGTGCGGGCCGGCCCGGCGGCGAGTGCGGCGGGCAGCAGGCCTCTTGGACAGGTTGAGAGATAAAAAAATAATAATTCCCATGCAGTCTCAATGGCGGGGTGCGGGCCGGGGAATAGGCCTCTTGGCCGGGGTGAATAGTGTTGGAACACGGCCCGCGGAAATAGTAGCGGCTGGAGGTACCGGGGGCGATGCCCGCCCCGGCCCGGCGGCCAAGTTAAAAAAATAAATAATCCCGTTCAGTCTCAATGGCATGGTGCGGGCCGGCCCGGCGGCGAGTGCGGCGGGCAGCAGGCCTCTTGGACAGGTTGAGAGATAAAAAAATAATAATTCCCGTGCAGTCTCAATGGCGGGGTGCGGGCCGGGGAATAGGCCTCTTGGCCGGGGTGAATAGTGTTGGAACACGGCCCGCGGAAATAGTAGCGGCTGGAGGTACCGGGGGCGATGCCCGCCCCGGCCCGGCGGCCAAGTTAAAAAAATAAATAATCCCCGTTCAGTCTCAATGGCAGGGTGCGGGCCGGCCCGGCGGCGATTGCGGCGGGCAGCAGGCCTCTTGGACAGGTTGAGAGATAAAAAAATAATAATTCCCATGCAGTCTCAATGGCGGGGTGCGGGCCGGGGAATAGGCCTCTTGGCCGGGGTGAATAGTGTTGGAACACGGCCCGCGGAAATAGTAACGGCTGGAGGTACCGGGGGCGATGCCCGCCCCGGGCCGGCGGCCAAGTTAAAAAAATAAATAATCCCCGTTCAGTCTCAATGGCAGGGTGCGGGCCGGCCCGGCGGCGATTGCGGCGGGCAGCAGGCCTCTTGGACAGGTTGAGAGATATAAAAATAATAATTCCCGTGCAGTCTCAACGGCGGGGTGCGGGCCGGCCCGGCGGACGAGTGTGGCCGGGGAATAGGCCTCTTGGCCGGGGTGAATATGTTGGAACGCGGCGCGCGTAAATAGAAGCGGCTGGAGGTACCGGGGGCGAAGCCCGCCCCGGCCCGGAGGCCGAGTTAAAAAAAATAATAATCCCCGTTCAGTCTCAATGGCGGGGTGCGGGCCGGCCCGGCGGCGAGTGCGGCGGGCAGCAGGCCTCTTGGACAGGTTGAGAGATAAAAAAATAATAATTCCCATGCAGTCTCAATGGCGGGGTGCGGGCCGGGGAATAGGCCTCTTGGCCGGGGTGAATAGTGGTGGAACACGGCCCGCGGAAATAGTAGCGGCTGGAGGTACCGGGGGCGATGCCCGCCCCGGCCCGGCGGCCAAGTTAAAAAAATAAATAATTCCCGTTCAGTCTCAATGGCGGGGTGCGGGCCGGCCCGGCGGCAATTGCGGCGGGCAGCAGGCCTCTTGGACAGGTTGAGAGATAAAAAAATAATAATTCCCATGCAGTCTCAATGGCGGGGTGCGGGCCGGGGAATAGGCCTCTTGGCCGGGGTGAATGTGTTGGAACGCGGCGCGCGTAAATAGAAGCGGCTGGAGGTACCGGGGGCGAAGCCCGCCCCGGCCCGGAGGCCGAGTTAAAAAAAATAATAATCCCCGTTCAGTCTCAATGGCGGGGTGCGGGCCGGCCCGGCGGCGAGTGCGGCGGGCAGCAGGCCTCTTGGACAGGTTGAGAGATAAAAAAATAATAATTCCCATGCAGTCTCAATGGCGGGGTGCGGGCCGGGGAATAGGCCTCTTGGCCGGGGTGAATAGTGTTGGAACACGGCCCGCGGAAATAGTAGCGGCTGGAGGTACCGGGGGCGATGCCCGCCCCGGCCCGGCGGCCAAGTTAAAAAAATAAATAATCCCCGTTCAGTCTTAATGGCAGGGTGCGGGCCGGCCCGGCGGCGATTGCGGCTGGCAGCAGGCCTCTTGGACAGGTTGAGAGATAAAAAAATAATAATTCCCATGCAGTCTCAATGGCGGGGTGCGGGCCGGGGAATAGGCCTCTTGGCCGGGGTGAATAGTGTTGGAACACGGCCCGCGGAAATAGTAGCGGCTGGAGGTACCGGGGGCGATGCCCGCCCCGGGCCGGCGGCCAAGTTAAAAAAATAAATAATCCCCGTTCAGTCTCAATGGCAGGGTGCGGGCCGGCCCGGCGGCGATTGCGGCGGGCAGCAGGCCTCTTGGACAGGTTGAGAGATATAAAAATAATAATTCCCGTGCAGTCTCAATGGCGGGGTGCGGGCCGGCCCGGCGGACGAGTGTGGCCGGGGAAGAGGCCTCTTGGCCGGGGTGAATATGTTGGAACGCGGCGCGCGTAAATAGAAGCGGCTGGAGGTACCGGGGGCGAAGCCCGCCCCGGCCCGGAGGCCGAGTTAAAAAAAATAAAAATCCCCGTTCAGTCTCAATGGCGGGGTGCGGGCCCGCCCGGCGGCGAGTGCGGCGGGCAGCAGGCCTCTTGGACAGGTTGAGAGATAAAAAAATAATAATTCCCGTGCAGTCTCAATGGCGGGGTGCGGGCCGGGGAATAGGCCTCTTGGCCGGGGTGAATAGTGTTGGAACGCGGCGCGCGTAAATAGAAGCGGCTGGAGGTACCGGGGGCGAAGCCCGCCCCGGCCCGGAGGCCGAGTTAAAAAAAATAATAATCCCCGTTCAGTCTCAATGGCGGGGTGCGGGCCGGCCCGGCGGCGAGTGCGGCGGGCAGCAGGCCTCTTGGACAGGTTGAGAGATAAAAAAATAATAATTCCCGTGCAGTCTCAATGGCGGGGTGCGGGCCGGGGAATAGGCCTCTTGGCCGGGGTGAATAGTGTTGGAACACGGCCCGCGGAAATAGTAGCGGCTGGAGGTACCGGGGGCGATGCCCGCCCCGGCCCGGCGGCCAAGTTAAAAAAATAAATAATCCCCGTTCAGTCTCAATGGCAGGGTGCGGGCCGGCCCGGCGGCGATTGCGGCGGGCAGCAGGCCTCTTGGACAGGTTGAGAGATAAAAAAATAATAATTCCCATGCAGTCTCAATAGCGGGGTGCGGGCCGGGGAATAGGCCTCTTGGCCGGGGTGAATAGTGTTGGAACACGGCCCGCGGAAATAGTAACGGCTGGAGGTACCGGGGGCGATGCCCGCCCCGGGCCGGCGGCCAAGTTAAAAAAATAAATAATCCCCGTTCAGTCTCAATGGCAGGGTGCGGGCCGGCCCGGCGGCGATTGCGGCGGGCAGCAGGCCTCTTGGACAGGTTGAGAGATATAAAAATAATAATTCCCGTGCAGTCTCAACGGCGGGGTGCGGGCCGGCCCGGCGGACGAGTGTGGCCGGGGAATAGGCCTCTTGGCCGGGGTGAATATGTTGGAACGCGGCGCGCGTAAATAGAAGCGGCTGGAGGTACCGGGGGCGAAGCCCGCCCCGGCCCGGAGGCCGAGTTAAAAAAAATAATAATCCCCGTTCAGTCTCAATGGCAGGGTGCGGGCCGGCCCGGCGGCGAGTGCGGCGGGCAGCAGGCCTCTTGGACAGGTTGAGAGATAAAAAAAATAATAATTCCCGTTCAGTCTCAATGGCAGGGTGCGGGCCGGCCCGGCGGCGAGTGCGGCGGGCAGCAGGCCTCTTGGACAGGTTGAGAGATAAAAAAATAATAATTCCCGTGCAGTCTCAATGGCGGGGTGCGGGCCGGGGAATAGGCCTCTTGGCCGGGGTGAATATGTTGGAACGCGGCGCGCGTAAATAGAAGCGGCTGGAGGTACCGGGGGCGAAGCCCGCCCCGGCCCGGAGGCCGAGTTAAAAAAAATAATAATCCCCGTTCAGTCTCAATGGCGGGGTGCGGGCCGGCCCGGCGGCGAGTGTGGCGGGCAGCAGGCCTCTTGGACAGGTTGAGAGATAAAAAAATAATAATTCCCGTGCAGTCTCAATGGCGGGGTGCAGGCCGGGGAATAGGCCTCTTGGCCGGGGTGAATAGTGTTGGAACACGGCCCGCGGAAATAGTAGCGGCTGGAGGTACCGGGGGCGATGCCCGCCCCGGCCCGGCGGCCAAGTTAAAAAAATAAATAATCCCGTTCAGTCTCAATGGCAGGGTGCGGGCCGGCCCGGCGGCGATTGCGGCGGGCAGCAGGCCTCTTGGACAGGTTGAGAGATAAAAAAATAATAATTCCCATGCAGTCTCAATGGCGGGGTGCGGGCCGGGGAATAGGCCTCTTGGCCGGGGTGAATATGTTGGAACGCGGCGCGCGTAAATAGAAGCGGCTGGAGGTACCGGGGGCGAAGCCCGCCCCGGCCCGGAGGCCGAGTTAAAAAAAATAATAATCCCCGTTCCAGTCTCAATGGCGGGGTGCGGGCCGGCCCGGCGGCGAGTGCGGCGGGCAGCAGGCCTCTTGGACAGGTTGAGAGATAAAAAAATAATAATTCCCGTGCAGTCTCAATGGCGGGGTGCGGGCCGGGGAATAGGCCTCTTGGCTGTGGTGAATAGTGTTGGAACACGGCCCGCGGAAATAGTAGCGGCTGGAGGTACCGGGGGCGATGCCCGCCCCGGCCCGGCGGCCAAGTTAAAAAAATAAATAATCCCCGTTCAGTCTCAATGGCAGGGTGCGGGCCGGCCCGGCGGCGATTGCGGCGGGCAGCAGGCCTCTTGGACAGGTTGAGAGATAAAAAAATAATAATTCCCATGCAGTCTCAATGGCGGGGTGCGGGCCGGCGAATAGGCCTCTTGGCCGGGGTGAATAGTGTTGGAACACGGCCCGCGGAAATAGTAGCGGCTGGAGGTACCGGGGGCGATGCCCGCCCCGGCCCGGCGGCCAAGTTAAAAAAATAAATAATCCCCGTTCAGTCTCAATGGCAGGGTGCGGGCCGGCCCGGCGGCGATTGCGGCGGGCAGCAGGCCTCTTGGACAGGTTGAGAGATAAAAAAATAATAATTCCCATGCAGTCTCAATGGCGGGGTGCGGGCCGGCCCGGCGGCGATTGCGGCGGGCAGCAGGCCTCTTGGACAGGTTGAGAGATAAAAAAATAATAATTCCCGTGCAGTCTCAATGGCGGGGTGCGGGCCGGCCCGGCGGACGAGTGTGGCCGGGGAAGAGGCCTCTTGGCCGGGGTGAATATGTTGGAACGCGGCGCGCGTAAATAGAAGCGGCTGGAGGTACCGGGGGCGAAGCCCGCCCCGGCCCGGAGGCCGAGTTAAAAAAAATAATAATCCCCGTTCAGTCTCAATGGCGGGGTGCGGGCCGGCCCGGCGGCGAGTGCGGCGGGCAGCAGGCCTCTTGGACAGGTTGAGAGATAAAAAAATAATAATTCCCGTGCAGTCTCAATGGCGGGGTGCGGGCCGGGGAATAGGCCTCTTGGCCGGGGTGAATAGTGTTGGAACACGGCCCGCGGAAATAGTAGCGGCTGGAGGTACCGGGGGCGATGCCCGCCCCGGCCCGGCGGCCAAGTTAAAAAAATAAATAATCCCCGTTCAGTCTCAATGGCAGGGTGCGGGCCGGCCCGGCGGCGATTGCGGCGGGCAGCAGGCCTCTTGGACAGGTTGAGAGATAAAAAAATAATAATTCCCATGCAGTCTCAATGGCGGGGTGCGGGCCGGGGAATAGGCCTCTTGGCCGGGGTGAATAGTGTTGGAACACGGCCCGCGGAAATAGTAGCGGCTGGAGGTACCGGGGGCGATGCCCGCCCCGGCCCGGCGGCCAAGTTAAAAAAATAAATAATCCCCGTTCAGTCTTAATGGCAGGGTGCGGGCCGGCCCGGCGGCGATTGCGGCGGGCAGCAGGCCTCTTGGACAGGTTGAGAGATAAAAAAATAATAATTCCCATGCAGTCTCAATGGCGGGGTGCGGGCCGGGGAATAGGCCTCTTGGCCGGGGTGAATAGTGTTGGAACACGGCCCGCGGAAATAGTAGCGGCTGGAGGTACCGGGGGCGATGCCCGCCCCGGGCCGGCGGCCAAGTTAAAAAAATAAATAATCCCCGTTCAGTCTCAATGGCAGGGTGCGGGCCGGCCCGGCGGCGATTGCGGCGGGCAGCAGGCCTCTTGGACAGGTTGAGAGATATAAAAATAATAATTCCCGTGCAGTCTCAATGGCGGGGTGCGGGCCGGCCCGGCGGACGAGTGTGGCCGGGGAAGAGGCCTCTTGGCCGGGGTGAATATGTTGGAACGCGGCGAGCGTAAATAGAAGCGGCTGGAGGTACCGGGGGCGAAGCCCGCCCCGGCCCGGAGGCCGAGTTAAAAAAAATAAAAATCCCCGTTCAGTCTCAATGGCGGGGTGCGGGCCCGCCCGGCGGCGAGTGCGGCGGGCAGCAGGCCTCTTGGACAGGTTGAGAGATAAAAAAATAATAATTCCCGTGCAGTCTCAATGGCGGGGTGCGGGCCGGGGAATAGGCCTCTTGGCCGGGGTGAATAGTGTTGGAACGCGGCGCGCGTAAATAGAAGCGGCTGGAGGTACCGGGGGCGAAGCCCGCCCCGGCCCGGAGGCCGAGTTAAAAAAAATAATAATCCCCGTTCAGTCTCAATGGCGGGGTGCGGGCCGGCCCGGCGGCGAGTGCGGCGGGCAGCAGGCCTCTTGGACAGGTTGAGAGATAAAAAAATAATAATTCCCGTGCAGTCTCAATGGCGGGGTGCGGGCCGGGGAATAGGCCTCTTGGCCGGGGTGAATAGTGTTGGAACACGGCCCGCGGAAATAGTAGCGGCTGGAGGTACCGGGGGCGATGCCCGCCCCGGCCCGGCGGCCAAGTTAAAAAAATAAATAATCCCCGTTCAGTCTCAATGGCAGGGTGCGGGCCGGCCCGGCGGCGATTGCGGCGGGCAGCAGGCCTCTTGGACAGGTTGAGAGATAAAAAAATAATAATTCCCATGCAGTCTCAATGGCGGGGTGCGGGCCGGGGAATAGGCCTCTTGGCCGGGGTGAATAGTGTTGGAACACGGCCCGCGGAAATAGTAACGGCTGGAGGTACCGGGGGCGATGCCCGCCCCGGGCCGGCGGCCAAGTTAAAAAAATAAATAATCCCCGTTCAGTCTCAATGGCAGGGTGCGGGCCGGCCCGGCGGCGATTGCGGCGGGCAGCAGGCCTCTTGGACAGGTTGAGAGATATAAAAATAATAATTCCCGTGCAGTCTCAACGGCGGGGTGCGGGCCGGCCCGGCGGACGAGTGTGGCCGGGGAATAGGCCTCTTGGCCGGGGTGAATAGTGTTGGAACACGGCCCGCGGAAATAGTAGCGGCTGGAGGTACCGGGGGCGATGCCCGCCCCGGCCCGGCGGCCAAGTTAAAAAAATAAATAATCCCCGTTCAGTCTTAATGGCAGGGTGCGGGCCGGCCCGGCGGCGATTGCGGCGGGCAGCAGGCCTCTTGGACAGGTTGAGAGATAAAAAAATAATAATTCCCATGCAGTCTCAATGGCGGGGTGCGGGCCGGGGAATAGGCCTCTTGGCCGGGGTGAATAGTGTTGGAACACGGCCCGCGGAAATAGTAGCGGCTGGAGGTACCGGGGGCGATGCCCGCCCCGGGCCGGCGGCCAAGTTAAAAAAATAAATAATCCCCGTTCAGTCTCAATGGCAGGGTGCGGGCCGGCCCGGCGGCGATTGCGGCGGGCAGCAGGCCTCTTGGACAGGTTGAGAGATATAAAAATAATAATTCCCGTGCAGTCTCAATGGCGGGGTGCGGGCCGGCCCGGCGGACGAGTGTGGCCGGGGAAGAGGCCTCTTGGCCGGGGTGAATATGTTGGAACGCGGCGCGCGTAAATAGAAGCGGCTGGAGGTACCGGGGGCGAAGCCCGCCCCGGCCCGGAGGCCGAGTTAAAAAAAATAAAAATCCCCGTTCAGTCTCAATGGCGGGGTGCGGGCCCGCCCGGCGGCGAGTGCGGCGGGCAGCAGGCCTCTTGGACAGGTTGAGAGATAAAAAAATAATAATTCCCGTGCAGTCTCAATGGCGGGGTGCGGGCCGGGGAATAGGCCTCTTGGCCGGGGTGAATAGTGTTGGAACGCGGCGCGCGTAAATAGAAGCGGCTGGAGGTACCGGGGGCGAAGCCCGCCCCGGCCCGGAGGCCGAGTTAAAAAAAATAATAATCCCCGTTCAGTCTCAATGGCGGGGTGCGGGCCGGCCCGGCGGCGAGTGCGGCGGGCAGCAGGCCTCTTGGACAGGTTGAGAGATAAAAAAATAATAATTCCCGTGCAGTCTCAATGGCGGGGTGCGGGCCGGGGAATAGGCCTCTTGGCCGGGGTGAATAGTGTTGGAACACGGCCCGCGGAAATAGTAGCGGCTGGAGGTACCGGGGGCGATGCCCGCCCCGGGCCGGCGGCCAAGTTAAAAAAATAAATAATCCCCGTTCAGTCTCAATGGCAGGGTGCGGGCCGGCCCGGCGGCGATTGCGGCGGGCAGCAGGCCTCTTGGACAGGTTGAGAGATATAAAAATAATAATTCCCGTGCAGTCTCAACGGCGGGGTGCGGGCCGGCCCGGCGGACGAGTGTGGCCGGGGAATAGGCCTCTTGGCCGGGGTGAATATGTTGGAACGCGGCGCGCGTAAATAGAAGCGGCTGGAGGTACCGGGGGCGAAGCCCGCCCCGGCCCGGAGGCCGAGTTAAAAAAAATAATAATCCCCGTTCAGTCTCAATGGCAGGGTGCGGGCCGGCCCGGCGGCGAGTGCGGCGGGCAGCAGGCCTATTGGACAGGTTGAGAGATAAAAAAAATAATAATTCCCGTTCAGTCTCAATGGCAGGGTGCGGGCCGGCCCGGCGGCGAGTGCGGCGGGCAGCAGGCCTCTTGGACAGGTTGAGAGATAAAAAAATAATAATTCCCGTGCAGTCTCAATGGCGGGGTGCGGGCCGGGGAATAGGCCTCTTGGCCGGGGTGAATATGTTGGAACGCGGCGCGCGTAAATAGAAGCGGCTGGAGGTACCGGGGGCGAAGCCCGCCCCGGCCCGGAGGCCGAGTTAAAAAAAATAATAATCCCCGTTCAGTCTCAATGGCGGGGTGCGGGCCGGCCCGGCGGCGAGTGTGGCGGGCAGCAGGCCTCTTGGACAGGTTGAGAGATAAAAAAATAATAATTCCCGTGCAGTCTCAATGGCGGGGTGCAGGCCGGGGAATAGGCCTCTTGGCCGGGGTGAATAGTGTTGGAACACGGCCCGCGGAAATAGTAGCGGCTGGAGGTACCGGGGGCGATGCCCGCCCCGGCCCGGCGGCCAAGTTAAAAAAATAAATAATCCCGTTCAGTCTCAATGGCAGGGTGCGGGCCGGCCCGGCGGCGATTGCGGCGGGCAGCAGGCCTCTTGGACAGGTTGAGAGATAAAAAAATAATAATTCCCATGCAGTCTCAATGGCGGGGTGCGGGCCGGGGAATAGGCCTCTTGGCCGGGGTGAATATGTTGGAACGCGGCGCGCGTAAATAGAAGCGGCTGGAGGTACCGGGGGCGAAGCCCGCCCCGGCCCGGAGGCCGAGTTAAAAAAAATAATAATCCCCGTTCCAGTCTCAATGGCGGGGTGCGGGCCGGCCCGGCGGCGAGTGCGGCGGGCAGCAGGCCTCTTGGACAGGTTGAGAGATAAAAAAATAATAATTCCCGTGCAGTCTCAATGGCGGGGTGCGGGCCGGGGAATAGGCCTCTTGGCTGTGGTGAATAGTGTTGGAACACGGCCCGCGGAAATACTAGCGGCTGGAGGTACCGGGGGCGATGCCCGCCCCGGCCCGGCGGCCAAGTTAAAAAAATAAATAATCCCCGTTCAGTCTCAATGGCAGGGTGCGGGCCGGCCCGGCGGCGATTGCGGCGGGCAGCAGGCCTCTTGGACAGGTTGAGAGATAAAAAAATAATAATTCCCATGCAGTCTCAATGGCGGGGTGCGGGCCGGCGAATAGGCCTCTTGGCCGGGGTGAATAGTGTTGGAACACGGCCCGCGGAAATAGTAGCGGCTGGAGGTACCGGGGGCGATGCCCGCCCCGGCCCGGCGGCCAAGTTAAAAAAATAAATAATCCCCGTTCAGTCTCAATGGCAGGGTGCGGGCCGGCCCGGCGGCGATTGCGGCGGGCAGCAGGCCTCTTGGACAGGTTGAGAGATATAAAAATAATAATTCCCGTGCAGTCTCAATGGCGGGGTACGGGCCGGCCCGGCGGACGAGTGTGGCCGGGGAAGAGGCCTCTTGGCCGGGGTGAATATGTTGGAACGCGGCGCGCGTAAATAGAAGCGGCTGGAGGTACCGGGGGCGAAGCCCGCCCCGGCCCGGAGGCCGAGTTAAAAAAAATAATAATCCCCGTTCAGTCTCAAAGGCGGGGTGCGGGCCGGCCCGGCGGCGAGTGCGGCGGGCAGCAGGCCTCTTGGACAGGTTGAGAGATAAAAAAATAATAATTCCCGTGCAGTCTCAATGGCGGGGTGCGGGCCGGGGAATAGGCCTCTTGGCCGGGGTGAATAGTGTTGGAACACGGCCCGCGGAAATAGTAGCGGCTGGAGGTACCGGGGGCGATGCCCGCCCCGGCCCGGCGGCCAAGTTAAAAAAATAAATAATCCCCGTTCAGTCTCAATGGCAGGGTGCGGGCCGGCCCGGCGGCGATTGCGGCGGGCAGCAGGCCTCTTGGACAGGTTGAGAGATAAAAAAATAATAATTCCCGTGCAGTCTCAATGGCGGGGTGCGGGCCGGGGAATAGGCCTCTTGGCCGGGGTGAATAGTGTTGGAACACGGCCCGCGGAAATAGTAGCGGCTGGAGGTACCGGGGGCGATGCCCGCCCCGGGCCGGCGGCCAAGTTAAAAAAATAAATAATCCCCGTTCAGTCTCAATGGCAGGGTGCGGGCCGGCCCGGCGGCGATTGCGGCGGGCAGCAGGCCTCTTGGACAGGTTGAGAGATAAAAAAATAATAATTCCCATGCAGTCTCAATGGCGGGGTGCGGGCCGGCCCGGCGGCGATTGCGGCGGGCAGCAGGCCTCTTGGACAGGTTGAGAGATAAAAAAATAATAATTCCCGTGCAGTCTCAATGGCGGGGTGCGGGCCGGCCCGGCGGACGAGTGTGGCCGGGGAAGAGGCCTCTTGGCCGGGGTGAATATGTTGGAACGCGGCGCGCGTAAATAGAAGCGGCTGGAGGTACCGGGGGCGAAGCCCGCCCCGGCCCGGAGGCCGAGTTAAAAAAAATAATAATCCCCGTTCAGTCTCAATGGCGGGGTGCGGGCCGGCCCGGCGGCGAGTGCGGCGGGCAGCAGGCCTCTTGGACAGGTTGAGAGATAAAAAAAATAATAATTCCCGTGCAGTCTCAATGGCGGGGTGCGGGCCGGGGAATAGGCCTCTTGGCCGGGGTGAATAGTGTTGGAACACGGCCCGCGGAAATAGTAGCGGCTGGAGGTACCGGGGGCGATGCCCGCCCCGGCCCGGCGGCCAAGTTAAAAAAATAAATAATCCCGTTCAGTCTCAATGGCAGGGTGCGGGCCGGCCCGGCGGCGATTGCGGCGGGCAGCAGGCTTCTTGGACAGGTTGAGAGATAAAAAAATAATAATTCCCATGCAGTCTCAATGGCGGGGTGCGGGCCGGGGAATAGGCCTCTTGGCCGGGGTGAATAGTGTTGGAACACGGCCCGCGGAAATAGTAGCGGCTGGAGGTACCGGGGGCGATGCCCGCCCCGGCCCGGCGGCCAAGTTAAAAAAATAAATAATCCCCGTTCAGTCTTAATGGCAGGGTGCGGGCCGGCCCGGCGGCGATTGCGGCGGGCAGCAGGCCTCTTGGACAGGTTGAGAGATAAAAAAATAATAATTCCCATGCAGTCTCAATGGCGGGGTGCGGGCCGGGGAATAGGCCTCTTGGCCGGGGTGAATAGTGTTGGAACACGGCCCGCGGAAATAGTAGCGGCTGGAGGTACCGGGGGCGATGCCCGCCCCGGGCCGGCGGCCAAGTTAAAAAAATAAATAATCCCCGTTCAGTCTCAATGGCAGGGTGCGGGCCGGCCCGGCGGCGATTGCGGCGGGCAGCAGGCCTCTTGGACAGGTTGAGAGATATAAAAATAATAATTCCCGTGCAGTCTCAATGGCGGGGTGCGGGCCGGCCCGGCGGACGAGTGTGGCCGGGGAAGAGGCCTCTTGGCCGGGGTGAATATGTTGGAACGCGGCGCGCGTAAATAGAAGCGGCTGGAGGTACCGGGGGCGAAGCCCGCCCCGGCCCGGAGGCCGAGTTAAAAAAAATAATAATCCCCGTTCAGTCTCAATGGCGGGGTGCGGGCCGGCCCGGCGGCGAGTGCGGCGGGCAGCAGGCCTCTTGGACAGGTTGAGAGATAAAAAAATAATAATTCCCGTGCAGTCTCAATGGCGGGGTGCGGGCCGGGGAATAGGCCTCTTGGCCGGGGTGAATAGTGTTGGAACGCGGCGCGCGTAAATAGAAGCGGCTGGAGCTACCGGGGGCGAAGCCCGCCCCGGCCCGGAGGCCGAGTTAAAAAAAATAATAATCCCCGTTCAGTCTCAATGGCGGGGTGCGGGCCGGCCCGGCGGCGAGTGCGGCGGGCAGCAGGCCTCTTGGACAGGTTCAGAGATAAAAAAATAATAATTCCCGTGCAGTCTCAATGGCGGGGTGCGGGCCGGGGAATAGGCCTCTTGGCCGGGGTGAATAGTGTTGGAACACGGCCCGCGGAAATAGTAGCGGCTGGAGGTACCGGGGGCGATGCCCGCCCCGGCCCGGCGGCCAAGTTAAAAAAATAAATAATCCCCGTTCAGTCTCAATGGCAGGGTGCGGGCCGGCCCGGCGGCGATTGCGGCGGGCAGCAGGCCTCTTGGACAGGTTGAGAGATAAAAAAATAATAATTCCCATGCAGTCTCAATGGCGGGGTGCGGGCCGGGGAATAGGCCTCTTGGCCGGGGTGAATAGTGTTGGAACACGGCCCGCGGAAATAGTAACGGCTGGAGGTACCGGGGGCGATGCCCGCCCCGGGCCGGCGGCCAAGTTAAAAAAATAAATAATCCCCGTTCAGTCTCAATGGCAGGGTGCGGGCCGGCCCGGCGGCGATTGCGGCGGGCAGCAGGCCTCTTGGACAGGTTGAGAGATATAAAAATAATAATTCCCGTGCAGTCTCAACGGCGGGGTGCGGGCCGGCCCGGCGGACGAGTGTGGCCGGGGAATAGGCCTCTTGGCCGGGGTGAATATGTTGGAACGCGGCGCGCGTAAATAGAAGCGGCTGGAGGTACCGGGGGCGAAGCCCGCCCCGGCCCGGAGGCCGAGTTAAAAAAAATAATAATCCCCGTTCAGTCTCAATGGCGGGGTGCGGGCCGGCCCGGCGGCGAGTGCGGCGGGCAGCAGGCCTCTTGGACAGGTTGAGAGATAAAAAAATAATAATTCCCGTGCAGTCTCAATGGCGGGGTGCGGGCCGGGGAATAGGCCTCTTGGCCGGGGTGAATATGTTGGAACGCGGCGCGCGTAAATAGAAGCGGCTGGAGGTACCGGGGGCGAAGCCCGCCCCGGCCCGGAGGCCGAGTTAAAAAAAATAATAATCCCCGTTCAGTCTCAATGGCGGGGTGCGGGCCGGCCCGGCGGCGAGTGTGGCGGGCAGCAGGCCTCTTGGACAGGTTGAGAGATAAAAAAATAATAATTCCCGTGCAGTCTCAATGGCGGGGTGCGGGCCGGGGAATAGGCCTCTTGGCCGGGGTGAATAGTGTTGGAACACGGCCCGCGGAAATAGTAGCGGCTGGAGGTACCGGGGGCGATGCCCACCCGGGCCGGCGGCCAAGTTAAAAAAATAAATAATCCCCGTTCAGTCTCAATGGCAGGGTGCGGGCCGGCCCGGCGGCGAGTGCGGCGGGCAGCAGGCCTCTTGGACAGGTTGAGAGATAAAAAAAATAATAATTCCCGTTCAGTCTCAATGGCAGGGTGCGGGCCGGCCCGGCGGCGAGTGCGGCGGGCAGCAGGCCTCTTGGACAGGTTGAGAGATAAAAAAATAATAATTCCCGTGCAGTCTCAATGGCGGGGTGCGGGCCGGGGAATAGGCCTCTTGGCCGGGGTGAATATGTTGGAACGCGGCGCGCGTAAATAGAAGCGGCTGGAGGTACCGGGGGCGAAGCCCGCCCCGGCCCGGAGGCCGAGTTAAAAAAAATAATAATCCCCGTTCAGTCTCAATGGCGGGGTGCGGGCCGGCCCGGCGGCGAGTGTGGCGGGCAGCAGGCCTCTTGGACAGGTTGAGAGATAAAAAAATAATAATTCCCGTGCAGTCTCAATGGCGGGGTGCGGGCCGGGGAATAGGCCTCTTGGCCGGGGTGAATAGTGTTGGAACACGGCCCGCGGAAATAGTAGCGGCTGGAGGTACCGGGGGCGATGCCCGCCCCGGCCCGGCGGCCAAGTTAAAAAAATAAATAATCCCGTTCAGTCTCAATGGCAGGGTGCGGGCCGGCCCGGCGGCGATTGCGGAGGGCAGCAGGCCTCTTGGACAGGTTGAGAGATAAAAAAATAATAATTCCCATGCAGTCTCAATGGCGGGGTGCGGGTCGGGGAATAGGCCTCTTGGCCGGGGTGAATATGTTGGAACGCGGCGCGCGTAAATAGAAGCGGCTGGAGGTACCGGGGGCGAAGCCCGCCCCGGCCCGGAGGCCGAGTTAAAAAAAATAATAATCCCCGTTCAGTCTCAATGTCGGGGTGCGGGCCGGCCCGGCGGCGAGTGCGGCGGGCAGCAGGCCTCTTGGACAGGTTGAGAGATAAAAAAATAATAATTCCCGTGCAGTCTCAATGGCGGGGTGCGGGCCGGGGAATAGGCCTCTTGGCTGTGGTGAATAGTGTTGGAACACGGCCCGCGGAAATAGTAGCGGCTGGAGGTACCGGGGGCGATGCCCGCCCCGGCCCGGCGGCCAAGTTAAAAAAATAAATAATCCCCGTTCAGTCTCAATGGCAGGGTGCGGGCCTGCCCGGCGGCGATTGCGGCGGGCAGCAGGCCTCTTGGACAGGTTGAGAGATAAAAAAATAATAATTCCCATGCAGTCTCAATGGCGGGGTGCGGGCCGGCGAATAGGCCTCTTGGCCGGGGTGAATAGTGTTGGAACACGGCCCGCGGAAATAGTAGCGGCTGGAGGTACCGGGGGCGATGCCCGCCCCGGGCCGGCGGCCAAGTTAAAAAAATAAATAATCCCCGTTCAGTCTCAATGGCAGGGTGCGGGCCGGCCCGGCGGCGATTGCGGCGGGCAGCAGGCCTCTTGGACAGGTTGAGAGATATAAAAATAATAATTCCCGTGCAGTCTCAATGGCGGGGTACGGGCCGGCCCGGCGGACGAGTGTGGCCGGGGGAGAGGCCTCTTGGCCGGGGTGAATATGTTGGAACGCGGCGCGCGTAAATAGAAGCGGCTGGAGGTACCGGGGGCGAAGCCCGCCCCGGCCCGGAGGCCGAGTTAAAAAAAATAATAATCCCCGTTCAGTCTCAAAGGCGGGGTGCGGGCCGGCCCGGCGGCGAGTGCGGCGGGCAGCAGGCCTCTTGGACAGGTTGAGAGATAAAAAAATAATAATTCCCGTGCAGTCTCAATGGCGGGGTGCGGGCCGGGGAATAGGCCTCTTGGCCGGGGTGAATAGTGTTGGAACACGGCCCGCGGAAATAGTAGCGGCTGGAGGTACCGGGGGCGATGCCCGCCCCGGCCCGGCGGCCAAGTTAAAAAAATAAATAATCCCCGTTCAGTCTCAATGGCAGGGTGCGGGCCGGCCCGGCGGCGATCGCGGCGGGCAGCAGGCCTCTTGGACAGGTTGAGAGATAAAAAATTAATAATTCCCATGCAGTCTCAATGGCGGGTTGCGGGCCGGGGAATAGGCCACTTGGCCGGGGTGAATAGTGTTGGAACACGGCCCGCGGAAAAAGTAGCGGCTGGAGGTACCGGGGACGATGCCCGCCCCGGGCCGGCGGCCAAGTTAAAAAAATAAATAATCCCCGTTCATTCTCAATGGCAGGGTGCGTGCCGGCCCGGCGGCGATTGCGGCGGGCAGCAGGCCTCTTGGACAGGTTGAGAGATAAAAAAATAATAATTCCCATGCAGTCTCAATGGCGGGGTGCGGGCCGGCCCGGCGGCGATTGCGGCGGGCAGCAGGCCTCTTGGACAGGTTGAGAGATAAAAAAATAATAATTCCCGTGCAGTCTCAATGGCGGGGTGCGGGCCGGCCCGGCGGACGAGTGTGGCCGGGGAAGAGGCCTCTTGGCCGGGGTGAATATGTTGGAATGCGGCGCGCGTAAATAGAAGCGGCTGGAGGTACCGGGGGCGAAGCCCGCCCCGGCCCGGAGGCCAAGTTAAAAAAAATAATAATCCCCGTTCAGTCTCAATGGCGGGGTGCGGGCCGGCCCGGCGGCGATTGCGGCGGGCAGCAGGCCTCTTGGACAGGTTGAGAGATAAAAAAATAATAATTCCCATGCAGTCTCAATGGCGGGGTGCGGGCCGGGGAATAGGCCTCTTGGCCGGGGTGAATAGTGTTGGAACACGGCCCCGGGCCGGCGGCCAAGTTAAAAAAATAAATAATCCCCGTTCAGTCTCAATGGCAGGGTGCGGGCCGGCCCGGCGGCGATTGCGGCGGGCAGCAGGCCTCTTGGACAGGTTGAGAGATAAAAAAATAATAATTCCCGTGCAGTCTCAATGGCGGGGTGCGGGCCGGGGAATAGGCCTCTTGGCCGGGGTGAATAGTGTTGGAACACGGCCCGCGGAAATAGTAGCGGCTGGAGGTACCGGGGGCGATGCCCGCCCCGGGCCGGCGGCCAAGTTAAAAAAATAAATAATCCCCGTTCAGTCTCAATGGCAGGGTGCGGGCCGGCCCGGCGGCGATTGCGGCGGGCAGCAGGCCTCTTGGACAGGTTGAGAGATAAAAAAATAATAATTCCCATGCAGTCTCAATGGCGGGGTGCGGGCCGGCCCGGCGGCGATTGCGGCGGGCAGCAGGCCTCTTGGACAGGTTGAGAGATAAAAAAATAATAATTCCCGTGCAGTCTCAATGGCGGGGTGCGGGCCGGCCCGGCGGACGAGTGTGGCCGGGGAAGAGGCCTCTTGGCCGGGGTGAATATGTTGGAACGCGGCGCGCGTAAATAGAAGCGGCTGGAGGTACCGGGGGCGAAGCCCGCCCCGGCCCGGAGGCCGAGTTAAAAAAAATAATAATCCCCGTTCAGTCTCAATGGCGGGGTGCGGGCCGGCCCGGCGGCGAGTGCGGCGGGCAGCAGGCCTCTTGGACAGGTTGAGAGATAAAAAAAATAATAATTCCCGTGCAGTCTCAATGGCGGGGTGCGGGCCGGGGAATAGGCCTCTTGGCCGGGGTGAATAGTGTTGGAACACGGCCCGCGGAAATAGTAGCGGCTGGAGGTACCGGGGGCGATGCCCGCCCCGGCCCGGCGGCCAAGTTAAAAAAATAAATAATCCCCGTTCAGTCTTAATGGCAGGGTGCGGGCCGGCCCGGCGGCGATTGCGGCGGGCAGCAGGCCTCTTGGACAGGTTGAGAGATAAAAAAATAATAATTCCCATGCAGTCTCAATGGCGGGGTGCGGGCCGGGGAATAGGCCTCTTGGCCGGGGTGAATAGTGTTGGAACACGGCCCGCGGAAATAGTAGCGGCTGGAGGTACCGGGGGCGATGCCCGCCCCGGGCCGGCGGCCAAGTTAAAAAAATAAATAATCCCCGTTCAGTCTCAATGGCAGGGTGCGGGCCGGCCCGGCGGCGATTGCGGCGGGCAGCAGGCCTCTTGGACAGGTTGAGAGATATAAAAATAATAATTCCCGTGCAGTCTCAATGGCGGGGTGCGGGCCGGGGAATAGGCCTCTTGGCCGGGGTGAATAGTGTTGGAACGCGGCGCGCGTAAATAGAAGCGGCTGGAGCTACCGGGGGCGAAGCCCGCCCCGGCCCGGAGGCCGAGTTAAAAAAAATAATAATCCCCGTTCAGTCTCAATGGCGGGGTGCGGGCCGGCCCGGCGGCGAGTGCGGCGGGCAGCAGGCCTCTTGGACAGGTTGAGAGATATAAAAATAATAATTCCCGTGCAGTCTCAATGGCGGGGTGCGGGCCGGCCCGGCGGACGAGTGTGGCCGGGGAAGAGGCCTCTTGGCCGGGGTGAATATGTTGGAACGCGGCGCGCGTAAATAGAAGCGGCTGGAGGTACCGGGGGCGAAGCCCGCCCCGGCCCGGAGGCCGAGTTAAAAAAAATAATAATCCCCGTTCAGTCTCAATGGCGGGGTGCGGGCCGGCCCGGCGGCGAGTGCGGCGGGCAGCAGGCCTCTTGGACAGGTTGAGAGATAAAAAAATAATAATTCCCGTGCAGTCTCAATGGCGGGGTGCGGGCCGGGGAATAGGCCTCTTGGCCGGGGTGAATAGTGTTGGAACGCGGCGCGCGTAAATAGAAGCGGCTGGAGCTACCGGGGGCGAAGCCCGCCCCGGCCCGGAGGCCGAGTTAAAAAAAATAATAATCCCCGTTCAGTCTCAATGGCGGGGTGCGGGCCGGCCCGGCGGCGAGTGCGGCGGGCAGCAGGCCTCTTGGACAGGTTCAGAGATAAAAAAATAATAATTCCCGTGCAGTCTCAATGGCGGGGTGCGGGCCGGGGAATAGGCCTCTTGGCCGGGGTGAATAGTGTTGGAACACGGCCCGCGGAAATAGTAGCGGCTGGAGGTACCGGGGGCGATGCCCGCCCCGGCCCGGCGGCCAAGTTAAAAAAATAAATAATCCCCGTTCAGTCTCAATGGCAGGGTGCGGGCCGGCCCGGCGGCGATTGCGGCGGGCAGCAGGCCTCTTGGACAGGTTGAGAGATAAAAAAATAATAATTCCCATGCAGTCTCAATGGCGGGGTGCGGGCCGGGGAATAGGCCTCTTGGCCGGGGTGAATAGTGTTGGAACACGGCCCGCGGAAATAGTAACGGCTGGAGGTACCGGGGGCGATGCCCGCCCCGGGCCGGCGGCCAAGTTAAAAAAATAAATAATCCCCGTTCAGTCTCAATGGCAGGGTGCGGGCCGGCCCGGCGGCGATTGCGGCGGGCAGCAGGCCTCTTGGACAGGTTGAGAGATATAAAAATAATAATTCCCGTGCAGTCTCAACGGCGGGGTGCGGGCCGGCCCGGCGGACGAGTGTGGCCGGGGAATAGGCCTCTTGGCCGGGGTGAATATGTTGGAACGCGGCGCGCGTAAATAGAAGCGGCTGGAGGTACCGGGGGCGAAGCCCGCCCCGGCCCGGAGGCCGAGTTAAAAAAAATAATAATCCCCGTTCAGTCTCAATGGCGGGGTGCGGGCCGGCCCGGCGGCGAGTGCGGCGGGCAGCAGGCCTCTTGGACAGGTTGAGAGATAAAAAAATAATAATTCCCGTGCAGTCTCAATGGCGGGGTGCGGGCCGGGGAATAGGCCTCTTGGCCGGGGTGAATAGTGTTGGAACACGGCCCGCGGAAATAGTAGCGGCTGGAGGTACCGGGGGCGATGCCCGCCCCGGCCCGGCGGCCAAGTTAAAAAAATAAATAATCCCCGTTCAGTCTCAATGGCAGGGTGCGGGCCGGCCCGGCGGCGATTGCGGCGGGCAGCAGGCCTCTTGGACAGGTTGAGAGATAAAAAAATAATAATTCCCATGCAGTCTCAATGGCGGGGTGCGGGCCGGGGAATAGGCCTCTTGGCCGGGGTGAATAGTGTTGGAACACGGCCCGCGGAAATAGTAGCGGCTGGAGGTACCGGGGGCGATGCCCACCCGGGCCGGCGGCCAAGTTAAAAAAATAAATAATCCCCGTTCAGTCTCAATGGCAGGGTGCGGGCCGGCCCGGCGGCGAGTGCGGCGGGCAGCAGGCCTCTTGGACAGGTTGAGAGATAAAAAAAATAATAATTCCCGTTCAGTCTCAATGGCAGGGTGCGGGCCGGCCCGGCGGCGAGTGCGGCGGGCAGCAGGCCTCTTGGACAGGTTGAGAGATAAAAAAATAATAATTCCCGTGCAGTCTCAATGGCGGGGTGCGGGCCGGGGAATAGGCCTCTTGGCCGGGGTGAATATGTTGGAACGCGGCGCGCGTAAATAGAAGCGGCTGGAGGTACCGGGGGCGAAGCCCGCCCCGGCCCGGAGGCCGAGTTAAAAAAAATAATAATCCCCGTTCAGTCTCAATGGCGGGGTGCGGGCCGGCCCGGCGGCGAGTGTGGCGGGCAGCAGGCCTCTTGGACAGGTTGAGAGATAAAAAAATAATAATTCCCGTGCAGTCTCAATGGCGGGGTGCGGGCCGGGGAATAGGCCTCTTGGCCGGGGTGAATAGTGTTGGAACACGGCCCGCGGAAATAGTAGCGGCTGGAGGTACCGGGGGCGATGCCCGCCCCGGCCCGGCGGCCAAGTTAAAAAAATAAATAATCCCGTTCAGTCTCAATGGCAGGGTGCGGGCCGGCCCGGCGGCGATTGCGGCGGGCAGCAGGCCTCTTGGACAGGTTGAGAGATAAAAAAATAATAATTCCCATGCAGTCTCAATGGCGGGGTGCGGGCCGGGGAATAGGCCTCTTGGCCGGGGTGAATATGTTGGAACGCGGCGCGCGTAAATAGAAGCGGCTGGAGGTACCGGGGGCGAAGCCCGCCCCGGCCCGGAGGCCGAGTTAAAAAAAATAATAATCCCCGTTCAGTCTCAATGTCGGGGTGCGGGCCGGCCCGGCGGCGAGTGCGGCGGGCAGCAGGCCTCTTGGACAGGTTGAGAGATAAAAAAATAATAATTCCCGTGCAGTCTCAATGGCGGGGTGCGGGCCGGGGAATAGGCCTCTTGGCTGTGGTGAATAGTGTTGGAACACGGCCCGCGGAAATAGTAGCGGCTGGAGGTACCGGGCGCGATGCCCGCCCCGGCCCGGCGGCCAAGTTAAAAAAATAAATAATCCCCGTTCAGTCTCAATGGCAGGGTGCGGGCCTGCCCGGCGGCGATTGCGGCGGGCAGCAGGCCTCTTGGACAGGTTGAGAGATAAAAAAATAATAATTCCCATGCAGTCTCAATGGCGGGGTGCGGGCCGGCGAATAGGCCTCTTGGCCGGGGTGAATAGTGTTGGAACACGGCCCGCGGAAATAGTAGCGGCTGGAGGTACCGGGGGCGATGCCCGCCCCGGGCCGGCGGCCAAGTTAAAAAAATAAATAATCCCCGTTCAGTCTCAATGGCAGGGTGCGGGCCGGCCCGGCGGCGATTGCGGCGGGCAGCAGGCCTCTTGGACAGGTTGAGAGATATAAAAATAATAATTCCCGTGCAGTCTCAATGGCGGGGTACGTGCCGGCCCGGCGGACGAGTGTGGCCGGGGAAGAGGCCTCTTGGCCGGGGTGAATATGTTGGAACGCGGCGCGCGTAAATAGAAGCGGCTGGAGGTACCGGGGGCGAAGCCCGCCCCGGCCCGGAGGCCGAGTTAAAAAAAATAATAATCCCCGTTCAGTCTCAAAGGCGGGGTGCGGGCCGGCCCGGCGGCGAGTGCGGCGGGCAGCAGGCCTCTTGGACAGGTTGAGAGATAAAAAAATAATAATTCCCGTGCAGTCTCAATGGCGGGGTGCGGGCCGGGGAATAGGCCTCTTGGCCGGGGTGAATAGTGTTGGAACACGGCCCGCGGAAATAGTAGCGGCTGGAGGTACCGGGGGCGATGCCCGCCCCGGCCCGGCGGCCAAGTTAAAAAAATAAATAATCCCCGTTCAGTCTCAATGGCAGGGTGCGGGCCGGCCCGGCGGCGATTGCGGCGGGCAGCAGGCCTCTTGGACAGGTTGAGAGATAAAAAATTAATAATTCCCATGCAGTCTCAATGGCGGGTTGCGGGCCGGGGAATAGGCCACTTGGCCGGGGTGAATAGTGTTGGAACACGGCCCGCGGAAAAAGTAGCGGCTGGAGGTACCGGGGACGATGCCCGCCCCGGGCCGGCGGCCAAGTTAAAAAAATAAATAATCCCCGTTCATTCTCAATGGCAGGGTGCGTGCCGGCCCGGCGGCGATTGCGGCGGGCAGCAGGCCTCTTGGACAGGTTGAGAGATAAAAAAATAATAATTCCCATGCAGTCTCAATGGCGGGGTGCGGGCCGGCCCGGCGGCGATTGCGGCGGGCAGCAGGCCTCTTGGACAGGTTGAGAGATAAAAAAATAATAATTCCCGTGCAGTCTCAATGGCGGGGTGCGGGCCGGCCCGGCGGACGAGTGTGGCCGGGGAAGAGGCCTCTTGGCCGGGGTGAATATGTTGGAACGCGGCGCGCGTAAATAGAAGCGGCTGGAGGTACCGGGGGCGAAGCCCGCCCCGGCCCGGAGGCCAAGTTAAAAAAAATAATAATCCCCGTTCAGTCTCAATGGCGGGGTGCGGGCCGGCCCGGCGGCGATTGCGGCGGGCAGCAGGCCTCTTGGACAGGTTGAGAGATAAAAAAATAATAATTCCCATGCAGTCTCAATGGCGGGGTGCGGGCCGGGGAATAGGCCTCTTGGCCGGGGTGAATAGTGTTGGAACACGGCCCCGGGCCGGCGGCCAAGTTAAAAAAATAAATAATCCCCGTTCAGTCTCAATGGCAGGGTGCGGGCCGGCCCGGCGGCGATTGCGGCGGGCAGCAGGCCTCTTGGACAGGTTGAGAGATAAAAAAATAATAATTCCCGTGCAGTCTCAATGGCGGGGTGCGGGCCGGGGAATAGGCCTCTTGGCCGGGGTGAATAGTGTTGGAACACGGCCCGCGGAAATAGTAGCGGCTGGAGGTACCGGGGGCGATGCCCGCCCCGGGCCGGCGGCCAAGTTAAAAAAATTAATAATCCCCGTTCAGTCTCAATGGCAGGGTGCGGGCCGGCCCGGCGGCGATTGCGGCGGGCAGCAGGCCTCTTGGACAGGTTGAGAGATAAAAAAATAATAATTCCCATGCAGTCTCAATGGCGGGGTGCGGGCCGGCCCGGCGGCGATTGCGGCGGGCAGCAGGCCTCTTGGACAGGTTGAGAGATAAAAAAATAATAATTCCCGTGCAGTCTCAATGGCGGGGTGCGGGCCGGCCCGGCGGACGAGTGTGGCCGGGGAAGAGGCCTCTTGGCCGGGGTGAATATGTTGGAACGCGGCGCGCGTAAATAGAAGCGGCTGGAGGTACCGGGGGCGAAGCCCGCCCCGGCCCGGAGACCGAGTTAAAAAAAATAATAATCCCCGTTCAGTCTCAATGGCGGGGTGCGGGCCGGCCCGGCGGCGAGTGCGGCGGGCAGCAGGCCTCTTGGACAGGTTGAGAGATAAAAAAAATAATAATTCCCGTGCAGTCTCAATGGCGGGGTGCGGGCCGGGGAATAGGCCTCTTGGCCGGGGTGAATAGTGTTGGAACACGGCCCGCGGAAATAGTAGCGGCTGGAGGTACCGGGGGCGATGCCCGCCCCGGCCCGGCGGCCAAGTTAAAAAAATAAATAATCCCCGTTCAGTCTCAATGGCAGGGTGCGGGCCGGCCCGGCGGCGATTGCGGCGGGCAGCAGGCCTCTTGGACAGGTTGAGAGATAAAAAAATAATAATTCCCATGCAGTCTCAATGGCGGGGTGCGGGCCGGGGAATAGGCCTCTTGGCCGGGGTGAATAGTGTTGGAACACGGCCCGCGGAAATAGTAGCGGCTGGAGGTACCGGGGGCGATGCCCGCCCCGGCCCGGCGGCCAAGTTAAAAAAATAAATAATCCCCGTTCAGTCTTAATGGCAGGGTGCGGGCCGGCCCGGCGGCGATTGCGGCGGGCAGCAGGCCTCTTGGACAGGTTGAGAGATAAAAAAATAATAATTCCCATGCAGTCTCAATGGCGGGGTGCGGGCCGGGGAATAGGCCTCTTGGCCGGGGTGAATAGTGTTGGAACACGGCCCGCGGAAATAGTAGCGGCTGGAGGTACCGGGGGCGATGCCCGCCCCGGGCCGGCGGCCAAGTTAAAAAAATAAATAATCCACGTTCAGTCTCAATGGCAGGGTGCGGGCCGGCCCGGCGGCGATTGCGGCGGGCAGCAGGCCTCTTGGACAGGTTGAGAGATATAAAAATAATAATTCCCGTGCAGTCTCAATGGCGGGGTGCGGGCCGGCCCGGCGGACGAGTGTGGCCGGGGAAGAGGCCTCTTGGCCGGGGTGAATATGTTGGAACGCGGCGCGCGTAAATAGAAGCGGCTGGAGGTACCGGGGGCGAAGCCCGCCCCGGCCCGGAGGCCGAGTTAAAAAAAATAATAATCCCCGTTCAGTCTCAATGGCGGGGTGCGGGCCGGCCCGGCGGCGAGTGCGGCGGGCAGCAGGCCTCTTGGACAGGTTGAGAGATAAAAAAATAATAATTCCCGTGCAGTCTCAATGGCGGGGTGCGGGCCGGGGAATAGGCCTCTTGGCCGGGGTGAATAGTGTTGGAACACGGCCCGCGGAAATAGTAGCGGCTGGAGGTACCGGGGGCGATGCCCGCCCCGGCCCGGCGGCCAAGTTAAAAAAATAAATAATCCCCGTTCAGTCTCAATGGCAGGGTGCGGGCCGGCCCGGCGGCGATTGCGGCGGGCAGCAGGCCTCTTGGACAGGTTGAGAGATAAAAAAATAATAATTCCCATGCAGTCTCAATGGCGGGGTGCGGGCCGGGGAATAGGCCTCTTGGCCGGGGTGAATAGTGTTGGAACACGGCCCGCGGAAATAGTAGCGGCTGGAGGTACCGGGGGCGATGCCCACCCGGGCCGGCGGCCAAGTTAAAAAAATAAATAATCCCCGTTCAGTCTCAATGGCAGGGTGCGGGCCGGCCCGGCGGCGAGTGCGGCGGGCAGCAGGCCTCTTGGACAGGTTGAGAGATAAAAAAAATAATAATTCCCGTTCAGTCTCAATGGCAGGGTGCGGGCCGGCCCGGCGGCGAGTGCGGCGGGCAGCAGGCCTCTTGGACAGGTTGAGAGATAAAAAAATAATAATTCCCGTGCAGTCTCAATGGCGGGGTGCGGGCCGGGGAATAGGCCTCTTGGCCGGGGTGAATATGTTGGAACGCGGCGCGCGTAAATAGAAGCGGCTGGAGGTACCGGGGGCGAAGCCCGCCCCGGCCCGGAGGCCGAGTTAAAAAAAATAATAATCCCCGTTCAGTCTCAATGGCGGGGTGCGGGCCGGCCCGGCGGCGAGTGTGGCGGGCAGCAGGCCTCTTGGACAGGTTGAGAGATAAAAAAATAATAATTCCCGTGCAGTCTCAATGGCGGGGTGCGGGCCGGGGAATAGGCCTCTTGGCCGGGGTGAATAGTGTTGGAACACGGCCCGCGGAAATAGTAGCGGCTGGAGGTACCGGGGGCGATGCCCGCCCCGGCCCGGCGGCCAAGTTAAAAAAATAAATAATCCCGTTCAGTCTCAATGGCAGGGTGCGGGCCGGCCCGGCGGCGATTGCGGCGGGCAGCAGGCCTCTTGGACAGGTTGAGAGATAAAAAAATAATAATTCCCATGCAGTCTCAATGGCGGGGTGCGGGCCGGGGAATAGGCCTCTTGGCCGGGGTGAATATGTTGGAACGCGGCGCGCGTAAATAGAAGCGGCTGGAGGTACCGGGGGCGAAGCCCGCCCCGGCCCGGAGGCCGAGTTAAAAAAAATAATAATCCCCGTTCAGTCTCAATGTCGGGGTGCGGGCCGGCCCGGCGGCGAGTGCGGCGGGCAGCAGGCCTCTTGGACAGGTTGAGAGATAAAAAAATAATAATTCCCGTGCAGTCTCAATGGCGGGGTGCGGGCCGGGGAATAGGCCTCTTGGCTGTGGTGAATAGTGTTGGAACACGGCCCGCGGAAATAGTAGCGGCTGGAGGTACCGGGCGCGATGCCCGCCCCGGCCCGGCGGCCAAGTTAAAAAAATAAATAATCCCCGTTCAGTCTCAATGGCAGGGTGCGGGCCTGCCCGGCGGCGATTGCGGCGGGCAGCAGGCCTCTTGGACAGGTTGAGAGATAAAAAAATAATAATTCCCATGCAGTCTCAATGGCGGGGTGCGGGCCGGCGAATAGGCCTCTTGGCCGGGGTGAATAGTGTTGGAACACGGCCCGCGGAAATAGTAGCGGCTGGAGGTACCGGGGGCGATGCCCGCCCCGGGCCGGCGGCCAAGTTAAAAAAATAAATAATCCCCGTTCAGTCTCAATGGCAGGGTGCGGGCCGGCCCGGCGGCGATTGCGGCGGGCAGCAGGCCTCTTGGACAGGTTGAGAGATATAAAAATAATAATTCCCGTGCAGTCTCAATGGCGGGGTACGTGCCGGCCCGGCGGACGAGTGTGGCCGGGGAAGAGGCCTCTTGGCCGGGGTGAATATGTTGGAACGCGGCGCGCGTAAATAGAAGCGGCTGGAGGTACCGGGGGCGAAGCCCGCCCCGGCCCGGAGGCCGAGTTAAAAAAAATAATAATCCCCGTTCAGTCTCAAAGGCGGGGTGCGGGCCGGCCCGGCGGCGAGTGCGGCGGGCAGCAGGCCTCTTGGACAGGTTGAGAGATAAAAAAATAATAATTCCCGTGCAGTCTCAATGGCGGGGTGCGGGCCGGGGAATAGGCCTCTTGGCCGGGGTGAATAGTGTTGGAACACGGCCCGCGGAAATAGTAGCGGCTGGAGGTACCGGGGGCGATGCCCGCCCCGGCCCGGCGGCCAAGTTAAAAAAATAAATAATCCCCGTTCAGTCTCAATGGCAGGGTGCGGGCCGGCCCGGCGGCGATTGCGGCGGGCAGCAGGCCTCTTGGACAGGTTGAGAGATAAAAAATTAATAATTCCCATGCAGTCTCAATGGCGGGTTGCGGGCCGGGGAATAGGCCACTTGGCCGGGGTGAATAGTGTTGGAACACGGCCCGCGGAAAAAGTAGCGGCTGGAGGTACCGGGGACGATGCCCGCCCCGGGCCGGCGGCCAAGTTAAAAAAATAAATAATCCCCGTTCATTCTCAATGGCAGGGTGCGTGCCGGCCCGGCGGCGATTGCGGCGGGCAGCAGGCCTCTTGGACAGGTTGAGAGATAAAAAAATAATAATTCCCATGCAGTCTCAATGGCGGGGTGCGGGCCGGCCCGGCGGCGATTGCGGCGGGCAGCAGGCCTCTTGGACAGGTTGAGAGATAAAAAAATAATAATTCCCGTGCAGTCTCAATGGCGGGGTGCGGGCCGGCCCGGCGGACGAGTGTGGCCGGGGAAGAGGCCTCTTGGCCGGGGTGAATATGTTGGAACGCGGCGCGCGTAAATAGAAGCGGCTGGAGGTACCGGGGGCGAAGCCCGCCCCGGCCCGGAGGCCAAGTTAAAAAAAATAATAATCCCCGTTCAGTCTCAATGGCGGGGTGCGGGCCGGCCCGGCGGCGATTGCGGCGGGCAGCAGGCCTCTTGGACAGGTTGAGAGATAAAAAAATAATAATTCCCATGCAGTCTCAATGGCGGGGTGCGGGCCGGGGAATAGGCCTCTTGGCCGGGGTGAATAGTGTTGGAACACGGCCCCGGGCCGGCGGCCAAGTTAAAAAAATAAATAATCCCCGTTCAGTCTCAATGGCAGGGTGCGGGCCGGCCCGGCGGCGATTGCGGCGGGCAGCAGGCCTCTTGGACAGGTTGAGAGATAAAAAAATAATAATTCCCGTGCAGTCTCAATGGCGGGGTGCGGGCCGGGGAATAGGCCTCTTGGCCGGGGTGAATAGTGTTGGAACACGGCCCGCGGAAATAGTAGCGGCTGGAGGTACCGGGGGCGATGCCCGCCCCGGGCCGGCGGCCAAGTTAAAAAAATTAATAATCCCCGTTCAGTCTCAATGGCAGGGTGCGGGCCGGCCCGGCGGCGATTGCGGCGGGCAGCAGGCCTCTTGGACAGGTTGAGAGATAAAAAAATAATAATTCCCATGCAGTCTCAATGGCGGGGTGCGGGCCGGCCCGGCGGCGATTGCGGCGGGCAGCAGGCCTCTTGGACAGGTTGAGAGATAAAAAAATAATAATTCCCGTGCAGTCTCAATGGCGGGGTGCGGGCCGGCCCGGCGGACGAGTGTGGCCGGGGAAGAGGCCTCTTGGCCGGGGTGAATATGTTGGAACGCGGCGCGCGTAAATAGAAGCGGCTGGAGGTACCGGGGGCGAAGCCCGCCCCGGCCCGGAGGCCGAGTTAAAAAAAATAATAATCCCCGTTCAGTCTCAATGGCGGGGTGCGGGCCGGCCCGGCGGCGAGTGCGGCGGGCAGCAGGCCTCTTGGACAGGTTGAGAGATAAAAAAAATAATAATTCCCGTGCAGTCTCAATGGCGGGGTGCGGGCCGGGGAATAGGCCTCTTGGCCGGGGTGAATAGTGTTGGAACACGGCCCGCGGAAATAGTAGCGGCTGGAGGTACCGGGGGCGATGCCCGCCCCGGCCCGGCGGCCAAGTTAAAAAAATAAATAATCCCCGTTCAGTCTCAATGGCAGGGTGCGGGCCGGCCCGGCGGCGATTGCGGCGGGCAGCAGGCCTCTTGGACAGGTTGAGAGATAAAAAAATAATAATTCCCATGCAGTCTCAATGGCGGGGTGCGGGCCGGGGAATAGGCCTCTTGGCCGGGGTGAATAGTGTTGGAACACGGCCCGCGGAAATAGTAGCGGCTGGAGGTACCGGGGGCGATGCCCGCCCCGGCCCGGCGGCCAAGTTAAAAAAATAAATAATCCCCGTTCAGTCTTAATGGCAGGGTGCGGGCCGGCCCGGCGGCGATTGCGGCGGGCAGCAGGCCTCTTGGACAGGTTGAGAGATAAAAAAATAATAATTCCCATGCAGTCTCAATGGCGGGGTGCGGGCCGGGGAATAGGCCTCTTGGCCGGGGTGAATAGTGTTGGAACACGGCCCGCGGAAATAGTAGCGGCTGGAGGTACCGGGGGCGATGCCCGCCCCGGGCCGGCGGCCAAGTTAAAAAAATAAATAATCCACGTTCAGTCTCAATGGCAGGGTGCGGGCCGGCCCGGCGGCGATTGCGGCGGGCAGCAGGCCTCTTGGACAGGTTGAGAGATATAAAAATAATAATTCCCGTGCAGTCTCAATGGCGGGGTGCGGGCCGGCCCGGCGGACGAGTGTGGCCGGGGAAGAGGCCTCTTGGCCGGGGTGAATATGTTGGAACGCGGCGCGCGTAAATAGAAGCGGCTGGAGGTACCGGGGGCGAAGCCCGCCCCGGCCCGGAGGCCGAGTTAAAAAAAATAATAATCCCCGTTCAGTCTCAATGGCGGGGTGCGGGCCGGCCCGGCGGCGAGTGCGGCGGGCAGCAGGCCTCTTGGACAGGTTGAGAGATAAAAAAATAATAATTCCCGTGCAGTCTCAATGGCGGGGTGCGGGCCGGGGAATAGGCCTCTTGGCCGGGGTGAATAGTGTTGGAACACGGCCCGCGGAAATAGTAGCGGCTGGAGGTACCGGGGGCGATGCCCGCCCCAGCCCGGCGGCCAAGTTAAAAAAATAAATAATCCCCGTTCAGTCTCAATGGCAGGGTGCGGGCCGGCCCGGCGGCGATTGCGGCGGGCAGCAGGCCTCTTGGACAGGTTGAGAGATAAAAAAATAATAATTCCCATGCAGTCTCAATGGCGGGGTGCGGGCCGGGGAATAGGCCTCTTGGCCGGGGTGAATAGTGTTGGAACACGGCCCGCGGAAATAGTAGCGGCTGGAGGTACCGGGGGCGATGCCCGCCCCGGGCCGGCGGCCAAGTTAAAAAAATAAATAATCCCCGTTCAGTCTCAATGGCAGGGTGCGGGCCGGCCCGGCGGCGAGTGCGGCGGGCAGCAGGCCTCTTGGACAGGTTGAGAGATAAAAAAAATAATAATTCCCGTTCAGTCTCAATGGCAGGGTGCGGGCCGGCCCGGCGGCGAGTGCGGCGGGCAGCAGGCCTCTTGGACAGGTTGAGAGATAAAAAAATAATAATTCCCGTGCAGTCTCAATGGCGGGGTGCGGGCCGGGGAATAGGCCTCTTGGCCGGGGTGAATATGTTGGAACGCGGCGCCCGTAAATAGAAGCGGCTGGAGGTACCGGGGGCGAAGCCCGCCCCGGCCCGGAGGCCGAGTTAAAAAAAATAATAATCCCCGTTCAGTCTCAATGGCGGGGTGCGGGCCGGCCCGGCGGCGAGTGTGGCGGGCAGCAGGCCTCTTGGACAGGTTGAGAGATAAAAAAATAATAATTCCCGTGCAGTCTCAATGGCGGGGTGCGGGCCGGGGAATAGGCCTCTTGGCCGGGGTGAATAGTGTTGGAACACGGCCCGCGGAAATAGTAGCGGCTGGAGGTACCGGGGGCGATGCCCGCCCCGGCCCGGCGGCCAAGTTAAAAAAATAAATAATCCCGTTCAGTCTCAATGGCAGGGTGCGGGCCGGCCCGGCGGCGATTGCGGCGGGCAGCAGGCCTCTTGGACAGGTTGAGAGATAAAAAAATAATAATTCCCATGCAGTCTCAATGGCGGGGTGCGGGCCGGGGAATAGGCCTCTTGGCCGGGGTGAATATGTTGGAACGCGGCGCGCGTAAATAGAAGCGGCTGGAGGTACCGGGGGCGAAGCCCGCCCCGGCCCGGAGGCCGAGTTAAAAAAAATAATAATCCCCGTTCAGTCTCAATGTCGGGGTGCGGGCCGGCCCGGCGCCGAGTGCGGCGGGCAGCAGGCCTCTTGGACAGGTTGAGAGATAAAAAAATAATAATTCCCGTGCAGTCTCAATGGCGGGGTGCGGGCCGGGGAATAGGCCTCTTGGCCGGGGTGAATAGTGTTGGAACACGGCCCGCGGAAATAGTAGCGGCTGGAGGTACCGGGGGCGATGCCCGCCCCGGCCCGGCGGCCAAGTTAAAAAAATAAATAATCCCCGTTCAGTCTCAATGGCAGGGTGCGGGCCGGCCCGGCGGCGATTGCGGCGGGCAGCAGGCCTCTTGGACAGGTTGAGAGATAAAAAAATAATAATTCCCATGCAGTCTCAATGGCGGGGTGCGGGCCGGGGAATAGGCCTCTTGGCAGGGGTGAATAGTGTTGGAACACGGCCCGCGGAAATAGTAGCGGCTGGAGGTACCGGGGGCGATGCCCGTCCTGGGCCGGCGGCCAAGTTAAAAGAATAAATAATCCCCGTTCAGTCTCAATGGCAGGGTGCGGGCCGGCCCGGCGGCGATTGCGGCGGGCAGCAGGCCTCTTGGACAGGTTGAGAGATAAAAAAATAATAATTCCCGTGCAGTCTCAATGGCGGTGTGCGGGCCGGCCCGGCGGACGAGTGTGGCCGGGGAAGAGGCCTCTTTGCCGGGGTGAATATGTTGGAACGCGGCGCGCGTAAATAGAAGCGGCTGGAGGTACCGGGGGCGAAGCCCGCCCCGGCCCGGAGGCCGAGTTAAAAAAAATAATAATCCCCGTTCAGTCTCAATGGCGGGGTGCGGGCCGGCCCGGCGGCGAGTGCGGCGGGCAGCAGGCCTCTTGGACAGGTTGAGAGATAAAAAAATAATAATTCCCGTGCAGTCTCAATGGCGGGGTGCGGGCCGGGGAATAGGCCTCTTGGCCGGGGTGAATAGTGTTGGAACACGGCCCGCGGAAATAGTAGCGGCTGGAGGTACCGGGGGCGATGCCCGCCCCGGCCCGGCGGCCAAGTTGAAAAAATAAATAATCCCCGTTCAGTCTCAATGGCAGGGTGCGGGCCGGCCCGGCGGCGATTGCGGCGGGCAGCAGGCCTCTTGGACAGGTTGAGAGATAAAAAAATAATAATTCCCATGCAGTCTCAATGGCGGGGTGCGGGCCGGGGAATAGGCCTCTTGGCCGGGGTGAATAGTGTTGGAACACGGCCCGCGGAAATAGTAACGGCTGGAGGTACCGGGGGCGATGCCCGCCCCGGGCCGGCGGCCAAGTTAAAAAAATAAATAATCCCCGTTCAGTCTCAATGGCAGGGTGCGGGCCGGCCCGGCGGCGATTGCAGCGGGCAGCAGGCCTCTTGGACAGGTTGAGAGATATAAAAATAATAATTCCCGTGCAGTCTCAACGGCGGGGTGCGGGCCGGCCCGGCGGACGAGTGTGGCCGGGGAATAGGCCTCTTGGCCGGGGTGAATATGTTGGAACGCGGCGCGCGTAAATAGAAGCGGCTGGAGGTACCGGGGGCGAAGCCCGCCCCGGCCCGGAGGCCGAGTTAAAAAAAATAATAATCCCCGTTCAGTCTCAATGGCGGGGTGCGGCCGGCCCGGCGGCGAGTGCGGCGGGCAGCAGGCCTCTTGGACAGGTTGAGAGATAAAAAAATTATAATTCCCGTGCAGTCTCAATGGCGGGGTGCGGGCCGGGGAATAGGCCTCTTGGCCGGGGTGAATAGTGTTGGAAAACGGCCCGCGGAAATAGTAGCGGCTGGAGGTACCAGGGGCGATGCCCGCCCCGGCCCGGCGGCCAAGTTAAAAAAATAAATAATCCCCGTTCAGTCTCAATGGCAGGGTGCGGGCCGGCCCGGCGGCGATTGCGGCGGGCAGCAGGCCTCTTGGACAGGTTGAGAGATAAAAAAATAATAATTCCCATGCAGTCTCAATGGCGGGGTGCGGGCCGGGGAATAGGCCTCTTGGCCGGGGTGAATAGTGTTGGAACACGGCCCGCGGAAATAGTAGCGGCTGGAGGTACCGGGGGCGATGCCCGCCCCGGCCCGGCGGCCAAGTTAAAAAAATAAATAATCCCCGTTCAGTCTCAATGGCAGGGTGCGGGCCGGCCCGGCGGCGATTGCGGCGGGCAGCAGGCCTCTTGGACAGGTTGAGAGATAAAAAAATAATAATTCCCATGCAGTCTCAATGGCGGGGTGCGGGCCGGGGAATAGGCCTCTTGGCCGGGGTGAATATGTTGGAACGCGGCGCGCGTAAATAGAAGCGGCTGGAGGTACCGGGGGCGAAGCCCGCCCCGGCCCGGAGGCCGAGTTAAAAAAAATAATAATCCCCGTTCAGTCTCAATGGCGGGGTGCGGGCCGGCCCGGCGGCGAGTGCGGCGGGCAGCAGGCCTCTTGGACAGGTTGAGAGATAAAAAAATAATAATTCCCATGCAGTCTCAATGGCGGGGTGCGGGCCGGGGAATAGGCCTCTTGGCCGGGGTGAATAGTGTTGGAACACGGCCCGCGGAAATAGTAGCGGCTGGAGGTACCGGGGGCGATGCCCGCCCCGGCCCGGCGGCCAAGTTAAAAAAATAAATAATTCCCGTTCAGTCTCAATGGCGGGGTGCGGGCCGGCCCGGCGGCAATTGCGGCGGGCAGCAGGCCTCTTGGACAGGTTGAGAGATAAAAAAATAATAATTCCCATGGAGTCTCAATGGCGGGGTGCGGGCCGGGGAATAGGCCTCTTGGCCGGGGTGAATGTGTTGGAACGCGGCGCGCGTAAATAGAAGCGGCTGGAGGTACCGGGGGCGAAGCCCGCCCCGGCCCGGAGGCCGAGTTAAAAAAAATAATAATCCCCGTTCAGTCTCAATGGCGGGGTGCGGGCCGGCCCGGCGGCGAGTGCGGCGGGCAGCAGGCCTCTTGGACAGGTTGAGAGATAAAAAAATAATAATTCCCGTGCAGTCTCAATGGCGGGGTGCGGGCCGGGGAATAGGCCTCTTGGCCGGGGTGAATATGTTGGAACGCGGTGCGCGTAAATAGAAGCGGCTGGAGGTACCGGGGGCGAAGCCCGCCCCGGCCCGGAGGCCGAGTTAAAAAAAATAATAATCCCCGTTCAGTCTCAATGGCGGGGTGCGGGCCGGCCCGGCGGCGAGTGCGGCGGGCAGCAGGCCTCTTGGACAGGTTGAGAGATAAAAAAATAATAATTCCCGCGCAGTCTCAATGGCGGGGTGCGGGCCGGGGAATAGGCCTCTTGGCCGGGGTGAATAGTGTTGGAACACGGCCCGCGGAAATAGTAGCGGCTGGAGGTACCGGGGGCGATGCCCGCCCCGGCCCGGCGGCCAAGTTAAAAAAATAAATAATCCCGTTCAGTCTCAATGGCAGGGTGCGGGCCGGCCCGGCGGCGATTGCGGCGGGCAGCAGGCCTCTTGGACAGGTTGAGAGATAAAAAAATAATAATTCCCATGCAGTCTCAATGGCGGGGTGCGGGCCGGGGAATAGGCCTCTTGGCCGGGGTGAATATGTTGGAACGCGGCGCGCGTAAATAGAAGCGGCTGGAGGTACCGGGGGCGAAGCCCGCCCCGGCCCGGAGGCCGAGTTAAAAAAAAAAATAATCCCCGTTCAGTCTCAATGGCGGGGTGCGGGCCGGCGCGGCGGCGAGTGCGGCGGGCAGCAGGCCTCTTGGACAGGTTGAGAGATAAAAAAATAATAATTCCCGTGCAGTCTCAATGGCGGGGTGCGGGCCGGGGAATAGGCCTCTTGGCCGGGGTGAATATGTTGGAACGCGGCGCGCGTAAATAGAAGCGGCTGGAGGTACCGGGGGCGATGCCCGCCCCGGCCGGCGGCCAAGTTAAAAAAATAAATAATCCCCGTTCAGTCTCAATGGCAGGGTGCGGGCCGGCCCGGCGGCGATTGCGGCGGGCAGCAGGCCTCTTGGACAGGTTGAGAGATAAAAAAATAATAATTCCCATGCAGTCTCAATGGCGGGGTGCGGGCCGGGGAATAGGCCTCTTGGCCGGGGTGAATAGTGTTGGAACACGGCCCGCGGAAATAGTAGCGGCTGGAGGTACCGGGGGCGATGCCCGCCCCGGCCCGGCGGCCAAGTTAAAAAAATAAATAATCCCGTTCAGTCTCAATGGCAGGGTGCGGGCCGGCCCGGCGGCGATTGCGGCGGGCAGCAGGCCTCTTGGACAGGTTGAGAGATAAAAAAATAATAATTCCCATGCAGTCTCAATGGCGGGGTGCGGGCCGGGGAATAGGCCTCTTGGCCGGGGTGAATAGTGTTGGAACACGGCCCGCGGAAATAGTAGCGGCTGGAGGTACCGGGGGCGAAGCCCGCCCCGGCCCGGAGGCCGAGTTAAAAAAAAATAATAATCCCCGTTCAGTCTCAATGGCGGGGTGCGGGCCGGCCCGGCGGCGAGTGCGGCGGGCAGCAGGCCTCTTGGACAGGTTGAGAGATAAAAAAATAATAATTCCCGTGCAGTCTCAATGGCGGGGTGCGGGCCTGGGAATAGGCCTCTTGGCCGGGGTGAATATGTTGGAACGCGGCGCGTGTAAATAGAAGCGGCTGGAGGTACCGGGGGCGAAGCCCGCCCCGGCCCGGAGGCCGAGTTAAAAAAATAAATAATCCCGTTCAGTCTCAATGGCAGGGTGCGGGCCTGCCCGGCGGCGATTGCGGCGGGCAGCAGGCCTCTTGGACAGGTTGAGAGATATAAAAAATAATAATTCCCGTGCAGTCTCAATGGCGGGGTGCGGGCCGGCCCGGCGGACGAGTGTGGCCGGGGAAGAGGCCTCTTGGCCGGGGTGAATATGTTGGAACGCGGCGCGCGTAAATAGAAGCGGCTGGAGGTACCGGGGGCGAAGCCCGCCCCGGCCCGGAGGCCGAGTTAAAAAAAATAATAATCCCCGTTCAGTCTCAATGGCGGGGTGCGGGCCGGCCCGGCGGCGAGTGCGGCGGGCTGCAGGCCTCTTGGACAGGTTGAGAGATAAAAAAATAATAATTCCCGTGCAGTCTCAATGGCGGGGTGCGGGCCGGCCCGGCGGACGAGTGTGGCCGGGGAAGAGGCCTCTTGGCCGGGGTGAATATGTTGGAACGCGGCGCGCGTAAATAGAAGCGGCTGGAGGTACCGGGGGCGAAGCCCGCCCCGGCCCGGCGGCCGAGTTAAAAAAAATAATAATCCCCGTACAGTCTCAATGGCGGGGTGCGGGCCGGCCCGGCGTCGAGTGCGGCGGGCAGCAGGCCTCTTGGACAGGTTGAGAGATAAAAAAATAATAATTCCCGTGCAGTCTCAATGGCGGGGTGCGGGCCGGGGAATAGGCCTCTTGGCCGGGGTGAATAGTGTTGGAACACGGCCCGCGGAAATAGTAGCGGCTGGAGGTACCGGGGGCGATGCCCGCCCCGGCCCGGCGGCCAAGTTAAAAAAATAAATAATCCCGTTCAGTCTCAATGGCGGGGTGCGGGCCGGCCCGGCGGCGATTGCGGCGGGCAGCAGGCCTCTTGGACAGGTTGAGAGATAAAAAAATAATAATTCCCATGCAGTCTCAATGGCGGGGTGCGGGCCGGGGAATAGGCCTCTTGGCCGGGGTGAATATGTTGGAACGCGGCGCGCGTAAATAGAAGCGGCTGGAGGTACCGGGGGCGAAGCCCGCCCCGGCCCGGAGGCCGAGTTAAAAAAAATAATAATCCCCGTTCAGTCTCAATGGCGGGGTGCGGGCCGGCCCGGCGGCGAGTGCGGCGGGCAGCAGGCCTCTTGGACAGGTTGAGAGATAAAAAAATAATAATTCCCGTGCAGTCTCAATGGCGGGGTGCGGGCCGGGGAATAGGCCTCTTGGCCGGGGTGAATAGTGTTGGAACACGGCCCGCGGAAATAGTAGCGGCTGGAGGTACCGGGGGCGATGCCCGCCCCGGCCCGGCGGCCAAGTTAAAAAAATAAATAATCCCCGTTCAGTCTCAATGGCAGGGTGCGGGCCGGCCCGGCGGCGATTGCGGCGGGCAGCAGGCCTCTTGGACAGGTTGAGAGATAAAAAAATAATAATTCCCATGCAGTCTCAATGGCGGGGTGCGGGCCGGGGAATAGGCCTCTTGGCCGGGGTGAATAGTGTTGGAACACGGCCCGCGGAAATAGTAGCGGCTGGAGGTACCGGGGGCGATGCCCGCCCCGGCCCGGCGGCCGAGTTAAAAAAAATAATAATCCCCGTTCAGTCTCAATGGCGGGGTGCGGGCCGACCCGGCGGCGAGTGCGGCGGGCAGCAGGCCTCTTGGACAGGTTGAGAGATAAAAAAATAATAATTCCCGTTCAGTCTCAATGGCAGGGTGCGGGCCGGCCCGGCGGCAATTGCGGCGGGCAGCAGGCCTCTTGGACAGGTTGAGAGATAAAAAAATAATAATTCCCATGCAGTCTCAATGGCGGGGTGCGGGCCGGGGAATAGGCCTCTTGGCCGGGGTGAATATGTTGGAACGCGGCGCGCGTAAATAGAAGCGGCTGGAGGTACCGGGGGCGAAGCCCGCCCCGGCCCGGAGGCCGAGTTAAAAAAAATAATAATCCCCGTTCAGTCTCAATGGCGGGGTGCGGGCCGACCCGGCGGCGAGTGCGGCGGGCAGCAGGCCTCTTGGACAGGTTGACAGATAAAAAAATAATAATTCCCGTGCAGTCTCAATGGCGGGGTGCGGGCCGGCCCGGCGGACGAGTGTGGCCGGGGAAGAGGCCTCTTGGCCGGGGTGAATATGTTGGAACGCGGCGCGCGTAAATAGAAGCGGCTGGAGGTACCGGGGGCGAAGCCCGCCCCGGCCCGGAGGCCGAGTTAAAAAAAATAATAATCCCCGTTCAGTCTCAATGGCGGGGTGTGGGCCGGCCCGGCGGCGAGTGCGGCGGGCAGCAGGCCTCTTGGACAGGTTGAGAGATAAAACAATAATAATTCCCGTGCAGTCTCAATGGCGGGGTGCGGGCCGGCCCGGCGGACGAGTGTGGCCGGAGAAGAGGCCTCTTGGCCGGGGTGAATATGTTGGAACGCGGCGCGCGTAAATAGAAGCGGCTGGAGGTACCGGGGGCGATGCCCGCCCCGGGCCGGCGGCCAAGTTAAAAAAATAAATAATCCCCGTTCAGTCTCAATGGCAGGGTGCGGGCCGGCCCGGCGGCGATTGCGGCGGGCAGCAGGCCTCTTGGACAGGTTGAGAGATAAAAAAATAATAATTCCCATGCAGTCTCAATGGCGGGGTGCGGGCCGGGGAATAGGCCTCTTGGCCGGGGTGAATATGTTGGAACGCGGCGCGCGTAAATAGAAGCGGCTGGAGGTACCGGGGGCGAAGCCCGCCCCGGCCCGGAGGCCGAGTTAAAAAAAATAATAATCCCCGTTCAGTCTCAATGGCGGGGTGCGGGCCGGCCCGGCGGCGAGTGCGGCGGGCAGCAGGCCTCTGGGACAGGTTGAGAGATAAAAAAATAATAATTCCCGTGCAGTCTCAATGGCGGGGTGCGGGCCGGGGAATAGGCCTCTTGGCCGGGGTGAATATGTTGGAACGCGGCGCGCGTAAATAGAAGCGGCTGGAGGTACCGGGGGCGAAGCCCGCCCCGGCCCGAGGCCGAGTTAAAAAAAATAATAATCCCCGTTCAGTCTCAATGGCGGGGTGCGGGCCGGCCCGGCGGCGAGTGCGGCGGGCTGCAGGCCTCTTGGACAGGTTGAGAGATAAAAAAATAATAATTCCCGTGCAGTCTCAATGGCGGGGTGCGGGCCGGGGAATAGGCCTCTTGGCCGGGGTGAATAGTGTTGGAACACGGCCCGCGGAAATAGTAGCGGCTGGAGGTACCGGGGGCGATGCCCGCCCCGGCCCGGCGGCCAAGTTAAAAAAATAAATAATCCCGTTCAGTCTCAATGGCAGGGTGCGGGCCGGCCCGGCGGCGATTGCGGCGGGCAGCAGGCCTCTTGGACAGGTTGAGAGATAAAAAAATAATAATTCCCATGCAGTCTCAATGGCGGGGTGCGGGCCGGGCAATAGGCCTCTTGGCCGGGGTGAATATGTTGGAACGCGGCGCGCGTAAATAGAAGCGGCTGGAGGTACCGGGGGCGAAGCCCGCCCCGGCCCGGAGGCCGAGTTAAAAAAAATAATAATCCCCGTTCAGTCTCAATGGCGGGGTGCGGGCCGGCCCGGCGGCGAGTGCGGCGGGCAGCAGGCCTCTTGGACAGGTTGAGAGATAAAAAAAATAATAATTCCCGTGCAGTCTCAATGGCGGGGTGCGGGCCGGGGAATAGGCCTCTTGGCCGGGGTGAATATGTTGGAACGCGGCGCGCGTAAATAGAAGCGGCTGGAGGTACCGGGGGCGAAGCCCGCCCCGGCCCGGAGGCCGAGTTAAAAAAAATAATAATCCCCGTTCAGTCTCAATGGCGGGGTGCGGGCCGGCCCGGCGGCGAGTGCGGCGGGCAGCAGGCCTCTGGGACAGGTTGAGAGATAAAAAAATAATAATTCCCGTGCAGTCTCAATGGCGGGGTGCGGGCCGGGGAATAGGCCTCTTGGCCGGGGTGAATATGTTGGAACGCGGCGCGCGTAAATAGAAGCGGCTGGAGGTACCGGGGGCGAAGCCCGCCCCGGCCCGAGGCCGAGTTAAAAAAAATAATAATCCCCGTTCAGTCTCAATGGCGGGGTGCGGGCCGGCCCGGCGGCGAGTGCGGCGGGCTGCAGGCCTCTTGGACAGGTTGAGAGATAAAAAAATAATAATTCCCGTGCAGTCTCAATGGCGGGGTGCGGGCCGGGGAATAGGCCTCTTGGCCGGGGTGAATAGTGTTGGAACACGGCCCGCGGAAATAGTAGCGGCTGGAGGTACCGGGGGCGATGCCCGCCCCGGCCCGGCGGCCAAGTTAAAAAAATAAATAATCCCGTTCAGTCTCAATGGCAGGGTGCGGGCCGGCCCGGCGGCGATTGCGGCGGGCAGCAGGCCTCTTGGACAGGTTGAGAGATAAAAAAATAATAATTCCCATGCAGTCTCAATGGCGGGGTGCGGGCCGGGCAATAGGCCTCTTGGCCGGGGTGAATATGTTGGAACGCGGCGCGCGTAAATAGAAGCGGCTGGAGGTACCGGGGGCGAAGCCCGCCCCGGCCCGGAGGCCGAGTTAAAAAAAATAATAATCCCCGTTCAGTCTCAATGGCGGGGTGCGGGCCGGCCCGGCGGCGAGTGCGGCGGGCAGCAGGCCTCTTGGACAGGTTGAGAGATAAAAAAAATAATAATTCCCGTGCAGTCTCAATGGCGGGGTGCGGGCCGGGGAATAGGCCTCTTGGCCGGGGTGAATAGTCTTGGAACACGGCCCGCGGAAATAGTAGCGGCTGGAGGTACCGGGGGCGATGCCCGCCCCGGCCCGGCGGCCAAGTTAAAAAAATAAATAATCCCCGTTCAGTCTCAATGGCAGGGTGCGGGCCGGCCCGGCGGCGATTGCGGCGGGCAGCAGGCCTCTTGGACAGGTTGAGAGATAAAAAAATAATAATTCCCATGCAGTCTCAATGGCGGGGTGCGGGCCGGGAATAGGCCTCTTGGCCGGGGTGAATAGTGTTGGAACACGGCCCGCGGAAATAGTAGCGGCTGGAGGTACCGGGGGCGATGCCCGCCCCGGCCCGGCGGCCAAGTTAAAAAAAATAAATAATCCCCTTCAGTCTCATGGCAGGGTGCGGGCCGGCCCGGCGGCGAGTGCGGCGGGCAGCAGGCCTCTTGGACAGGTTGAGAGATAAAAAAATAATAATTCCCGTTCAGTCTCAATGGCAGGGTGCGGGCCGGCCCGGCGGCGAGTGCGGCGGGCAGCAGGCCTCTTGGACAGGTTGAGAGATAAAAAAATAATAATTCCCGTGCAGTCTCAATGGCGGGGTGCGGGCCGGGGAATAGGCCTCTTGGCCGGGGTGAATATGTTGGAACGCGGCGCGCGTAAATAGAAGCGGCTGGAGGTATCGGGGGCGATGCCCGCCCCGGCCCGGCGGCCAAGTTAAAAAAATAAATAATCCCGTTCAGTCTCAATGGCAGGGTGCGGGCCGGCCCGGCGGCGATTGCGGCGGGCAGCAGGCCTCTTGGACAGGTTGAGAGATAAAAAAATAATAATTCCCATGCAGTCTCAATGGCGGGGTGCGGGCCGGGGAATAGGCCTCTTGGCCGGGGTGAATAGTGTTGGAACACGGCCCGCGGAAATAGTAACGGCTGGAGGTACCGGGGGCGATGCCCGCACCGGCCCGGCGGCCAAGTTAAAAAAATAAATAATCCCCGTTCAGTCTCAATGGCAGGGTGCGGGCCGGCCCGGCGGCGATTGCGGCGGGCAGCAGGCCTCTTGGACAGGTTGAGAGATATAAAAATAATAATTCCTGTGCAGTCTCAATGGCGGGGTGCGGGCCGGCCCGGCGGACGAGTGTGGCCGGGGAAGAGGCCTCTTGGCCGGGGTGAATATGTTGGAACGCGGCGCGCGTAAATAGAAGCGGCTGGAGGTACCGGGGGCGAAGCCCGCCCCGGCCCGGAGGCCGAGTTAAAAAAAATAATAATCCCCGTTCAGTCTCAATGGCGGGGTGCGGGCCGGCCCGGCGGCGAGTGCGGCGGGCTGCAGGCCTCTTGGACAGGTTGAGAGATAAAAAAATAATAATTCCCGTGCAGTCTCAATGGCGGGGTGCGGGCCGGCCCGGCAGACGAGTGTGGCCGGGGAAGAGGCCTCTTGGCCGGGGTGAATATGTTGGAACGCGCGGCGCGCGTAAATAGAAGCGGCTGGAGGTACCGGGGGCGAAGCCCGCCCCGGCCCGGCGGCCGAGTTAAAAAAAATAATAATCCCCGTACAGTCTCAATGGCGGGGTGCGGGCCGGCCCGGCGGCGAGTGCGGCGGGCAGCAGGCCTCTTGGACAGGTTGAGAGATAAAAAAATAATAATTCCCGTGCAGTCTCAATGGCGGGGTGCGGGCCGGGGAATAGGCCTCTTGGCCGGGGTGAATAGTGTTGGAACACGGCCCGCGGAAATAGTAGCGGCTGGAGGTACCGGGGGCGATGCCCGCCCCGGCCCGGCGGCCAAGTTAAAAAAATAAATAATCCCGTTCAGTCTCAATGGCAGGGTGCGGGCCGGCCCGGCGGCGATTGCGGCGGGCAGCAGGCCTCTTGGACAGGTTGAGAGATAAAAAAATAATAATTCCCATGCAGTCTCAATGGCGGGGTGCGGGCCGGGGAATAGGCCTCTTGGCCGGGGTGAATATGTTGGAACGCGGCGCGCGTAAATAGAAGCGGCTGGAGGTACCGGGGGCGAAGCCCGCCCCGGCCCGGCGGCCGAGTTAAAAAAAATAATAATCCCCGTACAGTCTCAATGGCGGGGTGCGGGCCGGCCCGGCGGCGAGTGCGGCGGGCAGCAGGCCTCTTGGACAGGTTGAGAGATAAAAAAATAATAATTCCCGTGCAGTCTCAATGGCGGGGTGCGGGCCGGGGAATAGGCCTCTTGGCCGGGGTGAATAGTGTTGGAACACGGCCCGCGGAAATAGTAGCGGCTGGAGGTACCGGGGGCGATGCCCGCCCCGGCCCGGCGGCCAAGTTAAAAAAATAAATAATCCCGTTCAGTCTCAATGGCAGGGTGCGGACCGGCCCGGCGGCGATTGCGGCGGGCAGCAGGCCTCTTGGACAGGTTGAGAGATAAAAAAATAATAATTCCCATGCAGTCTCAATGGCGGGGTGCGGGCCGGGGAATAGGCCTCTTGGCCGGGGTGAATAGTGTTGGAACACGGCCCGCGGAAATAGTAGCGGCTGGAGGTACCGGGGGCGATGCCCGCCCCGGCCCGGCGGCCAAGTTAAAAAAATAAATAATCCCGTTCAGTCTCAATGGCAGGGTGCGGGCCGGCCCGGCGGCGATTGCGGCGGGCAGCAGGCCTCTTGGACAGGTTGAGAGATAAAAAAATAATAATTCCCATGCAGTCTCAATGGCGGGGTGCGGGCCGGCCCGGCGGCGAGTGCGGCTGGCAGCAGGCCTCTTGGACAGGTTGAGAGATAAAAAAATAATAATTCCCGTGCAGTCTCAATGGCGGGGTGCGGGCCGGGGAATAGGCCTCTTGGCCGGGGTGAATAGTGTTGGAACACGGCCCGCGGAAATAGTAGCGGCTGGAGGTACCGGGGGCGATGCCCGCCCCGGCCCGGCGGCCAAGTTAAAAAAATAAATAATCCCCGTTCAGTCTCAATGGCAGGGTGCGGGCCGGCCCGGCGGCGATTGCGGCGGGCAGCAGGCCTCTTGGACAGGTTGAGAGATAAAAAAATAATAATTCCCATGCAGTCTCAATGGCGGGGTGCGGGCCGGGGAATAGGCCTCTTGGCCGGGGTGAATAGTGTTGGAACACGGCCCGCGGAAATAGTAGCGGCTGGAGGTACCGGGGGCGATGCCCGCCCCGGCCCGGCGGCCAAGTTAAAAAAAATAAATAATCCCCTTCAGTCTCATGGCAGGGTGCGGGCCGGCCCGGCGGCGAGTGCGGCGGGCAGCAGGCCTCTTGGACAGGTTGAGAGATAAAAAAATAATAATTCCCGTTCAGTCTCAATGGCAGGGTGCGGGCCGGCCCGGCGGCGAGTGCGGCGGGCAGCAGGCCTCTTGGACAGGTTGAGAGATAAAAAAATAATAATTCCCGTGCAGTCTCAATGGCGGGGTGCGGGCCGGGGAATAGGCCTCTTGGCCGGGGTGAATATGTTGGAACGCGGCGCGCGTAAATAGAAGCGGCTGGAGGTATCGGGGGCGATGCCCGCCCCGGCCCGGCGGCCAAGTTAAAAAAATAAATAATCCCGTTCAGTCTCAATGGCAGGGTGCGGGCCGGCCCGGCGGCGATTGCGGCGGGCAGCAGGCCTCTTGGACAGGTTGAGAGATAAAAAAATAATAATTCCCATGCAGTCTCAATGGCGGGGTGCGGGCCGGGGAATAGGCCTCTTGGCCGGGGTGAATAGTGTTGGAACACGGCCCGCGGAAATAGTAACGGCTGGAGGTACCGGGGGCGATGCCCGCACCGGCCCGGCGGCCAAGTTAAAAAAATAAATAATCCCCGTTCAGTCTCAATGGCAGGGTGCGGGCCGGCCCGGCGGCGATTGCGGCGGGCAGCAGGCCTCTTGGACAGGTTGAGAGATATAAAAATAATAATTCCTGTGCAGTCTCAATGGCGGGGTGCGGGCCGGCCCGGCGGACGAGTGTGGCCGGGGAAGAGGCCTCTTGGCCGGGGTGAATATGTTGGAACGCGGCGCGCGTAAATAGAAGCGGCTGGAGGTACCGGGGGCGAAGCCCGCCCCGGCCCGGAGGCCGAGTTAAAAAAAATAATAATCCCCGTTCAGTCTCAATGGCGGGGTGCGGGCCGGCCCGGCGGCGAGTGCGGCGGGCTGCAGGCCTCTTGGACAGGTTGAGAGATAAAAAAATAATAATTCCCGTGCAGTCTCAATGGCGGGGTGCGGGCCGGCCCGGCGGACGAGTGTGGCCGGGGAAGAGGCCTCTTGGCCGGGGTGAATATGTTGGAACGCGCGGCGCGCGTAAATAGAAGCGGCTGGAGGTACCGGGGGCGAAGCCCGCCCCGGCCCGGCGGCCGAGTTAAAAAAAATAATAATCCCCGTACAGTCTCAATGGCGGGGTGCGGGCCGGCCCGGCGGCGAGTGCGGCGGGCAGCAGGCCTCTTGGACAGGTTGAGAGATAAAAAAATAATAATTCCCGTGCAGTCTCAATGGCGGGGTGCGGGCCGGGGAATAGGCCTCTTGGCCGGGGTGAATAGTGTTGGAACACGGCCCGCGGAAATAGTAGCGGCTGGAGGTACCGGGGGCGATGCCCGCCCCGGCCCGGCGGCCAAGTTAAAAAAATAAATAATCCCGTTCAGTCTCAATGGCAGGGTGCGGGCCGGCCCGGCGGCGATTGCGGCGGGCAGCAGGCCTCTTGGACAGGTTGAGAGATAAAAAAATAATAATTCCCATGCAGTCTCAATGGCGGGGTGCGGGCCGGGGAATAGGCCTCTTGGCCGGGGTGAATATGTTGGAACGCGGCGCGCGTAAATAGAAGCGGCTGGAGGTACCGGGGGCGAAGCCCGCCCCGGCCCGGCGGCCGAGTTAAAAAAAATAATAATCCCCGTACAGTCTCAATGGCGGGGTGCGGGCCGGCCCGGCGGCGAGTGCGGCGGGCAGCAGGCCTCTTGGACAGGTTGAGAGATAAAAAAATAATAATTCCCGTGCAGTCTCAATGGCGGGGTGCGGGCCGGGGAATAGGCCTCTTGGCCGGGGTGAATAGTGTTGGAACACGGCCCGCGGAAATAGTAGCGGCTGGAGGTACCGGGGGCGATGCCCGCCCCGGCCCGGCGGCCAAGTTAAAAAAATAAATAATCCCGTTCAGTCTCAATGGCAGGGTGCGGACCGGCCCGGCGGCGATTGCGGCGGGCAGCAGGCCTCTTGGACAGGTTGAGAGATAAAAAAATAATAATTCCCATGCAGTCTCAATGGCGGGGTGCGGGCCGGGGAATAGGCCTCTTGGCCGGGGTGAATAGTGTTGGAACACGGCCCGCGGAAATAGTAGCGGCTGGAGGTACCGGGGGCGATGCCCGCCCCGGCCCGGCGGCCAAGTTAAAAAAATAAATAATCCCGTTCAGTCTCAATGGCAGGGTGCGGGCCGGCCCGGCGGCGATTGCGGCGGGCAGCAGGCCTCTTGGACAGGTTGAGAGATAAAAAAATAATAATTCCCATGCAGTCTCAATGGCGGGGTGCGGGCCGGCCCGGCGGCGAGTGCGGCTGGCAGCAGGCCTCTTGGACAGGTTGAGAGATAAAAAAATAATAATTCCCGTGCAGTCTCAATGGCGGGGTGCGGGCCGGGGAATAGGCCTCTTGGCCGGGGTGAATAGTGTTGGAACACGGCCCGCGGAAATAGTAGCGGCTGGAGGTACCGGGGGCGATGCCCGCCCCGGCCCGGCGGCCAAGTTAAAAAAATAAATAATCCCCGTTCAGTCTCAATGGCAGGGTGCGGGCCGGCCCGGCGGCGATTGCGGCGGGCAGCAGGCCTCTTGGACAGGTTGAGAGATAAAAAAATAATAATTCCCATGCAGTCTCAATGGCGGGGTGCGGGCCGGGGAATAGGCCTCTTGGCCGGGGTGAATAGTGTTGGAACACGGCCCGCGGAAATAGTAGCGGCTGGAGGTACCGGGGGCGATGCCCGCCCCGGCCCGGCGGCCGAGTTAAAAAAAATAATAATCCCCGTTCAGTCTCAATGGCGGGGTGCGGGCCGACCCGGCGGCGAGTGCGGCGGGCAGCAGGCCTCTTGGACAGGTTGAGAGATAAAAAAATAATAATTCCCGTTCAGTCTCAATGGCAGGGTGCGGGCCGGCCCGGCGGCAATTGCGGCGGGCAGCAGGCCTCTTGGACAGGTTGAGAGATAAAAAAATAATAATTCCCATGCAGTCTCAATGGCGGGGTGCGGGCCGGGGAATAGGCCTCTTGGCCGGGGTGAATATGTTGGAACGCGGCGCGCGTAAATAGAAGCGGCTGGAGGTACCGGGGGCGAAGCCCGCCCCGGCCCGGAGGCCGAGTTAAAAAAAATAATAATCCCCGTTCAGTCTCAATGGCGGGGTGCGGGCCGACCCGGCGGCGATTGCGGCGGGCAGCAGGCCTCTTGGACAGGTTGACAGATAAAAAAATAATAATTCCCGTGCAGTCTCAATGGCGGGGTGCGGGCCGGGGAATAGGCCTCTTGGCCGGGGTGAATATGTTGGAACGCGGCGCGCGTAAATAGAAGCGGCTGGAGGTACCGGGGGCGATGCCCGCCCTGGCCCGGCGGCCAAGTTAAAAAAATAAATAATCCCGTTCAGTCTCAATGGCAGGGTGCGGGCCGGCCCGGCGGCGATTGCGGCGGGCAGCAGGCCTCTTGGACAGGTTGAGAGATAAAAAAATAATAATTCCCATGCAGTCTCAATGGCGGGGTGCGGGCCGGGGAATAGGCCTCTTGGCCGGGGTGAATATGTTGGAACGCGGCGCGCGTAAATAGAAGCGGCTGGAGGTACCGGGGGCGATGCCCGCCCTGGCCCGGCGGCCAAGTTAAAAAAATAAATAATCCCCTTCAGTCTCATGGCAGGGTGCGGGCCGGCCCGGCGGCGAGTGCGGCGGGCAGCAGGCCTCTTGGACAGGTTGAGAGATAAAAAAAATAATAATTCCCGTTCAGTCTCAAAGGCGGGGTGCGGGCCGGCCCGGCGGCGAGTGCGGCGGGCAGCAGGCCTCTTGGACAGGTTGAGAGATAAAAAAATAATAATTCCCGTGCAGTCTCAATGGCGGGGTGCGGGCCGGGGAATAGGCCTCTTGGCCGGGGTGAATAGTGTTGGAACACGGCCCGCGGAAATAGTAGCGGCTGGAGGTACCGGGGGCGATGCCCGCCCCGGCCCGGCGGCCAAGTTAAAAAAATAAATAATCCCCGTTCAGTCTCAATGGCAGGGTGCGGGCCGGCCCGGCGGCGATTGCGGCGGGCAGCAGGCCTCTTGGACAGGTTGAGAGATAAAAAAATAATAATTCCCGTGCAGTCTCAATGGCGGGGTGCGGGCCGGGGAATAGGCCTCTTGGCCGGGGTGAATAGTGTTGGAACACGGCCCGCGGAAATAGTAGCGGCTGGAGGTACCGGGGGCGATGCCCGCCCCGGGCCGGCGGCCAAGTTAAAAAAATAAATAATCCCCGTTCAGTCTCAATGGCAGGGTGCGGGCCGGCCCGGCGGCGATTGCGGCGGGCAGCAGGCCTCTTGGACAGGTTGAGAGATAAAAAAATAATAATTCCCATGCAGTCTCAATGGCGGGGTGCGGGCCGGGGAATAGGCCTCTTGGCCGGGGTGAATAGTGTTGGAACACGGCCCGCGGAAATAGTAGCGGCTGGAGGTACCGGGGGCGATGCCCGCCCCGGCCCGGCGGCCAAGTTAAAAAAATAAATAATCCCGTTCAGTCTCAATGGCAGGGTGCGGGCCGGCCCGGCGGCGATTGCGGCGGGCAGCAGGCCTCTTGGACAGGTTGAGAGATAAAAAAATAATAATTCCCATGCAGTCTCAATGGTGGGGTGCGGGCCGGCCCGGTGGCGAGTGCGGCGGGCAGCAGGCCTCTTGGACAGGTTGAGAGATAAAAAAATAATAATTCCCGTGCAGTCTCAATGGCGGGGTGCGGGCCGGGGAATAGGCCTCTTGGCCGGGGTGAATATGTTGGAACGCGGCGCGCGTAAATAGAAGCGGCTGGAGGTACCGGGGGCGATGCCCGCCCCGGCCCGGCGGCCAAGTTAAAAAAATAAATAATCCCGTTCAGTCTCAATGGCAGGGTGCGGGCCGGCCCGGCGGCGATTGCGGCGGGCAGCAGGCCTCTTGGACAGGTTGAGAGATAAAAAAATAATAATTCCCATGCAGTCTCAATGGCGGGGTGCGGGCCGGGGAATAGGCCTCTTGGCCGGGGTGAATAGTGTTGGAACACGGCCCGCGGAAATAGTAACGGCTGGAGGTACCGGGGGCGATGCCCGCACCGGCCCGGCGGCCAAGTTAAAAAAATAAATAATCCCCGTTCAGTCTCAATGGCAGGGTGCGGGCCGGCCCGGCGGCGATTGCGGCGGGCAGCAGGCCTCTTGGACAGGTTGAGAGATATAAAAATAATAATTCCCGTGCAGTCTCAATGGCGGGGTGCGGGCCGGCCCGGCGGACGAGTGTGGCCGGGGAAGAGGCCTCTTGGCCGGGGTGAATATGTTGGAACGCGGCGCGCGTAAATAGAAGCGGCTGGAGGTACCGGGGGCGAAGCCCGCCCCGGCCCGGAGGCCGAGTTAAAAAAAATAATAATCCCCGTTCAGTCTCAATGGCGGGGTGCGGGCCGGCCCGGCGGCGAGTGCGGCGGGCTGCAGGCCTCTTGGACAGTTTGAGAGATAAAAAAATAATAATTCCCGTGCAGTCTCAATGGCGGGGTGCGGGCCGGCCCGGCGGACGAGTGTGGCCGGGGAAGAGGCCTCTTGGCCGGGGTGAATATGTTGGAACGCGCGGCGCGCGTAAATAGAAGCGGCTGGAGGTACCGGGGGCGAAGCCCGCCCCGGCCCGGCGGCCGAGTTAAAAAAAATAATAATCCCCGTACAGTCTCAATGGCGGGGTGCGGGCCGGCCCGGCGGCGAGTGCGGCGGGCAGCAGGCCTCTTGGACAGGTTGAGAGATAAAAAAATAATAATTCCCGTGCAGTCTCAATGGCGGGGTGCGGGCCGGGGAATAGGCCTCTTGGCCGGGGTGAATAGTGTTGGAACACGGCCCGCGGAAATAGTAGCGGCTGGAGGTACCGGGGGCGATGCCCGCCCCGGCCCGGCGGCCAAGTTAAAAAAATAAATAATCCCGTTCAGTCTCAATGGCAGGGTGCGGGCCGGCCCGGCGGCGATTGCGGCGGGCAGCAGGCCTCTTGGACAGGTTGAGAGATAAAAAAATAATAATTCCCATGCAGTCTCAATGGCGGGGTGCGGGCCGGGGAAAAGGCCTCTTGGCCGGGGTGAATATGTTGGAACGCGGCGCGCGTAAATAGAAGCGGCTGGAGGTACCGGGGGCGAAGCCCGCCCCGGCCCGGCGGCCGAGTTAAAAAAAATAATAATCCCCGTACAGTCTCAATGGCGGGGTGCGGGCCGGCCCGGCGGCGAGTGCGGCGGGCAGCAGGCCTCTTGGACAGGTTGAGAGATAAAAAAATAATAATTCCCGTGCAGTCTCAATGGCGGGGTGCGGGCCGGGGAATAGGCCTCTTGGCCGGGGTGAATAGTGTTGGAACACGGCCCGCGGAAATAGTAGCGGCTGGAGGTACCGGGGGCGATGCCCGCCCCGGCCCGGCGGCCAAGTTAAAAAAATAAATAATCCCGTTCAGTCTCAATGGCAGGGTGCGGGCCGGCCCGGCGGCGATTGCGGCGGGCAGCAGGCCTCTTGGACAGGTTGAGAGATAAAAAAATAATAATTCCCATGCAGTCTCAATGGCGGGGTGCGGGCCGGGGAATAGGCCTCTTGGCCGGGGTGAATAGTGTTGGAACACGGCCCGCGGAAATAGTAGCGGCTGGAGGTACCGGGGGCGATGCCCGCCCCGGCCCGGCGGCCAAGTTAAAAAAATAAATAATCCCGTTCAGTCTCAATGGCAGGGTGCGGGCCGGCCCGGCGGCGATTGCGGCGGGCAGCAGGCCTCTTGGACAGGTTGAGAGATAAAAAAATAATAATTCCCATGCAGTCTCAATGGCGGGGTGCGGGCCGGCCCGGCGGCGAGTGCGGCGGGCAGCAGGCCTCTTGGACAGGTTGAGAGATAAAAAAATAATAATTCCCGTGCAGTCTCAATGGCGGGGTGCGGGCCGGGGAATAGGCCTCTTGGCCGGGGTGAATAGTGTTGGAACACGGCCCGCGGAAATAGTAGCGGCTGGAGGTACCGGGGGCGATGCCCGCCCCGGCCCGGCGGCCAAGTTAAAAAAATAAATAATCCCCGTTCAGTCTCAATGGCAGGGTGCGGGCCGGCCCGGCGGCGATTGCGGCGGGCAGCAGGCCTCTTGGACAGGTTGAGAGATAAAAAAATAATAATTCCCATGCAGTCTCAATGGCGGGGTGCGGGCCGGGGAATAGGCCTCTTGGCCGGGGTGAATAGTGTTGGAACACGGCCCGCGGAAATAGTAGCGGCTGGAGGTACCGGGGGCGATGCCCGCCCCGGCCCGGCGGCCGAGTTAAAAAAAATAATAATCCCCGTTCAGTCTCAATGGCGGGGTGCGGGCCGACCCGGCGGCGAGTGCGGCGGGCAGCAGGCCTCTTGGACAGGTTGAGAGATAAAAAAATAATAATTCCCGTTCAGTCTCAATGGCAGGGTGCGGGCCGGCCCGGCGGCAATTGCGGCGGGCAGCAGGCCTCTTGGACAGGTTGAGAGATAAAAAAATAATAATTCCCATGCAGTCTCAATGGCGGGGTGCGGGCCGGGGAATAGGCCTCTTGGCCGGGGTGAATATGTTGGAACGCGGCGCGCGTAAATAGAAGCGGCTGGAGGTACCGGGGGCGAAGCCCGCCCCGGCCCGGAGGCCGAGTTAAAAAAAATAATAATCCCCGTTCAGTCTCAATGGCGGGGTGCGGGCCGACCCGGCGGCGATTGCGGCGGGCAGCAGGCCTCTTGGACAGGTTGACAGATAAAAAAATAATAATTCCCGTGCAGTCTCAATGGCGGGGTGCGGGCCGGGGAATAGGCCTCTTGGCCGGGGTGAATATGTTGGAACGCGGCGCGCGTAAATAGAAGCGGCTGGAGGTACCGGGGGCGATGCCCGCCCTGGCCCGGCGGCCAAGTTAAAAAAATAAATAATCCCGTTCAGTCTCAATGGCAGGGTGCGGGCCGGCCCGGCGGCGATTGCGGCGGGCAGCAGGCCTCTTGGACAGGTTGAGAGATAAAAAAATAATAATTCCCATGCAGTCTCAATGGCGGGGTGCGGGCCGGGGAATAGGCCTCTTGGCCGGGGTGAATATGTTGGAACGCGGCGCGCGTAAATAGAAGCGGCTGGAGGTACCGGGGGCGATGCCCGCCCTGGCCCGGCGGCCAAGTTAAAAAAATAAATAATCCCCTTCAGTCTCATGGCAGGGTGCGGGCCGGCCCGGCGGCGAGTGCGGCGGGCAGCAGGCCTCTTGGACAGGTTGAGAGATAAAAAAAATAATAATTCCCGTTCAGTCTCAAAGGCGGGGTGCGGGCCGGCCCGGCGGCGAGTGCGGCGGGCAGCAGGCCTCTTGGACAGGTTGAGAGATAAAAAAATAATAATTCCCGTGCAGTCTCAATGGCGGGGTGCGGGCCGGGGAATAGGCCTCTTGGCCGGGGTGAATAGTGTTGGAACACGGCCCGCGGAAATAGTAGCGGCTGGAGGTACCGGGGGCGATGCCCGCCCCGGCCCGGCGGCCAAGTTAGAAAAATAAATAATCCCCGTTCAGTCTCAATGGCAGGGTGCGGGCCGGCCCGGCGGCGATTGCGGCGGGCAGCAGGCCTCTTGGACAGGTTGAGAGATAAAAAAATAATAATTCCCGTGCAGTCTCAATGGCGGGGTGCGGGCCGGGGAATAGGCCTCTTGGCCGGGGTGAATAGTGTTGGAACACGGCCCGCGGAAATAGTAGCGGCTGGAGGTACCGGGGGCGATGCCCGCCCCGGGCCGGCGGCCAAGTTAAAAAAATAAATAATCCCCGTTCAGTCTCAATGGCAGGGTGCGGGCCGGCCCGGCGGCGATTGCGGCGGGCAGCAGGCCTCTTGGACAGGTTGAGAGATAAAAAAATAATAATTCCCATGCAGTCTCAATGGCGGGGTGCGGGCCGGCCCGGCGGCGATTGCGGCGGGCAGCAGGCCTCTTGGACAGGTTGAGAGATAAAAAAATAATAATTCCCGTGCAGTCTCAATGGCGGGGTGCGGGCCGGCCCGGCGGACGAGTGTGGCCGGGGAAGAGGCCTCTTGGCCGGGGTGAATATGTTGGAACGCGGCGCGCGTAAATAGAAGCGGCTGGAGGTACCGGGGGCGAAGCCCGCCCCGGCCCGGAGGCCGAGTTAAAAAAAATAATAATCCCCGTTCAGTCTCAATGGCGGGGTGCGGGCCGGCCCGGCGGCGAGTGCGGCGGGCTGCAGGCCTCTTGGACAGGTTGAGAGATAAAAAAATAATAATTCCCGTGCAGTCTCAATGGCGGGGTGCGGGCCGGCCCGGCGGACGAGTGTGGCCGGGGAAGAGGCCTCTTGGCCGGGGTGAATATGTTGGAACGCGCGGCGCGCGTAAATAGAAGCGGCTGGAGGTACCGGGGGCGAAGCCCGCCCCGGCCCGGCGGCCGAGTTAAAAAAAATAATAATCCCCGTACAGTCTCAATGGCGGGGTGCGGGCCGGCCCGGCGGCGAGTGCGGCGGGCAGCAGGCCTCTTGGACAGGTTGAGAGATAAAAAAATAATAATTCCCGTGCAGTCTCAATGGCGGGGTGCGGGCCGGGGAATAGGCCTCTTGGCCGGGGTGAATAGTGTTGGAACACGGCCCGCGGAAATAGTAGCGGCTGGAGGTACCGGGGGCGATGCCCGCCCCGGCCCGGCGGCCAAGTTAAAAAAATAAATAATCCCGTTCAGTCTCAATGGCAGGGTGCGGGCCGGCCCGGCGGCGATTGCGGCGGGCAGCAGGCCTCTTGGACAGGTTGAGAGATAAAAAAATAATAATTCCCATGCAGTCTCAATGGCGGGGTGCGGGCCGGGGAATAGGCCTCTTGGCCGGGGTGAATATGTTGGAACGCGGCGCGCGTAAATAGAAGCGGCTGGAGGTACCGGGGGCGAAGCCCGCCCCGGCCCGGCGGCCGAGTTAAAAAAAATAATAATCCCCGTACAGTCTCAATGGCGGGGTGCGGGCCGGCCCGGCGGCGAGTGCGGCGGGCAGCAGGCCTCTTGGACAGGTTGAGAGATAAAAAAATAATAATTCCCGTGCAGTCTCAATGGCGGGGTGCGGGCCGGGGAATAGGCCTCTTGGCCGGGGTGAATAGTGTTGGAACACGGCCCGCGGAAATAGTAGCGGCTGGAGGTACCGGGGGCGATGCCCGCCCCGGCCCGGCGGCCAAGTTAAAAAAATAAATAATCCCGTTCAGTCTCAATGGCAGGGTGCGGGCCGGCCCGGCGGCGATTGCGGCGGGCAGCAGGCCTCTTGGACAGGTTGAGAGATAAAAAAATAATAATTCCCATGCAGTCTCAATGGCGGGGTGCGGGCCGGGGAATAGGCCTCTTGGCCGGGGTGAATAGTGTTGGAACACGGCCCGCGGAAATAGTAGCGGCTGGAGGTACCGGGGGCGATGCCCGCCCCGGCCCGGCGGCCAAGTTAAAAAAATAAATAATCCCGTTCAGTCTCAATGGCAGGGTGCGGGCCGGCCCGGCGGCGATTGCGGCGGGCAGCAGGCCTCTTGGACAGGTTGAGAGATAAAAAAATAATAATTCCCATGCAGTCTCAATGGCGGGGTGCGGGCCGGCCCGGCGGCGAGTGCGGCGGGCAGCAGGCCTCTTGGACAGGTTGAGAGATAAAAAAATAATAATTCCCGTGCAGTCTCAATGGCGGGGTGCGGGCCGGGGAATAGGCCTCTTGGCCGGGGTGAATAGTGTTGGAACACGGCCCGCGGAAATAGTAGCGGCTGGAGGTACCGGGGGCGATGCCCGCCCCGGCCCGGCGGCCAAGTTAAAAAAATAAATAATCCCCGTTCAGTCTCAATGGCAGGGTGCGGGCCGGCCCGGCGGCGATTGCGGCGGGCAGCAGGCCTCTTGGACAGGTTGAGAGATAAAAAAATAATAATTCCCATGCAGTCTCAATGGCGGGGTGCGGGCCGGGGAATAGGCCTCTTGGCCGGGGTGAATAGTGTTGGAACACGGCCCGCGGAAATAGTAGCGGCTGGAGGTACCGGGGGCGATGCCCGCCCCGGCCCGGCGGCCGAGTTAAAAAAAATAATAATCCCCGTTCAGTCTCAATGGCGGGGTGCGGGCCGACCCGGCGGCGAGTGCGGCGGGCAGCAGGCCTCTTGGACAGGTTGAGAGATAAAAAAATAATAATTCCCGTTCAGTCTCAATGGCAGGGTGCGGGCCGGCCCGGCGGCAATTGCGGCGGGCAGCAGGCCTCTTGGACAGGTTGAGAGATAAAAAAATAATAATTCCCATGCAGTCTCAAAGGCGGGGTGCGGGCCGGGGAATAGGCCTCTTGGCCGGGGTGAATATGTTGGAACGCGGCGCGCGTAAATAGAAGCGGCTGGAGGTACCGGGGGCGAAGCCCGCCCCGGCCCGGAGGCCGAGTTAAAAAAAATAATAATCCCCGTTCAGTCTCAATGGCGGGGTGCGGGCCGACCCGGCGGCGATTGCGGCGGGCAGCAGGCCTCTTGGACAGGTTGACAGATAAAAAAATAATAATTCCCGTGCAGTCTCAATGGCGGGGTGCGGGCCGGGGAATAGGCCTCTTGGCCGGGGTGAATATGTTGGAACGCGGCGCGCGTAAATAGAAGCGGCTGGAGGTACCGGGGGCGATGCCCGCCCTGGCCCGGCGGCCAAGTTAAAAAAATAAATAATCCCGTTCAGTCTCAATGGCAGGGTGCGGGCCGGCCCGGCGGCGATTGCGGCGGGCAGCAGGCCTCTTGGACAGGTTGAGAGATAAAAAAATAATAATTCCCATGCAGTCTCAATGGCGGGGTGCGGGCCGGGGAATAGGCCTCTTGGCCGGGGTGAATATGTTGGAACGCGGCGCGCGTAAATAGAAGCGGCTGGAGGTACCGGGGGCGATGCCCGCCCTGGCCCGGCGGCCAAGTTAAAAAAATAAATAATCCCCTTCAGTCTCATGGCAGGGTGCGGGCCGGCCCGGCGGCGAGTGCGGCGGGCAGCAGGCCTCTTGGACAGGTTGAGAGATAAAAAAAATAATAATTCCCGTTCAGTCTCAATGGCAGGGTGCGGGCCGGCCCGGCGGCGAGTGCGGCGGGCAGCAGGCCTCTTGGACAGGTTGAGAGATAAAAAAATAATAATTCCCGTGCAGTCTCAATGGCGGGGTGCGGGCCGGGGAATAGGCCTCTTGGCCGGGGTGAATATGTTGGAACGCGGCGCGCGTAAATAGAAGCGGCTGGAGGTACCGGGGGCGAAGCCCGCCCCGGCCCGGAGGCCGAGTTAAAAAAAATAATAATCCCCGTTCAGTCTCAATGGCGGGGTGCGGGCCGGCCCGGCGGCGAGTGTGGCGGGCAGCAGGCCTCTTGGACAGGTTGAGAGATAAAAAAATAATAATTCCCGTGCAGTCTCAATGGCGGGGTGCGGGCCGGGGAATAGGCCTCTTGGCCGGGGTGAATAGTGTTGGAACACGGCCCGCGGAAATAGTAGCGGCTGGAGGTACCGGGGGCGATGCCCGCCCCGGCCCGGCGGCCAAGTTAAAAAAATAAATAATCCCGTTCAGTCTCAATGGCAGGGTGCGGGCCGGCCCGGCGGCGATTGCGGCGGGCAGCAGGCCTCTTGGACAGGTTGAGAGATAAAAAAATAATAATTCCCATGCAGTCTCAATGGCGGGGTGCGGGCCGGGGAATAGGCCTCTTGGCCGGGGTGAATATGTTGGAACGCGGCGCGCGTAAATAGAAGCGGCTGGAGGTACCGGGGGCGAAGCCCGCCCCGGCCCGGAGGCCGAGTTAAAAAAAATAATAATCCCCGTTCAGTCTCAATGGCGGGGTGCGGGCCGGCCCGGCGGCGAGTGCGGCGGGCAGCAGGCCTCTTGGACAGGTTGAGAGATAAAAAAATAATAATTCCCGTGCAGTCTCAATGGCGGTGTGCGGGCCGGGGAATAGGCCTCTTGGCTGTGGTGAATAGTGTTGGAACACGGCCCGCGGAAATAGTAGCGGCTGGAGGTACCGGGGGCGATGCCCGCCCCGGCCCGGCGGCCAAGTTAAAAAAATAAATAATCCCCGTTCAGTCTCAATGGCAGGGTGCGGGCCGGCCCGGCGGCGATTGCGGCGGGCAGCAGGCCTCTTGGACAGGTTGAGAGATAAAAAAATAATAATTCCCATGCAGTCTCAATGGCGGGGTGCGGGCCGGCGAATAGGCCTCTTGGCCGGGGTGAATAGTGTTGGAACACGGCCCGCGGAAATAGTAGCGGCTGGAGGTACCGGGGGCGATGCCCGCCCCGGGCCGGCGGCCAAGTTAAAAAAATAAATAATCCCCGTTCAGTCTCAATGGCAGGGTGCGGGCCGGCCCGGCGGCGATTGCGGCGGGCAGCAGGCCTCTTGGACAGGTTGAGAGATATAAAAATAATAATTCCCGTGCAGTCTCAATGGCGGGGTACGGGCCGGCCCGGCGGACGAGTGTGGCCGGGGAAGAGGCCTCTTGGCCGGGGTGAATATGTTGGAACGCGGCGCGCGTAAATAGAAGCGGCTGGAGGTACCGGGGGCGAAGCCCGCCCCGGCCCGGAGGCCGAGTTAAAAAAAATAATAATCCCCGTTCAGTCTCAAAGGCGGGGTGCGGGCCGGCCCGGCGGCGAGTGCGGCGGGCAGCAGGCCTCTTGGACAGGTTGAGAGATAAAAAAATAATAATTCCCGTGCAGTCTCAATGGCGGGGTGCGGGCCGGGGAATAGGCCTCTTGGCCGGGGTGAATAGTGTTGGAACACGGCCCGCGGAAATAGTAGCGGCTGCAGGTACCGGGGGCGATGCCCGCCCCGGCCCGGCGGCCAAGTTAAAAAAATAAATAATCCCCGTTCAGTCTCAATGGCAGGGTGCGGGCCGGCCCGGCGGCGATTGCGGCGGGCAGCAGGCCTCTTGGACAGGTTGAGAGATAAAAAAATAATAATTCCCGTGCAGTCTCAATGGCGGGGTGCGGGCCGGGGAATAGGCCTCTTGGCCGGGGTGAATAGTGTTGGAACACGGCCCGCGGAAATAGTAGCGGCTGGAGGTACCGGGGGCGATGCCCGCCCCGGGCCTGCGGCCAAGTTAAAAAAATAAATAATCCCCGTTCAGTCTCAATGGCAGGGTGCGGGCCGGCCCGGCGGCGATTGCGGCGGGCAGCAGGCCTCTTGGACAGGTTGAGAGATAAAAAAATAATAATTCCCATGCAGTCTCAATGGCGGGGTGCGGGCCGGCCCGGCGGCGATTGCGGCGGGCAGCAGGCCTCTTGGACAGGTTGAGAGATAAAAAAATAATAATTCCCGTGCAGTCTCAATGGCGGGGTGCGGGCCGGCCCGGCGGACGAGTGTGGCCGGGGAAGAGGCCTCTTGGCCGGGGTGAATATGTTGGAACGCGGCGCGCGTAAATAGTAGCGGCTGGAGGTACCGGGGGCGATGCCCGCCCCGGCCCGGCGGCCAAGTTAAAAAAATAAATAATCCCCGTTCAGTCTCAATGGCAGGGTGCGGGCCGGCCCGGCGGCGATTGCGGCGGGCAGCAGGCCTCTTGGACAGGTTGAGAGATAAAAAAATAATAATTCCCATGCAGTCTCAATGGCGGGGTGCGGGCCGGGGAATAGGCCTCTTGGCCGGGGTGAATAGTGTTGGAACACGGCCCGCGGAAATAGTAACGGCTGGAGGTACCGGGGGCGATGCCCGCCCCGGGCCGGCGGCCAAGTTAAAAAAATAAATAATCCCCGTTCAGTCTCAATGGCAGGGTGCGGGCCGGCCCGGCGGCGATTGCGGCGGGCAGCAGGCCTCTTGGACAGGTTGAGAGATATAAAAATAATAATTCCCGTGCAGTCTCAACGGCGGGGTGCGGGCGGCCCGGCGGACGAGTGTGGCCGGGGAATAGGCCTCTTGGCCGGGGTGAATATGTTGGAACGCGGCGCGCGTAAATAGAAGCGGCTGGAGGTACCGGGGGCGAAGCCCGCCCCGGCCCGGAGGCCGAGTTAAAAAAAAATAATAATCCCCGTTCAGTCTCAATGGCGGGGTGCGGGCCGGCCCGGCGGCGAGTGCGGCGGGCAGCAGGCCTCTTGGACAGGTTGAGAGATAAAAAAATAATAATTCCCGTGCAGTCTCAATGGCGGGGTGCGGGCCGGGGAATAGGCCTCTTGGCCGGGGTGAATAGTGTTGGAACACGGCCCGCGGAAATAGTAGCGGCTGGAGGTACCGGGGGCGATGCCCGCCCCGGCCCGGCGGCCAAGTTAAAAAAATAAATAATCCCCGTTCAGTCTCAATGGCAGGGTGCGGGCCGGCCCGGCGGCGATTGCGGCGGGCAGCAGGCCTCTTGGACAGGTTGAGAGATAAAAAAATAATAATTCCCATACAGTCTCAATGGCGGGGTGCGGGCCGGGGAATAGGCCTCTTGGCCGGGGTGAATAGTGTTGGAACACGGCCCGCGGAAATAGTAGCGGCTGGAGGTACCGGGGGCGATGCCCGCCCCGGGCCGGCGGCCAAGTTAAAAAAATAAATAATCCCCGTTCAGTCTCAATGGCAGGGTGCGGGCCGGCCCGGCGGCGAGTGCGGCGGGCAGCAGGCCTCTTGGACAGGTTGAGAGATAAAAAAAATAATAATTCCCGTTCAGTCTCAATGGCAGGGTGCGGGCCGGCCCGGCGGCGAGTGCGGCGGGCAGCAGGCCTCTTGGACAGGTTGAGAGATAAAAAAATAATAATTCCCGTGCAGTCTCAATGGCGGCGTGCGGGCCGGGGAATAGGCCTCTTGGCCGGGGTGAATATGTTGGAACGCGGCGCCCGTAAATAGAAGCGGCTGGAGGTACCGGGGGCGAAGCCCGCCCCGGCCCGGAGGCCGAGTTAAAAAAAATAATAATCCCCGTTCAGTCTCAATGGCGGGGTGCGGGCCGGCCCGGCGGCGAGTGTGGCGGGCAGCAGGCCTCTTGGACAGGTTGAGAGATAAAAAAATAATAATTCCCGTGCAGTCTCAATGGCGGGGTGCGGGCCGGGGAATAGGCCTCTTGGCCGGGGTGAATAGTGTTGGAACACGGCCCGCGGAAATAGTAGCGGCTGGAGGTACCGGGGGCGATGCCCGCCCCGGCCCGGCGGCCAAGTTAAAAAAATAAATAATCCCGTTCAGTCTCAATGGCAGGGTGCGGGCCGGCCCGGCGGCGATTGCGGCGGGCAGCAGGCCTCTTGGACAGGTTGAGAGATAAAAAAATAATAATTCCCATGCAGTCTCAATGGCGGGGTGCGGGCCGGGGAATAGGCCTCTTGGCCGGGGTGAATATGTTGGAACGCGGCGCGCGTAAATAGAAGCGGCTGGAGGTACCGGGGGCGAAGCCCGCCCCGGCCCGGAGGCCGAGTTAAAAAAAATAATAATCCCCGTTCAGTCTCAATGTCGGGGTGCGGGCCGGCCCGGCGGCGAGCAGCAGGCCTCTTGGACAGGTTGAGAGATAAAAAAATAATAATTCCCGTGCAGTCTCAATGGCGGGGTGCGGGCCGGGGAATAGGCCTCTTGGCCGGGGTGAATAGTGTTGAAACGCGGCGCGCGTAAATAGAAGCGGCTGGAGGTACCGGGGGCGAAGCCCGCCCCGGCCCGGAGGCCGAGTTAAAAAAAATAATAATCCCCGTTCAGTCTCAATGGCGGGGTGCGGGCCGGCCCGGCGGCGAGTGCGGCGGGCAGCAGGCCTCTTGGACAGGTTGAGAGATAAAAAAATAATAATTCCCGTGCAGTCTCAATGGCGGGGTGCGGGCCGGGGAATAGGCCTCTTGGCCGGGGTGAATAGTGTTGGAACACGGCCCGCGGAAATAGTAGCGGCTGGAGGTACCGGGGGGCGATGCCCGCCCCGGCCCGGCGGCCAAGTTAAAAAAATAAATAATCCCCGTTCAGTCTCAATGGCAGGGTGCGGGCCGGCCCGACGGCGATTGCGGCGGGCAGCAGGCCTCTTGGACAGGTAGAGAGATAAAAAAATAATAATTCCCATGCAGTCTCAATGGCGGGGTGCGGGCCGGGGAATAGGCCTCTTGGCCGGGGTGAATAGTGTTGGAACACGGCCCGCGGAAATAGTAACGGCTGGAGGTACCGGGGGCGATGCCCGCCCCGGGCCGGCGGCCAAGTTAAAAAAATAAATAATCCCCGTTCAGTCTCAATGGCAGGGTGCGGGCCGGCCCGGCGGCGATTGCGGCGGGCAGCAGGCCTCTTGGACAGGTTGAGAGATATAAAAATAATAATTCCCATGCAGTCTCAACGGCGGGGTGCGGGCCGGCCCGGCGGACGAGTGTGGCCGGGGAATAGGCCTCTTGGCCGGGGTGAATATGTTGGAACGCGGCGCGCGTAAATAGAAGCGGCTGGAGGTACCGGGGGCGAAGCCCGCCCCGGCCCGGAGGCCGAGTTAAAAAAAATAATAATCCCCGTTCAGTCTCAATGGCGGGGTGCGGGCCGGCCCGGCGGCGAGTGCGGCGGGCAGCAGGCCTCTTGGACAGGTTGAGAGATAAAAAAATAATAATTCCCGTGCAGTCTCAATGGCGGGGTGCGGGCCGGGGAATAGGCCTCTTGGCCGGGGTGAATAGTGTTGGAACACGGCCCGCGGAAATAGTAGCGGCTGGAGGTACCGGGGGCGATGCCCGCCCCGGGCCGGCGGCCAAGTTAAAAAAATAAGTAATCCCCGTTCAGTCTCAATGGCAGGGTGCGGGCCGGCCCGGCGGCGATTGCGGCGGGCAGCAGGCCTCTTGGACAGGTTGAGAGATAAAAAAATAATAATTCCCATGCAGTCTCAATGGCGGGGTGCGGGCCGGCCCGGCGGCGATTGCGGCGGGCAGCAGGCCTCTTGGACAGGTTGAGAGATAAAAAAATAATAATTCCCGTGCAGTCTCAATGGCGGGGTGCGGGCCGGCCCGGCGGACGAGTGTGGCCGGGGAAGAGGCCTCTTGGCCGGGGTGAATATGTTGGAACGCGGCGCGCGTAAATAGAAGCGGCTGGAGGTACCGGGGGCGAAGCCCGCCCCGGCCCGGAGGCCGAGTTAAAAAAAATAATAATCCCCGTTCAGTCTCAATGGCGGGGTGCGGGCAGGCCCGGCGGCGAGTGCGGCGGGCAGCAGGCCTCTTGGACAGGTTGAGAGATAAAAAAAAATAATAATTCCCGTGCAGTCTCAATGGCGGGGTGCGGGCCGGGGAATAGGCCTCTTGGCCGGGGTGAATAGTGTTGGAACACGGCCCGCGGAAATAGTAGCGGCTGGAGGTACCGGGGGCGATGCCCGCCCCGGCCCGGCGGCCAAGTTAAAAAAATAAATAATCCCCGTTCAGTCTCAATGGCAGGGTGCGGGCCGGCCCGGCGGCGATTGCGGCGGGCAGCAGGCCTCTTGGACAGGTTGAGAGATATAAAAATAATAATTCCCGTGCAGTCTCAATGGCGGGGTGCGGGCCGGCCCGGCGGACGAGTGTGGCCGGGGAAGAGGCCTCTTGGCCGGGGTGAATATGTTGGAACGCGGCGCGCGTAAATAGAAGCGGCTGGAGGTACCGGGGGCGAAGCCCGCCCCGGCCCGGAGGCCGAGTTAAAAAAAATAATAATCCCCGTTCAGTCTCAATGGCGGGGTGCGGGCCGGCCCGGCGGCGAGTGCGGCGGGCAGCAGGCCTCTTGGACAGGTTGAGAGATAAAAAAATAATAATTCCCGTGCAGTCTCAATGGCGGGGTGCGGGCCGGGGAATAGGCCTCTTGGCCGGGGTGAATAGTGTTGGAACGCGGCGCGCGGAAATAGTAGCGGCTGGAGGTACCGGGGGCGATGCCCGCCCCGGCCCGGCGGCCAAGTTAAAAAAATAAATAATCCCCGTTCAGTCTCAATGGCAGGGTGCGGGCCGGCCCGGCGGCGATTGCGGCGGGCAGCAGGCCTCTTGGACAGGTTGAGAGATAAAAAAATAATAATTCCCATGCAGTCTCAATGGCGGGGTGCGGGCCGGGGAATAGGCCTCTTGGCCGGGGTGAATAGTGTTGGAACACGGCCCGCGGAAATAGTAGCGGCTGGAGGTACCGGGGGCGATGCCCGCCCCGGGCCGGCGGCCAAGTTAAAAAAATAAATAATCCCCGTTCAGTCTCAATGGCAGGGTGCGGGCCGGCCCGGCGGCGAGTGCGGCGGGCAGCAGGCCTCTTGGACAGGTTGAGAGATAAAAAAAATAATAATTCCCGTTCAGTCTCAATGGCAGGGTGCGGGCCGGCCCGGCGGCGAGTGCGGCGGGCAGCAGGCCTCTTGGACAGGTTGAGAGATAAAAAAATAATAATTCCCGTGCAGTCTCAATGGCGGGGTGCGGGCCGGGGAATAGGCCTCTTGGCCGGGGTGAATATGTTGGAACGCGGCGCCCGTAAATAGAAGCGGCTGGAGGTACCGGGGGCGAAGCCCGCCCCGGCCCGGAGGCCGAGTTAAAAAAAAAAATAATCCCCGTTCAGTCTCAATGGCGGGGTGCGGGCCGGCCCGGCGGCGAGTGTGGCGGGCAGCAGGCCTCTTGGACAGGTTGAGAGATAAAAAAATAATAATTCCCGTGCAGTCTCAATGGCGGGGTGCGGGCCGGGGAATAGGCCTCTTGGCCGGGGTGAATAGTGTTGGAACACGGCCCGCGGAAATAGTAGCGGCTGGAGGTACCGTTGGCGATGCCCGCCCCGGCCCGGCGGCCAAGTTAAAAAAATAAATAATCCCGTTCAGTCTCAATGGCAGGGTGCGGGCCGGCCCGGCGGCGATTGCGGCGGGCAGCAGGCCTCTTGGACAGGTTGAGAGATAAAAAAATAATAATTCCCATGCAGTCTCAATGGCGGGGTGCGGGCCGGGGAATAGGCCTCTTGGCCGGGGTGAATCTGTTGGAACGCGGCGCGCGTAAATAGAAGCGGCTGGAGGTACCGGGGGCGAAGCCCGCCCCGGCCCGGAGGCCGAGTTAAAAAAAATAATAATCCCCGTTCAGTCTCAATGTCGGGGTGCGGGCCGGCCCGGCGGCGAGCAGCAGGCCTCTTGGACAGGTTGAGAGATAAAAAAATAATAATTCCCGTGCAGTCTCAATGGCGGGGTGCGGGCCGGGGAATAGGCCTCTTGGCCGGGGTGAATAGTGTTGGAACACGGCCCGCGGAAATAGTAGCGGCTGGAGGTACCGGGGGCGATGCCCGCCCCGGCCCAGCGGCCAAGTTAAAAAAATAAATAATCCCCGTTCAGTCTCAATGGCAGGGTGCGGGCCGGCCCGGCGGCGATTGCGGCGGGCAGCAGGCCTCTTGGACAGGTTGAGAGATAAAAAAATAATAATTCCCATGCAGTCTCAATGGCGGGGTGCGGGCCGGCCCGGCGGACGAGTGTGGCCGGGGAAGAGGCCTCTTGGCCGGGGTGAATATGTTGGAACGCGGCGCGCGTAAATAGAAGCGGCTGGAGGTACCGGGGGCGAAGCCCGCCCCGGCCCGGAGGCCGAGTTAAAAAAAATAAAAATCCCCGTTCAGTCTCAATGGCGGGGTGCGGGCCCGCCCGGCGGCGAGTGCGGCGGGCAGCAGGCCTCTTGGACAGGTTGAGAGATAAAAAAATAATAATTCCCGTGCAGTCTCAATGGCGGGGTGCGGGCCGGGGAATAAGCCTCTTGGCCGGGGTGAATAGTGTTGGAACGCGGCGCGCGTAAATAGAAGCGGCTGGAGGTACCGGGGGCGAAGCCCGCCCCGGCCCGGAGGCCGAGTTAAAAAAAATAATAATCCCCGTTCAGTCTCAATGGCGGGGTGCGGGCCGGCCCGGCGGCGAGTGCGGCGGGCAGCAGGCCTCTTGGACAGGTTGAGAGATAAAAAAATAATAATTCCCGTGCAGTCTCAATGGCGGGGTGCGGGCCGGGGAATAGGCCTCTTGGCCGGGGTGAATAGTGTTGGAACACGGCCCGCGGAAATAGTAGCGGCTGGAGGTACCGGGGGCGATGCCCGCCCCGGCCCGGCGGCCAAGTTAAAAAAATAAATAATCCCCGTTCAGTCTCAATGGCAGGGTGCGGCCCGGCCCGGCGGCGATTGCGGCGGGCAGCAGGCCTCTTGGACAGGTTGAGAGATAAAAAAATAATAATTCCCATGCAGTCTCAATGGCGGGGTGCGGGCCGGGGAATAGGCCTCTTGGCCGGGGTGAATAGTGTTGGAACACGGCCCGCGGAAATAGTAGCGGCTGGAGGTACCGGGGGCGATGCCCACCCGGGCCGGCGGCCAAGTTAAAAAAATAAATAATCCCCGTTCAGTCTCAATGGCAGGGTGCGGGCCGGCCCGGCGGCGAGTGCGGCGGGCAGCAGGCCTCTTGGACAGGTTGAGAGATAAAAAAAATAATAATTCCCGTTCAGTCTCAATGGCAGGGTGCGGGCCGGCCCGGCGGCGAGTGCGGCGGGCAGCAGGCCTCTTGGACAGGTTGAGAGATAAAAAAATAATAATTCCCGTGCAGTCTCAATGGCGGGGTGCGGGCCGGGGAATAGGCCTCTTGGCCGGGGTGAATATGTTGGAACGCGGCGCGCGTAAATAGAAGCGGCTGGAGGTACCGGGGGCGAAGCCCGCCCCGGCCCGGAGGCCGAGTTAAAAAAAATAATAATCCCCGTTCAGTCTCAATGGCGGGGTGCGGGCCGGCCCGGCGGCGAGTGTGGCGGGCAGCAGGCCTCTTGGACAGGTTGAGAGATAAAAAAATAATAATTCCCGTGCAGTCTCAATGGCGGGGTGCGGGCCGGGGAATAGGCCTCTTGGCCGGGGTGAATAGTGTTGGAACACGGCCCGCGGAAATAGTAGCGGCTGGAGGTACCGGGGGCGATGCCCGCCCCGGCCCGGCGGCCAAGTTAAAAAAATAAATAATCCCGTTCAGTCTCAATGGCAGGGTGCGGGCCGGCCCGGCGGCGATTGCGGCGGGCAGCAGGCCTCTTGGACAGGTTGAGAGATAAAAAAATAATAATTCCCATGCAGTCTCAATGGCGGGGTGCGGGCCGGGGAATAGGCCTCTTGGCCGGGGTGAATATGTTGGAACGCGGCGCGCGTAAATAGAAGCGGCTGGAGGTACCGGGGGCGAAGCCCGCCCCGGCCCGGAGGCCGAGTTAAAAAAAATAATAATCCCCGTTCAGTCTCAATGGCGGGGTGCGGGCCGGCCCGGCGGCGAGTGCGGCGGGCAGCAGGCCTCTTGGACAGGTTGAGAGATAAAAAAATAATAATTCCCGTGCAGTCTCAATGGCGGGGTGCAGGCCGGGGAATAGGCCTCTTGGCTGTGGTGAATAGTGTTGGAACACGGCCCGCGGAAATAGTAGCGGCTGGAGGTACCGGGGGCGATGCCCGCCCCGGCCCGGCGGCCAAGTTAAAAAAATAAATAATCCCCGTTCAGTCTCAATGGCAGGGTGCGGGCCGGCCCGGCGGCGATTGCGGCGGGCAGCAGGCCTCTTGGACAGGTTGAGAGATAAAAAAATAATAATTCCCATGCAGTCTCAATGGCGGGGTGCGGGCCGGCGAATAGGCCTCTTGGCCGGGGTGAATAGTGTTGGAACACGGCCCGCGGAAATAGTAGCGGCTGGAGGTACCGGGGGCGATGCCCGCCCCGGGCCGGCGGCCAAGTTAAAAAAATAAATAATCCCCGTTCAGTCTCAATGGCAGGGTGCGGGCCGGCCCGGCGGCGATTGCGGCGGGCAGCAGGCCTCTTGGACAGGTTGAGAGATATAAAAATAATAATTCCCGTGCAGTCTCAATGGCGGGGTACGGGCCGGCCCGGCGGACGAGTGTGGCCGGGGAAGAGGCCTCTTGGCCGGGGTGAATATGTTGGAACGCGGCGCGTAAATAGAAGCGGCTGGAGGTACCGGGGGCGAAGCCCGCCCCGGCCCGGAGGCCGAGTTAAAAAAAATAATAATCCCCGTTCAGTCTCAAAGGCGGGGTGCGGGCCGGCCCGGCGGCGAGTGCGGCGGGCAGCAGGCCTCTTGGACAGGTTGAGAGATAAAAAAATAATAATTCCCGTGCAGTCTCAATGGCGGGGTGCGGGCCGGGGAATAGGCCTCTTGGCCGGGGTGAATAGTGTTGGAACACGGCCCGCGGAAATAGTAGCGGCTGGAGGTACCGGGGGCGATGCCCGCCCCGGCCCGGCGGCCAAGTTAAAAAAATAAATAATCCCCGTTCAGTCTCAATGGCAGGGTGCGGGCCGGCCCGGCGGCGATTGCGGCGGGCAGCAGGCCTCTTGGACAGGTTGAGAGATAAAAAATTAATAATTCCCATGCAGTCTCAATGGCGGGTTGCGGGCCGGGGAATAGGCCACTTGGCCGGGGTGAATAGTGTTGGAACACGGCCCGCGGAAAAAGTAGCGGCTGGAGGTACCGGGGACGATGCCCGCCCCGGGCCGGCGGCCAAGTTAAAAAAATAAATAATCCCCGTTCATTCTCAATGGCAGGGTGCGTGCCGGCCCGGCGGCGATTGCGGCGGGCAGCAGGCCTCTTGGACAGGTTGAGAGATAAAAAAATAATAATTCCCATGCAGTCTCAATGGCGGGGTGCGGGCCGGCCCGGCGGCGATTGCGGCGGGCAGCAGGCCTCTTGGACAGGTTGAGAGATAAAAAAATAATAATTCCCGTGCAGTCTCAATGGCGGGGTGCGGGCCGGCCCGGCGGACGAGTGTCGCCGGGGAAGAGGCCTCTTGGCCGGGGTGAATATGTTGGAACGCGGCGCGCGTAAATAGAAGCGGCTGGAGGTACCGGGGGCGAAGCCCGCCCCGGCCCGGAGGCCGAGTTAAAAAAAATAATAATCCCCGTTCAGTCTCAATGGCGGGGTGCGGGCCGGCCCGGCGGCGATTGCGGCGGGCAGCAGGCCTCTTGGACAGGTTGAGAGATAAAAAAATAATAATTCCCATGCAGTCTCAATGGCGGGGTGCGGGCCGGGGAATAGGCCTCTTGGCCGGGGTGAATAGTGTTGGAACACGGCCCCGGGCCGGCGGCCAAGTTAAAAAAATAAATAATCCCCGTTCAGTCTCAATGGCAGGGTGCGGGCCGGCCCGGCGGCGATTGCGGCGGGCAGCAGGCCTCTTGGACAGGTTGAGAGATAAAAAAATAATAATTCCCGTGCAGTCTCAATGGCGGGGTGCGGGCCGGGGAATAGGCCTCTTGGCCGGGGTGAATAGTGTTGGAACACGGCCCGCGGAAATAGTAGCGGCTGGAGGTACCGGGGGCGATGCCCGCCCCGGGCCGGCGGCCAAGTTAAAAAAATAAATAATCCCCGTTCAGTCTCAATGGCAGGGTGCGGGCCGGCCCGGCGGCGATTGCGGCGGGCAGCAGGCCTCTTGGACAGGTTGAGAGATAAAAAAATAATAATTCCCATGCAGTCTCAATGGCGGGGTGCGGGCCGGCCCGGCGGCGATTGCGGCGGGCAGCAGGCCTCTTGGACAGGTTGAGAGATAAAAAAATAATAATTCCCGTGCAGTCTCAATGGCGGGGTGCGGGCCGGCCCGGCGGACGAGTGTGGCCGGGGAAGAGGCCTCTTGGCCGGGGTGAATATGTTGGAACGCGGCGCGCGTAAATAGAAGCGGCTGGAGGTACCGGGGGCGAAGCCCGCCCCGGCCCGGAGGCCGAGTTAAAAAAAATAATAATCCCCGTTCAGTCTCAATGGCGGGGTGCGGGCCGGCCCGGCGGCGAGTGCGGCGGGCAGCAGGCCTCTTGGACAGGTTGAGAGATAAAAAAAATAATAATTCCCGGGCAGTCTCAATGGCGGGGTGCGGGCCGGGGAATAGGCCTCTTGGCCGGGGTGAATAGTGTTGGAACACGGCCCGCGGAAATAGTAGCGGCTGGAGGTACCGGGGGCGATGCCCGCCCCGGCCCGGCGGCCAAGTTAAAAAAATAAATAATCCCGTTCAGTCTCAATGGCAGGGTGCGGGCCGGCCCGGCGGCGATTGCGGCGGGCAGCAGGCCTCTTGGACAGGTTGAGAGATAAAAAAATAATAATTCCCATGCAGTCTCAATGGCGGGGTGCGGGCCGGGGAATAGGCCTCTTGGCCGGGGTGAATAGTGTTGGAACACGGCCCGCGGAAATAGTAGCGGCTGGAGGTACCGGGGGCGATGCCCGCCCCGGCCCGGCGGCCAAGTTAAAAAAATAAATAATCCCCGTTCAGTCTTAATGGCAGGGTGCGGGCCGGCCCGGCGGCGATTGCGGCGGGCAGCAGGCCTCTTGGACAGGTTGAGAGATAAAAAAATAATAATTCCCATGCAGTCTCAATGGCGGGGTGCGGGCCGGGGAATAGGCCTCTTGGCCGGGGTGAATAGTGTTGGAACACGGCCCGCGGAAATAGTAGCGGCTGGAGGTACCGGGGGCGATGCCCGCCCCGGGCCGGCGGCCAAGTTAAAAAAATAAATAATCCCCGTTCAGTCTCAATGGCAGGGTGCGGGCCGGCCCGGCGGCGATTGCGGCGGGCAGCAGGCCTCTTGGACAGGTTGAGAGATATAAAAATAATAATTCCCGTCAGTCTCAATGGCGGGGTGCGGGCCGGCCCGGCGGACGAGTGTGGCCGGGGAAGAGGCCTCTTGGCCGGGGTGAATATGTTGGAACGCGGCGCGCGTAAATAGAAGCGGCTGGAGGTACCGGGGGCGAAGCCCGCCCCGGCCCGGAGGCCGAGTTAAAAAAAATAATAATCCCCGTTCAGTCTCAATGGCGGGGTGCGGGCCGGCCCGGCGGCGAGTGCGGCGGGCAGCAGGCCTCTTGGACAGGTTGAGAGATAAAAAAATAATAATTCCCGTGCAGTCTCAATGGCGGGGTGCGGGCCGGGGAATAGGCCTCTTGGCCGGGGTGAATAGTGTTGGAACGCGGCGCGCGTAAATAGAAGCGGCTGGAGCTACCGGGGGCGAAGCCCGCCCCGGCCCGGAGGCCGAGTTAAAAAAAATAATAATCCCCGTTCAGTCTCAATGGCGGGGTGCGGGCCGGCCCGGCGGCGAGTGCGGCGGGCAGCAGGCCTCTTGGACAGGTTGAGAGATAAAAAAATAATAATTCCCGTGCAGTCTCAATGGCGGGGTGCGGGCCGGCCCGGCGGACGAGTGTGGCCGGGGAAGAGGCCTCTTGGCCGGGGTGAATATGTTGGAACGCGGCGCGCGTAAATAGAAGCGGCTGGAGGTACCGGGGGCGAAGCCCGCCCCGGCCCGGAGGCCGAGTTAAAAAAAATAAAAATCCCCGTTCAGTCTCAATGGCGGGGTGCGGGCCCGCCCGGCGGCGAGTGCGGCGGGCAGCAGGCCTCTTGGACAGGTTGAGAGATAAAAAAATAATAATTCCCGTGCAGTCTCAATGGCGGGGTGCGGGCCGGGGAATAGGCCTCTTGGCCGGGGTGAATAGTGTTGGAACGCGGCGCGCGTAAATAGAAGCGGCTGGAGGTACCGGGGGCGAAGCCCGCCCCGGCCCGGAGGCCGAGTTAAAAAAAATAATAATCCCCGTTCAGTCTCAATGGCGGGGTGCGGGCCGGCCCGGCGGCGAGTGCGGCGGGCAGCAGGCCTCTTGGACAGGTTGAGAGATAAAAAAATAATAATTCCCGTGCAGTCTCAATGGCGGGGTGCGGGCCGGGGAATAGGCCTCTTGGCCGGGGTGAATAGTGTTGGAACACGGCCCGCGGAAATAGTAGCGGCTGGAGGTACCGGGGGCGATGCCCGCCCCGGCCCGGCGGCCAAGTTAAAAAAATAAATAATCCCCGTTCAGTCTCAATGGCAGGGTGCGGCCCGGCCCGGCGGCGATTGCGGCGGGCAGCAGGCCTCTTGGACAGGTTGAGAGATAAAAAAATAATAATTCCCATGCAGTCTCAATGGCGGGGTGCGGGCCGGGGAATAGGCCTCTTGGCCGGGGTGAATAGTGTTGGAACACGGCCCGCGGAAATAGTAGCGGCTGGAGGTACCGGGGGCGATGCCCACCCGGGCCGGCGGCCAAGTTAAAAAAATAAATAATCCCCGTTCAGTCTCAATGGCAGGGTGCGGGCCGGCCCGGCGGCGAGTGCGGCGGGCAGCAGGCCTCTTGGACAGGTTGAGAGATAAAAAAAATAATAATTCCCGTTCAGTCTCAATGGCAGGGTGCGGGCCGGCCCGGCGGCGAGTGCGGCGGGCAGCAGGCCTCTTGGACAGGTTGAGAGATAAAAAAATAATAATTCCCGTGCAGTCTCAATGGCGGGGTGCGGGCCGGGGAATAGGCCTCTTGGCCGGGGTGAATATGTTGGAACGCGGCGCGCGTAAATAGAAGCGGCTGGAGGTACCGGGGGCGAAGCCCGCCCCGGCCCGGAGGCCGAGTTAAAAAAAATAATAATCCCCGTTCAGTCTCAATGGCGGGGTGCGGGCCGGCCCGGCGGCGAGTGTGGCGGGCAGCAGGCCTCTTGGACAGGTTGAGAGATAAAAAAATAATAATTCCCGTGCAGTCTCAATGGCGGGGTGCGGGCCGGGGAATAGGCCTCTTGGCCGGGGTGAATAGTGTTGGAACACGGCCCGCGGAAATAGTAGCGGCTGGAGGTACCGGGGGCGATGCCCGCCCCGGCCCGGCGGCCAAGTTAAAAAAATAAATAATCCCGTTCAGTCTCAATGGCAGGGTGCGGGCCGGCCCGGCGGCGATTGCGGCGGGCAGCAGGCCTCTTGGACAGGTTGAGAGATAAAAAAATAATAATTCCCATGCAGTCTCAATGGCGGGGTGCGGGCCGGGGAATAGGCCTCTTGGCCGGGGTGAATATGTTGGAACGCGGCGCGCGTAAATAGAAGCGGCTGGAGGTACCGGGGGCGAAGCCCGCCCCGGCCCGGAGGCCGAGTTAAAAAAAATAATAATCCCCGTTCAGTCTCAATGGCGGGGTGCGGGCCGGCCCGGCGGCGAGTGCGGCGGGCAGCAGGCCTCTTGGACAGGTTGAGAGATAAAAAAATAATAATTCCCGTGCAGTCTCAATGGCGGGGTGCAGGCCGGGGAATAGGCCTCTTGGCTGTGGTGAATAGTGTTGGAACACGGCCCGCGGAAATAGTAGCGGCTGGAGGTACCGGGGGCGATGCCCGCCCCGGCCCGGCGGCCAAGTTAAAAAAATAAATAATCCCCGTTCAGTCTCAATGGCAGGGTGCGGGCCGGCCCGGCGGCGATTGCGGCGGGCAGCAGGCCTCTTGGACAGGTTGAGAGATAAAAAAATAATAATTCCCATGCAGTCTCAATGGCGGGGTGCGGGCCGGCGAATAGGCCTCTTGGCCGGGGTGAATAGTGTTGGAACACGGCCCGCGGAAATAGTAGCGGCTGGAGGTACCGGGGGCGATGCCCGCCCCGGGCCGGCGGCCAAGTTAAAAAAAATAAATAATCCCCGTTCAGTCTCAATGGCAGGGTGCGGGCCGGCCCGGCGGCGATTGCGGCGGGCAGCAGGCCTCTTGGACAGGTTGAGAGATATAAAAATAATAATTCCCGTGCAGTCTCAATGGCGGGGTACGGGCCGGCCCGGCGGACGAGTGTGGCCGGGGAAGAGGCCTCTTGGCCGGGGTGAATATGTTGGAACGCGGCGCGTAAATAGAAGCGGCTGGAGGTACCGGGGGCGAAGCCCGCCCCGGCCCGGAGGCCGAGTTAAAAAAAATAATAATCCCCGTTCAGTCTCAAAGGCGGGGTGCGGGCCGGCCCGGCGGCGAGTGCGGCGGGCAGCAGGCCTCTTGGACAGGTTGAGAGATAAAAAAATAATAATTCCCGTGCAGTCTCAATGGCGGGGTGCGGGCCGGGGAATAGGCCTCTTGGCCGGGGTGAATAGTGTTGGAACACGGCCCGCGGAAATAGTAGCGGCTGGAGGTACCGGGGGCGATGCCCGCCCCGGCCCGGCGGCCAAGTTAAAAAAATAAATAATCCCCGTTCAGTCTCAATGGCAGGGTGCGGGCCGGCCCGGCGGCGATTGCGGCGGGCAGCAGGCCTCTTGGACAGGTTGAGAGATAAAAAATTAATAATTCCCATGCAGTCTCAATGGCGGGTTGCGGGCCGGGGAATAGGCCACTTGGCCGGGGTGAATAGTGTTGGAACACGGCCCGCGGAAAAAGTAGCGGCTGGAGGTACCGGGGACGATGCCCGCCCCGGGCCGGCGGCCAAGTTAAAAAAATAAATAATCCCCGTTCATTCTCAATGGCAGGGTGCGTGCCGGCCCGGCGGCGATTGCGGCGGGCAGCAGGCCTCTTGGACAGGTTGAGAGATAAAAAAATAATAATTCCCATGCAGTCTCAATGGCGGGGTGCGGGCCGGCCCGGCGGCGATTGCGGCGGGCAGCAGGCCTCTTGGACAGGTTGAGAGATAAAAAAATAATAATTCCCGTGCAGTCTCAATGGCGGGGTGCGGGCCGGCCCGGCGGACGAGTGTCGCCGGGGAAGAGGCCTCTTGGCCGGGGTGAATATGTTGGAACGCGGCGCGCGTAAATAGAAGCGGCTGGAGGTACCGGGGGCGAAGCCCGCCCCGGCCCGGAGGCCGAGTTAAAAAAAATAATAATCCCCGTTCAGTCTCAATGGCGGGGTGCGGGCCGGCCCGGCGGCGATTGCGGCGGGCAGGAGGCCTCTTGGACAGGTTGAGAGATAAAAAAATAATAATTCCCATGCAGTCTCAATGGCGGGGTGCGGGCCGGGGAATAGGCCTCTTGGCCGGGGTGAATAGTGTTGGAACACGGCCCCGGGCCGGCGGCCAAGTTAAAAAAATAAATAATCCCCGTTCAGTCTCAATGGCAGGGTGCGGGCCGGCCCGGCGGCGATTGCGGCGGGCAGCAGGCCTCTTGGACAGGTTGAGAGATAAAAAAATAATAATTCCCGTGCAGTCTCAATGGCGGGGTGCGGGCCGGGGAATAGGCCTCTTGGCCGGGGTGAATAGTGTTGGAACACGGCCCGCGGAAATAGTAGCGGCTGGAGGTACCGGGGGCGATGCCCGCCCCGGGCCGGCGGCCAAGTTAAAAAAATAAATAATCCCCGTTCAGTCTCAATGGCAGGGTGCGGGCCGGCCCGGCGGCGATTGCGGCGGGCAGCAGGCCTCTTGGACAGGTTGAGAGATAAAAAAATAATAATTCCCATGCAGTCTCAATGGCGGGGTGCGGGCCGGCCCGGCGGCGATTGCGGCGGGCAGCAGGCCTCTTGGACAGGTTGAGAGATAAAAAAATAATAATTCCCGTGCAGTCTCAATGGCGGGGTGCGGGCCGGCCCGGCGGACGAGTGTGGCCGGGGAAGAGGCCTCTTGGCCGGGGTGAATATGTTGGAACGCGGCGCGCGTAAATAGAAGCGGCTGGAGGTACCGGGGGCGAAGCCCGCCCCGGCCCGGAGGCCGAGTTAAAAAAAATAATAATCCCCGTTCAGTCTCAATGGCGGGGTGCGGGCCGGCCCGGCGGCGAGTGCGGCGGGCAGCAGGCCTCTTGGACAGGTTGAGAGATAAAAAAAATAATAATTCCCGGGCAGTCTCAATGGCGGGGTGCGGGCCGGGGAATAGGCCTCTTGGCCGGGGTGAATAGTGTTGGAACACGGCCCGCGGAAATAGTAGCGGCTGGAGGTACCGGGGGCGATGCCCGCCCCGGCCCGGCGGCCAAGTTAAAAAAATAAATAATCCCGTTCAGTCTCAATGGCAGGGTGCGGGCCGGCCCGGCGGCGATTGCGGCGGGCAGCAGGCCTCTTGGACAGGTTGAGAGATAAAAAAATAATAATTCCCATGCAGTCTCAATGGCGGGGTGCGGGCCGGGGAATAGGCCTCTTGGCCGGGGTGAATAGTGTTGGAACACGGCCCGCGGAAATAGTAGCGGCTGGAGGTACCGGGGGCGATGCCCGCCCCGGCCCGGCGGCCAAGTTAAAAAAATAAATAATCCCCGTTCAGTCTTAATGGCAGGGTGCGGGCCGGCCCGGCGGCGATTGCGGCGGGCAGCAGGCCTCTTGGACAGGTTGAGAGATAAAAAAATAATAATTCCCATGCAGTCTCAATGGCGGGGTGCGGGCCGGGGAATAGGCCTCTTGGCCGGGGTGAATAGTGTTGGAACACGGCCCGCGGAAATAGTAGCGGCTGGAGGTACCGGGGGCGATGCCCGCCCCGGGCCGGCGGCCAAGTTAAAAAAATAAATAATCCCCGTTCAGTCTCAATGGCAGGGTGCGGGCCGGCCCGGCGGCGATTGCGGCGGGCAGCAGGCCTCTTGGACAGGTTGAGAGATATAAAAATAATAATTCCCGTCAGTCTCAATGGCGGGGTGCGGGCCGGCCCGGCGGACGAGTGTGGCCGGGGAAGAGGCCTCTTGGCCGGGGTGAATATGTTGGAACGCGGCGCGCGTAAATAGAAGCGGCTGGAGGTACCGGGGGCGAAGCCCGCCCCGGCCCGGAGGCCGAGTTAAAAAAAATAATAATCCCCGTTCAGTCTCAATGGCGGGGTGCGGGCCGGCCCGGCGGCGAGTGCGGCGGGCAGCAGGCCTCTTGGACAGGTTGAGAGATAAAAAAATAATAATTCCCGTGCAGTCTCAATGGCGGGGTGCGGGCCGGGGAATAGGCCTCTTGGCCGGGGTGAATAGTGTTGGAACGCGGCGCGCGTAAATAGAAGCGGCTGGAGCTACCGGGGGCGAAGCCCGCCCCGGCCCGGAGGCCGAGTTAAAAAAAATAATAATCCCCGTTCAGTCTCAATGGCGGGGTGCGGGCCGGCCCGGCGGCGAGTGCGGCGGGCAGCAGGCCTCTTGGACAGGTTGAGAGATAAAATAATAATAATTCCCGTGCAGTCTCAATGGCGGGGTGCGGGCCGGGGAATAGGCCTCTTGGCCGGGGTGAATAGTGTTGGAACACGGCCCGCGGAAATAGTAGCGGCTGGAGGTACCGGGGGCGATGCCCGCCCCGGCCCGGCGGCCAAGTTAAAAAAATAAATAATCCCCGTTCAGTCTCAATGGCAGGGTGCGGGCCGGCCCGGCGGCGATTGCGGCGGGCAGCAGGCCTCTTGGACAGGTTGAGAGATATAAAAATAATAATTCCCGTGCAGTCTCAACGGCGGGGTGCGGGCCGGCCCGGCGGACGAGTGTGGCCGGGGAATAGGCCTCTTGGCCGGGGTGAATATGTTGGAACGCGGCGCGCGTAAATAGAAGCGGCTGGAGGTACCGGGGGCGAAGCCCGCCCCGGCCCGGAGGCCGAGTTAAAAAAAATAATAATCCCCGTTCAGTCTCAATGGCGGGGTGCGGGCCGGCCCGGCGGCGAGTGCGGCGGGCAGCAGGCCTCTTGGACAGGTTGAGAGATAAAAAAATAATAATTCCCGTGCAGTCTCAATGGCGGGGTGCGGGCCGGGGAATAGGCCTCTTGGCCGGGGTGAATAGTGTTGGAACACGGCCCGCGGAAATAGTAGCGGCTGGAGGTACCGGGGGCGATGCCCGCCCCGGCCCGGCGGCCAAGTTAAAAAAATAAATAATCCCCGTTCAGTCTCAATGGCAGGGTGCGGGCCGGCCCGGCGGCGATTGCGGCGGGCAGCAGGCCTCTTGGACAGGTTGAGAGATAAAAAAATAATAATTCCCATGCAGTCTCAATGGCGGGGTGCGGGCCGGGGAATAGGCCTCTTGGCCGGGGTGAATAGTGTTGGAACACGGCCCGCGGAAATAGTAGCGGCTGGAGGTACCGGGGGCGATGCCCGCCCCGGGCCGGCGGCCAAGTTAAAAAAATAAATAATCCCCGTTCAGTCTCAATGGCAGGGTGCGGGCCGGCCCGGCGGCGAGTGCGGCGGGCAGCAGGCCTCTTGGACAGGTTGAGAGATAAAAAAAATAATAATTCCCGTTCAGTCTCAATGGCAGGGTGCGGGCCGGCCCGGCGGCGAGTGCGGCGGGCAGCAGGCCTCTTGGACAGGTTGAGAGATAAAAAAATAATAATTCCCGTGCAGTCTCAATGGCGGGGTGCAGGCCGGGGAATAGGCCTCTTGGCCGGGGTGAATATGTTGGAACGCGGCGCCCGTAAATAGAAGCGGCTGGAGGTACCGGGGGCGAAGCCCGCCCCGGCCCGGAGGCCGAGTTAAAAAAAATAATAATCCCCGTTCAGTCTCAATGGCGGGGTGCGGGCCGGCCCGGCGGCGAGTGTGGCGGGCAGCAGGCCTCTTGGACAGGTTGAGAGATAAAAAAATAATAATTCCCGTGCAGTCTCAATGGCGGGGTGCGGGCCGGGGAATAGGCCTCTTGGCCGGGGTGAATAGTGTTGGAACACGGCCCGCGGAAATAGTAGCGGCTGGAGGTACCGGGGGCGATGCCCGCCCCGGCCCGGCGGCCAAGTTAAAAAAATAAATAATCCCGTTCAGTCTCAATGGCAGGGTGCGGGCCGGCCCGGCGGCGATTGCGGCGGGCAGCAGGCCTCTTGGACAGGTTGAGAGATAAAAAAATAATAATTCCCATGCAGTCTCAATGGCGGGGTGCGGGCCGGGGAATAGGCCTCTTGGCCGGGGTGAATATGTTGGAACGCGGCGCGCGTAAATAGAAGCGGCTGGAGGTACCGGGGGCGAAGCCCGCCCCGGCCCGGAGGCCGAGTTAAAAAAAATAATAATCCCCGTTCAGTCTCAATGTCGGGGTGCGGGCCGGCCCGGCGGCGAGTGCGGCGGGCAGCAGGCCTCTTGGACAGGTTGAGAGATAAAAAAATAATAATTCCCGTGCAGTCTCAATGGCGGGGTGCGGGCCGGGGAATAGGCCTCTTGGCCGGGGTGAATAGTGTTGGAACACGGCCCGCGGAAATAGTAGCGGCTGGAGGTACCGGGGGCGATGCCCGCCCCGGCCCGGCGGCCAAGTTAAAAAAATAAATAATCCCCGTTCAGTCTCAATGGCAGGGTGCGGGCCGGCCCGGCGGCGATTGCGGCGGGCAGCAGGCCTCTTGGACAGGTTGAGAGATAAAAAAATAATAATTCCCATGCAGTCTCAATGGCGGGGTGCGGGCCGGGGAATAGGCCTCTTGGCCGGGGTGAATAGTGTTGGAACACGGCCCGCGGAAATAGTAGCGGCTGGAGGTACCGGGGGCGATGCCCGTCCTGGGCCGGCGGCCAAGTTAAAAGAATAAATAATCCCCGTTCAGTCTCAATGGCAGGGTGCGGGCCGGCCCGGCGGCGATTGCGGCGGGCAGCAGGCCTCTTGGACAGGTTGAGAGATAAAAAAATAATAATTCCCGTGCAGTCTCAATGGCGGGGTGCGGGCCGGCCCGGCGGACGAGTGTGGCCGGGGAAGAGGCCTCTTTGCCGGGGTGAATATGTTGGAACGCGGCGCGCGTAAATAGAAGCGGCTGGAGGTACCGGGGGCGAAGCCCGCCCCGGCCCGGAGGCCGAGTTAAAAAAAATAATAATCCCCGTTCAGTCTCAATGGCGGGGTGCGGGCCGGCCCGGCGGCGAGTGCGGCGGGCAGCAGGCCTCTTGGACAGGTTGAGAGATAAAAAAATTATAATTCCCGTGCAGTCTCAATGGCGGGGTGCGGGCCGGGGAATAGGCCTCTTGGCCGGGGTGAATAGTGTTGGAACACGGCCCGCGGAAATAGTAGCGGCTGGAGGTACCGGGGGCGATGCCCGCCCCGGCCCGGCGGCCAAGTTAAAAAAATAAATAATCCCGTTCAGTCTCAATGGCAGGGTGCGGGCCGGCCCGGCGGCGATTGCGGCGGGCAGCAGGCCTCTTGGACAGGTTGAGAGATAAAAAAATAATAATTCCCATGCAGTCTCAATGGCGGGGTGCGGGCCGGGGAATAGGCCTCTTGGCCGGGGTGAATATGTTGGAACGCGGCGCGCGTAAATAGAAGCGGCTGGAGGTACCGGGGGCGAAGCCCGCCCCGGCCCGGAGGCCGAGTTAAAAAAAATAATAATCCCCGTTCAGTCTCAATGTCGGGGTGCGGGCCGGCCCGGCGGCGAGTGCGGCGGGCAGCAGGCCTCTTGGACAGGTTGAGAGATAAAAAAATAATAATTCCCGTGCAGTCTCAATGGCGGGGTGCGGGCCGGGGAATAGGCCTCTTGGCCGGGGTGAATAGTGTTGGAACACGGCCCGCGGAAATAGTAGCGGCTGGAGGTACCGGGGGCGATGCCCGCCCCGGCCCGGCGGCCAAGTTAAAAAAATAAATAATCCCCGTTCAGTCTCAATGGCAGGGTGCGGGCCGGCCCGGCGGCGATTGCGGCGGGCAGCAGGCCTCTTGGACAGGTTGAGAGATAAAAAAAATAATAATTCCCATGCAGTCTCAATGGCGGGGTGCGGGCCGGGGAATAGGCCTCTTGGCCGGGGTGAATAGTGTTGGAACACGGCCCGCGGAAATAGTAGCGGCTGGAGGTACCGGGGGCGATGCCCGTCCTGGGCCGGCGGCCAAGTTAAAAGAATAAATAATCCCCGTTCAGTCTCAATGGCAGGGTGCGGGCCGGCCCGGCGGCGATTGCGGCGGGCAGCAGGCCTCTTGGACAGGTTGAGAGATAAAAAAATAATAATTCCCGTGCAGTCTCAATGGCGGGGTGCGGGCCGGCCCGGCGGACGAGTGTGGCCGGGGAAGAGGCCTCTTTGCCGGGGTGAATATGTTGGAACGCGGCGCGCGTAAATAGAAGCGGCTGGAGGTACCGGGGGCGAAGCCCGCCCCGGCCCGGAGGCCGAGTTAAAAAAAATAATAATCCCCGTTCAGTCTCAATGGCGGGGTGCGGGCCGGCCCGGCGGCGAGTGCGGCGGGCAGCAGGCCTCTTGGACAGGTTGAGAGATAAAAAAATTATAATTCCCGTGCAGTCTCAATGGCGGGGTGCGGGCCGGGGAATAGGCCTCTTGGCCGGGGTGAATAGTGTTGGAACACGGCCCGCGGAAATAGTAGCGGCTGGAGGTACCGGGGGCGATGCCCGCCCCGGCCCGGCGGCCAAGTTAAAAAAATAAATAATCCCGTTCAGTCTCAATGGCAGGGTGCGGGCCGGCCCGGCGGCGATTGCGGCGGGCAGCAGGCCTCTTGGACAGGTTGAGAGATAAAAAAATAATAATTCCCATGCAGTCTCAATGGCGGGGTGCGGGCCGGGGAATAGGCCTCTTGGCCGGGGTGAATAGTGTTGGAACACGGCCCGCGGAAATAGTAGCGGCTGGAGGTACCGGGGGCGATGCCCGCCCCGGGCCGGCGGCCAAGTTAAAAAAATAAATAATCCCCGTTCAGTCTCAATGGCAGGGTGCGGGCCGGCCCGGCGGCGAGTGCGGCGGGCAGCAGGCCTCTTGGACAGGGTGAGAGATAAAAAAATAATAATTCCCGTTCAGTCTCAATGGCAGGGTGCGGGCCGGCCCGGCGGCAATTGCGGCGGGCAGCAGGCCTCTTGGACAGGTTGAGAGATAAAAAAATAATAATTCCCATGCAGTCTCAATGGCGGGGTGCGGGCCGGGGAATAGGCCTCTTGGCCGGGGTGAATATGTTGGAACGCGGCGCGCGTAAATAGAAGCGGCTGGAGGTACCGGGGGCGAAGCCCGCCCCGGCCCGGAGGCCGAGTTAAAAAAAATAATAATCCCCGTTCAGTCTCAATGGCGGGGTGCGGGCCGGCCCGGCGGCGATTGCGGCGGGCAGCAGGCCTCTTGGACAGGTTGAGAGATAAAAAAATAATAATTCCCATGCAGTCTCAATGGCGGGGTGCGGGCCGGGGAATAGGCCTCTTGGCCGGGGTGAATAGTGTTGGAACACGGCCCCGGGCCGGCGGCCAAGTTAAAAAAATAAATAATCCCCGTTCAGTCTCAATGGCAGGGTGCGGGCCGGCCCGGCGGCGATTGCGGCGGGCAGCAGGCCTCTTGGACAGGTTGAGAGATAAAAAAATAATAATTCCCGTGCAGTCTCAATGGCGGGGTGCGGGCCGGGGAATAGGCCTCTTGGCCGGGGTGAATAGTGTTGGAACACGGCCCGCGGAAATAGTAGCGGCTGGAGGTACCGGGGGCGATGCCCGCCCCGGGCCGGCGGCCAAGTTAAAAAAATAAATAATCCCCGTTCAGTCTCAATGGCAGGGTGCGGGCCGGCCCGGCGGCGATTGCGGCGGGCAGCAGGCCTCTTGGACAGGTTGAGAGATAAAAAAATAATAATTCCCATGCAGTCTCAATGGCGGGGTGCGGGCCGGCCCGGCGGACGAGTGTGGCCGGGGAAGAGGCCTCTTGGCCGGGGTGAATATGTTGGAACGCGGCGCGCGTAAATAGAAGCGGCTGGAGGTACCGGGGGCGAAGCCCGCCCCGGCCCGGAGGCCGAGTTAAAAAAAATAATAATCCCCGTTCAGTCTCAATGGCGGGGTGCGGGCCGGCCCGGCGGCGAGTGCGGCGGGCAGCAGGCCTCTTGGACAGGTTGAGAGATAAAAAAAATAATAATTCCCGGGCAGTCTCAATGGCGGGGTGCGGGCCGGGGAATAGGCCTCTTGGCCGGGGTGAATAGTGTTGGAACACGGCCCGCGGAAATAGTAGCGGCTGGAGGTACCGGGGGCGATGCCCGCCCCGGCCCGGCGGCCAAGTTAAAAAAATAAATAATCCCCGTTCAGTCTCAATGGCAGGGTGCGGGCCGGCCCGGCGGCGATTGCGGCGGGCAGCAGGCCTCTTGGACAGGTTGAGAGATAAAAAAATAATAATTCCCATGCAGTCTCAATGGCGGGGTGCGGGCCGGGGAATAGGCCTCTTGGCCGGGGTGAATAGTGTTGGAACACGGCCCGCGGAAATAGTAGCGGCTGGAGGTACCGGGGGCGATGCCCGCCCCGGCCCGGCGGCCAAGTTAAAAAAATAAATAATCCCCGTTCAGTCTTAATGGCAGGGTGCGGGCCGGCCCGGCGGCGATTGCGGCGGGCAGCAGGCCTCTTGGACAGGTTGAGAGATAAAAAAATAATAATTCCCATGCAGTCTCAATGGCGGGGTGCGGGCCGGGGAATAGGCCTCTTGGCCGGGGTGAATAGTGTTGGAACACGGCCCGCGGAAATAGTAGCGGCTGGAGGTACCGGGGGCGATGCCCGCCCCGGGCCGGCGGCCAAGTTAAAAAAATAAATAATCCCCGTTCAGTCTCAATGGCAGGGTGCGGGCCGGCCCGGCGGCGATTGCGGCGGGCAGCAGGCCTCTTGGACAGGTTGAGAGATATAAAAATAATAATTCCCGTCAGTCTCAATGGCGGGGTGCGGGCCGGCCCGGCGGACGAGTGTGGCCGGGGAAGAGGCCTCTTGGCCGGGGTGAATATGTTGGAACGCGGCGCGCGTAAATAGAAGCGGCTGGAGGTACCGGGGGCGATGCCCGCCCCGGCCCGGCGGCCAAGTTAAAAAAATAAATAATCCCCGTTCAGTCTCAATGGCAGGGTGCGGGCCGGCCCGGCGGCGATTGCGGCGGGCAGCAGGCCTCTTGGACAGGTTGAGAGATAAAAAAATAATAATTCCCATGCAGTCTCAATGGCGGGGTGCGGGCCGGGGAATAGGCCTCTTGGCCGGGGTGAATAGTGTTGGAACACGGCCCGCGGAAATAGTAACGGCTGGAGGTACCGGGGGCGATGCCCGCCCCGGGCCGGCGGCCAAGTTAAAAAAATAAATAATCCCCGTTCAGTCTCAATGGCAGGGTGCGGGCCGGCCCGGCGGCGATTGCGGCGGGCAGCAGGCCTCTTGGACAGGTTGAGAGATATAAAAATAATAATTCCCGTGCAGTCTCAACGGCGGGGTGCGGGCCGGCCCGGCGGACGAGTGTGGCCGGGGAATAGGCCTCTTGGCCGGGGTGAATATGTTGGAACGCGGCGCGCGTAAATAGAAGCGGCTGGAGGTACCGGGGGCGAAGCCCGCCCCGGCCCGGAGGCCAAGTTAAAAAAAATAATAATCCCCGTTCAGTCTAAATGGCGGGGTGCGGGCCGGCCCGGCGGCGAGTGCGGCGGGCAGCAGGCCTCTTGGACAGGTTGAGAGATAAAAAAATAATAATTCCCGTGCAGTCTCAATGGCGGGGTGCGGGCCGGGGAATAGGCCTCTTGGCCGGGGTGAATAGTGTTGGAACATGGCCCGCGGAAATAGTAGCGGCTGGAGGTACCGGGGGCGATGCCCGCCCCGGCCCGGCGGCCAAGTTAAAAAAATAAATAATCCCCGTTCAGTCTCAATGGCAGGGTGCGGGCCGGCCCGGCGGCGATTGCGGCGGGCAGCAGGCCTCTTGGACAGGTTGAGAGATAAAAAAATAATAATTCCCATGCAGTCTCAATGGCGGGGTGCGGGCCGGGGAATAGGCCTCTTGGCCGGGGTGAATAGTGTTGGAACACGGCCCGCGGAAATAGTAGCGGCTGGAGGTACCGGGGGCGATGCCCGCCCCGGGCCGGCGGCCAAGTTAAAAAAATAAATAATCCCCGTTCAGTCTCAATGGCAGGGTGCGGGCCGGCCCGGCGGCGAGTGCGGCGGGCAGCAGGCCTCTTGGACAGGTTGAGAGATAAAAAAAATAATAATTCCCGTTCAGTCTCAATGGCAGGGTGCGGGCCGGCCCGGCGGCGAGTGCGGCGGGCAGCAGGCCTCTTGGACAGGTTGAGAGATAAAAAAATAATAATTCCCGTGCAGTCTCAATGGCGGGGTGCGGGCCGGGGAATAGGCCTCTTGGCCGGGGTGAATATGTTGGAACGCGGCGCCCGTAAATAGAAGCGGCTGGAGGTACCGGGGGCGAAGCCCGCCCCGGCCCGGAGGCCGAGTTAAAAAAAATAATAATCCCCGTTCAGTCTCAATGGCGGGGTGCGGGCCGGCCCGGCGGCGAGTGTGGCGGGCAGCAGGCCTCTTGGACAGGTTGAGAGATAAAAAAATAATAATTCCCGTGCAGTCTCAATGGCGGGGTGCGGGCCGGGGAATAGGCCTCTTGGCCGGGGTGAATAGTGTTGGAACACGGCCCGCGGAAATAGTAGCGGCTGGAGGTACCGGGGGCGATGCCCGCCCCGGCCCGGCGGCCAAGTTAAAAAAATAAATAATCCCGTTCAGTCTCAATGGCAGGGTGCGGGCCGGCCCGGCGGCGATTGCGGCGGGCAGCAGGCCTCTTGGACAGGTTGAGAGATAAAAAAATAATAATTCCCATGCAGTCTCAATGGCGGGGTGCGGGCCGGGGAATAGGCCTCTTGGCCGGGGTGAATATGTTGGAACGCGGCGCGCGTAAATAGAAGCGGCTGGAGGTACCGGGGGCGAAGCCCGCCCCGGCCCGGAGGCCGAGTTAAAAAAAATAATAATCCCCGTTCAGTCTCAATGTCGGGGTGCGGGCCGGCCCGGCGGCGAGTGCGGCGGGCAGCAGGCCTCTTGGACAGGTTGAGAGATAAAAAAATAATAATTCCCGTGCAGTCTCAATGGCGGGGTGCGGGCCGGGGAATAGGCCTCTTGGCCGGGGTGAATAGTGTTGGAACACGGCCCGCGGAAATAGTAGCGGCTGGAGGTACCGGGGGCGATGCCCGCCCCGGCCCGGCGGCCAAGTTAAAAAAATAAATAATCCCCGTTCAGTCTCAATGGCAGGGTGCGGGCCGGCCCGGCGGCGATTGCGGCGGGCAGCAGGCCTCTTGGACAGGTTGAGAGATAAAAAAATAATAATTCCCATGCAGTCTCAATGGCGGGGTGCGGGCCGGGGAATAGGCCTCTTGGCCGGGGTGAATAGTGTTGGAACACGGCCCGCGGAAATAGTAGCGGCTGGAGGTACCGGGGGCGATGCCCGTCCTGGGCCGGCGGCCAAGTTAAAAGAATAAATAATCCCCGTTCAGTCTCAATGGCAGGGTGCGGGCCGGCCCGGCGGCGATTGCGGCGGGCAGCAGGCCTCTTGGACAGGTTGAGAGATAAAAAAATAATAATTCCCGTGCAGTCTCAATGGCGGGGTGCGGGCCGGCCCGGCGGACGAGTGTGGCCGGGGAAGAGGCCTCTTTGCCGGGGTGAATATGTTGGAACGCGGCGCGCGTAAATAGAAGCGGCTGGAGGTACCGGGGGCGAAGCCCGCCCCGGCCCGGAGGCCGAGTTAAAAAAAATAATAATCCCCGTTCAGTCTCAATGGCGGGGTGCGGGCCGGCCCGGCGGCGAGTGCGGCGGGCAGCAGGCCTCTTGGACAGGTTGAGAGATAAAAAAATTATAATTCCCGTGCAGTCTCAATGGCGGGGTGCGGGCCGGGGAATAGGCCTCTTGGCCGGGGTGAATAGTGTTGGAACACGGCCCGCGGAAATAGTAGCGGCTGGAGGTACCGGGGGCGATGCCCGCCCCGGCCCGGCGGCCAAGTTAAAAAAATAAATAATCCCCGTTCAGTCTCAATGGCAGGGTGCGGGCCGGCCCGGCGGCGATTGCGGCGGGCAGCAGGCCTCTTGGACAGGTTGAGAGATAAAAAAATAATAATTCCCATGCAGTCTCAATGGCGGGGTGCGGGCCGGGGAATAGGCCTCTTGGCCGGGGTGAATAGTGTTGGAACACGGCCCGCGGAAATAGTAGCGGCTGGAGGTACCGGGGGCGATGCCCGCCCCGGGCCGGCGGCCAAGTTAAAAAAATAAATAATCCCCGTTCAGTCTCAATGGCAGGGTGCGGGCCGGCCCGGCGGCGAGTGCGGCGGGCAGCAGGCCTCTTGGACAGGGTGAGAGATAAAAAAATAATAATTCCCGTTCAGTCTCAATGGCAGGGTGCGGGCCGGCCCGGCGGCAATTGCGGCGGGCAGCAGGCCTCTTGGACAGGTTGAGAGATAAAAAAATAATAATTCCCATGCAGTCTCAATGGCGGGGTGCGGGCCGGGGAATAGGCCTCTTGGCCGGGGTGAATATGTTGGAACGCGGCGCGCGTAAATAGAAGCGGCTGGAGGTACCGGGGGCGAAGCCCGCCCCGGCCCGGAGGCCGAGTTAAAAAAAATAATAATCCCCGTTCAGTCTCAATGGCGGGGTGCGGGCCGGCCCGGCGGCGAGTGCGGCGGGCAGCAGGCCTCTTGGACAGGTTGAGAGATAAAAAAATAATAATTCCCATGCAGTCTCAATGGCGGGGTGCGGGCCGGGGAATAGGCCTCTTGGCCGGGGTGAATAGTGTTGGAACACGGCCCGCGGAAATAGTAACGGCTGGAGGTACCGGGGGCGATGCCCGCCCCGGGCCGGCGGCCAAGTTAAAAAAATAAATAATCCCCGTTCAGTCTCAATGGCAGGGTGCGGGCCGGCCCGGCGGCGATTGCGGCGGGCAGCAGGCCTCTTGGACAGGTTGAGAGATAAAAAAATAATAATTCCCATGCAGTCTCAATGGCGGGGTGCGGGCCGGGGAATAGGCCTCTTGGCCGGGGTGAATATGTTGGAACGCGGCGCGCGTAAATAGAAGCGGCTGGAGGTACCGGGGGCGAAGCCCGCCCCGGCCCGGAGGCCGAGTTAAAAAAAATAATAATCCCCGTTCAGTCTCAATGGCGGGGTGCGGGCCGGCCCGGCGGCGAGTGCGGCGGGCAGCAGGCCTCTTGGACAGGTTGAGAGATAAAAAAATAATAATTCCCATGCAGTCTCAATGGCGGGGTGCGGGCCGGGGAATAGGCCTCTTGGCCGGGGTGAATAGTGTTGGAACACGGCCCGCGGAAATAGTAGCGGCTGGAGGTACCGGGGGCGATGCCCGCCCCGGCCCGGCGGCCAAGTTAAAAAAATAAATAATTCCCGTTCAGTCTCAATGGCGGGGTGCGGGCCGGCCCGGCGGCAATTGCGGCGGGCAGCAGGCCTCTTGGACAGGTTGAAAGATAAAAAAATAATAATTCCCATGCAGTCTCAATGGCGGGGTGCGGGCCGGGGAATAGGCCTCTTGGCCGGGGTGAATGTGTTGGAACGCGGCGCGCGTAAATAGAAGCGGCTGGAGGTACCGGGGGCGAAGCCCGCCCCGGCCCGGAGGCCGAGTTAAAAAAAATAATAATCCCCGTTCAGTCTCAATGGCGGGGTGCGGGCCGGCCCGGCGGCGAGTGCGGCGGGCAGCAGGCCTCTTGGACAGGTTGAGAGATAAAAAAATAATAATTCCCGTGCAGTCTCAATGGCGGGGTGCGGGCCGGGGAATAGGCCTCTTGGCCGGGGTGAATATGTTGGAACGCGGTGCGCGTAAATAGAAGCGGCTGGAGGTACCGGGGGCGAAGCCCGCCCCGGCCCGGAGGCCGAGTTAAAAAAAATAATAATCCCCGTTCAGTCTCAATGGCGGGGTGCGGGCCGGCGCGGCGGCGAGTGCGGCGGGCAGCAGGCCTCTTGGACAGGTTGAGAGATAAAAAAATAATAATTCCCGTGCAGTCTCAATGGCGGGGTGCGGGCCGGGGAATAGGCCTCTTGGCCGGGGTGAATATGTTGGAACGCGGCGCGTGTAAATAGAAGCGGCTGGAGGTACCGGGGGCGAAGCCCGCCCCGGCCCGGAGGCCGAGTTAAAAAAAATAATAATCCCCGTTCAGTCTCAATGGCGGGGTGCGGGCCGGCCCGGCGGCGAGTGCGGCGGGCAGCAGGCCTCTTGGACAGGTTGAGAGATAAAAAAATAATAATTCCCGTGCAGTCTCAATGGCGGGGTGCGGGCCGGGGAATAGGCCTCTTGGCCGGGGTGAATATGTTGGAACGCGGCGCGTGTAAATAGAAGCGGCTGGAGGTACCGGGGGCGAAGCCCGCCCCGGCCCGGAGGCCGAGTTAAAAAAAATAATAATCCCCGTTCAGTCTCAATGGCGGGGTGCGGGCCGGCCCGGCGGCGAGTGCGGCGGGCAGCAGGCCTCTTGGACAGGTTGAGAGATAAAAAAATAATAATTCCCGTGCAGTCTCAATGGCGGGGTGCGGGCCGGGGAATAGGCCTCTTGGCCGGGGTGAATAGTGTTGGAACACGGCCCGCGGAAATAGTAGCGGCTGGAGGTACCGGGGGCGATGCCCGCCCCGGCCCGGCGGCCAAGTTAAAAAAATAAATAATCCCGTTCAGTCTCAATGGCAGGGTGCGGGCCGGCCCGGCGGCGATTGCGGCGGGCAGCAGGCCTCTTGGACAGGTTGAGAGATAAAAAAATAATAATTCCCATGCAGTCTCAATGGCGGGGTGCGGGCCGGGGAATAGGCCTCTTGGCCGGGGTGAATAGTGTTGGAACACGGCCCGCGGAAATAGTAACGGCTGGAGGTACCGGGGGCGATGCCCGCCCCGGCCCGGCGGCCAAGTTAAAAAAATAAATAATCCCCGTTCAGTCTCAATGGCAGGGTGCGGGCCTGCCCGGCGGCGATTGCGGCGGGCAGCAGGCCTCTTGGACAGGTTGAGAGATATAAAAATAATAATTCCCGTGCAGTCTCAATGGCGGGGTGCGGGCCGGCCCGGCGGACGAGTGTGGCCGGGGAAGAGGCCTCTTGGCCGGGGTGAATATGTTGGAACGCGGCGCGCGTAAATAGAAGCGGCTGGAGGTACTGGGGGCGAAGCCCGCCCCGGCCCGGAGGCCGAGTTAAAAAAAAAAATAATCCCCGTTCAGTCTCAATGGCGGGGTGCGGGCCGGCCCGGCGGCGAGTGCGGCGGGCTGCAGGCCTCTTGGACAGGTTGAGAGATAAAAAAATAATAATTCCCGTGCAGTCTCAATGGCGGGGTGCGGGCCGGCCCGGCGGACGAGTGTGGCCGGGGAAGAGGCCTCTTGGCCGGGGTGAATATGTTGGAACGCGGCGCGCGTAAATAGAAGCGGCTGGAGGTACCGGGGGCGAAGCCCGCCCCGGCCCGGCGGCCGAGTTAAAAAAAAAAATAATCCCCGTACAGTCTCAATGGCGGGGTGCGGGCCGGCCCGGCGTCGAGTGCGGCGGGCAGCAGGCCTCTTGGACAGGTTGAGAGATAAAAAAATAATAATTCCCGTGCAGTCTCAATGGCGGGGTGCGGGCCGGGGAATAGGCCTCTTGGCCGGGGTGAATAGTGTTGGAACACGGCCCGCGGAAATAGTAGCGGCTGGAGGTACCGGGGGCGATGCCCGCCCCGGCCCGGCGGCCAAGTTAAAAAAATAAATAATCCCGTTCAGTCTCAATGGCAGGGTGCGGGCCGGCCCGGCGGCGATTGCGGCGGGCAGCAGGCCTCTTGGACAGGTTGAGAGATAAAAAAATAATAATTCCCATGCAGTCTCAATGGCGGGGTGCGGGCCGGGGAATAGGCCTCTTGGCCGGGGTGAATATGTTGGAACGCGGCGCGCGTAAATAAAAGCGGCTGGAGGTACCGGGGGCGAAGCCCGCCCCGGCCCGGAGGCCGAGTTAAAAAAAATAATAATCCCCGTTCAGTCTCAATGGCGGGGTGCGGGCCGGCCCGGCGGCGAGTGCGGCGGGCAGCAGGCCTCTTGGACAGGTTGAGAGATAAAAAAATAATAATTCCCGTGCAGTCTCAATGGCGGGGTGCGGGCCGGGGAATAGGCCTCTTGGCCGGGGTGAATAGTGTTGGAACACGGCCCGCGGAAATAGTAGCGGCTGGAGGTACCGGGGGCGATGCCCGCCCCGGCCCGGCGGCCAAGTTAAAAAAATAAATAATCCCCGTTCAGTCTCAATGGCAGGGTGCGGGCCGGCCCGGCGGCGATTGCGGCGGGCAGCAGGCCTCTTGGACAGGTTGAGAGATAAAAAAATAATAATTCCCATGCAGTCTCAATGGCGGGGTGCGGGCCGGGGAATAGGCCTCTTGGCCGGGGTGAATAGTGTTGGAACACGGCCCGCGGAAATAGTAGCGGCTGGAGGTACCGGGGGCGATGCCCGCCCCGGCCCGGCGGCCGAGTTAAAAAAAATAATAATCCCCGTTCAGTCTCAATGGCGGGGTGCGGGCCGACCCGGCGGCGAGTGCGGCGGGCAGCAGGCCTCTTGGACAGGTTGAGAGATAAAAAAATAATAATTCCCGTTCAGTCTCAATGGCAGGGTGCGGGCCGGCCCGCCGGCAATTGCGGCGGGCAGCAGGCCTCTTGGACAGGTTGAGAGATAAAAAAATAATAATTCCCATGCAGTCTCAATGGCGGGGTGCGGGCCGGGGAATAGGCCTCTTGGCCGGGGTGAATATGTTGGAACGCGGCGCGCGTAAATAGAAGCGGCTGGAGGTACCGGGGGCGAAGCCCGCCCCGGCCCGGAGGCCGAGTTAAAAAAAATAATAATCCCCGTTCAGTCTCAATGGCGGGGTGCGGGCCGACCCGGCGGCGAGTGCGGCGGGCAGCAGGCCTCTTGGACAGGTTGACAGATAAAAAAATAATAATTCCCGTGCAGTCTCAATGGCGGGGTGCGGGCCGGCCCGGCGGACGAGTGTGGCCGGGGAAGAGGCCTCTTGGCCGGGGTGAATATGTTGGAACGCGGCGCGCGTAAATAGAAGCGGCTGGAGGTACCGGGGGCGAAGCCCGCCCCGGCCCGGAGGCCGAGTTAAAAAAAATAATAATCCCCGTTCAGTCTCAATGGCGGGGTGCGGGCCGGCCCGGCGGCGAGTGCGGCGGGCAGCAGGCCTCTTGGACAGGTTGAGAGATAAAACAATAATAATTCCCGTGCAGTCTCAATGGCGGGGTGCGGGCCGGCCCGGCGGACGAGTGTGGCCGGAGAAGAGGCCTCTTGGCCGGGGTGAATATGTTGGAACGCGGCGCGCGTAAATAGAAGCGGCTGGAGGTACCGGGGGCGATGCCCGCCCCGGGCCGGCGGCCAAGTTAAAAAAATAAATAATCCCCGTTCAGTCTCAATGGCAGGGTGCGGGCCGGCCCGGCGGCGATTGCGGCGGGCAGCAGGCCTCTTGGACAGGTTGAGAGATAAAAAAATAATAATTCCCATGCAGTCTCAATGGCGGGGTGCGGGCCGGGGAATAGGCCTCTTGGCCGGGGTGAATATGTTGGAACGCGGCGCGCGTAAATAGAAGCGGCTGGAGGTACCGGGGGCGAAGCCCGCCCCGGCCCGGAGGCCGAGTTAAAAAAAATAATAATCCCCGTTCAGTCTCAATGGCGGGGTGCGGGCCGGCCCGGCGGCGAGTGCGGCGGGCAGCAGGCCTCTGGGACAGGTTGAGAGATAAAAAAATAATAATTCCCGTGCAGTCTCAATGGCGGGGTGCGGGCCGGGGAATAGGCCTCTTGGCCGGGGTGAATATGTTGGAACGCGGCGCGCGTAAATAGAAGCGGCTGGAGGTACCGGGGGCGAAGCCCGCCCCGGCCCGGAGGCCGAGTTAAAAAAAATAATAATCCCCGTTCAGTCTCAATGGCGGGGTGCGGGCCGGCCCGGCGGCGAGTGCGGCGGGCTGCAGGCCTCTTGGACAGGTTGAGAGATAAAAAAATAATAATTCCCATGCAGTCTCAATGGCGGGGTGCGGGCCGGGGAATAGGCCTCTTGGCCGGGGTGAATAGTGTTGGAACACGGCCCGCGGAAATAGTAGCGGCTGGAGGTACCGGGGGCGATGCCCGCCCCGGCCCGGCGGCCAAGTTAAAAAAATAAATAATCCCGTTCAGTCTCAATGGCAGGGTGCGGGCCGGCCCGGCGGCGATTGCGGCGGGCAGCAGGCCTCTTGGACAGGTTGAGAGATAAAAAAATAATAATTCCCATGCAGTCTCAATGGCGGGGTGCGGGCCGGGCAATAGGCCTCTTGGCCGGGGTGAATATGTTGGAACGCGGCGCGCGTAAATAGAAGCGGCTGGAGGTACCGGGGGCGAAGCCCGCCCCGGCCCGGAGGCCGAGTTAAAAAACATAATAATCCCCGTTCAGTCTCAATGGCGGGGTGCGGGCCGGCCCGGCGGCGAGTGCGGCGGGCAGCAGGCCTCTTGGACAGGTTGAGAGATAAAACAATAATAATTCCCGTGCAGTCTCAATGGCGGGGTGCGGGCCGGCCCGGCGGACGAGTGTGGCCGGAGAAGAGGCCTCTTGGCCGGGGTGAATATGTTGGAACGCGGCGCGCGTAAATAGAAGCGGCTGGAGGTACCGGGGGCGATGCCCGCCCCGGGCCGGCGGCCAAGTTAAAAAAATAAATAATCCCCGTTCAGTCTCAATGGCAGGGTGCGGGCCGGCCCGGCGGCGATTGCGGCGGGCAGCAGGCCTCTTGGACAGGTTGAGAGATAAAAAAATAATAATTCCCATGCAGTCTCAATGGCGGGGTGCGGGCCGGGGAATAGGCCTCTTGGCCGGGGTGAATATGTTGGAACGCGGCGCGCGTAAATAGAAGCGGCTGGAGGTACCGGGGGCGAAGCCCGCCCCGGCCCGGAGGCCGAGTTAAAAAAAATAATAATCCCCGTTCAGTCTCAATGGCGGGGTGCGGGCCGGCCCGGCGGCGAGTGCGGCGGGCAGCAGGCCTCTGGGACAGGTTGAGAGATAAAAAAATAATAATTCCCGTGCAGTCTCAATGGCGGGGTGCGGGCCGGGGAATAGGCCTCTTGGCCGGGGTGAATATGTTGGAACGCGGCGCGCGTAAATAGAAGCGGCTGGAGGTACCGGGGGCGAAGCCCGCCCCGGCCCGGAGGCCGAGTTAAAAAAAATAATAATCCCCGTTCAGTCTCAATGGCGGGGTGCGGGCCGGCCCGGCGGCGAGTGCGGCGGGCTGCAGGCCTCTTGGACAGGTTGAGAGATAAAAAAATAATAATTCCCATGCAGTCTCAATGGCGGGGTGCGGGCCGGGGAATAGGCCTCTTGGCCGGGGTGAATAGTGTTGGAACACGGCCCGCGGAAATAGTAGCGGCTGGAGGTACCGGGGGCGATGCCCGCCCCGGCCCGGCGGCCAAGTTAAAAAAATAAATAATCCCGTTCAGTCTCAATGGCAGGGTGCGGGCCGGCCCGGCGGCGATTGCGGCGGGCAGCAGGCCTCTTGGACAGGTTGAGAGATAAAAAAATAATAATTCCCATGCAGTCTCAATGGCGGGGTGCGGGCCGGGCAATAGGCCTCTTGGCCGGGGTGAATATGTTGGAACGCGGCGCGCGTAAATAGAAGCGGCTGGAGGTACCGGGGGCGAAGCCCGCCCCGGCCCGGAGGCCGAGTTAAAAAAAATAATAATCCCCGTTCAGTCTCAATGGCGGGGTGCGGGCCGGCCCGGCGGCGAGTGCGGCGGGCAGCAGGCCTCTTGGACAGGTTGAGAGATAAAAAAAATAATAATTCCCGTGCAGTCTCAATGGCGGGGTGCGGGCCGGGGAATAGGCCTCTTGGCCGGGGTGAATATGTTGGAACGCGGCGCGCGTAAATAGAAGCGGCTGGAGGTACCGGGGGCGAGGCCCGCCCCGACCCGGCGGCCAAGTTAAAAAAATAAATAATCCCGTTCAGTCTCAATGGCAGGGTGCGGGCCGGCCCGGCGGCGATTGCGGCGGGCAGCAGGCCTCTTGGACAGGTTGAGAGATAAAAAAATAATAATTCCCATGCAGTCTCAATGGCGGGGTGCGGGCCGGGGAATAGGCCTCTTGGCCGGGGTGAATAGTGTTGGAACACGGCCCGCGGAAATAGTAACGGCTGGAGGTACCGGGGGCGATGCCCGCCCCGGCCCGGCGGCCAAGTTAAAAAAATAAATAATCCCCTTCAGTCTCAATGGCAGGGTGCGGGCCGGCCCGGCGGCGATTGCGGCGGGCAGCAGGCCTCTTGGACAGGTTGAGAGATATAAAAATAATAATTCCCGTGCAGTCTCAATGGCGGGGTGCGGGCCGGCCCGGCGGACGAGTGTGGCCGGCGAAGAGGCCTCTTGGCCGGGGTGAATATGTTGGAACACGGCGCGCGTAAATAGAAGCGGCTGGAGGTACCGGGGGCGAAGCCCGCCCCGGCCCGGAGGCCGAGTTAAAAAAAATAATAATCCCCGTTCAGTCTCAATGGCGGGGTGCGGGCCGGCCCGGCGGCGAGTGCGGCGGGCTGCAGGCCTCTTGGACAGGTTGAGAGATAAAAAAATAATAATTCCCGTGCAGTCTCAATGGCGGGGTGCGGGCCGGCCCGGCGGACGAGTGTGGCCGGGGAAGAGGCCTCTTGGCCGGGGTGAATATGTTGGAACGCGGCGCGCGTAAATAGAAGCGGCTGGAGGTACCGGGGGCGAAGCCCGCCCCGGCCCGGCGGCCGAGTTAAAAAAAATAATAATCCCCGTACAGTCTCAATGGTGGGGTGCGGGCCGGCCCGGCGGCGAGTGCGGCGGGCAGCAGGCCTCTTGGACAGGTTGAGAGATAAAAAAATAATAATTCCCGTGCAGTCTCAATGGCGGGGTGCGGGCCGGGGAATAGGCCTCTTGGCCGGGGTGAATAGTGTTGGAACACGGCCCGCGGAAATAGTAGCGGCTGGAGGTACCGGGGGCGATGCCCGCCCCGGCCCGGCGGCCAAGTTAAAAAAATAAATAATCCCGTTCAGTCTCAATGGCAGGGTGCGGGCCGGCCCGGCGGCGATTGCGGCGGGCAGCAGGCCTCTTGGACAGGTTGAGAGATAAAAAAATAATAATTCCCATGCAGTCTCAATGGCGGGGTGCGGGCCGGGGAATAGGCCTCTTGGCCGGGGTGAATATGTTGGAACGCGGCGCGCGTAAATAGAAGCGGCTGGAGGTACCGGGGGCGAAGCCCGCCCCGGCCCGGAGGCCGAGTTAAAAAAAATAATAATCCCCGTTCAGTCTCAATGGCGGGGTGCGGGCCGGCCCGGCGGCGAGTGCGGCGGGCAGCAGGCCTCTTGGACAGGTTGAGAGATAAAAAAATAATAATTCCCGTGCAGTCTCAATGGCGGGGTGCGGGCCGGGGAATAGGCCTCTTGGCCGGGGTGAATAGTGTTGGAACACGGCCCGCGGAAATAGTAGCGGCTGGAGGTACCGGGGGCGATGCCCGCCCCGGCCCGGCGGCCAAGTTAAAAAAATAAATAATCCCCGTTCAGTCTCAATGGCAGGGTGCGGGCCGGCCCGGCGGCGATTGCGGCGGGCAGCAGGCCTCTTGGACAGGTTGAGAGATAAAAAAATAATAATTCCCATGCAGTCTCAATTCCGGGGTGCGGGCCGGGGAATAGGCCTCTTGGCCGGGGTGAATATGTTGGAACGCGGCGCGTGTAAATAGAAGCGGCTGGAGGTACCGGGGGCGATGCCCGCCCCGGCCCGGCGGCCGAGTTAAAAAAAATAATAATCCCCGTTCAGTCTCAATGGCGGGGTGCGGGCCGACCCGGCGGCGAGTGCGGCGGGCAGCAGGCCTCTTGGACAGGTTGAGAGATAAAAAAATAATAATTCCCGTTCAGTCTCAATGGCAGGGTGCGGGCCGGCCCGGCGGCAATTGCGGCGGGCAGCAGGCCTCTTGGACAGGTTGAGAGATAAAAAAATAATAATTCCCATGCAGTCTCAATGGCGGGGTGCGGGCCGGGGAATAGGCCTCTTGGCCGGGGTGAATATGTTGGAACGCGGCGCGCGTAAATAGAAGCGGCTGGAGGTACCGGGGGCGAAGCCCGCCCCGGCCGGGAGGCCGAGTTAAAAAAAATAATAATCCCCGTTCACTCTCAATGGCGGGGTGCGGGCCGACCCGGCGGCGATTGCGGCGGGCAGCAGGCCTCTTGGACAGGTTGACAGATAAAAAAATAATAATTCCCGTGCAGTCTCAATGGCGGGGTGCGGGCCGGGGAATAGGCCTCTTGGCCGGGGTGAATATGTTGGAACGCGGCGCGCGTAAATAGAAGCGGCTGGAGGTACCGGGGGCGATGCCCGCCCTGGCCCGGCGGCCAAGTTAAAAAAATAAATAATCCCGTTCAGTCTCAATGGCAGGGTGCGGGCCGGCCCGGCGGCGATTGCGGCGGGCAGCAGGCCTCTTGGACAGGTTGAGAGATAAAAAAATAATAATTCCCATGCAGTCTCAATGGCGGGGTGCGGGCCGGGGAATAGGCCTCTTGGCCGGGGTGAATATGTTGGAACGCGGCGCGCGTAAATAGAAGCGGCTGGAGGTACCGGGGGCGATGCCCGCCCTGGCCCGGCGGCCAAGTTAAAAAAATAAATAATCCCCTTCAGTCTCCTGGCAGGGTGCGGGCCGGCCCGGCGGCGAGTGCGGCGGGCAGCAGGCCTCTTGGACAGGTTGAGAGATAAAAAAATAATAATTCCCGTTCAGTCTCAATGGCAGGGTGCGGGCCGGCCCGGCGGCGAGTGCGGCGGGCAGCAGGCCTCTTGGACAGGTTGAGAGATAAAAAAATAATAATTCCCGTGCAGTCTCAATGGCGGGGTGCGGGCCGGGGAATAGGCCTCTTGGCCGGGGTCAATATGTTGGAACGCGGCGCGCGTAAATAGAAGCGGCTGGAGGTACCGGGGGCGAAGCCCGCCCCGGCCCGGAGGCCGAGTTAAAAAAAATAATAATCCCCGTTCAGTCTCAATGGCGGGGTGCGGGCCGGCCCGGCGGCGAGTGCGGCGGGCAGCAGGCCTCTTGGACAGGTTGAGAGATAAAAAAATAATAATTCCCGTGCAGTCTCAATGGCGGGGTGCGGGCCGGGGAATAGGCCTCTTGGCCGGGGTGAATAGTGTTGGAACACGGCCCGCGGAAATAGTAGCGGCTGGAGGTACCGGGGGCGATGCCCGCCCCGGCCCGGCGGCCAAGTTAAAAAAATAAATAATCCCGTTCAGTCTCAATGGCAGGGTGCGGGCCGGCCCGGCGGCGATTGCGGCGGGCAGCAGGCCTCTTGGACAGGTTGAGAGATAAAAAAATAATAATTCCCGTTCAGTCTCAATGGCAGGGTGCGGGCCGGCCCGGCGGCAATTGCGGCGGGCAGCAGGCCTCTTGGACAGGTTGAGAGATAAAAAAATAATAATTCCCATGCAGTCTCAATGGCGGGGTGCGGGCCGGGGAATAGGCCTCTTGGCCGGGGTGAATATGTTGGAACGCGGCGCGCGTAAATAGAAGCGGCTGGAGGTACCGGGGGCGAAGCCCGCCCCGGCCCGGAGGCCGAGTTAAAAAAAATAATAATCCCCGTTCAGTCTCAATGGCGGGGTGCGGGCCGGCCCGGCGGCGAGTGCGGCGGGCAGCAGGCCTCTTGGACAGGTTGAGAGATAAAAAAATAATAATTTCCGTGCAGTCTCAATGGCGGGGTGCGGGCCGGGGAATAGGCCTCTTGGCCGGGGTGAATAGTGTTGGAACACGGCCCGCGGAAATAGTAGCGGCTGGAGGTACCGGGGGCGATGCCCGCCCCGGCCCGGCGGCCGAGTTAAAAAAAATAATAATCCCCGTTCAGTCTCAATGGCGGGGTGCGGGCCGACCCGGCGGCGAGTGCGGCGGGCAGCAGGCCTCTTGGACAGGTTGAGAGATAAAAAAATAATAATTCCCGTTCAGTCTCAATGGCAGGGTGCGGGCCGGCCCGGCGGCAATTGCGGCGGGCAGCAGGCCTCTTGGACAGGTTGAGAGATAAAAAAATAATAATTCCCATGCAGTCTCAATGGCGGGGTGCGGGCCGGGGAATAGGCCTCTTGGCCGGGGTGAATATGTTGGAACGCGGCGCGCGTAAATAGAAGCGGCTGGAGGTACCGGGGGCGAAGCCCGCCCCGGCCCGGAGGCCGAGTTAAAAAAAATAATAATCCCCGTTCACTCTCAATGGCGGGGTGCGGGCCGACCCGGCGGCGATTGCGGCGGGCAGCAGGCCTCTTGGACAGGTTGACAGATAAAAAAATAATAATTCCCGTGCAGTCTCAATGGCGGGGTGCGGGCCGGGGAATAGGCCTCTTGGCCGGGGTGAATATGTTGGAACGCGGCGCGCGTAAATAGAAGCGGCTGGAGGTACCGGGGGCGATGCCCGCCCTGGCCCGGCGGCCAAGTTAAAAAAATAAATAATCCCGTTCAGTCTCAATGGCAGGGTGCGGGCCGGCCCGGCGGCGATTGCGGCGGGCAGCAGGCCTCTTGGACAGGTTGAGAGATAAAAAAATAATAATTCCCATGCAGTCTCAATGGCGGGGTGCGGGCCGGGGAATAGGCCTCTTGGCCGGGGTGAATATGTTGGAACGCGGCGCGCGTAAATAGAAGCGGCTGGAGGTACCGGGGGCGATGCCCGCCCTGGCCCGGCGGCCAAGTTAAAAAAATAAATAATCCCCTTCAGTCTCATGGCAGGGTGCGGGCCGGCCCGGCGGCGAGTGCGGCGGGCAGCAGGCCTCTTGGACAGGTTGAGAGATAAAAAAATAATAATTCCCGTTCAGTCTCAATGGCAGGGTGCGGGCCGGCCCGGCGGCGAGTGCGGCGGGCAGCAGGCCTCTTGGACAGGTTGAGAGATAAAAAAATAATAATTCCCGTGCAGTCTCAATGGCGGGGTGCGGGCCGGGGAATAGGCCTCTTGGCCGGGGTCAATATGTTGGAACGCGGCGCGCGTAAATAGAAGCGGCTGGAGGTACCGGGGGCGAAGCCCGCCCCGGCCCGGAGGCCGAGTTAAAAAAAATAATAATCCCCGTTCAGTCTCAATGGCGGGGTGCGGGCCGGCCCGGCGGCGAGTGCGGCGGGCAGCAGGCCTCTTGGACAGGTTGAGAGATAAAAAAATAATAATTCCCATGCAGTCTCAATGGCGGGGTGCGGGCCGGGGAATAGGCCTCTTGGCCGGGGTGAATATGTTGGAACGCGGCGCGCGTAAATAGAAGCGGCTGGAGGTACCGGGGGCGAAGCCCGCCCCGGCCCGGAGGCCGAGATAAAAAAAATAATAATCCCCGTTCACTCTCAATGGCGGGGTGCGGGCCGACCCGGCGGCGATTGCGGCGGGCAGCAGGCCTCTTGGACAGGTTGACAGATAAAAAAATAATAATTCCCGTGCAGTCTCAATGGCGGGGTGCGGGCCGGGGAATAGGCCTCTTGGCCGGGGTGAATATGTTGGAACGCGGCGCGCGTAAATAGAAGCGGCTGGAGGTACCGGGGGCGATGCCCGCCCTGGCCCGGCGGCCAAGTTAAAAAAATAAATAATCCCGTTCAGTCTCAATGGCAGGGTGCGGGCCGGCCCGGCGGCGATTGCGGCGGGCAGCAGGCCTCTTGGACAGGTTGAGAGATAAAAAAATAATAATTCCCATGCAGTCTCAATGGCGGGGTGCGGGCCGGGGAATAGGCCTCTTGGCCGGGGTGAATATGTTGGAACGCGGCGCGCGTAAATAGAAGCGGCTGGAGGTACCGGGGGCGATGCCCGCCCTGGCCCGGCGGCCAAGTTAAAAAAATAAATAATCCCCTTCAGTCTCATGGCAGGGTGCGGGCCGGCCCGGCGGCGAGTGCGGCGGGCAGCAGGCCTCTTGGACAGGTTGAGAGATAAAAAAATAATAATTCCCGTTCAGTCTCAATGGCAGGGTGCGGGCCGGCCCGGCGGCGAGTGCGGCGGGCAGCAGGCCTCTTGGACAGGTTGAGAGATAAAAAAATAATAATTCCCGTGCAGTCTCAATGGCGGGGTGCGGGCCGGGGAATAGGCCTCTTGGCCGGGGTCAATATGTTGGAACGCGGCGCGCGTAAATAGAAGCGGCTGGAGGTACCGGGGGCGAAGCCCGCCCCGGCCCGGAGGCCGAGTTAAAAAAAATAATAATCCCCGTTCAGTCTCAATGGCGGGGTGCGGGCCGGCCCGGCGGCGAGTGCGGCGGGCAGCAGGCCTCTTGGACAGGTTGAGAGATAAAAAAATAATAATTCCCGTGCAGTCTCAATGGCGGGGTGCGGGCCGGGGAATAGGCCTCTTGGCCGGGGTGAATAGTGTTGGAACACGGCCCGCGGAAATAGTAGCGGCTGGAGGTACCGGGGGCGATGCCCGCCCCGGCCCGGCGGCCAAGTTAAAAAAATAAATAATCCCGTTCAGTCTCAATGGCAGGGTGCGGGCCGGCCCGGCGGCGATTGCGGCGGGCAGCAGGCCTCTTGGACAGGTTGAGAGATAAAAAAATAATAATTCCCGTTCAGTCTCAATGGCAGGGTGCGGGCCGGCCCGGCGGCAATTGCGGCGGGCAGCAGGCCTCTTGGACAGGTTGAGAGATAAAAAAATAATAATTCCCATGCAGTCTCAATGGCGGGGTGCGGGCCGGGGAATAGGCCTCTTGGCCGGGGTGAATATGTTGGAACGCGGCGCGCGTAAATAGAAGCGGCTGGAGGTACCGGGGGCGAAGCCCGCCCCGGCCCGGAGGCCGAGTTAAAAAAAATAATAATCCCCGTTCAGTCTCAATGGCGGGGTGCGGGCCGGCCCGGCGGCGAGTGCGGCGGACAGCAGGCCTCTTGGACAGGTTGAGAGATAAAAAAAATAATAATTCCCGTGCAGTCTCAATGGCGGGGTGCGGGCCGGGGAATAGGCCTCTTGGCCGGGGTGAATATGTTGGAACGCGGCGCGCGTAAATAGAAGCGGCTGGAGGTACCGGGGGCGAAGCCCGCCCCGGCCCGGAGGCCGAGTTAAAAAAAATAATAATCCCCGTTCAGTCTCAATGGCGGGGTGCGGGCCGGCCCGGTGGCGAGTGCGGCGGGCAGCAGGCCTCTTGGACAGGTTGAGAGATAAAAAAATAATAATTCCCGTGCAGTCTCAATGGCGGGGTGCGGGCCGGGGAATAGGCCTCTTGGCCGGGGTGAATAGTGTTGGAACACGGCCCGCGGAAATAGTAGCGGCTGGAGGTACCGGGGGCGATGCCCGCCCCGGCCCGGCGGCCAAGTTAAAAAAATAAATAATCCCCGTTCAGTCTCAATGGCAGGGTGCGGGCCGGCCCGGCGGCGATTGCGGCGGGCAGCAGGCCTCTTGGACAGGTTGAGAGATAAAAAAATAATAATTCCCGTTCAGTCTCAATGGCAGGGTGCGGGCCGGCCCGGCGGCAATTGCGGCGGGCAGCAGGCCTCTTGGACAGGTTGAGAGATAAAAAAATAATAATTCCCATGCAGTCTCAATGGCGGGGTGCGGGCCGGGGAATAGGCCTCTTGGCCGGGGTGAATGTGTTGGAACGCGGCGCGCGTAAATAGAAGCGGCTGGAGGTACCGGGGGCAAAGCCCGCCCCGGCCCGGAGGCCGAGTTAAAAAAAATAATAATCCCCGTTCAGTCTCAATGGCGGGGTGCGGGCCGGCCCGGCGGCGAGTGCGGCGGGCAGCAGGCCTCTTGGACAGGTTGAGAGATAAAAAAATAATAATTCCCGTGCAGTCTCAATGGCGGGGTGCGGGCCGGGGAATAGGCCTCTTGGCCGGGGTGAATATGTTGGAACGCGGCGCGCGTAAATAGAAGCGGCTGGAGGTACCGGGGGCGAAGCCCGCCCCGGCCCGGAGGCCGAGTTTAAAAAAATAATAATCCCCGTTCAGTCTCAATGGCGGGGTGCGGGCCGGCCCGGCGGCGAGTGAAGCGGGCAGCAGGCCTCTTGGACAGGTTGAGAGATAAAAAAATAATAATTCCCGTGCAGTCTCAATGGCGGGGTGCGGGCCGGGGAATAGGCCTCTTGGCCGGGGTGAATAGTGTTGGAACACGGCCCGCGGAAATAGTAGCGGCTGGAGGTACCGGGGGCGATGCCCGCCCCGGCCCGGCGGCCAAGTTAAAAAAATAAATAATCCCGTTCAGTCTCAATGGCAGGGTGCGGGCCGGCCCGGCGGCGATTGCGGCGGGCAGCAGGCCTCTTGGACAGGTTGAGAGATAAAAAAATAATAATTCCCATGCAGTCTCAATGGCGGGGTGCGGGCCGGGGAATAGGCCTCTTGGCCGGGGTGAATGTGTTGGAACGCGGCGCGCGTAAATAGAAGCGGCTGGAGGTACCGGGGGCGAAGCCCGCCCCGGCCCGGAGGCCGAGTTAAAAAAAATAATAATCCCCGTTCAGTCTCAATGGCGGGGTGCGGGCCGGCCCGGCGGCGAGTGCGGCGGGCAGCAGGCCTCTTGGACAGGTTGAGAGATAAAAAAAATAATAATTCCCGTGCAGTCTCAATGGCGGGGTGCGGGCCGGGGAATAGGCCTCTTGGCCGGGGTGAATAGTGTTGGAACGCGGCTCGCGTAAATAGAAGCGGCTGGAGGTACCGGGGGCGAAGCCCGCCCCGGCCCGGAGGCCGAGTTAAAAAAAATAATAATCCCCGTTCAGTCTCAATGGCGGGGTGCGGGCCGGCCCGGCGGCGAGTGCGGCGGGCAGCAGGCCTCTTGGACAGGTTGAGAGATAAAAAAATAATAATTCCCGTGCAGTCTCAATGGCGGGGTGCGGGCCGGGGAATAGGCCTCTTGGCCGGGGTGAATAGTGTTGGAACACGGCCCGCGGAAATAGTAGCGGCTGGAGGTACCGGGGGCGATGCCCGCCCCGGCCCGGCGGCCAAGTTAAAAAAATAAATAATCCCCGTTCAGTCTCAATGGCAGGGTGCGGGCCGGCCCGGCGGCGATTGCGGCGGGCAGCAGGCCTCTTGGACAGGTTGAGAGATAAAAAAATAATAATTCCCATGCAGTCTCAATGGCGGGGTGCGGGCCGGGGAATAGGCCTCTTGGCCGGGGTGAATAGTGTTGGAACACGGCCCGCGGAAATAGTAACGGCTGGAGGTACCGGGGGCGATGCCCGCCCCGGGCCGGCGGCCAAGTTAAAAAAATAAATAATCCCCGTTCAGTCTCAATGGCAGGGTGCGGGCCGGCCCGGCGGCGATTGCGGCGGGCAGCAGGCCTCTTGGACAGGTTGAGAGATATAAAAATAATAATTCCCGTGCAGTCTCAACGGCGGGGTGCGGGCCGGCCCGGCGGACGAGTGTGGCCGGGGAATAGGCCTCTTGGCCGGGGTGAATATGTTGGAACGCGGCGCGCGTAAATAGAAGCGGCTGGAGGTACCGGGGGCGAAGCCCGCCCCGGCCCGGAGGCCGAGTTAAAAAAAATAATAATCCCCGTTCAGTCTCAATGGCGGGGTGCGGCCGGCCCGGCGGCGAGTGCGGCGGGCAGCAGGCCTCTTGGACAGGTTGAGAGATAAAAAAATAATAATTCCCGTGCAGTCTCAATGGCGGGGTGCGGGCCGGGGAATAGGCCTCTTGGCCGGGGTGAATAGTGTTGGAACACGGCCCGCGGAAATAGTAGCGGCTGGAGGTACCGGGGGCGATGCCCGCCCCGGGCCGGCGGCCAAGTTAAAAAAATAAATAATCCCCGTTCAGTCTCAATGGCAGGGTGCGGGCCGGCCCGGCGGCGAGTGCGGCGGGCAGCAGGCCTCTTGGACAGGTTGAGAGATAAAAAAATAATAATTCCCGTTCAGTCTCAATCGCAGGGTGCGGGCCGGCCCGGCGGCAATTGCGGCGGGCAGCAGGCCTCTTGGACAGGTTGAGAGATAAAAAAATAATAATTCCCATGCAGTCTCAATGGCGGGGTGCGGGCCGGGGAATAGGCCTCTTGGCCGGGGTGAATATGTTGGAACGCGGCGCGCGTAAATAGAAGCGGCTGGAGGTACCGGGGGCGAAGCCCGCCCCGGCCCGGAGGCCGAGTTAAAAAAAATAATAATCCCCGTTCCAGTCTCAATGGCGGGGTGCGGGCCGGCCCGGCGGCGAGTGCGGCGGGCAGCAGGCCTCTTGGACAGGTTGAGAGATAAAAAAATTATAATTCCGTGCAGTCTCAATGGCGGGGTGCGGGCCGGGGAATAGGCCTCTTGGCCGGGGTGAATAGTGTTGGAACACGGCCCGCGGAAATAGTAGCGGCTGGAGGTACCGGGGGCGATGCCCGCCCCGGCCCGGCGGCCAAGTTAAAAAAATAAATAATCCCCGTTCAGTCTCAATGGCAGGGTGCGGGCCGGCCCGGCGGCGATTGCGGCGGGCAGCAGGCCTCTTGGACAGGTTGAGAGATAAAAAAATAATAATTCCCATGCAGTCTCAATGGCGGGGTGCGGGCCGGGGAATAGGCCTCTTGGCCGGGGTGAATAGTGTTGGAACACGGCCCGCGGAAATAGTAGCGGCTGGAGGTACCGGGGGCGATGCCCGCCCCGGGCCGGCGGCCAAGTTAAAAAAATAAATAATCCCCGTTCAGTCTCAATGGCAGGGTGCGGGCCGGCCCGGCGGCGAGTGCGGCGGGAGGCAGGCCTCTTGGACAGGGTGAGAGATAAAAAAATAATAATTCCCGTTCAGTCTCAATGGCAGGGTGCGGGCCGGCCCGGCGGCAATTGCGGCGGGCAGCAGGCCTCTTGGACAGGTTAAGAGATAAAAAAATAATAATTCCCATGCAGTCTCAATGGCGGGGTGCGGGCCGGGGAATAGGCCTCTTGGCCGGGGTGAATATGTTGGAACGCGGCGCGCGTAAATAGAAGCGGCTGGAGGTACCGGGGGCGAAGCCCGCCCCGGCCCGGAGGCCGAGTTAAAAAAATAAATAATCCCCGTTCAGTCTCAATGGCAGGGTGCGGGCCGGCCCGGCGGCGATTGCGGCGGGCAGCAGGCCTCTTGGACAGGTTGAGAGATATAAAAATAATAATTCCCGTGCAGTCTCAACGGCGGGGTGCGGGCCGGGGAATAGGCCTCTTGGCCGGGGTGAATAGTGTTGGAACACGGCCCGCGGAAATAGTAACGGCTGGAGGTACCGGGGGCGATGCCCGCCCCGGCCCGGCGGCCAAGTTAAAAAAATAAATAATCCCCGTTCAGTCTCAATGGCAGGGTGCGGGCCGGCCCGGCGGCGATTGCGGCGGGCAGCAGGCCTCTTGGACAGGTTGAGAGATATAAAAATAATAATTCCCGTGCAGTCTCAACGGCGGGGTGCGGGCCGGCCCGGCGGACGAGTGTGGCCGGGGAATAGGCCTCTTGGCCGGGGTGAATAGTGTTGGAACACGGCCCGCGGAAATAGTAACGGCTGGAGGTACCGGGGGCGATGCCCGCCCCGGCCCGGCGGCAAAGTTAAAAAAATAAATAATCCCCGTTCAGTCTCAATGGCAGGGTGCGGGCCGGCCCGGCGGCGATTGCGGCGGGCAGCAGGCCTCTTGGACAGGTTGAGAGATAAAAAAATAATAATTCCCATGCAGTCTCAATGGCGGGGTGCGGGCCGGGGAATAGGCCTCTTGGCCGGGGTGAATATGTTGGAACGCGGCGCGCGTAAATAGAAGCGGCTGGAGGTACCGGGGGCGAAGCCCGCCCCGGCCCGGAGGCCGAGTTAAAAAAAATAATAATCCCCGTTCAGTCTCAATGGCGGGGTGCGGGCCGGCCCGGCGGCGAGTGCGGCGGGCAGCAGGCCTCTTGGACAGGTTGAGAGATAAAAAAATAATAATTCCCATGCAGTCTCAATGGCGGGGTGCGGGCCGGGGAATAGGCCTCTTGGCCGGGGTGAATAGTGTTGGAACACGGCCCGCGGAAATAGTAGCGGCTGGAGGTACCGGGGGCGATGCCCGCCCCGGCCCGGCGGCCAAGTTAAAAAAATAAATAATCCCGTTCAGTCTCAATGGCAGGGTGCGGGCCGGCCCGGCGGCGATTGCGGCGGGCAGCAGGCCTCTTGGACAGGTTGAGAGATAAAAAAATAATAATTCCCATGCAGTCTCAATGGCGGGGTGCGGGCCGGGGAATAGGCCTCTTGGCCGGGGTGAATATGTTGGAACGCGGCGCGCGTAAATAGAAGCGGCTGGAGGTACCGGGGGCGAAGCCCGCCCCGGCCCGGAGGCCGAGTTAAAAAAAATAATAATCCCCGTTCAGTCTCAATGGCGGGGTGCGGGCCGGCCCGGCGGCGAGTGCGGCGGGCAGCAGGCCTCTTGGACAGGTTGAGAGATAAAAAAATAATAATTCCCATGCAGTCTCAATGGCGGGGTGCGGGCCGGGGAATAGGCCTCTTGGCCGGGGTGAATAGTGTTGGAACACGGCCCGCGGAAATAGTAACGGCTGGAGGTACCGGGGGCGATGCCCGCCCCGGCCCGGCGGCAAAGTTAAAAAAATAAATAATCCCCGTTCAGTCTCAATGGCAGGGTGCGGGCCGGCCCGGCGGCGATTGCGGCGGGCAGCAGGCCTCTTGGACAGGTTGAGAGATAAAAAAATAATAATTCCCATGCAGTCTCAATGGCGGGGTGCGGGCCGGGGAATAGGCCTCTTGGCCGGGGTGAATATGTTGGAACGCGGCGCGCGTAAATAGAAGCGGCTGGAGGTACCGGGGGCGAAGCCCGCCCCGGCCCGGAGGCCGAGTTAAAAAAAATAATAATCCCCGTTCAGTCTCAATGGCGGGGTGCGGGCCGGCCCGGCGGCGAGTGCGGCGGGCAGCAGGCCTCTTGGACAGGTTGAGAGATAAAAAAATAATAATTCCCATGCAGTCTCAATGGCGGGGTGCGGGCCGGGGAATAGGCCTCTTGGCCGGGGTGAATAGTGTTGGAACACGGCCCGCGGAAATAGTAGCGGCTGGAGGTACCGGGGGCGATGCCCGCCCCGGCCCGGCGGCCAAGTTAAAAAAATAAATAATCCCGTTCAGTCTCAATGGCAGGGTGCGGGCCGGCCCGGCGGCGATTGCGGCGGGCAGCAGGCCTCTTGGACAGGTTGAGAGATAAAAAAATAATAATTCCCATGCAGTCTCAATGGCGGGGTGCGGGCCGGGGAATAGGCCTCTTGGCCGGGGTGAATATGTTGGAACGCGGCGCGCGTAAATAGAAGCGGCTGGAGGTACCGGGGGCGAAGCCCGCCCCGGCCCGGAGGCCGAGTTAAAAAAAATAATAATCCCCGTTCAGTCTCAATGGCGGGGTGCGGGCCGGCCCGGCGGCGAGTGCGGCGGGCAGCAGGCCTCTTGGACAGGTTGAGAGATAAAAAAATAATAATTCCCATGCAGTCTCAATGGCGGGGTGCGGGCCGGGGAATAGGCCTCTTGGCCGGGGTGAATAGTGTTGGAACACGGCCCGCGGAAATAGTAACGGCTGGAGGTACCGGGGGCGATGCCCGCCCCGGCCCGGCGGCAAAGTTAAAAAAATAAATAATCCCCGTTCAGTCTCAATGGCAGGGTGCGGGCCGGCCCGGCGGCGATTGCGGCGGGCAGCAGGCCTCTTGGACAGGTTGAGAGATAAAAAAATAATAATTCCCATGCAGTCTCAATGGCGGGGTGCGGGCCGGGGAATAGGCCTCTTGGCCGGGGTGAATATGTTGGAACGCGGCGCGCGTAAATAGAAGCGGCTGGAGGTACCGGGGGCGAAGCCCGCCCCGGCCCGGAGGCCGAGTTAAAAAAAATAATAATCCCCGTTCAGTCTCAATGGCAGGGTGCGGGCCGGCCCGGCGGCGATTGCGGCGGGCAGCAGGCCTCTTGGACAGGTTGAGAGATAAAAAAATAATAATTCCCATGCAGTCTCAATGGCGGGGTGCGGGCCGGGGAATAGGCCTCTTGGCCGGGGTGAATATGTTGGAACGCGGCGCGCGTAAATAGAAGCGGCTGGAGGTACCGGGGGCGAAGCCCGCCCCGGCCCGGAGGCCGAGTTAAAAAAAATAATAATCCCCGTTCAGTCTCAATGGCGGGGTGCGGGCCGGCCCGGCGGCGAGTGCGGCGGGCAGCAGGCCTCTTGGACAGGTTGAGAGATAAAAAAATAATAATTCCCATGCAGTCTCAATGGCGGGGTGCGGGCCGGGGAATAGGCCTCTTGGCCGGGGTGAATAGTGTTGGAACACGGCCCGCGGAAATAGTAGCGGCTGGAGGTACCGGGGGCGATGCCCGCCCCGGCCCGGCGGCCAAGTTAAAAAAATAAATAATCCCGTTCAGTCTCAATGGCAGGGTGCGGGCCGGCCCGGCGGCGATTGCGGCGGGCAGCAGGCCTCTTGGACAGGTTGAGAGATAAAAAAATAATAATTCCCATGCAGTCTCAATGGCGGGGTGCGGGCCGGGGAATAGGCCTCTTGGCCGGGGTGAATATGTTGGAACGCGGCGCGCGTAAATAGAAGCGGCTGGAGGTACCGGGGGCGAAGCCCGCCCCGGCCCGGAGGCCGAGTTAAAAAAAATAATAATCCCCGTTCAGTCTCAATGGCGGGGTGCTGGCCGGCCCGGCGGCGAGTGCGGCGGGCAGCAGGCCTCTTGGACAGGTTGAGAGATAAAAAAATAATAATTCCCGTGCAGTCTCAATGGCGGGGTGCGGGCCGGGGAATAGGCCTCTTGGCCGGGGTGAATAGTGTTGGAACGCGGCGCGCGTAAATAGAAGCGGCTGGAGGTACCGGGGGCGAAGCCCGCCCCGGCCCGGAGGCCGAGTTAAAAAAAATAATAATCCCCGTTCAGTCTCAATGGCGGGGTGCGGGCCGGCCCGGCGGCGAGTGCGGCGGGCAGCAGGCCTCTTGGACAGGTTGAGAGATAAAAAAATAATAATTCCCGTGCAGTCTCAATGGCGGGGTGCGGGCCGGGGAATAGGCCTCTTGGCCGGGGTGAATAGTGTTGGAACACGGCCCGCGGAAATAGTAGCGGCTGGAGGTACCGGGGGCGATGCCCGCCCCGGCCCGGCGGCCAAGTTAAAAAAATTAATAATCCCCGTTCAGTCTCAATGGCAGGGTGCGGGCCGGCCCGGCGGCGATTGCGGCGGGCAGCAGGCCTCTTGGACAGGTTGAGAGATAAAAAAATAATAATTCCCATGCAGTCTCAATGGCGGGGTGCGGGCCGGGGAATAGGCCTCTTGGCCGGGGTGAATAGTGTTGGAACACGGCCCGCGGAAATAGTAACGGCTGGAGGTACCGGGGGCGATGCCCGCCCCGGGCCGGCGGCCAAGTTAAAAAAATAAATAATCCCCGTTCAGTCTCAATGGCAGGGTGCGGGCCGGCCCGGCGGCGATTGCGGCGGGCAGCAGGCCTCTTGGACAGGTTGAGAGATATAAAAATAATAATTCCCGTGCAGTCTCAACGGCGGGGTGCGGGCCGGCCCGGCGGACGAGTGTGGCCGGGGAATAGGCCTCTTGGCCGGGGTGAATATGTTGGAACGCGGCGCGCGTAAATAGAAGCGGCTGGAGGTACCGGGGGCGAAGCCCGCCCCGGCCCGGAGGCCGAGTTAAAAAAAATAATAATCCCCGTTCAGTCTCAATGGCGGGGTGCGGGCCGGCCCGGCGGCGAGTGCGGCGGGCAGCAGGCCTCTTGGACAGGTTGAGAGATAAAAAAATAATAATTCCCATGCAGTCTCAATGGCGGGGTGCGGGCCGGGGAATAGGCCTCTTGGCCGGGGTGAATAGTGTTGGAACACGGCCCGCGGAAATAGTAACGGCTGGAGGTACCGGGGGCGATGCCCGCCCCGGCCCGGCGGCCAAGTTAAAAAAATAAATAATCCCCGTTCAGTCTCAATGGCAGGGTGCGGGCCGGCCCGGCGGCGATTGCGGCGGGCACCAGGCCTCTTGGACAGGTTGAGAGATAAAAAAATAATAATTCCCATGCAGTCTCAATGGCGGGGTGCGGGCCGGGGAATAGGCCTCTTGGCCGGGGTGAATATTTTGGAACGCGGCGCGGTAAATAGAAGCGGCTGGAGGTACCGGGGGCGAAGCCCGCCCCGGCCCGGAGGCCGAGTTAAAAAAAATAATAATCCCCGTTCAGTCTCAATGGCGGGGTGCGGGCCGGCCCGGCGGCGAGTGCGGCGGGCAGCAGGCCTCTTGGACAGGTTGAGAGATAAAAAAATAATAATTCCCATGCAGTCTCAATGGCGGGGTGCGGGCCGGGGAATAGGCCTCTTGGCCGGGGTGAATAGTGTTGGAACACGGCCCGCGGAAATAGTAGCGGCTGGAGGTACCGGGGGCGATGCCCGCCCCGGCCCGGCGGCCAAGTTAAAAAAATAAATAATTCCCGTTCAGTCTCAATGGCGGGGTGCCGGCCGGCCCGGCGGCAATTGCGGCGGGCAGCAGGCCTCTTGGACAGGTTGAGAGATAAAAAAATAATAATTCCCTTGCAGTCTCAATGGCGGGGTGCGGGCCGGGGAATAGGCCTCTTGGCCGGGGTGAATGTGTTGGAACGCGGCGCGCGTAAATAGAAGCGGCTGGAGGTACCGGGGGCGAAGCCCGCCCCGGCCCGGAGGCCGAGTTAAAAAAAATAATAATCCCCGTTCAGTCTCAATGGCGGGGTGCGGGCCGGCCCGGCGGCGAGTGCGGCGGGCAGCAGGCCTCTTGGACAGGTTGAGAGATAAAAAAATAATAATTCCCGTGCAGTCTCAATGGCGGGGTGCAGGCCGGGGAATAGGCCTCTTGGCCGGGGTGAATATGTTGGAACGCGGTGCGCGTAAATAGAAGCGGCTGGAGGTACCGGGGGCGAAGCCCGCCCCGGCCCGGAGGCCGAGTTAAAAAAAATAATAATCCCCGTTCAGTCTCAATGGCGGGGTGCGGGCCGGCCCGGCGGCGAGTGCGGCGGGCAGCAGGCCTCTTGGACAGGTTGAGAGATAAAAAAATAATAATTCCCGCGCAGTCTCAATGGCGGGGTGCGGGCCGGGGAATAGGCCTCTTGGCCGGGGTGAATAGTGTTGGAACACGGCCCGCGGAAATAGTAGCGGCTGGAGGTACCGGGGGCGATGCCCGCCCCGGCCCGGCGGCCAAGTTAAAAAAATAAATAATCCCGTTCAGTCTCAATGGCAGGGTGCGGGCCGGCCCGGCGGCGATTGCGGCGGGCAGCAGGCCTCTTGGACAGGTTGAGAGATAAAAAAATAATAATTCCCATGCAGTCTCAATGGCGGGGTGCGGGCCGGGGAATAGGCCTCTTGGCCGGGGTGAATATGTTGGAACGCGGCGCGCGTAAATAGAAGCGGCTGGAGGTACCGGGGGCGAAGCCCGCCCCGGCCCGGAGGCCGAGTTAAAAAAAATAATAATCCCCGTTCAGTCTCAATGGCGGGGTGCGGGCCGGCCCGGCGGCGAGTGCGGCGGGCAGCAGGCCTCTTGGACAGGTTGAGAGATAAAAAAATAATAATTCCCATGCAGTCTCAATGGCGGGGTGCGGGCCGGGGAATAGGCCTCTTGGCCGGGGTGAATAGTGTTGGAACACGGCCCGCGGAAATAGTAGCGGCTGGAGGTACCGGGGGCGATGCCCGCCCCGGCCCGGCGGCCAAGTTAAAAAAATAAATAATCCCCGTTCAGTCTTAATGGCAGGGTGCGGGCCAGCCCGGCGGCGATTGCGGCGGGCAGCAGGCCTCTTGGACAGGTTGAGAGATAAAAAAATAATAATTCCCATGCAGTCTCAATGGCGGGGTGCGGGCGGGGAATAGGCCTCTTGGCCGGGGTGAATAGTGTTGGAACACGGCCCGCGGAAATAGTAGCGGCTGGAGGTACCGGGGGCGATGCCCGCCCCGGGCCGGCGGCCAAGTTAAAAAAATAAATAATCCCCGTTCAGTCTCAATGGCAGGGTGCGGGCCGGCCCGGCGGCGATTGCGGCGGGCAGCAGGCCTCTTGGACAGGTTGAGAGATATAAAAATAATAATTCCCGTGCAGTCTCAATGGCGGGGTGCGGGCCGGCCCGGCGGACGAGTGTGGCCGGGGAAGAGGCCTCTTGGCCGGGGTGAATATGTTGGAACGCGGCGCGCGTAAATAGAAGCGGCTGGAGGTACCGGGGGCGAAGCCCGCCCCGGCCCGGAGGCCGAGTTAAAAAAAATAAAAATCCCCGTTCAGTCTCAATGGCGGGGTGCGGGCCCGCCCGACGGCGAGTGCGGCGGGCAGCAGGCCTCTTGGACAGGTTGAGAGATAAAAAAATAATAATTCCCGTGCAGTCTCAATGGCGGGGTGCGGGCCGGGGAATAGGCCTCTTGGCCGGGGTGAATAGTGTTGGAACGCGGCGCGCGTAAATAGAAGCGGCTGGAGGTACCGGGGGCGAAGCCCGCCCCGGCCCGGAGGCCGAGTTAAAAAAAATAATAATCCCCGTTCAGTCTCAATGGCGGGGTGCGGGCCGGCCCGGCGGCGAGTGCGGCGGGCAGCAGGCCTCTTGGACAGGTTGAGAGATAAAAAAATAATAATTCCCGTGCAGTCTCAATGGCGGGGTGCGGGCCGGGGAATAGGCCTCTTGGCCGGGGTGAATAGTGTTGGAACACGGCCCGCGGAAATAGTAGCGGCTGGAGGTACCGGGGGCGATGTCCGCCCCGGCCCGGCGGCCAAGTTAAAAAAATAAATAATCCCGTTCAGTCTCAATGGCAGGGTGCGGGCCGGCCCGGCGGCGATTGCGGCGGGCAGCAGGCCTCTTGGACAGGTTGAGAGATAAAAAAATAATAATTCCCATGCAGTCTCAATGGCGGGGTGCGGGCCGGGGAATAGGCCTCTTGGCCGGGGTGAATAGTGTTGGAACACGGCCCGCGGAAATAGTAACGGCTGGAGGTACCGGGGGCGATGCCCGCCCCGGCCCGGCGGCCAAGTTAAAAAAATAAATAATCCCCGTTCAGTCTCAATGGCAGGGTGCGGGCCGGCCCGGCGGCGATTGCGGCGGGCAGCAGGCCTCTTGGACAGGTTGAGAGATATAAAAATAATAATTCCCGTGCAGTCTCAATGGCGGGGTGCGGGCCGGCCCGGCGGACGAGTGTGGCCGGGGAAGAGGCCTCTTGGCCGGGGTGAATATGTTGGAACGCGGCGCGCGTAAATAGAAGCGGCTGGAGGTACCGGGGGCGAAGCCCGCCCCGGCCCGGCGGCCGAGTTAAAAAAAAAAATAATCCCGTACAGTCTCAATGGCGGGGTGCGGGCCGGCCCGGCGGCGAGTGCGGCGGGCAGCAGGCCTCTTGGACAGGTTGAGAGATAAAAAAATAATAATTCCCGTGCAGTCTCAATGGCGGGGTGCGGGCCGGGGAATAGGCCTCTTGGCCGGGGTGAATAGTGTTGGAACACGGCCCGCGGAAATAGTAGCGGCTGGAGGTACCGGGGGCGATGCCCGCCCCGGCCCGGCGGCCAAGTTAAAAAAATAAATAATCCCGTTCAGTCTCAATGGCAGGGTGCGGGCCGGCCCGGCGGCGATTGCGGCGGGCAGCAGGCCTCTTGGACAGGTTGAGAGATAAAAAAATAATAATTCCCATGCAGTCTCAATGGCGGGGTGCGGGCCGGGGAATAGGCCTCTTGGCCGGGGTGAATATGTTGGAACGCGGCGCGCGTAAATAGAAGCGGCTGGAGGTACCGGGGGCGAAGCCCGCCCCGGCCCGGAGGCCGAGTTAAAAAAAATAATAATCCCCGTTCAGTCTCAATGGCGGGGTGCGGGCCGGCCCGGCGGCGAGTGCGGCGGGCAGCAGGCCTCTTGGACAGGTTGAGAGATAAAAAAATAATAATTCCCATGCAGTCTCAATGGCGGGGTGCGGGCCGGGGAATAGGCCTCTTGGCCGGGGTGAATAGTGTTGGAACACGGCCCGCGGAAATAGTAACGGCTGGAGGTACCGGGGGCGATGCCCGCCCCGGCCCGGCGGCCAAGTTAAAAAAATAAATAATCCCCGTTCAGTCTCAATGGCAGGGTGCGGGCCGGCCCGGCGGCGATTGCGGCGGGCAGCAGGCCTCTTGGACAGGTTGAGAGATAAAAAAATAATAATTCCCGTTCAGTCTCAATGGCGGGGTGCGGGCCGGGGAATAGGCCTCTTGGCCGGGGTGAATATGTTGGAACGCGGCGCGCGTAAATAGAAGCGGCTGGAGGTACCGGGGGCGAAGCCCGCCCCGGCCCGGAGGCCGAGTTAAAAAAAATAATAATCCCCGTTCAGTCTCAATGGCGGGGTGCGGGCCGGCCCGGCGGCGAGTGCGGCGGGCAGCAGGCCTCTTGGACAGGTTGAGAGATAAAAAAATAATAATTCCCATGCAGTCTCAATGGCGGGGTGCGGGCCGGGGAATAGGCCTCTTGGCCGGGGTGAATATGTTGGAACGCGGCGCGCGTAAATAGAAGCGGCTGGAGGTACCGGGGGCGAAGCCCGCCCCGGCCCGGAGGCCGAGTTAAAAAAAATAATAATCCCCGTTCAGTCTCAATGGCGGGGTGCGGGCCGGCCCGGCGGCGATTGCGGCGGGCAGCAGGCCTCTTGGACAGGTTGAGAGATAAAAAAATAATAATTCCCGTGCAGTCTCAATGGCGGGGTGCGGGCCGGGGAATAGGCCTCTTGGCAGGGGTGAATAGTGTTGGAACACGGCCCGCGGAAATAGTAGCGGCTGGAGGTACCGGGGGCGATGCCCGCCCCGGCCCGGCGGCCAAGTTAAAAAAATAAATAATCCCGTTCAGTCTCAATGGCAGGGTGCGGGCCGGCCCGGCGGCGATTGCGGCGGGCAGCAGGCCTCTTGGACAGGTTGAGAGATAAAAAAATAATAATTCCCATGCAGTCTCAATGGCGGGGTGCGGGCCGGGGAATAGGCCTCTTGGCCGGGGTGAATATGTTGGAACGCGGCGCGCGTAAATAGAAGCGGCTGGAGGTACCGGGGGCGAAGCCCGCCCCGGCCCGGAGGCCGAGTTAAAAAAAATAATAATCCCCGTTCAGTCTCAATGGCGGGGTGCGGGCCGGCCCGGCGGCGAGTGCGGCGGGCAGCAGGCCTCTTGGACAGGTTGAGAGATAAAAAAATAATAATTCCCATGCAGTCTCAATGGCGGGGTGCGGGCCGGGGAATAGGCCTCTTGGCCGGGGTGAATAGTGTTGGAACACGGCCCGCGGAAATAGTAGCGGCTGGAGGTACCGGGGGCGATGCCCGCCCCGGCCCGGCGGCCAAGTTAAAAAAATAAATAATCCCCGTTCAGTCTTAATGGCAGGGTGCGGGCCAGCCCGGCGGCGATTGCGGCGGGCAGCAGGCCTCTTGGACAGGTTGAGAGATAAAAAAATAATAATTCCCATGCAGTCTCAATGGCGGGGTGCGGGCGGGGAATAGGCCTCTTGGCCGGGGTGAATAGTGTTGGAACACGGCCCGCGGAAATAGTAGCGGCTGGAGGTACCGGGGGCGATGCCCGCCCCGGGCCGGCGGCCAAGTTAAAAAAATAAATAATCCCCGTTCAGTCTCAATGGCAGGGTGCGGGCCGGCCCGGCGGCGATTGCGGCGGGCAGCAGGCCTCTTGGACAGGTTGAGAGATATAAAAATAATAATTCCCGTGCAGTCTCAATGGCGGGGTGCGGGCCGGCCCGGCGGACGAGTGTGGCCGGGGAAGAGGCCTCTTGGCCGGGGTGAATATGTTGGAACGCGGCGCGCGTAAATAGAAGCGGCTGGAGGTACCGGGGGCGAAGCCCGCCCCGGCCCGGAGGCCGAGTTAAAAAAAATAAAAATCCCCGTTCAGTCTCAATGGCGGGGTGCGGGCCCGCCCGGCGGCGAGTGCGGCGGGCAGCAGGCCTCTTGGATAGGTTGAGAGATAAAAAAATAATAATTCCCGTGCAGTCTCAATGGCGGGGTGCGGGCCGGGGAATAGGCCTCTTGGCCGGGGTGAATAGTGTTGGAACGCGGCGCGCGTAAATAGAAGCGGCTGGAGGTACCGGGGGCGAAGCCCGCCCCGGCCCGGAGGCCGAGTTAAAAAAAATAATAATCCCCGTTCAGTCTCAATGGCGGGGTGCGGGCCGGCCCGGCGGCGAGTGCGGCGGGCAGCAGGCCTCTTGGACAGGTTGAGAGATAAAAAAATAATAATTCCCGTGCAGTCTCAATGGCGGGGTGCGGGCCGGGGAATAGGCCTCTTGGCCGGGGTGAATAGTGTTGGAACACGGCCCGCGGAAATAGTAGCGGCTGGAGGTACCGGGGGCGATGTCCGCCCCGGCCCGGCGGCCAAGTTAAAAAAATAAATAATCCCGTTCAGTCTCAATGGCAGGGTGCGGGCCGGCCCGGCGGCGATTGCGGCGGGCAGCAGGCCTCTTGGACAGGTTGAGAGATAAAAAAATAATAATTCCCATGCAGTCTCAATGGCGGGGTGCGGGCCGGGGAATAGGCCTCTTGGCCGGGGTGAATAGTGTTGGAACACGGCCCGCGGAAATAGTAACGGCTGGAGGTACCGGGGGCGATGCCCGCCCCGGCCCGGCGGCCAAGTTAAAAAAATAAATAATCCCCGTTCAGTCTCAATGGCAGGGTGCGGGCCGGCCCGGCGGCGATTGCGGCGGGCAGCAGGCCTCTTGGACAGGTTGAGAGATATAAAAATAATAATTCCCGTGCAGTCTCAATGGCGGGGTGCGGGCCGGCCCGGCGGACGAGTGTGGCCGGGGAAGAGGCCTCTTGGCCGGGGTGAATATGTTGGAACGCGGCGCGCGTAAATAGAAGCGGCTGGAGGTACCGGGGGCGAAGCCCGCCCCGGCCCGGCGGCCGAGTTAAAAAAAAAAATAATCCCCGTACAGTCTCAATGGCGGGGTGCGGGCCGGCCCGGCGGCGAGTGCGGCGGGCAGCAGGCCTCTTGGACAGGTTGAGAGATAAAAAAATAATAATTCCCGTGCAGTCTCAATGGCGGGGTGCGGGCCGGGGAATAGGCCTCTTGGCCGGGGTGAATAGTGTTGGAACACGGCCCGCGGAAATAGTAGCGGCTGGAGGTACCGGGGGCGATGCCCGCCCCGGCCCGGCGGCCAAGTTAAAAAAATAAATAATCCCGTTCAGTCTCAATGGCAGGGTGCGGGCCGGCCCGGCGGCGATTGCGGCGGGCAGCAGGCCTCTTGGACAGGTTGAGAGATAAAAAAATAATAATTCCCATGCAGTCTCAATGGCGGGGTGCGGGCCGGGGAATAGGCCTCTTGGCCGGGGTGAATATGTTGGAACGCGGCGCGCGTAAATAGAAGCGGCTGGAGGTACCGGGGGCGAAGCCCGCCCCGGCCCGGAGGCCGAGTTAAAAAAAATAATAATCCCCGTTCAGTCTCAATGGCGGGGTGCGGGCCGGCCCGGCGGCGAGTGCGGCGGGCAGCAGGCCTCTTGGACAGGTTGAGAGATAAAAAAATAATAATTCCCATGCAGTCTCAATGGCGGGGTGCGGGCCGGGGAATAGGCCTCTTGGCCGGGGTGAATAGTGTTGGAACACGGCCCGCGGAAATAGTAACGGCTGGAGGTACCGGGGGCGATGCCCGCCCCGGCCCGGCGGCCAAGTTAAAAAAATAAATAATCCCCGTTCAGTCTCAATGGCAGGGTGCGGGCCGGCCCGGCGGCGATTGCGGCGGGCAGCAGGCCTCTTGGACAGGTTGAGAGATAAAAAAATAATAATTCCCGTTCAGTCTCAATGGCGGGGTGCGGGCCGGGGAATAGGCCTCTTGGCCGGGGTGAATATGTTGGAACGCGGCGCGCGTAAATAGAAGCGGCTGGAGGTACCGGGGGCGAAGCCCGCCCCGGCCCGGAGGCCGAGTTAAAAAAAATAATAATCCCCGTTCAGTCTCAATGGCGGGGTGCGGGCCGGCCCGGCGGCGAGTGCGGCGGGCAGCAGGCCTCTTGGACAGGTTGAGAGATAAAAAAATAATAATTCCCATGCAGTCTCAATGGCGGGGTGCGGGCCGGGGAATAGGCCTCTTGGCCGGGGTGAATATGTTGGAACGCGGCGCGCGTAAATAGAAGCGGCTGGAGGTACCGGGGGCGAAGCCCGCCCCGGCCCGGAGGCCGAGTTAAAAAAAATAATAATCCCCGTTCAGTCTCAATGGCGGGGTGCGGGCCGGCCCGGCGGCGATTGCGGCGGGCAGCAGGCCTCTTGGACAGGTTGAGAGATAAAAAAATAATAATTCCCGTGCAGTCTCAATGGCGGGGTGCGGGCCGGGGAATAGGCCTCTTGGCAGGGGTGAATAGTGTTGGAACACGGCCCGCGGAAATAGTAGCGGCTGGAGGTACCGGGGGCGATGCCCGCCCCGGCCCGGCGGCCAAGTTAAAAAAATAAATAATCCCGTTCAGTCTCAATGGCAGGGTGCGGGCCGGCCCGGCGGCGATTGCGGCGGGCAGCAGGCCTCTTGGACAGGTTGAGAGATAAAAAAATAATAATTCCCATGCAGTCTCAATGGCGGGGTGCGGGCCGGGGAATAGGCCTCTTGGCCGGGGTGAATATGTTGGAACGCGGCGCGCGTAAATAGAAGCGGCTGGAGGTACCGGGGGCGAAGCCCGCCCCGGCCCGGAGGCCGAGTTAAAAAAAATAATAATCCCCGTTCAGTCTCAATGGCGGGGTGCGGGCCGGCCCGGCGGCGAGTGCGGCGGGCAGCAGGCCTCTTGGACAGGTTGAGAGATAAAAAAATAATAATTCCCATGCAGTCTCAATGGCGGGGTGCGGGCCGGGGAATAGGCCTCTTGGCCGGGGTGAATAGTGTTGGAACACGGCCCGCGGAAATAGTAGCGGCTGGAGGTACCGGGGGCGATGCCCGCCCCGGCCCGGCGGCCAAGTTAAAAAAATAAATAATCCCCGTTCAGTCTTAATGGCAGGGTGCGGGCCAGCCCGGCGGCGATTGCGGCGGGCAGCAGGCCTCTTGGACAGGTTGAGAGATAAAAAAATAATAATTCCCATGCAGTCTCAATGGCGGGGTGCGGGCGGGGAATAGGCCTCTTGGCCGGGGTGAATAGTGTTGGAACACGGCCCGCGGAAATAGTAGCGGCTGGAGGTACCGGGGGCGATGCCCGCCCCGGGCCGGCGGCCAAGTTAAAAAAATAAATAATCCCCGTTCAGTCTCAATGGCAGGGTGCGGGCCGGCCCGGCGGCGATTGCGGCGGGCAGCAGGCCTCTTGGACAGGTTGAGAGATATAAAAATAATAATTCCCGTGCAGTCTCAATGGCGGGGTGCGGGCCGGCCCGGCGGACGAGTGTGGCCGGGGAAGAGGCCTCTTGGCCGGGGTGAATATGTTGGAACGCGGCGCGCGTAAATAGAAGCGGCTGGAGGTACCGGGGGCGAAGCCCGCCCCGGCCCGGAGGCCGAGTTAAAAAAAATAAAAATCCCCGTTCAGTCTCAATGGCGGGGTGCGGGCCCGCCCGGCGGCGAGTGCGGCGGGCAGCAGGCCTCTTGGACAGGTTGAGAGATAAAAAAATAATAATTCCCATGCAGTCTCAATGGCGGGGTGCGGGCCGGGGAATAGGCCTCTTGGCCGGGGTGAATATGTTGGAACGCGGCGCAGCGTAAATAGAAGCGGCTGGAGGTACCGGGGGCGAAGCCCGCCCCGGCCTGGAGGCCGAGTTAAAAAAAATAATAATCCCCGTTCAGTCTCAATGGCGGGGTGCGGGCCGGCCCGGCGGCGAGTGCGGCGGGCAGCAGGCCTCTTGGACAGGTTGAGAGATAAAAAAATAATAATTCCCGTTCAGTCTCAATGGCAGGGTGCGGGCCGGCCCGGCGGCAATTGCGGCGGGCAGCAGGCCTCTTGGACAGGTTGAGAGATAAAAAAATAATAATTCCCATGCAGTCTCAATGGCGGGGTGCGGGCCGGGGAATAGGCCTCTTGGCCGGGGTGAATATGTTGGAACGCGGCGCGCGTAAATAGAAGCGGCTGGAGGTACCGGGGGCGAAGCCCGCCCCGGCCCGGAGGCCGAGTTAAAAAAAATAATAATCCCCGTTCAGTCTCAATGGCGGGGTGCGGGCCGGCCCGGCGGCGAGTGCGGCGGGCAGCAGGCCTCTTGGACAGGTTGAGAGATAAAAAAATAATAATTCCCGTGCAGTCTCAATGGCGGGGTGCGGGCCGGGGAATAGGCCTCTTGGCCGGGGTGAATATGTTGGAACGCGGCGCGCGTAAATAGAAGCGGCTGGAGGTACCGGGGGCGAAGCCCGCCCCGGCCCGGAGGCCGAGTTAAAAAAAATAATAATCCCCGTTCAGTCTCAATGGCGGGGTGCGGGCCGGCCCGGCGGCGATTGCGGCGGGCAGCAGGCCTCTTGGACAGGTTGAGAGATAAAAAAATAATAATTCCCGTGCAGTCTCAATGGCCGGGTGCGGGCCGGGGAATAGGCCTCTTGGCCGGGGTGAATAGTGTTGGAACACGGCCCGCGGAAATAGTAGCGGCTGGAGGTACCGGGGGCGATGCCCGCCCCGGCCCGGCGGCCAAGTTAAAAAAATAAATAATCCCGTTCAGTCTCAATGGCAGGGTGCGGGCCGGCCCGGCGGCGATTGCGGCGGGCAGCAGGCCTCTTGGACAGGTTGAGAGATAAAAAAATAATAATTCCCGTGCAGTCTCAATGGCAGGGTGCGGGCCGGCCCGGCGGCAATTGCGGCGGGCAGCAGGCCTCTTGGACAGGTTGAGAGATAAAAAAATAATAATTCCCATGCAGTCTCAATGGCGGGGTGCGGGCCGGGGAATAGGCCTCTTGGCCGGGGTGAATATGTTGGAACGCGGCGCAGCGTAAATAGAAGCGGCTGGAGGTACCGGGGGCGAAGCCCGCCCCGGCCCGGAGGCCGAGTTAAAAAAAATAATAATCCCCGTTCAGTCTCAATGGCGGGGTGCGGGCCGGCCCGGCGGCGAGTGCGGCGGGCAGCAGGCCTCTTGGACAGGTTGAGAGATAAAAAAATAATAATTCCCGTGCAGTCTCAATGGCGGGGTGCGGGCCGGGGAATAGGCCTCTTGGCCGGGGTGAATATGTTGGAACGCGGCGCGCGTAAATAGAAGCGGCTGGAGGTACCGGGGGCGAAGCCCGCCCCGCCCGGAGGCCGAGTTAAAAAAAATAATAATCCCCGTTCAGTCTCAATGGCGGGGTGCGGGCCGGCCCGGCGGCGAGTGCGGCGGGCAGCAGGCCTCTTGGACAGGTTGAGAGATAAAAAAATAATAATTCCCGTGCAGTCTCAATGGCGGGGTGCGGGCCGGGGAATAGGCCTCTTGGCCGGGGTGAATAGTGTTGGAACACGGCCCGCGGAAATAGTAGCGGCTGGAGGTACCGGGGGCGATGCCCGCCCGGGCCCGGCGGCCAAGTTAAAAAAATAAATAATCCCCGTTCAGTCTCAATGGCAGGGTGCGGGCCGGCCCGGCGGCGAGTGCGGCGGGCAGCAGGCCTCTTGGACAGGTTGAGAGATAAAAAAATAATAATTCCCGTTCAGTCTCAATGGCAGGGTGCGGGCCGGCCCGGCGGCAATTGCGGCGGGCAGCAGGCCTCTTGGACAGGTTGAGAGATAAAAAAATAATAATTCCCATGCAGTCTCAATGGCGGGGTGCGGGCCGGGGAATAGGCCTCTTGGCCGGGGTGAATATGTTGGAACGCGGCGCGCGTAAATAGAAGCGGCTGGAGGTACCGGGGGCGAAGCCCGCCCCGGCCCGGAGGCCGAGTTAAAAAAAATAATAATCCCCGTTCAGTCTCAATGGCGGGGTGCGGGCCGGCCCGGCGGCGAGTGCGGCGGGCAGCAGGCCTCTTGGACAGGTTGAGAGATAAAAAAATAATAATTCCCGTGCAGTCTCAATGGCGGGGTGCGGGCCGGGGAATAGGCCTCTTGGCCGGGGTGAATATGTTGGAACGCGGCGCGCGTAAATAGAAGCGGCTGGAGGTACCGGGGGCGATGCCCGCCCGGGCCCGGCGGCCGAGTTAAAAAAAATAATAATCCCCGTTCAGTCTCAATGGCAGGGTGCGGGCCGGCCCGGCGGCGATTGCGGCGGGCAGCAGGCCTCTTGGACAGGTTGAGAGATAAAAAAATAATAATTCCCGTTCAGTCTCAATGGCAGGGTGCGGGCCGGCCCGGCTGCAATTGCGGCGGGCAGCAGGCCTCTTGGACAGGTTGAGAGATAAAAAAATAATAATTCCCATGCAGTCTCAATGGCGGGGTGCGGGCCGGGGAATAGGCCTCTTGGCCTGGGTGAATATGTTGGAACGCGGCGCGCGTAAATAGAAGCGGCTGGAGGTACCGGGGGCGAAGCCCGCCCCGCCCGGAGGCCGAGTTAAAAAAAATAATAATCCCCGTTCAGTCTCAATGGCGGGGTGCGGGCCGGCCCGGCGGCGAGTGCGGCGGGCAGCAGGCCTCTTGGACAGGTTGAGAGATAAAAAAATAATAATTCCCGTGCAGTCTCAATGGCGGGGTGCGGGCCGGGGAATAGGCCTCTTGGCCGGGGTGAATAGTGTTGGAACACGGCCCGCGGAAATAGTAGCGGCTGGAGGTACCGGGGGCGATGCCCGCCCGGGCCCGGCGGCCAAGTTAAAAAAATAAATAATCCCCGTTCAGTCTCAATGGCAGGGTGCGGGCCGGCCCGGCGGCGATTGCGGCGGGCAGCATGCCTCTTGGACAGGTTGAGAGATAAAAAAATAATAATTCCCGTTCAGTCTCAATGGCAGGGTGCGGGCCGGCCCGGCGGCAATTGCGGCGGGCAGCAGGCCTCTTGGACAGGTTGAGAGATAAAAAAATAATAATTCCCATGCAGTCTCAATGGCGGGGTGCGGGCCGGGGAATAGGCCTCTTGGCCGGGGTGAATATGTTGGAACGCGGCGCAGCGTAAATAGAAGCGGCTGGAGGTACCGGGGGCGAAGCCCGCCCCGGCCCGGAGGCCGAGTTAAAAAAAATAATAATCCCCGTTCAGTCTCAATGGCGGGGTGCGGGCCGGCCCGGCGGCGAGTGCGGCGCGCAGCAGGCCTCTTGGACAGGTTGAGAGATAAAAAAAATAATAATTCCCGTGCAGTCTCAATGGCGGGGTGCGGGCCGGGGAATAGGCCTCTTGGCCGGGGTGAATATGTTGGAACGCGGCGCGCGTAAATAGAAGCGGCTGGAGGTACCGGGGGCGAAGCCCGCCCCGCCCGGAGGCCGAGTTAAAAAAAATAATAATCCCCGTTCAGTCTCAATGGCGGGGTGCGGGCCGGCCCGGCGGCGAGTGCGGCGGGCAGCAGGCCTCTTGGACAGGTTGAGAGATAAAAAAATAATAATTCCCGTGCAGTCTCAATGGCGGGGTGCGGGCCGGGGAATAGGCCTCTTGGCCGGGGTGAATAGTGTTGGAACACGGCCCGCGGAAATAGTAGCGGCTGGAGGTACCGGGGGCGATGCCCGCCCGGGCCCGGCGGCCAAGTTAAAAAAATAAATAATCCCCGTTCAGTCTCAATGGCAGGGTGCGGGCCGGCCCGGCGGCAATTGCGGCGGGCAGCAGGCCTCTTGGACAGGTTGAGAGATAAAAAAATAATAATTCCCATGCAGTCTCAATGGCGGGGTGCGGGCCGGGGAATAGGCCTCTTGGCCGGGGTGAATATGTTGGAACGCGGCGCGCGTAAATAGAAGCGGCTGGAGGTACCGGGGGCGAAGCCCGCCCCGGCCCGGAGGCCGAGTTAAAAAAAATAATAATCCCCGTTCAGTCTCAATGGCGGGTGCGGGCCGGCCCGGCGGCGAGTGCGGCGGGCAGCAGGCCTCTTGGACAGGTTGAGAGATAAAAAAATAATAATTCCCGTGCAGTCTCAATGGCGGGGTGCGGGCCGGGGAATAGGCCTCTTGGCCGGGGTGAATATGTTGGAACGCGGCGCGCGTAAATAGAAGCGGCTGGAGGTACCGGGGGCGAAGCCCGCCCCGGCCCGGAGGCCGAGTTAAAAAAAATAATATTCCCCGTTCAGTCTCAATGGCGGGGTGCGGGCCGGCCCGGCGGCGATTGCGGCGGGCAGCAGGCCTCTTGGACAGGTTGAGAGATAAAAAAATAATAATTCCCGTGCAGTCTCAATGGCGGGGTGCGGGCCGGGGAATAGGCCTCTTGGCCGGGGTGAATATGTTGGAACGCGGCGCGCGTAAATAGAAGCGGCTGGAGGTACCGGGGGCGATGCCCGCCCGGGCCCGGCGGCCGAGTTAAAAAAAATAATAATCCCCGTTCAGTCTCAATGGCAGGGTGCGGGCCGGCCCGGCGGCGATTGCGGCGGGCAGCAGGCCTCTTGGACAGGTTGAGAGATAAAAAAATAATAATTCCCGTTCAGTCTCAATGGCAGGGTGCGGGCCGGCCCGGCGGCAATTGCGGCGGGCAGCAGGCCTCTTGGACAGGTTGAGAGATAAAAAAATAATAATTCCCATGCAGTCTCAATGGCGGGGTGCGGGCCGGGGAATAGGCCTCTTGGCCTGGGTGAATATGTTGGAACGCGGCGCGCGTAAATAGAAGCGGCTGGAGGTACCGGGGGCGAAGCCCGCCCCGCCCGGAGGCCGAGTTAAAAAAAATAATAATCCCCGTTCAGTCTCAATGGCGGGGTGCGGGCCGGCCCGGCGGCGAGTGCGGCGGGCAGCAGGCCTCTTGGACAGGTTGAGAGATAAAAAAATAATAATTCCCGTGCAGTCTCAATGGCGGGGTGCGGGCCGGGGAATAGGCCTCTTGGCCGGGGTGAATAGTGTTGGAACACGGCCCGCGGAAATAGTAGCGGCTGGAGGTACCGGGGGCGATGCCCGCCCGGGCCCGGCGGCCAAGTTAAAAAAATAAATAATCCCCGTTCAGTCTCAATGGCAGGGTGCGGGCCGGCCCGGCGGCGATTGCGGCGGGCAGCATGCCTCTTGGACAGGTTGAGAGATAAAAAAATAATAATTCCCGTTCAGTCTCAATGGCAGGGTGCGGGCCGGCCCGGCGGCAATTGCGGCGGGCAGCAGGCCTCTTGGACAGGTTGAGAGATAAAAAAATAATAATTCCCATGCAGTCTCAATGGCGGGGTGCGGGCCGGGGAATAGGCCTCTTGGCCGGGGTGAATATGTTGGAACGCGGCGCAGCGTAAATAGAAGCGGCTGGAGGTACCGGGGGCGAAGCCCGCCCCGGCCCGGAGGCCGAGTTAAAAAAAATAATAATCCCCGTTCAGTCTCAATGGCGGGGTGCGGGCCGGCCCGGCGGCGAGTGCGGCGCGCAGCAGGCCTCTTGGACAGGTTGAGAGATAAAAAAAATAATAATTCCCGTGCAGTCTCAATGGCGGGGTGCGGGCCGGGGAATAGGCCTCTTGGCCGGGGTGAATATGTTGGAACGCGGCGCGCGTAAATAGAAGCGGCTGGAGGTACCGGGGGCGAAGCCCGCCCCGCCCGGAGGCCGAGTTAAAAAAAATAATAATCCCCGTTCAGTCTCAATGGCGGGGTGCGGGCCGGCCCGGCGGCGAGTGCGGCGGGCAGCAGGCCTCTTGGACAGGTTGAGAGATAAAAAAATAATAATTCCCGTGCAGTCTCAATGGCGGGGTGCGGGCCGGGGAATAGGCCTCTTGGCCGGGGTGAATAGTGTTGGAACACGGCCCGCGGAAATAGTAGCGGCTGGAGGTACCGGGGGCGATGCCCGCCCGGGCCCGGCGGCCAAGTTAAAAAAATAAATAATCCCCGTTCAGTCTCAATGGCAGGGTGCGGGCCGGCCCGGCGGCAATTGCGGCGGGCAGCAGGCCTCTTGGACAGGTTGAGAGATAAAAAAATAATAATTCCCATGCAGTCTCAATGGCGGGGTGCGGGCCGGGGAATAGGCCTCTTGGCCGGGGTGAATATGTTGGAACGCGGCGCGCGTAAATAGAAGCGGCTGGAGGTACCGGGGGCGAAGCCCGCCCCGGCCCGGAGGCCGAGTTAAAAAAAATAATAATCCCCGTTCAGTCTCAATGGCGGGTGCGGGCCGGCCCGGCGGCGAGTGCGGCGGGCAGCAGGCCTCTTGGACAGGTTGAGAGATAAAAAAATAATAATTCCCGTGCAGTCTCAATGGCGGGGTGCGGGCCGGGGAATAGGCCTCTTGGCCGGGGTGAATATGTTGGAACGCGGCGCGCGTAAATAGAAGCGGCTGGAGGTACCGGGGGCGAAGCCCGCCCCGGCCCGGAGGCCGAGTTAAAAAAAATAATAATCCCCGTTCAGTCTCAATGGCGGGGTGCGGGCCGGCCCGGCGGCGATTGCGGCGGGCAGCAGGCCTCTTGGACAGGTTGAGAGATAAAAAAATAATAATTCCCGTGCAGTCTCAATGGCGGGGTGCGGGCCGGGGAATAGGCCTCTTGGCCGGGGTGAATAGTGTTGGAACACGGCCCGCGGAAATAGTAGCGGCTGGAGGTACCGGGGGCGATGCCCGCCCCGGCCCGGCGGCCAAGTTAAAAAAATAAATAATCCCGTTCAGTCTCAATGGCAGGGTGCGGGCCGGCCCGGCGGCGATTGCGGCGGGCAGCAGGCCTCTTGGACAGGTTGAGAGATAAAAAAATAATAATTCCCATGCAGTCTCAATGGCGGGGTGCGGGCCGGGGAATAGGCCTCTTGGCCGGGGTGAATATGTTGGAACGCGGCGCGCGTAAATAGAAGCGGCTGGAGGTACCGGGGGCGAAGCCCGCCCCGGCCCGGAGGCCGAGTTAAAAAAAATAATAATCCCCGTTCAGTCTCAATGGCGGGGTGCGGGCCGGCCCGGCGGCGAGTGCGGCGGGCAGCAGGCCTCTTGGACAGGTTGAGAGATAAAAAAATAATAATTCCCGTGCAGTCTCAATGGCGGGGTGCGGGCCGGGGAATAGGCCTCTTGGCCGGGGTGAATATGTTGGAACGCGGCGCGCGTAAATAGAAGCGGCTGGAGGTACCGGGGGCGAAGCCCGCCCCGGCCCGGAGGCCGAGTTAAAAAAAAATAATAATCCCCGTTCAGTCTCAATGGCGGGGTGCGGGCCGGCCCGGCGGCGAGTGCGGCGGGCAGCAGGCCTCTTGGACAGGTTGAGAGATAAAAAAATAATAATTCCCATGCAGTCTCAATGGCGGGGTGCGGGCCGGGGAATAGGCCTCTTGGCCGGGGTGAATATGTTGGAACGCGGCGCGCGTAAATAGAAGCGGCTGGAGGTACCGGGGGCGAAGCCCGCCCCGGCCCAGAGGCCGAGTTAAAAAAAATAATAATCCCCGTTCAGTCTCAATGGCGGGGTGCGGGCCGGCCCGGCGGCGAGTGCGGCGGGCAGCAGGCCTCTTGGACAGGTTGAGAGATAAAAAAATAATAATTCCCGTGCAGTCTCAATGGCGGGGTGCGGGCCGGGAAATAGGCCTCTTGGCCGGGGTGAATATGTTGAAACGCGGCGCGCGTAAATAGAAGCGGCTGCAGGTACCGGGGGCGAAGCCCGCCCCGGCCCGGAGGCCGAGTTAAAAAAAATAATAATCCCCGTTCAGTCTCAATGGCGGGGTGCGGGCCGGCCCGGCGGCGATTGCGGCGGGCAGCAGGCCTCTTGGACAGGTTGAGAGATAAAAAAATAATAATTCCCGTGCAGTCTCAATGGCGGGGTGCGGGCCGGGGAATAGGCCTCTTGGCCGGGGTGAATAGTGTTGGAACACGGCCCGCGTAAATAGAAGCGGCTGGAGGTACCGGGGGCGAAGCCCGCCCCGGCCCGGAGGCCGAGTTAAAAAAAATAATAATCCCCGTTCAGTCTCAATGGCGGGGTGCGGGCCGGCCCGGCGGCGAGTGCGGCGGGCAGCAGGCCTCTTGGACAGGTTGAGAGATAAAAAAATAATAATTCCCGTGCAGTCTCAATGGCGGGGTGCGGGCCGGGGAATAGGCCTCTTGGCCGGGGTGAATAGTGTTGGAACACGGCCCGCGGAAATAGTAGCGGCTGGAGGTACCGGGGGCGATGCCCGCCCGGCCCGGCGGCCAAGTTAAAAAAATAAATAATCCCCGTTCAGTCTCAATGGCAGGGTGCGGGCCGGCCCGGCGGCGATTGCGGCGGGCAGCAGGCCTCTTGGACAGGTTGAGAGATAAAAAAATAATAATTCCCGTTCAGTCTCAATGGCAGGGTGCGGGCCGGCCCGGCGGCAATTGCGGCGGGCAGCAGGCCTCTTGGACAGGTTGAGAGATAAAAAAATAATAATTCCCATGCAGTCTCAATGGCGGGGTGCGGGCCGGGGAATAGGCCTCTTGGCCGGGGTGAATATGTTGGAACGCGGCGCGCGTAAATAGAAGCGGCTGGAGGTACCGGGGGCGAAGCCCGCCCCGGCCCGGAGGCCGAGTTAAAAAAAATAATAATCCCCGTTCAGTCTCAATGGCGGGTGCGGGCCGGCCCGGCGGCGAGTGCGGCGGGCAGCAGGCCTCTTGGACAGGTTGAGAGATAAAAAAATAATAATTCCCGTGCAGTCTCAATGGCGGGGTGCGGGCCGGGGAATAGGCCTCTTGGCCGGGGTGAATATGTTGGAACGCGGCGCGCGTAAATAGAAGCGGCTGGAGGTACCGGGGGCGAAGCCCGCCCCGGCCCGGAGGCCGAGTTAAAAAAAATAATAATCCCCGTTCAGTCTCAATGGCGGGGTGCGGGCCGGCCCGGCGGCGATTGCGGCGGGCAGCAGGCCTCTTGGACAGGTTGAGAGATAAAAAAATAATAATTCCCGTGCAGTCTCAATGGCGGGGTGCGGGCCGGGGAATAGGCCTCTTGGCCGGGGTGAATAGTGTTGGAACACGGCCCGCGGAAATAGTAGCGGCTGGAGGTACCGGGGGCGATGCCCGCCCCGGCCCGGCGGCCAAGTTAAAAAAATAAATAATCCCGTTCAGTCTCAATGGCAGGGTGCGGGCCGGCCCGGCGGCGATTGCGGCGGGCAGCAGGCCTCTTGGACAGGTTGAGAGATAAAAAAATAATAATTCCCATGCAGTCTCAATGGCGGGGTGCGGGCCGGGGAATAGGCCTCTTGGCCGGGGTGAATATGTTGGAACGCGGCGCGCGTAAATAGAAGCGGCTGGAGGTACCGGGGGCGAAGCCCGCCCCGGCCCGGAGGCCGAGTTAAAAAAAATAATAATCCCCGTTCAGTCTCAATGGCGGGGTGCGGGCCGGCCCGGCGGCGAGTGCGGCGGGCAGCAGGCCTCTTGGACAGGTTGAGAGATAAAAAAATAATAATTCCCGTGCAGTCTCAATGGCGGGGTGCGGGCCGGGGAATAGGCCTCTTGGCCGGGGTGAATAGTGTTGGAACACGGCCCGCGGAAATAGTAGCGGCTGGAGGTACCGGGGGCGATGCCCGCCCCGGCCCGGCGGCCAAGTTAAAAAAATAAATAATCCCCGTTCAGTCTCAATGGCAGGGTGCGGGCCGGCCCGGCGGCAATTGCGGCGGGCAGCAGGCCTCTTGGACAGGTTGAGAGATAAAAAAATAATAATTCCCATGCAGTCTCAATGGCGGGGTGCGGGCCGGGGAATAGGCCTCTTGGCCGGGGTGAATATGTTGGAACGCGGCGCGCGTAAATAGAAGCGGCTGGAGGTACCGGGGGCGAAGCCCGCCCCGGCCCGGAGGCCGAGTTAAAAAAAATAATAATCCCCGTTCAGTCTCAATGGCGGGGTGCGGGCCGGCCCGGCGGCGAGTGCGGCGGGCAGCAGGCCTCTTGGACAGGTTGAGAGATAAAAAAATAATAATTCCCGTGCAGTCTCAATGGCGGGGTGCGGGCCGGGGAATAGGCCTCTTGGCCGGGGTGAATATGTTGGAACGCGGCGCGCGTAAATAGAAGCGGCTGGAGGTACCGGGGGCGAAGCCCGCCCCGGCCCGGAGGCCGAGTTAAAAAAAAATAATAATCCCCGTTCAGTCTCAATGGCGGGGTGCGGGCCGGCCCGGCGGCGAGTGCGGCGGGCAGCAGGCCTCTTGGACAGGTTGAGAGATAAAAAAATAATAATTCCCGTGCAGTCTCAATGGCGGGGTGCGGGCCGGGGAATAGGCCTCTTGGCCGGGGTGAATATGTTGGAACGCGGCGCGCGTAAATAGAAGCGGCTGGAGGTACCGGGGGCGAAGCCCGCCCCGGCCCGGAGGCCGAGTTAAAAAAAATAATAATCCCCGTTCAGTCTCAATGGCGGGGTGCGGGCCGGCCCGGCGGCGAGTGCGGCGGGCAGCAGGCCTCTTGGACAGGTTGAGAGATAAAAAAATAATAATTCCCGTGCAGTCTCAATGGCGGGGTGCGGGCCGGGGAATAGGCCTCTTGGCCGGGGTGAATAGTGTTGGAACACGGCCCGTGGAAATAGTAGCGGCTGGAGGTACCGGGGGCGATGCCCGCCCCGGCCCGGCGGCCAAGTTAAAAAAATAAATAATCCCCGTTCAGTCTCAATGGCAGGGTGCGGGCCGGCCCGGCGGCGATTGCGGCGGGCAGCAGGCCTCTTGGACAGGTTGAGAGATAAAAAAATAATAATTCCCGTTCAGTCTCAATGGCAGGGTGCGGGCCGGCCCGGCGGCAATTGCGGCGGGCAGCAGGCCTCTTGGACAGGTTGAGAGATAAAAAAATAATAATTCCCATGCAGTCTCAATGGCGGGGTGCGGGCCGGGGAATAGGCCTCTTGGCCGGGGTGAATATGTTGGAACGCGGCGCGCGTAAATAGAAGCGGCTGGAGGTACCGGGGGCGAAGCCCGCCCCGGCCCAGAGGCCGAGTTAAAAAAAATAATAATCCCCGTTCAGTCTCAATGGCGGGGTGCGGGCCGGCCCGGCGGCGAGTGCGGCGGGCAGCAGGCCTCTTGGACAGGTTGAGAGATAAAAAAATAATAATTCCCGTGCAGTCTCAATGGCGGGGTGCGGGCCGGGAAATAGGCCTCTTGGCCGGGGTGAATATGTTGAAACGCGGCGCGCGTAAATAGAAGCGGCTGCAGGTACCGGGGGCGAAGCCCGCCCCGGCCCGGAGGCCGAGTTAAAAAAATTAATAATCCCCGTTCAGTCTCAATGGCGGGGTGCGGGCCGGCCCGGCGGCGATTGCGGCGGGCAGCAGGCCTCTTGGACAGGTTGAGAGATAAAAAAATAATAATTCCCGTGCAGTCTCAATGGCGGGGTGCGGGCCGGGGAATAGGCCTCTTGGCCGGGGTGAATAGTGTTGGAACACGGCCCGCGGAAATAGTAGCGGCTGGAGGTACCGGGGGCGATGCCCGCCCCGGCCCGGCGGCCAAGTTAAAAAAATAAATAATCCCGTTCAGTCTCAATGGCAGGGTGCGGGCCGGCCCGGCGGCGATTGCGGCGGGCAGCAGGCCTCTTGGACAGGTTGAGAGATAAAAAAATAATAATTCCCATGCAGTCTCAATGGCGGGGTGCGGGCCGGGGAATAGGCCTCTTGGCCGGGGTGAATATGTTGGAACGCGGCGCGCGTAAATAGAAGCGGCTGGAGGTACCGGGGGCGAAGCCCGCCCCGGCCCGGAGGCCGAGTTAAAAAAAATAATAATCCCCGTTCAGTCTCAATGGCGGGGTGCGGGCCGGCCCGGCGGCGAGTGCGGCGGGCAGCAGGCCTCTTGGACAGGTTGAGAGATAAAAAAATAATAATTCCCGTGCAGTCTCAATGGCGGGGTGCGGGACGGGGAATAGGCCTCTTGGCCGGGGTGAATATGTTGGAACGCGGCGCGCGTAAATAGAAGCGGCTGGAGGTACCGGGGGCGAAGCCCGCCCCGGCCCGGAGGCCGAGTTAAAAAAAATAATAATCCCCGTTCAGTCTCAATGGCGGGGTGCGGGCCGGCCCGGCGGCGAGTGCTGCGGGCAGCAGGCCTCTTGGACAGGTTGAGAGATAAAAAAATAATAATTCCCGTGCAGTCTCAATGGCGGGGTGCGGGCCGGGGAATAGGCCTCTTGGCCGGGGTGAATATGTTGGAACGCGGCGCGCGTAAATAGAAGCGGCTGGAGGTACCGGGGGCGAAGCCCTCCCCGGCCCGGAGGCCGAGTTAAAAAAAATAATAATCCCCGTTCAGTCTCAATGGCGGGGTGCGGGCCGGCCCGGCGGCGATTGCGGCGGGCAGCAGGCCTCTTGGACAGGTTGAGAGATAAAAAAATAATAATTCCCGTGCAGTCTCAATGGCGGGGTGCGGGCCGGGGAATAGGCCTCTTGGCCGGGGTGAATAGTGTTGGAACACGGCCCGCGGAAATAGTAGCGGCTGGAGGTACCGGGGGCGATGCCCGCCCCGGCCCGGCGGCCAAGTTAAAAAAATAAATAATCCCGTTCAGTCTCAATGGCAGGGTGCGGGCCGGCCCGGCGGCGATTGCGGCGGGCAGCAGGCCTCTTGGACAGGTTGAGAGATAAAAAAATAATAATTCCCGTTCAGTCTCAATGGCAGGGTGCGGGCCGGCCCGGCGGCAATTGCGGCGGGCAGCAGGCCTCTTGGACAGGTTGAGAGATAAAAAAATAATAATTCCCATGCAGTCTCAATGGCGGGGTGCGGGCCGGGGAATAGGCCTCTTGGCCGGGGTAAATATGTTGGAACGCGGCGCGCGTAAATAGAAGCGGCTGGAGGTACCGGGGGCGAAGCCCGCCCCGGCCCGGAGGCCGAGTTAAAAAAAATAATAATCCCCGTTCAGTCTCAATGGCGGGTGCGGGCCGGCCCGGCGGCGAGTGCGGCGGGCAGCAGGCCTCTTGGACAGGTTGAGAGATAAAAAAATAATAATTCCCGTGCAGTCTCAATGGCGGGGTGCGGGCCGGGGAATAGGCCTCTTGGCCGGGGTGAATATGTTGGAACGCGGCGCGCGTAAATAGAAGCGGCTGGAGGTACCGGGGGCGAAGCCCGCCCCGGCCCGGAGGCCGAGTTAAAAAAAATAATAATCCCCGTTCAGTCTCAATGGCGGGGTGCGGGCCGGCCCGGCGGCGATTGCGGCGGGCAGCAGGCCTCTTGGACAGGTTGAGAGATAAAAAAATAATAATTCCCGTGCAGTCTCAATGGCGGGGTGCGGGCCGGGGAATAGGCCTCTTGGCCGGGGTGAATAGTGTTGGAACACGGCCCGCGGAAATAGTAGCGGCTGGAGGTACCGGGGGCGATGCCCGCCCCGGCCCGGCGGCCAAGTTAAAAAAATAAATAATCCCGTTCAGTCTCAATGGCAGGGTGCGGGCCGGCCCGGCGGCGATTGCGGCGGGCAGCAGGCCTCTTGGACAGGTTGAGAGATAAAAAAATAATAATTCCCATGCAGTCTCAATGGCGGGGTGCGGGCCGGGGAATAGGCCTCTTGGCCGGGGTGAATATGTTGGAACGCGGCGCGCGTAAATAGAAGCGGCTGGAGGTACCGGGGGCGAAGCCCGCCCCGGCCCGGAGGCCGAGTTAAAAAAAATAATAATCCCCGTTCAGTCTCAATGGCGGGGTGCGGGCCGGCCCGGCGGCGAGTGCGGCGGGCAGCAGGCCTCTTGGACAGGTTGAGAGATAAAAAAATAATAATTCCCGTGCAGTCTCAATGGCGGGGTGCGGGCCGGGGAATAGGCCTCTTGGCCGGGGTGAATAGTGTTGGAACACGGCCCGCGGAAATAGTAGAGGCTGGAGGTACCGGGGGCGATGCCCGCCCCGGCCCGGCGGCCAAGTTAAAAAAATAAATAATCCCCGTTCAGTCTCAATGGCAGGGTGCGGGCCGGCCCGGCGGCGATTGCGGCGGGCAGCAGGCCTCTTGGACAGGTTGAGAGATAAAAAAATAATAATTCCCGTTCAGTCTCAATGGCAGGGTGCGGGCCGGCCCGGCGGCAATTGCGGCGGGCAGCAGGCCTCTTGGACAGGTTGAGAGATAAAAAAATAATAATTCCCATGCAGTCTCAATGGCGGGGTGCGGGCCGGGGAATAGGCCTCTTGGCCGGGGTAAATATGTTGGAACGCGGCGCGCGTAAATAGAAGCGGCTGGAGGTACCGGGGGCGAAGCCCGCCCCGGCCCGGAGGCCGAGTTAAAAAAAATAATAATCCCCGTTCAGTCTCAATGGCGGGTGCGGGCCGGCCCGGCGGCGAGTGCGGCGGGCAGCAGGCCTCTTGGACAGGTTGAGAGATAAAAAAATAATAATTCCCGTGCAGTCTCAATGGCGGGGTGCGGGCCGGGGAATAGGCCTCTTGGCCGGGGTGAATATGTTGGAACGCGGCGCGCGTAAATAGAAGCGGCTGGAGGTACCGGGGGCGAAGCCCGCCCCGGCCCGGAGGCCGAGTTAAAAAAAATAATAATCCCCGTTCAGTCTCAATGGCGGGGTGCGGGCCGGCCCGGCGGCGATTGCGGCGGGCAGCAGGCCTCTTGGACAGGTTGAGAGATAAAAAAATAATAATTCCCGTGCAGTCTCAATGGCGGGGTGCGGGCCGGGGAATAGGCCTCTTGGCCGGGGTGAATAGTGTTGGAACACGGCCCACGGAAATAGTAGCGGCTGGAGGTACCGGGGGCGATGCCCGCCCCGGCCCGGCGGCCAAGTTAAAAAAATAAATAATCCCGTTCAGTCTCAATGGCAGGGTGCGGGCCGGCCCGGCGGCGATTGCGGCGGGCAGCAGGCCTCTTGGACAGGTTGAGAGATAAAAAAATAATAATTCCCATGCAGTCTCAATGGCGGGGTGCGGGCCGGGGAATAGGCCTCTTGGCCGGGGTGAATATGTTGGAACGCGGCGCGCGTAAATAGAAGCGGCTGGAGGTACCGGGGGCGAAGCCCGCCCCGGCCCGGAGGCCGAGTTAAAAAAAATAATAATCCCCGTTCAGTCTCAATGGCGGGGTGCGGGCCGGCCCGGCGGCGAGTGCGGCGGGCAGCAGGCCTCTTGGACAGGTTGAGAGATAAAAAAATAATAATTCCCGTGCAGTCTCAATGGCGGGGTGCGGGCCGGGGAATAGGCCTCTTGGCCGGGGTGAATAGTGTTGGAACACGGCCCGCGGAAATAGTAGAGGCTGGAGGTACCGGCGGCGATGCCCGCCCCGGCCCGGCGGCCAAGTTAAAAAAATAAATAATCCCCGTTCAGTCTCAATGGCAGGGTGCGGGCCGGCCCGGCGGCGATTGCGGCGGGCAGCAGGCCTCTTGGACAGGTTGAGAGATAAAAAAATAATAATTCCCGTTCAGTCTCAATGGCAGGGTGCGGGCCGGCCCGGCGGCAATTGCGGCGGGCAGCAGGCCTCTTGGAGAGGTTGAGAGATAAAAAAATAATAATTCCCATGCAGTCTCAATGGCGGGGTGCGGGCCGGGGAATAGGCCTCTTGGCCGGGGTGAATATGTTGGAACGCGGCGCGCGTAAATAGAAGCGGCTGGAGGTACAAGGGGCGAAGCCCGCCCCGGCCCGGAGGCCGAGTTAAAAAAAATAATCCCCGTTCAGTCTCAATGGCGGGGTGCGGGCCGGCCCGGCAGCGAGTGCGGCGGGCAGCAGGCCTCTTGGACAGGTTGAGAGATAAAAAAATAATAATTCCCGTGCAGTCTCAATGGCGGGGTGCGGGCCGGGGAATAGGCCTCTTGGCCGGGGTGAATAGTGTTGGAACACGGCCCGCGGAAATAGTAGCGGCTGGAGGTACCGGGGGCGATGCCCGCCCCGGCCCGGCGGCCAAGTTAAAAAAATAAATAATCCCCGTTCAGTCTCAATGGCAGGGTGCGGGCCGGCCCGGCGGCGATTGCGGCGGGCAGCAGGCCTCTTGGACAGGTTGAGAGATAAAAAAATAATAATTCCCGTTCAGTCTCAATGGCAGGGTGCGGGCCGGCCCGGCGGCAATTGCGGCGGGCAGCAGGCCTCTTGGACAGGTTGAGAGATAAAAAAATAATAATTCCCATGCAGTCTCAATGGCGGGGTGCGGGCCGGGGAATAGGCCTCTTGGCCGGGGTAAATATGTTGGAACGCGGCGCGCGTAAATAGAAGCGGCTGGAGGTACCGGGGGCGAAGCCCGCCCCGGCCCGGAGGCCGAGTTAAAAAAAATAATAATCCCCGTTCAGTCTCAATGGCGGGTGCGGGCCGGCCCGGCGGCGAGTGCGGCGGGCAGCAGGCCTCTTGGACAGGTTGAGAGATAAAAAAATAATAATTCCCGTGCAGTCTCAATGGCGGGGTGCGGGCCGGGGAATAGGCCTCTTGGCCGGGGTGAATATGTTGGAACGCGGCGCGCGTAAATAGAAGCGGCTGGAGGTACCGGGGGCGAAGCCCGCCCCGGCCCGGAGGCCGAGTTAAAAAAAATAATAATCCCCGTTCAGTCTCAATGGCGGGGTGCGGGCCGGCCCGGCGGCGATTGCGGCGGGCAGCAGGCCTCTTGGACAGGTTGAGAGATAAAAAAATAATAATTCCCGTGCAGTCTCAATGGCGGGGTGCGGGCCGGGGAATAGGCCTCTTGGCCGGGGTGAATAGTGTTGGAACACGGCCCGCGGAAATAGTAGCGGCTGGAGGTACCGGGGGCGATGCCCGCCCCGGCCCGGCGGCCAAGTTAAAAAAATAAATAATCCCGTTCAGTCTCAATGGCAGGGTGCGGGCCGGCCCGGCGGCGATTGCGGCGGGCAGCAGGCCTCTTGGACAGGTTGAGAGATAAAAAAATAATAATTCCCATGCAGTCTCAATGGCGGGGTGCGGGCCGGGGAATAGGCCTCTTGGCCGGGGTGAATATGTTGGAACGCGGCGCGCGTAAATAGAAGCGGCTGGAGGTACCGGGGGCGAAGCCCGCCCCGGCCCGGAGGCCGAGTTAAAAAAAATAATAATCCCCGTTCAGTCTCAATGGCGGGGTGCGGGCCGGCCCGGCGGCGATTGCGGCGGGCAGCAGGCCTCTTGGACAGGTTGAGAGATAAAAAAATAATAATTCCCGTGCAGTCTCAATGGCGGGGTGCGGGCCGGGGAATAGGCCTCTTGGCCGGGGTGAATAGTGTTGGAACACGGCCCGCGGAAATAGTAGCGGCTGGAGGTACCGGGGGCGATGCCCGCCCCGGCCCGGCGGCCAAGTTAAAAAAATAAATAATCCCGTTCAGTCTCAATGGCAGGGTGCGGGCCGGCCCGGCGGCGATTGCGGCGGGCAGCAGGCCTCTTGGACAGGTTGAGAGATAAAAAAATAATAATTCCCATGCAGTCTCAATGGCGGGGTGCGGGCCGGGGAATAGGCCTCTTGGCCGGGGTGAATATGTTGGAACGCGGCGCGCGTAAATAGAAGCGGCTGGAGGTACCGGGGGCGAAGCCCGCCCCGGCCCGGAGGCCGAGTTAAAAAAAATAATAATCCCCGTTCAGTCTCAATGGCGGGGTGCGGGCCGGCCCGGCGGCGAGTGCGGCGGGCAGCAGGCCTCTTGGACAGGTTGAGAGATAAAAAAATAATAATTCCCGTGCAGTCTCAATGGCGGGGTGCGGGCCGGGGAATAGGCCTCTTGGCCGGGGTGAATAGTGTTGGAACACGGCCCGCGGAAATAGTAGAGGCTGGAGGTACCGGGGGCGATGCCCGCCCCGGCCCGGCGGCCAAGTTAAAAAAATAAATAATCCCCGTTCAGTCTCAATGGCAGGGTGCGGGCCGGCCCGGCGGCGATTGCGGCGGGCAGCAGGCCTCTTGGACAGGTTGAGAGATAAAAAAATAATAATTCCCGTTCAGTCTCAATGGCAGGGTGCGGGCCGGCCCGGCGGCAATTGCGGCGGGCAGCAGGCCTCTTGGAGAGGTTGAGAGATAAAAAAATAATAATTCCCATGCAGTCTCAATGGCGGGGTGCGGGCCGGGGAATAGGCCTCTTGGCCGGGGTGAATATGTTGGAACGCGGCGCGCGTAAATAGAAGCGGCTGGAGGTACAAGGGGCGAAGCCCGCCCCGGCCCGGAGGCCGAGTTAAAAAAAATAATCCCCGTTCAGTCTCAATGGCGGGGTGCGGGCCGGCCCGGCAGCGAGTGCGGCGGGCAGCAGGCCTCTTGGACAGGTTGAGAGATAAAAAAATAATAATTCCCGTGCAGTCTCAATGGCGGGGTGCGGGCCGGGGAATAGGCCTCTTGGCCGGGGTGAATAGTGTTGGAACACGGCCCGCGGAAATAGTAGCGGCTGGAGGTACCGGGGGCGATGCCCGCCCCGGCCCGGCGGCCAAGTTAAAAAAATAAATAATCCCCGTTCAGTCTCAATGGCAGGGTGCGGGCCGGCCCGGCGGCGATTGCGGGGGGCAGCAGGCCTCTTGGACAGGTTGAGAGATAAAAAAATAATAATTCCCGTTCAGTCTCAATGGCAGGGTGCGGGCCGGCCCGGCGGCGATTGCGGGGGGCAGCAGGCCTCTTGGACAGGTTGAGAGATAAAAAAATAATAATTCCCATGCAGTCTCAATGGCGGGGTGCGGGCCGGGGAATAGGCCTCTTGGCCGGGGTAAATATGTTGGAACGCGGCGCGCGTAAATAGAAGCGGCTGGAGGTACCGGGGGCGAAGCCCGCCCCGGCCCGGAGGCCGAGTTAAAAAAAATAATAATCCCCGTTCAGTCTCAATGGCGGGTGCGGGCCGGCCCGGCGGCGAGTGCGGCGGGCAGCAGGCCTCTTGGACAGGTTGAGAGATAAAAAAATAATAATTCCCGTGCAGTCTCAATGGCGGGGTGCGGGCCGGGGAATAGGCCTCTTGGCCGGGGTGAATAGTGTTGGAACACGGCCCGCGGAAATAGTAGCGGCTGGAGGTACCGGGGGCGATGCCCGCCCCGGCCCGGCGGCCAAGTTAAAAAAATAAATAATCCCGTTCAGTCTCAATGGCAGGGTGCGGGCCGGCCCGGCGGCGATTGCGGCGGGCAGCAGGCCTCTTGGACAGGTTGAGAGATAAAAAAATAATAATTCCCATGCAGTCTCAATGGCGGGGTGCGGGCCGGGGAATAGGCCTCTTGGCCGGGGTGAATATGTTGGAACGCGGCGCGCGTAAATAGAAGCGGCTGGAGGTACCGGGGGCGAAGCCCGCCCCGGCCCGGAGGCCGAGTTAAAAAAAATAATAATCCCCGTTCAGTCTCAATGGCGGGGTGCGGGCCGGCCCGGCGGCGAGTGCGGCGGGCAGCAGGCCTCTTGGACAGGTTGAGAGATAAAAAAATAATAATTCCCGTGCAGTCTCAATGGCGGGGTGCGGGCCGGGGAATAGGCCTCTTGGCCGGGGTGAATATGTTGGAACGCGGCGCGCGTAAATAGAAGCGGCTGGAGGTACCGGGGGCGAAGCCCGCCCCGGCCCGGAGGCCGAGTTAAAAAAAAAAAATAATCCCCGTTCAGTCTCAATGGCGGGGTGCGGGCCGGCCCGGCGGCGAGTGCGGCGGGCAGCAGGCCTCTTGGACAGGTTGAGAGATAAAAAAATAATAATTCCCGTGCAGTCTCAATGGCGGGGTGCGGGCCGGGGAATAGGCCTCTTGGCCGGGGTGAATAGTGTTGGAACACGGCCCGCGGAAATAGTAGCGGCTGGAGGTACCGGGGGCGATGCCCGCCCCGGCCCGGCGGCCAAGTTAAAAAAATAAATAATCCCGTTCAGTCTCAATGGCAGGGTGCGGGCCGGCCCGGCGGCGATTGCGGCGGGCAGCAGGCCTCTTGGACAGGTTGAGAGATAAAAAAATAATAATTCCCATGCAGTCTCAATGGCGGGGTGCGGGCCGGGGAATAGGCCTCTTGGCCGGGGTGAATATGTTGGAACGCGGCGCGCGTAAATAGAAGCGGCTGGAGGTACCGGGGGCGAAGCCCGCCCCGGCCCGGAGGCCGAGTTAAAAAAAATAATAATCCCCGTTCAGTCTCAATGGCGGGGTGCGGGCCGGCCCGGCGGCGATTGCGGCGGGCAGCAGGCCTCTTGGACAGGTTGAGAGATAAAAAAATAATAATTCCCGTGCAGTCTCAATGGCGGGGTGCGGGCCGGGGAATAGGCCTCTTGGCCGGGGTGAATAGTGTTGGAACACGGCCCGCGGAAATAGTAGCGGCTGGAGGTACCGGGGGCGATGCCCGCCCCGGCCCGGCGGCCAAGTTAAAAAAATAAATAATCCCGTTCAGTCTCAATGGCAGGGTGCGGGCCGGCCCGGCGGCGATTGCGGCGGGCAGCAGGCCTCTTGGACAGGTTGAGAGATAAAAAAATAATAATTCCCATGCAGTCTCAATGGCGGGGTGCGGGCCGGGGAATAGGCCTCTTGGCCGGGGTGAATATGTTGGAACGCGGCGCGCGTAAATAGAAGCGGCTGGAGGTACCGGGGGCGAAGCCCGCCCCGGCCCGGAGGCCGAGTTAAAAAAAATAATAATCCCCGTTCAGTCTCAATGGCGGGGTGCGGGCCGGCCCGGCGGCGAGTGCGGCGGGCAGCAGGCCTCTTGGACAGGTTGAGAGATAAAAAAATAATAATTCCCGTGCAGTCTCAATGGCGGGGTGCGGGCCGGGGAATAGGCCTCTTGGCCGGGGTGAATAGTGTTGGAACACGGCCCGCGGAAATAGTAGAGGCTGGAGGTACCGGGGGCGATGCCCGCCCCGGCCCGGCGGCCAAGTTAAAAAAATAAATAATCCCCGTTCAGTCTCAATGGCAGGGTGCGGGCCGGCCCGGCGGCGATTGCGGCGGGCAGCAGGCCTCTTGGACAGGTTGAGAGATAAAAAAATAATAATTCCCGTTCAGTCTCAATGGCAGGGTGCGGGCCGGCCCGGCGGCAATTGCGGCGGGCAGCAGGCCTCTTGGAGAGGTTGAGAGATAAAAAAATAATAATTCCCATGCAGTCTCAATGGCGGGGTGCGGGCCGGGGAATAGGCCTCTTGGCCGGGGTGAATATGTTGGAACGCGGCGCGCGTAAATAGAAGCGGCTGGAGGTACAAGGGGCGAAGCCCGCCCCGGCCCGGAGGCCGAGTTAAAAAAAATAATCCCCGTTCAGTCTCAATGGCGGGGTGCGGGCCGGCCCGGCAGCGAGTGCGGCGGGCAGCAGGCCTCTTGGACAGGTTGAGAGATAAAAAAATAATAATTCCCGTGCAGTCTCAATGGCGGGGTGCGGGCCGGGGAATAGGCCTCTTGGCCGGGGTGAATAGTGTTGGAACACGGCCCGCGGAAATAGTAGCGGCTGGAGGTACCGGGGGCGATGCCCGCCCCGGCCCGGCGGCCAAGTTAAAAAAATAAATAATCCCCGTTCAGTCTCAATGGCAGGGTGCGGGCCGGCCCGGCGGCGATTGCGGGGGGCAGCAGGCCTCTTGGACAGGTTGAGAGATAAAAAAATAATAATTCCCGTTCAGTCTCAATGGCAGGGTGCGGGCCGGCCCGGCGGCGATTGCGGGGGGCAGCAGGCCTCTTGGACAGGTTGAGAGATAAAAAAATAATAATTCCCATGCAGTCTCAATGGCGGGGTGCGGGCCGGGGAATAGGCCTCTTGGCCGGGGTAAATATGTTGGAACGCGGCGCGCGTAAATAGAAGCGGCTGGAGGTACCGGGGGCGAAGCCCGCCCCGGCCCGGAGGCCGAGTTAAAAAAAATAATAATCCCCGTTCAGTCTCAATGGCGGGTGCGGGCCGGCCCGGCGGCGAGTGCGGCGGGCAGCAGGCCTCTTGGACAGGTTGAGAGATAAAAAAATAATAATTCCCGTGCAGTCTCAATGGCGGGGTGCGGGCCGGGGAATAGGCCTCTTGGCCGGGGTGAATAGTGTTGGAACACGGCCCGCGGAAATAGTAGCGGCTGGAGGTACCGGGGGCGATGCCCGCCCCGGCCCGGCGGCCAAGTTAAAAAAATAAATAATCCCGTTCAGTCTCAATGGCAGGGTGCGGGCCGGCCCGGCGGCGATTGCGGCGGGCAGCAGGCCTCTTGGACAGGTTGAGAGATAAAAAAATAATAATTCCCATGCAGTCTCAATGGCGGGGTGCGGGCCGGGGAATAGGCCTCTTGGCCGGGGTGAATATGTTGGAACGCGGCGCGCGTAAATAGAAGCGGCTGGAGGTACCGGGGGCGAAGCCCGCCCCGGCCCGGAGGCCGAGTTAAAAAAAATAATAATCCCCGTTCAGTCTCAATGGCGGGGTGCGGGCCGGCCCGGCGGCGAGTGCGGCGGGCAGCAGGCCTCTTGGACAGGTTGAGAGATAAAAAAATAATAATTCCCGTGCAGTCTCAATGGCGGGGTGCGGGCCGGGGAATAGGCCTCTTGGCCGGGGTGAATATGTTGGAACGCGGCGCGCGTAAATAGAAGCGGCTGGAGGTACCGGGGGCGAAGCCCGCCCCGGCCCGGAGGCCGAGTTAAAAAAAAAAAATAATCCCCGTTCAGTCTCAATGGCGGGGTGCGGGCCGGCCCGGCGGCGAGTGCGGCGGGCAGCAGGCCTCTTGGACAGGTTGAGAGATAAAAAAATAATAATTCCCGTGCAGTCTCAATGGCGGGGTGCGGGCCGGGGAATAGGCCTCTTGGCCGGGGTGAATATGTTGGAACGCGGCGCGCGTAAATCGAAGCGGCTGGAGGTACCGGGGGCGAAGCCCGCCCCGGCCCGGAGGCCGAGTTAAAAAAAATAATAATCCCCGTTCAGTCTCAATGGCGGGGTGCGGGCCGGCCCGGCGGCGAGTGCGGCGGGCAGCAGGCCTCTTGGACAGGTTGAGAGATAAAAAAATAATAATTCCCGTGCAGTCTCAATGGCGGGGTGCGGGCCGGGGAATAGGCCTCTTGGCCGGGGTGAATATGTTGGAACGCGGCGCGCGTAAATAGAAGCGGCTGGAGGTACCGGGGGCGAAGCCCGCCCCGGCCCGGAGGCCGAGTTAAAAAAAAATAATAATCCCCGTTCAGTCTCAATGGCGGGGTGCGGGCCGGCCCGGCGGCGAGTGCGGCGGGCAGCAGGCCTCTTGGACAGGTTGAGAGATAAAAAAATAATAATTCCCGTGCAGTCTCAATGGCGGGGTGCGGGCCGGGGAATAGGCCTCTTGGCCGGGGTGAATATGTTGGAACGCGGCGCGCGTAAATCGAAGCGGCTGGAGGTACCGGGGGCGAAGCCCGCCCCGGCCCGGAGGCCGAGTTAAAAAAAATAATAATCCCCGTTCAGTCTCAATGGCGGGGTGCGGGCCGGCCCGGCGGCGAGTGCGGCGGGCAGCAGGCCTCTTGGACAGGTTGAGAGATAAAAAAATAATAATTCCCGTGCAGTCTCAATGGCGGGGTGCGGGCCGGGGAATAGGCCTCTTGGCCGGGGTGAATAGTGTTGGAACACGGCCCGTGGAAATAGTAGCGGCTGGAGGTACCGGGGGCGATGCCCGCCCCGGCCCGGCGGCCAAGTTAAAAAAATAAATAATCCCCGTTCAGTCTCAATGGCAGGGTGCGGGCCGGCCCGGCGGCGATTGCGGCGGGCAGCAGGCCTCTTGGACAGGTTGAGAGATAAAAAAATAATAATTCCCGTTCAGTCTCAATGGCAGGGTGCGGGCCGGCCCGGCGGCAATTGCGGCGGGCAGCAGGCCTCTTGGACAGGTTGAGAGATAAAAAAATAATAATTCCCATGCAGTCTCAATGGCGGGGTGCGGGCCGGGGAATAGGCCTCTTGGCCGGGGTGAATATGTTGGAACGCGACGCGCGTAAATAGAAGCGGCTGGAGGTACCGGGGGCGAAGCCCGCCCCGGCCCGGAGGCCGAGTTAAAAAAAATAATAATCCCCGTTCAGTCTCAATGGCGGGGTGCGGGCCGGCCCGGCGGCGAGTGCGGCGGGCAGCAGGCCTCTTGGACAGGTTGAGAGATAAAAAAATAATAATTCCCATGCAGTCTCAATGGCGGGGTGCGGGCCGGGGAATAGGCCTCTTGGCCGGGGTGAATAGTGTTGGAACACGGCCCGCGGAAATAGTAGCGGCTGGAGGTACCGGGGGCGATGCCCGCCCCGGCCCGGCGGCCAAGTTAAAAAAATAAATAATCCCCGTTCAGTCTTAATGGCAGGGTGCGGGCCAGCCCGGCGGCGATTGCGGCGGGCAGCAGGCCTCTTGGACAGGTTGAGAGATAAAAAAATAATAATTCCCATGCAGTCTCAATGGCGGGGTGCGGGCCGGGGAATAGGCCTCTTGGCCGGGGTGAATAGTGTTGGAACACGGCCCGCGGAAATAGTAGCGGCTGGAGGTACCGGGGGCGATGCCCGCCCCGGGCCGGCGGCCAAGTTAAAAAAATAAATAATCCCCGTTCAGTCTCAATGGCAGGGTGCGGGCCGGCCCGGCGGCGATTGCGGCGGGCAGCAGGCCTCTTGGACAGGTTGAGAGATATAAAAATAATAATTCCCGTGCAGTCTCAATGGCGGGGTGCGGGCCGGCCCGGCGGACGAGTGTGGCCGGGGAAGAGGCCTCTTGGCCGGGGTGAATATGTTGGAACGCGGCGCGCGTAAATAGAAGCGGCTGGAGGTACCGGGGGCGAAGCCCGCCCCGGCCCGGAGGCCGAGTTAAAAAAAATAAAAATCCCCGTTCAGTCTCAATGGCGGGGTGCGGGCCCGCCCGGCGGCGAGTGCGGCGGGCAGCAGGCCTCTTGGACAGGTTGAGAGATAAAAAAATAATAATTCCCGTGCAGTCTCAATGGCGGGGTGCGGGCCGGGGAATAGGCCTCTTGGCCGGGGTGAATAGTGTTGGAACGCGGCGCGCGTAAATAGAAGCGGCTGGAGGTACCGGGGGCGAAGCCCGCCCCGGCCCGGAGGCCGAGTTAAAAAAAATAATAATCCCCGTTCAGTCTCAATGGCGGGGTGCGGGCCGGCCCGGCGGCGAGTGCGGCGGGCAGCAGGCCTCTTGGACAGGTTGAGAGATAAAAAAATAATAATTCCCGTGCAGTCTCAATGGCGGGGTGCGGGCCGGGGAATAGGCCTCTTGGCCGGGGTGAATAGTGTTGGAACACGGCCCGCGGAAATAGTAGCGGCTGGAGGTACCGGGGGCGATGCCCGCCCCGGCCCGGCGGCCAAGTTAAAAAAATAAATAATTCCCGTTCAGTCTCAATGGCGGGGTGCGGGCCGGCCCGGCGGCAATTGCGGCGGGCAGCAGGCCTCTTGGACAGGTTGAGAGATAAAAAAATAATAATTCCCATGCAGTCTCAATGGCGGGGTGCGGGCCGGGGAATAGGCCTCTTGGCCGGGGTGAATAGTGTTGGAACGCGGCGCGCGTAAATAGAAGCGGCTGGAGGTACCGGGGGCGAAGCCCGCCCCGGCCCGGAGGCCGAGTTAAAAAAAATAATAATCCCCGTTCAGTCTCAATGGCGGGGTGCGGGCCGGCCCGGCGGCGAGTGCGGCGGGCAGCAGGCCTCTTGGACAGGTTGAGAGATAAAAAAATAATAATTCCCGTGCAGTCTCAATGGCGGGGTGCGGGCCGGGGAATAGGCCTCTTGGCCGGGGTGAATAGTGTTGGAACACGGCCCGCGGAAATAGTAGCGGCTGGAGGTACCGGGGGCGATGCCCGCCCCGGCCCGGCGGCCAAGTTAAAAAAATTAATAATCCCCGTTCAGTCTCAATGGCAGGGTGCGGGCCGGCCCGGCGGCGATTGCGGCGGGCAGCAGGCCTCTTGGACAGGTTGAGAGATAAAAAAATAATAATTCCCATGCAGTCTCAATGGCGGGGTGCGGGCCGGGGAATAGGCCTCTTGGCCGGGGTGAATAGTGTTGGAACACGGCCCGCGGAAATAGTAACGGCTGGAGGTACCGGGGGCGATGCCCGCCCCGGGCCGGCGGCCAAGTTAAAAAAATAAATAATCCCCGTTCAGTCTCAATGGCAGGGTGCGGGCCGGCCCGGCGGCGATTGCGGCGGGCAGCAGGCCTCTTGGACAGGTTGAGAGATATAAAAATAATAATTCCCGTGCAGTCTCAACGGCGGGGTGCGGGCCGGCCCGGCGGACGAGTGTGGCCGGGGAATAGGCCTCTTGGCCGGGGTGAATATGTTGGAACGCGGCGCGCGTAAATAGAAGCGGCTGGAGGTACCGGGGGCGAAGCCCGCCCCGGCCCGGAGGCCGAGTTAAAAAAAATAATAATCCCCGTTCAGTCTCAATGGCGGGGTGCGGGCCGGCCCGGCGGCGAGTGCGGCGGGCAGCAGGCCTCTTGGACAGGTTGAGAGATAAAAAAATAATAATTCCCATGCAGTCTCAATGGCGGGGTGCGGGCCGGGGAATAGGCCTCTTGGCCGGGGTGAATAGTGTTGGAACACGGCCCGCGGAAATAGTAACGGCTGGAGGTACCGGGGGCGATGCCCGCCCCGGCCCGGCGGCCAAGTTAAAAAAATAAATAATCCCCGTTCAGTCTCAATGGCAGGGTGCGGGCCGGCCCGGCGGCGATTGCGGCGGGCAGCAGGCCTCTTGGACAGGTTGAGAGATAAAAAAATAATAATTCCCATGCAGTCTCAATGGCGGGGTGCGGGCCGGGGAATAGGCCTCTTGGCCGGGGTGAATATGTTGGAACGCGGCGCGCGTAAATAGAAGCGGCTGGAGGTACCGGGGGCGAAGCCCGCCCCGGCCCGGAGGCCGAGTTAAAAAAAATAATAATCCCCGTTCAGTCTCAATGGCGGGGTGCGGGCCGGCCCGGCGGCGAGTGCGGCGGGCAGCAGGCCTCTTGGACAGGTTGAGAGATAAAAAAATAATAATTCCCATGCAGTCTCAATGGCGGGGTGCGGGCCGGGGAATAGGCCTCTTGGCCGGGGTGAATAGTGTTGGAACACGGCCCGCGGAAATAGTAGCGGCTGGAGGTACCGGGGGCGATGCCCGCCCCGGCCCGGCGGCCAAGTTAAAAAAATAAATAATTCCCGTTCAGTCTCAATGGCGGGGTGCGGGCCGGCCCGGCGGCAATTGCGGCGGGCAGCAGGCCTCTTGGACAGGTTGAGAGATAAAAAAATAATAATTCCCATGCAGTCTCAATGGCGGGGTGCGGGCCGGGGAATAGGCCTCTTGGCCGGGGTGAATGTGTTGGAACGCGGCGCGCGTAAATAGAAGCGGCTGGAGGTACCGGGGGCGAAGCCCGCCCCGGCCCGGAGGCCGAGTTAAAAAAAATAATAATCCCCGTTCAGTCTCAATGGCGGGGTGCGGGCCGGCCCGGCGGCGAGTGCGGCGGGCAGCAGGCCTCTTGGACAGGTTGAGAGATAAAAAAATAATAATTCCCGTGCAGTCTCAATGGCGGGGTGCGGGCCGGGGAATAGGCCTCTTGGCCGGGGTGAATATGTTGGAACGCGGTGCGCGTAAATAGAAGCGGCTGGAGGTACCGGGGGCGAAGCCCGCCCCGGCCCGGAGGCCGAGTTAAAAAAAATAATAATCCCCGTTCAGTCTCAATGGCGGGGTGCGGGCCGGCCCGGCGGCGAGTGCGGCGGGCAGCAGGCCTCTTGGACAGGTTGAGAGATAAAAAAATAATAATTCCCGCGCAGTCTCAATGGCGGGGTGCGGGCCGGGGAATAGGCCTCTTGGCCGGGGTGAATAGTGTTGGAACACGGCCCGCGGAAATAGTAGCGGCTGGAGGTACCGGGGGCGATGCCCGCCCCGGCCCGGCGGCCAAGTTAAAAAAATAAATAATCCCGTTCAGTCTCAATGGCAGGGTGCGGGCCGGCCCGGCGGCGATTGCGGCGGGCAGCAGGCCTCTTGGACAGGTTGAGAGATAAAAAAATAATAATTCCCATGCAGTCTCAATGGCGGGGTGCGGGCCGGGGAATAGGCCTCTTGGCCGGGGTGAATATGTTGGAACGCGGCGCGCGTAAATAGAAGCGGCTGGAGGTACCGGGGGCGAAGCCCGCCCCGGCCCGGAGGCCGAGTTAAAAAAAATAATAATCCCCGTTCAGTCTCAATGGCGGGGTGCGGGCCGGCCCGGCGGCGAGTGCGGCGGGCAGCAGGCCTCTTGGACAGGTTGAGAGATAAAAAAATAATAATTCCCATGCAGTCTCAATGGCGGGGTGCGGGCCGGGGAATAGGCCTCTTGGCCGGGGTGAATAGTGTTGGAACACGGCCCGCGGAAATAGTAGCGGCTGGAGGTACCGGGGGCGATGCCCGCCCCGGCCCGGCGGCCAAGTTAAAAAAATAAATAATCCCCGTTCAGTCTTAATGGCAGGGTGCGGGCCAGCCCGGCGGCGATTGCGGCGGGCAGCAGGCCTCTTGGACAGGTTGAGAGATAAAAAAATAATAATTCCCATGCAGTCTCAATGGCGGGGTGCGGGCCGGGGAATAGGCCTCTTGGCCGGGGTGAATAGTGTTGGAACACGGCCCGCGGAAATAGTAGCGGCTGGAGGTACCGGGGGCGATGCCCGCCCCGGGCCGGCGGCCAAGTTAAAAAAATAAATAATCCCCGTTCAGTCTCAATGGCAGGGTGCGGGCCGGCCCGGCGGCGATTGCGGCGGGCAGCAGGCCTCTTGGACAGGTTGAGAGATATAAAAATAATAATTCCCGTGCAGTCTCAATGGCGGGGTGCGGGCCGGCCCGGCGGACGAGTGTGGCCGGGGAAGAGGCCTCTTGGCCGGGGTGAATATGTTGGAACGCGGCGCGCGTAAATAGAAGCGGCTGGAGGTACCGGGGGCGAAGCCCGCCCCGGCCCGGAGGCCGAGTTAAAAAAAATAAAAATCCCCGTTCAGTCTCAATGGCGGGGTGCGGGCCCGCCCGGCGGCGAGTGCGGCGGGCAGCAGGCCTCTTGGACAGGTTGAGAGATAAAAAAATAATAATTCCCGTGCAGTCTCAATGGCGGGGTGCGGGCCGGGGAATAGGCCTCTTGGCCGGGGTGAATAGTGTTGGAACGCGGCGCGCGTAAATAGAAGCGGCTGGAGGTACCGGGGGCGAAGCCCGCCCCGGCCCGGAGGCCGAGTTAAAAAAAATAATAATCCCCGTTCAGTCTCAATGGCGGGGTGCGGGCCGGCCCGGCGGCGAGTGCGGCGGGCAGCAGGCCTCTTGGACAGGTTGAGAGATAAAAAAATAATAATTCCCGTGCAGTCTCAATGGCGGGGTGCGGGCCGGGGAATAGGCCTCTTGGCCGGGGTGAATAGTGTTGGAACACGGCCCGCGGAAATAGTAGCGGCTGGAGGTACCGGGGGCGATGCCCGCCCCGGCCCGGCGGCCAAGTTAAAAAAATAAATAATCCCGTTCAGTCTCAATGGCAGGGTGCGGGCCGGCCCGGCGGCGATTGCGGCGGGCAGCAGGCCTCTTGGACAGGTTGAGAGATAAAAAAATAATAATTCCCATGCAGTCTCAATGGCGGGGTGCGGGCCGGGGAATAGGCCTCTTGGCCGGGGTGAATAGTGTTGGAACACGGCCCGCGGAAATAGTAACGGCTGGAGGTACCGGGGGCGATGCCCGCCCCGGCCCGGCGGCCAAGTTAAAAAAATAAATAATCCCCGTTCAGTCTCAATGGCAGGGTGCGGGCCGGCCCGGCGGCGATTGCGGCGGGCAGCAGGCCTCTTGGACAGGTTGAGAGATATAAAAATAATAATTCCCGTGCAGTCTCAATGGCGGGGTGCGGGCCGGCCCGGCGGACGAGTGTGGCCGGGGAAGAGGCCTCTTGGCCGGGGTGAATATGTTGGAACGCGGCGCGCGTAAATAGAAGCGGCTGGAGGTACCGGGGGCGAAGCCCGCCCCGGCCCGGAGGCCGAGTTAAAAAAAATAATAATCCCCGTTCAGTCTCAATGGCGGGGTGCGGGCCGGCCCGGCGGCGAGTGCGGCGGGCTGCAGGCCTCTTGGACAGGTTGAGAGATAAAAAAATAATAATTCCCGTGCAGTCTCAATGGCGGGGTGCGGGCCGGCCCGGCGGACGAGTGTGGCCGGGGAAGAGGCCTCTTGGCCGGGGTGAATATGTTGGAACGCGGCGCGCGTAAATAGAAGCGGCTGGAGGTACCGGGGGCGAAGCCCGCCCCGGCCCGGCGGCCGAGTTAAAAAAAAAATAATCCCCGTACAGTCTCAATGGCGGGGTGCGGGCCGGCCCGGCGGCGAGTGCGGCGGGCAGCAGGCCTCTTGGACAGGTTGAGAGATAAAAAAATAATAATTCCCGTGCAGTCTCAATGGCGGGGTGCGGGCCGGGGAATAGGCCTCTTGGCCGGGGTGAATAGTGTTGGAACACGGCCCGCGGAAATAGTAGCGGCTGGAGGTACCGGGGGCGATGCCCGCCCCGGCCCGGCGGCCAAGTTAAAAAAATAAATAATCCCGTTCAGTCTCAATGGCAGGGTGCGGGCCGGCCCGGCGGCGATTGCGGCGGGCAGCAGGCCTCTTGGACAGGTTGAGAGATAAAAAAATAATAATTCCCATGCAGTCTCAATGGCGGGGTGCGGGCCGGGGAATAGGCCTCTTGGCCGGGGTGAATATGTTGGAACGCGGCGCGCGTAAATAGAAGCGGCTGGAGGTACCGGGGGCGAAGCCCGCCCCGGCCCGGAGGCCGAGTTAAAAAAAATAATAATCCCCGTTCAGTCTCAATGGCGGGGTGCGGGCCGGCCCGGCGGCGAGTGCGGCGGGCAGCAGGCCTCTTGGACAGGTTGAGAGATAAAAAAATAATAATTCCCGTGCAGTCTCAATGGCGGGGTGCGGGCCGGGGAATAGGCCTCTTGGCCGGGGTGAATAGTGTTGGAACACGGCCCGCGGAAATAGTAGCGGCTGGAGGTACCGGGGGCGATGCCCGCCCCGGCCCGGCGGCCAAGTTAAAAAAATAAATAAATCCCGTTCAGTCTCAATGGCAGGGTGCGGGCCGGCCCGGCGGCGATTGCGGCGGGCAGCAGGCCTCTTGGACAGGTTGAGAGATAAAAAAATAATAATTCCCATGCAGTCTCAATGGCGGGGTGCGGGCCGGGGAATAGGCCTCTTGGCCGGGGTGAATAGTGTTGGAACACGGCCCGCGGAAATAGTAGCGGCTGGAGGTACCGGGGGCGATGCCCGCCCCGGCCCGGCGGCCGAGTTAAAAAAAATAATAATCCCCGTTCAGTCTCAATGGCGGGGTGCGGGCCGACCCGGCGGCGAGTGCGGCGGGCAGCAGGCCTCTTGGACAGGTTGAGAGATAAAAAAATAATAATTCCCGTTCAGTCTCAATGGCAGGGTGCGGGCCGGCCCGGCGGCAATTGCGGCGGGCAGCAGGCCTCTTGGACAGGTTGAGAGATAAAAAAATAATAATTCCCATGCAGTCTCAATGGCGGGGTGCGGGCCGGGGAATAGGCCTCTTGGCCGGGGTGAATATGTTGGAACGCGGCGCGCGTAAATAGAAGCGGCTGGAGGTACCGGGGGCGAAGCCCGCCCCGGCCCGGAGGCCGAGTTAAAAAAAATAATAATCCCCGTTCAGTCTCAATGGCGGGGTGCGGGCCGACCCGGCGGCGATTGCGGCGGGCAGCAGGCCTCTTGGACAGGTTGACAGATAAAAAAATAATAATTCCCGTGCAGTCTCAATGGCGGGGTGCGGGCCGGGGAATAGGCCTCTTGGCCGGGGTGAATATGTTGGAACGCGGCGCGCGTAAATAGAAGCGGCTGGAGGTACCGGGGGCGATGCCCGCCCTGGCCCGGCGGCCAAGTTAAAAAAATAAATAATCCCGTTCAGTCTCAATGGCAGGGTGCGGGCCGGCCCGGCGGCGATTGCGGCGGGCAGCAGGCCTCTTGGACAGGTTGAGAGATAAAAAAATAATAATTCCCATGCAGTCTCAATGGCGGGGTGCGGGCCGGGGAATAGGCCTCTTGGCCGGGGTGAATATGTTGGAACGCGGCGCGCGTAAATAGAAGCGGCTGGAGGTACCGGGGGCGATGCCCGCCCTGGCCCGGCGGCCAAGTTAAAAAAATAAATAATCCCCTTCAGTCTCATGGCAGGGTGCGGGCCGGCCCGGCGGCGAGTGCGGCGGGCAGCAGGCCTCTTGGACAGGTTGAGAGATAAAAAAATAATAATTCCCGTTCAGTCTCAATGGCAGGGTGCGGGCCGGCCCGGCGGCGAGTGCGGCGGGCAGCAGGCCTCTTGGACAGGTTGAGAGATAAAAAAATAATAATTCCCGTGCAGTCTCAATGGCGGGGTGCGGGCCGGGGAATAGGCCTCTTGGCCGGGGTCAATATGTTGGAACGCGGCGCGCGTAAATAGAAGCGGCTGGAGGTACCGGGGGCGAAGCCCGCCCCGGCCCGGAGGCCGAGTTAAAAAAAATAATAATCCCCGTTCAGTCTCAATGGCGGGGTGCGGGCCGGCCCGGCGGCGAGTGCGGCGGGCAGCAGGCCTCTTGGACAGGTTGAGAGATAAAAAAATAATAATTCCCGTGCAGTCTCAATGGCGGGGTGCGGGCCGGGGAATAGGCCTCTTGGCCGGGGTGAATAGTGTTGGAACACGGCCCGCGGAAATAGTAGCGGCTGGAGGTACCGGGGGCGATGCCCGCCCCGGCCCGGCGGCCAAGTTAAAAAAATAAATAATCCCGTTCAGTCTCAATGGCAGGGTGCGGGCCGGCCCGGCGGCGATTGCGGCGGGCAGCAGGCCTCTTGGACAGGTTGAGAGATAAAAAAATAATAATTCCCGTTCAGTCTCAATGGCAGGGTGCGGGCCGGCCCGGCGGCAATTGCGGCGGGCAGCAGGCCTCTTGGACAGGTTGAGAGATAAAAAAATAATAATTCCCATGCAGTCTCAATGGCGGGGTGCGGGCCGGGGAATAGGCCTCTTGGCCGGGGTGAATATGTTGGAACGCGGCGCGCGTAAATAGAAGCGGCTGGAGGTACCGGGGGCGAAGCCCGCCCCGGCCCGGAGGCCGAGTTAAAAAAAATAATAATCCCCGTTCAGTCTCAATGGCGGGGTGCGGGCCGGCCCGGCGGCGAGTGCGGCGGGCAGCAGGCCTCTTGGACAGGTTGAGAGATAAAAAAATAATAATTCCCGTGCAGTCTCAATGGCGGGGTGCGGGCCGGGGAATAGGCCTCTTGGCCGGGGTGAATAGTGTTGGAACGCGGCGCGCGTAAATAGAAGCGGCTGGAGGTACCGGGGGCGAAGCCCGCCCCGGCCCGGAGGCCGAGTTAAAAAAAATAATAATCCCCGTTCAGTCTCAATGGCGGGGTGCGGGCCGGCCCGGCGGCGAGTGCGGCGGGCAGCAGGCCTCTTGGACAGGTTGAGAGATAAAAAAATAATAATTCCCGTGCAGTCTCAATGGCGGGGTGCGGGCCGGGGAATAGGCCTCTTGGCCGGGGTGAATAGTGTTGGAACACGGCCCGCGGAAATAGTAGCGGCTGGAGGTACCGGGGGCGATGCCCGCCCCGGCCCGGCGGCCAAGTTAAAAAAATAAATAATCCCGTTCAGTCTCAATGGCAGGGTGCGGGCCGGCCCGGCGGCGATTGCGGCGGGCAGCAGGCCTCTTGGACAGGTTGAGAGATAAAAAAATAATAATTCCCATGCAGTCTCAATGGCGGGGTGCGGGCCGGGGAATAGGCCTCTTGGCCGGGGTGAATAGTGTTGGAACACGGCCCGCGGAAATAGTAACGGCTGGAGGTACCGGGGGCGATGCCCGCCCCGGCCCGGCGGCCAAGTTAAAAAAATAAATAATCCCCGTTCAGTCTCAATGGCAGGGTGCGGGCCGGCCCGGCGGCGATTGCGGCGGGCAGCAGGCCTCTTGGACAGGTTGAGAGATATAAAAATAATAATTCCCGTGCAGTCTCAATGGCGGGGTGCGGGCCGGCCCGGCGGACGAGTGTGGCCGGGGAAGAGGCCTCTTGGCCGGGGTGAATATGTTGGAACGCGGCGCGCGTAAATAGAAGCGGCTGGAGGTACCGGGGGCGAAGCCCGCCCCGGCCCGGAGGCCGAGTTAAAAAAAATAATAATCCCCGTTCAGTCTCAATGGCGGGGTGCGGGCCGGCCCGTCGGCGAGTGCTGCGGGCAGCAGGCCTCTTGGACAGGTTGAGAGATAAAAAAATAATAATTCCCGTGCAGTCTCAATGGCGGGGTGCGGGCCGGGGAATAGGCCTCTTGGCCGGGGTGAATATGTTGGAACGCGGCGCGCGTAAATAGAAGCGGCTGGAGGTACCGGGGGCGAAGCCTGCCCCGGCCCGGAGGCCGAGTTAAAAAAAATAATAATCCCCGTTCAGTCTCAATGGCGGGGTGCGGGCCGGCCCGGCGGCGAGTGCGGCGGACAGCAGGCCTCTTGGACAGGTTGAGAGATAAAAAAAATAATAATTCCCGTGCAGTCTCAATGGCGGGGTGCGGGCCGGGGAATAGGCCTCTTGGCCGGGGTGAATATGTTGGAACGCGGCGCGCGTAAATAGAAGCGGCTGGAGGTACCGGGGGCGAAGCCCGCCCCGGCCCGGAGGCCGAGTTAAAAAAAATAATAATCCCCGTTCAGTCTCAATGGCGGGGTGCGGGCCGGCCCGGTGGCGAGTGCGGCGGGCAGCAGGCCTCTTGGACAGGTTGAGAGATAAAAAAATAATAATTCCCGTGCAGTCTCAATGGCGGGGTGCGGGCCGGGGAATAGGCCTCTTGGCCGGGGTGAATAGTGTTGGAACACGGCCCGCGGAAATAGTAGCGGCTGGAGGTACCGGGGGCGATGCCCGCCCCGGCCCGGCGGCCAAGTTAAAAAAATAAATAATCCCCGTTCAGTCTCAATGGCAGGGTGCGGGCCGGCCCGGCGGCGATTGCGGCGGGCAGCAGGCCTCTTGGACAGGTTGAGAGATAAAAAAATAATAATTCCCGTTCAGTCTCAATGGCAGGGTGCGGGCCGGCCCGGCGGCAATTGCGGCGGGCAGCAGGCCTCTTGGACAGGTTGAGAGATAAAAAAATAATAATTCCCATGCAGTCTCAATGGCGGGGTGCGGGCCGGGGAATAGGCCTCTTGGCCGGGGTGAATGTGTTGGAACGCGGCGCGCGTAAATAGAAGCGGCTGGAGGTACCGGGGGCGAAGCCCGCCCCGGCCCGGAGGCCGAGTTAAAAAAAATAATAATCCCCGTTCAGTCTCAATGGCGGGGTGCGGGCCGGCCCGGCGGCGATTGCGGCGGGCAGCAGGCCTCTTGGACAGGTTGAGAGATAAAAAAATAATAATTCCCATGCAGTCTCAATGGCGGGGTGCGGGCCGGGGAATAGGCCTCTTGGCCGGGGTGAATGTGTTGGAACGCGGCGCGCGTAAATAGAAGCGGCTGGAGGTACCGGGGGCGAAGCCCGCCCCGGCCCGGAGGCCGAGTTAAAAAAAAAAATAATCCCCGTTCAGTCTCAATGGCGGGGTGCGGGCCGGCCCGGCGGCGAGTGCGGCGGGCAGCAGGCCTCTTGGACAGGTTGAGAGATAAAAAAAATAATAATTCCCGTGCAGTCTCAATGGCGGGGTGCGGGCCGGGGAATAGGCCTCTTGGCCGGGGTGAATAGTGTTGGAACGCGGCGCGCGTAAATAGAAGCGGCTGGAGGTACCGGGGGCGAAGCCCGCCCCGGCCCGGAGGCCGAGTTAAAAAAAATAATAATCCCCGTTCAGTCTCAATGGCGGGGTGCGGGCCGGCCCGGCGGCGAGTGCGGCGGGCAGCAGGCCTCTTGGACAGGTTGAGAGATAAAAAAATAATAATTCCCGTGCAGTCTCAATGGCGGGGTGCGGGCCGGGGAATAGGCCTCTTGGCCGGGGTGAATAGTGTTGGAACACGGCCCGCGGAAATAGTAGCGGCTGGAGGTACCGGGGGCGATGCCCGCCCCGGCCCGGCGGCCAAGTTAAAAAAATAAATAATCCCCGTTCAGTCTCAATGGCAGGGTGCGGGCCGGCCCGGCGGCGATTGCGGCGGGCAGCAGGCCTCTTGGACAGGTTGAGAGATAAAAAAATAATAATTCCCATGCAGTCTCAAAGGCGGGGTGCGGGCCGGGGAATAGGCCTCTTGGCCGGGGTGAATAGTGTTGGAACACGGCCCGCGGAAATAGTAACGGCTGGAGGTACCGGGGGCGATGCCCGCCCCGGGCCGGCGGCCAAGTTAAAAAAATAAATAATCCCCGTTCAGTCTCAATGGCAGGGTGCGGGCCGGCCCGGCGGCGATTGCGGCGGGCAGCAGGCCTCTTGGACAGGTTGAGAGATATAAAAATAATAATTCCCGTGCAGTCTCAACGGCGGGGTGCGGGCCGGCCCGGCGGACGAGTGTGGCCGGGGAATAGGCCTCTTGGCCGGGGTGAATATGTTGGAACGCGGCGCGCGTAAATAGAAGCGGCTGGAGGTACCGGGGGCGAAGCCCGCCCCGGCCCGGAGGCCGAGTTAAAAAAAATAATAATCCCCGTTCAGTCTCAATGGCGGGATGCGGGCCGGCCCGGCGGCGAGTGCGGCGGGCAGCAGGCCTCTTGGACAGGTTGAGAGATAAAAAAATAATAATTCCCGTGCAGTCTCAATGGCGGGGTGCGGGCCGGGGAATAGGCCTCTTGGCCGGGGTGAATAGTGTTGGAACACGGCCCGCGGAAATAGTAGCGGCTGGAGGTACCGGGGGCGATGCCCGCCCCGGGCCGGCGGCCAAGTTAAAAAAATAAATAATCCCCGTTCAGTCTCAATGGCAGGGTGCGGGCCGGCCCGGCGGCGAGTGCGGCGGGCAGCAGGCCTCTTGGACAGGTTGAGAGATAAAAAAATAATAATTCCCGTTCAGTCTCAATCGCAGGGTGCGGGCCGGCCCGGCGGCAATTGCGGCGGGCAGCAGGCCTCTTGGACAGGTTGAGAGATAAAAAAATAATAATTCCCATGCAGTCTCAATGGCGGGGTGCGGGCCGGGGAATAGGCCTCTTGGCCGGGGTGAATATGTTGGAACGCGGCGCGCGTAAATAGAAGCGGCTGGAGGTACCGGGGGCGAAGCCCGCCCCGGCCCGGAGGCCGAGTTAAAAAAAATAATAATCCCCGTTCAGTCTCAATGGCGGGGTGCGGGCCGGCCCGGCGGCGAGTGCGGCGGGCAGCAGGCCTCTTGGACAGGTTGAGAGATAAAAAAATAATAATTCCCATGCAGTCTCAATGGCGGGGTGCGGGCCGGGGAATAGGCCTCTTGGCCGGGGTGAATAGTGTTGGAACACGGCCCGCGGAAATAGTAACGGCTGGAGGTACCGGGGGCGATGCCCGCCCCGGCCCGGCGGCAAAGTTAAAAAAATAAATAATCCCCGTTCAGTCTCAATGGCAGGGTGCGGGCCGGCCCGGCGGCGATTGCGGCGGGCAGCAGGCCTCTTGGACAGGTTGAGAGATAAAAAATAATAATTCCCATGCAGTCTCAATGGCGGGGTGCGGGCCGGGGAATAGGCCTCTTGGCCGGGGTGAATATGTTGGAACGCGGCGCGCGTAAATAGAAGCGGCTGGAGGTACCGGGGGCGAAGCCCGCCCCGGCCCGGAGGCCGAGTTAAAAAAAATAATAATCCCCGTTCAGTCTCAATGGCGGGGTGCGGGCCGGCCCGGCGGCGAGTGCGGCGGGCAGCAGGCCTCTTGGACAGGTTGAGAGATAAAAAAATAATAATTCCCATGCAGTCTCAATGGCGGGGTGCGGCCCGGGGAATAGGCCTCTTGGCCGGGGTGAATAGTGTTGGAACACGGCCCGCGGAAATAGTAGCGGCTGGAGGTACCGGGGGCGATGCCCGCCCCGGCCCGGCGGCCAAGTTAAAAAAATAAATAATCCCGTTCAGTCTCAATGGCAGGGTGCGGGCCGGCCCGGCGGCGATTGCGGCGGGCAGCAGGCCTCTTGGACAGGTTGAGAGATAAAAAAATAATAATTCCCATGCAGTCTCAATGGCGGGGTGCGGGCCGGGGAATAGGCCTCTTGGCCGGGGTGAATATGTTGGAACGCGGCGCGCGTAAATAGAAGCGGCTGGAGGTACCGGGGGCGAAGCCCGCCCCGGCCCGGAGGCCGAGTTAAAAAAAATAATAATCCCCGTTCAGTCTCAATGGCGGGGTGCGGGCCGGCCCGGCGGCGAGTGCGGCGGGCAGCAGGCCTCTTGGACAGGTTGAGAGATAAAAAAATAATAATTCCCATGCAGTCTCAATGGCGGGGTGCGGGCCGGGGAATAGGCCTCTTGGCCGGGGTGAATAGTGTTGGAACACGGCCCGCGGAAATAGTAGCGGCTGGAGGTACCGGGGGCGATGCCCGCCCCGGCCCGGCGGCCAAGTTAAAAAAATAAATAATCCCGTTCAGTCTCAATGGCAGGGTGCGGGCCGGCCCGGCGGCGATTGCGGCGGGCAGCAGGCCTCTTGGACAGGTTGAGAGATAAAAAAATAATAATTCCCATGCAGTCTCAATGGCGGGGTGCGGGCCGGGGAATAGGCCTCTTGGCCGGGGTGAATATGTTGGAACGCGGCGCGCGTAAATAGAAGCGGCTGGAGGTACCGGGGGCGAAGCCCGCCCCGGCCCGGAGGCCGAGTTAAAAAAAATAATAATCCCCGTTCAGTCTCAATGGCGGGGTGCGGGCCGGCCCGGCGGCGAGTGCGGCGGGCAGCAGGCCTCTTGGACAGGTTGAGAGATAAAAAAATAATAATTCCCGTGCAGTCTCAATGGCGGGGTGCGGGCCGGGGAATAGGCCTCTTGGCCGGGGTGAATAGTGTTGGAACGCGGCGCGCGTAAATAGAAGCGGCTGGAGGTACCGGGGGCGAAGCCCGCCCCGGCCTGGAGGCCGAGTTAAAAAAAAAAAAAATCCCCGTTCAGTCTCAATGGCGGGGTGCGGGCCGGCCCGGCGGCGAGTGCGGCGGGCAGCAGGCCTCTTGGACAGGTTGAGAGATAAAAAAATAATAATTCCCGTGCAGTCTCAATGGCGGGGTGCGGGCCGGGGAATAGGCCTCTTGGCCGGGGTGAATAGTGTTGGAACACGGCCCGCGGAAATAGTAGCGGCTGGAGGTACCGGGGGCGATGCCCGCCCCGGCCCGGCGGCCAAGTTAAAAAAATAAATAATCCCCGTTCAGTCTCAATGGCAGGGTGCGGGCCGGCCCGGCGGCGATTGCGGCGGGCAGCAGGCCTCTTGGACAGGTTGAGAGATAAAAAAATAATAATTCCCATGCAGTCTCAATGGCGGGGTGCGGGCCGGGGAATAGGCCTCTTGGCCGGGGTGAATAGTGTTGGAACACGGCCCGCGGAAATAGTAACGGCTGGAGGTACCGGGGGCGATGCCCGCCCCGGGCCGGCGGCCAAGTTAAAAAAATAAATAATCCCCGTTCAGTCTCAATGGCAGGGTGCGGGCCGGCCCGGCGGCGATTGCGGCGGGCAGCAGGCCTCTTGGACAGGTTGAGAGATATAAAAATAATAATTCCCGTGCAGTCTCAACGGCGGGGTGCGGGCCGGCCCGGCGGACGAGTGTGGCCGGGGAATAGGCCTCTTGGCCGGGGTGAATATGTTGGAACGCGGCGCGCGTAAATAGAAGCGGCTGGAGGTACCGGGGGCGAAGCCCGCCCCGGCCCGGAGGCCGAGTTAAAAAAAATAATAATCCCCGTTCAGTCTCAATGGCGGGGTGCGGGCCGGCCCGGCGGCGAGTGCGGCGGGCAGCAGGCCTCTTGGACAGGTTGAGAGATAAAAAAATAATAATTCCCATGCAGTCTCAATGGCGGGGTGCGGGCCGGGGAATAGGCCTCTTGGCCGGGGTGAATAGTGTTGGAACACGGCCCGCGGAAATAGTAACGGCTGGAGGTACCGGGGGCGATGCCCGCCCCGGCCCGGCGGCCAAGTTAAAAAAATAAATAATCCCCGTTCAGTCTCAATGGCAGGGTGCGGGCCGGCCCGGCGGCGATTGCGGCGGGCAGCAGGCCTCTTGGAAAGGTTGAGAGATAAAAAAATAATAATTCCCATGCAGTCTCAATGGCGGGGTGCGGGCCGGGGAATAGGCCTCTTGGTCGGGGTGAATATGTTGGAACGCGGCGCGCGTAAATAGAAGCGGCTGGAGGTACCGGGGGCGAAGCCCGCCCCGGCCCGGAGGCCGAGTTAAAAAAAAATAATAATCCCCGTTCAGTCTCAATGGCGGGGTGCGGGCCGGCCCGGCGGCGAGTGCGGCGGGCAGCAGGCCTCTTGGACAGGTTGAGAGATAAAAAAATAATAATTCCCATGCAGTCTCAATGGCGGGGTGCGGGCCGGGGAATAGGCCTCTTGGCCGGGGTGAATAGTGTTGGAACACGGCCCGCGGAAATAGTAGCGGCTGGAGGTACCGGGGGCGATGCCCGCCCCGGCCCGGCGGCCAAGTTAAAAAAATAAATAATCCCGTTCAGTCTCAATGGCAGGGTGCGGGCCGGCCCGGCGGCGATTGCGGCGGGCAGCAGGCCTCTTGGACAGGTTGAGAGATAAAAAAATAATAATTCCCATGCAGTCTCAATGGCGGGGTGCGGGCCGGGGAATAGGCCTCTTGGCCGGGGTGAATATGTTGGAACGCGGCGCGCGTAAATAGAAGCGGCTGGAGGTACCGGGGGCGAAGCCCGCCCCGGCCCGGAGGCCGAGTTAAAAAAAATAATAATCCCCGTTCAGTCTCAATGGCGGGGTGCGGGCCGGCCCGGCGGCGAGTGCGGCGGGCAGCAGGCCTCTTGGACAGGTTGAGAGATAAAAAAATAATAATTCCCATGCAGTCTCAATGGCGGGGTGCGGGCCGGGGAATAGGCCTCTTGGCCGGGGTGAATAGTGTTGGAACACGGCCCGCGGAAATAGTAGCGGCTGGAGGTACCGGGGGCGATGCCCGCCCCGGCCCGGCGGCCAAGTTAAAAAAATAAATAATCCCCGTTCAGTCTTAATGGCAGGGTGCGGGCCGGCCCGGCGGCGATTGCGGCGGGCAGCAGGCCTCTTGGACAGGTTGAGATATAAAAAAATAATAATTCCCATGCAGTCTCAATGGCGGGGTGCGGGCCGGGGAATAGGCCTCTTGGCCGGGGTGAATAGTGTTGGAACACGGCCCGCGGAAATAGTAGCGGCTGGAGGTACCGGGGGCGATGCCCGCCCCGGGCCGGCGGCCAAGTTAAAAAAATAAATAATCCCCGTTCAGTCTCAATGGCAGGGTGCGGGCCGGCCCGGCGGCGATTGCGGCGGGCAGCAGGCCTCTTGGACAGGTTGAGAGATATAAAAATAATAATTCCCGTGCAGTCTCAATGGCGGGGTGCGGGCCGGGGAATAGGCCTCTTGGCCGGGGTGAATAGTGTTGGAACGCGGCGCGCGTAAATAGAAGCGGCTGGAGGTACCGGGGGCGAAGCCCGCCCCGGCCCGGAGGCCGAGTTAAAAAAAAAAATAATCCCCGTTCAGTCTCAATGGCGGGGTGCGGGCCGGCCCGGCGGCGAGTGCGGCGGGCAGCAGGCCTCTTGGACAGGTTGAGAGATAAAAAAATAATAATTCCCGTGCAGTCTCAATGGCGGGGTGCGGGCCGGGGAATAGGCCTCTTGGCCGGGGTGAATAGTGTTGGAACACGGCCCGCGGAAATAGTAGCGGCTGGAGGTACCGGGGGCGATGCCCGCCCCGGCCCGGCGGCCAAGTTAAAAAAATAAATAATCCCCGTTCAGTCTCAATGGCAGGGTGCGGGCCGGCCCGGCGGCGATTGCGGCGGGCAGCAGGCCTCTTGGACAGGTTGAGAGATAAAAAAATAATAATTCCCATGCAGTCTCAATGGCGGGGTGCGGGCCGGGGAATAGGCCTCTTGGCCGGGGTGAATAGTGTTGGACCACGGCCCGCGGAAATAGTAACGGCTGGAGGTACCGGGGGCGATGCCCGCCCCAGGCCGGCGGCCAAGTTAAAAAACTAAATAATCCCCGTTCAGTCTCAATGGCAGGGTGCGGGCCGGCCCGGCGGCGATTGCGGCGGGCAGCAGGCCTCTTGGACAGGTTGAGAGATATAAAAATAATAATTCCCGTGCAGTCTCAACGGCGGGGTGCGGGCCGGCCCGGCGGACGAGTGTGGCCGGGGAATAGGCCTCTTGGCCGGGGTGAATATGTTGGAACGCGGCGCGCGTAAATAGAAGCGGCTGGAGGTACCGGGGGCGAAGCCCGCCCCGGCCCGGAGGCCGAGTTAAAAAAAATAATAATCCCCGTTCAGTCTCAATGGCAGGGTGCGGGCCGGCCCGGCGGCGATTGCGGCGGGCAGCAGGCCTCTTGGACAGGTTGAGAGATAAAAAAATAATAATTCCCATGCAGTCTCAATGGCGGGGTGCGGGCCGGGGAATAGGCCTCTTGGCCGGGGTGAATAGTGTTGGAACACGGCCCGCGGAAATAGTAGCGGCTGGAGGTACCGGGGGCGATGCCCGCCCCGGGCCGGCGGCCAAGTTAAAAAAATAAATAATCCCCGTTCAGTCTCAATGGCAGGGTGCGGGCCGGCCCGGCGGCGAGTGCGGCGGGCAGCAGGCCTCTTGGACAGGTTGAGAGATAAAAAAAATAATAATTCCCGTTCAGTCTCAATGGCAGGGTGCGGGCCGGCCCGGCGGCGAGTGCGGCGGGCAGCAGGCCTCTTGGACAGGTTGAGAGATAAAAAAATAATAATTCCCGTGCAGTCTCAATGGCGGGGTGCGGGCCGGGGAATAGGCCTCTTGGCCGGGGTGAATATGTTGGAACGCGGCGCGCGTAAATAGAAGCGGCTGGAGGTACCGGGGGCGAAGCCCGCCCCGGCCCGGAGGCCGAGTTAAAAAAAATAATAATCCCCGTTCAGTCTCAATGGCGGGGTGCGGGCCGGCCCGGCGGCGAGTGTGGCGGGCAGCAGGCCTCTTGGACAGGTTGAGAGATAAAAAAATAATAATTCCCGTGCAGTCTCAATGGCGGGGTGCGGGCCGGGGAATAGGCCTCTTGGCCGGGGTGAATAGTGTTGGAACACGGCCCGCGGAAATAGTAGCGGCTGGAGGTACCGGGGGCGATGCCCGCCCCGGCCCGGCGGCCAAGTTAAAAAAATAAATAATCCCGTTCAGTCTCAATGGCAGGGTGCGGGCCGGCCCGGCGGCGATTGCGGCGGGCAGCAGGCCTCTTGGACAGGTTGAGAGATAAAAAAATAATAATTCCCATGCAGTCTCAATGGCGGGGTGCGGGCCGGGGAATAGGCCTCTTGGCCGGGGTGAATATGTTGGAACGCGGCGCGCGTAAATAGAAGCGGCTGGAGGTACCGGGGGCGAAGCCCGCCCCGGCCCGGAGGCCGAGTTAAAAAAAATAATAATCCCCGTTCAGTCTCAATGGCGGGGTGCGGGCCGGCCCGGCGGCGAGTGCGGCGGGCAGCAGGCCTCTTGGACAGGTTGAGAGATAAAAAAATAATAATTCCCGTGCAGTCTCAATGGCGGGGTGCGGGCCGGGGAATAGGCCTCTTGGCTGTGGTGAATAGTGTTGGAACACGGCCCGCGGAAATAGTAGCGGCTGGAGGTACCGGGGGCGATGCCCGCCCCGGCCCGGCGGCCAAGTTAAAAAAATAAATAATCCCCGTTCAGTCTCAATGGCAGGGTGCGGGCCGGCCCGGCGGCGATTGCGGCGGGCAGCAGGCCTCTTGGACAGGTTGAGAGATAAAAAAATAATAATTCCCATGCAGTCTCAATGGCGGGGTGCGGGCCGGCGAATAGGCCTCTTGGCCGGGGTGAATAGTGTTGGAACACGGCCCGCGGAAATAGTAGCGGCTGGAGGTACCGGGGGCGATGCCCGCCCCGGGCCGGCGGCCAAGTTAAAAAAATAAATAATCCCCGTTCAGTCTCAATGGCAGGGTGCGGGCCGGCCCGGCGGCGATTGCGGCGGGCAGCAGGCCTCTTGGACAGGTTGAGAGATATAAAAATAATAATTCCCGTGCAGTCTCAATGGCGGGGTACGGGCCGGCCCGGCGGACGAGTGTGGCCGGGGAAGAGGCCTCTTGGCCGGGGTGAATATGTTGGAACGCGGCGCGCGTAAATAGAAGCGGCTGGAGGTACCGGGGGCGAAGCCCGCCCCGGCCCGGAGGCCGAGTTAAAAAAAATAATAATCCCCGTTCAGTCTCAAAGGCGGGGTGCGGGCCGGCCCGGCGGCGAGTGCGGCGGGCAGCAGGCCTCTTGGACAGGTTGAGAGATAAAAAAATAATAATTCCCGTGCAGTCTCAATGGCGGGGTGCGGGCCGGGGAATAGGCCTCTTGGCCGGGGTGAATAGTGTTGGAACACGGCCCGCGGAAATAGTAGCGCCTGGAGGTACCGGGGGCGATGCCCGCCCCGGCCCGGCGGCCAAGTTAAAAAAATAAATAATCCCCGTTCAGTCTCAATGGCAGGGTGCGGGCCGGCCCGGCGGCGATTGCGGCGGGCAGCAGGCCTCTTGGACAGGTTGAGAGATAAAAAATTAATAATTCCCATGCAGTCTCAATGGCGGGTTGCGGGCCGGGGAATAGGCCACTTGGCCGGGGTGAATAGTGTTGGAACACGGCCCGCGGAAAAAGTAGCGGCTGGAGGTACCGGGGACGATGCCCGCCCCGGGCCGGCGGCCAAGTTAAAAAAATAAATAATCCCCGTTCATTCTCAATGGCAGGGTGCGTGCCGGCCCGGCGGCGATTGCGGCGGGCAGCAGGCCTCTTGGACAGGTTGAGAGATAAAAAAATAATAATTCCCATGCAGTCTCAATGGCGGGGTGCGGGCCGGCCCGGCGGCGATTGCGGCGGGCAGCAGGCCTCTTGGACAGGTTGAGAGATAAAAAAATAATAATTCCCGTGCAGTCTCAATGGCGGGGTGCGGGCCGGCCCGGCGGACAAGTGTGGCCGGGGAAGAGGCCTCTTGGCCGGGGTGAATATGTTGGAACGCGGCGCGCGTAAATAGAAGCGGCTGGAGGTACCGGGGGCGAAGCCCGCCCCGGCCCGGAGGCCGAGTTAAAAAAAATAATAATCCCCGTTCAGTCTCAATGGCGGGGTGCGGGCCGGCCCGGCGGCGATTGCGGCGGGCAGCAGGCCTCTTGGACAGGTTGAGAGATAAAAAAATAATAATTCCCATGCAGTCTCAATGACGGGGTGCGGGCCGGGGAATAGGCCTCTTGGCCGGGGTGAATAGTGTTGGAACACGGCCCCGGGCCGGCGGCCAAGTTAAAAAAATAAATAATCCCCGTTCAGTCTCAATGGCAGGGTGCGGGCCGGCCCGGCGGCGATTGCGGCGGGCAGCAGGCCTCTTGGACAGGTTGAGAGATAAAAAAATAATAATTCCCGCGCAGTCTCAATGGCGGGGTGCGGGCCGGGGAATAGGCCTCTTGGCCGGGGTGAATAGTGTTGGAACACGGCCCGCGGAAATAGTAGCGGCTGGAGGTACCGGGGGCGATGCCCGCCCCGGGCCGGCGGCCAAGTTAAAAAAATAAATAATCCCCGTTCAGTCTCAATGGCAGGGTGCGGGCCGGCCCGGCGGCGATTGCGGCGGGCAGCAGGCCTCTTGGACAGGTTGAGAGATAAAAAAATAATAATTCCCATGCAGTCTCAATGGCGGGGTGCGGGCCGGCCCGGCGGCGATTGCGGCGGGCAGCAGGCCTCTTGGACAGGTTGAGAGATAAAAAAATAATAATTCCCGTGCAGTCTCAATGGCGGGGTGCGGGCCGGCCCGGCGGACGAGTGTGGCCGGGGAAGAGGCCTCTTGGCCGGGGTGAATATGTTGGAACGCGGCGCGCGTAAATAGAAGCGGCTGGAGGTACCGGGGGCGAAGCCCGCCCCGGCCCGGAGGCCGAGTTAAAAAAAATAATAATCCCCGTTCAGTCTCAATGGCGGGGTGCGGGCCGGCCCGGCGGCGAGTGCGGCGGGCAGCAGGCCTCTTGGACAGGTTGAGAGATAAAAAAATAATAATTCCCATGCAGTCTCAATGGCGGGGTGCGGGCCGGCGAATAGGCCTCTTGGCCGGGGTGAATAGTGTTGGAACACGGCCCGCGGAAATAGTAGCGGCTGGAGGTACCGGGGGCGATGCCCGCCCCGGGCCGACGGCCAAGTTAAAAAAATAAATAATCCCCGTTCAGTCTCAATGGCAGGGTGCGGGCCGGCCCGGCGGCGATTGCGGCGGGCAGCAGGCCTCTTGGACAGGTTGAGAGATATAAAAATAATAATTCCCGTGCAGTCTCAATGGCGGGGTACGGGCCGGCCCGGCGGACGAGTGTGGCCGGGGAAGAGGCCTCTTGGCCGGGGTGAATATGTTGGAACGCGGCGCGCGTAAATAGAAGCGGCTGGAGGTACCGGGGGCGAAGCCCGCCCCGGCCCGGAGGCCGAGTTAAAAAAAATAATAATCCCCGTTCAGTCTCAAAGGCGGGGTGCGGGCCGGCCCGGCGGCGAGTGCGGCGGGCAGCAGGCCTCTTGGACAGGTTGAGAGATAAAAAAATAATAATTCCCGTGCAGTCTCAATGGCGGGGTGCGGGCCGGGGAATAGGCCTCTTGGCCGGGGTGAATAGTGTTGGAACACGGCCCGCGGAAATAGTAGCGGCTGGAGGTACCGGGGGCGATGCCCGCCCCGGCCCGGCGGCCAAGTTAAAAAAATAAATAATCCCCGTTCAGTCTCAATGGCAGGGTGCGGGCCGGCCCGGCGGCGATTGCGGCGGGCAGCAGGCCTCTTGGACAGGTTGAGAGATAAAAAATTAATAATTCCCATGCAGTCTCAATGGCGGGTTGCGGGCCGGGGAATAGGCCACTTGGCCGGGGTGAATAGTGTTGGAACACGGCCCGCGGAAAAAGTAGCGGCTGGAGGTACCGGGGACGATGCCCGCCCCGGGCCGGCGGCCAAGTTAAAAAAATAAATAATCCCCGTTCATTCTCAATGGCAGGGTGCGTGCCGGCCCGGCGGCGATTGCGGCGGGCAGCAGGCCTCTTGGACAGGTTGAGAGATAAAAAAATAATAATTCCCATGCAGTCTCAATGGCGGGGTGCGGGCCGGCCCGGCGGCGATTGCGGCGGGCAGCAGGCCTCTTGGACAGGTTGAGAGATAAAAAAATAATAATTCCCGTGCAGTCTCAATGGCGGGGTGCGGGCCGGCCCGGCGGACGAGTGTGGCCGGGGAAGAGGCCTCTTGGCCGGGGTGAATATGTTGGAACGCGGCGCGCGTAAATAGAAGCGGCTGGAGGTACCGGGGGCGAAGCCCGCCCCGGCCCGGAGGCCGAGTTAAAAAAAATAATAATCCCCGTTCAGTCTCAAAGGCGGGGTGCGGGCCGGCCCGGCGGCGATTGCGGCGGGCAGCAGGCCTCTTGGACAGGTTGAGAGATAAAAAAATAATAATTCCCATGCAGTCTCAATGGCGGGGTGCGGGCCGGGGAATAGGCCTCTTGGCCGGGGTGAATAGTGTTGGAACACGGCCCCGGGCCGGCGGCCAAGTTAAAAAAATAAATAATCCCCGTTCAGTCTCAATGGCAGGGTGCGGGCCGGCCCGGCGGCGATTGCGGCGGGCAGCAGGCCTCTTGGACAGGTTGAGAGATAAAAAAATAATAATTCCCGTGCAGTCTCAATGGCGGGGTGCGGGCCGGGGAATAGGCCTCTTGGCCGGGGTGAATAGTGTTGGAACACGGCCCGCGGAAATAGTAGCGGCTGGAGGTACCGGGGGCGATGCCCGCCCCGGGCCGGCGGCCAAGTTAAAAAAATAAATAATCCCCGTTCAGTCTCAATGGCAGGGTGCGGGCCGGCCCGGCGGCGATTGCGGCGGGCAGCAGGCCTCTTGGACAGGTTGAGAGATAAAAAAATAATAATTCCCATGCAGTCTCAATGGCGGGGTGCGGGCCGGCCCGGCGGCGATTGCGGCGGGCAGCAGGCCTCTTGGACAGGTTGAGAGATAAAAAAATAATAATTCCCGTGCAGTCTCAATGGCGGGGTGCGGGCCGGCCCGGCGGACGAGTGTGGCCGGGGAAGAGGCCTCTTGGCCGGGGTGAATATGTTGGAACGCGGCGCGCGTAAATAGAAGCGGCTGGAGGTACCGGGGGCGAAGCCCGCCCCGGCCCGGAGGCCGAGTTAAAAAAAATAATAATCCCCGTTCAGTCTCAATGGCGGGGTGCGGGCCGGCCCGGCGGCGCGTGCGGCGGGCAGCAGGCCTCTTGGACAGGTTGAGAGATAAAAAAAATAATAATTCCCGTGCAGTCTCAATGGCGGGGTGCGGGCCGGGGAATAAGCCTCTTGGCCGGGGTGAATAGTGTTGGAACACGGCCCGCGGAAATAGTAGCGGCTGGAGGTACCGGGGGCGATGCCCGCCCCGGCCCGGCGGCCAAGTTAAAAAAATAAATAATCCCCGTTCAGTCTCAATGGCAGGGTGCGGGCCGGCCCGGCGGCGATTGCGGCGGGCAGCAGGCCTCTTGGACAGGTTGAGAGATAAAAAAATAATAATTCCCATGCAGTCTCAATGGCGGGGTGCGGGCCGGGGAATAGGCCTCTTGGCCGGGGTGAATAGTGTTGGAACACGGCCCGCGGAAATAGTAGCGGCTGGAGGTACCGGGGCGATGCCCGCCCCGGCCCGGCGGCCAAGTTAAAAAAATAAATAATCCCCGTTCAGTCTTAATGGCAGGGTGCAGGCCGGCCCGGCGGCGATTGCGGCGGGCAGCAGGCCTCTTGGACAGGTTGAGAGATAAAAAAATAATAATTCCCATGCAGTCTCAATGGCGGGGTGCGGGCCGGGGAATAGGCCTCTTGGCCGGGGTGAATAGTGTTGGAACACGGCCCGCGGAAATAGTAGCGGCTGGAGGTACCGGGGGCGATGCCCGCCCCGGGCCGGCGGCCAAGTTAAAAAAATAAATAATCCCCGTTCAGTCTCAATGGCAGGGTGCGGGCCGGCCCGGCGGCGATTGCGGCGGGCAGCAGGCCTCTTGGACAGGTTGAGAGATATAAAAATAATAATTCCCGTGCAGTCTCAATGGCGGGGTGCGGGCCGGCCCGGCGGACGAGTGTGGCCGGGGAAGAGGCCTCTTGGCCGGGGTGAATATGTTGGAACGCGGCGCGCGTAAATAGAAGCGGCTGGAGGTACCGGGGGCGAAGCCCGCCCCGGCCCGGAGGCCGAGTTAAAAAAAATAATAATCCCCGTTCAGTCTCAATGGCGGGGTGCGGGCCGGCCCGGCGGCGAGTGCGGCGGGCAGCAGGCCTCTTGGACAGGTTGAGAGATAAAAAAATAATAATTCCCGTGCAGTCTCAATGGCGGGGTGCGGGCCGGGGAATAGGCCTCTTGGCCGGGGTGAATAGTGTTGGAACGCGGCGCGCGTAAATAGAAGCGGCTGGAGCTACCGGGGGCGAAGCCCGCCCCGGCCCGGAGGCCGAGTTAAAAAAAATAATAATCCCCGTTCAGTCTCAATGGCGGGGTGCGGGCCGGCCCGGCGGCGAGTGCGGCGGGCAGCAGGCCTCTTGGACAGGTTGAGAGATAAAAAAATAATAATTCCCGTGCAGTCTCAATGGCGGGGTGCGGGCCGGGGAATAGGCCTCTTGGCCGGGGTGAATAGTGTTGGAACACGGCCCGCGGAAATAGTAGCGGCTGGAGGTACCGGGGGCGATGCCCGCCCCGGCCCGGCGGCCAAGTTAAAAAAATAAATAATCCCCGTTCAGTCTCAATGGCAGGGTGCGGGCCGGCCCGGCGGCGATTGCGGCGGGCAGCAGGCCTCTTGGACAGGTTGAGAGATAAAAAAATAATAATTCCCATGCAGTCTCAATGGCGGGGTGCGGGCCGGGGAATAGGCCTCTTGGCCGGGGTGAATAGTGTTGGAACACGGCCCGCGGAAATAGTAACGGCTGGAGGTACCGGGGGCGATGCCCGCCCCGGGCCGGCGGCCAAGTTAAAAAAATAAATAATCCCCGTTCAGTCTCAATGGCAGGGTGCGGGCCGGCCCGGCGGCGATTGCGGCGGGCAGCAGGCCTCTTGGACAGGTTGAGAGATATAAAAATAATAATTCCCGTGCAGTCTCAACGGCGGGGTGCGAGCCGGCCCGGCGGACGAGTGTGGCCGGGGAATAGGCCTCTTGGCCGGGGTGAATATGTTGGAACGCGGCGCGCGTAAATAGAAGCGGCTGGAGGTACCGGGGGCGAAGCCCGCCCCGGCCCGGAGGCCGAGTTAAAAAAAATAATAATCCCCGTTCAGTCTCAATGGCGGGGTGCGGGCCGGCCCGGCGGCGAGTGCGGCGGGCAGCAGGCCTCTTGGACAGGTTGAGAGATAAAAAAATAATAATTCCCGTGCAGTCTCAATGGCGGGGTGCGGGCCGGGGAATAGGCCTCTTGGCCGGGGTGAATAGTGTTGGAACACGGCCCGCGGAAATAGTAGCGGCTGGAGGTACCGGGGGCGATGCCCGCCCCGGCCCGGCGGCCAAGTTAAAAAAATAAATAATCCCCGTTCAGTCTCAATGGCAGGGTGCGGGCCGGCCCGGCGGCGATTGCGGCGGGCAGCAGGCCTCTTGGACAGGTTGAGAGATAAAAAAATAATAATTCCCATGCAGTCTCAATGGCGGGGTGCGGGCCGGGGAATAGGCCTCTTGGCCGTGGTGAATAGTGTTGGAACACGGCCCGCGGAAATAGTAGCGGCTGGAGGTACCGGGGGCGATGCCCGCCCCGGGCCGGCGGCCAAGTTAAAAAAATAAATAATCCCCGTTCAGTCTCAATGGCAGGGTGCGGGCCGGCCCGGCGGCGAGTGCGGCGGGCAGCAGGCCTCTTGGACAGGTTGAGAGATAAAAAAAATAATAATTCCCGTTCAGTCTCAATGGCAGGGTGCGGGCCGGCCCGGCGGCGAGTGCGGCGGGCAGCAGGCCTCTTGGACAGGTTGAGAGATAAAAAAATAATAATTCCCGTGCAGTCTCAATGGCGGGGTGGGGGCCGGGGAATAGGCCTCTTGGCCGGGGTGAATATGTTGGAACGCGGCGCCCGTAAATAGAAGCGGCTGGAGGTACCGGGGGCGAAGCCCGCCCCGGCCCGGAGGCCGAGTTAAAAAAAATAATAATCCCCGTTCAGTCTCAATGGCGGGGTGCGGGCCGGCCCGGCGGCGAGTGTGGCGGGCAGCAGGCCTCTTGGACAGGTTGAGAGATAAAAAAATAATAATTCCCGTGCAGTCTCAATGGCGGGGTGCGGGCCGGGGAATAGGCCTCTTGGCCGGGGTGAATAGTGTTGGAACACGGCCCGCGGAAATAGTAGCGGCTGGAGGTACCGGGGGCGATGCCCGCCCCGGCCCGGCGGCCAAGTTAAAAAAATAAATAATCCCGTTCAGTCTCAATGGCAGGGTGCGGGCCGGCCCGGCGGCGATTGCGGCGGGCAGCAGGCCTCTTGGACAGGTTGAGAGATAAAAAAATAATAATTCCCATGCAGTCTCAATGGCGGGGTGCGGGCCGGGGAATAGGCCTCTTGGCCGGGGTGAATATGTTGGAACGCGGCGCGCGTAAATAGAAGCGGCTGGAGGTACCGGGGGCGAAGCCCGCCCCGGCCCGGAGGCCGAGTTAAAAAAAATAATAATCCCCGTTCAGTCTCAATGTCGGGGTGCGGGCCGGCCCGGCGGCGAGTGCGGCGGGCAGCAGGCCTCTTGGACAGGTTGAGAGATAAAAAAATAATAATTCCCGTGCAGTCTCAATGGCGGGGTGCGGGCCGGGGAATAGGCCTCTTGGCCGGGGTGAATAGTGTTGGAACACGGCCCGCGGAAATAGTAGCGGCTGGAGGTACCGGGGGCGATGCCCGCCCCGGCCCGGCGGCCAAGTTAAAAAAATAAATAATCCCCGTTCATCTCAATGGCAGGGTGGGTGCGGGCCGGCCCGGCGGCGATTGCGGCGGGCAGCAGGCCTCTTGGACAGGTTGAGAGATAAAAAAATAATAATTCCCATGCAGTCTCAATGGCGGGGTGCGGGCCGGGGAATAGGCCTCTTGGCCGGGGTGAATAGTGTTGGAACACGGCCCGCGGAAATAGTAGCGGCTGGAGGTACCGGGGGCGATGCCCGTCCTGGGCCGGCGGCCAAGTTAAAAGAATAAATAATCCCCGTTCAGTCTCAATGGCAGGGTGCGGGCCGGCCCGGCGGCGATTGCGGCGGGCAGCAGGCCTCTTGGACAGGTTGAGAGATAAAAAAATAATAATTCCCGTGCAGTCTCAATGGCGGGGTGCGGGCCGGCCCGGCGGACGAGTGTGGCCGGGGAAGAGGCCTCTTTGCCGGGGTGAATATGTTGGAACGCGGCGCGCGTAAATAGAAGCGGCTGGAGGTACCGGGGGCGAAGCCCGCCCCGGCCCGGAGGCCGAGTTAAAAAAAATAATAATCCCCGTTCAGTCTCAATGGCGGGGTGCGGGCCGGCCCGGCGGCGAGTGCGGCGGGCAGCAGGCCTCTTGGACAGGTTGAGAGATAAAAAAATAATAATTCCCGTGCAGTCTCAATGGCGGGGTGCGGGCCGGGGAATAGGCCTCTTGGCCGGGGTGAATAGTGTTGGAACACGGCCCGCGGAAATAGTAGCGGCTGGAGGTACCGGGGGCGATGCCCGCCCCGGCCCGGCGGCCAAGTTGAAAAAATAAATAATCCCCGTTCAGTCTCAATGGCAGGGTGCGGGCCGGCCCGGCGGCGATTGCGGCGGGCAGCAGGCCTCTTGGACAGGTTGAGAGATAAAAAAATAATAATTCCCGTTCAGTCTCAATGGCAGGGTGCGGGCCGGCCCGGCGGCAATTGCGGCGGGCAGCAGGCCTCTTGGACAGGTTGAGAGATAAAAAAATAATAATTCCCATGCAGTCTCAATGGCGGGGTGCGGGCCGGGGAATAGGCCTCTTGGCCGGGGTGAATAGTGTTGGAACACGGCCCGCGGAAATAGTAGCGGCTGGAGGTACCGGGGGCGATGCCCGCCCCGGGCCGGCGGCCAAGTTAAAAAAATAAATAATCCCCGTTCAGTCTCAATGGCAGGGTGCGGGCCGGCCCGGCGGCGAGTGCGGCGGGCAGCAGGCCTCTTGGACAGGTTGAGAGATAAAAAAATAATAATTCCCGTGCAGTCTCAATGGCGGGGTGCGGGCCGGGGAATAGGCCTCTTGGCCGGGGTGAATAGTGTTGGAACACGGCCCGCGGAAATAGTAGCGGCTGGAGGTACCGGGGGCGATGCCCGCCCCGGCCCGGCGGCCAAGTTAAAAAAATAAATAATCCCCGTTCATCTCAATGGCAGGGTGCGGGCCGGCCCGGCGGCGATTGCGGCAGGCAGCAGGCCTCTTGGACAGGTTGAGAGATAAAAAAATAATAATTCCCATGCAGTCTCAATGGCGGGGTGCGGGCCGGGGAATAGGCCTCTTGGCCGGGGTGAATAGTGTTGGAACACGGCCCGCGGAAATAGTAGCGGCTGGAGGTACCGGGGGCGATGCCCGTCCTGGGCCGGCGGCCAAGTTAAAAGAATAAATAATCCCCGTTCAGTCTCAATGGCAGGGTGCGGGCCGGCCCGGCGGCGATTGCGGCGGGCAGCAGGCCTCTTGGACAGGTTGAGAGATAAAAAAATAATAATTCCCGTGCAGTCTCAATGGCGGGGTGCGGGCCGGCCCGGCGGACGAGTGTGGCCGGGGAAGAGGCCTCTTTGCCGGGGTGAATATGTTGGAACGCGGCGCGCGTAAATAGAAGCGGCTGGAGGTACCGGGGGCGAAGCCCGCCCCGGCCCGGAGGCCGAGTTAAAAAAAATAATAATCCCCGTTCAGTCTCAATGGCGGGGTGCGGGCCGGCCCGGCGGCGAGTGCGGCGGGCAGCAGGCCTATTGGACAGGTTGAGAGATAAAAAAATAATAATTCCCGTGCAGTCTCAATGGCGGGGTGCGGGCCGGGGAATAGGCCTCTTGGCCGGGGTGAATAGTGTTGGAACACGGCCCGCGGAAATAGTAGCGGCTGGAGGTACCGGGGGCGATGCCCGCCCCGGCCCGGCGGCCAAGTTGAAAAAATAAATAATCCCCGTTCAGTCTCAATGGCAGGGTGCGGGCCGGCCCGGCGGCGATTGCGGCGGGCAGCAGGCCTCTTGGACAGGTTGAGAGATAAAAAAATAATAATTCCCGTTCAGTCTCAATGGCAGGGTGCGGGCCGGCCCGGCGGCAATTGCGGCGGGCAGCAGGCCTCTTGGACAGGTTGAGAGATAAAAAAATAATAATTCCCATGCAGTCTCAATGGCGGGGTGCGGGCCGGGGAATAGGCCTCTTGGCCGGGGTGAATAGTGTTGGAACACGGCCCGCGGAAATAGTAGCGGCTGGAGGTACCGGGGGCGATGCCCGCCCCGGGTCGGCGGCCAAGTTAAAAAAATAAATAATCCCCGTTCAGTCTCAATGGCAGGGTGCGGGCCGGCCCGGCGGCGAGTGCGGCGGGCAGCAGGCCTCTTGGACAGGTTGAGAGATATAAAAATAATAATTCCCGTGCAGTCTCAATGGCGGGGTACGGGCCGGCCCGGCGGACGAGTGTGGCCGGGGAAGAGGCCTCTTGGCCGGGGTGAATATGTTGGAACGCGGCGCGCGTAAATAGAAGCGGCTGGAGGTACCGGGGGCGAAGCCCGCCCCGGCCCGGAGGCCGAGTTAAAAAAAATAATAATCCCCGTTCAGTCTCAATGGCGGGGTGCGGGCCGGCCCGGCGGCGAGTGCGGCGGGCAGCAGGCCTCTTGGACAGGTTGAGAGATAAAAAAATAATAATTCCCGTGCAGTCTCAATGGCGGGGTGCGGGCCGGGGAATAGGCCTCTTGGCCGGGGTGAATAGTGTTGGAACACGGCCCGCGGAAATAGTAGCGGCTGGAGGTACCGGGGGCGATGCCCGCCCCGGCCCGGCGGCCAAGTTAAAAAAATAAATAATCCCCTTCAGTCTCAATGGCAGGGTGCGGGCCGGCCCGGCGGCGATTGCGGCGGGCAGCAGGCCTCTTGGACAGGTTGAGAGATAAAAAATTAATAATTCCCATGCAGTCTCAATGGCGGGGTGCGGGCCGGCCCGGCGGCGATTGCGGCGGGCAGCAGGCCTCTTGGACAGGTTGAGAGATAAAAAAATAATAATTCCCGTGCAGTCTCAATGGCGGGGTGCGGGCCGGCCCGGCGGACGAGTGTGGCCGGGGAAGAGGCCTCTTGGCCGGGGTGAATATGTTGGAACGCGGCGCGCGTAAATAGAAGCGGCTGGAGGTACCGGGGGCGAAGCCCGCCCCGGCCCGGAGGCCGAGTTAAAAAAAATAATAATCCCCGTTCAGTCTCAATGGCGGGGTGCGGGCCGGCCCGGCGGCGATTGCGGCGGGCAGCAGGCCTCTTGGACAGGTTGAGAGATAAAAAAATAATAATTCCCATGCAGTCTCAATGGCGGGGTGCGGGGCCGGCCCGGCGGCGAGTGCGGCGGGCAGCAGGCCTCTTGGACAGGTTGAGAGATAAAAAAATAATAATTCCCGTGCAGTCTCAATGGCGGGGTGCGGGCCGGCCCGGCGGACGAGTGTGGCCGGGGAAGAGGCCTCTTGGCCGGGGTGAATATGTTGGAACGCGGCGCGTAAATAGAAGCGGCTGGAGGTCCCGGGGGCGAAGCCCGCCCCGGCCCGGCGGCCGAGTTAAAAAAAATAATAATCCCCGTTCAGTCTCAATGGCGGGGTGCGGGCCGGCCCGGCGGCGAGTGCGGTGGGCAGCAGGCCTCTTGGACAGGTTGAGAGATAAAAAAATAATAATTCCCGTGCAGTCTCAATGGCGGGTGCGGGCCGGCCCAGCGGACGAGTGTGGCCGGGGAAGAGGCCTCTTGGCCGGGGTGAATATGTTGGAACGCGGCGCGCGTAAATAGAAGCGGCTGGAGGTACCGGGGGCGAAGCCCGCCCCGGCCCGGCGGCCGAGTTAAAAAAAATAATAATCCCGTTCAGTCTCAATGGCGGGGTGCGGGCCGGCCCGGCGGCGAGTGCGGCGGGCAGCAGGCCTCTTGGACAGGTTGAGAGATAAAAAAATAATAATTCCTGTGCAGTCTCAATGGCGGGGTGCGGGCCGGGGAATAGGCCTCTTGGCCGGGGTGAATAGTGTTGGAACACGGCCCGCGGAAATAGTAGCGGCTGGAGGTACCGGGGGCGATGCCCGCCCCGGACCGGCGGCCAAGTTAAAAAAATAAATAATCCCCGTTCAGTCTCAATGGCAGGGGGCGGGCCGGCCCGGCGGCGATTGCGGCGGGCAGCAGGCCTCTTGGACAGGTTGAGAGATAAAAAAATAATAATTACAATGCAGTCTCAATGGCGGGGTGCGGGCCGGGGAATAGGCCTCTTGGCCGGGGTGAATAGTGTTGGAACACGGCCCGCGGAAATAGTAGCGGCTGGAGGTACCGGGGGCGATGCCCGCCCCGGCCCGGCGGCCAAGTTAAAAAAATAAATAATCCCCGTTCAGTCTCAATGGCAGGGTGCGGGCCGGCCCGGCGGCGATTGCGGCGGGCAGCAGTTCTCTTGGACAGGTTGAGAGATAAAAAAATAATAATTCCCATGCAGTCTCAATGGCGGGGTGCGGGCCGGCCCGGCGGCGAGTGCGGCGGGCAGCAGACCTCTTGGACAGGTTGAGAGATAAAAAAATAATAATTCCCGTGCAGTCTCAATGGCGGGGTGCGGGCCGGCCCGGCGGACGAGTGTGGCCGGGGAAGATGCCTCTTGGCCGGGGTGAATATGTTGGAACGCGGCGCGCGTAAATAGAAGCGGCTGGAGGTACCGGGGGCGAAGCCCGCCCCGGCCCGGCGGCCGAGTTAAAAAAAATAATAATCCCCGTTCAGTCTCAATGGCAGGGTGCGGGCCGGCCCGGCGGCGAGTGCGGCGGGCAGAAGGCCTCTTGGACAGGTTGAGAAATAAAAAAAATAATAATTCCCGTGCAGTCTCAATGGCGGGGTGCGGGCCGGGGAATAGGCCTCTTGGCCGGGGTGAATAGTGTTGGAACACGGCCCGCGGAAATAGTAGCGGCTGGAGGTACCGGGGGCGATGCCCGCCCCGGCCCGGCGGCCAAGTTAAAAAAATAAATAATCCCCGTTCAGTCTCAATGGCAGGGTGCGGGCCGGCCCGGCGGCGATTGCGGCGGGCAGCAGGCCTCTTGGACAGGTTGAGAGATAAAAAAATAATAATTCCCGTGCAGTCTCAATGGCGGGGTGCGGGCCGGGGAATAGGCCTCTTGGACGGGGTGAATAGTGTTGGAACACGGCCCGCGGAAATAGTAGCGGCTGGAGGTACCGGGGGCGATGCCCGCCCCGGCCCGGCGGCCAAGTTAAAAAAATAAATAATCCCCGTTCAGTCTCAATGGCAGGGTGCGGGCCGGCCCGGCGGCGATTGCGGCGGGCAGCAGTTCTCTTGGACAGGTTGAGAGATAAAAAAATAATAATTCCCATGCAGTCTCAATGGCGGGGTGCGGGCCGGCCCGGCGGCGAGTGCGGCGGGCAGCAGGCCTCTTGGACAGGTTGAGAGATAAAAAAATAATAATTCCCGTGCAGTCTCAATGGCGGGGTGCGGGCCGGCCCGGCGGACGAGTGTGGCCGGGGAAGATGCCTCTTGGCCGGGGTGAATATGTTGGAACGCGGCGCGCGTAAATAGAAGCGGCTGGAGGTACCGGGGGCGAAGCCCGCCCCGGCCCGGCGGCCGAATTAAAAAAAATAATAATCCCCGTTCAGTCTCAATGGCAGGGTGCGGGCCGGCCCGGCGGCGAGTGCGGCGGGCAGAAGGCCTCTTGGACAGGTTGAGAAATAAAAAAAATAATAATTCCCGTGCAGTCTCAATGGCGGGGTGCGGGCCGGGGAATAGGCCTCTTGGCCGGGGTGAATAGTGTTGGAACACGGCCCGCGGAAATAGTAGCGGCTGGAGGTACCGGGGGCGATGCCCGCCCCGGCCCGGCTGCCAAGTTAAAAAAATAAATAATCCCCGTTCAGTCTCAATGGCAGGGTGCGGGCCGGCCCGGCGGCGATTGCGGCGGGCAGCAGGCCTCTTGGACAGGTTGAGAGATAAAAAAATAATAATTCCCGTGCAGTCTCAATGGCGGGGTGCGGGCCGGGGAATAGGCCTCTTGGCCGGGGTGAATAGTGTTGGAACACGGCCCGCGGAAATAGTAGCGGCTGGAGGTACCCGGGGCGATGCCCGCCCCGGCCCGGCGGCCAAGTTAAAAAAATAAATAATCCCCGTTCAGTCTCAATGGCAGGGTGCGGGCCGGCCCGGCGGCGATTGCGGCGGGCAGCACTTCTCTTGGACAGGTTGAGAGATAAAAAAATAATAATTCCCATGCAGTCTCAATGGCGGGGTGCGGGCCGGCCCGGCGGCGAGTGCGGCGGGCAGCAGGCCTCTTGGACAGGTTGAGAGATAAAAAAATAATAATTCCCGTGCAGTCTCAATGGCGGGGTGCGGGCCGGCCCGGCGGACGAGTGTGGCCGGGGAAGATGCCTCTTGGCCGGGGTGAATATGTTGGAACGCGGCGCGCGTAAATAGAAGCGGCTGGAGGTACCGGGGGCGAAGCCCGCCCCGGCCCGGCGGCCGAGTTAAAAAAAATAATAATCCCCGTTCAGTCTCAATGGCAGGGTGCGGGCCGGCCCGGCGGCGAGTGCGGCGGGCAGAAGGCCTCTTGGACAGGTTGAGAAATAAAAAAAATAATAATTCCCGTGCAGTCTCAATGGCGGGGTGCGGGCCGGGGAATAGGCCTCTTGGCCGGGGTGAATAGTGTTGGAACACGGCCCGCGGAAATAGTAGCGGCTGGAGGTACCGGGGGCGATGCCCGCCCCGGCCCGGCGGCCAAGTTAAAAAAATAAATAATCCCCGTTCAGTCTCAATGGCAGGGTGCGGGCCGGCCCGGCGGCGATTGCGGCGGGCAGCAGGCCTCTTGGACAGGTTGAGAGATAAAAAAATAATAATTCCCGTGCAGTCTCAATGGCGGGGTGCGGGCCGGGGAATAGGCCTCTTGGCCGGGGTGAATAGTGTTGGAACACGGCCCGCGGAAATAGTAGCGGCTGGAGGTACCGGGGGCGATGCCCGCCCCGGCCCGGCGGCCAAGTTAAAAAAATAAATAATCCCCGTTCAGTCTCAATGGCAGGGTGCGGGCCGGCCCGGCGGCGATTGCGGCGGGCAGCAGTTCTCTTGGACAGGTTGAGAGATAAAAAAATAATAATTCCCATGCAGTCTCAATGGCGGGGTGCGGGCCGGCCCGGCGGCGAGTGCGGCGGGCAGCAGGCCTCTTGGACAGGTTGAGAGATAAAAAAATAATAATTCCCGTGCAGTCTCAATGGCGGGGTGCGGGCCGGCCCGGCGGACGAGTGTGGCCGGGGAAGATGCCTCTTGGCCGGGGTGAATATGTTGGAACGCGGCGCGCGTAAATAGAAGCGGCTGGAGGTACCGGGGGCGAAGCCCGCCCCGGCCCGGCGGCCGAATTAAAAAAAATAATAATCCCCGTTCAGTCTCAATGGCAGGGTGCGGGCCGGCCCGGCGGCGAGTGCGGCGGGCAGAAGGCCTCTTGGACAGGTTGAGAAATAAAAAAAATAATAATTCCCGTGCAGTCTCAATGGCGGGGTGCGGGCCGGGGAATAGGCCTCTTGGCCGGGGTGAATAGTGTTGGAACACGGCCCGCGGAAATAGTAGCGGCTGGAGGTACCGGGGGCGATGCCCGCCCCGGCCCGGCGGCCAAGTTAAAAAAATAAATAATCCCCGTTCAGTCTCAATGGCAGGGTGCGGGCCGGCCCGGCGGCGATTGCGGCGGGCAGCAGGCCTCTTGGACAGGTTGAGAGATAAAAAAATAATAATTCCCGTGCAGTCTCAATGGCGGGGTGCGGGCCGGGGAATAGGCCTCTTGGCCGGGGTGAATAGTGTTGGAACACGGCCCGCGGAAATAGTAGCGGCTGGAGGTACCCGGGGCGATGCCCGCCCCGGCCCGGCGGCCAAGTTAAAAAAATAAATAATCCCCGTTCAGTCTCAATGGCAGGGTGCGGGCCGGCCCGGCGGCGATTGCGGCGGGCAGCAGTTCTCTTGGACAGGTTGAGAGATAAAAAAATAATAATTCCCATGCAGTCTCAATGGCGGGGTGCGGGCCGGCCCGGCGGCGAGTGCGGCGGGCAGCAGGCCTCTTGGACAGGTTGAGAGATAAAAAAATAATAATTCCCGTGCAGTCTCAATGGCGGGGTGCGGGCCGGCCCGGCGGACGAGTGTGGCCGGGGAAGAGGCCTCTTGGCCGGGGTGAATATGTTGGAACGCGGCGCGCGTAAATAGAAGCGGCTGGAGGTACCGGGGGCGAAGCCCGCTCCGGCCCGGCGGCCGAGTTAAAAAAAATGATAATCCCCGTTCAGTCTCAATGGCGGGGTGCGGTCCGGCCCGTCGGCGAGTGCGGCGGGCAGCAGGCCTCTTGGACAGGTTGAGAGATAAAAAAATAATAATTCCCGTGCAGTCTCAATGGCGGGGTGCGGGCCGGGGAATAGGCCTCTTGGCCGGGGTGAATAGTGTTGGAACACGGCCCGCGGAAATAGTAGCGGCTGGAGGTACCGGGGGCGATGCCCGCCCCGCCCGGCGGCCGAGTTAAAAAAATAAATAATCCCCGTTCAGTCTCAATGGCAGGGTGCGGGCCGGCCCGGCGGCGATTGCGGCGGGCAGCAGGCCTCTTGGACAGGTTGAGAGATAAAAAAAATAATAATTCCCGTGCAGTCTCAATGGCGGGGTGCGGGCCGGGGAATAGGCCTCTTGGCCGGGGTGAATAGTGTTGGAACACGGCCCGCGGAAATAGTAGCGGCTGGAGGTACCGGGGGCGATGCCCGCCCCGGCCCGGCGGCCAAGTTAAAAAAATAAATAATCCCCGTTCAGTCTCAATGGCAGGGTGCGGGCCGGCCCGGCGGCGAGTCCGGCGGGCAGCAGGCCTCTTGGACAGGTTGAGAGATAAAAAAATAATAATTCCCGTTCAGTCTCAATGGCAGGGTGCGGGCCGGCCCGGCGGCGATTGCGGCGGGCAGCAGGCCTCTTGGACAGGTTGAGAGATAAAAAAATAATAATTCCCATGCAGTCTCAATGGCGGGGTGCGGGCCGGGGAATAGGCCTCTTGGCCGGGGTGAATATGTTGGAACGCGGCGCGCGTAAATAGAAGCGGCTGGAGGTACCGGGGGCGAAGCCCGCCCCGGCCCGGAGGCCGAGTTAAAAAAAAAAATAATCCCCGTTCAGTCTCAATGGCGGGGTGCGGGCCGGCCCGGCGGCGAGTGCGGCGGGCAGCAGGCCTCTTGGACAGGTTGAGAGATAAAAAAATAATAATTCCCGTGCAGTCTCAATGGCGGGGTGCGGGCCGGGGAATAGGCCTCTTGGCCGGGGTGAATAGTGTTGGAACACGGCCCGCGGAAATAGTAGCGGCTGGAGGTACCGGGGGCGATGCCCGCCCCGGCCCGGCGGCCAAGTTAAAAAAATAAATAATCCCCGTTCAGTCTCAATGGCAGGGTGCGGGCCGGCCCGGCGGCGATTGCGGCGGGCAGCAGTTCTCTTGGACAGGTTGAGAGATAAAAAAATAATAATTCCCATGCAGTCTCAATGGCGGGGTGCGGGCCGGCCCGGCGGCGAGTGCGGCGGGCAGCAGGCCTCTTGGACAGGTTGAGAGATAAAAAAATAATAATTCCCGTGCAGTCTCAATGGCGGGGTGCGGGCCGGCCCGGCGGACGAGTGTGGCCGGGGAAGAGGCCTCTTGGCCGGGGTGAATATGTTGGAACGCGGCGCGCGTAAATAGAAGCGGCTGGAGGTACCGGGGGCGAAGCCCGCTCCGGCCCGGCGGCCGAGTTAAAAAAAATGATAATCCCCGTTCAGTCTCAATGGCGGGGTGCGGTCCGGCCCGGCGGCGAGTGCGGCGGGCAGCAGGCCTCTTGGACAGGTTGAGAGATAAAAAAATAATAATTCCCGTGCAGTCTCAATGGCGGGGTGCGGGCCGGGGAATAGGCCTCTTGGCCGGGGTGAATAGTGTTGGAACACGGCCCGCGGAAATAGTAGCGGCTGGAGGTACCGGGGGCGATGCCCGCCCCGCCCGGCGGCCGAGTTAAAAAAATAAATAATCCCCGTTCAGTCTCAATGGCAGGGTGCGGGCCGGCCCGGCGGCGATTGCGGCGGGCAGCAGGCCTCTTGGACAGGTTGAGAGATAAAAAAAATAATAATTCCCGTGCAGTCTCAATGGCGGGGTGCGGGCCGGGGAATAGGCCTCTTGGCCGGGGTGAATAGTGTTGGAACACGGCCCGCGGAAATAGTAGCGGCTGGAGGTACCGGGGGCGATGCCCGCCCCGGCCCGGCGGCCAAGTTAAAAAAATAAATAATCCCCGTTCAGTCTCAATGGCAGGGTGCGGGCCGGCCCGGCGTCGATTGCGGCGGGCAGCAGTTCTCTTGGACAGGTTGAGAGATAAAAAAATAATAATTCCCATGCAGTCTCAATGGCGGGGTGCGGGCCGGCCCGGCGGCGAGTGCGGCGGGCAGCAGGCCTCTTGGACAGGTTGAGAGATAAAAAAATAATAATTCCCGTGCAGTCTCAATGGCGGGGTGCGGGCCGGCCCGGCGGACGAGTGTGGCCGGGGAAGATGCCTCTTGGCCGGGGTGAATATGTTGGAACGCGGCGCGCGTAAATAGAAGCGGCTGGAGGTACCGGGGGCGAAGCCCGCCCCGGCCCGGCGGCCGAGTTAAAAAAAATAATAATCCCCGTTCAGTCTCAATGGCAGGGTGCGGGCCGGCCCGGCGGCGAGTGCGGCGGGCAGAAGGCCTCTTGGACAGGTTGAGAAATAAAAAAAATAATAATTCCCGTGCAGTCTCAATGGCGGGGTGCGGGCCGGGGAATAGGCCTCTTGGCCGGGGTGAATAGTGTTGGAACACGGCCCGCGGAAATAGTAGCGGCTGGAGGTACCGGGGGCGATGCCCGCCCCGGCCCGGCGGCCAAGTTAAAAAAATAAATAATCCCCGTTCAGTCTCAATGGCAGGGTGCGGGCCGGCCCGGCGGCGATTGCGGCGGGCAGCAGGCCTCTTGGACAGGTTGAGAGATAAAAAAATAATAATTCCCGTGCAGTCTCAATGGCGGGGTGCGGGCCGGGGAATAGGCCTCTTGGCCGGGGTGAATAGTGTTGGAACACGGCCCGCGGAAATAGTAGCGGCTGGAGGTACCGGGGGCGATGCCCGCCCCGGCCCGGCGGCCAAGTTAAAAAAATAAATAATCCCCGTTCAGTCTCAATGGCAGGGTGCGGGCCGGCCCGGCGGCGATTGCGGCGGGCAGCAGTTCTCTTGGACAGGTTGAGAGATAAAAAAATAATAATTCCCATGCAGTCTCAATGGCGGGGTGCGGGCCGGCCCGGCGGCGAGTGCGGCGGGCAGCAGGCCTCTTGGACAGGTTGAGAGATAAAAAAATAATAATTCCCGTGCAGTCTCAATGGCGGGGTGCGGGCCGGCCCGGCGGACGAGTGTGGCCGGGGAAGAGGCCTCTTGGCCGGGGTGAATATGTTGGAACGCGGCGCGCGTAAATAGAAGCGGCTGGAGGTACCGGGGGCGAAGCCCGCTCCGGCCCGGCGGCCGAGTTAAAAAAAATGATAATCCCCGTTCAGTCTCAATGGCGGGGTGCGGTCCGGCCCGGCGGCGAGTGCGGCGGGCAGCAGGCCTCTTGGACAGGTTGAGAGATAAAAAAATAATAATTCCCGTGCAGTCTCAATGGCGGGGTGCGGGCCGGGGAATAGGCCTCTTGGCCGGGGTGAATAGTGTTGGAACACGGCCCGCGGAAATAGTAGCGGCTGGAGGTACCGGGGGCGATGCCCGCCCCGCCCGGCGGCCGAGTTAAAAAAATAAATAATCCCCGTTCAGTCTCAATGGCAGGGTGCGGGCCGGCCCGGCGGCGATTGCGGCGGGCAGCAGGCCTCTTGGACAGGTTGAGAGATAAAAAAAATAATAATTCCCATGCAGTCTCAATGGCGGGGTGCGGGCCGGGGAATAGGCCTCTTGGCCGGGGTGAATAGTGTTGGAACACGGCCCGCGGAAATAGTAGCGGCTGGAGGTACCGGGGGCGATGCCCGCCCCGGGCCGGCGGCCAAGTTAAAAAAATAAATAATAACCGTTCAGTCTCAATGGCAGGGTGCGGGCCGGCCCGGCGGCGATTGCGGCGGGCAGCAGGCCTCTTGGACAGGTTGAGAGATAAAAAAATAATAATTCCCATGCAGTCTCAATGGCGGGGTGCGGGCCGGGGAATAGGCCTCTTGGCCGGGGTGAATAGTGTTGGAACACGGCCGCGGAAATAGTAGCGGCTGGAGGTACCGGGGGCGATGCCCGCCCCGGGCCGGCGGCCAAGTTAAAAAAATAAATAATCCCCGTTCAGTCTCAATGGCAGGGTGGGGGCCGGCCCGGCGGCGATTGCGGCGGGCAGCAGGCCTCTTGGACAGGTTGAGAGATAAAAAAATAATAATTCCCATGCAGTCTCAATGGCGGGGTGCGGGCCGGGGAATAGGCCTCTTGGCCGGGGTGAATAGTGTTGGAACAGGGCCCGCGGAAATAGTAGCGGCTGGAGGTACCGGGGGCGATGCCCGCCCCGGGCCGGCGGCCAAGTTAAAAAAATAAATAATCCCCGTTCAGTCTCAATGGCAGGGTGCGGGCCGGCCCGGCGGCGATTGCGGCGGGCAGCAGGCCTCTTGGACAGGTTGAGAGATAAAAAAATAATAATTCCCGTGCAGTTGAAGTGTAATTTGGAATTCCCTCTCTATTCCTGTAGGTGGCCTTAGAATGTCCACCTGGCGTCAGTGACACGATTCTATTCTATATTTGCGGGTCAGGGAGAATTCAGCTTCTGCGTGTACTTAAACCAAAGAATGTAGTGTGAAGTCTGGACCCTATTTCACTTGGTTGATTAGCAGCCCCCGAGGGGTTTCCTGGCCCCCTCCACGGGATATGCTTTTGCAGTTGGACCTCATAACGTTTGGTTTCCTGGCCCCACCAAGTCTGGGGCCCCCTCCACGGGATATGCTTTTGCAGTTGGACCTCATAACCTTTGGTTTCCTGGCCCCACCAAGTCGGGGGGCCCCCTCCACGGGACATGTTTTTGAAGAACTGGCTCTCATAACCTTTGGTCTCCTCCGGCCACACCGGGTCAGATGACATGTTACTTTCTTTGTTTCTGGATTTGCATGAGAGGCGTACCTCCCCGCCTCTCATTATCATATTGTCTCTATATAATCTCACGAATGTGTTTCTTCGGGGCGGCCTGATAATATCTGAGACTCACAGGAGCCAGAATCGATTCCACTCTGACATCGGTAGAATAAAATCTTTTCCCAATCAGCCGTGGTCCCTGAAGTGCTCATTCGTCGGGAAACAGCCACCGATCACCGAGTGTTTTTGAAGACCAGCGAAGCAGCAAACACCATATACCAAACAGTCTCAATGGCGGGGTGCGGGCCGGGGAAAAGGCCTCTTGGCCGGGGTGAATAGTGTTGGAACGCGGCCCGCGGAAATAGTAGCGGCTGGAGTTACCGGGGGCGAAACCCGCCCCGGCCCGGCGGCCGAGTTAAAAAAAATAATAATCCCCTTGCAGTCTCATTGGCGGGGTGCGGGCCGGCCCGGCGTCCGAGTGTGGCCGGGGAAGAGGCCTCTTGGCCGGCGTGAATAGTGTTGGAACGCGGCCCGCGGAAAGAGTAGCGGCTGGAGGTAACGGGGGCGAAGCCCGCCCCGGCTCGGCGGCCGAGATAAAAAAAATAATAATCCCCGTGCAGTCTCAATGGCGGGGTGCGGGCCGGCCCGGCGGCCGTCTGTGGCCGGGGAAGAGGCCTCCTGGCCGGGGTGAATAGTGTTGGAACGCGGCCCGCGGAAATAGTAGCGGCTGGAGTTACCGGGGGCGAAGCCCGCCCCGGCCCGGCGGCCGAGTTAAAAAAAATAATAATCCCCGTGCAGTCTCATTGGCGTGGTGCGGGCCGGCCCGGCGTCCGAGTGTGGCCGGGGAAGAGGCTCTTGGCCGGCGTGAATAGTGTTGGAACGCGGCCCGCGGAAAGAGTAGCGGCTGGAGGTACCGGGTTCGAAGCCCGCCCCGGCCCGGCGGCCGAGTTAAAAAAAATAATAATCCCAGTTCAGTCTCAATGGCGGGGTGCGTGCCGGCCCGGCGGCCGAGTGTGGCCGGGAGAAGAGGCCTCTTGGCCGGGGTTAATAGTTTTGGAACGCGGCCCGCGGAAATAGTAGCGGCTGGAGGTACCGGGGGCGAAGCCCGCCCCGGCCCAGCGGCCGAGTTAAAAATAATAATAATCCCCGTGCAGTCTCAATGGCGGGGTGCGGGCCGTCCCGGCGGCCGTCTGTGGCCGGGGAAAAGGCCTCTTGGCCGGGGTGAATAGTGTTGGAACGCGGCCCGCGGAAATCGTAGCGGCTGGAGGTACCGGGGGCGAAGCCCGCCCCGGCCCGGCGGCCGAGTTAAAAAAAATAATAATCCCCGTTCAGTCTCAATGGCGGGATGCGGGCCGACCCGGCGGCCGACTGTGGCCGGGGAAGAGGCCTCTTGGCCGGGGTGAATAGTGTTGGAACGCGGCCCGCGGAAATAGTAGCGGCTGGAGGTACCGGGGGCGAAGCCCGCCCCGGCCCGGCGGCCGAGTTAAAAAAAATAATAATCCCCGTTCAGTCTCAATGGCGGGATGCGGGCCGGCCCGGCGGCCGACTGTGGCCGGGGAAGAGGCCTCTTGGCCGGGGTGAATAGTGTTGGAACGCGGCCCGCGGAAATCGTAGCGGCTGGAGGTACCGGGGGCGAAGCCCCACCCGGCCCGGCGGCCGAGATAAATAAAATAATAATCCCCGTGCAGTCTCAATGGCGGGGTGCGGGCTGGTCCGGCGGCCGGGTGTGGCCGGAGAGAGGCCTCTTGGCCGGGGTTAATAGTTTTGGAACGCGGCCCGCGGAAATAGTAGCGGCTGGAGGTACCGGGGGCGAAGCCCGCCCCGGCCCGGCGGCCGAGTTAAAAAAAATAATAATCCCCGTGCAGTCTCAATGGCGGGGTGCGGGCCGGCCCGGCGGCCGACTGTGGCCGGGGAAGAGGCCTCTTGGCCGGGGTGAATAGTGTTGGAACGCGGCCCGCGGAAATAGTAGCGGCTGGAGGTACCGGGGGCGAAGCCCGCCCCGGCCCGGCGGCCGAGTTAAAAAAAAAAGAAAAATCCCCGTACAGTCTCAATGGCGGGTTGCGGGCCGGCCCGGCGTCCGAGTGTGGCCGGGGAAGAGGTCTCTTGGCCGGGGTGAATAGTGTTGGAACGCGGCCCGCGGAAATAGTAGCGGCTGGAGGTACCGGGTGCGAAGCCCGCCCCGGCCCGGCGGCCGAGTTAAAAAAAAAAATAATCCCCGTTCAGTCTCAATGGCGGGTTGCGGGCCGGCCCGGCGGCCGACTGTGGCCGGGGAAGAGGCCTCTTGGCCGGGGTGAATAGTGTTGGAACGCGGCCCGCGGAAATCGTAGCGGCTGGAGGTACCGGGGGCGAAGCCCGCCCCGGCCCGGAGGCCGAGTTAAAAAAAAAAATAATCCCCGTTCAGTCTCAATGGCGGGGTGCGGGCCGGCCCGGCGGCGAGTGCGGCGGGCAGCAGGCCTCTTGGACAGGTTGAGAGATAAAAAAATAATAATTCCCGTGCAGTCTCAATGGCGGGGTGCGGGCCGGGGAATAGGCCTCTTGGCCGGGGTGAATAGTGTTGGAACACGGCCCGCGGAAATAGTAGCGGCTGGAGGTACCGGGGGCGATGCCCGCCCCGGCCCGGCGGCCAAGTTAAAAAAATAAATAATCCCCGTTCAGTCTCAATGGCAGGGTGCGGGCCGGCCCGGCGGCGATTGCGGCGGGCAGCAGTTCTCTTGGACAGGTTGAGAGATAAAAAAATAATAATTCCCATGCAGTCTCAATGGCGGGGTGCGGGCCGGCCCGGCGGCGAGTGCGGCGGGCAGCAGGCCTCTTGGACAGGTTGAGAGATAAAAAAATAATAATTCCCGTGCAGTCTCAATGGCGGGGTGCGGGCCGGCCCGGCGGACGAGTGTGGCCGGGGAAGAGGCCTCTTGGCCGGGGTGAATATGTTGGAACGCGGCGCGCGTAAATAGAAGCGGCTGGAGGTACCGGGGGCGAAGCCCGCTCCGGCCCGGCGGCCGAGTTAAAAAAAATGATAATCCCCGTTCAGTCTCAATGGCGGGGTGCGGTCCGGCCCGGCGGCGAGTGCGGCGGGCAGCAGGCCTCTTGGACAGGTTGAGAGATAAAAAAATAATAATTCCCGTGCAGTCTCAATGGCGGGGTGCGGGCCGGGGAATAGGCCTCTTGGCCGGGGTGAATAGTGTTGGAACACGGCCCGCGGAAATAGTAGCGGCTGGAGGTACCGGGGGCGATGCCCGCCCCGCCCGGCGGCCGAGTTAAAAAAATAAATAATCCCCGTTCAGTCTCAATGGCAGGGTGCGGGCCGGCCCGGCGGCGATTGCGGCGGGCAGCAGGCCTCTTGGACAGGTTGAGAGATAAAAAAAATAATAATTCCCGTGCAGTCTCAATGGCGGGGTGCGGGCCGGGGAATAGGCCTCTTGGCCGGGGTGAATAGTGTTGGAACACGGCCCGCGGAAATAGTAGCGGCTGGAGGTACCGGGGGCGATGCCCGCCCCGGCCCGGCGGCCAAGTTAAAAAAATAAATAATCCCCGTTCAGTCTCAATGGCAGGGTGCGGGCCGGCCCGGCGTCGATTGCGGCGGGCAGCAGTTCTCTTGGACAGGTTGAGAGATAAAAAAATAATAATTCCCATGCAGTCTCAATGGCGGGGTGCGGGCCGGCCCGGCGGCGAGTGCGGCGGGCAGCAGGCCTCTTGGACAGGTTGAGAGATAAAAAAATAATAATTCCCGTGCAGTCTCAATGGCGGGGTGCGGGCCGGCCCGGCGGACGAGTGTGGCCGGGGAAGATGCCTCTTGGCCGGGGTGAATATGTTGGAACGCGGCGCGCGTAAATAGAAGCGGCTGGAGGTACCGGGGGCGAAGCCCGCCCCGGCCCGGCGGCGGAGTTAAAAAAAATAATAATCCCCGTTCAGTCTCAATGGCAGGGTGCGGGCCGGCCCGGCGGCGAGTGCGGCGGGCAGAAGGCCTCTTGGACAGGTTGAGAAATAAAAAAAATAATAATTCCCGTGCAGTCTCAATGGCGGGGTGCGGGCCGGGGAATAGGCCTCTTGGCCGGGGTGAATAGTGTTGGAACACGGCCCGCGGAAATAGTAGCGGCTGGAGGTACCGGGGGCGATGCCCGCCCCGGCCCGGCGGCCAAGTTAAAAAAATAAATAATCCCCGTTCAGTCTCAATGGCAGGGTGCGGGCCGGCCCGGCGGCGATTGCGGCGGGCAGCAGGCCTCTTGGACAGGTTGAGAGATAAAAAAATAATAATTCCCGTGCAGTCTCAATGGCGGGGTGCGGGCCGGGGAATAGGCCTCTTGGCCGGGGTGAATAGTGTTGGAACACGGCCCGCGGAAATAGTAGCGGCTGGAGGTACCGGGGGCGATGCCCGCCCCGGCCCGGCGGCCAAGTTAAAAAAATAAATAATCCCCGTTCAGTCTCAATGGCAGGGTGCGGGCCGGCCCGGCGGCGATTGCGGCGGGCAGCAGTTCTCTTGGACAGGTTGAGAGATAAAAAAATAATAATTCCCATGCAGTCTCAATGGCGGGGTGCGGGCCGGCCCGGCGGCGAGTGCGGCGGGCAGCAGGCCTCTTGGACAGGTTGAGAGATAAAAAAATAATAATTCCCGTGCAGTCTCAATGGCGGGGTGCGGGCCGGCCCGGCGGACGAGTGTGGCCGGGGAAGAGGCCTCTTGGCCGGGGTGAATATGTTGGAACGCGGCGCGCGTAAATAGAAGCGGCTGGAGGTACCGGGGGCGAAGCCCGCTCCGGCCCGGCGGCCGAGTTAAAAAAAATGATAATCCCCGTTCAGTCTCAATGGCGGGGTGCGGTCCGGCCCGGCGGCGAGTGCGGCGGGCAGCAGGCCTCTTGGACAGGTTGAGAGATAAAAAAATAATAATTCCCGTGCAGTCTCAATGGCGGGGTGCGGGCCGGGGAATAGGCCTCTTGGCCGGGGTGAATAGTGTTGGAACACGGCCCGCGGAAATAGTAGCGGCTGGAGGTACCGGGGGCGATGCCCGCCCCGCCCGGCGGCCGAGTTAAAAAAATAAATAATCCCCGTTCAGTCTCAATGGCAGGGTGCGGGCCGGCCCGGCGGCGATTGCGGCGGGCAGCAGGCCTCTTGGACAGGTTGAGAGATAAAAAAAATAATAATTCCCATGCAGTCTCAATGGCGGGGTGCGGGCCGGGGAATAGGCCTCTTGGCCGGGGTGAATAGTGTTGGAACACGGCCCGCGGAAATAGTAGCGGCTGGAGGTACCGGGGGCGATGCCCGCCCCGGGCCGGCGGCCAAGTTAAAAAAATAAATAATAACCGTTCAGTCTCAATGGCAGGGTGCGGGCCGGCCCGGCGGCGATTGCGGCGGGCAGCAGGCCTCTTGGACAGGTTGAGAGATAAAAAAATAATAATTCCCATGCAGTCTCAATGGCGGGGTGCGGGCCGGGGAATAGGCCTCTTGGCCGGGGTGAATAGTGTTGGAACACGGCCGCGGAAATAGTAGCGGCTGGAGGTACCGGGGGCGATGCCCGCCCCGGGCCGGCGGCCAAGTTAAAAAAATAAATAATCCCCGTTCAGTCTCAATGGCAGGGTGGGGGCCGGCCCGGCGGCGATTGCGGCGGGCAGCAGGCCTCTTGGACAGGTTGAGAGATAAAAAAATAATAATTCCCATGCAGTCTCAATGGCGGGGTGCGGGCCGGGGAATAGGCCTCTTGGCCGGGGTGAATAGTGTTGGAACAGGGCCCGCGGAAATAGTAGCGGCTGGAGGTACCGGGGGCGATGCCCGCCCCGGGCCGGCGGCCAAGTTAAAAAAATAAATAATCCCCGTTCAGTCTCAATGGCAGGGTGCGGGCCGGCCCGGCGGCGATTGCGGCGGGCAGCAGGCCTCTTGGACAGGTTGAGAGATAAAAAAATAATAATTCCCGTGCAGTTGAAGTGTAATTTGGAATTCCCTCTCTATTCCTGTAGGTGGCCTTAGAATGTCCACCTGGCGTCAGTGACACGATTCTATTCTATATTTGCGGGTCAGGGAGAATTCAGCTTCTGCGTGTACTTAAACCAAAGAATGTAGTGTGAAGTCTGGACCCTATTTCACTTGGTTGATTAGCAGCCCCCGAGGGGTTTCCTGGCCCCCTCCACGGGATATGCTTTTGCAGTTGGACCTCATAACGTTTGGTTTCCTGGCCCCACCAAGTCTGGGGCCCCCTCCACGGGATATGCTTTTGCAGTTGGACCTCATAACCTTTGGTTTCCTGGCCCCACCAAGTCGGGGGGCCCCCTCCACGGGACATGTTTTTGAAGAACTGGCTCTCATAACCTTTGGTCTCCTCCGGCCACACCGGGTCAGATGACATGTTACTTTCTTTGTTTCTGGATTTGCATGAGAGGCGTACCTCCCCGCCTCTCATTATCATATTGTCTCTATATAATCTCACGAATGTGTTTCTTCGGGGCGGCCTGATAATATCTGAGACTCACAGGAGCCAGAATCGATTCCACTCTGACATCGGTAGAATAAAATCTTTTCCCAATCAGCCGTGGTCCCTGAAGTGCTCATTCGTCGGGAAACAGCCACCGATCACCGAGTGTTTTTGAAGACCAGCGAAGCAGCAAACACCATATACCAAACAGTCTCAATGGCGGGGTGCGGGCCGGGGAATAGGCCTCTTGGCCGGGGTGAATAGTGTTGGAACGCGGCCCGCGGAAATAGTAGCGGCTGGAGTTACCGGGGGCGAAACCCGCCCCGGCCCGGCGGCCGAGTTAAAAAAAATAATAATCCCCTTGCAGTCTCATTGGCGGGGTGCGGGCCGGCCCGGCGTCCGAGTGTGGCCGGGGAAGAGGCCTCTTGGCCGGCGTGAATAGTGTTGGAACGCGGCCCGCGGAAAGAGTAGCGGCTGGAGGTACCGGGGGCGAAGCCCGCCCCGGCTCGGCGGCCGAGATAAAAAAAATAATAATCCCCGTGCAGTCTCAATGGCGGGGTGCGGGCCGGCCCGGCGGCCGTCTGTGGCCGGGGAAGAGGCCTCCTGGCCGGGGTGAATAGTGTTGGAACGCGGCCCGCGGAAATAGTAGCGGCTGGAGTTACCGGGGGCGAAGCCCGCCCCGGCCCGGCGGCCGAGTTAAAAAAAATAATAATCCCCGTGCAGTCTCATTGGCGTGGTGCGGGCCGGCCCGGCGTCCGAGTGTGGCCGGGGAAGAGGCTCTTGGCCGGCGTGAATAGTGTTGGAACGCGGCCCGCGGAAAGAGTAGCGGCTGGAGGTACCGGGTTCGAAGCCCGCCCCGGCCCGGCGGCCGAGTTAAAAAAAATAATAATCCCAGTTCAGTCTCAATGGCGGGGTGCGTGCCGGCCCGGCGGCCGAGTGTGGCCGGGAGAAGAGGCCTCTTGGCCGGGGTTAATAGTTTTGGAACGCGGCCCGCGGAAATAGTAGCGGCTGGAGGTACCGGGGGCGAAGCCCGCCCCGGCCCAGCGGCCGAGTTAAAAATAATAATAATCCCCGTGCAGTCTCAATGGCGGGGTGCGGGCCGGCCCGGCGGCCGTCTGTGGCCGGGGAAAAGGCCTCTTGGCCGGGGTGAATAGTGTTGGAACGCGGCCCGCGGAAATCGTAGCGGCTGGAGGTACCGGGGGCGAAGCCCGCCCCGGCCCGGCGGCCGAGTTAAAAAAAATAATAATCCCCGTTCAGTCTCAATGGCGGGATGCGGGCCGACCCGGCGGCCGACTGTGGCCGGGGAAGAGGCCTCTTGGCCGGGGTGAATAGTGTTGGAACGCGGCCCGCGGAAATAGTAGCGGCTGGAGGTACCGGGGGCGAAGCCCGCCCCGGCCCGGCGGCCGAGTTAAAAAAAATAATAATCCCCGTTCAGTCTCAATGGCGGGATGCGGGCCGGCCCGGCGGCCGACTGTGGCCGGGGAAGAGGCCTCTTGGCCGGGGTGAATAGTGTTGGAACGCGGCCCGCGGAAATCGTAGCGGCTGGAGGTACCGGGGGCGAAGCCCCACCCGGCCCGGCGGCCGAGATAAATAAAATAATAATCCCCGTGCAGTCTCAATGGCGGGGTGCGGGCTGGCCCGGCGGCCGGGTGTGGCCGGAGAGAGGCCTCTTGGCCGGGGTTAATAGTTTTGGAACGCGGCCCGCGGAAATAGTAGCGGCTGGAGGTACCGGGGGCGAAGCCCGCCCCGGCCCGGCGGCCGAGTTAAAAAAAATAATAATCCCCGTGCAGTCTCAATGGCGGGGTGCGGGCCGGCCCGGCGGCCGACTGTGGCCGGGGAAGAGGCCTCTTGGCCGGGGTGAATAGTGTTGGAACGCGGCCCGCGGAAATAGTAGCGGCTGGAGGTACCGGGGGCGAAGCCCGCCCCGGCCCGGCGGCCGAGTTAAAAAAAAAAGAAAAATCCCCGTACAGTCTCAATGGCGGGTTGCGGGCCGGCCCGGCGTCCGAGTGTGGCCGGGGAAGAGGCCTCTTGGCCGGGGTGAATAGTGTTGGAACGCGGCCCGCGGAAATAGTAGCGGCTGGAGGTACCGGGTGCGAAGCCCGCCCCGGCCCGGCGGCCGAGTTAAAAAAAAAAATAATCCCCGTTCAGTCTCAATGGCGGGATGCGGGCCGGCCCGGCGGCCGACTGTGGCCGGGGAAGAGGCCTCTTGGCCGGGGTGAATAGTGTTGGAACGCGGCCCGCGGAAATCGTAGCGGCTGGAGGTACCGGGGGCGAAGCCCCACCCGGCCCGGCGGCCGAGATAAATAAAATAATAATCCCCGTGCAGTCTCAATGGCGGGGTGCGGGCCGGCCCGGCGGCCGGGTGTGGCCGGAGAGAGGCCTCTTGGCCGGGGTTAATAGTTTTGGAACGCGGCCCGCGGAAATAGTAGCGGCTGGAGGTACCGGGGGCAAAGCCCGCCCCGGCCCGGCGGCCGAGTTAAAAAAAATAATAATCCCCGTGCAGTCTCAATGGCGGGGTGCGGGCCGGCCCGGCGGCCGACTGTGGCCGGGGAAGAGGCCTCTTGGCCGGGGTGAATAGTGTTGGAACGCGGCCCGCGGAAATAGTAGCGGCTGGAGGTACCGGGGGCGAAGCCCGCCCCGGCCCGGCGGCCGAGTTAAAAAAAAAAAAATCCCCGTACAGTCTCAATGGCGGGGTGCGGGCCGGCCCGGCGTCCGAGTGTGGCCGGGGAAGAGGCCTCTTGGCCGGCGTGAATAGTGTTGGAACGCAGCCCGCGGAAATAATAGCGGCTGGAGGGAGCCGTCTGCACGGGGATCGGTCATGATAGCACTTGGACTTGAAGCAGCTTGGGATTTCCGCCTGCTGGATGCCTTTGCACCTCCACTGGAAAAGCCCACTTTTGCAACAGACATCAAGTACCGCATCTGCGTGCTCGCAGAGGACCGTATGCGAGCCTGACAGGCTGCGCGCTCAAACCATCACGGGAGCGGGCCCCTCCTTTGTGCACTCCGGAGGAGGTTTGTTAAATGAAAAAAAAATCACCCCTCTCCTCCACCCCCGACCCGGAAGTGCCCTGTCTGCTATAAAGGGGACAATTTTCTCCCTTGCTTACGGCCATACTACCCTGAGAACGCCCGATCTCGGAAGCTAAGCAGGGTCCGGCCTGGTTAGTACTTGGATGGGAGACCGCCTGGGAATACCAGGTGCTGTAAGCTTTTGCATCCACCTCCAATTCACAACACGATTCACTGCTCTTTCCAAAAATTTGGGCACTCATTCGTCATTCAACTTTCACTTATCCTGTGGTTTGAAATCGTTTCCTTCACGTTGATTTGACAGATCAACGTCTCTTTGAAATAAAATTAATGTCCAACAGAGGGAGCCGTCTGCACGGGGATCGGTCATGATAGCACTTGGACATGAAACAGCTTGGGATTTCCGCCTGCTGGATGCCTTTGCACCTCCACTGGAAAAGCCAACTTTTGCAACAGACATCAAGTACCGCATCTGCGTGCTCGCAGAGGACCGTATGCGAGCCTGACAGGCTGCGCGCTCAAACCACCACGGGAGCGGGCCCCTCCTTCGTGCTCTCGGGAGGAGGTCATTAAATGAAAAAAAAAAATCACCCCACTACTCCATCCCCGACCCGCAAGTGCCTTGTCTGCTATAAAGGGGACAATTTTCACGTTTTCCCTCGCTTACGGCCATACTACCCTGAGAACGCCCGAACTCGTCCGATCTCGGAAGCTAAGCTGGGTCGGGCCTGGTTAGTACTTGGATGGGAGACCGCCTGTGAATACCAGGTGCTGTAAGCTTTTGCACCCACCTCCAATTCTCAACACGATTCACTGCTCTTTCCAAAAATGTTGGCTTTCATTAGTCATTCAACTTTCACTTCTCCTGTGGTTTGAAATCGTTTCCTTCACGTTGATTTGACAGATCAACGTCTCTTTGGAATAAAATTAATGTCCAACAGAGGGAGCCGTCTGCACGTGGATCGGTAATGATAGCACTTGGACATGAAGCAGCTTGGGATTTCCGCCTGCTGGATTCTTTTGCACCTCCACTGGAAAAGCCAACTTTTGCAACAGACATCAAGTACAGCCTCTGCGTGCTCGCAGAGGACCGTATGCGAGCCTGACAGGCTGCGCGCTCAAACCACCACGGGAGCGCGCCCCTCCTTTGTGCACTCCGGAGGAGGTTTATTAAATGAAAAAAAAATCACCCCACTACTCCACCCCCGACCCGGAAGTGCCCTGTCTGCTATAAAGAGGACAATTTTCATTTTTTCCCTCGCTTACGGCCATACTACCCTGAGAACGCCCGATCTCGTCCGATCTCGGAAGCTAAGCAGGGTCGGGCCTTGTTAGTACTTGGATGGGAGACCGCCTGGGAATACCAGGTGCTGTAAGCTTTTGCACCCACCTCCAATTCACAACACGATTCACTGCTCTTTCCAAAAATTTTGGCATTCATTCGTCATTCAACTTTCACTTATCCTGTGGTTTGAAATCGTTTCCTTCACGTTGATTTGACAGATCAACGTCTCTTTGGAATAAAATTAATGTCCAACAGAGGGAGCCGTCTGCACGGGGATCGGTCATGATAGCACTTGGACATGAAACAGCTTGGGATTTCCGCCTGCTGGATGCCTTTGCACCTCCACTGGAAAAGCCCACTTTTGCAACAAACATCAAATACCGCATCTGCGTGCTCGCAGAGGACCGTATGCCAGCCTGACAGGCTGCGCGCTCAAACCACCACGGGAGCGGGCCCCTCCTTCGTGCTCTCGGGAGGAGGTCATTAAATGAAAAAAAATCACCCCACTACTCCATCCCCGACCCGCAAGTGCCCTGTCTGCTATAAAGGGGACAATTTTCACGTTTTCCCTCGCTTACGGCCATACTACCCTGAGAACGCCCGATCTCGTCCGATCTCGGAAGCTAAGCAGGGTCGGGCCTGGTTAGTACTTGGATGGGAGACCGCCTGGGAATACCAGGTGCTGTAAGCTTTTGCACCCACCTCCAATTCTCAACACGATTCACTGCTCTTTCCAAAAATTTTGGCATTCATTCGTCATTCAACTTTCACTTATCCTGTGGTTTGAAATCGTTTCCTTCACGTTGATTTGACAGATCAACGTCTCTTTGGAATAAAATTAATGTCCAACAGAGGGAGCCGTCTGCACGGGGATCGGTCATGATAGCACTTGGACATGAAGCAGCTTGGGATTTCCGCCTGCTGGATGCCTTTGCACCTCCACTGGAAAAGCCCACTTTTGCAACAAACATCAAATACCGCATCTGCGTGCTCGCAGAGGACCGTATGCGAGCCTGACAGGCTGCGCGCTCCAACCACCACGGGAGCGGGCCCCTCCTTCGTGCTCTCGGGAGGAGGTCATTAAATGAAAAAAAAATCACCCCACTACTCCATCCCCGACCCGCAAGTGCCTTGACTGCTATAAAGGGGACAATTTTCACGTTTTCCCTCGCTTACAGCCATCCTACCCTGAGAACGCCCGATCTCGGAAGCTAAGCAGGGTCGGGCCTGGTTAGTACTTGGATGGGAGACCGCCTGGGAATACCAGGTGCTGGAAGCTTTTGCACCCACCTCCAATTAACAACACGATTCACTGCTCTTTCCAAAAATTTTGGCATTCATTCGTCATTCAACTTTCACTTATCCTGTGGTTTGAAATCGTTTCCTTCACGTTGATTTGACAGATCAACGTCTCTTTGGAATAAAATTAATGTCCAACAGAGGGAGCCGTCTGCACGGGGATCGGTCATGATAGCACTTGGACATGAAACAGCTTGGGATTTCCGCCTGCTGGATGCCTTTGCACCTCCACTGGAAAAGCCCACTTTTGCAACAAACATCAAATACCGCATCTGCGTGCTCGCAGAGGACCGTATGCGAGCCTGACAGGCTGCGCGCTCAAACCACCACGGGAGCGGGCCCCTCCTTCGTGCTCTCGGGAGGAGGTCATTAAATGAAAAAAAAAATCACCCCACTACTCCACCCCCGACCCAGAACTGCCCTGTCTGCTATAAAGAGGACAATTTTCGCAGTTTCCCTCGCTTACGGCCATACTACCCTGAGAACGCCCGATCTCGTCCGTTCTCGGAACCTAAGCAGGGTCGGGCCTGGTTAGTACTTGGATGGGAGACCGCCTGGGAATACCAGGTGCTGTAAGCTTTTGCACCCACCTCCAATTCACAACACGATTCACTGCTCTTTCCAAAAATTTTGGCATTCATTCGTCATTCAACTTTCACTTATCCTGTGGTTTGAAATCGTTTACTTCACGTTGATTTGACAGATCAACGTCTCTTTGGAATAAAATTAATGTCCAACAGAGGGAGCCGTCTGCACGGGGATCGGTCATGATATCACTTGGACATGAAACAGCTTGGGATTTCCGCCTGCTGGATGCCTTTGCACCTCCACTGGAAAAGCCCAATTTGCAACAAACATCAAATACTGCATCTGCGTGCTCGCAGAGGACCGTATGCGAGCCTGACAGGCTGCGCGCTCAAACGACCACGGGAGCGGGCCCCTCCTTCGTGCTCTCGGGAGGAGGTCATTAAATGAAAAAAAATCACCCCACTACTCCATCCCCGACCCGCAAGTGCCCTGTCTGCTATAAAGGGGACAATTTTCACGTTTTCCCTCGCTTACGGCCATACTACCCTGAGAACGCCCGATTTCGTCCGATCTCGGAAGCTAAGCAGGGTCGGGCCTGGTTAGGACTTGGATGGGAGACCGCCTGGGAATACCAGGTGCTGTAAGCTTTTGCACCCACCTCCAATTCTCAACACGATTCACTGCTCTTTCCAAAAATTTTGGCATTCATTCGTCATTCAACTTTCACTTATCCTGTGGTTTGAAATCGTTTCCTTCACGTTGATTTGACAGATCAACGTCTCTTTGTAATAAAATTAATGTCCAACAGAGGGAGCCGTCTGCACGGGGATCGGTCATGATAGCACTTGGACATGAAGCAGCTTGGGATTTCCGCCTGCTGGATGCCTTTGCACCTCCACTGGAAAAGCCCACTTTTGCAACAAACATCAAATACCGCATCTGCGTGCTCGCAGAGGACCGTATGCGAGCCTGACAGGCTGCGCGCTCCAACCACCACGGGAGCGGGCCCCTCCTTCGTGCTCTCGGGAGGAGGTCATTAAATGAAAAAAAAATCACCCCAATACTCCATCCCCGACCCGCAAGTGCCTTGTCTGCTATAAAGGGGACAATTTTCACGTTTTCCCTCGCTTACGGCCATACTACCCTGAGAACGCCCGATCTCGGAAGCTAAGCAGGGTCGGGCCTGGTTAGTACTTGGATGGGAGACCGCCTGGGAATACCAGGTGCTGTAAGCTTTTGCACCCACCTCCAATTCACAACACGATTCACTGCTCTTTCCAAAAATTTTGGCATTCATTCGTCATTCAACTTTCACTTATCCTGTGGTTTGAAATCGTTTCCTTCACGTTGATTTGACAGATCAACGTCTCTTTGGAATAAAATTAATGTCCAACAGAGGGAGCCGTCTGCACGGGGATCGGTCATGATAGCACTTGGACATGAAACAGCTTGGGATTTCCGCCTGCTGGATGCCTTTGCACCTCCACTGGAAAAGCCCACTTTTGCAACAAACATCAAATACCGCATCTGCGTGCTCGCAGAGGACCGTATGCGAGCCTGACAGGCTGCGCGCTCCAACCACCAAGGGAGCGGGCCCCTCCTTCGTGCTCTCGGGAGGAGGTCATTAAATGAAAAAAAAATCACCCCACTACCCCATCCCCGACCCGCAAGTGCCCTGTCTGCTATAAAGGGGACAATTTTCACGTTTTCCCTCGCTTACGGCCATACTACCCTGAGAACGCCCGATCTCGTCCGATCTTGGAAGCTAACCAGGGTCGGGCCTGGTTAGTACTTGGATGGGAGACCGCCTGGGAATACCAGGTGCTGTAAGCTTTTGCACCCACCTCCAATTCTCAACACGATTCACTGCTCTTTCCAAAAATTTTGGCTTTCATTAGTCATTCAACTTTCACTTATCCTGTGGTTTGAAATCGTTTCCTTCACGTTGATTTGACAGATCAACGTCTCTTTGGAATAAAATTAATGTCCAACAGAGGGAGCCGTCTGCACGTGGATCGGTAATGATAGCACTTGGACATGAAGCAGCTTGGGATTTCCGCCTGCTGGATGCTTTTGCACCACCACTGGAAAAGCCAACTTTTGCAACAGACATCAAGTACAGCCTCTGCGTGCTCGCAGAGGACCGTATGCGAGCCTGACAGGCTGCGCGCTCAAACCACCACGGGAGCGGGCCCCTCCTTTGTGCACTCCGGAGGAGGTTTATTAAATGAAAAAAAAATCACCCCACTACTCCACCCCCGACCCGGAAGTGCCCTGTCTGCTATAAAGAGGACAATTTTCATTTTTTCCCTCGCTTACGGCCATACTACCCTGAGAACGCCCGATCTCGTCCGATCTTGGAAGCTAAGCAGGTTTGGGCCTGGTTAGTACTTGGATGGGAGACCGCCTGGGAATACAGTGCACTCCGCTTAATAGAACACCGGTTAATAGAGTAATCCGCTTAATAGAGCAAAAGGCTCTGGAACCGATTTGCCTAATGCAATTTCCTATAAAGATACTCCGCTTAGTAGAACAGATCTCCGCTTAATAGAACAGGCCGTAAGCAATGAACATTGTAAACTAGTGCTTTTCGAAGTGTAGCTATCGCGATACTGTACCACTATCGCGAGAAAACGCGGTAGTTCTAGCCGTATACAGTAACAGGTAGCACGCGTCACTCCACACATAGACACACGCACGTCACAATGGCTTCAACTTCATTCAAGAGACGAGGGCTATCACCTGCGGATAAGAAGGACATACTCAGACGATACGATGCATTGCCGGATTCACAGAAGGTACGCCTGCGGTTTCCAGGACTTCCCTCTTATCCAGCGCATTGAGAGGGAAGTCAACCGCAAAATTACGGACTCCTGTTTCCAGACAAAAGTAACGAAATTTTTCTCGTGATTTGAGATGTTTGACTGAAGTTGATTAAAGTTGTTGTTTTGTTGTTTGATTAAAGATATGGACGTCCACAGTCGAAATATCTCTTCTAACTCGTCAGCAGGGGTTTTTCAGCGTGCATAACTTGGTCGTCGACGTGTCTGAAGGTGTACCTAATAAAGTGTCTCCGGCTAATAGAAACCCCGCTTTGTAGAACAGAAGCGCTTCGGCCCAATGGTGTTCTATTAAGCGGAGTGCACTGTACCAGGTGCTGTAAGCTTTTGCACCCACCTCCAATTCTCAACACGATTCACTGCTCTTTCCAAAAATTTTGGCTTTCATTCTTCATTCAACTTTCACTTATCCTGTGGTTTGAAATCATTTCCTTCACGTTGATTTGACAGATCAACGTCTCTTTGGAATAAAATTAATGTCCAACAGAGGGAGCCGTCTGCACGGGGATCGGTCATGATATCACTTGGACATGAAACAGCTTGGGATTTCCGCCTGCTGGATGCCTTTGCACCTCCACTGGAAAAGCCCACTTTTGCAACAAACATCAAATACCGCATCTGCGTGCTTGCAGAGGACCGTATGCGAGCCTGACAGGCTGCGCGCTCAAACCACCACGGGAGCGGGCCCCTCCTTCGTGCTCTCGGGAGGAGGTCATTAAATGAAAAAAAATCACCCCACTACTCCACCCCCGACCTGGAAGTGCCCTGTCTGCTACAAAGAGGACAATTTTCGCGTTTTCCCTCGCTTACGGCCATACTACCCTGAGAACGCTCGATCTCGTCCGATCTCGGAAGCTAAGCAGGGTCGGGCCTGGTTAGTACTTGGATGGGAGACCGCCTGGGAATACCAGGTGCTGTAAGCTTTTGCACCCACCTCCAATTCACAACACGATTCACTGCTCTTTCCAAAAATTTGGGCATTCATTCGTCATTCAACTTTCACTTATCCTGTGGTTTGAAATCGTTTCCTTCACGTTGATTTGACAGATCAACGTCTCTTTGGAATAAAATTAATGTCCAACAGAGGGAGCCGTCTGCACGGGGATCGGTCATGATAGCACTTGGACATGAAGCAGCTTGGGATTTCCGCCTGCTGGATGCCTTTGCACCTCCACTGGAAAAGCCCACTTTTGCAACAAACATCAAATACCGCATCTGCGTGCTCGCAGAGGACCGTATGCGAGCCTGACAGGCTGCGCGCTCCAACCACCACGGGAGCGGGCCCCTCCTTCGTGCTCTCGGGAGGAGGTCATTAAATGAAAAAAAAAATCACCCCACTACTCCATCCCCGACCCGCAAGTGCCCTGTCTGCTATATAGGGGACAATTTTCACGTTTCCCTCGCTTACGGCCATACTACCCTGAGAACGCCCGATCTCGTCCGATCTCGGAAGCTAAGCAGGGTCGGGCCTGGTTAGTACTTGGATGGGGGACCGCCTGGGAATACCAGATGCTGTAAGCTTTTGCACCCACCTCCAATTCACAACACGATTCACTGCTCTTTCCAAAAATTTTGGCATTCATTCGTCATTCAACTTTGTCTTATCCTGTGGTTTGAAATCGTTTCCTTCACGTTGATTTGACAGATCAACGTCTCTTTGGAATAAAATTAATGTCCAACAGAGGGAGCCCCCCTCCGTGAGTCATCACCTTACCGTGGTGGAGGGGTTTGTGTGTCCCAATGATCCTAGAAGCTAAGTTGTCTGGGGCTTTATGCCCCTGGCAGGGTCACCCATGGCAAACAGGTTCTAGGTGAGGGGCCAGACAAAGCACGGCTCAAAAGACCCCAATGACGACAAAAATAAATGGATCTAGGTTTCCCTTGCCCAGACGCGGGTCACCGGGGCCCCCCTCTGGAGCCAGGCCTGGAGGTGGGGCTCGTTGGCAGGCGCCTGGTGGCCGGGCTTACACCCATGGGGCCCGGCCGGGCACAGCCCGAAGAGGCAACGTGGGTCCCCCTTCCCATGGGCTCACCACCCATGAGAGGGGCCAAAGGGGTCGGGTGCAATGCGAGCTGGGCGGCAGCCAAAGGCGGGGACCCTGGCGGTCCGATCCTCGGCTGCAGAAGCTAGCTCTTGGGACATGGAATGTCACCTCTCTGGCAGGGAAGGAGCCCGAGCTGGTGTGTGAGGCAGAGGATTTCCGACTGGATATAGTCGGACTTGCCTCCACACACAGCCTGGGTTCTGGTACCAGTTCTCTCGAGAGGGGTTGGACTCTCTTCCACTCTGGAGTTGCTCACGGTGAGAGGCGCAGAGCAGGTGTGGGCATACTCATTGCCCCCCGGCTCAGTGCCTGTACATTGGGGTTCACACCGGTAGACGAGAGGGTTGCCTCCCTCCGCCTTCGGGTGGGTGGACGGGTCCTGACTGTTGTTTGTGCATATGCACCAAACAGCAGCTCAGCATACCCACCCTTTTTGGAGTCCTTGGAGGGTGTGCTGGAGAGTACTCCTGCTGGGGACTCCATTGTTCTGCTGGGGGACTTCAATGCTCACGTGGGCAATGACAGTGATACCTGGAGGGGCGTGATTGGGAGGAACGGCCCCCCCGATCAAAACCAGAGTGGTGTTTTGTTATTGGACTTCTGTGCTCGCCACGGATTGTCCATAACGAACACCTTGTTCAAACATAAGGGTGTCCATTTGTGCACGTGGCACCAGGACACCCTAGGCCGCAGTTCGATGATCGACTTTGTAGTTGTATCATCGGATTTGCGGCCGCATGTTCTGGACACTCGGGTGAAGAGAGGGGCGGAGCTGTCAACTGATCACCACCTGGTGGTGAGTAGGCTCCGATGGTGGGGGAAGATGCCGGTCCGTCCTGGCAGACCCAAACGTATAGTGAGGGTTTGTTGGGAGCGTCTGGCGGAATCCCCTGTCAGAAGGAGTTTCAACTCCCACCTCCGACAGAGCTTTTCCCATGTTCCGGGGGAGACGGGGGACATTGAGTCCGAGTGGACCATGTTCCGTGCCTCTATTGTTGAGGCGGCCAATCTGAGTTGTGGCCGTAAGGTGGTTGGTGCCTGTCGTGGCGGCAATCCTCGTACTCGCTGGTGGACACCAGCAGTAAGGGATGCCGTCAAGCTGAAGAAGGAGTCCTATCGAGCCTTTATGGCCTGTGGGACCCCAGAGGCAGCTGACGGGTATCGACTGGCCAAGCGGACCGCGGCTTCGGTGGTCGCCGAGGCAAAAACCCGAGCGTGGGAAGAGTTCGGTGAGGCCATGGAAGCCGACTTCCGGACGGCTTCGAGGAAATTCTGGTCCACCATCCGACGTCTCAGGAGGGGGAAGCAGTGCACCACTAACACTGTGTACAGTGGGGATGGGGCGCTGCTGACTTCGACTCGGGACGTTGTGAACCGGTGGGCAGAGTACTTCGAAGACCTCCTCAACTCCACCAACACGCCTTCCTTTGAGGAAGCAGAGCCTGGGGACTCTGAGGTGGGCTCTCCTATCTCTGTGGTTGAAGTCACCGATGTGGTTAAAAAGCTCCTCGGTGGCAAGGCCCCGGGGGTGGATGAGATCCGCCCGGAGTTCCTCAAGGCTCTGGATGTTGTGGGGCTGTCCTGGTTGACACGCCTCTGCAACATCGCGTGTTGGCTCCTTCAAACGGGGCTCTCCAACTCTCACTGGAGCGTTTCGCAGCCGAGTGTGAAGCGGTTGGGATGAAAATCAGCACCTCCAAATCTGAAACCATGGTCCTCAGTCGGAAAAGGGTGGAGTGCCCCCTCCGGGTCGGGGAGGAGATCTTACCCCAAGTGGAGGAGTTCAAGTATCTTGGGGTCTTGTTCACGAGTGGGGGTAGGAGGGAGCGGGATATCGACAGGCGGATCGGTGCAGCGTCTGCTGTGATGCGGACGTTGTATCGGTCTGTCGTGGTGAAGAAGGAGCTGAGCCAAAGGGCGAAGCTCTCAATTTACCGGTCGATCTACGTCCCAACCCTCACCTATGGTCACGAGCTATGGGTCGTGACCGAAAGAACGAGATCCCGGATACAAGCGGCTGAAATGAGTTTTCTCCGCAGGGTGTCCGGGCTCTCCCTTAGAGATAAGGTGAGGAGCTCAGTCATCCGGGAGAGGCTCAGAGTCGAGCCGCTTCTCCTCCACATCGAGAGGAGCCAGATGAGGTGGCTTGGGCATCTGATTCGGATGCCTCCTGAGCGCCTCCCCGGTGAGGTGTTCCGGTCATGTCCCACCGGGAGGAGACCCCGAGGAAGACCCAGGACACGCTGGAGAGACTATGTCACCCAGCTTGCCTGGGAACGACTCGGGATCCCCCGGGGAGAGCTGGAAGAAGTAGCTAGGGAGAGGGAAGTCTGGGCTTCCCTGCTAAAGCTGTTGCCCCCGCGACCCGGCCCCGGATAAGCGGTAGATGATGGATGGATGGATGGAGAGGGAGCCGTCTGCACGGGGATCGGTCATGATAGCACTTGGACATGAAGCAGCTTGGGATTTCCGCCTGCTGGATGCCTTTGCACCTCCACTGGAAAAGCCCACTTTTGCAACAAACATCAAATACCGCATCTGCGAGCTCGCAGAGGACCGTATGCGAGCCTGACAGGCTGCGCGCTCAAACCACCACGGGAGCGGGCCCCTCCTTTGTGCACTCCGGAGGAGGTTTATTAAATGAAAAAAAAAAATCACCCCACTACTCCACCCCCGACCCAGAACTACCCTGTCTGCTATAAAGAGGACAATTTTCGCAGTTTCCCTCGCTTACGGCCATACTACCCTGAGAACGCCCGATCTCGTCCGATCTCGGAAGCTAAGCAGGGTCGGGCCTGGTTAGTACTTGGATGGGAGACCGCCTGGGAATACCAGGTGCTGTAAGCTTTTGCACCCACCTCCAATTCACAACACGATTCACTGCTCTTTCCAAAAATTTTGGCATTCATTCGTCATTCAACTTTCACTTATCCTGTGGTTTGAAATCGTTTCCTTCACGTTGATTTGACAGATCAACGTCTCTTTGGAATAAAATTAATGTCCAACAGAGGGAGCCGTCTGCACGGGGATCGGTCATGATAGCACTTGGACATGAAACAGCTTGGGATTTCCGCCTGCTGGATGCCTTTGCACCTCCACTGGAAAAGCCCACTTTTGCAACAAACATCAAATACCGCATCTGCGTGCTCGCAGAGGACCGTATGCGAGCCTGACAGGCTGCGCGCTCAAACCACCACGGGAGCGGGCCCCTCCTTCGTGCTCTCGGGAGGAGGTCATTAAATGAAAAAAAATCACCCCACTACTCCATCCCCGACCCGCAAGTGCCCTGTCTGCTATAAAGGGGACAATTTTCACGTTTTCCCTCTCTTACGGCCATACTACCCTGAGAACGCCCGATCTCGTCCGATCTCGGAAGCTAAGCAGGGTCGGGCCTGCTTAGTACTTGGATGGGAGACCGCCTGGGAATACCAGGTGCTGTAAGCTTTTGCACCCACCTCCAATTCTCAACACGATTCACTGCTCTTTCCAAAAATTTTGGCATTCATTCGTCATTCAACTTTCACTTATCCTGTGGTTTGAAATCGTTTCCTTCACGTTGATTTGACAGATCAACGTCTCTTTGGAATAAAATTAATGTCCAACAGAGGGAGCCGTCTGCACGGGGATCGGTCATGATATCACTTGGACATGAAACAGCTTGGGATTTCCGCCTGCTGGATGCCTTTGCACCTCCACTGGAAAAGCCCACTTTTGCAACAAACATCAAATACCGCATCTGCGAGCTCGCAGAGGACCGTATGCGAGCCTGACAGGCTGCGCGCTCAAACCACCACGGGAGCGGGCCCCTCCTTTGTGCACTCCGGAGGAGGTTTATTAAATGAAAAAAAAAAATCACCCCACTACTCCACCCCCGACCCAGAACGACCCTGTCTGCTATAAAGAGGACAATTTTCGCAGTTTCCCTCGCTTACGGCCATACTACCCTGAGAACGCCCGATCTCGTCCGATCTCGGAAGCTAAGCAGGGTCGGGCCTGGTTAGTACTTGGATGGGAGACCGCCTGGGAATACCAGGTGCTGTAAGCTTTTGCACCCACCTCCAATTCACAACACGATTCACTGCTCTTTCCAAAAATTTTGGCATTCATTCGTCATTCAACTTTCACTTATCCTGTGGTTTGAAATCGTTTCCTTCACGTTGATTTGACAGATCAACGTCTCTTTGGAATAAAATTAATGTCCAACAGAGGGAGCCGTCTGCACGGGGATCGGTCATGATAGCACTTGGACATGAAACAGCTTGGGATTTCCGCCTGCTGGATGCCTTTGCACCTCCACTGGAAAAGCCCACTTTTGCAACAAACATCAAATACCGCATCTGCGTGCTCGCAGAGGACCGTATGCGAGCCTGACAGGCTGCGCGCTCAAACCACCACGGGAGGGGCCCCTCCTTCGTGCTCTCGGGAGGAGGTCATTAAATGAAAAAAAAAAAATCACCCCACTACTCCATCCCCGACCCGCAAGTGCCCTGTCTGCTATAAAGGGGACAATTTTCAAGTTTTCCCTCGCTTACGGCCATACTACCCTGAGAACGCCCGATCTCGTCCGATCTCGGAAGCTAAGCAGGGTCGGGCCTGGTTAGTACTTGGATGGGAGACCGCCTGGGAATACCAGGTGCTGTAAGCTTTTGCACCCACCTCCAATTCACAACACGATTCACTGCTCTTTCCAAAAATTTTGGCATTCATTCGTCATTCAACTTTCACTTATCCTGTGGTTTGAAATCGTTTCCTTCACGTTGATTTGACAGATCAACGTCTCTTTGGAATAAAATTAATGTCCAACAGAGGGAGCCGTCTGCACGGGGATCGGTCATGATATCACTTGGACATGAAACAGCTTGGGATTTCCGCCTGCTGGATGCCTTTGCACCTCCACTGGAAAAGCCCACTTTTGCAACAAACATCAAATACCGCATCTGCGTGCTCGCAGAGGACCGTATGCGAGCCTGACAGGCTGCGCGCTCAAACCACCACGGGAGGGGCCCCTCCTTCGTGCTCTCGGGAGGAGGTCATTAAATGAAAAAAAAAAAATCACCCCACTACTCCATCCCCGACCCGCAAGTGCCCTGTCTGCTATAAAGGGGACAATTTTCAAGTTTTCCCTCGCTTACGGCCATACTACCCTGAGAACGCCCGATCTCGTCCGATCTCGGAAGCTAAGCAGGGTCGGGCCTGGTTAGTACTTGGATGGGAGACCGCCTGGGAATACCAGGTGCTGTAAGCTTTTGCACCCACCTCCAATTCACAACACGATTCACTGCTCTTTCCAAAAATTTTGGCATTCATTCGTCATTCAACTTTCACTTATCCTGTGGTTTGAAATCGTTTCCTTCGCGTTGATTTGACAGATCAACGTCTCTTTGGAATAAAATTAATGTCCAACAGAGGGAGCCGTCTGCACGGGGATCGGTCATGATAGCACTTGGACATGAAACAGCTTGGGATTTCCGCCTGCTGGATGCCTTTGCACCTCCCCTGGAAAAGCCCACTTTTGCAACAAACATCAAATACCGCATCTGCGTGCTCGCAGAGGACCGTATGCGAGCCTGACAGGCTGCGCACTCCAACTACCACGGGAGCGGGCCCCTCCTTCGTGCTCTCGGGAGGAGGTCATTAAATGAAAAAAAAAATCACCCCACGACTCCACCCCCGACCCAGAACTGCCCTGTCTGCTATAAAGGGGACAATTTTCACGTTTTCCCTCGCTTACGGCCATACTACCCTGAGAACGCCCGATCTCGGAAGCTAAGCAGGGTCGGGCCTGGTTAGTACTTGGATGGGAGACCGCCTGGGAATACCAGGTGCTGTAAGCTTTTGCACCCACCTCCAATTCACAACACGATTCACTGCTCTTTCCAAAAATTTTGGCATTCATTCGTCATTCAACTTTCACTTATCCTGTGGTTTGAAATCGTTTCCTTCACGTTGATTTGACAGATCAACGTCTCTTTGTAATAAAATTAATGTCCAACAGAGGGAGCCGTCTGCACGGGGATCGGTCATGATAGCACTTGGACATGAAACAGCTTGGGATTTCCGCCGGCTGGATGCCTTTGCACCTCCACTGGAAAAGCCCACTTTTGCAACAAACATCAAATACCGCATCTGCGAGCTCGCAGAACCGTATGCGAGCCTGACAGGCTGCGCGCTCAAACCACCACGGGAGCGGGCCCCTCCTTTGTGCACTCCGGAGGAGGTATATTAAATGAAAAAAAAATCACCCCACTACTCCATCCCCGACCCGCAAGTGCCCTGTCTGCTATAAAGGGGACAATTTTCAATTTTTCCCTCGCTTACTGCCATACTACCCTGAGAACGCCCGATCTCGTCTGATCTCGGAAGCTAAGCATTGTCGGGCCTGGTTAGTACTTGGATGGGAGACCGCCTGGGAATACCAGGTGCTGTAAGCTTTTGCACCCACCTCCAATTCTCAACACGATTCACTGCTCTTTCCAAAAATTTTGGCTTTCATTAGTCATTCAACTTTCACTTATCCTGTGGTTTGAAATCGTTTCCTTCACGTTGATTTGACAGATCAACGTCTCTTTGGAATAAAATTAATGTCCAACAGAGGGAGCCGTCTGCACGTGGATCGGTAATGATAGCACTTGGACATGAAGCAGCTTGGGATTTCCGCCTGCTGGATGCTTTTGCACCTCCACTGGAAAAGCCAACTTTTGCAACAGACATCAAGTACAGCCTCTGCGTGCTCGCAGAGGACCGTATGCGAGCCTGACAGGCTGCGCGCTCAAACCACCACGGGAGCGGGCCCCTCCTTTGTGCACTCCGGAGGAGGTTTATTAAATGAAAAAAAAATCACCCCACTACTCCACCCCCGACCCGGAAGTGCCCTGTCTGCTATAAAGAGGACAATTTTCATTTTTTCCCTCGCTTACGGCCATACTACCCTGAGAACGCCCGATCTCGTCCGATCTCGGAAGCGAAGCAGGGTCGGGCCTGGTTAGTACTTGGATGGGAGACCGCCTGGGAATACAGTGCACTCCGCTTAATAGAACACCGGTTAATAGAGTAATCCGCTTAATAGAGCAAAAGGCTCTGGAACCGATTTGCCTAATGCAATTTCCTATAAAGATACTCCGCTTAGTAGAACAGATCTGCGCTTAATAGAACAGGCCGTAAGCAATGAACATTGTAAACTAGTGCTTTTCGAAGTGTAGCTATCGCGATACTGTACCACTATCGCGAGAAAACGCGGTAGTTCTAGCCGTATACAGGAACAGGTAGCACGCGTCACTCCACACATAGACACACGCACGTCACAATGGCTTCAACTTCATTCAAGAGACGAGGGCTATCACCTGCGGATAAGAAGGACATACTCAGACGATACGATGCATTGCCGGATTCACAGAAGGTACGTCCGCGGTTTCCAGGACTTCCCTCTTATCCAGCGCATTGAGAGGGAAGTCAACCGCAATATTACGGACTCCTGTTTCCAGACAAAAGTAACGAAATTTTTCTCGTGATTTGAGATGTTTGACTGAAGTTGATTAAAGTTGTTGTTTTGTTGTTTGATTAAAGATATGGACGTCCACAGTCGAAATATCTCTTCTAACTCGTCAGCAGGGGTTTTTCAGCGTGCATAACTTGGTCGTCGACGTGTCTGAAGGTGTACCTAATAAAGTGTCTCCGGCTAATAGAAACCCCGCTTAGTAGAACAGAAGCGCTTCGGCCCAATGGTGTTCTATTAAGCGGAGTGCACTGTACCAGGTGCTGTAAGCTTTTGCACCCACCTCCAATTCTCAACACGATTCACTGCTCTTTCCAAAAATTTTGGCTTTCATTCGTCATTCAACTTTCACTTATCCTGTGGTTTGAAATCGTTTCCTACACGTTGATTTGACAGATCAACGTCTCTTTGGAATAAAATTAATGTCCAACAGAGGGAGCCGTCTGCACGGGGATCGGTCATGATATCACTTGGACATGAAACAGCTTGGGATTTCCGCCTGCTGGATGCCTTTGCACCTCCACTGGAAAAGCCCACTTTTGCAACAAACATCAAATACCGCATCTGCGTGCTCGCAGAGGACCGTATGCGAGCCTGACAGGCTGCGCGCTCAAACCACCACGGGAGGGGCCCCTCCTTCGTGCTCTCGGGAGGAGGTCATTAAATGAAAAAAAAAAAATCACCCCACTACTCCATCCCCGACCCGCAAGTGCCCTGTCTGCTATAAAGGGGACAATTTTCAAGTTTTCCCTCGCTTACGGCCATACTACCCTGAGAACGCCCGATCTCGTCCGATCTCGGAAGCTAAGCAGGGTCGGGCCTGGTTAGTACTTGGATGGGAGACCGCCTGGGAATACCAGGTGCTGCAAGCTTTTGCACCCACCTCCAATTCACAACACGATTCACTGCTCTTTCCAAAAATTTTGGCATTCATTCGTCATTCAACTTTCACTTATCCTGTGGTTTGAAATCGTTTCCTTCACGTTGATTTGACAGATCAACGTCTCTTTGGAATAAAATTAATGTCCAACAGAGGGAGCCGTCTGCACGGGGATCGGTCATGATAGCACTTGGACATGAAACAGCTTGGGATTTCCGCCTGCTGGATGCCTTTGCACCTCCCCTGGAAAAGCCCACTTTTGCAACAAACATCAAATACCGCATCTGCGTGCTCGCAGAGGACCGTATGCGAGCCTGACAGGCTGCGCACTCCAACTACCACGGGAGCGGGCCCCTCCTTCGTGCTCTCGGGAGGAGGTCATTAAATGAAAAAAAAAAATCACCCCACGACTCCACCCCCGACCCAGAACTGCCCTGTCTGCTATAAAGGGGACGATTTTCACGTTTTCCCTTGCTTACGGCCATACTACCCTGAGAACGCCCGATCTCGGAAGCTAAGCAGGGTCGGGCCTGGTTAGTACTTGGATGGGAGACCGCCTGGGAATACCAGGTGCTGTAAGCTTTTGCACCCACCTCCAATTCACAACACGATTCACTGCTCTTTCCAAAAATTTTGGCATTCATTCGTCATTCAACTTTCACTTACAGTATCCTGTGGTTTGAAATCGTTTCCTTCACGTTGATTTGACAGATCAACGTCTCTTTGTAATAAAATTAATGTCCAACAGAGGGAGCCGTCTGCACGGGGATCGGTCATGATAGCACTTGGACATGAAACAGCTTGGGATTTCCGCCGGCTGGATGCCTTTGCACCTCCACTGGAAAAGCCCACTTTTGCAACAAACATCAAATACCGCATCTGCGAGCTCGCAGAACCGTATGCGAGCCTGACAGGCTGCGCGCTCAAACCACCACGGGAGCGGGCCCCTCCTTTGTGCACTCCGGAGGAGGTATATTAAATGAAAAAAAAATCACCCCACTACTCCATCCCCGACCCGCAAGTGCCCTGTCTGCTATAAAGGGGACAATTTTCAATTTTTCCCTCGCTTACTGCCATACTACCCTGAGAACGCCCGATCTCGTCTGATCTCGGAAGCTAAGCATTGTCGGGCCTGGTTAGTACTTGGATGGGAGACCGCCTGGGAATACCAGGTGCTGTAAGCTTTTGCACCCACCTCCAATTCTCAACACGATTCACTGCTCTTTCCAAAAATTTTGGCTTTCATTAGTCATTCAACTTTCACTTATCCTGTGGTTTGAAATCGTTTCCTTCACGTTGATTTGACAGATCAACGTCTCTTTGGAATAAAATTAATGTCCAACAGAGGGAGCCGTCTGCACGTGGATCGGTAATGATAGCACTTGGACATGAAGCAGCTTGGGATTTCCGCCTGCTGGATGCTTTTGCACCTCCACTGGAAAAGCCAACTTTTGCAACAGACATCAAGTACAGCCTCTGCGTGCTCGCAGAGGACCGTATGCGAGCCTGACAGGCTGCGCGCTCAAACCACCACGGGAGCGGGCCCCTCCTTTGTGCACTCCGGAGGAGGTTTATTAAATGAAAAAAAAATCACCCCACTACTCCACCCCCGACCCGGAAGTGCCCTGTCTGCTATAAAGAGGACAATTTTCATTTTTTCCCTCGCTTACGGCCATACTACCCTGAGAACGCCCGATCTCGTCCGATCTCGGAAGCTAAGCAGGGTCGGGCCTGGTTAGTACTTGGATGGGAGACCGCCTGGGAATACAGTGCACTCCGCTTAATAGAACACCGGTTAATAGAGTAATCCGCTTAATAGAGCAAAAGGCTCTGGAACCGATTTGCCTAATGCAATTTCCTATAAAGATACTCCGCTTAGTAGAACAGATCTGCGCTTAATAGAACAGGCCGTAAGCAATGAACATTGTAAACTAGTGCTTTTCGAAGTGTAGCTATCGCGATACTGTACCACTATCGCGAGAAAACGCGGTAGTTCTAGCCGTATACAGGAACAGGTAGCACGCGTCACTCCACACATAGACACACGCACGTCACAATGGCTTCAACTTCATTCAAGAGACGAGGGCTATCACCTGCGGATAAGAAGGACATACTCAGACGATACGATGCATTGCCGGATTCACAGAAGGTACGTCCGCGGTTTCCAGGACTTCCCTCTTATCCAGCGCATTGAGAGGGAAGTCAACCGCAATATTACGGACTCCTGTTTCCAGACAAAAGTAACGAAATTTTTCTCGTGATTTGAGATGTTTGACTGAAGTTGATTAAAGTTGTTGTTTTGTTGTTTGATTAAAGATATGGACGTCCACAGTCGAAATATCTCTTCTAACTCGTCAGCAGGGGTTTTTCAGCGTGCATAACTTGGTCGTCGACGTGTCTGAAGGTGTACCTAATAAAGTGTCTCCGGCTAATAGAAACCCCGCTTAGTAGAACAGAAGCGCTTCGGCCCAATGGTGTTCTATTAAGCGGAGTGCACTGTACCAGGTGCTGTAAGCTTTTGCACCCACCTCCAATTCTCAACACGATTCACTGCTCTTTCCAAAAATTTTGGCTTTCATTCGTCATTCAACTTTCACTTATCCTGTGGTTTGAAATCGTTTCCTACACGTTGATTTGACAGATCAACGTCTCTTTGGAATAAAATTAATGTCCAACAGAGGGAGCCGTCTGCACGGGGATCGGTCATGATATCACTTGGACATGAAACAGCTTGGGATTTCCGCCTGCTGGATGCCTTTGCACCTCCACTGGAAAAGCCCACTTTTGCAACAAACATCAAATACCGCATCTGCGTGCTCGCAGAGGACCGTATGCGAGCCTGACAGGCTGCGCGCTCAAACCACCACGGGAGGGGCCCCTCCTTCGTGCTCTCGGGAGGAGGTCATTAAATGAAAAAAAAAAAAATCACCCCACTACTCCATCCCCGACCCGCAAGTGCCCTGTCTGCTATAAAGGGGACAATTTTCAAGTTTTCCCTCGCTTACGGCCATACTACCCTGAGAACGCCCGATCTCGTCCGATCTCGGAAGCTAAGCAGGGTCGGGCCTGGTTAGTACTTGGATGGGAGACCGCCTGGGAATACCAGGTGCTGCAAGCTTTTGCACCCACCTCCAATTCACAACACGATTCACTGCTCTTTCCAAAAATTTTGGCATTCATTCGTCATTCAACTTTCACTTATCCTGTGGTTTGAAATCGTTTCCTTCACGTTGATTTGACAGATCAACGTCTCTTTGGAATAAAATTAATGTCCAACAGAGGGAGCCGTCTGCACGGGGATCGGTCATGATAGCACTTGGACATGAAACAGCTTGGGATTTCCGCCTGCTGGATGCCTTTGCACCTCCCCTGGAAAAGCCCACTTTTGCAACAAACATCAAATACCGCATCTGCGTGCTCGCAGAGGACCGTATGCGAGCCTGACAGGCTGCGCACTCCAACTACCACGGGAGCGGGCCCCTCCTTCGTGCTCTCGGGAGGAGGTCATTAAATGAAAAAAAAAAATCACCCCACGACTCCACCCCCGACCCAGAACTGCCCTGTCTGCTATAAAGGGGACGATTTTCACGTTTTCCCTCGCTTACGGCCATACTACCCTGAGAACGCCCGATCTCGGAAGCTAAGCAGGGTCGGGCCTGGTTAGTACTTGGATGGGAGACCGCCTGGGAATACCAGGTGCTGCAAGCTTTTGCACCCACCTCCAATTCACAACACGATTCACTGCTCTTTCCAAAAATTTTGGCATTCATTCGTCATTCAACTTTCACTTATCCTGTGGTTTGAAATCGTTTCCTTCACGTTGATTTGACAGATCAACGTCTCTTTGTAATAAAATTAATGTCCAACAGAGGGAGCCGTCTGCACGGGGATCGGTCATGATAGCACTTGGACATGAAACAGCTTGGGATTTCCGCCGGCTGGATGCCTTTGCACCTCCACTGGAAAAGCCCACTTTTGCAACAAACATCAAATACCGCATCTGCGAGCTCGCAGAACCGTATGCGAGCCTGACAGGCTGCGCGCTCAAACCACCACGGGAGCGGGCCCCTCCTTTGTGCACTCCGGAGGAGGTATATTAAATGAAAAAAAAATCACCCCACTACTCCATCCCCGACCCGCAAGTGCCCTGTCTGCTATAAAGGGGACAATTTTCAATTTTTCCCTCGCTTACTGCCATACTACCCTGAGAACGCCCGATCTCGTCTGATCTCGGAAGCTAAGCATTGTCGGGCCTGGTTAGTACTTGGATGGGAGACCGCCTGGGAATACCAGGTGCTGTAAGCTTTTGCACCCACCTCCAATTCTCAACACGATTCACTGCTCTTTCCAAAAATTTTGGCTTTCATTAGTCATTCAACTTTCACTTATCCTGTGGTTTGAAATCGTTTCCTTCACGTTGATTTGACAGATCAACGTCTCTTTGGAATAAAATTAATGTCCAACAGAGGGAGCCGTCTGCACGTGGATCGGTAATGATAGCACTTGGACATGAAGCAGCTTGGGATTTCCGCCTGCTGGATGCTTTTGCACCTCCACTGGAAAAGCCAACTTTTGCAACAGACATCAAGTACAGCCTCTGCGTGCTCGCAGAGGACCGTATGCGAGCCTGACAGGCTGCGCGCTCAAACCACCACGGGAGCGGGCCCCTCCTTTGTGCACTCCGGAGGAGGTTTATTAAATGAAAAAAAAATCACCCCACTACTCCACCCCCGACCCGGAAGTGCCCTGTCTGCTATAAAGAGGACAATTTTCATTTTTTCCCTCGCTTACGGCCATACTACCCTGAGAACGCCCGATCTCGTCCGATCTCGGAAGCTAAGCAGGGTCGGGCCTGGTTAGTACTTGGATGGGAGACCGCCTGGGAATACAGTGCACTCCGCTTAATAGAACACCGGTTAATAGAGTAATCCGCTTAATAGAGCAAAAGGCTCTGGAACCGATTTGCCTAATGCAATTTCCTATAAAGATACTCCGCTTAGTAGAACAGATCTGCGCTTAATAGAACAGGCCGTAAGCAATGAACATTGTAAACTAGTGCTTTTCGAAGTGTAGCTATCGCGATACTGTACCACTATCGCGAGAAAACGCGGTAGTTCTAGCCGTATACAGGAACAGGTAGCACGCGTCACTCCACACATAGACACACGCACGTCACAATGGCTTCAACTTCATTCAAGAGACGAGGGCTATCACCTGCGGATAAGAAGGACATACTCAGACGATACGATGCATTGCCGGATTCACAGAAGGTACGTCCGCGGTTTCCAGGACTTCCCTCTTATCCAGCGCATTGAGAGGGAAGTCAACCGCAATATTACGGACTCCTGTTTCCAGACAAAAGTAACGAAATTTTTCTCGTGATTTGAGATGTTTGACTGAAGTTGATTAAAGTTGTTGTTTTGTTGTTTGATTAAAGATATGGACGTCCACAGTCGAAATATCTCTTCTAACTCGTCAGCAGGGGTTTTTCAGCGTGCATAACTTGGTCGTCGACGTGTCTGAAGGTGTACCTAATAAAGTGTCTCCGGCTAATAGAAACCCCGCTTAGTAGAACAGAAGCGCTTCGGCCCAATGGTGTTCTATTAAGCGGAGTGCACTGTACCAGGTGCTGTAAGCTTTTGCACCCACCTCCAATTCTCAACACGATTCACTGCTCTTTCCAAAAATTTTGGCTTTCATTCGTCATTCAACTTTCACTTATCCTGTGGTTTGAAATCGTTTCCTTCACGTTGATTTGACAGATCAACGTCTCTTTGGAATAAAATTAATGTCCAACAGAGGGAGCCGTCTGCACGGGGATCGGTCATGATATCACTTGGACATGAAACAGCTTGGGATTTCCGCCTGCTGGATGCCTTTGCACCTCCACTGGAAAAGCCCACTTTTGCAACAAACATCAAATACCGCATCTGCGTGCTCGCAGAGGACCGTATGCGAGCCTGACAGGCTGCGCGCTCAAACCACCACGGGAGGGGCCCCTCCTTCGTGCTCTCGGGAGGAGGTCATTAAATGAAAAAAAAAAAATCACCCCACTACTCCATCCCCGACCCGCAAGTGCCCTGTCTGCTATAAAGGGGACAATTTTCAAGTTTTCCCTCGCTTACGGCCATACTACCCTGAGAACGCCCGATCTCGTCCGATCTCGGAAGCTAAGCAGGGTCGGGCCTGGTTAGTACTTGGATGGGAGACCGCCTGGGAATACCAGGTGCTGTAAGCTTTTGCACCCACCTCCAATTCACAACACGATTCACTGCTCTTTCCAAAAATTTTGGCATTCATTCGTCATTCAACTTTCACTTATCCTGTGGTTTGAAATCGTTTCCTTCACGTTGATTTGACAGATCAACGTCTCTTTGGAATAAAATTAATGTCCAACAGAGGGAGCCGTCTGCACGGGGATCGGTCATGATAGCACTTGGACATGAAACAGCTTGGGATTTCCGCCTGCTGGATGCCTTTGCACCTCCCCTGGAAAAGCCCACTTTTGCAACAAACATCAAATACCGCATCTGCGTGCTCGCAGAGGACCGTATGCGAGCCTGACAGGCTGCGCACTCCAACTACCACGGGAGCGGGCCCCTCCTTCGTGCTCTCGGGAGGAGGTCATTAAATGAAAAAAAAAAATCACCCCACGACTCCACCCCCGACCCAGAACTGCCCTGTCTGCTATAAAGGGGACGATTTTCACGTTTTCCCTCGCTTACGGCCATACTACCCTGAGAACGCCCGATCTCGGAAGCTAAGCAGGGTCGGGCCTGGTTAGTACTTGGATGGGAGACCGCCTGGGAATACCAGGTGCTGTAAGCTTTTGCACCCACCTCCAATTCACAACACGATTCACTGCTCTTTCCAAAAATTTTGGCATTCATTCGTCATTCAACTTTCACTTATCCTGTGGTTTGAAATCGTTTCCTTCACGTTGATTTGACAGATCAACGTCTCTTTGTAATAAAATTAATGTCCAACAGAGGGAGCCGTCTGCACGGGGATCGGTCATGATAGCACTTGGACATGAAACAGCTTGGGATTTCCGCCTGCTGGATGCCTTTGCACCTCCACTGGAAAAGCCCACTTTTGCAACAAACATCAAATACCGCATCTGCGAGCTCGCAGAACCGTATGCGAGCCTGACAGGCTGCGCGCTCAAACCACCACGGGAGCGGGCCCCTCCTTTGTGCACTCCGGAGGAGGTATATTAAATGAAAAAAAATCACCCCACTACTCCATCCCCGACCCGCAAGTGCCCTGTCTGCTATAAAGGGGACAATTTTAGATTTTTCCCTCGCTTACTGCCATACTACCCTGAGAACGCCCGATCTCGTCTGATCTCGGAAGCTAAGCAGGGTCGGGCCTGGTTAGTACTTGGATGGGAGACCGCCTGGGAATACCAGGTGCTGTAAGCTTTTGCACCCACCTCCAATTCTCAACACGATTCACTGCTCTTTCCAAAAATTTTGGCTTTCATTAGTCATTCAACTTTCACTTATCCTGTGGTTTGAAATCGTTTCCTTCACGTTGATTTGACAGATCAACGTCTCTTTGGAATAAAATTAATGTCCAACAGAGGGAGCCGTCTGCACGTGGATCGGTAATGATAGCACTTGGACATGAAGCAGCTTGGGATTTCCGCCTGCTGGATGCTTTTGCACCTCCACTGGAAAAGCCAACTTTTGCAACAGACATCAAGTACAGCCTCTGCGTGCTCGCAGAGGACCGTATGCGAGCCTGACAGGCTGCGCGCTCAAACCACCACGGGAGCGGGCCCCTCCTTTGTGCACTCCGGAGGAGGTTTATTAAATGAAAAAAAAATCACCCCACTACTCCACCCCCGACCCGGAAGTGCCCTGTCTGCTATAAAGAGGACAATTTTCATTTTTTCCCTCGCTTACGGCCATACTACCCTGAGAACGCCCGATCTCGTCCGATCTCGGAAGCGAAGCAGGGTCGGGCCTGGTTAGTACTTGGATGGGAGACCGCCTGGGAATACAGTGCACTCCGCTTAATAGAACACCGGTTAATAGAGTAATCCGCTTAATAGAGCAAAAGGCTCTGGAACCGATTTGCCTAATGCAATTTCCTATAAAGATACTCCGCTTAGTAGAACAGATCTCCGCTTAATAGAACAGGCCGTAAGCAATGAACATTGTAAACTAGTGCTTTTCGAAGTGTAGCTATCGCGATACTGTACCACTATCGCGAGAAAACGCGGTAGTTCTAGCCGTATACAGGAACAGGTAGCACGCGTCACTCCACACATAGACACACGCACGTCACAATGGCTTCAACTTCATTCAAGAGACGAGGGCTATCACCTGCGGATAAGAAGGACATACTCAGACGATACGATGCATTGCCGGATTCACAGAAGGTACGTCCGCGGTTTCCAGGACTTCCCTCTTATCCAGCGCATTGAGAGGGAAGTCAACCGCAATATTACGGACTCCTGTTTCCAGACAAAAGTAACGAAATTTTTCTCGTGATTTGAGATGTTTGACTGAAGTTGATTAAAGTTGTTGTTTTGTTGTTTGATTAAAGATATGGACGTCCACAGTCGAAATATCTCTTCTAACTCGTCAGCAGGGGTTTTTCAGCGTGCATAACTTGGTCGTCGACGTGTCTGAAGGTGTACCTAATAAAGTGTCTCCGGCTAATAGAAACCCCGCTTAGTAGAACAGAAGCGCTTCGGCCCAATGGTGTTCTATTAAGCGGAGTGCACTGTACCAGGTGCTGTAAGCTTTTGCACCCACCTCCAATTCTCAACACGATTCACTGCTCTTTCCAAAAATTTTGGCTTTCATTCGTCATTCAACTTTCACTTATCCTGTGGTTTGAAATCGTTTCCTTCACGTTGATTTGACAGATCAACGTCTCTTTGGAATAAAATTAATGTCCAACAGAGGGAGCCGTCTGCACGGGGATCGGTCATGATATCACTTGGACATGAAACAGCTTGGGATTTCCGCCTGCTGGATGCCTTTGCACCTCCACTGGAAAAGCCCACTTTTGCAACAAACATCAAATACCGCATCTGCGTGCTCGCAGAGGACCGTATGCGAGCCTGACAGGCTGCGCGCTCCAACCACCACGGGAGCGGGCCCCTCCTTCGTGCTCTCGGGAGGAGGTCATTAAATGAAAAAAAAAATCACCCCACTACCCCATCCCCGACCCGCAAGTGCCCTGTCTGCTATAAAGGGGACAATTTTCACGTTTTCCCTCGCTTACGGCCATACTACCCTGAGAACGCCCGATCCCGTCCGATCTCGGAAGCTAAGCAGGGTCGGGCCTGGTTAGTACTTGGATGGGAGACCGCCTGGGAATACCAGGTGCTGTAAGCTTTTGCACCCACCTCCAATTCTCAACACGATTCACTGCTCTTTCCAAAAATTTTGGCTTTCATTAGTCATTCAACTTTCACTTATCCTGTGGTTTGAAATTGTTTCCTTCACGTTGATTTGACAGATCAACGTCTCTTTGGAATAAAATTAATGTCCAACAGAGGGAGCCGTCTGCACGTGGATCGGTAATGATAGCACTTGGACATGAAGCAGCTTGGGATTTCCGCCTGCTGGATTCTTTTGCACCTCCACTGGAAAAGCCAACTTTTGCAACAGACATCAAGTACAGCCTCTGCGTGCTCGCAGAGGACCGTATGCGAGCCTGACAGGCTGCGCGCTCAAACCACCACGGGAGCGGGCCTCTCCTTTGTGCACTCCGGAGGACGTTTATTAAATGAAAAAAAAATCACCCCACTACTCCACCCCCGACCCGGAAGTGCCCTGTCTGCTATAAAGAGGACAATTTTCATTTTTTCCCTCGCTTACGGCCATACTACCCTGAGAACGCCCGATCTCGTCCGATCTCGGAAGCTAAGCAGGGTCGGGCCTGGTTAGTACTTGGATGGGAGACCGCCTGGGAATACAGTGCACTCCGCTTAATAGAACACCGGTTAATAGAGTAATCCGCTTAATAGAGAAAAAGGCTCTGGAACCGATTTGCCTAATGCAATTTCCTATAAAGATACTCCGCTTAGTAGAACAGGTCTCCGCTTAATAGAACAGGCCGTAAGCAATGAACATTGTAAACTAGTGCTTTTCGAAGTCTAGCTATCGCGATACTGTACCACTATCGCGAGAAAACGCGGTAGTTCTAGCCGTATACAGTAACAGGTAGCACGCGTCACTCCACACATAGACACACGCACGTCACAATGGCTTCAACTTCATTCAAGAGACGAGAGAGAGACGAAGTGTAGCTATCGCGATACTGTACCACTATCGCGAGAAAACGCGGTAGTTCTAGCCGTATACAGTAACAGGTAGCACGCGTCACTCCACACATAGACACACGCACGTCACAATGGCTTCAACTTCATTCAAGAGACGAGGGCTATCACCTGCGGATAAGAAGGACATACTCAGACGATACGATGCATTGCCGGATTCACAGAAGGTACGCCCGCGGTTTCCAGGACTTCCCTCTTATCCAGCGCATTGAGAGGGAAGTCAACCGCAAAATTACGGACTCCTGTTTCCAGACAAAAGTAACGAAATTTTTCTCGTGATTTGAGATGTTTGACTGAAGTTGATTAAAGTTGTTGTTTTGTTGTTTGATTAAAGATATGGACGTCCACAGTCGAAATATCTCTTCTAACTCGTCAGCAGGGGTTTTTCTGCGTGCATAACTTGGTCGTCGACGTGTCTGAAGGTGTACCTAATAAAGTGTCTCCGGCTAATAGAAACCCCGCTTAGTAGAACAGAAGCGCTTCGGCCCAATGGTGTTCTATTAAGCGGAGTGCACTGTACCAGGTGCTGTAAGCTTTTGCACCCACCTCCAATTCTCAACACGATTCACTGCTCTTTCCAAAAATTTTGGCTTTCATTCGTCATTCAACTTTCACTTATCCTGTGGTTTGAAATTGTTTCCTTCACGTTGATTTGACAGATCAACGTCTCTTTGGAATAAAATTAATGTCCAACAGAGGGAGCCGTCTGCACGCGGATCGGTCATGATAGCACTTGGACATGAAGCAGCTTGGGATTTCCGCCTGCTGGATGCCTTTGCAACTCCAATGGAAAAGCCCACTTTTGCAACAAACATCAAATACCGCGTCTGCGTGCTCGCAGAGGACCGTATGCGAGCCTGACAGGCTGCGCGCTCAAACCACCACGGGAGCGGGCCCCTCCTTCGTGCTCTCGGGAGGAGGTCATTAAATGAAAAAAAAAATCACCCCACTACTCCATCCCCGACCCGCAAGTGCCCTGTCTGCTATAAAGGGGACAATTTTCACGTTTCCATCGCTTACGGCCATACTACTTTGAGAACGCCCGATCTCGTCCGATCTCGGAAGCTAAGCAGGGTCGGACCTGGTTAGCACTTGGATGGGAGACCGCCTGGGAATACCTGGTGCTGTAAGCTTTTGCACCCACCTCCAATTCACAACACGATTCACTGCTCTTTCCAAAAATTTTGGCATTCATTCGTCATTCAAGTTTCACTTATCCTGTGGTTTGAAATCGTTTCCTTCACGTTGATTTGACAGATCAACGTCTCTTTGGAATAAAATTAATGTCCAACAGAGGGAGCCGTCTGCACGCGGATCGGTCATGATAGCACTTGGACATGAAGCAGCTTGGGATTTCCGCCTGCTGGATGCCTTTGCAACTCCACTGGAAAAGCCCACTTTTGCAACAAACATCAAATACCGCGTCTGCGTGCTCGCAGAGGACCGTATGCGAGCCTGACAGGCTGCGCGCTCAAACCACCACGGGAGCGGGCCCCTCCTTCGTGCTCTCGGGAGGAGGTCATTAAATGAAAAAAAAAATCACCCCACTACTCCACCCCCGACCCGGAAGTGCCCGGTCTGCTATAAAGGGGACAATCTTCACATTTTCCCTCGCTTACGGCCATACTACCCTGAGAACGCCCGATCTCGGAAGCTAAGCAGGGTCGGGCCTGGTTAGTACTTGGATGGGAGACCGCCTGGGTATACCAGGTGCTGTAAGCTTTTGCACCCACCTCCAATTCTCAACACGATTCACTGCTCTTTCCAAAAGTTTTGGCATTCATTCGTCATTCAACTTTCACTTATCCTGTGGTTTGAAATCGTTTCCTTCACATCGATTTGTTTTGAGGAATGGGAGCTGTCAATTTGCTCTTGGCCCTTCCTTGGTTACAGATTCTTTTATCTCTCTATAATGTGGAAGAAGACCCAACACCACGTTGTCTTTTCTTCAGTTTATCGCAACGCAACACAAATCGATTCGGGCTCCTGTGAGTCTCAGATTTGATCAAGAAGCCCCGAGCAACTTCAGTCACACGTACAGATAGGCATGGTATGTTAATTATGTTAATTAGCGGCGGGCAGTCCTTCCCCTTATGTAAAAATCTGAAACAAAGAAAGTCAAGCAAAGTTCGATCTTGGCATTTTGACAAAGTACAGAGAATATCTGCTGGTCCACAAATCTTGAGATTAGGTTTCCTCTTCGAAGGCACTTCACAGCCTTCAGGGACTTTTACGATGTGGGGGACGCAGAAGACGGCCAGGGGGCTGTTAATCACTCAAGGGCAATTAGGGCCCCAACTTCACCCTCCACTCTTTGTTTTAAGTACAAGCAGATGTTCAGGACAGAGACTAGTGTCAATAGTTCTCATAGCAAGATGAAATTCATCAACAATGTTCTACTACTACTTCTGGCGGAATAATTCCTTAACAAATCCCTCTCTTGATCACAATAAATATTGTGATCACAAAACTTCGGTGTCAAACTCCGTCGTCAAAGCGGGACAACCAACCCCATCTTGTGCAAAGCATCATCAAATAAACTACAGCCGGAAATAACAGTCTCAGTGAAGCCTGCCACCAGTGCCCACATTAGTAGAGAAATAGAGACCAAAATAACCAGTATAATCAGGAAGATATGTTATTAGTTCTGGGCCCCCTGAGAACTTTGTCTTGGTTTCACGTCCAGTCGTCCTTCCAAAGGTCACTTTTGAAGTTGGAGACGCTTCTTGGGGCTGACACATTCCTTCCCGGTAGACAGCATGATGGGTCCTTTGTGTCACTCTGCGTGGTCCCATTCATCTCGGCTGGTGCCACTTCCGCTGTAGGACCCCCAGATACACATGCTCGGGATACGTCTGTGGTTTCATGGGGTGTTCACCCTGGAGTCTCGTCCGCTCCTGAAAATAGGAGACGAGAACACTCAATGACTCCTTGTCTGCTTCATGGGGAATCGTTTGTTGAAGAGCCCCCGGTCCATGGATTGCCATGGAGCGGGGAACTCCTGGTCACGTCCCATCTTAAAAGGTGTGAGACCCGTGGTGGACTTAACGGTGGACCTCATGGTGAAAGCGCAAGTGGTAGCGTCTCATCCCAATCCGATTTCTCTGAGGTCATCACCATCGGAGTGTTTGATACAAGCCTCTGATTCGTTGGTTCGAGCTTACCTTGAATTGCAGATAAAAAACCCATGCCTCCCGAATTGGAGTCTTCAATTTAGTTGCCGACAGGACTGGACGTCCATCAATTTCATGCCGATACAAACCAGTCTCATCCTGGCCACCCGGTTAGTTCTTCTCCTCCGGGATACCCTCTCTTGGTCTGAAATAAGGTTGTTAGTTTGGAAAATATACAATTTCCCATTTTTGATTCCACTTCCATCACTAAAGATCAAGTCGTCTTCTACTGTCTCTTTAGTCATCTAGTCTGCTTTGTCATTCCCTACTTTTACGTGGGAAAAGTCCTTCTAATATGTGTCCTGCATTTAATAACTACTTCTTTTGGTTTTAGCAGAGCCTCTCTAAGTTTTTGTTTCTTTGTTTTTTCTTCACGCAATGTTGCATCGATGTTCCTGTGGCATTCATTCATTCATTCATCTTCCGAGCCGCTTGATCCTCACTAGGGTCGCGGGGGGTGCTGGAGCCTATCCCAGCTGTCTTCGGGCAGTAGGCGGGGGACACCCTGAATCGGTTGCCAGCCAATCACAGGGCACACAGAGACGTACAACCATCCACGCTCACACTCACACCTAGGGACAATTTAGAGTGTTCAATCAGCCTGCCACGCATGTTTTTGGATTGTTGGAGGAAACCGGAGCACCCGGAGAAAACCCACGCAGGCCCGGGGAGAACATGCAAACTCCACGCAGGGAGGCCGGAGCCGGAATCGAACCCGGTACCTGTGCACTGTGAAGCCGACGTGCTAACCACTGGACTACCAGGCCGCCCTGTGCAGTTTATTAAATTTTTTATTGTAAATATTTGCCTCATGCTGCCGCATATCTGATGCATGCTGAATGTTTTTGCTCAATTGGGTCCAATTGCATGCTGACGTATGTCAAAATGAATCAAAATTAGTCTTTTACTTCCCTGTTGTTCACGTTCCTGCCAGTCACATTCCCCTCTCTTTTCTGAAAAAGAACTACAGAAACAGAACCTTCTTTTTCAGAAACCTCTAAGTAAATCAGCTAGACCAGGCTGCACAAAAGAAACCGGCATCGCTGTACCTTCTGATGTGTTCAGTCTCCCTGAAAATATAAAGGCAGTGTGCATTGTAATTTTCACATGCGATAGTTTGAAACCGCAAAAAGCCAAATGTCAAAGGACCCACCTTGCGGCTTCCAAAGAGCAAATCTTAGATGATCCATCGATAAGAACATTACCATACCGAATAAGTACACCGTCATCCGTAGGTCGGAAAGAGTAGAGTAGCTGTTTAAGCACTTGGATAAAAATTCCAGAAGACAAAATCGAATACGTGGGGCAACCGAGTGTAGTAAAATTTAACTCCAAGGTGAGAGAATGAGAAAATTCCCTATACGATTCTGAAAGTGATATGTGAAAAAAAACGTAGCTAAATCGATTACAAAAAAGGTGTACGAATGAGAATTTTTGGATATTTGAGTAGACGGCAAAAAAGTATGAGCGGCGCGGCCATGTCAGGCCTAGATACCAGTCAATGAGATGAGATCCTCTGACAGGTCCACTCTGGCTGCCACACCCTTCAGGCCCTACAATAATTGAGGAGGAGGGAACATTAAATAAATTGCCTTGTGTTTCACCCAACCAGGCCATGCGATAAATTTCAATCTCTAGTTTGTCAAAAGCATTGTGCAGTGGGAAGGACCGATCAGCGGATGGTAAGGTCATATGGAGGAAGTCTAAGGAGACCAAAGCCGATACTGTTGGAAGACAGAGTTCAGTGGTGGGTCATCGGCTGACTTTAGCAACAGTCAGCCTTGTATCAGCAGGCATTGGGAGCAAGTGTGGTCCAGCATGTTCAAGTTCATGACAGTCTTTCAGTGAGGCCAGCAGTGATCCCTATTGTTGGGGATTCGGGTACCCATGGAGCAGATGGGTATTGTCCATTTGGGGGTGCCGTATCCTGTCATTGTTGTTGGTTTTGCGGAGGAGGAGTCAGAGCTTGTTGATCATAGCCTGATTGATGAACAGGTGGGTGCCGGCGGTGCGGGCATTTCCTTGTCCAATGATTCACATCACCACAAATGAAACAGCCAGCTTGGCTCACGTGACTTCCTCGTCCACGCCCACCTTCCCGTCTCGAACCTCCCCCCAGCCATGCGTCTCGGCCCTGCCTTGTGGGGAGGCCGTAATGTTGAGGTGTGGCTTGGAGCTGCGGTGTGGGTGTGATCAGCCGTGGTGGAGCCTGTTGAGAGACACTGATTGACATTTGATTAGATCTCCCAAGTTTCTCTCTTTTGCATGCATTACTGGAGGCTCTCTTAGCCTCTTGTACTTGTGGATTCAAAAAGTCGTTTTGTAGCTTGGATGTTTTCTCAGTCTCTTCCTCGGCTCTCATTCGAGATTGCTGCACATAATATAGGAAATGAGTTCGCCAGTTCACGTCATCTGAAGTGGGGATAGTGGGAGAGTTAGTCATCATTTTCTGCACATCATACGGACAACCCCCCAGCACTGCTTGCCTGAACAAAGCTTGATTCAATGGATGACTATTGGGGTTCTGTCCTGTGACAGTCACCCAAGCATCCATACAATTAACCAAATAAGTCATTGGGTGTACCTCAGATAGCAATTCAAACGCCAGTTGTTGTGAAGGACCCAATGTTGTTGGATAAAGGGAACTCAGCGCGTCTGATTTTCTATCATTCAACCTAGTCAATTTGCAAGAGGCTATTCCCTCTAAAAGGTCCGTAATCTCTTTGGGTAAATACTTACTCTTAAGCCAGTCTATTGCCCACAATTGTATGTCATAGTAAGTTTTAGGCAAATCCAGCAACATTTGCCTCGTCAATTCAGTCTCCTTAGTTACAATAGTGGTCGCATCCCAAACACTCATGCTCTCATTATCCTGTTTAATTTGCATACATTTTTCTACTTTTACCAATTGTTTATGAACCACCCTGGGCAGATCAGGGGGAAGCTTGGCACACAAGGGATTCAGGTTGTCACGTTGTGCCCGAGGCGATGAAAGATCGCCTCGGGCACAACAAAATAACGAGGTGGATCCCCAGGTAAAGCAGACACGACAAGATTTTGTATGAACACAAAAAGTCTTTAATAACGAACAGAAAGAGCCCGACAGGGAAACAGTAACAAAAAACGCTGGTCAAATAAGGACCAGGGAAGAAATAAGGAAACAACAGAAAACGCTCGCAGAAAAAAAAACAAAAGGTGAGGAAGGATCTGATTAGACTATAGACTAAATATACAATTTTGGGACTAGAGAGAACGCAAGATAAACGGCCACAAGGCTAGAAGGCAATGAGAAATCTACTATAGAGGTTTTAGCGCGAGAGAACAATGGCACGGCGTGGAATTCTCCGGCAGTGAGTGGACTGCCAGAGCCTCTTAATAAAGGCAGATAATCAACCCGAAATGACGAACAGGTGTGCAGTTGGCGGAGGGAAAAGCCCGCCCCCTGCTGGAAGACACGGGACATGACACAGGTGGGTGACAGTAAAATGGCTAGTATGTGTTATCCCCTTCCTGTAGGTTTGTGCTTACAAACCTGCCTACGGAGCCTACACAATGATTAAAGTGCCCCTCTGTTAAGACGTTTATAATTTTATTTTTAATTCACTCAATATCTTTAACCCTCACAACACTGTCTGCGATTGTGATGAATATAGACACATTTTCGTGTGTCTGGTGAGCTCAGGTCTGCCTGCAGATTGACCATCCGCTCCAATTTCTTCTGCCTTGTCTACGTACAAGTGACCACTCGGCGCTTGTAGTGGGGTCATAATTTTAGCGCTCCTCACCCCATGCGGTGAAGGAGGCATCATCGCTGCCTTGATTATAATAACTTTGTCGGAGTTACTTTGGTTATATATTTTTTTCTTTTTCCAATGTCGAAGGCAGTGGTCAAACTGCCCATGAAATGCAATATATAGAAGAACCTCTACTTGTCAACTTGACCCTCTCTTTTCCCCTCGCATATAAACCACATCATATTATCATCTTAGAAACATCCACCGGCTCCGCTCTTTTCGTTATACTGACTTATTAACGCATTACAAGTCCAGCCTCAAAACACATCTGTTCAGACAGGATTATTCACTCGGACCATAAAGCCATTATTTTTTTGTTGTTGTATTTTTCTTATTTTATTTGATGTTATTTTTAACATTGTATTCGTGATTTTAACTGCTTGTTGTAAGGTGTCCTTGAGTTCCTAGAAAGACACCCACAAAAGATAATATGATGTCTTTGTTTTGTTTAATTCTAGTATTGGTTCAGGATTATTGAGAGGATTTGAAAGAGATTCTCTCGCCAAACCCCCCCCCCCCCCCGCCCCTTGTTTGACTACACAACTCATTCCTATGAAGATACGTTCAAACTCAGAAAACGTGCTCAACTCGGCCTGAAAAAGCATTTAAAGCAATAAAAACTCAAATTGAGTGTCACGCCTAAACCAAAGGATTTATGCACACATTTTAACATGTGTTTAGTTCAGTTTGACCTCCTGAAGCCTAAATGAGCATTAATTTGACTACACAACTCATTCCTATGAAGATACATTCAAAGTCAAAAAACGTGCTCGGCAAGGCCTGAAAATGCATTTAAAGCAATAAAAACTCAAAGTCAAAAAACCTGCTCAACTCAGCCTGAAAGTGCATTTAAAGCAATAAAAAATCAAATTGAGTGTCACGCCTAAACCAAAGGACTTATGCACACATTTCAACATGTATTTAGTTCAGGTTGACCTCCTGAAGCGTAAATGAGCATTAATTTGACTACACAACTCATTCCTATGAAGATACATTCAAAGTCAAAAAACGTGCTAGGCTTGGCCTCAAAATGAATTTAAAGCAATAAAAACTCAAAATGAGTGTCACGCCTAAACCAAAGGACTTATGCACACACTTCAACATGTATTTTGTTCAGGATGACCCCCTGAAGCCTAAATCACCATTAATTTGATCACACAACTCATTCCTATGAAGATACATTCAAAGTCAAAAAACGTGCTCAACTCGGCCTGAAAATGCATTTAAAGCAATAAAAACTCAAATTGAGTGTCACACCTAAATCAAAGGACTTATGCACATATTTCAACATGTATTTAGTTCAGGTTGACCTCCTGAAGCCTAAATGACCATTAATTTGACTACACAACTTATTCCTATGAAGATACATTCAAAGTAAAAAAACGGGCTCAACTCGGACTGAAAGTTCATTTAAAGCAATAAAAACTGAAAATGAGTGTCACGCCTAAACCAAAGGACTTATGCACACATTTCAACATGTATTTAGTTCAGGTTGACCTCCTGAAGCCTAAATGAGCATTAATTTGACTACACAACTCATTCCTATGAAGGAACATTCAAAGGAAAAAAACGGGCTCAACTCGGACTGAAAGTACATTTAAAGCAATAAAAACTGAAAATGAGTGTCACGCCTAAACCAAAGGACTTATGCACACATTTCAACATGTATTTAGTTCAGGTTGACCTCCTGAAGCCTAAATGAGCATTAATTTGACTACACAACTCATTCCTATGAAGGTACATTCAAAGTCACAAAACGTGCTCAACTAGGCCTGAAAGTGCATTTAAAGCAATAAAAACTCAAAATGAGTGTCACGCCTAAACCAAAGCACTTATGCACACATTTCAACATGTATTTAGTTCAGGTTGACATTCTGAAGCCTAAATGAGCATTAATTTGACTACACAACTTATTCCTATGAAGATACATTCAAAGTAAAAAAACGGGCTCAACTCGGACTGAAAGTGCATTTAAAGCAATAAAAACTGAAAAAGAGTGTCACGCCTAAACCAAAGGACTTATGCACACATTTCAACATGTATTTAGTTCAGGTTGACCTCCTGAAGCCTAAATGAGCATTAATTTGACTACACAACTCATTCCTATGAAGGTACATTCAAAGTCACAAAACGTGCTCAACTAGGCCTGAAAGTGCATTTAAAGCAATAAAAACTCAAAATGAGTGTCACGCCTAAACCAAAGGACTTATGCACACATTTCAACATGTATTTAGTTCAGGTTGACCTCCTGAAGCCTAAATGAGCATTAATTTGACTACACAACTCATTCCTAAGAAGGTACATTCAAAGTCACAAAACGTGCTCAACTAGGCCTGAAAGTGCATTTAAAGCAATAAAAACTCAAAATGAGTGTCACGCCTAAACCAAAGGACTTATGCACACATTTCAACATGTATTTAGTTCAGGTTGACATTCTGAAGCCTAAATGACCATTAATTTGACTACACAACTTATTCCTATGAAGATACATTCAAAGTAAAAAAACGGGCTCAACTCGGACTGAAAGTGCATTTAAAGCAATAAAAACTGAAAATGAGTGTCACGCCTAAACCAAAGGACTTATGCACACATTTCAACATGTATTTAGTTCAGGTTGACATTCTGAAGCCTAAATGAGCATTAATTTGACTACACAACTTATTCCTATGAAGATACATTCAAAGTAAAAAAACGTGCTCTACTCGGCCTGAAAATGCATTTAAAGCAATAAAAACTAAAAATGAGTGCCACGCCTAAACCAAAGGACTTATGCACACATTTCAACATGTATTTAGTTCAGGTTGACCTCCTGAAGCCTAAATGAGCATTAATTTGACTACACAACTCATTCCTATGAAGGTACATTCAAAGTCACAAAACGTGCTCAACTAGGCCTGAAAGTGCATTTAAAGCAATAAAAACTCAAAATGAGTGTCACGCCTAAACCAAAGGACTTATGCACACATTTCAACATGTATTTAGTTCAGGTTGACATTCTGAAGCCTAAATGAGCATTAATTTGACTACACAACTTATTCCTATGAAGATACATTCAAAGTAAAAAAACGGGCTCAACTCGGACTGAAAGTGCATTTAAAGCAATAAAAACTGAAAATGAGTGTCACGCCTAAACCAAAGGACTTATGCACACATTTCAACATGTATTTAGTTCAGGTTGACCTCCTGAAGCATAAATGAGCATTAATTTGACTACACAACTCATTCCTATGAAGGTACATTCAAAGTCACAAAACGTGCTCTACTCGGCCTGAAAATGCATTTAAAACAAGAAAAATCAAAATGAGTGTCACACCTAAACCTACATTTAAAGTAAAAAAATGTGCTCTACTCGGCCTGAAAATGCATTTAAAGCAATAAAAACTCAAATTGAGTGTCACGCCTAAACCAAAGGACTTATACACACATTACAACATGTATTTAATTCAGGTTGACATTCCGAAGCCTAAATGAGCATTATTTTGTCTATACAACTCATTACTATGAAGGTACATTCAAAGTCACAAAACGTGCTCAACTAGGCCTGAAAGTGCATTTAAAGCAATAAAATCTCAAAATGAGTTTCACTTCTAAATCAAAGGACTTATGCACACATTTCAACATGTATTTAGTTTAGGTTGACCTCCTGAAGCCTAAATGAGCATTAATTTGATCACACAACTCATTCCCATGAAGATACATTCAAAGTCAGTAAGTGCCCTGCTCTGTCTGAAAATGCATTTGAATCAATAAAAACTAAAATTGAGTGTCATGCCTAAACCAAAGGACGTCTGCACACATTTCAACGTCTAAAGTGTTGTTTCCGATGCGTGCTAGTGTATGTGTGCGTGCGTGTGTGAGAGTGTGTAGGTGTGTGCGTGTGTTTATATGTGTTTGTGTGGGTGCGTGCGTGTGTGTGTGCGTGTGTGTGTTGTGCGCACCCCCCCCCCAAAAAAAAAGTACTGTATTCGGATAAAAATGACGAATTACTCAGAGGTTTTAACTTTTGCTTGCACTTGATTTGTTCTGACACCGACGACGTCCACCAATGACAGCCCGAGTGGATCTAGCCCACGTGGTGTGAGAGCAGGGGGAGGTGAAAAGATGCAAAGCCTAGGTGATTTGCTGTGCATCTTTCAGTCTTCCACGTGGGTTAGTCTTTGATCTTCAATCAGTGTCCAAATGTTGTTTACATGCGTAGCGTGTGCGGATGTGTGTGCCTCTCATGAGTTTGTGTGTGTGTTTGCGCGCGCGTGATCGTGTGCCCATACATGTGTGAGTGTTTCTTTGATCTAAATCATCGTTGGTGTGTTGTTTACGATACGTGCTCGTCTGTGCGTACGTTTGTGTGAGGTGTGTGCGTGCTTTTGTGTGTGTGCTTGCTGCGTGCTGGCGCGCTCGGAAGCGTGTGTGTCACAGAGAAAGAGAGGGAGCGGGATCGCTGGCCTGTATGTACTCTATGTGAAACACACAGGACATTTGTAATTTCGTCCCTTTCACATTTTTTGGCTTTTTTAAAAATAAAACTTATTTTCATCAATGGTTCATAATGAGTGTCACGCCTAGACCAAATGACTTATGCACACATTTCAACATTTATTTAGTTCAGGTTGACCTCCTGAAGCCCAAATGAGCGTTAATTTGACCACACAACTCATTCCTATGAAGGAACATTCAAAGTCACAAAACATGCTCAACTAGGCCTGAAAGTGCATTTAAAGCAATAAAAACTCAAAATGAGTGTCACGCCTAAACCAAAGGACTTATGCACACATTTCAACATGTATTTAGTTCAGGTTGACATTCTGAAGCCTAAATGAGCATTAATTTGATCACACAACTCATTCCTATGAAGATACATTCAAACTCAGAAACGTGCTCTACTCGGCCTGAAAATGCATTTAAAGCAATAAAAACTCAAAATAGTGTCACGCCTAAACCAAAGGACTTATGCACACATTTCAACATGTATTTAGTTCAGGTTGACGTCCTGAAGCCTAAATCACCATTAATTTGACTACACAACTCATTCCTATGAAGGTACATTCAAAGTCAAATACGTGCTCTACTCGGCCTGAAAATGCATTTAAAGCAATAAAAACTCAAATTGAGTGTCACACCTAAACCAAAGGACTTATGCACACATTTCAACATGTATTTAGTTCAGCTTGACCTCCTGAAGCCTAAATGAGCATTTATTTGACTACACAACTCATTCCTATGAAGGTACATTCAAAGTCACAAAACGTGCTCAACTAGGCCTGAAAGTGCATTTAAAGCAATAAAAACTCAAAATGAGTGTCACGCCTAAACCAAAGGACTTATGCACACATTTCAACATGTATTTAGTTCAGGTGGACCTCCTGAAGCCTAAATCACCATTAATTTGATCACACAACTCATTCCTATGAAGATACATTCAAACTCAGAAACGTGCTCTACTCGGCCTGAAAATGCATTTAAAGCAATAAAAACTCAAAATGAGTGTCACGCCTAAACCAAAGGACTTATGCACACATTTCAACATGTATTTAGTTCAGGTTGACCTCCTGAAGCCTAAATGAGCATTAATTTGACTACACAACTCATTCCTATGAAGGAACATTCAAAGTAAAAAAACGGGCTCAACTCGGACTGAAAGTGCATTTAAAGCAATAAAAACTGAAAATAAGTGTCACACCTAAACCAAAGGACTTATACACACATTTCAACATGTATTTAGTTCAGGTTGACCTCCTGAAGCCTAAATGAGCATTAATTTGACTACACAACTCATTCCTATGAAGGAACATTCAAAGTAAAAAAACGGGCTCAACTCGGACTGAAAGTGCATTTAAAGCAATAAAAACTGAAAATGAGTGTCACGCCTAAACCAAAGGACTTATGCACACATTTCAACACGTATTTAGTTCAGGTTGACCTCCTGAAGCCTAAATGAGCATTATTTTGTCAATACAAATCATTCCTATGAAGGTACATTCAAAGTCACAAAACGTTCTCAACTAGGCCTGAAAGTGCATTTAAAGCAATAAAAACTCAAAATGAGTGTCACGCCTAAACCAAAGGACTTATGCACACATTTCAACATGTATTTAGTTCAGGTTGACATTCTGAAGCCTAAATGAGCATTAATTTGACTACACAACTTATTCCTATGAAGATACATTCAAAGTAAAAAAACGGGCTCAACTCGGACTGAAAGTGCATTTAAAGCAATAAAAACTGAAAATGAGTGTCACGCCTAAACCAAAGGACTTATGCACACATTTCAACATGTATTTAGTTCAGGTTGACCTCCTGAAGCCTAAATGAGCATATTTGACTACACAACTCATTCCTATGAAGGTACATTCAAAGTCACAAAACGTGCTCTACTCGGCCTGAAAATGCATTTAAAGCAAGAAAAAATCAAAATGAGTGTCACACCTAAACCTACATCTAAAGTAAAAAAATGTGCTCTACTCGGCCTGAAAATGCATTTAAAGCAATAAAAACTCAAATTGAGTGTCACGCCTAAACCAAAGGACTTATACACACATTTCAACATGTATTTAATTCAGGTTGACATTCTGAAGCCTAAATGAGCATTATTTTGTCTATACAACTCATTCCTATGAAGGTACATTCAAAGTCACAAAACGTGCTCAACTAGGCCTGAAAGTGCATTTAAAGCAATAAAATCTCAAAATGAGTTTCACGCCTAAATCAAAGGACTTATGCACACATTTCAACATGTATTTAGTTTAGGTTGACCTCCTGAAGCCTAAATGAGCATTAATTTGATCACACAACTCATTCCCATGAAGATACATTCAAAGTCAGTAAGTGCCCTGCTCTGTCTGAAAATGCATTTGAATCAATAAAAACTAAAATTGAGTGTCATGCCTAAACCAAAGGACGTCTGCACACATTTCAACGTCTAAAGTGTTGTTTCCGATGCGTGCTAGTGTATGTGTGCGTGCGTGTGTGAGAGTGTGTAGGTGTGTGCGTGTGTTTGTGTGTGTTTGTGTGGGTGCGTGCGTGTGTGTGTGTGCGTGTGTGTGTTGTGCGCACCCCCCCCCCCCAAAAAAAGTACTGTATTCGGATAAAAATGACGAATTACTCAGAGGTTTTAACTTTTGCTTGCACTTGATTTGTTCTCACACCGACGACGTCCACCAATGACAGCCCGAGTGGATCTAGCCCACGTGGAGTGAGAGCAGGGGGAGGTGAAAAGATGCAAAGCCTCGGTGATTGGCTGTGCATCTTTCAGTCTTCCACGTGGGTTAGTCTTTGATCTTCAATCAGTGTCCAAATGTTGTTTACATGCGTAGCGTGTGCGGATGTGTGTGCCTCTCATGAGTTTGTGTGTGTGTTTGCGCGCGCGTGATCGTGTGCCCATACATGTGTGAGTGTTTCTTTGATCTAAATCATCGTTGGTGTGTTGTTTACGATACGTGCTCGTCTGTGCGTACGTTTGTGTGAGGTGTGTGCGTGCTTTTGTGTGTGTGCTTGCTGCGTGCTGGCGCGCTCGGAAGCGTGTGTGTCACAGAGAAAGAGAGGGAGCGGGATCGCTGGCCTGTATGTACTCTATGTGAAACACACAGGACATTTGTAATTTCGTCCCTTTCACATTTTTTGGCTTTTTTAAAAATAAAACTTATTTTCATCAATGGTTCATAATGAGTGTCACGCCTAGACCAAATGACTTATGCACACATTTCAACATTTATTTAGTTCAGGTTGACCTCCTGAAGCCCAAATGAGCGTTAATTTGACCACACAACTCATTCCTATGAAGGAACATTCAAAGTCACAAAACGTGCTCAACTAGGCCTGAAAGTGCATTTAAAGCAATAAAAACTCAAAATGAGTGTCACGCCTAAACCAAAGGACTTATGCACACATTTCAACATGTATTTAGTTCAGGTTGACCTCCTGAAGCCTAAATCACCATTAATTTGACTACACAACTTATTCCTATGAAGATACATTCAAAGTAAAAAAACGGGCTCAACTCGGACTGAAAGTGCATTTAAAGCAATAAAAACTGAAAATGAGTGTCACGCCTAAACCAAAGGACTTATGCACACATTTCAACATGTATTTAGTTCAGGTTGACGTCCTGAAGCCTAAATGAGCATTAATTTGACTACACAACTTATTCCTATGAAGATACATTCAAAGTAAAAAAACGTGCTCTACTCGGCCTGAAAATGCATTTGAAGCAATAAAAACTCAAAATGAGTGTCACGCCTAAACCAAAGGCCTTATGCACACATTTCAACATGTATTTAGTTCGGGTTGACCTCCTGAAGCCTAAATGAGCATTAATTTGACTACACAACTCATTCCTATGAAGGAACATTCAAAGGAAAAAAACGGGCTCAACTCGGACTGAAAGTACATTTAAAGCAATAAAAACTGAAAATGAGTGTCACGCCTAAACCAAAGGACTTATGCACACATTTCAACATGTATTTAGTTCAGGTTGACCTCCTGAAGCCTAAATCACCATTATTTTGTCTATACAACTCATTCCTATGAAGATATATTCAAAGTCACAAAACGTGCTCAACTAGGCCTGAAAGTGCCTTTAAAGCAATAAAAACTCAAAATGAGTGTCACGCCTAAACCAAAGGACTTATGCACACATTTCAACATGTATTTAGTTCAGGTTGACATTCTGAAGCCTAAATGAGCATTAATTTGACTACACAACTTATTCCTATGAAGATACATTAAAAGTAAAAAAACGGGCTCAACTCGGACTGAAAGTGCATTTAAAGCAATAAAAACTGAAAATGAGTGTCACGCCTAAACCAAAGGACTTATGCACACATTTCAACATGTATTTAGTTCAGGTTGACCTCCTGAAGCCTAAATCACCATTAATTTGACTACACAACTTATTCCTATGAAGATACATTCAAAGTAAAAAAACGGGCTCAACTCGGACTGAAAGTGCATTTAAAGCAATAAAAACTGAAAATGAGTGTCACGCCTAAACCAAAGGACTTATGCACACATTTCAACATGTATTTAGTTCAGGTTGACGTCCTGAAGCCTAAATGAGCATTAATTTGACTACACAACTTATTCCTATGAAGATACATTCAAAGTAAAAAAACGTGCTCTACTCGGCCTGAAAATGCATTTAAAGCAATAAAAACTCAAAATGAGTGTCACGCCTAAACCAAAGGCCTTATGCACACATTTCAACATGTATTTAGTTCGGGTTGACCTCCTGAAGCCTAAATGAGCATTAATTTGACTACACAACTCATTCCTATGAAGGAACATTCAAAGGAAAAAAACGGGCTCAACTCGGACTGAAAGTACATTTAAAGCAATAAAAACTGAAAATGAGTGTCACGCCTAAACCAAAGGACTTATGCACACATTTCAACATGTATTTAGTTCAGGTTGACCTCCTGAAGCCTAAATCACCATTATTTTGTCTATACAACTCATTCCTATGAAGATATATTCAAAGTCACAAAACGTGCTCAACTAGGCCTGAAAGTGCCTTTAAAGCAATAAAAACTCAAAATGAGTGTCACGCCTAAACCAAAGGACTTATGCACACATTTCAACATGTATTTAGTTCAGGTTGACATTCTGAAGCCTAAATGAGCATTAATTTGACTACACAACTTATTCCTATGAAGATACATTCAAAGTAAAAAAACGGGCTCAACTCGGACTGAAAGTGCATTTAAAGCAATAAAAACTGAAAATGAGTGTCACGCCTAAACCAAAGGACTTATGCACACATTTCAACATGTATTTAGTTCAGGTTGACCTCCTGAAGCCTAAATGAGCATTAATTTGACTACACAACTCATTCCTATGAAGGTACATTCAAAGTCACAAAACGTGCTCTACTCGGCCTGAAAATGCATTTAAAGCAAGAAAAAATCAAAATGAGTGTCACACCTAAACCTACATTTAAAGTAAAAAAATGTGCTCTACTCGGCCTGAAAATGCATTTAAAGCAATAAAAACTCAAATTGAGTGTCACGCCTAAACCAAAGGACTTATACACACATTTCAACATGTATTTAATTCAGGTTGACATTCTGAAGCCTAAATGAGCATTATTTTGTCTATACAACTCATTACTATGAAGGTACATTCAAAGTCACAAAACGTGCTCAACTAGGCCTGAAAGTGCATTTAAAGCAATAAAATCTCAAAATGAGTTTCACGCCTAAATCAAAGGACTTATGCACACATTTCAACATGTATTTAGTTTAGGTTGACCTCCTGAAGCCTAAATGAGCATTAATTTGATCACACAACTCATTCCCATGAAGATACATTCAAAGTCAGTAAGTGCCCTGCTCTGTCTGAAAATGCATTTGAATCAATAAAAACTAAAATTGAGTGTCATGCCTAAACCAAAGGACGTCTGCACACATTTCAACGTCTAAAGTGTTGTTTCCGATGCGTGCTAGTGTATGTGTGCGTGCGTGTGTGAGAGTGTGTAGGTGTGTGCGTGTGTTTGTGTGTGTTTGTGTGGGTGCGTGCGTGTGTGTGTGCGTGTGTGTGTTGTGCGCACCCCCCCCCCCCCCAAAAAAGTACTGTATTCGGATAAAAATGACGAATTACTCAGAGGTTTTAACTTTTGCTTGCACTTGATTTGTTCTCACACCGACGACGTCCACCAATGACAGCCCGAGTGGATCTAGCCCACGTGGTGTGAGAGCAGGGGGAGGTGAAAAGATGCAAAGCCTAGGTGATTGGCTGTGCATCTTTCAGTCTTCCACGTGGGTTAGTCTTTGATCTTCAATCATGGTCCAAATGTTGTTTACATGCGTAGCGTGTGCGGATGTGTGTGCCTCTCATGAGTTTGTGTGTGTGTTTGCGCGCGCGTGATCGTGTGCCCATACATGTGTGAGTGTTTCTTTGATCTAAATCATCGTTGGTGTGTTGTTTACGATACGTGCTCGTCTGTGCGTACGTTTGTGTGAGGTGTGTGCGTGCTTTTGTGTGTGTGCTTGCTGCGTGCTGGCGCGCTCGGAAGCGTGTGTGTCACAGAGAAAGAGAGGGAGCGGGATCGCTGGCCTGTATGTACTCTATGTGAAACACACAGGACATTTGTAATTTCGTCCCTTTCACATTTTTTGGCTTTTTTAAAAATAAAACTTATTTTCATCAATGGTTCATAATGAGTGTCACGCCTAGACCAAATGACTTATGCACACATTTCAACATTTATTTAGTTCAGGTTGACCTCCTGAAGCCCAAATGAGCGTTAATTTGACCACACAACTCATTCCTATGAAGGAACATTCAAAGTCACAAAACGTGCTCAACTAGGCCTGAAAGTGCATTTAAAGCAATAAAAACTCAAAATGAGTGTCACGCCTAAACCAAAGGACTTATGCACACATTTCAACATGTATTTAGTTCAGGTTGACCTCCTGAAGCCTAAATCACCATTAATTTGACTACACAACTTATTCCTATGAAGATACATTCAAAGTAAAAAAACGGGCTCAACTCGGACTGAAAGTGCATTTAAAGCAATAAAAACTGAAAATGAGTGTCACGCCTAAACCAAAGGACTTATGCACACATTTCAACATGTATTTAGTTCAGGTTGACGTCCTGAAGCCTAAATGAGCATTAATTTGACTACACAACTTATTCCTATGAAGATACATTCAAAGTAAAAAAACGTGCTCTACTCGGCCTGAAAATGCATTTAAAGCAATAAAAACTGAAAATGAGTGTCACGCCTAAACCAAAGGACTTATGCACACATTTCAACATGTATTTAGTTCAGGTTGACATTCTGAAGCCTAAATGAGCATTAATTTGACTACACAACTTATTCCTATGAAGATACATTCAAAGTAAAAAAACGGGCTCAACTCGGACTGAAAGTGCATTTAAAGCAATAAAAACTGAAAATGAGTGTCACGCCTAAACCAAAGGACTTATGCACACATTTCAACATGTATTTAGTTCAGGTTGACCTCCTGAAGCCTAAATGAGCATTAATTTGACTACACAACTCATTCCTATGAAGGTACATTCAAAGTCACAAAACGTGCTCAACTAGGCCTGAAAGTGCATTTAAAGCAATAAAAACTCAAAATGAGTGTCATGCCTAAACCAAAGGACTTATGCACACATTTCAACATGTATTTAGTTCAGGTTGACCTCCTGAAGCCTAAATGAGCATTAATTCGACTACACAACTCATTCCTATGAAGGTACATTCAAAGTCACAAAACGTGCTCAACTAGGCCTGAAAGTGCATTTAAAGCAATAAAAACTCAAAATGAGTGTCACGCCTAAACCAAAGGACTTATGCACACATTTCAACATGTATTTAGTTCAGGTTGACATTCTGAAGCCTAAATGAGCATTAATTTGACTACACAACTTATTCCTATGAAGATACATTCAAAGTAAAAAAACGGGCTCAACTCGGACTGAAAGTGCATTTAAAGCAATAAAAACTGAAAATGAGTGTCACGCCTAAACCAAAGGACTTATGCACACATTTCAACATGTATTTAGTTCAGGTTGACCTCCTGAAGCCTAAATGAGCATTAATTTGACTACACAACTCATTCCTATGAAGGTACATTCAAAGTCACAAAACGTGCTCTACTCGGCCTGAAAATGCATTTAAAGCAAGAAAAAATCAAAATGAGTGTCACACCTAAACCTACATTTAAAGTAAAAAAATGTGCTCTACTCGGCCTGAAAATGAATTTAAAGCAATAAAAACTCAAATTGAGTGTCACGCCTAAACCAAAGGACTTATACACACATTTCAACATGTATTTAATTCAGGTTGACATTCTGAAGCCTAAATGAGCATTATTTTGTCTATACAACTCATTCCTATGAAGGTACATTCAAAGTCACAAAACGTGCTCAACTAGGCCTGAAAGTGCATTTAAAGCAATAAAATCTCAAAATGAGTTTCACGCCTAAATCAAAGGACTTATGCACACATTTCAACATGTATTTAGTTTAGGTTGACCTCCTGAAGCCTAAATGAGCATTAATTTGACTACACAACTCATTCCTATGAAGGTACATTCAAAGTCACAAAACGTGCTCAACTAGGCCTGAAAGTGCATTTAAAGCAATAAAAACTCAAAATGAGTGTCACGCCTAAACCAAAGGACTTATGCACACATTTCAACATGTATTTAGTTCAGGTTGACATTCTGAAGCCTAAATGAGCATTAATTTGACTACACAACTTATTCCTATGAAGATACATTCAAAGTAAAAAAACGGGCTCAACTCGGACTGAAAGTGCATTTAAAGCAATAAAAACTGAAAATGAGTGTCACGCCTAAACCAAAGGACTTATGCACACATTTCAACATGTATTTAGTTCAGGTTGACATTCTGAAGCCTAAATGAGCATTAATTTGACTACACAACTTATTCCTATGAAGATACATTCAAAGTAAAAAAACGGGCTCAACTCGGACTGAAAGTGCATTTAAAGCAATAAAAACTGAAAATGAGTGTCACGCCTAAACCAAAGGACTTATGCACACATTTCAACATGTATTTAGTTCAGGTCGACCTCCTGAAGCCTAAATGAGCATTAATTTGACTACACAACTCATTCCTATGAAGGTACATTCAAAGTCACAAAACGTGCTCAACTAGGCCTGAAAGTGCATTTAAAGCAATAAAAACTCAAAATGAGTGTCATGCCTAAACCAAAGGACTTATGCACACATTTCAACATGTATTTAGTTCAGGTTGACCTCCTGAAGCCTAAATGAGCATTAATTCGACTACACAACTCATTCCTATGAAGGTACATTCAAAGTCACAAAACGTGCTCAACTAGGCCTGAAAGTGCATTTAAAGCAATAAAAACTCAAAATGAGTGTCACGCCTAAACCAAAGGACTTATGCACACATTTCAACATGTATTTAGTTCAGGTTGACATTCTGAAGCCTAAATGAGCATTAATTTGACTACACAACTTATTCCTATGAAGATACATTCAAAGTAAAAAAACGGGCTCAACTCGGACTGAAAGTGCATTTAAAGCAATAAAAACTGAAAATGAGTGTCACGCCTAAACCAAAGGACTTATGCACACATTTCAACATGTATTTAGTTCAGGTTGACCTCCTGAAGCCTAAATGAGCATTAATTTGACTACACAACTCATTCCTATGAAGGTACATTCAAAGTCACAAAACGTGCTCAACTAGGCCTGAAAGTGCATTTAAAGCAAGAAAAAATCAAAATGAGTGTCACGCCTAAACCAAAGGACTTATGCACACATTTCAACATGTATTTAGTTCAGGTTGACATTCTGAAGCCTAAATGAGCATTAATTTGACTACACAACTTATTCCTATGAAGATACATTCAAAGTAAAAAAACGGGCTCAACTCGGACTGAAAGTGCATTTAAAGCAATAAAAACTGAAAATGAGTGTCACGCCTAAACCAAAGGACTTATGCACACATTTCAACATGTATTTAGTTCAGGTTGACGTCCTGAAGCCTAAATGAGCATTAATTTGACTACACAACTCATTCCTATGAAGGTACATTCAAAGTCACAAAACGTGCTCTACTCGGCCTGAAAATGCATTTAAAGCAAGAAAAAATCAAAATGAGTGTCACACCTAAACCTACATTTAAAGTAAAAAAATGTGCTCTACTCGGCCTGAAAATGAATTTAAAGCAATAAAAACTCAAATTGAGTGTCACGCCTAAACCAAAGGACTTATACACACATTTCAACATGTATTTAATTCAGGTTGACATTCTGAAGCCTAAATGAGCATTATTTTGTCTATACAACTCATTCCTATGAAGGTACATTCAAAGTCACAAAACGTGCTCAACTAGGCCTGAAAGTGCATTTAAAGCAATAAAATCTCAAAATGAGTTTCACGCCTAAATCAAAGGACTTATGCACACATTTCAACATGTATTTAGTTTAGGTTGACCTCCTGAAGCCTAAATGAGCATTAATTTGACTACACAACTCATTCCTATGAAGGTACATTCAAAGTCACAAAACGTGCTCAACTAGGCCTGAAAGTGCATTTAAAGCAATAAAAACTCAAAATGAGTGTCACGCCTAAACCAAAGGACTTATGCACACATTTCAACATGTATTTAGTTCAGGTTGACATTCTGAAGCCTAAATGAGCATTAATTTGACTACACAACTTATTCCTATGAAGATACATTCAAAGTAAAAAAACGGGCTCAACTCGGACTGAAAGTGCATTTAAAGCAATAAAAACTGAAAATGAGTGTCACGCCTAAACCAAAGGACTTATGCACACATTTCAACATGTATTTAGTTCAGGTTGACATTCTGAAGCCTAAATGAGCATTAATTTGACTACACAACTTATTCCTATGAAGATACATTCAAAGTAAAAAAACGGGCTCAACTCGGACTGAAAGTGCATTTAAAGCAATAAAAACTGAAAATGAGTGTCACGCCTAAACCAAAGGACTTATGCACACATTTCAACATGTATTTAGTTCGGGTTGACCTCCTGAAGCCTAAATGAGCATGAATTTGACTACACAACTCATTCCTATGAAGATACATTCAAAGTAAAAAAACGTGCTCTACTCGGCCTGAAAATGCATTTAAAGCAATAAAAACTCAAAATGAGTGTCACGCCTAAACCAAAGGCCTTATGCACACATTTCAACATGTATTTAGTTCGGGTTGACCTCCTGAAGCCTAAATGAGCATGAATTTGACTACACAACTCATTCCTATGAAGGAACATTCAAAGGAAAAAAACGGGCTCAACTCGGACTGAAAGTACATTTAAAGCAATAAAAACTGAAAATGAGTGTCACGCCTAAACCAAAGGACTTATGCACACATTTCAACATGTATTTAGTTCAGGTTGACCTCCTGAAGCCTAAATGAGCATTAATTCGACTACACAACTCATTCCTATGAAGGTACATTCAAAGTCACAAAATGTGCTCAACTAGGCCTGAAAGTGCATTTAAAGCAATAAAAACTCAAAATGAGTGTCACGCCTAAACCAAAGGACTTATGCACACATTTCAACATGTATTTAGTTCAGGTTGACATTCTGAAGCCTAAATGAGCATTAATTTGACTACACAACTTATTCCTATGAAGATACATTCAAAGTAAAAAAACGGGCTCAACTCGGACTGAAAGTGCATTTAAAGCAATAAAAACTCAAAATGAGTGTCACGCCTAAACCAAACGCCTTATGCACACATTTCAACATGTATTTAGTTCGGGTTGACCTCCTGAAGCCTATATGAGCATTAATTTGACTACACAACTCATTCCTATGAAGGAACATTCAAAGGAAAAAAACGGGCTCAACTCGGACTGAAAGTACATTTAAAGCAATAAAAACTGAAAATGAGTGTCACACCTAAACCAAAGGACTTATGCACACATTTCAACATGTATTTAGTTCAGGTTGACCTCCTGAAGCCTAAATCACCATTATTTTGTCTATACAACTCATTCCTATGAAGATATATTCAAAGTCACAAAACGTGCTCAACTAGGCCTGAAAGTGCATTTAAAGCAATAAAAACTCAAAATGAGTGTCACGCCTAAACCAAAGGACTTATGCACACATTTCAACATGTATTTAGTTCAGGTTGACATTTTGAAGCCTAAATGAGCATTAATTTGACTACACAACTTATTCCTATGAAGATACATTCAAAGTAAAAAAACGGGCTCAACTCGGACTGAAAGTGCATTTAAAGCAATAAAAACTGAAAATGAGTGTCACGCCTAAACCAAAGGACTTATGCACACATTTCAACATGTATTTAGTTCAGGTTGACCTCCTGAAGCCTAAATGAGCATTAATTTGACTACACAACTCATTCCTATGAAGGTACATTCAAAGTCACAAAACGTGCTCTACTCGGCCTGAAAATGCATTTAAAGCAAGAAAAAATCAAAATGAGTGTCACACCTAAACCTACATTTAAAGTAAAAAAATGTGCTCTACTCGGCCTGAAAATGCATTTAAAGCAATAAAAACTCAAATTGAGTGTCACGCCTAAACCAAAGGACTTATACACACATTTCAACATGTATTTAATTCAGGTTGACATTCTGAAGCCTAAATGAGCATTATTTTGTCTATACAACTCATTACTATGAAGGTACATTCAAAGTCACAAAACGGGCTCAACTCGGCCTGAAAATGCATTTAAAGCAATAAAAACTCAAAATGAGTGCCACGCCTAAACCAAAGGCCTTATGCACACATTTCAACATGTATTTAGTTCAGGTTGACCTCCTGAAGCCTAAATGAGCATTAATTTGACTACACAACTCATTCCTATGAAGGAACATTCAAAGGAAAAAAACGGGCTCAACTCGGACTGAAAGTACATTTAAAGCAATAAAAACTGAAAATGAGTGTCACGCCTAAACCAAAGGACTTATGCACACATTTCAACATGTATTTAGTTCAGGTTGACATTCTGAAGCCTAAATGAGCATTAATTTGACTACACAACTTATTCCTATGAAGATACATTCAAAGTAAAAAAACGGGCTCAACTCGGACTGAAAGTGCATTTAAAGCAATAAAAACTGAAAATGAGTGTCACGCCTAAACCAAAGGACTTAAGCACACATTTCAACATGTATTTAGTTCAGGTTGACATTCTGAAGCCTAAATGAGCATTAATTTGACTACACAACTTATTCCTATGAAGATACATTTAAAGTAAAAAAACGGGCTCAACTCGGACTGAAAGTGCATTTAAAGCAATAAAAACTGAAAATGAGTGTCACGCCTAAACCAAAGGACTTAAGCACACATTTCAACATGTATTTAGTTCGGGTTGACCTCCTGAAGCCTAAATGAGCATTAATTTGACTACACAACTCATTCCTATGAAGGTACATTCAAAGTCACAAAACGTGCAAACTAGGCCTGAAAGTGCATTTAAAGCAATAAAAACTCAAAATGAGTGTCACGCCTAAACCAAAGGACTTATGCACACATTTCAACATGTATTTAGTTCAGGTTGACATTCTGAAGCCCAAATGAGCGTTAATTTGACCACACAACTCATTCCTATGAAGGAACATTCAAAGTCACAAAACGTGCTCAACTAGGCCTGAAAGTGCATTTAAAGCAATAAAAACTCAAAATGAGTGTCACGCCTAAACCAAAGGACTTATGCACACATTTCAACATGTATTTAGTTCAGGTTGACCTCCTGAAGCCTAAATCACCATTAATTTGACTACACAACTTATTCCTATGAAGATACATTCAAAGTAAAAAAACGGGCTCAACTCGGACTGAAAGTGCATTTAAAGCAATAAAAACTGAAAATGAGTGTCACGCCTAAACCAAAGGACTTATGCACACATTTCAACATGTATTTAGTTCAGGATGACGTCCTGAAGCCTAAATGAGCATTAATTTGACTACACAACTTATTCCTATGAAGATACATTCAAAGTAAAAAAACGTGCTCTACTCGGCCTGAAAATGCATTTAAAGCAATAAAAACTCAAAATGAGTGCCACGCCTAAACCAAAGGCCTTATGCACACATTTCAACATGTATTTAGTTCAGGTTGACCTCCTGAAGCCTAAATGAGCATTAATTTGACTACACAACTCATTCCTATGAAGGAACATTCAAAGGAAAAAAACGGGCTCAACTCGGACTGAAAGTACATTTAAAGCAATAAAAACTCAAAATGAGTGTCACGCCTAAACCAAAGGACTTATGCACACATTTCAACATGTATTTAGTTCAGGTTGACCTCCTGAAGCCTAAATCACCATTAATTTGACTACACAACTTATTCCTATGAAGATACATTCAAAGTAAAAAAACGGGCTCAACTCGGACTGAAAGTGCATTTAAAGCAATAAAAACTGAAAATGAGTGTCACGCCTAAACCAAAGGACTTATGCACACATTTCAACATGTATTTAGTTCAGGATGACGTCCTGAAGCCTAAATGAGCATTAATTTGACTACACAACTTATTCCTATGAAGATACATTCAAAGTAAAAAAACGTGCTCTACTCGGACTGAAAGTGCATTTAAAGCAATAAAAACTGAAAATGAGTGCCACGCCTAAACCAAAGGCCTTATGCACACATTTCAACATGTATTTAGTTCAGGTTGACCTCCTGAAGCCTAAATGAGCATTAATTTGACTACACAACTCATTCCTATGAAGGAACATTCAAAGGAAAAAAACGGGCTCAACTCGGACTGAAAGTACATTTAAAGCAATAAAAACTGAAAATGAGTGTCACGCCTAAACCAAAGGACTTATGCACACATTTCAACATGTATTTAGTTCAGGTTGACATTCTGAAGCCTAAATGAGCATTAATTTGACTACACAACTTATTCCTATGAAGATACATTCAAAGTAAAAAAACGGGCTCAACTCGGACTGAAAGTGCATTTAAAGCAATAAAAACTGAAAATGAGTGTCACGCCTAAACCAAAGGACTTAAGCACACATTTCAACATGTATTTAGTTCAGGTTGACATTCTGAAGCCTAAATGAGCATTAATTTGACTACACAACTCATTCCTATGAAGGTACATTCAAAGTCACAAAACGTGCTCAACTAGGCCTGAAAATGCATTTAAAGCAAGAAAAAATCAAAATGAGTGTCACACCTAAACCTACATTTAAAGTAAAAAAATGTGCTCTACTCGGCCTGAATATGCATTTAAAGCAATAAAAACTCAAATTGAGTGTCACGCCTAAACCAAAGGACTTATACACACATTTCAACATGTATTTAATTCAGGTTGACATTCTGAAGCCTAAATGAGCATTATTTTGTCTATACAACTCATTACTATGAAGGTACATTCAAAGTCACAAAACGTGCTCAACTAGGCCTGAAAGTGCATTTAAAGCAATAAAATCTCAAAATGAGTTTCACGCCTAAATCAAAGGACTTATGCACACATTTCAACATGTATTTAGTTTAGGTTGACCTCCTGAAGCCTAAATGAGCATTAATTTGATCACACAACTCATTCCCATGAAGATACATTCAAAGTCAGTAAGTGCCCTGCTCTGTCTGAAAATGCATTTGAATCAATAAAAACTAAAATTGAGTGTCATGCCTAAACCAAAGGACGTCTGCACACATTTCAACGTCTAAAGTGTTGTTTCCGATGCGTGCTAGTGTATGTGTGCGTGCGTGTGTGAGAGTGTGTAGGTGTGTGCGTGTGTTTGTGTGTGTTTGTGTGGGTGCGTGCGTGTGTGTGTGTGCGTGTGTGTTGTGCGCACCCCCCCCCCCCAAAAAAAGTACTGTATTCGGATAAAAATGACGAATTACTCAGAGGTTTTAACTTTTGCTTGCACTTGATTTGTTCTCACACCGACGACGTCCACCAATGACAGCCCGAGTGGATCTAGCCCACGTGGTGTGAGAGCAGGGGGAGGTGAAAAGATGCAAAGCCTAGGTGATTGGCTGTGCATCTTTCAGTCTTCCACGTGGGTTAGTCTTTGATCTTCAATCAGTGTCCAAATGTTGTTTACATGCGTAGCGTGTGCGGATGTGTGTGCCTCTCATGAGTTTGTGTGTGTGTTTGCGCGCGCGTGATCGTGTGCCCATACATGTGTGAGTGTTTCTTTGATCTAAATCATCGTTGGTGTGTTGTTTACGATACGTGCTCGTCTGTGCGTACGTTTGTGTGAGGTGTGTGCGTGCTTTTGTGTGTGTGCTTGCTGCGTGCTGGCGCGCTCGGAAGCGTGTGTGTCACAGAGAAAGAGAGGGAGCGGGATCGCTGGCCTGTATGTACTCTATGTGAAACACACAGGACATTTGTAATTTCGTCCCTTTCACATTTTTTGGCTTTTTTAAAAATAAAACTTATTTTCATCAATGGTTCATAATGAGTGTCACGCCTAGACCAAATGACTTATGCACACATTTCAACATTTATTTAGTTCAGGTTGACCTCCTGAAGCCTAAATGAGCGTTAATTTGACCACACAACTCATTCCTATGAAGGAACATTCAAAGTCACAAAACGTGCTCAACTAGGCCTGAAAGTGCATTTAAAGCAATAAAAACTCAAAATGAGTGTCACGCCTAAACCAAAGGACTTATGCACACATTTCAACATGTATTTAGTTCAGGTTGACCTCCTGAAGCCTAAATCACCATTAATTTGACTACACAACTTATTCCTATGAAGATACATTCAAAGTAAAAAAACGGGCTCAACTCGGACTGAAAGTGCATTTAAAGCAATAAAAACTGAAAATGAGTGTCACGCCTAAACCAAAGGACTTATGCACACATTTCAACATGTATTTAGTTCAGGTTGACGTCCTGAAGCCCAAATGAGCATTAATTTGACTACACAACTTATTCCTATGAAGATACATTCAAAGTAAAAAAAACGTGCTCTACTCGGCCTGAAAATGCATTTAAAGCAATAAAAACTCAAAATGAGTGCCACGCCTAAACCAAAGGCCTTATGCACACATTTCAACATGTATTTAGTTCAGGTTGACCTCCTGAAGCCTAAATGAGCATTAATTTGACTACACAAATCATTCCTATGAAGGAACATTCAAAGGAAAAAAACGGGCTCAACTCGGACTGAAAGTACATTTAAAGCAATAAAAACTGAAAATGAGTGTCACGCCTAAACCAAAGGACTTATGCACACATTTCAACATGTATTTAGTTCAGGTTGACATTCTGAAGCCTAAATGAGCATTAATTTGACTACACAACTTATTCCTATGAAGATACATTCAAAGTAAAAAAACGGGCTCAACTCGGACTGAAAGTGCATTTAAAGCAATAAAAACTGAAAATGAGTGTCACGCCTAAACCAAAGGACTTATGCACACATTTCAACATGTATTTAGTTCAGGTTGACCTCCTGAAGCCCAAATGAGCATTAATTTGACTACACAACTCATTCCTATGAAGGTACATTCAAAGTCACAAAACGTGCTCAACTAGGCCTGAAAGTGCATTTAAAGCAATAAAAACTCAAAATGAGTGTCACGCCTAAACCAAAGGACTTATGCACACATTTCAACATGTATTTAGTTCAGGTTGACCTCCTGAAGCCTAAATCACCATTATTTTGTCTATACAACTCATTCCTATGAAGATATATTCAAAGTCACAAAACGTGCTCAACTAGGCCTGAAAGTGCATTTAAAGCAATAAAAACTCAAAATGAGTGTCACGCCTAAACCAAAGGACTTATGCACACATTTCAACATGTATTTAGTTCAGGTTGACATTCTGAAGTCTAAATGAGCATTAATTTGACTACACAACTTATTCCTATGAAGATACATTCAAAGTAAAAAAACGGGCTCAACTCGGACTGAAAGTGCATTTAAAGCAATAAAAACTGAAAATGAGTGTCACGCCTAAACCAAAGGACTTATGCACACATTTCAACATGTATTTAGTTCAGGTTGACGTCCTGAAGCCTAAATGAGCATTAATTTGACTACACAACTCATTCCTATGAAGGTACATTCAAAGTCACAAAACGTGCTCTACTCGGCCTGAAAATGCATTTAAAGCAAGAAAAAATTAAAATGAGTGTCACACCTAAACCTACATTTAAAGTAAAAAAATGTGCTCTACTCGGCCTGAAAATGCATTTAAAGCAATAAAAACTCAAATTGAGTGTCACGCCTAAACCAAAGGACTTATACACACATTTCAACATGTATTTAATTCAGGTTGACATTCTGAAGCCTAAATGAGCATTATTTTGTCTATACAACTCATTCCTATGAAGGTACATTCAAAGTCACAAAAACGTGCTCAACTAGGCCTGAAAGTGCATTTAAAGCAATAAAAACTCAAAATGAGTGTCACGCCTAAACCAAAGGACTTATGCACACATTTCAACATGTATTTAGTTCAGGTTGACATTCTGAAGCCTAAATGAGCATTAATTTGACTACACAACTCATTCCTATGAAGGAACATTCAAAGGAAAAAAACGGGCTCAACTCGGACTGAAAGTACATTTAAAGCAATAAAAACTGAAAATGAGTGTCACGCCTAAACCAAAGGACTTATGCACACATTTCAACATGTATTTAGTTCAGGTTGACCTCCTGAAGCCTAAATGTGCATTAATTCGACTACACAACTCATTCCTATGAAGGTACATTCAAAGTCACAAAACGTGCTCAACTAGGCCTGAAAGTGCATTTAAAGCAATAAAAACTGAAAATGAGTGTCACGCCTAAACCAAAGGACTTATGCACACATTTCAACATGTATTTAGTTCAGGTTGACATTCTGAAGCCTAAATGAGCATTAATTTGACTACACAACTTATTCCTATGAAGATACATTCAAAGTAAAAAAACGGGCTCAACTCGGACTGAAAGTGCATTTAAAGCAATAAAAACTGAAAATGAGTGTCACGCCTAAACCAAAGGACTTATGCACACATTTCAACATGTATTTAGTTCAGGTTGACCTCCTGAAGCCTAAATCACCATTAATTTGACTACACAACTTATTCCTATGAAGATACATTCAAAGTAAAAAAACGGGCTCAACTCGGACTGAAAGTGCATTTAAAGCAATAAAAACTGAAAATGAGTGTCACGCCTAAACCAAAGGACTTATGCACACATTTCAACATGTATTTAGTTCAGGATGACGTCCTGAAGCCTAAATGAGCATTAATTTGACTACACAACTTATTCCTATGAAGATACATTCAAAGTAAAAAAACGGGCTCAACTCGGACTGAAAGTGCATTTAAAGCAATAAAAACTGAAAATGAGTGTCACGCCTAAACCAAAGGACTTATGCACACATTTCAACATGTATTTAGTTCAGGTTGACCTCCTGAAGCCTAAATGAGCATTAATTTGACTACACAACTCATTCCTATGAAGGTACATTCAAAGTCACAAAACGTGCTCTACTCGGCCTGAAAATGCATTTAAAGCAAGAAAAAATCAAAATGAGTGTCACACCTAAACCTACATTTAAAGTAAAAAAATGTGCTCTACTCGGCCTGAAAATGCATTTAAAGCAATAAAAACTCAAATTGAGTGTCACGCCTAAACCAAAGGACTTATGCACACATTTCAACATGTATTTAGTTCAGGTTGACATTCTGAAGCCTAAATGAGCATTATTTTGTCTATACAACTCATTCCTATGAAGGTACATTCAAAGTCACAAAACGTGCTCAACTAGGCCTGAAAGTGCATTTAAAGCAATAAAATCTCAAAATGAGTTTCACGCCTAAATCAAAGGACTTATGCACACATTTCAACATGTATTTAGTTTAGGTTGACCTCCTGAAGCCTAAATGAGCATTAATTTGATCACACAACTCATTCCCATGAAGATACATTCAAAGTCAGTAAGTGCCCTGCTCTGTCTGAAAATGCATTTGAATCAATAAAAACTAAAATTGAGTGTCATGCCTAAACCAAAGGACGTCTGCACACATTTCAACGTCTAAAGTGTTGTTTCCGATGCGTGCTAGTGTATGTGTGCGTGCGTGTGTGAGAGTGTGTGTGTGTTGTGCGCACCCCACCCCCCCAAAAAAAGTACTGTATTCGGATAAAAATGACGAATTACTCAGAGGTTTTAACTTTTGCTTGCACTTGATTTGTTCTGACACCGACGACGTCCACCAATGACATCCCGAGTGGATCTAGCCCACGTGGTGTGAGAGCAGGGGGAGGTGAAAAGATGCAAAGCCTAGGTGATTGGCTGTGCATCTTTCAGTCTTCCACGTGGGTTAGTCTTTGATCTTCAATCAGTGTCCAAATGTTGTTTACATGCGTAGCGTGTGCGGATGTGTGTGCCTCTCATGAGTTTGTGTGTGTGTTTGCGCGCGCGTGATCGTGTGCCCATACATGTGTGAGTGTTTCTTTGATCTAAATCATCGTTGGTGTGTTGTTTACGATACGTGCTCGTCTGTGCGTACGTTTGTGTGAGGTGTGTGCGTGCTTTTGTGTGTGTGCTTGCTGCGTGCTGGCGCGCTCGGAAGCGTGTGTGTCACAGAGAAAGAGAGGGAGCGGGATCGCTGGCCTGTATGTACTCTATGTGAAACACACAGGACATTTGTAATTTCGTCCCTTTCACATTTTTTGGCTTTTTTAAAAATAAAACTTATTTTCATCAATGGTTCATAATGAGTGTCACGCCTAGACCAAATGACTTATGCACACATTTCAACATTTATTTAGTCCAGGTTGACCTCCTGAAGCCTAAATGAGCGTTAATTTGACCACACAACTCATTCCTATGAAGGAACATTCAAAGTAAAAAAACGGGCTCAACTCGGACTGAAAGTGCATTTAAAGCAATAAAAACTGAAAATGAGTGTCACGCCTAAACCAAAGGACTTATGCACACATTTCAACATGTATTTAGTTCAGGTTGACATTCTGAAGCCTAAATGAGCATTAATTTGATCACACAACTCATTCGTATGAAGGAACATTCAAAGTAAAAAAACGGGCTCAACTCGGACTGAAAGTGCATTTAAAGCAATAAAAACTGAAAATGAGTGTCACGCCTAAACCAAAGGACTTATGTACACATTTCAACATGTATTTAGTTCAGGTTGACGTCCTGAAGCCTAAATGAGCATTAATTTGACTACACAACTTATTCCTATGAAGATACATTCAAAGTAAAAAAACGTGCTCTACTCGGCCTGAAAATGCATTTAAAGCAATAAAAACTCAAAATGAGTGTCACACCTAAACCAAAGGCCTTATGCACACATTTCAACATGTATTTAGTTCAGGTTGACCTCCTGAAGCCTAAATGAGCATTAATTTGACTACACAACTCATTCCTATGAAGGAACATTCAAAGGAAAAAAACGGGCTCAACTCGGACTGAAAGTACATTTAAAGCAATAAAAACTGAAAATGAGTGTCACGCCTAAACCAAAGGACTTATGCACACATTTCAACATGTATTTAGTTCAGGTTGACCTCCTGAAGCCTAAATGAGCATTAATTTGACTACACAACTCATTCCTATGAAGGTACATTCAAAGTCACAAAACGTGCTCAACTAGGCCTGAAAGTGCATTTAAAGCAATAAAAACTGAAAATGAGTGTCACGCCTAAACCAAAGGACTTATGCACACATTTCAACATGTATTTAGTTCAGGTTGACATTCTGAAGCCTAAATGAGCATTAATTTGACTACACAACTTATTCCTATGAAGATACATTCAAAGTAAAAAAACGGGCTCAACTCGGACTGAAAGTGCATTTAAAGCAATAAAAACTGAAAATGAGTGTCACGCCTAAACCAAAGGGCTTATGCACACATTTCAACATGTATTTAGTTCAGGTTGACCTCCTGAAGCCTAAATGAGCATTAATTTGACTACACAACTCATTCCTATGAAGGTACATTCAAAGTCACAAAACGTGCTCTACTCGGCCTGAAAATGCATTTAAAGCAAGAAAAAATCAAAATGAGTGTCACACCTAAACCTACATTTAAAGTAAAAAAATGTGCTCTACTCGGCCTGAATATGCATTTAAAGCAATAAAAACTCAAATTGAGTGTCACGCCTAAACCAAAGGACTTATACACACATTTCAACATGTATTTAATTCAGGTTGACATTCTGAAGCCTAAATGAGCATTATTTTGTCTATACAACTCATTACTATGAAGGTACATTCAAAGTCACAAAACGTGCTCAACTAGGCCTGAAAGTGCATTTAAAGCAATAAAATCTCAAAATGAGTTTCACGCCTAAATCAAAGGACTTATGCACACATTTCAACATGTATTTAGTTTAGGTTGACCTCCTGAAGCCTAAATGAGCATTAATTTGATCACACAACTCATTCCCATGAAGATACATTCAAAGTCAGTAAGTGCCCTGCTCTGTCTGAAAATGCATTTGAATCAATAAAAACTAAAATTGAGTGTCATGCCTAAACCAAAGGACGTCTGCACACATTTCAACGTCTAAAGTGTTGTTTCCGATGCGTGCTAGTGTATGTGTGCGTGCGTGTGTGAGAGTGTGTAGGTGTGTGCGTGTGTTTGTGTGTGTTTGTGTGGGTGCGTGCGTGTGTGTGTGTGCGTGTGTGTGTTGTGCGCACCCCCCCCCCCCAAAAAAAGTACTGTATTCGGATAAAAATGACGAATTACTCAGAGGTTTTAACTTTTGCTTGCACTTGATTTGTTCTCACACCGACGACGTCCACCAATGACAGCCCGAGTGGATCTAGCCCACGTGGTGTGAGAGCAGGGGGAGGTGAAAAGATGCAAAGCCTAGGTGATTGGCTGTGCATCTTTCAGTCTTCCACGTGGGTTAGTCTTTGATCTTCAATCAGTGTCCAAATGTTGTTTACATGCGTAGCGTGTGCGGATGTGTGTGCCTCTCATGAGTTTGTGTGTGTGTTTGCGCGCGCGTGATCGTGTGCCCATACATGTGTGAGTGTTTCTTTGATCTAAATCATCGTTGGTGTGTTGTTTACGATACGTGCTCGTCTGTGCGTACGTTTGTGTGAGGTGTGTGCGTGCTTTTGTGTGTGTGCTTGCTGCGTGCTGGCGCGCTCGGAAGCGTGTGTGTCACAGAGAAAGAGAGGGAGCGGGATCGCTGGCCTGTATGTACTCTATGTGAAACACACAGGACATTTGTAATTTCGTCCCTTTCACATTTTTTGGCTTTTTTAAAAATAAAACTTATTTTCATCAATGGTTCATAATGAGTGTCACGCCTAGACCAAATGACTTATGCACACATTTCAACATTTATTTAGTTCAGGTTGACCTCCTGAAGCCTAAATGAGCGTTAATTTGACCACACAACTCATTCCTATGAAGGAACATTCAAAGTCACAAAACGTGCTCAACTAGGCCTGAAAGTGCATTTAAAGCAATAAAAACTCAAAATGAGTGTCACGCCTAAACCAAAGGACTTATGCACACATTTCAACATGTATTTAGTTCAGGTTGACCTCCTGAAGCCTAAATCACCATTAATTTGACTACACAACTTATTCCTATGAAGATACATTCAAAGTAAAAAAACGGGCTCAACTCGGACTGAAAGTGCATTTAAAGCAATAAAAACTGAAAATGAGTGTCACGCCTAAACCAAAGGACTTATGCACACATTTCAACATGTATTTAGTTCAGGTTGACGTCCTGAAGCCCAAATGAGCATTAATTTGACTACACAACTTATTCCTATGAAGATACATTCAAAGTAAAAAAAACGTGCTCTACTCGGCCTGAAAATGCATTTAAAGCAATAAAAACTCAAAATGAGTGCCACGCCTAAACCAAAGGCCTTATGCACACATTTCAACATGTATTTAGTTCAGGTTGACCTCCTGAAGCCTAAATGAGCATTAATTTGACTACACAAATCATTCCTATGAAGGAACATTCAAAGGAAAAAAACGGGCTCAACTCGGACTGAAAGTACATTTAAAGCAATAAAAACTGAAAATGAGTGTCACGCCTAAACCAAAGGACTTATGCACACATTTCAACATGTATTTAGTTCAGGTTGACATTCTGAAGCCTAAATGAGCATTAATTTGACTACACAACTTATTCCTATGAAGATACATTCAAAGTAAAAAAACGGGCTCAACTCGGACTGAAAGTGCATTTAAAGCAATAAAAACTGAAAATGAGTGTCACGCCTAAACCAAAGGACTTATGCACACATTTCAACATGTATTTAGTTCAGGTTGACCTCCTGAAGCCCAAATGAGCATTAATTTGACTACACAACTCATTCCTATGAAGGTACATTCAAAGTCACAAAACGTGCTCAACTAGGCCTGAAAGTGCATTTAAAGCAATAAAAACTCAAAATGAGTGTCACGCCTAAACCAAAGGACTTATGCACACATTTCAACATGTATTTAGTTCAGGTTGACCTCCTGAAGCCTAAATCACCATTATTTTGTCTATACAACTCATTCCTATGAAGATATATTCAAAGTCACAAAACGTGCTCAACTAGGCCTGAAAGTGCATTTAAAGCAATAAAAACTCAAAATGAGTGTCACGCCTAAACCAAAGGACTTATGCACACATTTCAACATGTATTTAGTTCAGGTTGACATTCTGAAGTCTAAATGAGCATTAATTTGACTACACAACTTATTCCTATGAAGATACATTCAAAGTAAAAAAACGGGCTCAACTCGGACTGAAAGTGCATTTAAAGCAATAAAAACTGAAAATGAGTGTCACGCCTAAACCAAAGGACTTATGCACACATTTCAACATGTATTTAGTTCAGGTTGACGTCCTGAAGCCTAAATGAGCATTAATTTGACTACACAACTCATTCCTATGAAGGTACATTCAAAGTCACAAAACGTGCTCTACTCGGCCTGAAAATGCATTTAAAGCAAGAAAAAATTAAAATGAGTGTCACACCTAAACCTACATTTAAAGTAAAAAAATGTGCTCTACTCGGCCTGAAAATGCATTTAAAGCAATAAAAACTCAAATTGAGTGTCACGCCTAAACCAAAGGACTTATACACACATTTCAACATGTATTTAATTCAGGTTGACCTCCTGAAGCCTAAATGAGCATTAATTTGATCACACAACTCATTCCCATGAAGATACATTCAAAGTCAGTAAGTGCCCTGCTCTGTCTGAAAATGCATTTGAATCAATAAAAACTAAAATTGAGTGTCATGCCTAAACCAAAGGACGTCTGCACACATTTCAACGTCTAAAGTGTTGTTTCCGATGCGTGCTAGTGTATGTGTGCGTGCGTGTGTGAGAGTGTGTGTGTGTTGTGCGCACCCCACCCCCCAAAAAAAAGTACTGTATTCGGATAAAAATGACGAATTACTCAGAGGTTTTAACTTTTGCTTGCACTTGATTTGTTCTCACACCGACGACGTCCACCAATGACATCCCGAGTGGATCTAGCCCACGTGGTGTGAGAGCAGGGGGAGGTGAAAAGATGCAAAGCCTAGGTGATTGGCTGTGCATCTTTCAGTCTTCCACGTGGGTTAGTCTTTGATCTTCAATCAGTGTCCAAATGTTGTTTACATGCGTAGCGTGTGCGGATGTGTGTGCCTCTCATGAGTTTGTGTGTGTGTTTGCGCGCGCGTGATCGTGTGCCCATACATGTGTGAGTGTTTCTTTGATCTAAATCATCGTTGGTGTGTTGTTTACGATACGTGCTCGTCTGTGCGTACGTTTGTGTGAGGTGTGTGCGTGCTTTTGTGTGTGTGCTTGCTGCGTGCTGGCGCGCTCGGAAGCGTGTGTGTCACAGAGAAAGAGAGGGAGCGGGATCGCTGGCCTGTATGTACTCTATGTGAAACACACAGGACATTTGTAATTTCGTCCCTTTCACATTTTTTGGCTTTTTTAAAAATAAAACTTATTTTCATCAATGGTTCATAATGAGTGTCACGCCTAGACCAAATGACTTATGCACACATTTCAACATTTATTTAGTCCAGGTTGACCTCCTGAAGCCTAAATGAGCGTTAATTTGACCACACAACTCATTCCTATGAAGGAACATTCAAAGTAAAAAAACGGGCTCAACTCGGACTGAAAGTGCATTTAAAGCAATAAAAACTGAAAATGAGTGTCACGCCTAAACCAAAGGACTTATGCACACATTTCAACATGTATTTAGTTCAGGTTGACATTCTGAAGCCTAAATGAGCATTAATTTGATCACACAACTCATTCGTATGAAGGAACATTCAAAGTAAAAAAACGGGCTCAACTCGGACTGAAAGTGCATTTAAAGCAATAAAAACTGAAAATGAGTGTCACGCCTAAACCAAAGGACTTATGCACACATTTCAACATGTATTTAGTTCAGGTTGACGTCCTGAAGCCTAAATGAGCATTAATTTGACTACACAACTTATTCCTATGAAGATACATTCAAAGTAAAAAAACGTGCTCTACTCGGCCTGAAAATGCATTTAAAGCAATAAAAACTCAAAATGAGTGTCACACCTAAACCAAAGGCCTTATGCACACATTTCAACATGTATTTAGTTCAGGTTGACCTCCTGAAGCCTAAATGAGCATTAATTTGACTACACAACTCATTCCTATGAAGGAACATTCAAAGGAAAAAAACGGGCTCAACTCGGACTGAAAGTACATTTAAAGCAATAAAAACTGAAAATGAGTGTCACGCCTAAACCAAAGGACTTATGCACACATTTCAACATGTATTTAGTTCAGGTTGACCTCCTGAAGCCTAAATGAGCATTAATTTGACTACACAACTCATTCCTATGAAGGTACATTCAAAGTCACAAAACGTGCTCAACTAGGCCTGAAAGTGCATTTAAAGCAATAAAAACTGAAAATGAGTGTCACGCCTAAACCAAAGGACTTATGCACAAATTTCAACATGTATTTAGTTCAGGTTGACATTCTGAAGCCTAAATGAGCATTAATTTGACTACACAACTTATTCCTATGAAGATACATTCAAAGTAAAAAAACGGGCTCAACTCGGACTGAAAGTGCATTTAAAGCAATAAAAACTGAAAATGAGTGTCACGCCTAAACCAAAGGACTTATGCACACATTTCAACATGTATTTAGTTCAGGTTGACCTCCTGAAGCCTAAATGAGCATTAATTTGACTACACAACTCATTCCTATGAAGATATTTTCAAAGTCACAAAACGTGCTCAACTAGGCCTGAAAGTGCATTTAAAGCAATAAAAACTCAAAATGAGTGTCACGCCTAAACCAAAGGACTTATGCACACATTTCAACATGTATTTAGTTCAGGTTGACATTCTGAAGCCTAAATGAGCATTAATTTGATCACACAACTCATTCCTATGAAGGAACATTCAAAGTAAAAAAACGGGCTCTACTCGGCCTGAAAATGCATTTAAAGCAATAAAAACTCAAAATGAGTGTCACACCTAAACCAAAGGCCTTATGCACACATTTCAACATGTATTTAGTTCAGGTTGACCTCCTGAAGCCTAAATCACCATTAATTTGACTACACAACTTATTCCTATGAAGATACATTCAAAGTAAAAAAACGGGCTCAACTCGGACTGAAAGTGCATTTAAAGCAATAAAAACTGAAAATGAGTGTCACGCCTAAACCAAAGGACTTATGCACACATTTCAACATGTATTTAGTTCAGGTTGACCTCCTGAAGCCTAAATGAGCATTAATTTGACTACACAACTCATTCCTATGAAGATATATTCAAAGTCACAAAACGTGCTCAACTAGGCCTGAAAGTGAATTTAAAGCAATAAAAACTCAAAATGAGTGTCACGCCTAAACCAAAGGACTTATGCACACATTTCAACATGTATTTAGTTCAGGTTGACATTCTGAAGCCTAAATGAGCATTATTTTGTCTATACAACTCATTCCTATGAAGGTACATTCAAAGTCACAAAACGTGCTCAACTAGGCCTGAAAGTGCATTTAAAGCAATAAAATCTCAAAATGAGTTTCACGCCTAAATCAAAGGACTTATGCACACATTTCAACATGTATTTAGTTTAGGTTGACCTCCTGAAGCCTAAATGAGCATTAATTTGATCACACAACTCATTCCCATGAAGATACATTCAAAGTCAGTAAGTGCCCTGCTCTGTCTGAAAATGCATTTGAATCAATAAAAACTAAAATTGAGTGTCATGCCTAAACCAAAGGACGTCTGCACACATTTCAACGTCTAAAGTGTTGTTTCCGATGCGTGCTAGTGTATGTGTGCGTGCGTGTGTGAGAGTGTGTGTGTGTTGTGCGCACCCCCCCCCCCAAAAAAAAGTACTGTATTCGGATAAAAATGACGAATTACTCAGAGGTTTTAACTTTTGCTTGCACTTGATTTGTTCTGACACCGACGACGTCCACCAATGACAGCCCGAGTGGATCTAGCCCACGTGGTGTGAGAGCAGGGGGAGGTGAAAAGATGCAAAGCCTAGGTGATTGGCTGTGCATCTTTCAGTCTTCCACGTGGGTTAGTCTTTGATCTTCAATCAGTGTCCAAATGTTGTTTACATGCGTAGCGTGTGCGGATGTGTGTGCCTCTCATGAGTTTGTGTGTGTGTTTGCGCGCGCGTGATCGTGTGCCCATACATGTGTGAGTGTTTCTTTGATCTAAATCATCGTTGGTGTGTTGTTTACGATACGTGCTCGTCTGTGCGTACGTTTGTGTGAGGTGTGTGCGTGCTTTTGTGTGTGTGCTTGCTGCGTGCTGGCGCGCTCGGAAGCGTGTGTGTCACAGAGAAAGAGAGGGAGCGGGATCGCTGGCCTGTATGTACTCTATGTGAAACACACAGGACATTTGTAATTTCGTCCCTTTCACATTTTTTGGCTTTTTTAAAAATAAAACTTATTTTCATCAATGGTTCATAATGAGTGTCACGCCTAGACCAAATGACTTATGCACACATTTCAACATTTATTTAGTCCAGGTTGACCTCCTGAAGCCTAAATGAGCGTTAATTTGACCACACAACTCATTCCTATGAAGGAACATTCAAAGTAAAAAAACGGGCTCAACTCGGACTGAAAGTGCATTTAAAGCAATAAAAACTGAAAATGAGTGTCACGCCTAAACCAAAGGACTTATGCACACATTTCAACATGTATTTAGTTCAGGTTGACATTCTGAAGCCTAAATGAGCATTAATTTGATCACACAACTCATTCGTATGAAGGAACATTCAAAGTAAAAAAACGGGCTCAACTCGGACTGAAAGTGCATTTAAAGCAATAAAAACTGAAAATGAGTGTCACGCCTAAACCAAAGGACTTATGCACACATTTCAACATGTATTTAGTTCAGGTTGACGTCCTGAAGCCTAAATGAGCATTAATTTGACTACACAACTTATTCCTATGAAGATACATTCAAAGTAAAAAAACGTGCTCTACTCGGCCTGAAAATGCATTTAAAGCAATAAAAACTCAAAATGAGTGTCACACCTAAACCAAAGGCCTTATGCACACATTTCAACATGTATTTAGTTCAGGTTGACCTCCTGAAGCCTAAATGAGCATTAATTTGACTACACAACTCATTCCTATGAAGGAACATTCAAAGGAAAAAAACGGGCTCAACTCGGACTGAAAGTACATTTAAAGCAATAAAAACTGAAAATGAGTGTCACGCCTAAACCAAAGGACTTATGCACACATTTCAACATGTATTTAGTTCAGGTTGACCTCCTGAAGCCTAAATGAGCATTAATTTGACTACACAACTCATTCCTATGAAGGTACATTCAAAGTCACAAAACGTGCTCAACTAGGCCTGAAAGTGCATTTAAAGCAATAAAAACTCAAAATGAGTGTCACGCCTAAACCAAAGGACTTATGCACAAATTTCAACATGTATTTAGTTCAGGTTGACATTCTGAAGCCTAAATGAGCATTAATTTGACTACACAACTTATTCCTATGAAGATACATTCAAAGTAAAAAAACGGGCTCAACTCGGACTGAAAGTGCATTTAAAGCAATAAAAACTGAAAATGAGTGTCACGCCTAAACCAAAGGACTTATGCACACATTTCAACATGTATTTAGTTCAGGTTGACCTCCTGAAGCCTAAATGAGCATTAATTTGACTACACAACTCATTCCTATGAAGATATTTTCAAAGTCACAAAACGTGCTCAACTAGGCCTGAAAGTGCATTTAAAGCAATAAAAACTCAAAATGAGTGTCACGCCTAAACCAAAGGACTTATGCACACATTTCAACATGTATTTAGTTCAGGTTGACATTCTGAAGCCTAAATGAGCATTAATTTGATCACACAACTCATTCCTATGAAGGAACATTCAAAGTAAAAAAACGGGCTCTACTCGGCCTGAAAATGCATTTAAAGCAATAAAAACTCAAAATGAGTGTCACACCTAAACCAAAGGCCTTATGCACACATTTCAACATGTATTTAGTTCAGGTTGACCTCCTGAAGCCTAAATGAGCATTAATTTGACTACACAACTCATTCCTATGAAGGAACATTCAAAGGAAAAAAACGGGCTCAACTCGGACTGAAAGTACATTTAAAGCAATAAAAACTGAAAATGAGTGTCACGCCTAAACCAAAGGACTTATGCACACATTTCAACATGTATTTAGTTCAGGTTGACCTCCTGAAGCCTAAATGAGCATTAATTTGACTACACAACTCATTCCTATGAAGGTACATTCAAAGTCACAAAACGTGCTCAACTAGGCCTGAAAGTGCATTTAAAGCAATAAAAACTCAAAATGAGTGTCACGCCTAAACCAAAGGACTTATGCACAAATTTCAACATGTATTTAGTTCAGGTTGACATTCTGAAGCCTAAATGAGCATTAATTTGACTACACAACTTATTCCTATGAAGATACATTCAAAGTAAAAAAACGGGCTCAACTCGGACTGAAAGTGCATTTAAAGCAATAAAAACTGAAAATGAGTGTCACGCCTAAACCAAAGGACTTATGCACACATTTCAACATGTATTTAGTTCAGGTTGACCTCCTGAAGCCTAAATGAGCATTAATTTGACTACACAACTCATTCCTATGAAGATATATTCAAAGTCACAAAACGTGCTCAACTAGGCCTGAAAGTGAATTTAAAGCAATAAAAACTCAAAATGAGTGTCACGCCTAAACCAAAGGACTTATGCACACATTTCAACATGTATTTAGTTCAGGTTGACATTCTGAAGCCTAAATGAGCATTAATTTGACTACACAACTTATTCCTATGAAGATACATTCAAAGTAAAAAAACGGGCTCAACTCGGACTGAAAGTGCATTTTAAAGCAATAAAAACTGAAAATGAGTGTCACGCCTAAACCAAAGGACTTATGCACACATTTCAACATGTATTTAGTTCAGGTTGACCTCCTGAAGCCTAAATGAGCATTAATTTGACTACACAACTCATTCCTATGAAGATATTTTCAAAGTCACAAAACGTGCTCAACTAGGCCTGAAAGTGCATTTAAAGCAATAAAAACTCAAAATGAGTGTCACGCCTAAACCAAAGGACTTATGCACACATTTCAACATGTATTTAGTTCAGGTTGACATTCTGAAGCCTAAATGACCATTAATTTGACTACACAACTTATTCCTATGAAGATACATACAAAGTAAAAAAACGGGCTCAACTCGGACTGAAAGTGCATTTAAAGCAATAAAAACTGAAAATGAGTGTCACGCCTAAACCAAAGGACTTATGCACACATTTCAACGTGTATTTAGTTCAGGTTGACGTCCTGAAGCCTAAATGAGCATTAATTTGACTACACAACTTATTCCTATGAAGATACATTCAAAGTAAAAAAACGTGCTCTACTCGGCCTGAAAATGCATTTAAAGCAATAAAAAATAAAAAATGAGTGCCACGCCTAAACCAAAGGACTTATGCACACATTTCAACATGTATTTAGTTCAGGTTGACCTCCTTAAGCCTAAATGAGCATTAATTTGACTACACAACTCATTCCTATGAAGGTACATTCAAAGTCACAAAACGTGCTCAACCAGGCCTGAAAGTGCATTTAAAGCAATAAAAACTCAAAATGAGTGTCACGCCTAAACCAAAGGACTTATGCACACATTTCAACATGTATTTAGTTCAGGTTGACATTCTGAAGACTAAATGAGCATTAATTTGACTACACAACTTATTCCTATGAAGATACATTCAAAGTAAAAAAACGGGCTCAACTCGGACTGAAAGTGCATTTAAAGCAATAAAAACTGAAAATGAGTGTCACGCCTAAACCAAAGGACTTATGCACACATTTCAACATGTATTTAGTTCAGGTTGACCTCCTGAAGCCTAAATGAGCATTAATTTGACTACACAACTCATTCCTATGAAGGTACATTCAAAGTCACAAAACGTGCTCTACTCGGCCTGAAAATGCATTTAAAGCAAGAAAAAATCAAAATGAGTGTCACACCTAAACCTACATTTAAAGTGAAAAAATGTGCTCTACTCGGCCTGAAAATGCATTTAAAGCAATAAAAACTCAAATTGAGTGTCACGCCTAAACCAAAGGACTTATACACACATTACAACATGTATTTAATTCAGGTTGACATTCCGAAGCCTAAATGAGCATTATTTTGTCTATACAACTCATTACTATGAAGGTACATTCAAAGTCACAAAACGTGCTCAACTAGGCCTGAAAGTGCATTTAAAGCAATAAAATCTCAAAATGAGTTTCACGCCTAAATCAAAGGACTTATGCACACATTTCAACATGTATTTAGTTTAGGTTGACCTCCTGAAGCCTAAATGAGCATTAATTTGATCACACAACTCATTCCCATGAAGATACATTCAAAGTCAGTAAGTGCCCTGCTCTGTCTGAAAATGCATTTGAATCAATAAAAACTAAAATTGAGTGTCATGCCTAAACCAAAGGACGTCTGCACACATTTCAACGTCTAAAGTGTTGTTTCCGATGCGTGCTAGTGTATGTGTGCGTGCGTGTGTGAGAGTGTGTAGGTGTGTGCGTGTGTTTATGTGTGTTTGTGTGGGTGCGTGCGTGTGTGTGTGCGTGTGTGTGTTGTGCGCACCCCCCCCCCCCAAAAAAAAGTACTGTATTCGGATAAAAATGACGAATTACTCAGAGGTTTTAACTTTTGCTTGCACTTGATTTGTTCTGACACCGACGACGTCCACCAATGACAGCCCGAGTGGATCTAGCCCACGTGGTGTGAGAGCAGGGGGAGGTGAAAAGATGCAAAGCCTAGGTGATTTGCTGTGCATCTTTCAGTCTTCCACGTGGGTTAGTCTTTGATCTTCAATCAGTGTCCAAATGTTGTTTACATGCGTAGCGTGTGCGGATGTGTGTGCCTCTCATGAGTTTGTGTGTGTGTTTGCGCGCGCGTGATCGTGTGCCCATACATGTGTGAGTGTTTCTTTGATCTAAATCATCGTTGGTGTGTTGTTTACGATACGTGCTCGTCTGTGCGTACGTTTGTGTGAGGTGTGTGCGTGCTTTTGTGTGTGTGCTTGCTGCGTGCTGGCGCGCTCGGAAGCGTGTGTGTCACAGAGAAAGAGAGGGAGCGGGATCGCTGGCCTGTATGTACTCTATGTGAAACACACAGGACATTTGTAATTTCGTCCCTTTCACATTTTTTGGCTTTTTTAAAAATAAAACTTATTTTCATCAATGGTTCATAATGAGTGTCACGCCTAGACCAAATGACTTATGCACACATTTCAACATTTATTTAGTTCAGGTTGACCTCCTGAAGCCCAAATGAGCGTTAATTTGACCACACAACTCATTTCTATGAAGGAACATTCAAAGTCACAAAACATGCTCAACTAGGCCTGAAAGTGCATTTAAAGCAATAAAAACTCAAAATGAGTGTCACGCCTAAACCAAAGGACTTATACACACATTTCAACATGTATTTAATTCAGGTTGACATTCTGAAGCCTAAATCACCATTATTTTGTCTATACAACTCATTCCTATGAAGATATATTCAAAGTCACAAAACGTGCTCAACTAGGCCTGAAAGTGCATTTAAAGCAATAAAAACTCAAAATGAGTGTCACGCCTAAACCAAAGGACTTATGCACACATTTCAACATGTATTTAGTTCAGGTTGACATTCTGAAGCCTAAATGACCATTAATTTGACTACACAACTTATTCCTATGAAGATACATTCAAAGTAAAAAAACGTGCTCTACTCGGCCTGAAAATGCATTTAAAGCAATAAAAACTAAAAATGAGTGCCACGCCTAAACCAAAGGACTTATGCACACATTTCAACATGTATTTAGTTCAGGTTGACCTCCTTAAGCCTAAATGAGCATTAATTTGACTACACAACTCATTCCTATGAAGGTACATTCAAAGTCACAAAACGTGCTCAACTAGGCCTGAAAGTGCATTTAAAGCAATAAAAACTCAAAATGAGTGTCACGCCTAAACCAAAGGACTTATGCACACATTTCAACATGTATTTAGTTCAGGTTGACATTCTGAAGACTAAATGAGCATTAATTTGACTACACAACTTATTCCTATGAAGATACATTCAAAGTAAAAAAACGGGCTCAACTCGGACTGAAAGTGCATTTAAAGCAATAAAAACTGAAAATGAGTGTCACGCCTAAACCAAAGGACTTATGCACACATTTCAACATGTATTTAGTTCAGGTTGACCTCCTGAAGCCTAAATGAGCATTAATTTGACTACACAACTCATTCCTATGAAGGTACATTCAAAGTCACAAAACGTGCTCTACTCGGCCTGAAAATGCATTTAAAGCAAGAAAAAATCAAAATGAGTGTCACACCTAAACCTACATTTAAAGTAAAAAAATGTGCTCTACTCGGCCTGAAAATGCATTTAAAGCAATAAAAACTCAAATTGAGTGTCACGCCTAAACCAAAGGACTTATACACACATTACAACATGTATTTAATTCAGGTTGACATTCCGAAGCCTAAATGAGCATTATTTTGTCTATACAACTCATTACTATGAAGGTACATTCAAAGTCACAAAACGTGCTCAACTAGGCCTGAAAGTGCATTTAAAGCAATAAAATCTCAAAATGAGTTTCACGCCTAAATCAAAGGACTTATGCACACATTTCAACATGTATTTAGTTTAGGTTGACCTCCTGAAGCCTAAATGAGCATTAATTTGATCACACAACTCATTCCCATGAAGATACATTCAAAGTCAGTAAGTGCCCTGCTCTGTCTGAAAATGCATTTGAATCAATAAAAACTAAAATTGAGTGTCATGCCTAAACCAAAGGACGTCTGCACACATTTCAACGTCTAAAGTGTTGTTTCCGATGCGTGCTAGTGTATGTGTGCGTGCGTGTGTGAGAGTGTGTAGGTGTGTGCGTGTGTTTGTGTGGGTGCGTGCGTGTGTGTGTGCGTGTGTGTGTTGTGCGCACCCCCCCCCCCCAAAAAAGTACTGTATTCGGATAAAAATGACGAATTACTCAGAGGTTTTAACTTTTGCTTGCACTTGATTTGTTCTGACACCGACGACGTCCACCAATGACAGCCCGAGTGGATCTAGCCCACGTGGTGTGAGAGCAGGGGGAGGTGAAAAGATGCAAAGCCTAGGTGATTTGCTGTGCATCTTTCAGTCTTCCACGTGGGTTAGTCTTTGATCTTCAATCAGTGTCCAAATGTTGTTTACATGCGTAGCGTGTGCGGATGTGTGTGCCTCTCATGAGTTTGTGTGTGTGTTTGCGCGCGCGTGATCGTGTGCCCATACATGTGTGAGTGTTTCTTTGATCTAAATCATCGTTGGTGTGTTGTTTACGATACGTGCTCGTCTGTGCGTACGTTTGTGTGAGGTGTGTGCGTGCTTTTGTGTGTGTGCTTGCTGCGTGCTGGCGCGCTCGGAAGCGTGTGTGTCACAGAGAAAGAGAGGGAGCGGGATCGCTGGCCTGTATGTACTCTATGTGAAACACACAGGACATTTGTAATTTCGTCCCTTTCACATTTTTTGGCTTTTTTAAAAATAAAACTTATTTTCATCAATGGTTCATAATGAGTGTCACGCCTAGACCAAATGACTTATGCACACATTTCAACATTTATTTAGTTCAGGTTGACCTCCTGAAGCCCAAATGAGCGTTAATTTGACCACACAACTCATTTCTATGAAGGAACATTCAAAGTCACAAAACATGCTCAACTAGGCCTGAAAGTGCATTTAAAGCAATAAAAACTCAAAATGAGTGTCACGCCTAAACCAAAGGACTTATGCACACATTTCAACATGTATTTAGTTCAGGTTGACGTCCTGAAGCCTAAATCACCATTATTTTGTCTATACAACTCATTCCTATGAAGATATATTCAAAGTCACAAAACGTGCTCAACTAGGCCTGAAAGTGCATTTAAAGCAATAAAAACTCAAAATGAGTGTCACGCCTAAACCAAAGGACTTATGCACACATTTCAACATGTATTTAGTTCAGGTTGACATTCTGAAGCCTAAATGAGCATTAATTTGACTACACAACTTATTCCTATGAAGATACATTCAAAGTAAAAAAACGGGCTCAACTCGGACTGAAAGTGCATTTAAAGCAATAAAAACTGAAAATGAGTGTCACGCCTAAACCAAAGGACTTATGCACACATTTCAACATGTATTTAGTTCAGGTTGACCTCCTGAAGCCTAAATGAGCATTAATTTGACTACACAACTCATTCCTATGAAGGTACATTCAAAGTCACAAAACGTGCTCTACTCGGCCTGAAAATGCATTTAAAGCAAGAAAAAATCAAAATGAGTGTCACACCTAAACCTACATTTAAAGTAAAAAAATGTGCTCTACTCGGCCTGAAAATGCATTTAAAGCAATAAAAACTCAAATTGAGTGTCACGCCTAAACCAAAGGACTTATACACACATTTCAACATGTATTTAATTCAGGTTGACATTCTGAAGCCTAAATCACCATTATTTTGTCTATACAACTCATTCCTATGAAGATATATTCAAAGTCACAAAACGTGCTCAACTAGGCCTGAAAGTGCATTTAAAGCAATAAAAACTCAAAATGAGTGTCACGCCTAAACCAAAGGACTTATGCACACATTTCAACATGTATTTAGTTCAGGTTGACATTCTGAAGCCTAAATGACCATTAATTTGACTACACAACTTATTCCTATGAAGATACATTCAAAGTAAAAAAACGGGCTCAACTCGGACTGAAAGTGCATTTAAAGCAATAAAAACTGAAAATGAGTGTCACGCCTAAACCAAAGGACTTATGCACACATTTCAACGTGTATTTAGTTCAGGTTGACGTCCTGAAGCCTAAATGAGCATTAATTTGACTACACAACTTATTCCTATGAAGATACATTTAAAGTAAAAAAACGTGCTCTACTCGGCCTGAAAATGCATTTAAAGCAATAAAAACTAAAAATGAGTGCCACGCCTAAACCAAAGGACTTATGCACACATTTCAACATGTACTTAGTTCAGGTTGACCTCCTGAAGCCTAAATGAGCATTAATTTGACTACACAACTCATTCCTATGAAGGTACATTCAAAGTCACAAAACGTGCTCAACTAGGCCTGAAAGTGCATTTAAAGCAATAAAAACTCAAAATGAGTGTCACGCCTAAACCAAAGGACTTATGCACACATTTCAACATGTATTTATTTCAGGTTGACATTCTGAAGCCTAAATGAGCATTAATTTGACTACACAACTTATTCCTATGAAGATACATTCAAAGTAAAAAAACGGGCTCAACTCGGACTGAAAGTGCATTTAAAGCAATAAAAACTGAAAATGAGTGTCACGCCTAAACCAAAGGACTTATGCACACATTTCAACATGTATTTAGTTCAGGTTGACCTCCTGAAGCCTAAATGAGCATTAATTTGACTACACAACTCATTCCTATGAAGGTACATTCAAAGTCACAAAACGTGCTCTACTCGGCCTGAAAATGCATTTAAAGCAAGAAAAAATCAAAATGAGTGTCACACCTAAACCTACATTTAAAGTAAAAAAATGTGCTCTACTCGGCCTGAAAATGCATTTAAAGCAATAAAAACTCAAATTGAGTGTCACGCCTAAACCAAAGGACTTATACACACATTACAACATGTATTTAATTCAGGTTGACATTCCGAAGCCTAAATGAGCATTATTTTGTCTATACAACTCATTACTATGAAGGTACATTCAAAGTCACAAAACGTGCTCAACTAGGCCTGAAAGTGCATTTAAAGCAATAAAATCTCAAAATGAGTTTCACGCCTAAATCAAAGGACTTATGCACACATTTCAACATGTATTTAGTTTAGGTTGACCTCCTGAAGCCTAAATGAGCATTAATTTGATCACACAACTCATTCCCATGAAGATACATTCAAAGTCAGTAAGTGCCCTGCTCTGTCTGAAAATGCATTTGAATCAACAAAAACTAAAATTGAGTGTCATGCCTAAACCAAAGGACGTCTGCACACATTTCAACGTCTAAAGTGTTGTTTCCGATGCGTGCTAGTGTATGTGTGCGTGCGTGTGTGAGAGTGTGTAGGTGTGTGCGTGTGTTTATGTGTGTTTGTGTGGGTGCGTGCGTGTGTGTGTGCGTGTGTGTGTTGTGCGCACCCCCCCCCCCAAAAAAAGTACTGTATTCGGATAAAAATGACGAATTACTCAGAGGTTTTAACTTTTGCTTGCACTTGATTTGTTCTGACACCGACGACGTCCACCAATGACAGCCCGAGTGGATCTAGCCCACGTGGTGTGAGAGCAGGGGGAGGTGAAAAGATGCAAAGCCTAGGTGATTTGCTGTGCATCTTTCAGTCTTCCACGTGGGTTAGTCTTTGATCTTCAATCAGTGTCCAAATGTTGTTTACATGCGTAGCGTGTGCGGATGTGTGTGCCTCTCATGAGTTTGTGTGTGTGTTTGCGCGCGCGTGATCGTGTGCCCATACATGTGTGAGTGTTTCTTTGATCTAAATCATCGTTGGTGTGTTGTTTACGATACGTGCTCGTCTGTGCGTACGTTTGTGTGAGGTGTGTGCGTGCTTTTGTGTGTGTGCTTGCTGCGTGCTGGCGCGCTCGGAAGCGTGTGTGTCACAGAGAAAGAGAGGGAGCGGGATCGCTGGCCTGTATGTACTCTATGTGAAACACACAGGACATTTGTAATTTCGTCCCTTTCACATTTTTTGGCTTTTTTAAAAATAAAACTTATTTTCATCAATGGTTCATAATGAGTGTCACGCCTAGACCAAATGACTTATGCACACATTTCAACATTTATTTAGTTCAGGTTCACCTCCTGAAGCCCAAATGAGCGTTAATTTGACTACACAACTCATTCCTATGAAGGAACATTCAAAGTAAAAAAACGGGCTCAACTCGGACTGAAAGTACATTTAAAGCAATAAAAACTGAAAATGAGTGTCACGCCTAAACCAAAGGACTTATGCACACATTTCAACATGTATTCAGTTCAGGTTGACGTCCTGAAGCCTAAATGAGCATTAATTTGACTACACAAGTAATTCCTATGAAGGTACATTCAAAGTCACAAAACGTGCTCAACTAGGCCTGAAAGTGCATTTAAAGCAATAAAAACTCAAAATGAGTGTCACGCCTAAACCAAAGGACTTATGCACACATTTCAACATGTATTTAGTTCAGGTTGACCTCCTGAAGCCTAAATCACCATTAATTTGACTACACAACTTATTCCTATGAAGATACATTCAAAGCAAAAAAACGGGCTCAACTCGGACTGAAAGTGCATTTAAAGCAATAAAAACTGAAAATGAGTGTCACGCCTAAACCAAAGGACTGATGCACACATTTCAACATGTATTTAGTTCAGGTTGACGTCCTGAAGCCTAAATGAGCATTAATTTGACTACACAACTTATTCCTATGAAGATACATTCAAAGTAAAAAAACGTGCTCTACTCGGCCTGAAAATGCATTTAAAGCAATAAAAACTGAAAATGAGTGTCACGCCTAAACCAAAGGACTTATGCACACATTTCAACATGTATTTAGTTCAGGTTGACATTCTGAAGCCTAAATGAGCATTAATTTGACTACACAACTTATTCCTATGAAGATACATTCAAAGTAAAAAAACGGGCTCAACTCGGACTGAAAGTGCATTTAAAGCAATAAAAACTGAAAATGAGTGTCACGCCTAAACCAAAGGACTTATGCACACATTTCAACATGTATTTAGTTCAGGTTGACCTCCTGAAGCCTAAATGAGCATTAATTTGACTACACAACTCATTCCTATGAAGATACATTCAAAGTAAAAAAACGGGCTCAACTCGGACTGAAAGTGCATTTAAAGCAATAAAAACTCAAAATGAGTGTCACGCCTAAACCAAAGGACTTATGCACACATTTCAACATGTATTTAGTTCAGGTTAACATTCTGAAGCCTAAATGAGCATTAATTTGACTACACAACTTATTCCTATGAAGATACATTCAAAGTAAAAAAACGGGCTCAACTCGGACTGAAAGTGCATTTAAAGAAATAAAAACTGAAAATGAGTGTCACGCCTAAACCAAAGGACTTATGCACACATTTCAACATGTATTTAGTTCAGGTTGACATTCTGAAGCCTAAATGAGCATTAATTTGATCACACAACTCATTCCTATGAAGGAACATTCAAAGTAAAAAAACGGGCTCAACTCGGACTGAAAGTGCATTTAAAGCAATAAAAACTGAAAATGAGTGTCACGCCTAAACCAAAGGACTTATGCACACATTTCAACATGTATTTAGTTCAGGTTGACCTCCTGAAGCCTAAATCACCATTAATTTGAATACACAACTTATTCCTATGAAGATACATTCAAAGTAAAAAAACGGGCTCAACTCGGACTAAAAGTGCATTTAAAGCAATAAAAACTGAAAAAGAGTGTCACGCCTAAACCAAAGGACTTATGCACACATTTCAACATGTATTTAGTTCAGGTTGACGTCCTGAAGCCTAAATGAGCATTAATTTGACTACACAACTCATTCCTATGAAGGTACATTCAAAGTCACAAAACGTGCTCTACTCGGCCTGAAAATGCATTTAAAGCAAGAAAAAATCAAAATGAGTGTCACACCTAAACCTACATTTAAAGTAAAAAAATGTGCTCTACACGGCCTGAAAATGAATTTAAAGCAATAAAAACTCAAATTGAGTGTCACGCCTAAACCAAAGGACTTATACACACATTTCAACATGTATTTAATTCAGGTTGACATTCTGAAACCTAAATGAGCATTATTTTGTCTATACAACTCATTCCTATGAAGGTACATTCAAAGTCACAAAACGTGCTCAACTAGGCCTGAAAGTGCATTTAAAGCAATAAAATCTCAAAATGAGTTTCACGCCTAAATCAAAGGACTTATGCACACATTTAAACATGTATTTAGTTTAGGTTGACCTCCTGAAGCCTAAATGAGCATTAATTTGACAACACAACTCATTCCTATGAAGGTACATTCAAAGTCACAAAACGTGCTCAACTAGGCCTGAAAGTGCATTTAAAGCAATAAAAACTCAAAATGAGTGTCACGCCTAAACCAAAGGACTTATGCACACATTTCAACATGTATTTAGTTCAGGTTGACATTCTGAAGCCTAAATGAGCATTAATTGGACTACACAACTTATTCCTATGAAGATACATTCAAAGTAAAAAAACGGGCTCAACTCGGACTGAAAGTGCATTTAAAGCAATAAAAACTGAAAATGAGTGTCACGCCTAAACCAAAGGACTTATGCACACATTTCAACATGTATTTAGTTCAGGTTGACATTCTGAAGCCTAAATGAGCATTAATTTGACTACACAACTTATTCCTATGAAGATACATTCAAAGTAAAAAAACGGGCTCAACTCGGACTGAAAGTGCATTTAAAGCAATAAAAACTGAAAATGAGTGTCACGCCTAAACCAAAGGACTTATGCACACATTTCAACATGTATTTAGTTCAGGTTGACCTCCTGAAGCCTAAATGAGCATTAATTTGACTACACAACTCATTCCTATGAAGGTACATTCAAAGTCACAAAACGTGCTCAACTAGGCCTGAAAGTGCATTTAAAGCAATAAAAACTCAAAATGAGTGTCATGCCTAAACCAAAGGACTTATGCACACATTTCAACATGTATTTAGTTCAGGTTGACCTCCTGAAGCCTAAATGAGCATTAATTCGACTACACAACTCATTCCTATGAAGGTACATTCAAAGTCACAAAACGTGCTCAACTAGGCCTGAAAGTGCATTTAAAGCAATAAAAACTCAAAATGAGTGTCACGCCTAAACCAAAGGACTTATGCACACATTTCAACATGTATTTAGTTCAGGTTGACATTCTGAAGCCTAAATGAGCATTAATTTGACTACACAACTTATTCCTATGAAGATACATTCAAAGTAAAAAAACGGGCTCAACTCGGACTGAAAGTGCATTTAAAGCAATAAAAACTGAAAATGAGTGTCACGCCTAAACCAAAGGACTTATGCACACATTTCAACATGTATTTAGTTCGGGTTGACCTCCTGAAGCCTAAATGAGCATGAATTTGACTACACAACTCATTCCTATGAAGGAACATTCAAAGGAAAAAAACGGGCTCAACTCGGACTGAAAGTACATTTAAAGCAATAAAAACTGAAAATGAGTGTCACGCCTAAACCAAAGGACTTATGCACACATTTCAACATGTATTTAGTTCAGGTTGACCTCCTGAAGCCTAAATGAGCATTAATTTGACTACACAACTCATTCCTATGAAGGTACATTCAAAGTCACAAAACGTGCTCTACTCGGCCTGAAAATGCATTTAAAGCAAGAAAAAATCAAAATGAGTGTCACACCTAAACCTACATTTAAAGTAAAAAAATGTGCTCTACTCGGCCTGAAAATGAATTTAAAGCAATAAAAACTCAAATTGAGTGTCACGCCTAAACCAAAGGACTTATACACACATTTCAACATGTATTTAATTCAGGTTGACATTCTGAAGCCTAAATGAGCATTATTTTGTCTATACAACTCATTCCTATGAAGGTACATTCAAAGTCACAAAACGTGCTCAACTAGGCCTGAAAGTGCATTTAAAGCAATAAAATCTCAAAATGAGTTTCACGCCTAAATCAAAGGACTTATGCACACATTTAAACATGTATTTAGTTTAGGTTGACCTCCTGAAGCCTAAATGAGCATTAATTTGACAACACAACTCATTCCTATGAAGGTACATTCAAAGTCACAAAACGTGCTCAACTAGGCCTGAAAGTGCATTTAAAGCAATAAAAACTCAAAATGAGTGTCACGCCTAAACCAAAGGACTTATGCACACATTTCAACATGTATTTAGTTCAGGTTGACATTCTGAAGCCTAAATGAGCATTAATTGGACTACACAACTTATTCCTATGAAGATACATTCAAAGTAAAAAAACGGGCTCAACTCGGACTGAAAGTGCATTTAAAGCAATAAAAACTGAAAATGAGTGTCACGCCTAAACCAAAGGACTTATGCACACATTTCAACATGTATTTAGTTCAGGTTGACATTCTGAAGCCTAAATGAGCATTAATTTGACTACACAACTTATTCCTATGAAGATACATTCAAAGTAAAAAAACGGGCTCAACTCGGACTGAAAGTGCATTTAAAGCAATAAAAACTGAAAATGAGTGTCACGCCTAAACCAAAGGACTTATGCACACATTTCAACATGTATTTAGTTCAGGTTGACCTCCTGAAGCCTAAATGAGCATTAATTTGACTACACAACTCATTCCTATGAAGGTACATTCAAAGTCACAAAACGTGCTCAACTAGGCCTGAAAGTGCATTTAAAGCAATAAAAACTCAAAATGAGTGTCATGCCTAAACCAAAGGACTTATGCACACATTTCAACATGTATTTAGTTCAGGTTGACCTCCTGAAGCCTAAATGAGCATTAATTCGACTACACAACTCATTCCTATGAAGGTACATTCAAAGTCACAAAACGTGCTCAACTAGGCCTGAAAGTGCATTTAAAGCAATAAAAACTCAAAATGAGTGTCACGCCTAAACCAAAGGACTTATGCACACATTTCAACATGTATTTAGTTCAGGTTGACATTCTGAAGCCTAAATGAGCATTAATTTGACTACACAACTTATTCCTATGAAGATACATTCAAAGTAAAAAAACGGGCTCAACTCGGACTGAAAGTGCATTTAAAGCAATAAAAACTGAAAATGAGTGTCACGCCTAAACCAAAGGACTTATGCACACATTTCAACATGTATTTAGTTCGGGTTGACCTCCTGAAGCCTAAATGAGCATGAATTTGACTACACAACTCATTCCTATGAAGGAACATTCAAAGGAAAAAAACGGGCTCAACTCGGACTGAAAGTACATTTAAAGCAATAAAAACTGAAAATGAGTGTCACGCCTAAACCAAAGGACTTATGCACACATTTCAACATGTATTTAGTTCAGGTTGACCTCCTGAAGCCTAAATGAGCATTAATTTGACTACACAACTTATTCCTATGAAGATACATTCAAAGTAAAAAAACGGGCTCAACTCGGACTGAAAGTGCATTTAAAGCAATAAAAACTGAAAATGAGTGTCACGCCTAAACCAAAGGACTTATGCACACATTTCAACATGTATTTAGTTCAGGTTGACATTCTGAAGCCTAAATGAGCATTAATTTGACTACACAACTTATTCCTATGAAGATACATTCAAAGTAAAAAAACGGGCTCAACTCGGACTGAAAGTGCATTTAAAGCAATAAAAACTGAAAATGAGTGTCACGCCTAAACCAAAGGACTTATGCACACATTTCAACATGTATTTAGTTCAGGTTGACCTCCTGAAGCCTAAATGAGCATTAATTTGACTACACAACTCATTCCTATGAAGGTACATTCAAAGTCACAAAACGTGCTCAACTAGGCCTGAAAGTGCATTTAAAGCAATAAAAACTCAAAATGAGTGTCATGCCTAAACCAAAGGACTTATGCACACATTTCAACATGTATTTAGTTCAGGTTGACCTCCTGAAGCCTAAATGAGCATTAATTCGACTACACAACTCATTCCTATGAAGGTACATTCAAAGTCACAAAACGTGCTCAACTAGGCCTGAAAGTGCATTTAAAGCAATAAAAACTCAAAATGAGTGTCACGCCTAAACCAAAGGACTTATGCACACATTTCAACATGTATTTAGTTCAGGTTGACATTCTGAAGCCTAAATGAGCATTAATTTGACTACACAACTTATTCCTATGAAGATACATTCAAAGTAAAAAAACGGGCTCAACTCGGACTGAAAGTGCATTTAAAGCAATAAAAACTGAAAATGAGTGTCACGCCTAAACCAAAGGACTTATGCACACATTTCAACATGTATTTAGTTCAGGTTGACCTCCTGAAGCCTAAATGAGCATTAATTTGACTACACAACTCATTCCTATGAAGGTACATTCAAAGTCACAAAACGTGCTCAACTAGGCCTGAAAGTGCATTTAAAGCAAGAAAAAATCAAAATGAGTGTCACGCCTAAACCAAAGGACTTATGCACACATTTCAACATGTATTTAGTTCAGGTTGACATTCTGAAGCCTAAATGAGCATTAATTTGACTACACAACTTATTCCTATGAAGATACATTCAAAGTAAAAAAACGGGCTCAACTCGGACTGAAAGTGCATTTAAAGCAATAAAAACTGAAAATGAGTGTCACGCCTAAACCAAAGGACTTATGCACACATTTCAACATGTATTTAGTTCAGGTTGACGTCCTGAAGCCTAAATGAGCATTAATTTGACTACACAACTCATTCCTATGAAGGTACATTCAAAGTCACAAAACGTGCTCTACTCGGCCTGAAAATGCATTTAAAGCAAGAAAAAATCAAAATGAGTGTCACACCTAAACCTACATTTAAAGTAAAAAAATGTGCTCTACTCGGCCTGAAAATGCATTTAAAGCAATAAAAACTCAAATTGAGTGTCACGCCTAAACCAAAGGACTTATACACACATTTCAACATGTATTTAATTCAGGTTGACATTCTGAAGCCTAAGTGAGCATTATTTTGTCTATACAACTCATTCCTATGAAGGTACATTCAAAGTCACAAAACGTGCTCAACTAGGCCTGAAAGTGCATTTAAAGCAATAATATCTCAAAATGAGTTTCACGCCTAAATCAAAGGACTTATGCACACATTTCAACATGTATTTAGTTTAGGTTGACCTCCTGAAGCCTAAATGAGCATTAATTTGACTACACAACTCATTCCTATGAAGGTACATTCAAAGTCACAAAACGTGCTCAACTAGGCCTGAAAGTGCATTTAAAGCAATAAAAACTCAAAATGAGTGTCACGCCTAAACCAAAGGACTTATGCACACATTTCAACATGTATTTAGTTCAGGTTGACATTCTGAAGCCTAAATGAGCATTAATTTGACTACACAACTTATTCCTATGAAGATACATTCAAAGTAAAAAAACGGGCTCAACTCGGATTGAAAGTGCATTTAAAGCAATAAAAACTGAAAATGAGTGTCACGCCTAAACCAAAGGACTTATGCACACATTTCAACATGTATTTAGTTCAGGTTGACATTCTGAAGCCTAAATGAGCATTAATTTGACTACACAACTTATTCCTATGAAGATACATTCAAAGTAAAAAAACGGGCTCAACTCGGACTGAAAGTGCATTTAAAGCAATAAAAACTGAAAATGAGTGTCACGCCTAAACCAAAGGACTTATGCACACATTTCAACATGTATTTAGTTCGGGTTGACCTCCTGAAGCCTAAATGAGCATGAATTTGACTACACAACTCATTCCTATGAAGATACATTCAAAGTAAAAAAACGTGCTCTACTCGGCCTGAAAATGCATTTAAAGCAATAAAAACTCAAAATGAGTGTCACGCCTAAACCAAAGGCCTTATGCACACATTTCAACATGTATTTAGTTCGGGTTGACCTCCTGAAGCCTAAATGAGCATGAATTTGACTACACAACTCATTCCTATGAAGGAACATTCAAAGGAAAAAAACGGGCTCAACTCGGACTGAAAGTACATTTAAAGCAATAAAAACTGAAAATGAGTGTCACGCCTAAACCAAAGGACTTATGCACACATTTCAACATGCATTTAGTTCAGGTTGACCTCCTGAAGCCTAAATGAGCATTAATTCGACTACACAACTCATTCCTATGAAGGTACATTCAAAGTCACAAAACGTGCTCAACTAGGCCTGAAAGTGCATTTAAAGCAATAAAAACTCAAAATGAGTGTCACGCCTAAACCAAAGGACTTATGCACACATTTCAACATGTATTTAGTTCAGGTTGACATTCTGAAGCCTAAATGAGCATTAATTTGACTACACAACTTATTCCTATGAAGATACATTCAAAGTAAAAAAACGGGCTCAACTCGGACTGAAAGTGCATTTAAAGCAATAAAAACTGAAAATGAGTGTCACGCCTAAACCAAAGGACTTATGCACACATTTCAACATGTATTTAGTTCAGGTTGACCTCCTGAAGCCTAAATCACCATTAATTTGACTACACAACTTATTCCTATGAAGATACATTCAAAGTAAAAAAACGGGCTCAACTCGGACTGAAAGTGCATTTAAAGCAATAAAAACTGAAAATGAGTGTCACGCCTAAACCAAAGGACTTATGCACACATTTCAACATGTATTTAGTTCAGGATGACGTCCTGAAGCCTAAATGAGCATTAATTTGACTACACAACTTATTCCTATGAAGATACATTCAAAGTAAAAAAACGTGCTCTACTCGGCCTGAAAATGCATTTAAAGCAATAAAAACTCAAAATGAGTGCCACGCCTAAACCAAAGGCCTTATGCACACATTTCAACATGTATTTAGTTCAGGTTGACATTCTGAAGCCTAAATGAGCATTAATTTGACTACACAACTTATTCCTATGAAGTTACATTCAAAGTAAAAAAACGGGCTCAACTCGGACTGAAAGTGCATTTAAAGCAATAAAAACTGAAAATGAGTGTCACGCCTAAACCAAAGGACTTATGCACACATTTCAACATGTATTTAGTTCAGGTTGACCTCCTGAAGCCTAAATGAGCATTAATTTGACTACACAACTCATTCCTATGAAGGAACATTCAAAGGAAAAAAACGGGCTCAACTCGGACTGAAAGTACATTTAAAGCAATAAAAACTGAAAATGAGTGTCACGCCTAAACCAAAGGCCTTATGCACACATTTCAACATGTATTTAGTTCGGGTTGACCTCCTGAAGCCTAAATGAGCATTAATTTGACTACACAACTCATTCCTATGAAGGAACATTCAAAGGAAAAAAACGGGCTCAACTCGGACTGAAAGTACATTTAAAGCAATAAAAACTGAAAATGAGTGTCACGCCTAAACCAAAGGACTTATGCACACATTTCAACATGTATTTAGTTCAGGTTGACCTCCTGAAGCCTAAATGAGCATTAATTCGACTACACAACTCATTCCTATGAAGGTACATTCAAAGTCACAAAACGTGCTCAACTAGGCCTGAAAGTGCATTTAAAGCAATAAAAACTCAAAATGAGTGTCACGCCTAAACCAAAGGACTTATGCACACATTTCAACATGTATTTAGTTCAGGTTGACATTCTGAAGCCTAAATGAGCATTAATTTGACTACACAACTTATTCCTATGAAGATACATTCAAAGTAAAAAAACGGGCTCAACTCGGACTGAAAGTGCATTTAAAGCAATAAAAACTGAAAATGAGTGTCACGCCTAAACCAAAGGACTTATGCACACATTTCAACATGTATTTAGTTCAGGTTGACCTCCTGAAGCCTAAATCACCATTAATTTGACTACACAACTTATTCCTATGAAGATACATTCAAAGTAAAAAAACGGGCTCAACTCGGACTGAAAGTGCATTTAAAGCAATAAAAACTGAAAATGAGTGTCACGCCTAAACCAAAGGACTTATGCACACATTTCAACATGTATTTAGTTCAGGATGACGTCCTGAAGCCTAAATGAGCATTAATTTGACTACACAACTTATTCCTATAAAGATACATTCAAAGTAAAAAAACGTGCTCTACTCGGCCTGAAAATGCATTTAAAGCAATAAAAACTCAAAATGAGTGCCACGCCTAAACCAAAGGCCTTATGCACACATTTCAACATGTATTTAGTTCAGGTTGACCTCCTGAAGCCTAAATGAGCATTAATTTGACTACACAACTCATTCCTATGAAGGAACATTCAAAGGAAAAAAACGGGCTCAACTCGGACTGAAAGTACATTTAAAGCAATAAAAACTGAAAATGAGTGTCACGCCTAAACCAAAGGACTTATGCACACATTTCAACATGTATTTAGTTCAGGTTGACATCCTGAAGCCTAAATCACCATTAATTTGACTACACAACTTATTCCTATGAAGATACATTCAAAGTAAAAAAACGGGCTCAACTCGGACTGAAAGTGCATTTAAAGCAATAAAAACTGAAAATGAGTGTCACGCCTAAACCAAAGGACTTATGCACACATTTCAACATGTATTTAGTTCGGGTTGACCTCCTGAAGCCTAAATGAGCATGAATTTGACTACACAACTCATTCCTATGAAGATACATTCAAAGTAAAAAAACGTGCTCTACTCGGCCTGAAAATGCATTTAAAGCAATAAAAACTCAAAATGAGTGTCACGCCTAAACCAAAGGCCTTATGCACACATTTCAACATGTATTTAGTTCAGGTTGACCTCCTGAAGCCTAAATCACCATTAATTTGACTACACAACTCATTCCTATGAAGGTACATTCAAAGTCACAAAACGTGCTCAACTAGGCCTGAAAGTGCATTTAAAGCAATAAAAACTCAAAATGAGTGTCACGCCTAAACCAAAGGACTTATGCACACATTTCAACATGTATTTAGTTCAGGTTGACATTCTGAAGCCTAAATGAGCATTAATTTGACTACACAACTTATTCCTATGAAGATACATTCAAAGTAAAAAAACGGGCTCAACTCGGACTGAAAGTGCATTTAAAGCAATAAAAACTGAAAATGAGTGTCACGCCTAAACCAAAGGACTTATGCACACATTTCAACATGTATTTAGTTCAGGTTGACCTCCTGAAGCCTAAATCACCATTAATTTGACTACACAACTTATTCCTATGAAGATACATTCAAAGTAAAAAAACGGGCTCAACTCGGACTGAAAGTGCATTTAAAGCAATAAAAACTGAAAATGAGTGTCACGCCTAAACCAAAGGACTTATGCACACATTTCAACATGTATTTAGTTCAGGATGACGTCCTGAAGCCTAAATGAGCATTAATTTGACTACACAACTTATTCCTATAAAGATACATTCAAAGTAAAAAAACGTGCTCTACTCGGCCTGAAAATGCATTTAAAGCAATAAAAACTCAAAATGAGTGCCACGCCTAAACCAAAGGCCTTATGCACACATTTCAACATGTATTTAGTTCAGGTTGACCTCCTGAAGCCTAAATGAGCATTAATTTGACTACACAACTCATTCCTATGAAGGAACATTCAAAGGAAAAAAACGGGCTCAACTCGGACTGAAAGTACATTTAAAGCAATAAAAACTGAAAATGAGTGTCACGCCTAAACCAAAGGACTTATGCACACATTTCAACATGTATTTAGTTCAGGTTGACATCCTGAAGCCTAAATCACCATTAATTTGACTACACAACTTATTCCTATGAAGATACATTCAAAGTAAAAAAACGGGCTCAACTCGGACTGAAAGTGCATTTAAAGCAATAAAAACTGAAAATGAGTGTCACGCCTAAACCAAAGGACTTATGCACACATTTCAACATGTATTTAGTTCGGGTTGACCTCCTGAAGCCTAAATGAGCATTAATTTGACTAAACAACTCATTCCTATGAAGGTACATTCAAAGTCACAAAACGTGCTCAACTAGGCCTGAAAGTGCATTTAAAGCAATAAAAACTCAAAATGAGTGTCACGCCTAAACCAAAGGACTTATGCACACATTTCAACATGTATTTAGTTCAGGTTGACCTCCTGAAGCCTAAATCACCATTATTTTGTCTATACAACTCATTCCTATGAAGATATATTCAAAGTCACAAAATGTGCTCAACTAGGCCTGAAAGTGCATTTAAAGCAATAAAAACTCAAAATGAGTGTCACGCCTAAACCAAAGGACTTATGCACACATTTCAACATGTATTTAGTTCAGGTTGACCTCCTGAAGCCTAAATGAGCATTAATTTGACTACACAACTCATTCCTATGAAGGTACATTCAAAGTCACAAAACGTGCTCAACTAGGCCTGAAAGTGCATTTAAAGCAATAAAAACTCAAAATGAGTGTCACGCCTAAACCTACATTTAAAGTAAAAAAATGTGCTCTACTCGGCCTGAAAATGCATTTAAAGCAATAAAAACTCAAATTGAGTGTCACGCCTAAACCAAAGGACTTATACACACATTTCAACATGTATTTAATTCAGGTTGACCTCCTGAAGCCTAAATGAGCATTAATTTGACTACACAACTCATTCCTATGAAGGAACATTCAAAGGAAAAAAACGGGCTCAACTCGGACTGAAAGTACATTTAAAGCAATAAAAACTGAAAATGAGTGTCACGCCTAAACCAAAGGACTTATGCACACATTTCAACATGTATTTAGTTCAGGTTGACATCCTGAAGCCTAAATCACCATTAATTTGACTACACAACTTATTCCTATGAAGATACATTCAAAGGAAAAAAACGGGCTCAACTCGGACTGAAAGTACATTTAAAGCAATAAAAACTGAAAATGAGTGTCACGCCTAAACCAAAGGACTTATGCACACATTTCAACATGTATTTAGTTCAGGTTGACCTCCTGAAGCCTAAATCACCATTATTTTGTCTATACAACTCATTCCTATGAAGATATATTCAAAGTCACAAAACGTGCTCAACTAGGCCTGAAAGTGCATTTAAAGCAATAAAAACTCAAAATGAGTGTCACGCCTAAACCAAAGGACTTATGCACACATTTCAACATGTATTTAGTTCAGGTTGACATTCTGAAGCCTAAATGAGCATTAATTTGACTACACAACTTATTCCTATGAAGATACATTCAAAGTAAAAAAACGGGCTCAACTCGGACTGAAAGTGCATTTAAAGCAATAAAAACTGAAAATGAGTGTCACGCCTAAACCAAAGGACTTATGCACACATTTCAACATGTATTTAGTTCAGGTTGACCTCCTGAAGCCTAAATCACCATTAATTTGACTACACAACTTATTCCTATGAAGATACATTCAAAGTAAAAAAACGGGCTCAACTCGGACTGAAAGTGCATTTAAAGCAATAAAAACTGAAAATGAGTGTCACGCCTAAACCAAAGGACTTATGCACACATTTCAACATGTATTTAGTTCAGGTTGACGTCCTGAAGCCTAAATGAGCATTAATTTGACTACACAACTTATTCCTATGAAGATACATTCAAAGTCACAAAATGTGCTCAACTAGGCCTGAAAGTGCATTTAAAGCAATAAAAACTCAAAATGAGTGTCACGCCTAAACCAAAGGACTTATGCACACATTTCAACATGTATTTAGTTCAGGTTGACCTCCTGAAGCCTAAATGAGCATTAATTTGACTACACAACTCATTCCTATGAAGGTACATTCAAAGTCACAAAACGTGCTCAACTAGGCCTGAAAGTGCATTTAAAGCAATAAAAACTCAAAATGAGTGTCACGCCTAAACCTACATTTAAAGTAAAAAAATGTGCTCTACTCGGCCTGAAAATGCATTTAAAGCAATAAAAACTCAAATTGAGTGTCACGCCTAAACCAAAGGACTTATACACACATTTCAACATGTATTTAATTCAGGTTGACCTCCTGAAGCCTAAATGAGCATTAATTTGACTACACAACTCATTCCTATGAAGGAACATTCAAAGGAAAAAAACGGGCTCAACTCGGACTGAAAGTACATTTAAAGCAATAAAAACTGAAAATGAGTGTCACGCCTAAACCAAAGGACTTATGCACACATTTCAACATGTATTTAGTTCAGGTTGACATCCTGAAGCCTAAATCACCATTAATTTGACTACACAACTTATTCCTATGAAGATACATTCAAAGGAAAAAAACGGGCTCAACTCGGACTGAAAGTACATTTAAAGCAATAAAAACTGAAAATGAGTGTCACGCCTAAACCAAAGGACTTATGCACACATTTCAACATGTATTTAGTTCAGGTTGACCTCCTGAAGCCTAAATCACCATTATTTTGTCTATACAACTCATTCCTATGAAGATATATTCAAAGTCACAAAACGTGCTCAACTAGGCCTGAAAGTGCATTTAAAGCAATAAAAACTCAAAATGAGTGTCACGCCTAAACCAAAGGACTTATGCACACATTTCAACATGTATTTAGTTCAGGTTGACATTCTGAAGCCTAAATGAGCATTAATTTGACTACACAACTTATTCCTATGAAGATACATTCAAAGTAAAAAAACGGGCTCAACTCGGACTGAAAGTGCATTTAAAGCAATAAAAACTGAAAATGAGTGTCACGCCTAAACCAAAGGACTTATGCACACATTTCAACATGTATTTAGTTCAGGTTGACCTCCTGAAGCCTAAATCACCATTAATTTGACTACACAACTTATTCCTATGAAGATACATTCAAAGTAAAAAAACGGGCTCAACTCGGACTGAAAGTGCATTTAAAGCAATAAAAACTGAAAATGAGTGTCACGCCTAAACCAAAGGACTTATGCACACATTTCAACATGTATTTAGTTCAGGTTGACGTCCTGAAGCCTAAATGAGCATTAATTTGACTACACAACTTATTCCTATGAAGATACATTCAAAGTCACAAAATGTGCTCAACTAGGCCTGAAAGTGCATTTAAAGCAATAAAAACTCAAAATGAGTGTCACGCCTAAACCAAAGGACTTATGCACACATTTCAACATGTATTTAGTTCAGGTTGACCTCCTGAAGCCTAAATGAGCATTAATTTGACTACACAACTCATTCCTATGAAGGTACATTCAAAGTCACAAAACGTGCTCAACTAGGCCTGAAAGTGCATTTAAAGCAATAAAAACTCAAAATGAGTGTCACGCCTAAACCTACATTTAAAGTAAAAAAATGTGCTCTACTCGGCCTGAAAATGCATTTAAAGCAATAAAAACTCAAATTGAGTGTCACGCCTAAACCAAAGGACTTATACACACATTTCAACATGTATTTAATTCAGGTTGACCTCCTGAAGCCTAAATGAGCATTAATTTGACTACACAACTCATTCCTATGAAGGAACATTCAAAGGAAAAAAACTGGCTCAACTCGGACTGAAAGTACATTTAAAGCAATAAAAACTGAAAATGAGTGTCACGCCTAAACCAAAGGACTTATGCACACATTTCAACATGTATTTAGTTCAGGTTGACATCCTGAAGCCTAAATCACCATTAATTTGACTACACAACTTATTCCTATGAAGATACATTCAAAGGAAAAAAACGGGCTCAACTCGGACTGAAAGTACATTTAAAGCAATAAAAACTGAAAATGAGTGTCACGCCTAAACCAAAGGACTTATGCACACATTTCAACATGTATTTAGTTCAGGTTGACCTCCTGAAGCCTAAATCACCATTATTTTGTCTATACAACTCATTCCTATGAAGATATATTCAAAGTCACAAAACGTGCTCAACTAGGCCTGAAAGTGCATTTAAAGCAATAAAAACTCAAAATGAGTGTCACGCCTAAACCAAAGGACTTATGCACACATTTCAACATGTATTTAGTTCAGGTTGACATTCTGAAGCCTAAATGAGCATTAATTTGACTACACAACTTATTCCTATGAAGATACATTCAAAGTAAAAAAACGGGCTCAACTCGGACTGAAAGTGCATTTAAAGCAATAAAAACTGAAAATGAGTGTCACGCCTAAACCAAAGGACTTATGCACACATTTCAACATGTATTTAGTTCAGGTTGACCTCCTGAAGCCTAAATGAGCATTAATTTGACTACACAACTCATTCCTATGAAGGTACATTCAAAGTCACAAAACGTGCTCTACTCGGCCTGAAAATGCATTTAAAGCAAGAAAAAATCAAAATGAGTGTCACACCTAATCCTACATTTAAAGTAAAAAAATGTGCTCTACTCGGCCTGAAAATGCATTTAAAGCAATAAAAACTAAAAATGAGTGCCACGCCTAAACCAAAGGACTTATGCACACATTTCAACATGTATTTAGTTCAGGTTGACCTCCTGAAGCCTAAATGAGCATTAATTTGACTACACAACTCATTCCTATGAAGGTACATTCAAAGTCACAAAACGTGCTCAACTAGGCCTGAAAGTGCATTTAAAGCAATAAAAACTCAAAATGAGTGTCACGCCTAAACCAAAGGACCACGTGGTGTGAGAGCAGGGGGAGGTGAAAAGATGCAAAGCCTAGGTGATTTGCTGTGCATCTTTCAGTCTTCCACGTGGGTTAGTCTTTGATCTTCAATCAGTGTCCAAATGTTGTTTACATGCGTAGCGTGTGCGGATGTGTGTGCCTCTCATGAGTTTGTGTGTGTGTTTGCGCGCGCGTGATCGTGTGCCCATACATGTGTGAGTGTTTCTTTGATCTAAATCATCGTTGGTGTGTTGTTTACGATACGTGCTCGTCTGTGCGTACGTTTGTGTGAGGTGTGTGCGTGCTTTTGTGTGTGTGCTTGCTGCGTGCTGGCGCGCTCGGAAGCGTGTGTGTCACAGAGAAAGAGAGGGAGCGGGATCGCTGGCCTGTATGTACTCTATGTGAAACACACAGGACATTTGTAATTTCGTCCCTTTCACATTTTTTGGCTTTTTTAAAAATAAAACTTATTTTCATCAATGGTTCATAATGAGTGTCACGCCTAGACCAAATGACTTATGCACACATTTCAACATTTATTTAGTTCAGGTTGACCTCCTGAAGCCCAAATGAGCGTTAATTTGACCACACAACTCATTTCTATGAAGGAACATTCAAAGTCACAAAACATGCTCAACTAGGCCTGAAAGTGCATTTAAAGCAATAAAAACTCAAAATGAGTGTCACGCCTAAACCAAAGGACTTATGCACACATTTCAACATGTATTTAGTTCAGGTTGACATTCTGAAGCCTAAATGAGCATTAATTTGATCACACAACTCGTTCCTATGAAGATACATTCAAACTCAGAAACGTGCTCTACTCGGCCTGAAAATGCATTTAAAGCAATAAAAACTCAAAATAGTGTCACGCCTAAACCAAAGGACTTATGCACACATTTCAACATGTATTTAGTTCAGGTTGACGTCCTGAAGCCTAAATCACCATTAATTTGACTACACAACTCATTCCTATGAAGGTACATTCAAAGTCAAATACGTGCTCTACTCGGCCTGAAAATGCATTTAAAGCAATAAAAACTCAAATTGAGTGTCACACCTAAACCAAAGGACTTATGCACACATTTCAACATGTATTTAGTTCAGCTTGACCTCCTGAAGCCTAAATGAGCATTTATTTGACTACACAACTCATTCCTATGAAGGTACATTCAAAGACACAAAACGTGCTCAACTAGGCCTGAAAGTGCATTTAAAGCAATAAAAACTCAAAATGAGTGTCACGCCTAAACCAAAGGACTTATGCACACATTTCAACATGTATTTAGTTCAGGTGGACCTCCTGAAGCCTAAATCACCATTAATTTGATCACACAACTCATTCCTATGAAGATACATTCAAACTCAGAAACGTGCTCTACTCGGCCTGAAAATGCATTTAAAGCAATAAAAACTCAAAATGAGTGTCACGCCTAAACCAAAGGACTTATGCACACATTTCAACATGTATTTAGTTCAGGTTGACCTCCTGAAGCCTAAATGAGCATTAATTTGACTACACAACTCATTCCTATGAAGGAACATTCAAAGTAAAAAAACGGGCTCAACTCGGACTGAAAGTGCATTTAAAGCAATAAAAACTGAAAATAAGTGTCACACCTAAACCAAAGGACTTATACACACATTTCAACATGTATTTAGTTCAGGTTGACCTCCTGAAGCCTAAATGAGCATTAATTTGACTACACAACTCATTCCTATGAAGGAACATTCAAAGTAAAAAAACGGGCTCAACTCGGACTGAAAGTGCATTTAAAGCAATAAAAACTGAAAATGAGTGTCACGCCTAAACCAAAGGACTTATGCACACATTTCAACATGTATGTAGTTCAGGTTGACCTCCTGAAGCCTAAATCACCATTAATTTGACTACACAACTTATTCCTATGAAGATACATTCAAAGTAAAAAAACGGGCTCAACTCGGACTGAAAGTGCATTTAAAGCAATAAAAACTGAAAATGAGTGTCACGCCTAAACCAAAGGACTTATGCACACATTTCAACATGTATTTAGTTCAGGTTGACCTCCTGAAGCCTAAATGAGCATTAATTTGACTACACAAATCATTCCTATGAAGGAACATTCAAAGTAAAAAAACGGGCTCAACTCGGACTGAAAGTGCATTTAAAGCAATAAAAACTGAAAATGAGTGTCACGCCTAAACCAAAGGACTTATGCACACATTTCAACACGTATTTAGTTCAGGTTGACCTCCTGAAGTCTAAATGAGCATTATTTTGTCAATACAAATCATTCCTATGAAGGTACATTCAAAGTCACAAAACGTTCTCAACTAGGCCTGAAAGTGCATTTAAAGCAATAAAAACTCAAAATGAGTGTCACGCCTAAACCAAAGGACTTATGCACACATTTCAACATGTATTTAGTTCAGGTTGACATTCTGAAGCCTAAATGAGCATTAATTTGACTACACAACTTATTCCTATGAAGATACATTCAAAGTAAAAAAACGGGCTCAACTCGGACTGAAAGTGCATTTAAAGCAATAAAAACTGAAAATGAGTGTCACGCCTAAACCAAAGGACTTATGCACACATTTCAACATGTATTTAGTTCAGGTTGACCTCCTGAAGCCTAAATGAGCATATTTGACTACACAACTCATTCCTATGAAGGTACATTCAAAGTCACAAAACGTGCTCTACTCGGCCTGAAAATGCATTTAAAGCAAGAAAAAATCAAAATGAGTGTCACACCTAAACCTACATTTATAGTAAAAAAATGTGCTCTACTCGGCCTGAAAATGCATTTAAAGCAATAAAAACTCAAATTGAGTGTCACGCCTAAACCAAAGGACTTATACACACATTTCAACATGTATTTAATTCAGGTTCACATTCTGAAGCCTAAATGAGCATTATTTTGTCTATACAACTCATTCCTATGAAGGTACATTCAAAGTCACAAAACGTGCTCAACTAGGCCTGAAAGTGCATTTAAAGCAATAAAATCTCAAAATGAGTTTCACGCCTAAATCAAAGGACTTATGCACACATTTCAACATGTATTTAGTTTAGGTTGACCTCCTGAAGCCTAAATGAGCATTAATTTGATCACACAACTCATTCCCATGAAGATACATTCAAAGTCAGTAAGTGCCCTGCTCTGTCTGAAAATGCATTTGAATCAATAAAAACTAAAATTGAGTGTCATGCCTAAACCAAAGGACGTCTGCACACATTTCAACGTCTAAAGTGTTGTTTCCGATGCGTGCTAGTGTATGTGTGCGTGCGTGTGTGAGAGTGTGTAGGTGTGTGCGTGTGTTTGTGTGTGTTTGTGTGGGTGCGTGCGTGTGTGTGTGTGCGTGTGTGTGTTGTGCGCACCCCCCCCCCAAAAAAAAGTACTGTATTCGGATAAAAATGACGAATTACTCAGAGGTTTTAACTTTTGCTTGCACTTGATTTGTTCTCACACCGACGACGTCCACCAATGACAGCCCGAGTGGATCTAGCCCACGTGGTGTGAGAGCAGGGGGAGGTGAAAAGATGCAAAGCCTAGGTGATTGGCTGTGCATCTTTCAGTCTTCCACGTGGGTTAGTCTTTGATCTTCAATCAGTGTCCAAATGTTGTTTACATGCGTAGCGTGTGCGGATGTGTGTGCCTCTCATGAGTTTGTGTGTGTGTTTGCGCGCGCGTGATCGTGTGCCCATACATGTGTGAGTGTTTCTTTGATCTAAATCATCGTTGGTGTGTTGTTTACGATACGTGCTCGTCTGTGCGTACGTTTGTGTGAGGTGTGTGCGTGCTTTTGTGTGTGTGCTTGCTGCGTGCTGGCGCGCTCGGAAGCGTGTGTGTCACAGAGAAAGAGAGGGAGCGGGATCGCTGGCCTGTATGTACTCTATGTGAAACACACAGGACATTTGTAATTTCGTCCCTTTCACATTTTTTGGCTTTTTTAAAAATAAAACTTATTTTCATCAATGGTTCATAATGAGTGTCACGCCTAGACCAAATGACTTATGCACACATTTCAACATTTATTTAGTTCAGGTTGACCTCCTGAAGCCCAAATGAGCGTTAATTTGACCACACAACTCATTCCTATGAAGGAACATTCAAAGTCACAAAACGTGCTCAACTAGGCCTGAAAGTGCATTTAAAGCAATAAAAACTCAAAATGAGTGTCACGCCTAAACCAAAGGACTTATGCACACATTTCAACATGTATTTAGTTCAGGTTGACCTCCTGAAGCCTAAATCACCATTAATTTGACTACACAACTTATTCCTATGAAGATACATTCAAAGTAAAAAAACGGGCTCAACTCGGACTGAAAGTGCATTTAAAGCAATAAAAACTGAAAATGAGTGTCACGCCTAAACCAAAGGACTTATGCACACATTTCAACATGTATTTAGTTCAGGATGACGTCCTGAAGCCTAAATGAGCATTAATTTGACTACACAACTTATTCCTATGAAGATACATTCAAAGTAAAAAAACGTGCTCTACTCGGCCTGAAAATGCATTTAAAGCAATAAAAACTGAAAATGAGTGTCACGCCTAAACCAAAGGACTTATGCACACATTTCAACATGTATTTAGTTCAGGTTGACCTCCTGAAGCCTAAATCACCATTAATTTGACTACACAACTTATTCCTATGAAGATACATTCAAAGTAAAAAAACGGGCTCAACTCGGACTGAAAGTGCATTTAAAGCAATAAAAACTGAAAATGAGTGTCACGCCTAAACCAAAGGACTTATGCACACATTTCAACATGTATTTAGTTCAGGATGACGTCCTGAAGCCTAAATGAGCATTAATTTGACTACACAACTTATTCCTATGAAGATACATTCAAAGTAAAAAAACGTGCTCTACTCGGCCTGAAAATGCATTTAAAGCAATAAAAACTCAAAATGAGTGCCACGCCTAAACCAAAGGCCTTATGCACACATTTCAACATGTATTTAGTTCAGGTTGACCTCCTGAAGCCTAAATGAGCATTAATTTGACTACACAACTCATTCCTATGAAGGAACATTCAAAGGAAAAAAACTGGCTCAACTCGGACTGAAAGTACATTTAAAGCAATAAAAACTGAAAATGAGTGTCACGCCTAAACCAAAGGACTTATGCACACATTTCAACATGTATTTAGTTCAGGTTGACATTCTGAAGCCTAAATGAGCATTAATTTGACTACACAACTTATTCCTATGAAGATACATTCAAAGTAAAAAAACTGGCTCAACTCGGACTGAAAGTGCATTTAAAGCAATAAAAACTGAAAATGAGTGTCACGCCTAAACCAAAGGACTTATGCACACATTTCAACATGTATTTAGTTCGGGTTGACCTCCTGAAGCCTAAATGAGCATTAATTTGACTACACAACTCATTCCTATGAAGGTACATTCAAAGTCACAAAACGTGCTCAACTAGGCCTGAAAGTGCATTTAAAGCAATAAAAACTCAAAATGAGTGTCACGCCTAAACCAAAGGACTTATGCACACATTTCAACATGTATTTAGTTCAGGTTGACCTCCTGAAGCCTAAATCACCATTATTTTGTCTATACAACTCATTCCTATGAAGATATATTCAAAGTCACAAAATGTGCTCAACTAGGCCTGAAAGTGCATTTAAAGCAGTAAAAACTCAAAATGAGTGTCACGCCTAAACCAAAGGACTTATGCACACATTTCAACATGTATTTAGTTCAGGTTGACATTCTGAAGCCTAAATGAGCATTAATTTGACTACACAACTTATTCCTATGAAGATACATTCAAAGTAAAAAAACGGGCTCAACTCGGACTGAAAGTGCATTTAAAGCAATAAAAACTCAAAATGAGTGTCACGCCTAAACCAAAGGCCTTATGCACACATTTCAACATGTATTTAGTTCGGGTTGACCTCCTGAAGCCTAAATGAGCATTAATTTGACTACACAACTCATTCCTATGAAGGAACATTCAAAGGAAAAAAACGGGCTCAACTCGGACTGAAAGTACATTTAAAGCAATAAAAACTGAAAATGAGTGTCACGCCTAAACCAAAGGACTTATGCACACATTTCAACATGTATTTAGTTCAGGTTGACCTCCTGAAGCCTAAATCACCATTATTTTGTCTATACAACTCATTCCTATGAAGATATATTCAAAGTCACAAAACGTGCTCAACTAGGCCTGAAAGTGCATTTAAAGCAATAAAAACTCAAAATGAGTGTCACGCCTAAACCAAAGGACTTATGCACACATTTCAACATGTATTTAGTTCAGGTTGACATTCTGAAGCCTAAATGAGCATTAATTTGACTACACAACTTATTCCTATGAAGATACATTCAAAGTAAAAAAACGGGCTCAACTCGGACTGAAAGTGCATTTAAAGCAATAAAAACTGAAAATGAGTGTCACGCCTAAACCAAAGGACTTATGCACACATTTCAACATGTATTTAGTTCAGGTTGACCTCCTGAAGCCTAAATCACCATTAATTTGACTACACAACTTATTCCTATGAAGATACATTCAAAGTAAAAAAACGGGCTCAACTCGGACTGAAAGTGCATTTAAAGCAATAAAAACTGAAAATGAGTGTCACGCCTAAACCAAAGGACTTATGCACACATTTCAACATGTATTTAGTTCAGGATGACGTCCTGAAGCCTAAATGAGCATTAATTTGACTACACAACTTATTCCTATGAAGATACATTCAAAGTAAAAAAACGTGCTCTACTCGGCCTGAAAATGCATTTAAAGCAATAAAAACTCAAAATGAGTGCCACGCCTAAACCAAAGGCCTTATGCACACATTTCAACATGTATTTAGTTCAGGTTGACCTCCTGAAGCCTAAATGAGCATTAATTTGACTACACAACTCATTCCTATGAAGGAACATTCAAAGGAAAAAAACGGGCTCAACTCGGACTGAAAGTACATTTAAAGCAATAAAAACTGAAAATGAGTGTCACGCCTAAACCAAAGGACTTATGCACACATTTCAACATGTATTTAGTTCAGGTTGACATTCTGAAGCCTAAATGAGCATTAATTTGACTACACAACTTATTCCTATGAAGATACATTCAAAGTAAAAAAACTGGCTCAACTCGGACTGAAAGTGCATTTAAAGCAATAAAAACTGAAAATGAGTGTCACGCCTAAACCAAAGGACTTATGCACACATTTCAACATGTATTTAGTTCGGGTTGACCTCCTGAAGCCTAAATGAGCATTAATTTGACTACACAACTCATTCCTATGAAGGTACATTCAAAGTCACAAAACGTGCTCAACTAGGCCTGAAAGTGCATTTAAAGCAATAAAAACTCAAAATGAGTGTCACGCCTAAACCAAAGGACTTATGCACACATTTCAACATGTATTTAGTTCAGGTTGACCTCCTGAAGCCTAAATCACCATTATTTTGTCTATACAACTCATTCCTATGAAGATATATTCAAAGTCACAAAATGTGCTCAACTAGGCCTGAAAGTGCATTTAAAGCAGTAAAAACTCAAAATGAGTGTCACGCCTAAACCAAAGGACTTATGCACACATTTCAACATGTATTTAGTTCAGGTTGACATTCTGAAGCCTAAATGAGCATTAATTTGACTACACAACTTATTCCTATGAAGATACATTCAAAGTAAAAAAACGGGCTCAACTCGGACTGAAAGTGCATTTAAAGCAATAAAAACTCAAAATGAGTGTCACGCCTAAACCAAAGGCCTTATGCACACATTTCAACATGTATTTAGTTCGGGTTGACCTCCTGAAGCCTAAATGAGCATTAATTTGACTACACAACTCATTCCTATGAAGGAACATTCAAAGGAAAAAAACGGGCTCAACTCGGACTGAAAGTACATTTAAAGCAATAAAAACTGAAAATGAGTGTCACGCCTAAACCAAAGGACTTATGCACACTTTTCAACATGTATTTAGTTCAGGTTGACCTCCTGAAGCCTAAATCACCATTATTTTGTCTATACAACTCATTCCTATGAAGATATATTCAAAGTCACAAAACGTGCTCAACTAGGCCTGAAAGTGCATTTAAAGCAATAAAAACTCAAAATGAGTGTCACGCCTAAACCAAAGGACTTATGCACACATTTCAACATGTATTTAGTTCAGGTTGACATTCTGAAGCCTAAATGAGCATTAATTTGACTACACAACTTATTCCTATGAAGATACATTCAAAGTAAAAAAACGGGCTCAACTCGGACTGAAAGTGCATTTAAAGCAATAAAAACTGAAAATGAGTGTCACGCCTAAACCAAAGGACTTATGCACACATTTCAACATGTATTTAGTTCAGGTTGACCTCCTGAAGCCTAAATGAGCATTAGTTTGACTACACAACTCATTCCTATGAAGGTACATTCAAAGTCACAAAACGTGCTCTACTCGGCCTGAAAATGCATTTAAAGCAAGAAAAAATCAAAATGAGTGTCACACCTAAACCTACATTTAAAGTAAAAAAATGTGCTCTACTCGGCCTGAAAGTGCATTTAAAGCAATAAAAACTCAAAATGAGTGTCACGCCTAAACCAAAGGACTTATGCACACATTTCAACATGTATTTAGTTCAGGTTGACATTCTGAAGCCTAAATGAGCATTAATTTGACTACACAACTTATTCCTATGAAGATACATTCAAAGTAAAAAAACGGGCTCAACTCGGACTGAAAGTGCATTTAAAGCAATAAAAACTGAAAATGAGTGTCACGCCTAAACCAAAGGACTTATGCACACATTTCAACATGTATTTAGTTCAGGTTGACCTCCTGAAGCCTAAATGAGCATTAATTTGACTACACAACTTATTCCTATGAAGATACATTCAAAGTAAAAAAACGTGCTCTACTCGGCCTGAAAATGCATTTAAAGCAATAAAAACTCAAAATGAGTGTCACGCCTAAACCAAAGGCCTTATGCACACATTTCAACATGTATTTAGTTCGGGTTGACCTCCTGAAGCCTAAATGAGCATTAATTTGACTACACAACTCATTCCTATGAAGGAACATTCAAAGGAAAAAAACGGGCTCAACTCGGACTGAAAGTACATTTAAAGCAATAAAAACTCAAAATGAGTGTCACGCCTAAACCAAAGGACTTATGCACACATTTCAACATGTATTTAGTTCAGGTTGACCTCCTGAAGCCTAAATGAGCATTAATTCGACTACACAACTCATTCCTATGAAGGTACATTCAAAGTCACAAAACGTGCTCAACTAGGCCTGAAAGTGCATTTAAAGCAATAAAAACTCAAAATGAGTGTCACGCCTAAACCAAAGGACTTATGCACACATTTCAACATGTATTTAGTTCAGGTTGACATTCTGAAGCCTAAATGAGCATTAATTTGACTACACAACTTATTCCTATGAAGATACATTCAAAGTAAAAAAACGGGCTCAACTCGGACTGAAAGTGCATTTAAAGCAATAAAAACTGAGAATGAGTGTCACGCCTAAACCAAAGGACTTATGCACACATTTCAACATGTATTTAGTTCAGGTTGACCTCCTGAAGCCTAAATCACCATTAATTTGACTACACAACTTATTCCTATGAAGATACATTCAAAGTAAAAAAACGGGCTCAACTCGGACTGAAAGTGCATTTAAAGCAATAAAAACTGAAAATGAGTGTCACGCCTAAACCAAAGGACTTATGCACACATTTCAACATGTATTTAGTTCAGGATGACGTCCTGAAGCCTAAATGAGCATTAATTTGACTACACAACTTATTCCTATGAAGATACATTCAAAGTAAAAAAACGTGCTCTACTCGGCCTGAAAATGCATTTAAAGCAATAAAAACTCAAAATGAGTGCCACGCCTAAACCAAAGGCCTTATGCACACATTTCAACATATATTTAGTTCAGGTTGACATTCTGAAGCCTAAATGAGCATTAATTTGACTACACAACTCATTCCTATGAAGGTACATTCAAAGTCACAAAACGTGCTCAACTAGGCCTGAAAGTGCATTTAAAGCAATAAAAACTCAAAATGAGTGTCACGCCTAAACCAAAGGACTTATGCACACATTTCAACATGTATTTAGTTCAGGTTGACCTCCTGAAGCCTAAATCACCATTATTTTGTCTATACAACTCATTCCTATGAAGATATATTCAAAGTCACAAAATGTGCTCAACTAGGCCTGAAAGTGCATTTAAAGCAATAAAAACTCAAAATGAGTGTCACGCCTAAACCAAAGGACTTATGCACACATTTCAACATGTATTTAGTTCAGGTTGACATTCTGAAGCCTAAATGAGCATTAATTTGACTACACAACTTATTCCTATGAAGATACATTCAAAGTAAAAAAACGGGCTCAACTCGGACTGAAAGTGCATTTAAAGCAATAAAAACTGAAAATGAGTGTCACGCCTAAACCAAAGGACTTATGCACACATTTCAACATGTATTTAGTTCAGGTTGACCTCCTGAAGCCTAAATGAGCATTAATTTGACTACACAACTCATTCCTATGAAGGTACATTCAAAGTCACAAAACGTGCTCAACTAGGCCTGAAAGTGCATTTAAAGCAATAAAAACTCAAAATGAGTGTCACGCCTAAACCAAAGGACTTATGCACACATTTCAACATGTATTTAGTTCAGGTTGACATTCTGAAGAATAAATGAGCATTAATTTGACTACACAACTTATTCCTATGAAGATACATTCAAAGTAAAAAAACGGGCTCAACTCGGACTGAAAGTGCATTTAAAGCAATAAAAACTGAAAATGAGTGTCACGCCTAAACCAAAGGACTTATGCACACATTTCAACATGTATTTAGTTCAGGTTGACCTCCTGAAGCCTAAATGAGCATTAATTTGACTACACAACTCATTCCTATGAAGGTACATTCAAAGTCACAAAACGTGCTCTACTCGGCCTGAAAATGCATTTAAAGCAAGAAAAAATCAAAATGAGTGTCACACCTAAACCTACATTTAAAGTAAAAAAATGTGCTCTACTCGGCCTGAAAATGCATTTAAAGCAATAAAAACTCAAATTGAGTGTCACGCCTAAACCAAAGGACTTATGCACACATTTCAACATGTATTTAGTTCAGGTTGACATTCTGAAGCCTAAATGAGCATTAATTTGACTACACAACTCATTCCTATGAAGATGCATTCAAACTCAGAAACGTGCTCTACTCGGCCTGAAAATGCATTTAAAGCAATAAAAACTCAAAATAGTGTCACGCCTAAACCAAAGGACTTATGCACACATTTCAACATGTATTTAGTTCAGGTTGACGTCCTGAAGCCTAAATCACCATTAATTTGACTACACAACTCATTCCTATGAAGGTACATTCAAAGTCAAATACGTGCTCTACTCGGCCTGAAAATGCATTTAAAGCAATAAAAACTCAAATTGAGTGTCACACCTAAACCAAAGGACTTATGCACACATTTCAACATGTATTTAGTTCAGCTTGACCTCCTGAAGCCTAAATGAGCATTTATTTGACTACACAACTCATTCCTATGAAGGTACATTCAAAGACACAAAACGTGCTCAACTAGGCCTGAAAGTGCATTTAAAGCAATAAAAACTCAAAATGAGTGTCACGCCTAAACCAAAGGACTTATGCACACATTTCAACATGTATTTAGTTCAGGTGGACCTCCTGAAGCCTAAATCACCATTAATTTGATCACACAACTCATTCCTATGAAGATACATTCAAACTCAGAAACGTGCTCTACTCGGCCTGAAAATGCATTTAAAGCAATAAAAACTCAAAATGAGTGTCACGCCTAAACCAAAGGACTTATGCACACATTTCAACATGTATTTAGTTCAGGTTGACCTCCTGAAGCCTAAATGAGCATTAATTTGACTACACAACTCATTCCTATGAAGGAACATTCAAAGTAAAAAAACGGGCTCAACTCGGACTGAAAGTGCATTTAAAGCAATAAAAACTGAAAATAAGTGTCACACCTAAACCAAAGGACTTATACACACATTTCAACATGTATTTAGTTCAGGTTGACCTCCTGAAGCCTAAATGAGCATTAATTTGACTACACAACTCATTCCTATGAAGGAACATTCAAAGTAAAAAAACGGGCTCAACTCGGACTGAAAGTGCATTTAAAGCAATAAAAACTGAAAATGAGTGTCACGCCTAAACCAAAGGACTTATGCACACATTTCAACACGTATTTAGTTCAGGTTGACCTCCTGAAGCCTAAATGAGCATTATTTTGTCAATACAAATCATTCCTATGAAGGTACATTCAAAGTCACAAAACGTTCTCAACTAGGCCTGAAAGTGCATTTAAAGCAATAAAAACTCAAAATGAGTGTCACGCCTAAACCAAAGGACTTATGCACACATTTCAACATGTATTTAGTTCAGGTTGACATTCTGAAGCCTAAATGAGCATTAATTTGACTACACAACTTATTCCTATGAAGATACATTCAAAGTAAAAAAACGGGCTCAACTCGGACTGAAAGTGCATTTAAAGCAATAAAAACTGAAAATGAGTGTCACGCCTAAACCAAAGGACTTATGCACACATTTCAACATGTATTTAGTTCAGGTTGACCTCCTGAAGCCTAAATGAGCATATTTGACTACACAACTCATTCCTATGAAGGTACATTCAAAGTCACAAAACGTGCTCTACTCGGCCTGAAAATGCATTTAAAGCAAGAAAAAATCAAAATGAGTGTCACACCTAAACCTACATTTATAGTAAAAAAATGTGCTCTACTCGGCCTGAAAATGCATTTAAAGCAATAAAAACTCAAATTGAGTGTCACGCCTAAACCAAAGGACTTATACACACATTTCAACATGTATTTAATTCAGGTTCACATTCTGAAGCCTAAATGAGCATTATTTTGTCTATACAACTCATTCCTATGAAGGTACATTCAAAGTCACAAAACGTGCTCAACTAGGCCTGAAAGTGCATTTAAAGCAATAAAATCTCAAAATGAGTTTCACGCCTAAATCAAAGGACTTATGCACACATTTCAACATGTATTTAGTTTAGGTTGACCTCCTGAAGCCTAAATGAGCATTAATTTGATCACACAACTCATTCCCATGAAGATACATTCAAAGTCAGTAAGTGCCCTGCTCTGTCTGAAAATGCATTTGAATCAATAAAAACTAAAATTGAGTGTCATGCCTAAACCAAAGGACGTCTGCACACATTTCAACGTCTAAAGTGTTGTTTCCGATGCGTGCTAGTGTATGTGTGCATGCGTGTGTGAGAGTGTGTAGGTGTGTGCGTGTGTTTGTGTGTGTTTGTGTGGGTGCGTGCGTGTGTGTGTGTGCGTGTGTGTGTTGTGCGCACCCCCCCCCCAAAAAAAAGTACTGTATTCGGATAAAAATGACGAATTACTCAGAGGTTTTAACTTTTGCTTGCACTTGATTTGTTCTCACACCGACGACGTCCACCAATGACAGCCCGAGTGGATCTAGCCCACGTGGTGTGAGAGCAGGGGGAGGTGAAAAGATGCAAAGCCTAGGTGATTGGCTGTGCATCTTTCAGTCTTCCACGTGGGTTAGTCTTTGATCTTCAATCAGTGTCCAAATGTTGTTTACATGCGTAGCGTGTGCGGATGTGTGTGCCTCTCATGAGTTTGTGTGTGTGTTTGCGCGCGCGTGATCGTGTGCCCATACATGTGTGAGTGTTTCTTTGATCTAAATCATCGTTGGTGTGTTGTTTACGATACGTGCTCGTCTGTGCGTACGTTTGTGTGAGGTGTGTGCGTGCTTTTGTGTGTGTGCTTGCTGCGTGCTGGCGCGCTCGGAAGCGTGTGTGTCACAGAGAAAGAGAGGGAGCGGGATCGCTGGCCTGTATGTACTCTATGTGAAACACACAGGACATTTGTAATTTCGTCCCTTTCACATTTTTTGGCTTTTTTAAAAATAAAACTTATTTTCATCAATGGTTCATAATGAGTGTCACGCCTAGACCAAATGACTTATGCACACATTTCAACATTTATTTAGTTCAGGTTCACCTCCTGAAGCCCAAATGAGCGTTAATTTGACTACACAACTCATTCCTATGAAGGAACATTCAAAGTAAAAAAACGGGCTCAACTCGGACTGAAAGTACATTTAAAGCAATAAAAACTGAAAATGAGTGTCACGCCTAAACCAAAGGACTTATGCACACATTTCAACATGTATTCAGTTCAGGTTGACGTCCTGAAGCCTAAATGAGCATTAATTTGACTACACAAGTCATTCCTATGAAGGTACATTCAAAGTCACAAAACGTGCTCAACTAGGCCTGAAAGTGCATTTAAAGCAATAAAAACTCAAAATGAGTGTCACGCCTAAACCAAAGGACTTATGCACACATTTCAACATGTATTTAGTTCAGGTTGACTTCCTGAAGCCTAAATCACCATTAATTTGACTACACAACTTATTCCTATGAAGATACATTCAAAGTAAAAAAACGGGCTCAACTCGGACTGAAAGTGCATTTAAAGCAATAAAAACTGAAAATGAGTGTCACGCCTAAACCAAAGGACTTATGCACACATTTCAACATGTATTTAGTTCAGGTTGACGTCCTGAAGCCTAAATGAGCATTAATTTGACTACACAACTTATTCCTATGAAGATACATTCAAAGTAAAAAAACGTGCTCTACTCGGCCTGAAAATGCATTTAAAGCAATAAAAACTGAAAATGAGTGTCACGCCTAAACCAAAGGACTTATGCACACATTTCAACATGTATTTAGTTCAGGTTGACATTCTGAAGCCTAAATGAGCATTAATTTGACTACACAACTTATTCCTATGAAGATACATTCAAAGTAAAAAAACGGGCTCAACTCGGACTGAAAGTGCATTTAAAGCAATAAAAACTGAAAATGAGTGTCACGCCTAAACCAAAGGACTTATGCACACATTTCAACATGTATTTAGTTCAGGTTGACCTCCTGAAGCCTAAATGAGCATTAATTTGACTACACAACTCATTCCTGTGAAGGTACATTCAAAGTCACAAAACGTGCTCAACTAGGCCTGAAAGTGCATTTAAAGCAATAAAAACTCAAAATGAGTGTCACGCCTAAACCAAAGGACTTATGCACACATTTCAACATGTATTTAGTTCAGGTTGACATTCTGAAGCCTAAATGAGCATTAATTTGACTACACAACTTATTCCTATGAAGATACATTCAAAGTAAAAAAACGGGCTCAACTCGGACTGAAAGTGCATTTAAAGCAATAAAAACTGAAAATGAGTGTCACGCCTAAACCAAAGGACTTATGCACACATTTCAACATGTATTTAGTTCAGGTTGACCTCCTGAAGCCTAAATGAGCATTAATTTGACTACACAACTCATTCCTATGAAGGTACATTCAAAGTCACAAAACGTGCTCAACTAGGCCTGAAAGTGCATTTAAAGCAAGAAAAAATCAAAATGAGTGTCACGCCTAAACCAAAGGACTTATGCACACATTTCAACATGTATTTAGTTCAGGTTGACATTCTGAAGCCTAAATGAGCATTAATTTGACTACACAACTTATTCCTATGAAGGTACATTCAAAGTCACAAAACGTGCTGAACTAGGCCTGAAAGTGCATTTAAAGCAATAAAAACTCAAAATGAGTGTCACGCCTAAACCAAAGGACTTATGCACACATTTCAACATGTATTTAGTTCAGGTTGACCTCCTGAAGCCTAAATCACCATTATTTTGTCTATACAACTCATTCCTATGAAGATATATTCAAAGTCACAAAATGTGCTCAACTAGGCCTGAAAGTGCATTTAAAGCAATAAAAACTCAAAATGAGTGTCACGCCTAAACCAAAGGACTTATGCACACATTTCAACATGTATTTAGTTCAGGTTGACATTCTGAAGCCTAAATGAGCATTAATTTGACTACACAACTTATTCCTATGAAGATACATTCAAAGTAAAAAAACGGGCTCAACTCGGACTGAAAGTGCATTTAAAGCAATAAAAACTCAAAATGAGTGTCACGCCTAAACCAAAGGCCTTATGCACACATTTCAACATGTATTTAGTTCGGGTTGACCTCCTGAAGCCTAAATGAGCATTAATTTGACTACACAACTCATTCCTATGAAGGAACATTCAAAGGAAAAAAACGGGCTCAACTCGGACTGAAAGTACATTTAAAGCAATAAAAACTGAAAATGAGTGTCACGCCTAAACCAAAGGACTTATGCACACATTTCAACATGTATTTAGTTCAGGTTGACCTCCTGAAGCCTAAATCACCATTATTTTGTCTATACAACTCATTCCTATGAAGATATATTCAAAGTCACAAAACGTGCTCAACTAGGCCTGAAAGTGCATTTAAAGCAATAAAAACTCAAAATGAGTGTCACGCCTAAACCAAAGGACTTATGCACACATTTCAACATGTATTTAGTTCAGGTTGACATTCTGAAGCCTAAATGAGCATTAATTTGACTACACAACTTATTCCTATGAAGATACATTCAAAGTAAAAAAACGGGCTCAACTCGGACTGAAAGTGCATTTAAAGCAATAAAAACTGAAAATGAGTGTCACGCCTAAACCAAAGGACTTATGCACACATTTCAACATGTATTTAGTTCAGGTTGACCTCCTGAAGCCTAAATGAGCATTAATTTGACTACACAACTCATTCCTATGAAGGTACATTCAAAGTCACAAAACGTGCTCTACTCGGCCTGAAAATGCATTTGAAGCAAGAAAAAATCAAAATGAGTGTCACACCTAAACCTACATTTAAAGTAAAAAAATGTGCTCTACTCGGCCTGAAAATGCATTTAAAGCAATAAAAACTCAAATTGAGTGTCACGCCTAAACCAAAGGACTTATGCACACATTTCAACATGTATTTAGTTCAGGTTGACATTCTGAAGCCTAAATTTCGTTAATTTGACCACACACCTCATTCCTATGAAGATACATTCAAAGTAAAAAAACGGGCTCAACTCGGACTGAAAGTGCATTTAAAGCAATAAAAACTGAAAATGAGTGTCACGCCTAAACCAAAGGACTTATGCACACATTTCAACATGTATTTAGTTCAGGTTGACATTCTGAAGCCTAAATGAGCATTAATTTGATCACACAACTCATTCCTATGAAGGAACATTCAAAGTAAAAAAACGGGCTCAACTCGGACTGAAAGTGCATTTAAAGCAATAAAAACTGAAAATGAGTGTCACGCCTAAACCAAAGGACTTATGCACACATTTCAACATGTATTTAGTTCAGGTTGACCTCCTGAAGCCTAAATCACCATTAATTTGACTACACAACTTATTCCTATGAAGATACATTCAAAGTAAAAAAACGGGCTCAACTCGGACTGAAAGTGCATTTAAAGCAATAAAAACTGAAAATGAGTGTCACGCCTAAACCAAAGGACTTATGCACACATTTCAACATGTATTTAGTTCAGGTTGACGTCCTGAAGCCTAAATCACCATTAATTTGACTACACAACTTATTCCTATGAAGATACATTCAAAGTAAAAAAACGGGCTCAACTCGGACTGAAAGTGCATTTAAAGCAATAAAAACTGAAAATGAGTGTCACGCCTAAACCAAAGGACTTATGCACACATTTCAACATGTATTTAGTTCAGGTTGACGTCCTGAAGCCTAAATGAGCATTAATTTGACTACACAACTTATTCCTATGAAGATACATTCAAAGTAAAAAAACGTGCTCTACTCGGCCTGAAAATGCATTTAAAGCAATAAAAACTCAAAATGAGTGTCACGCCTAAACCAAAGGCCTTATGCACACATTTCAACATGTATTTAGTTCGGGTTGACCTCCTGAAGCCTAAATGAGCATTAATTTGACTACACAACTCATTCCTATGAAGGAACATTCAAAGGAAAAAAACGGGCTCAACTCGGACTGAAAGTACATTTAAAGCAATAAAAACTGAAAATGAGTGTCACGCCTAAACCAAAGGACTTATGCACACATTTCAACATGTATTTAGTTCAGGTTGACCTCCTGAAGCCTAAATCACCATTATTTTGTCTATACAACTCATTCCTATGAAGATATATTCAAAGTCACAAAACGTGCTCAACTCGGCCTGAAAGTGCCTTTAAAGCAATAAAAACTCAAAATGAGTGTCACGCCTAAACCAAAGGACTTATGCACACATTTCAACATGTATTTAGTTCAGGTTGACATTCTGAAGCCTAAATGAGCATTAATTTGACTACACAACTTATTCCTATGAAGATACATTCAAAGTAAAAAAACGGGCTCAACTCGGACTGAAAGTGCATTTAAAGCAATAAAAACTGAAAATGAGTGTCACGCCTAAACCAAAGGACTTATGCACACATTTCAACATGTATTTAGTTCAGGTTGACCTCCTGAAGCCTAAATGAGCATATTTGACTACACAACTCATTCCTATGAAGGTACATTCAAAGTCACAAAACGTGCTCTACTCGGCCTGAAAATGCATTTAAAGCAAGAAAAAATCAAAATGAGTGTCACACCTAAACCTACATTTATAGTAAAAAAATGTGCTCTACTCGGCCTGAAAATGCATTTAAAGCAATAAAAACTCAAATTGAGTGTCACGCCTAAACCAAAGGACTTATACACACATTTCAACATGTATTTAATTCAGGTTCACATTCTGAAGCCTAAATGAGCATTATTTTGTCTATACAACTCATTCCTATGAAGGTACATTCAAAGTCACAAAACGTGCTCAACTAGGCCTGAAAGTGCATTTAAAGCAATAAAATCTCAAAATGAGTTTCACGCCTAAATCAAAGGACTTATGCACACATTTCAACATGTATTTAGTTTAGGTTGACCTCCTGAAGTCTAAATGAGCATTAATTTGATCACACAACTCATTCCCATGAAGATACATTCAAAGTCAGTAAGTGCCCTGCTCTGTCTGAAAATGCATTTGAATCAATAAAAACTAAAATTGAGTGTCATGCCTAAACCAAAGGACGTCTGCACACATTTCAACGTCTAAAGTGTTGTTTCCGATGCGTGCTAGTGTATGTGTGCGTGCGTGTGTGAGAGTGTGTAGGTGTGTGTGTGTGTTTGTGTGTGTTTGTGTGGGTGCGTGCGTGTGTGTGTGTGCGTGTGTGTGTTGTGCGCACCCCCCCCCCCCAAAAAAAAGTACTGTATTCGGATAAAAATGACGAATTACTCAGAGGTTTTAACTTTTGCTTGCACTTGATTTGTTCTCACACCGACGACGTCCACCAATGACAGCCCGAGTGGATCTAGCCCACGTGGTGTGAGAGCAGGGGGAGGTGAAAAGATGCAAAGCCTAGGTGATTGGCTGTGCATCTTTCAGTCTTCCACGTGGGTTAGTCTTTGATCTTCAATCAGTGTCCAAATGTTGTTTACATGCGTAGCGTGTGCGGATGTGTGTGCCTCTCATGAGTTTGTGTGTGTGTTTGCGCGCGCGTGATCGTGTGCCCATACATGTGTGAGTGTTTCTTTGATCTAAATCATCGTTGGTGTGTTGTTTACGATACGTGCTCGTCTGTGCGTACGTTTGTGTGAGGTGTGTGCGTGCTTTTGTGTGTGTGCTTGCTGCGTGCTGTGGCGCGCTCGGAAGCGTGTGTGTCACAGAGAAAGAGAGGGAGCGGGATCGCTGGCCTGTATGTACTCTATGTGAAACACACAGGACATTTGTAATTTCGTCCCTTTCACATTTTTTGGCTTTTTTAAAAATAAAACTTATTTTCATCAATGGTTCATAATGAGTGTCACGCCTAGACCAAATGACTTATGCACACATTTCAACATTTATTTAGATCAGGTTCACCTCCTGAAGCCCAAATGAGCGTTAATTTGACTACACAACTCATTCCTATGAAGGAACATTCAAAGTAAAAAAACGGGCTCAACTCGGACTGAAAGTACATTTAAAGCAATAAAAACTGAAAATGAGTGTCACGCCTAAACCAAAGGACTTATGCACACATTTCAACATGTATTCAGTTCAGGTTGACGTCCTGAAGCCTAAATGAGCATTAATTTGACTACACAAGTCATTCCTATGAAGGTACATTCAAAGTCACAAAACGTGCTCAACTAGGCCTGAAAGTGCATTTAAAGCAATAAAAACTCAAAATGAGTGTCACGCCTAAACCAAAGGACTTATGCACACATTTCAACATGTATTTAGTTCAGGTTGACCTCCTGAAGCCTAAATCACCATTAATTTGACTACACAACTTATTCCTATGAAGATACATTCAAAGTAAAAAAACGGGCTCAACTCGGACTGAAAGTGCATTTAAAGCAATAAAAACTGAAAATGAGTGTCACGCCTAAACCAAAGGACTTATGCACACATTTCAACATGTATTTAGTTCAGGTTGACGTCCTGAAGCCTAAATGAGCATTAATTTGACTACACAACTTATTCCTATGAAGATACATTCAAAGTAAAAAAACGTGCTCTACTCGGCCTGAAAATGCATTTAAAGCAATAAAAACTGAAAATGAGTGTCACGCCTAAACCAAAGGACTTATGCACACATTTCAACATGTATTTAGTTCAGGTTGACATTCTGAAGCCTAAATGAGCATTAATTTGACTACACAACTTATTCCTATGAAGATACATTCAAAGTAAAAAAACGGGCTCAACTCGGACTGAAAGTGCATTTAAAGCAATAAAAACTGAAAATGAGTGTCACGCCTAAACCAAAGGACTTATGCACACATTTCAACATGTATTTAGTTCAGGTTGACCTCCTGAAGCCTAAATGAGCATATTTGACTACACAACTCATTCCTATGAAGGTACATTCAAAGTCACAAAACGTGCTCTACTCGGCCTGAAAATGCATTTAAAGCAAGAAAAAATCAAAATGAGTGTCACACCTAAACCTACATTTATAGTAAAAAAATGTGCTCTACTCGGCCTGAAAATGCATTTAAAGCAATAAAAACTCAAATTGAGTGTCACGCCTAAACCAAAGGACTTATACACACATTTCAACATGTATTTAATTCAGGTTCACATTCTGAAGCCTAAATGAGCATTATTTTGTCTATACAACTCATTCCTATGAAGGTACATTCAAAGTCACAAAACGTGCTCAACTAGGCCTGAAAGTGCATTTAAAGCAATAAAATCTCAAAATGAGTTTCACGCCTAAATCAAAGGACTTATGCACACATTTCAACATGTATTTAGTTTAGGTTGACCTCCTGAAGCCTAAATGAGCATTAATTTGATCACACAACTCATTCCCATGAAGATACATTCAAAGTCAGTAAGTGCCCTACTCTGTCTGAAAATGCATTTGAATCAATAAAAACTAAAATTGAGTGTCATGCCTAAACCAAAGGACGTCTGCACACATTTCAACGTCTAAAGTGTTGTTTCCGATGCGTGCTAGTGTATGTGTGTGTGCGTGTGTGAGAGTGTGTAGGTGTGTGCGTGTGTTTGTGTGTGTTTGTGTGGGTGCGTGCGTGTGTGTGTGCGTGTGTGTGTTGTGCGCACCCCCCCCCCCCCCAAAAAAAAAAGTACTGTATTCGGATAAAAATGACGAATTACTCAGAGGTTTTAACTTTTGCTTGCACTTGATTTGTTCTCACACCGACGACGTCCACCAATGACAGCCCGAGTGGATCTAGCCCACGTGGTGTGAGAGCAGGGGGAGGTGAAAAGATGCAAAGCCTAGGTGATTGGCTGTGCATCTTTCAGTCTTCCACGTGGGTTAGTCTTTGATCTTCAATCAGTGTCCAAATGTTGTTTACATGCGTAGCGTGTGCGGATGTGTGTGCCTCTCATGAGTTTGTGTGTGTGTTTGCGCGCGCGTGATCGTGTGACCATACATGTGTGAGTGTTTCTTTGATCTAAATCATCGTTGGTGTGTTGTTTACGATACGTGCTCGTCTGTGCGTACGTTTGTGTGAGGTGTGTGCGTGCTTTTGTGTGTGTGCTTGCTGCGTGCTGGCGCGCTCGGAAGCGTGTGTGTCACAGAGAAAGAGAGGGAGCGGGATCGCTGGCCTGTATGTACTCTATGTGAAACACACAGGACATTTGTAATTTCGTCCCTTTCACATTTTTTGGCTTTTTTAAAAATAAAACTTATTTTCATCAATGGTTCATAATGAGTGTCACGCCTAGACCAAATGACTTATGCACACATTTCAACATTTATTTAGTTCAGGTTCACCTCCTGAAGCCCAAATGAGCGTTAATTTGACTACACAACTCATTCCTATGAAGGAACATTCAAAGTAAAAAAACGGGCTCAACTCGGACTGAAAGTACATTTAAAGCAATAAAAACTGAAAATGAGTGTCACGCCTAAACCAAAGGACTTATGCACACATTTCAACATGTATTCAGTTCAGGTTGACGTCCTGAAGCCTAAATGAGCATTAATTTGACTACACAAGTCATTCCTATGAAGGTACATTCAAAGTCACAAAACGTGCTCAACTAGGCCTGAAAGTGCATTTAAAGCAATAAAAACTCAAAATGAGTGTCACGCCTAAACCAAAGGACTTATGCACACATTTCAACATGTATTTAGTTCAGGTTGACCTGCTGAAGCCTAAATCACCATTAATTTGACTACACAACTTATTCCTATGAAGATACATTCAAAGTAAAAAAACGGGCTCAACTCGGACTGAAAGTGCATTTAAAGCAATAAAAACTGAAAATGAGTGTCACGCCTAAACCAAAGGACTTATGCACACATTTCAACATGTATTTAGTTCAGGTTGACGTCCTGAAGCCTAAATGAGCATTAATTTGACTACACAACTTATTCCTATGAAGATACATTCAAAGTAAAAAAACGTGCTCTACTCGGCCTGAAAATGCATTTAAAGCAATAAAAACTGAAAATGAGTGTCACGCCTAAACCAAAGGACTTATGCACACATTTCAACATGTATTTAGTTCAGGTTGACATTCTGAAGCCTAAATGAGCATTAATTTGACTACACAACTCATTCCTGTGAAGGTACATTCAAAGTCACAAAACGTGCTCAACTAGGCCTGAAAGTGCATTTAAAGCAATAAAAACTCAAAATGAGTGTCACGCCTAAACCAAAGGACTTATGCACACATTTCAACATGTATTTAGTTCAGGTTGACCTCCTGAAGCCTAAATGAGCATTAATTTGACTACACAACTCATTCCTATGAAGGTACATTCAAAGTCACAAAACGTGCTCTACTCGGCCTGAAAATGCATTTAAAGCAAGAAAAAATCAAAATGAGTGTCACACCTAAACCTACATTTATAGTAAAAAAATGTGCTCTACTCGGCCTGAAAATGCATTTAAAGCAATAAAAACTCAAATTGAGTGTCACGCCTAAACCAAAGGACTTATACACACATTTCAACATGTATTTAATGCCTAAATTTCGTTAATTTGACCACACACCTCATTCCTATGAAGATACATTCAAAGTCACAAAACGTGCTCAACTAGGCCTGAAAGTGCATTTAAAGCAATAAAATCTCAAAATGAGTTTCACGCCTAAATCAAAGGACTTATGCACACATTTCAACATGTATTTAGTTTAGGTTGACCTCCTGAAGCCTAAATGAGCATTAATTTGATCACACAACTCATTCCCATGAAGATACATTCAAAGTCAGTAAGTGCCCTACTCTGTCTGAAAATGCATTTGAATCAATAAAAACTAAAATTGAGTGTCATGCCTAAACCAAAGGACGTCTGCACACATTTCAACGTCTAAAGTGTTGTTTCCGATGCGTGCTAGTGTATGTGTGTGTGCGTGTGTGAGAGTGTGTAGGTGTGTGCGTGTGTTTGTGTGTGTTTGTGTGGGTGCGTGCGTGTGTGTGTGCGTGTGTGTGTTGTGCGCACCCCCCCCCCCCAAAAAAAAAGTACTGTATTCGGATAAAAATGACGAATTACTCAGAGGTTTTAACTTTTGCTTGCACTTGATTTGTTCTCACACCGACGACGTCCACCAATGACAGCCCGAGTGGATCTAGCCCACGTGGTGTGAGAGCAGGGGGAGGTGAAAAGATGCAAAGCCTAGGTGATTGGCTGTGCATCTTTCAGTCTTCCACGTGGGTTAGTCTTTGATCTTCAATCAGTGTCCAAATGTTGTTTACATGCGTAGCGTGTGCGGATGTGTGTGCCTCTCATGAGTTTGTGTGTGTGTTTGCGCGCGCGTGATCGTGTGCCCATACATGTGTGAGTGTTTCTTTGATCTAAATCATCGTTGGTGTGTTGTTTACGATACGTGCTCGTCTGTGCGTACGTTTGTGTGAGGTGTGTGCGTGCTTTTGTGTGTGTGCTTGCTGCGTGCTGGCGCGCTCGGAAGCGTGTGTGTCACAGAGAAAGAGAGGGAGCGGGATCGCTGGCCTGTATGTACTCTATGTGAAACACACAGGACATTTGTAATTTCGTCCCTTTCACATTTTTTGGCTTTTTTAAAAATAAAACTTATTTTCATCAATGGTTCATAATGAGTGTCACGCCTAGACCAAATGACTTATGCACACATTTCAACATTTATTTAGTTCAGGTTCACCTCCTGAAGCCCAAATGAGCGTTAATTTGACTACACAACTCATTCCTATGAAGGAACATTCAAAGTAAAAAAACGGGCTCAACTCGGACTGAAAGTACATTTAAAGCAATAAAAACTGAAAATGAGTGTCACGCCTAAACCAAAGGACTTATGCACACATTTCAACATGTATTCAGTTCAGGTTGACGTCCTGAAGCCTAAATGAGCATTAATTTGACTACACAAGTCATTCCTATGAAGGTACATTCAAAGTCACAAAACGTGCTCAACTAGGCCTGAAAGTGCATTTAAAGCAATAAAAACTCAAAATGAGTGTCACGCCTAAACCAAAGGACTTATGCACACATTTCAACATGTATTTAGTTCAGGTTGACCTGCTGAAGCCTAAATCACCATTAATTTGACTACACAACTTATTCCTATGAAGATACATTCAAAGTAAAAAAACGGGCTCAACTCGGACTGAAAGTGCATTTAAAGCAATAAAAACTGAAAATGAGTGTCACGCCTAAACCAAAGGACTTATGCACACATTTCAACATGTATTTAGTTCAGGTTGACGTCCTGAAGCCTAAATGAGCATTAATTTGACTACACAACTTATTCCTATGAAGATACATTCAAAGTAAAAAAACGTGCTCTACTCGGCCTGAAAATGCATTTAAAGCAATAAAAACTGAAAATGAGTGTCACGCCTAAACCAAAGGACTTATGCACACATTTCAACATGTATTTAGTTCAGGTTGACATTCTGAAGCCTAAATGAGCATTAATTTGACTACACAACTCATTCCTGTGAAGGTACATTCAAAGTCACAAAACGTGCTCAACTAGGCCTGAAAGTGCATTTAAAGCAATAAAAACTCAAAATGAGTGTCACGCCTAAACCAAAGGACTTATGCACACATTTCAACATGTATTTAGTTCAGGTTGACATTCTGAAGCCTAAATGAGCATTAATTTGACTACACAACTTATTCCTATGAAGATACATTCAAAGTAAAAAAACGGGCTCAACTCGGACTGAAAGTGCATTTAAAGCAATAAAAACTGAAAATGAGTGTCACGCCTAAACCAAAGGACTTATGCACACATTTCAACATGTATTTAGTTCAGGTTGACCTCCTGAAGCCTAAATGAGCATTAATTTGACTACACAACTCATTCCTATGAAGGTACATTCAAAGTCACAAAACGTGCTCAACTAGGCCTGAAAGTGCATTTAAAGCAAGAAAAAATCAAAATGAGTGTCACGCCTAAACCAAAGGACTTATGCACACATTTCAACATGTATTTAGTTCAGGTTGACATTCTGAAGCCTAAATGAGCATTAATTTGACTACACAACTTATTCCTATGAAGGTACATTCAAAGTCACAAAACGTGCTGAACTAGGCCTGAAAGTGCATTTAAAGCAATAAAAACTCAAAATGAGTGTCACGCCTAAACCAAAGGACTTATGCACACATTTCAACATGTATTTAGTTCAGGTTGACCTCCTGAAGCCTAAATCACCATTATTTTGTCTATACAACTCATTCCTATGAAGATATATTCAAAGTCACAAAATGTGCTCAACTAGGCCTGAAAGTGCATTTAAAGCAATAAAAACTCAAAATGAGTGTCACGCCTAAACCAAAGGACTTATGCACACATTTCAACATGTATTTAGTTCAGGTTGACATTCTGAAGCCTAAATGAGCATTAATTTGACTACACAACTTATTCCTATGAAGATACATTCAAAGTAAAAAAACGGGCTCAACTCGGACTGAAAGTGCATTTAAAGCAATAAAAACTCAAAATGAGTGTCACGCCTAAACCAAAGGCCTTATGCACACATTTCAACATGTATTTAGTTCGGGTTGACCTCCTGAAGCCTAAATGAGCATTAATTTGACTACACAACTCATTCCTATGAAGGAACATTCAAAGGAAAAAAACGGGCTCAACTCGGACTGAAAGTACATTTAAAGCAATAAAAACTGAAAATGAGTGTCACGCCTAAACCAAAGGACTTATGCACACATTTCAACATGTATTTAGTTCAGGTTGACCTCCTGAAGCCTAAATCACCATTATTTTGTCTATACAACTCATTCCTATGAAGATATATTCAAAGTCACAAAACGTGCTCAACTAGGCCTGAAAGTGCATTTAAAGCAATAAAAACTCAAAATGAGTGTCACGCCTAAACCAAAGGACTTATGCACACATTTCAACATGTATTTAGTTCAGGTTGACATTCTGAAGCCTAAATGAGCATTAATTTGACTACACAACTTATTCCTATGAAGATACATTCAAAGTAAAAAAACGGGCTCAACTCGGACTGAAAGTGCATTTAAAGCAATAAAAACTGAAAATGAGTGTCACGCCTAAACCAAAGGACTTATGCACACATTTCAACATGTATTTAGTTCAGGTTGACCTCCTGAAGCCTAAATGAGCATTAATTTGACTACACAACTCATTCCTATGAAGGTACATTCAAAGTCACAAAACGTGCTCTACTCGGCCTGAAAATGCATTTAAAGCAAGAAAAAATCAAAATGAGTGTCACACCTAAACCTACATTTAAAGTAAAAAAATGTGCTCTACTCGGCCTGAAAATGCATTTAAAGCAATAAAAACTCAAATTGAGTGTCACGCCTAAACCAAAGGACTTATGCACACATTTCAACATGTATTTAGTTCAGGTTGACATTCTGAAGCCTAAATTTCGTTAATTTGACCACACACCTCATTCCTATGAAGATACATTCAAAGTAAAAAAACGGGCTCAACTCGGACTGAAAGTGCATTTAAAGCAATAAAAACTGAAAATGAGTGTCACGCCTAAACCAAAGGACTTATGCACACATTTCAACATGTATTTAGTTCAGGTTGACCTCCTGAAGCCTAAATCACCATTAATTTGATCACACAACTCATTCCTATGAAGGAACATTCAAAGTAAAAAAACGGGCTCAACTCGGACTGAAAGTACATTTAAAGCAATAAAAACTGAAAATGAGTGTCACGCCTAAACCAAAGGACTTATGCACACATTTCAACATGTATTCAGTTCAGGTTGACGTCCTGAAGCCTAAATGAGCATTAATTTGACTACACAAGTCATTCCTATGAAGGTACATTCAAAGTCACAAAACGTGCTCAACTAGGCCTGAAAGTGCATTTAAAGCAATAAAAACTCAAAATGAGTGTCACGCCTAAACCAAAGGACTTATGCACACATTTCAACATGTATTTAGTTCAGGTTGACCTGCTGAAGCCTAAATCACCATTAATTTGACTACACAACTTATTCCTATGAAGATACATTCAAAGTAAAAAAACGGGCTCAACTCGGACTGAAAGTGCATTTAAAGCAATAAAAACTGAAAATGAGTGTCACGCCTAAACCAAAGGACTTATGCACACATTTCAACATGTATTTAGTTCAGGTTGACGTCCTGAAGCCTAAATGAGCATTAATTTGACTACACAACTTATTCCTATGAAGATACATTCAAAGTAAAAAAACGTGCTCTACTCGGCCTGAAAATGCATTTAAAGCAATAAAAACTGAAAATGAGTGTCACGCCTAAACCAAAGGACTTATGCACACATTTCAACATGTATTTAGTTCAGGTTGACATTCTGAAGCCTAAATGAGCATTAATTTGACTACACAACTCATTCCTGTGAAGGTACATTCAAAGTCACAAAACGTGCTCAACTAGGCCTGAAAGTGCATTTAAAGCAATAAAAACTCAAAATGAGTGTCACGCCTAAACCAAAGGACTTATGCACACATTTCAACATGTATTTAGTTCAGGTTGACATTCTGAAGCCTAAATGAGCATTAATTTGACTACACAACTTATTCCTATGAAGATACATTCAAAGTAAAAAAACGGGCTCAACTCGGACTGAAAGTGCATTTAAAGCAATAAAAACTGAAAATGAGTGTCACGCCTAAACCAAAGGACTTATGCACACATTTCAACATGTATTTAGTTCAGGTTGACCTCCTGAAGCCTAAATGAGCATTAATTTGACTACACAACTCATTCCTATGAAGGTACATTCAAAGTCACAAAACGTGCTCAACTAGGCCTGAAAGTGCATTTAAAGCAAGAAAAAATCAAAATGAGTGTCACGCCTAAACCAAAGGACTTATGCACACATTTCAACATGTATTTAGTTCAGGTTGACATTCTGAAGCCTAAATGAGCATTAATTTGACTACACAACTTATTCCTATGAAGGTACATTCAAAGTCACAAAACGTGCTGAACTAGGCCTGAAAGTGCATTTAAAGCAATAAAAACTCAAAATGAGTGTCACGCCTAAACCAAAGGACTTATGCACACATTTCAACATGTATTTAGTTCAGGTTGACCTCCTGAAGCCTAAATCACCATTATTTTGTCTATACAACTCATTCCTATGAAGATATATTCAAAGTCACAAAATGTGCTCAACTAGGCCTGAAAGTGCATTTAAAGCAATAAAAACTCAAAATGAGTGTCACGCCTAAACCAAAGGACTTATGCACACATTTCAACATGTATTTAGTTCAGGTTGACATTCTGAAGCCTAAATGAGCATTAATTTGACTACACAACTTATTCCTATGAAGATACATTCAAAGTAAAAAAACGGGCTCAACTCGGACTGAAAGTGCATTTAAAGCAATAAAAACTCAAAATGAGTGTCACGCCTAAACCAAAGGCCTTATGCACACATTTCAACATGTATTTAGTTCGGGTTGACCTCCTGAAGCCTAAATGAGCATTAATTTGACTACACAACTCATTCCTATGAAGGAACATTCAAAGGAAAAAAACGGGCTCAACTCGGACTGAAAGTACATTTAAAGCAATAAAAACTGAAAATGAGTGTCACGCCTAAACCAAAGGACTTATGCACACATTTCAACATGTATTTAGTTCAGGTTGACCTCCTGAAGCCTAAATCACCATTATTTTGTCTATACAACTCATTCCTATGAAGATATATTCAAAGTCACAAAACGTGCTCAACTAGGCCTGAAAGTGCATTTAAAGCAATAAAAACTCAAAATGAGTGTCACGCCTAAACCAAAGGACTTATGCACACATTTCAACATGTATTTAGTTCAGGTTGACATTCTGAAGCCTAAATGAGCATTAATTTGACTACACAACTTATTCCTATGAAGATACATTCAAAGTAAAAAAACGGGCTCAACTCGGACTGAAAGTGCATTTAAAGCAATAAAAACTGAAAATGAGTGTCACGCCTAAACCAAAGGACTTATGCACACATTTCAACATGTATTTAGTTCAGGTTGACCTCCTGAAGCCTAAATGAGCATTAATTTGACTACACAACTCATTCCTATGAAGGTACATTCAAAGTCACAAAACGTGCTCTACTCGGCCTGAAAATGCATTTAAAGCAAGAAAAAATCAAAATGAGTGTCACACCTAAACCTACATTTAAAGTAAAAAAATGTGCTCTACTCGGCCTGAAAATGCATTTAAAGCAATAAAAACTCAAATTGAGTGTCACGCCTAAACCAAAGGACTTATGCACACATTTCAACATGTATTTAGTTCAGGTTGACATTCTGAAGCCTAAATTTCGTTAATTTGACCACACACCTCATTCCTATGAAGATACATTCAAAGTAAAAAAACGGGCTCAACTCGGACTGAAAGTGCATTTAAAGCAATAAAAACTGAAAATGAGTGTCACGCCTAAACCAAAGGACTTATGCACACATTTCAACATGTATTTAGTTCAGGTTGACCTCCTGAAGCCTAAATCACCATTAATTTGATCACACAACTCATTCCTATGAAGGAACATTCAAAGTAAAAAAACGGGCTCAACTCGGACTGAAAGTGCATTTAAAGCAATAAAAACTGAAAATGAGTGTCACGCCTAAACCAAAGGACTTATGCACACATTTCAACATGTATTTAGTTCAGGTTGACGTCCTGAAGCCTAAATGAGCATTAATTTGACTACACAACTTATTCCTATGAAGATACATTCAAAGTAAAAAAACGTGCTCTACTCGGCCTGAAAATGCATTTAAAGCAATAAAAACTCAAAATGAGTGTCACGCCTAAACCAAAGGCCTTATGCACACATTTCAACATGTATTTAGTTCGGGTTGACCTCCTGAAGCCTAAATGAGCATTAATTTGACTACACAACTCATTCCTATGAAGGAACATTCAAAGGAAAAAAACGGGCTCAACTCGGACTGAAAGTACATTTAAAGCAATAAAAACTGAAAATGAGTGTCACGCCTAAACCAAAGGACTTATGCACACATTTCAACATGTATTTAGTTCAGGTTGACCTCCTGAAGCCTAAATCACCATTATTTTGTCTATACAACTCATTCCTATGAAGATATATTCAAAGTCACAAAACGTGCTCAACTCGGCCTGAAAGTGCCTTTAAAGCAATAAAAACTCAAAATGAGTGTCACGCCTAAACCAAAGGACTTATGCACACATTTCAACATGTATTTAGTTCAGGTTGACATTCTGAAGCCTAAATGAGCATTAATTTGACTACACAACTTATTCCTATGAAGATACATTCAAAGTAAAAAAACGGGCTCAACTCGGACTGAAAGTGCATTTAAAGCAATAAAAACTGAAAATGAGTGTCACGCCTAAACCAAAGGACTTATGCACACATTTCAACATGTATTTAGTTCAGGTTGACGTCCTGAAGCCTAAATGAGCATTAATTTGACAACACAACTCATTCCTATGAAGGTACATTCAAAGTCACAAAACGTGCTCTACTCGGCCTGAAAATGCATTTAAAGCAAGAAAAAATCAAAATGAGTGTCACACCTAAACCTACATTTAAAGTAAAAAAATGTGCTCTACTCGGCCTGAAAATGCATTTAAAGCAATAAAAACTCAAATTGAGTGTCACGCCTAAACCAAAGGACTTATACACACATTTCAACATGTATTTAATTCAGGTTGACATTCTGAAGCCTAAATGAGCATTATTTTGTCTATACAACTCATTCCTATGAAGGTACATTCAAAGTCACAAAACGTGCTCAACTAGGCCTGAAAGTGCATTTAAAGCAATAAAATCTCAAAATGAGTTTCACGCCTAAATCAAAGGACTTATGCACACATTTCAACATGTATTTAGTTTAGGTTGACCTCCTGAAGCCTAAATGAGCATTAATTTGACTACACAACTCATTCCTATGAAGGTACATTCAAAGTCACAAAACGTGCTCAACTAGGCCTGAAAGTGCATTTAAAGGAATAAAAACTCAAAATGAGTGTCACGCCTAAACCAAAGGACTTATGCACACATTTCAACATGTATTTAGTTCAGGTTGACATTCTGAAGCCTAAATGAGCATTAATTTGACTACACAACTTATTCCTATGAAGATACATTCAAAGTAAAAAAACGGGCTCAACTCGGACTGAAAGTGCATTTAAAGCAATAAAAACTGAAAATGAGTGTCACGCCTAAACCAAAGGACTTATGCACACATTTCAACATGTATTTAGTTCAGGTTGACGTCCTGAAGCCTAAATGAGCATTAATTTGACTACACAACTCATTCCTATGAAGGTACATTCAAAGTCACAAAACGTGCTCTACTCGGCCTGAAAATGCATTTAAAGCAAGAAAAAATCAAAATGAGTGTCACACCTAAACCTACATTTAAAGTAAAAAAATGTGCTCTACTCGGCCTGAAAATGCATTTAAAGCAATAAAAACTCAAATTGAGTGTCACGCCTAAACCAAAGGACTTATACACACATTTCAACATGTATTTAATTCAGGTTGACATTCTGAAGCCTAAATGAGCATTAATTTGACTACACAACTCATTCCTATGAAGGTACATTCAAAGTCACAAAACGTGCTCAACTAGGCCTGAAAGTGCATTTAAAGCAATAAAAACTCAAAATGAGTGTCACGCCTAAACCAAAGGACTTATGCACACATTTCAACATGTATTTAGTTCAGGTTGACATTCTGAAGCCTAAATGAGCATTAATTTGACTACACAACTTATTCCTATGAAGATACATTCAAAGTAAAAAAACGGGCTCAACTCGGACTGAAAGTGCATTTAAAGCAATAAAAACTGAAAATGAGTGTCACGCCTAAACCAAAGGACTTATGCACACATTTCAACATGTATTTAGTTCAGGTTGACCTCCTGAAGCCTAAATGAGCATTAATTTGACTACACAACTTATTGCTATGAAGATACATTCAAAGTAAAAAAACGTGCTCTACTCGGCCTGAAAATGCATTTAAAGCAATAAAAACTCAAAATGAGTGTCACGCCTAAACCAAAGGCCTTATGCACACATTTCAACATGTATTTAGTTCGGGTTGACCTCCTGAAGCCTAAATGAGCATGAATTTGACTACACAACTCATTCCTATGAAGGAACATTCAAAGGAAAAAAACGGGCTCAACTCGGACTGAAAGTACATTTAAAGCAATAAAAACTGAAAATGAGTGTCACGCCTAAACCAAAGGACTTATGCACACATTTCAACATGTATTTAGTTCAGGTTGACCTTCTGAAGCCTAAATGAGCATTAATTTGACTACACAACTTATTCCTATGAAGATACATTCAAAGTAAAAAAACGGGCTCAACTCGGACTGAAAGTGCATTTAAAGCAATAAAAACTGAAAATGAGTGTCACGCCTAAACCAAAGGACTTATGCACACATTTCAACATGTATTTAGTTCAGGTTGACATTCTGAAGCCTAAATGAGCATTAATTTGACTACACAACTTATTCCTATGAAGATACATTCAAAGTAAAAAAACGGGCTCAACTCGGACTGAAAGTGCATTTAAAGCAATAAAAACTGAAAATGAGTGTCACGCCTAAACCAAAGGACTTATGCACACATTTCAACATGTATTTAGTTCAGGTTGACGTCCTGAAGCCTAAATGAGCATTAATTTGACTACACAACTCATTCCTATGAAGGTACATTCAAAGTCACAAAACGTGCTCTACTCGGCCTGAAAATGCATTTAAAGCAAGAAAAAATCAAAATGAGTGTCACACCTAAACCTACATTTAAAGTAAAAAAATGTGCTCTACTCGGCCTGAAAATGCATTTAAAGCAATAAAAACTCAAATTGAGTGTCACGCCTAAACCAAAGGACTTATACACACATTTCAACATGTATTTAATTCAGGTTGACATTCTGAAGCCTAAATGAGCATTATTTTGTCTATACAACTCATTCCTATGAAGGTACATTCAAAGTCACAAAACGTGCTCAACTAGGCCTGAAACTGCATTTAAAGAAATAAAATCTCAAAATGAGTTTCACGCCTAAATCAAAGGACTTATGCACACATTTCAACATGTATTTAGTTTAGGTTGACCTCCTGAAGCCTAAATGAGCATTAATTTGACTACACAACTCATTCCTATGAAGGTACATTCAAAGTCACAAAACGTGCTCAACTAGGCCTGAAAGTGCATTTAAAGCAATAAAAACTCAAAATGAGTGTCACGCCTAAACAAAAGGACTTATGCACACATTTCAACATGTATTTAGTTCAGGTTGAGATTCTGAAGCCTAAATGAGCATTAATTTGACTACACAACTTATTCCTATGAAGATACATTCAAAGTAAAAAAACGGGCTCAACTCGGACTGAAAGTGCATTTAAAGCAATAAAAACTGAAAATGAGTGTCACGCCTAAACCAAAGGACTTATGCACACATTTCAACATGTATTTTGTTCAGGTTGACATTCTGAAGCCTAAATGAGCATTAATTTGTCTATACAACTCATTACTACTAAGGTACATTCAAAGTCACAAAACGTGCTCAACTAGGCCTGAAAGTGCATTTAAAGCAATAAAAACTCAAAATGAGTGTCACGCCTAAACCAAAGGACTTATGCACACATTTCAACATGTATTTAGTTCAGGTTGACCTCCTGAAGCCTAAATGAGCATTAATTCGACTACACAACTCATTCCTATGAAGGAACATTCAAAGGAAAAAAACGGGCTCAACTCGGACTGAAAGTACATTTAAAGCAATAAAAACTGAAAATGAGTGTCACGCCTAAACCAAAGGACTTATGCACACATTTCAACATGTATTTAGTTCAGGTTGACATTCTGAAGCCTAAATGAGCATTAATTTGACTACACAACTTATTCCTATGAAGATACATTCAAAGTAAAAAAACGGGCTCAACTCGGACTGAAAGTGCATTTAAAGCAATAAAAACTGAAAATGAGTGTCACGCCTAAACCAAAGGACTTAAGCACACATTTCAACATGTATTTAGTTCAGGTTGACATTCTGAAGCCTAAATGAGCATTAATTTGACTACACAACTTATTCCTATGAAGATACATTCAAAGTAAAAAAACGGGCTCAACTCGGACTGAAAGTGCATTTAAAGCAATAAAAACTGAAAATGAGTGTCACGCCTAAACCAAAGGACTTAAGCACACATTTCAACATGTATTTAGTTCGGGTTGACCTCCTGAAGCCTAAATGAGCATTAATTTGACTACACAACTCATTCCTATGAAGGTACATTCAAAGTCACAAAACGTGCTCAACTAGGCCTGAAAGTGCATTTAAAGCAATAAAAACTCAAAATGAGTGTCACGCCTAAACCAAAGGACTTATGCACACATTTCAACATGTATTTAGTTCAGGTTGACCTCCTGAAGCCTAAATCACCATTATTTTGTCTATACAACTCATTCCTATGAAGATATATTCAAAGTCACAAAACGTGCTCAACTAGGCCTGAAAGTGCATTTAAAGCAATAAAAACTCAAAATGAGTGTCACGCCTAAACCAAAGGACTTATGCACACATTTCAACATGTATTTAGTTCAGGTTGACATTCTGAAGCCCAAATGAGCGTTAATTTGACCACACAACTCATTCCTATGAAGGAACATTCAAAGTCACAAAACGTGCTCAACTAGGCCTGAAAGTGCATTTAAAGCAATAAAAACTCAAAATGAGTGTCACGCCTAAACCAAAGGACTTATGCACACATTTCAACATGTATTTAGTTCAGGTTGACCTCCTGAAGCCTAAATCACCATTAATTTGACTACACAACTTATTCCTATGAAGATACATTCAAAGTAAAAAAACGGGCTCAACTCGGACTGAAAGTGCATTTAAAGCAATAAAAACTGAAAATGAGTGTCACGCCTAAACCAAAGGACTTATGCACACATTTCAACATGTATTTAGTTCAGGATGACGTCCTGAAGCCTAAATGAGCATTAATTTGACTACACAACTTATTCCTATGAAGATACATTCAAAGTAAAAAAACGTGCTCTACTCGGCCTGAAAATGCATTTAAAGCAATAAAAACTCAAAATGAGTGCAACGCCTAAACCAAAGGCCTTATGCACACATTTCAACATGTATTTAGTTCAGGTTGACCTCCTGAAGCCTAAATGAGCATTAATTTGACTACACAACTCATTCCTATGAAGGAACATTCAAAGGAAAAAAACGGGCTCAACTCGGACTGAAAGTACATTTAAAGCAATAAAAACTGAAAATTAGTGTCACGCCTAAACCAAAGGACTTATGCACACATTTCAACATGTATTTAGTTCAGGTTGACATTCTGAAGCCTAAATGAGCATTAATTTGACTACACAACTTATTCCTATGAAGATACATTCAAAGTAAAAAAACGGGCTCAACTCGGACTGAAAGTGCATTTAAAGCAATAAAAACTGAAAATGAGTGTCACGCCTAAACCAAAGGACTTAAGCACACATTTCAACATGTATTTAGTTCAGGTTGACATTCTGAAGCCTAAATGAGCATTAATTTGACTACACAACTTATTCCTATGAAGATACATTCAAAGTAAAAAAACGGGCTCAACTCAGACTGAAAGTGCATTTAAAGCAATAAAAACTGAAAATGAGTGTCACGCCTAAACCAAAGGACTTAAGCACACATTTCAACATGTATTTAGTTCGGGTTGACCTCCTGAAGCCTAAATGAGCATTAATTTGACTACACAACTCATTCCTATGAAGGTACATTCAAAGTCACAAAACGTGCTCAACTAGGCCTGAAAGTGCATTTAAAGCAATAAAAACTCAAAATGAGTGTCACGCCTAAACCAAAGGACTTATGCACACATTTCAACATGTATTTAGTTCAGGTTGACCTCCTGAAGCCTAAATCACCATTATTTTGTCTATACAACTCATTCCTATGAAGATATATTCAAAGTCACAAAACGTGCTCAACTAGGCCTGAAAGTGCATTTAAAGCAATAAAAACTCAAAATGAGTGTCACGCCTAAACCAAAGGACTTATGCACACATTTCAACATGTATTTAGTTCAGGTTGACATTCTGAAGCCTAAATGAGCATTAATTTGACTACACAACTTATTCCTATGAAGATACATTCAAAGTAAAAAAACGGGCTCAACTCGGACTGAAAGTGCATTTAAAGCAATAAAAACTCAAAATGAGTGTCACGCCTAAACCAAAGGCCTTATGCACACATTTCAACATGTATTTAGTTCGGGTTGACCTCCTGAAGCCTAAATGAGCATTAATTTGACTACACAACTCATTCCTATGAAGGAACATTCAAAGGAAAAAAACGGGCTCAACTCGGACTGAAAGTACATTTAAAGCAATAAAAACTGAAAATGAGTGTCACGCCTAAACCAAAGGACTTATGCACACATTTCAACATGTATTTAGTTCAGGTTGACCTCCTGAAGCCTAAATCACCATTATTTTGTCTATACAACTCATTCCTATGAAGATATATTCAAAGTCACAAAACGTGCTCAACTAGGCCTGAAAGTGCATTTAAAGCAATAAAAACTCAAAATGAGTGTCACGCCTAAACCAAAGGACTTATGCACACATTTCAACATGTATTTAGTTCAGGTTGACATTCTGAAGCCTAAATGAGCATTAATTTGACTACACAACTTATTCCTATGAAGATACATTCAAAGTAAAAAAACGGGCTCAACTCGGACTGAAAGTGCATTTAAAGCAATAAAAACTGAAAATGAGTGTCACGCCTAAACCAAAGGACTTATGCACACATTTCAACATGTATTTAGTTCAGGTTGACGTCCTGAAGCCTAAATGAGCATTAATTTGACTACACAACTCATTCCTATGAAGGTACATTCAAAGTCACAAAACGTGCTCTACTCGGCCTGAAAATGCATTTAAAGCAAGAAAAAATCAAAATGAGTGTCACACCTAAACCTACATTTAAAGTAAAAAAATGTGCTCTACTCGGCCTGAAAATGCATTTAAAGCAATAAAAACTCAAATTGAGTGTCACGCCTAAACCAAAGGACTTATACACACATTTCAACATGTATTTAATTCAGGTTGACATTCTGAAGCCTAAATGAGCATTAATTTGACTACACAACTCATTCCTATGAAGGTACATTCAAAGTCACAAAACGTGCTCAACTAGGCCTGAAAGTGCATTTAAAGCAATAAAAACTCAAAATGAGTGTCACGCCTAAACAAAAGGACTTATGCACACATTTCAACATGTATTTAGTTCAGGTTGACCTCCTGAAGCCTAAATGAGCATTAATTCGACTACACAACTCATTCCTATGAAGGAACATTCAAAGGAAAAAAACGGGCTCAACTCGGACTGAAAGTACATTTAAAGCAATAAAAACTGAAAATGAGTGTCACGACTAAACCAAAGGACTTATGCACACATTTCAACATGTATTTAGTTCAGGTTGACCTCCTGAAGCCTAAATGAGCATTAATTTGACTACACAACTCATTCCTATGAAGGTACATTCAAAGTCACAAAACGTGCTCTACTCGGCCTGAAAATGCATTTAAAGCAAGAAAAAATCAAAATGAGTGTCACACCTAAACCTACATTTAAAGTAAAAAAATGTGCTCTACTCGGCCTGAAAATGCATTTAAAGCAATAAAAACTCAAATTGAGTGTCACGCCTAAACCAAAGGACTTATACACACATTTCAACATGTATTTAATTCAGGTTGACATTCTGAAGCCTAAATGAGCATTATTTTGTCTATACAACTCATTACTACTAAGGTACATTCAAAGTCACAAAACGTGCTCAACTAGGCCTGAAAGTGCATTTAAAGCAATAAAATCTCAAAATGAGTTTCACGCCTAAATCAAAGGACTTATGCACACATTTCAACATGTATTTAGTTTAGGTTGACCTCCTGAAGCCTAAATGAGCATTAATTTGATCACACAACTCATTCCCATGAAGATACATTCAAAGTCAGTAAGTGCCCTGCTCTGTCTGAAAATGCATTTGAATCAATAAAAACTAAAATTGAGTGTCATGCCTAAACCAAAGGACGTCTGCACACATTTCAACGTCTAAAGTGTTGTTTCCGATGCGTGCTAGTGTATGTGTGCGTGCGTGTGTGAGAGTGTGTAGGTGTGTGCGTGTGTTTGTGTGTGTTTGTGTGGGTGCGTGCGTGTGTGTGTGCGTGTGTGTTGTGCGCACCCCCCCCCCAAAAAAAGTACTGTATTCGGATAAAAATGACGAATTACTCAGAGGTTTTAACTTTTGCTTGCACTTGATTTGTTCTCACACCGACGACGTCCACCAATGACAGCCCGAGTGGATCTAGCCCACGTGGTGTGAGAGCAGGGGGAGGTGAAAAGATGCAAAGCCTAGGTGATTGGCTGTGCATCTTTCAGTCTTCCACGTGGGTTAGTCTTTGATCTTCAATCAGTGTCCAAATGTTGTTTACATGCGTAGCGTGTGCGGATGTGTGTGCCTCTCATGAGTTTGTGTGTGTGTTTGCGCGCGCGTGATCGTGTGCCCATACATGTGTGAGTGTTTCTTTGATCTAAATCATCGTTGGTGTGTTGTTTACGATACGTGCTCGTCTGTGCGTACGTTTGTGTGAGGTGTGTGCGTGCTTTTGTGTGTGTGCTTGCTGCGTGCTGGCGCGCTGGCGCGCTCGGAAGCGTGTGTGTCACAGAGAAAGAGAGGGAGCGGGATCGCTGGCCTGTATGTACTCTATGTGAAACACACAGGACATTTGTAATTTCGTCCCTTTCACATTTTTTGGCATTTTTAAAAATAAAACTTATTTTCATCAATGGTTCATAATGAGTGTCACGCCTAGACCAAATGACTTATGCACACATTTCAACATTTATTTAGTTCAGGTTGACCTCCTGAAGCCCAAATGAGCGTTAATTTGACCACACAACTCATTCCTATGAAGGAACATTCAAAGTCACAAAACGTGCTCAACTAGGCCTGAAAGTGCATTTAAAGCAATAAAAACTCAAAATGAGTGTCACGCCTAAACCAAAGGACTTATGCACACATTTCAACATGTATTTAGTTCAGGTTGACCTCCTGAAGCCTAAATCGCCATTAATTTGACTACACAACTTATTCCTATGAAGATACATTCAAAGTAAAAAAACGGGCTCAACTCGGACTGAAAGTGCATTTAAAGCAATAAAAACTGAAAATGAGTGTCACGCCTAAACCAAAGGACTTATGCACACATTTCAACATGTATTTAGTTCAGGTTGACGTCCTGAAGCCTAAATGAGCATTAATTTGACTACACAACTTATTCCTATGAAGATACATTCAAAGTAAAAAAAACGTGCTCTACTCGGCCTGAAAATGCATTTAAAGCAATAAAAACTCAAAATGAGTGCCACGCCTAAACCAAAGGCCTTATGCACACATTTCAACATGTATTTAGTTCAGGTTGACCTCCTGAAGCCTAAATGAGCATTAATTTGACTACACAAATCATTCCTATGAAGGAACATTCAAAGGAAAAAAACGGGCTCAACTCGGACTGAAAGTACATTTAAAGCAATAAAAACTGAAAATGAGTGTCACGCCTAAACCAAAGGACTTATGCACACATTTCAACATGTATTTAGTTCAGGTTGACATTCTGAAGCCTAAATGAGCATTAATTTGACTACACAACATATTCCTATGAAGATACATTCAAAGTAAAAAAACGGGCTCAACTCGGACTGAAAGTGCATTTAAAGCAATAAAAACTGAAAATGAGTGTCACGCCTAAACCAAAGGACTTATGCACACATTTCAACATGTATTTAGTTCAGGTTGACCTCCTGAAGCCTAAATGAGCATTAATTTGACTACACAACTCATTCCTATGAAGGTACATTCAAAGTCACAAAACGTGCTCAACTAGGCCTGAAAGTGCATTTAAAGCAATAAAAACTCAAAATGAGTGTCACGCCTAAACCAAAGGACTTATGCACACATTTCAACATGTATTTAGTTCAGGTTGACCTCCTGAAGCCTAAATCACCATTATTTTGTCTATACAACTCATTCCTATGAAGATATATTCAAAGTCACAAAACGTGCTCAACTAGGCCTGAAAGTGCATTTAAAGCAATAAAAACTCAAAATGAGTGTCACGCCTAAACCAAAGGACTTATGCACACATTTCAACATGTATTTAGTTCAGGTTGACATTCTGAAGCCTAAATGAGCATTAATTTGACTACACAACTTATTCCTATGAAGATACATTCAAAGTAAAAAAACGGGCTCAACTCGGACTGAAAGTGCATTTAAAGCAATAAAAACTGAAAATGAGTGTCACGCCTAAACCAAAGGACTTATGCACACATTTCAACATGTATTTAGTTCAGGTTGACGTCCTGAAGCCTAAATGAGCATTAATTTGACTACACAACTCATTCCTATGAAGGTACATTCAAAGTCACAAAACGTGCTCTACTCGGCCTGAAAATGCATTTAAAGCAAGAAAAAATCAAAATGAGTGTCACACCTAAACCTACATTTAAAGTAAAAAAATGTGCTCTACTCGGCCTGAAAATGCATTTAAAGCAATAAAAACTCAAATTGAGTGTCACGCCTAAACCAAAGGACTTATACACACATTTCAACATGTATTTAATTCAGGTTGACATTCTGAAGCCTAAATGAGCATTATTTTGTCTATACAACTCATTCCTATGAAGGTACATTCAAAGTCACAAAACGTGCTCAACTAGGCCTGAAAGTGCATTTAAAGCAATAAAATCTCAAAATGAGTTTCACGCCTAAATCAAAGGACTTATGCACACATTTCAACATGTATTTAGTTTAGGTTGACCTCCTGAAGCCTAAATGAGCATTAATTTGACTACACAACTCATTCCTATGAAGGTACATTCAAAGTCACAAAACGTGCTCAACTAGGCCTGAAAGTGCATTTAAAGCAATAAAAACTCAAAATGAGTGTCACGCCTAAACCAAAGGACTTATGCACACATTTCAACATGTATTTAGTTCAGGTTGACATTCTGAAGCCTAAATGAGCATTAATTTGACTACACAACTTATTCCTATGAAGATACATTCAAAGTAAAAAAACGGGCTCAACTTGGACTGAAAGTGCATTTAAAGCAATAAAAACTGAAAATGAGTGTCACGCCTAAACCAAAGGACTTATGCACACATTTCAACATGTATTTAGTTCAGGTTGACGTCCTGAAGCCTAAATGAGCATTAATTTGACTACACAACTTATTCCTATGAAGATACATTCAAAGTAAAAAAACGTGCTCTACTCGGCCTGAAAATGCATTTAAAGCAATAAAAACTCAAAATGAGTGTCACGCCTAAACCAAAGGCCTTATGCACACATTTCAACATGTATTTAGTTCGGGTTGACCTCCTGAAGCCTAAATGAGCATTAATTTGACTACACAACTCATTCCTATGAAGGAACATTCAAAGGAAAAAAACGGGCTCAACTCGGACTGAAAGTACATTTAAAGCAATAAAAACTGAAAATGAGTGTCACGCCTAAACCAAAGGACTTATGCACACATTTCAACATGTATTTAGTTCAGGTTGACCTCCTGAAGCCTAAATCACCATTATTTTGTCTATACAACTCATTCCTATGAAGATATATTCAAAGTCACAAAACGTGCTCAACTAGGCCTGAAAGTGCATTTAAAGCAATAAAAACTCAAAATGAGTGTCACGCCTAAACCAAAGGACTTATGCACACATTTCAACATGTATTTAGTTCAGGTTGACATTCTGAAGCCTAAATGAGCATTAATTTGACTACACAACTTATTCCTATGAAGATACATTCAAAGTAAAAAAACGGGCTCAACTCGGACTGAAAGTGCATTTAAAGCAATAAAAACTGAAAATGAGTGTCACGCCTAAACCAAAGGACTTATGCACACATTTCAACATGTATTTAGTTCAGGTTGACCTCCTGAAGCCTAAATGAGCATTAATTTGACTACACAACTCATTCCTATGAAGGTACATTCAAAGTCACAAAACGTGCTCTACTCGGCCTGAAAATGCATTTAAAGCAAGAAAAAATCAAAATGAGTGTCACACCTAAACCTACATTTAAAGTAAAAAAATGTGCTCTACTCGGCCTGAAAATGCATTTAAAGCAATAAAAACTCAAATTGAGTGTCACGCCTAAACCAAAGGACTTATACACACATTTCAACATGTATTTAATTCAGGTTGACATTCTGAAGCCTAAATGAGCATTATTTTGTCTATACAACTCATTACTACTAAGGTACATTCAAAGTCACAAAACGTGCTCAACTAGGCCTGAAAGTGCATTTAAAGCAATAAAATCTCAAAATGAGTTTCACGCCTAAATCAAAGGACTTATGCACACATTTCAACATGTATTTAGTTTAGGTTGACCTCCTGAAGCCTAAATGAGCATTAATTTGATCACACAACTCATTCCCATGAAGATACATTCAAAGTCAGTAAGTGCCCTGCTCTGTCTGAAAATGCATTTGAATCAATAAAAACTAAAATTGAGTGTCATGCCTAAACCAAAGGACGTCTGCACACATTTCAACGTCTAAAGTGTTGTTTCCGATGCGTGCTAGTGTGTGTGTGCGTGCGTGTGTGAGAGTGTGTAGGTGTGTGCGTGTGTTTGTGTGTGTTTGTGTGGGTGCGTGCGTGTGTGTGTGTGCGTGTGTGTGTTGTGCGCACCCCCCCCCCAAAAAAAGTACTGTATTCGGATAAAAATGACGAATTACTCAGAGGTTTTAACTTTTGCTTGCACTTGATTTGTTCTCACACCGACGACGTCCACCAATGACAGCCCGAGTGGATCTAGCCCACGTGGTGTGAGAGCAGGGGGAGGTGAAAAGATGCAAAGCCTAGGTGATTGGCTGTGCATCTTTCAGTCTTCCACGTGGGTTAGTCTTTGATCTTCAATCAGTGTCCAAATGTTGTTTACATGCGTAGCGTGTGCGGATGTGTGTGCCTCTCATGAGTTTGTGTGTGTGTTTGCGCGCGCGTGATCGTGTGCCCATACATGTGTGAGTGTTTCTTTGATCTAAATCATCGTTGGTGTGTTGTTTACGATACGTGCTCGTCTGTGCGTACGTTTGTGTGAGGTGTGTGCGTGCTTTTGTGTGTGTGCTTGCTGCGTGCTGGCGCGCTCGGAAGCGTGTGTGTCACAGAGAAAGAGAGGGAGCGGGATCGCTGGCCTGTATGTACTCTATGTGAAACACACAGGACATTTGTAATTTCGTCCCTTTCACATTTTTTGGCTTTTTTAAAAATAAAACTTATTTTCATCAATGGTTCATAATGAGTGTCACGCCTAGACCAAATGACTTATGCACACATTTCAACATTTATTTAGTTCAGGTTGACCTCCTGAAGCCCAAATGAGCGTTAATTTGACCACACAACTCATTCCTATGAAGGAACATTCAAAGTCACAAAACGTGCTCAACTAGGCCTGAAAGTGCATTTAAAGCAATAAAAACTCAAAATGAGTGTCACGCCTAAACCAAAGGACTTATGCACACATTTCAACATGTATTTAGTTCAGGTTGACCTCCTGAAGCCTAAATCACCATTAATTTGACTACACAACTTATTCCTATGAAGATACATTCAAAGTAAAAAAACGGGCTCAACTCGGACTGAAAGTGCATTTAAAGCAATAAAAACTGAAAATGAGTGTCACGCCTAAACCAAAGGCCTTATGCACACATTTCAACATGTATTTAGTTCAGGTTGACCTCCTGAAGCCTAAATGAGCATTAATTTGACTACACAACTCATTCCTATGAAGGTACATTCAAAGTCACAAAACGTGCTCAACTAGGCCTGAAAGTGCATTTAAAGCAATAAAAACTCAAAATGAGTGTCACGCCTAAACCAAAGGACTTATGCACACATTTCAACATGTATTTAGTTCAGGTTGACCTCCTGAAGCCTAAATCACCATTATTTTGTCTATACAACTCATTCCTATGAAGATATATTCAAAGTCACAAAACGTGCTCAACTAGGCCTGAAAGTGCATTTAAAGCAATAAAAACTCAAAATGAGTGTCACGCCTAAACCAAAGGACTTATGCACACATTTCAACATGTATTTAGTTCAGGTTGACATTCTGAAGCCTAAATGAGCATTAATTTGACTACACAACTTATTCCTATGAAGATACATTCAAAGTAAAAAAACGGGCTCAACTCGGACTGAAAGTGCATTTAAAGCAATAAAAACTGAAAATGAGTGTCACGCCTAAACCAAAGGACTTATGCACACATTTCAACATGTATTTAGTTCAGGTTGACGTCCTGAAGCCTAAATGAGCATTAATTTGACTACACAACTCATTCCTATGAAGGTACATTCAAAGTCACAAAACGTGCTCTACTCGGCCTGAAAATGCATTTAAAGCAAGAAAAAATCAAAATGAGTGTCACACCTAAACCTACATTTAAAGTAAAAAAATGTGCTCTACTCGGCCTGAAAATGCATTTAAAGCAATAAAAACTCAAATTGAGTGTCACGCCTAAACCAAAGGACTTATACACACATTTCAACATGTATTTAATTCAGGTTGACATTCTGAAGCCTAAATGAGCATTATTTTGTCTATACAACTCATTCCTATGAAGGTACATTCAAAGTCACAAAACGTGCTCAACTAGGCCTGAAAGTGCATTTAAAGCAATAAAATCTCAAAATGAGTTTCACGCCTAAATCAAAGGACTTATGCACACATTTCAACATGTATTTAGTTTAGGTTGACCTCCTGAAGCCTAAATGAGCATTAATTTGACTACACAACTCATTCCTATGAAGGTACATTCAAAGTCACAAAACGTGCTCAACTAGGCCTGAAAGTGCATTTAAAGCAATAAAAACTCAAAATGAGTGTCACGCCTAAACCAAAGGACTTATGCACACATTTCAACATGTATTTAGTTCAGGTTGACATTCTGAAGCCTAAATGAGCATTAATTTGACTACACAACTTATTCCTATGAAGATACATTCAAAGTAAAAAAACGGGCTCAACTTGGACTGAAAGTGCATTTAAAGCAATAAAAACTGAAAATGAGTGTCACGCCTAAACCAAAGGACTTATGCACACATTTCAACATGTATTTAGTTCAGGTTGACGTCCTGAAGCCTAAATGAGCATTAATTTGACTACACAACTTATTCCTATGAAGATACATTCAAAGTAAAAAAACGTGCTCTACTCGGCCTGAAAATGCATTTAAAGCAATAAAAACTCAAAATGAGTGTCACGCCTAAACCAAAGGCCTTATGCACACATTTCAACATGTATTTAGTTCGGGTTGACCTCCTGAAGCCTAAATGAGCATTAATTTGACTACACAACTCATTCCTATGAAGGAACATTCAAAGGAAAAAAACGGGCTCAACTCGGACTGAAAGTACATTTAAAGCAATAAAAACTGAAAATGAGTGTCACGCCTAAACCAAAGGACTTATGCACACATTTCAACATGTATTTAGTTCAGGTTGACCTCCTGAAGCCTAAATCACCATTATTTTGTCTATACAACTCATTCCTATGAAGATATATTCAAAGTCACAAAACGTGCTCAACTAGGCCTGAAAGTGCATTTAAAGCAATAAAAACTCAAAATGAGTGTCACGCCTAAACCAAAGGACTTATGCACACATTTCAACATGTATTTAGTTCAGGTTGACATTCTGAAGCCTAAATGAGCATTAATTTGACTACACAACTTATTCCTATGAAGATACATTCAAAGTAAAAAAACGGGCTCAACTCGGACTGAAAGTGCATTTAAAGCAATAAAAACTGAAAATGAGTGTCACGCCTAAACCAAAGGACTTATGCACACATTTCAACATGTATTTAGTTCAGGTTGACCTCCTGAAGCCTAAATGAGCATTAATTTGACTACACAACTCATTCCTATGAAGGTACATTCAAAGTCACAAAACGTGCTCTACTCGGCCTGAAAATGCATTTAAAGCAAGAAAAAATCAAAATGAGTGTCACACCTAAACCTACATTTAAAGTAAAAAAATGTGCTCTACTCGGCCTGAAAATGCATTTAAAGCAATAAAAACTCAAATTGAGTGTCACGCCTAAACCAAAGGACTTATACACACATTTCAACATGTATTTAATTCAGGTTGACATTCTGAAGCCTAAATGAGCATTATTTTGTCTATACAACTCATTACTACTAAGGTACATTCAAAGTCACAAAACGTGCTCAACTAGGCCTGAAAGTGCATTTAAAGCAATAAAATCTCAAAATGAGTTTCACGCCTAAATCAAAGGACTTATGCACACATTTCAACATGTATTTAGTTTAGGTTGACCTCCTGAAGCCTAAATGAGCATTAATTTGATCACACAACTCATTCCCATGAAGATACATTCAAAGTCAGTAAGTGCCCTGCTCTGTCTGAAAATGCATTTGAATCAATAAAAACTAAAATTGAGTGTCATGCCTAAACCAAAGGACGTCTGCACACATTTCAACGTCTAAAGTGTTGTTTCCGATGCGTGCTAGTGTATGTGTGCGTGCGTGTGTGAGAGTGTGTAGGTGTGTGCGTGTGTTTGTGTGTGTTTGTGTGGGTGCGTGCGTGTGTGTGTGTGCGTGTGTGTGTTGTGCGCACCCCCCCCCCAAAAAAAAGTACTGTATTCGGATAAAAATGACGAATTACTCAGAGGTTTTAACTTTTGCTTGCACTTGATTTGTTCTCACACCGACGACGTCCACCAATGACAGCCCGAGTGGATCTAGCCCACGTGGTGTGAGAGCAGGGGGAGGTGAAAAGATGCAAAGCCTAGGTGATTGGCTGTGCATCTTTCAGTCTTCCACGTGGGTTAGTCTTTGATCTTCAATCAGTGTCCAAATGTTGTTTACATGCATAGCGTGTGCGGATGTGTGTGCCTCTCATGAGTTTGTGTGTGTGTTTGCGCGCGCGTGATCGTGTGCCCATACATGTGTGAGTGTTTCTTTGATCTAAATCATCGTTGGTGTGTTGTTTACGATACGTGCTCGTCTGTGCGTACGTTTGTGTGAGGTGTGTGCGTGCTTTTGTGTGTGTGCTTGCTGCGTGCTGGCGCGCTCGGAAGCGTGTGTGTCACAGAGAAAGAGAGGGAGCGGGATCGCTGGCCTGTATGTACTCTATGTGAAACACACAGGACATTTGTAATTTCGTCCCTTTCACATTTTTTGGCTTTTTTAAAAATAAAACTTATTTTCATCAATGGTTCATAATGAGTGTCACGCCTAGACCAAATGACTTATGCACACATTTCAACATTTATTTAGTTCAGGTTGACCTCCTGAAGCCCAAATGAGCGTTAATTTGACCACACAACTCATTCCTATGAAGGAACATTCAAAGTCACAAAACGTGCTCAACTAGGCCTGAAAGTGCATTTAAAGCAATAAAAACTCAAAATGAGTGTCACGCCTAAACCAAAGGACTTATGCACACATTTCAACATGTATTTAGTTCAGGTTGACCTCCTGAAGCCTAAATCACCATTAATTTGACTACACAACTTATTCCTATGAAGATACATTCAAAGTAAAAAAACGGGCTCAACTCGGACTGAAAGTGCATTTAAAGCAATAAAAACTCAAAATGAGTGTCACGCCTAAACCAAAGGACTTATGCACACATTTCAACATGTATTTAGTTCAGGTTGACCTCCTGAAGCCTAAATGAGCATTAATTTGACTACACAACTCATTCCTATGAAGGTACATTCAAAGTCACAAAACGTGCTCAACTAGGCCTGAAAGTGCATTTAAAGCAATAAAAACTCAAAATGAGTGTCACGCCTAAACCAAAGGACTTATGCACACATTTCAACATGTATTTAGTTCAGGTTGACCTCCTGAAGCCTAAATCACCATTATTTTGTCTATACAACTCATTCCTATGAAGATATATTCAAAGTCACAAAACGTGCTCAACTAGGCCTGAAAGTGCATTTAAAGCAATAAAAACTCAAAATGAGTGTCACGCCTAAACCAAAGGACTTATGCACACATTTCAACATGTATTTAGTTCAGGTTGACATTCTGAAGCCTAAATGAGCATTAATTTGACTACACAACTTATTCCTATGAAGATACATTCAAAGTAAAAAAACGGGCTCAACTCGGACTGAAAGTGCATTTAAAGCAATAAAAACTGAAAATGAGTGTCACGCCTAAACCAAAGGACTTATGCACACATTTCAACATGTATTTAGTTCAGGTTGACGTCCTGAAGCCTAAATGAGCATTAATTTGACTACACAACTCATTCCTATGAAGGTACATTCAAAGTCACAAAACGTGCTCTACACGGCCTGAAAATGCATTTAAAGCAAGAAAAAATCAAAATGAGTGTCACACCTAAACCTACATTTAAAGTAAAAAAATGTGCTCTACTCGGTCTGAAAATGCATTTAAAGCAATAAAAACTCAAAATGAGTGTCACGCCTAAACCAAAGGACTTATGCACACATTTCAACATGTATTTAGTTCAGGTTGACCTCCTGAAGCCTAAATCACCATTAATTTGACTACACAACTTATTCCTATGAAGATACATTCAAAGTAAAAAAACGGGCTCAACTCGGACTGAAAGTGCATTTAAAGCAATAAAAACTGAAAATGAGTGTCACGCCTAAACCAAAGGACTTATGCACACATTTCAACATGTATTTAGTTCAGGATGACGTCCTGAAGCCTAAATGAGCATTAATTTGACTACACAACTTATTCCTATGAAGATACATTCAAAGTAAAAAAACGTGCTCTACTCGGCCTGAAAATGCATTTAAAGCAATAAAAACTCAAAATGAGTGCCACGCCTAAACCAAAGGCCTTATGCACACATTTCAACATGTATTTAGTTCAGGTTGACCTCCTGAAGCCTAAATGAGCATTAATTTGACTACACAACTCATTCCTATGAAGGAACATTCAAAGGAAAAAAACGGGCTCAACTCGGACTGAAAGTACATTTAAAGCAATAAAAACTGAAAATGAGTGTCACGCCTAAACCAAAGGACTTATGCACACATTTCAACATGTATTTAGTTCAGGTTGACATTCTGAAGCCTAAATGAGCATTAATTTGACTACACAACTTATTCCTATGAAGATACATTCAAAGTAAAAAAACGGGCTCAACTCGGACTGAAAGTGCATTTAAAGCAATAAAAACTGAAAATGAGTGTCACGCCTAAACCAAAGGACTTAAGCACACATTTCAACATGTATTTAGTTCAGGTTGACATTCTGAAGCCTAAATGAGCATTAATTTGACTACACAACTTATTCCTATGAAGATACATTCAAAGTAAAAAAACGGGCTCAACTCGGACTGAAAGTGCATTTAAAGCAATAAAAACTGAAAATGAGTGTCACGCCTAAACCAAAGGACTTAAGCACACATTTCAACATGTATTTAGTTCGGGTTGACCTCCTGAAGCCTAAATGAGCATTAATTTGACTACACAACTCATTCCTATGAAGGTACATTCAAAGTCACAAAACGTGCTCAACTAGGCCTGAAAGTGCATTTAAAGCAATAAAAACTCAAAATGAGTGTCACGCCTAAACCAAAGGACTTATGCACACATTTCAACATGTATTTAGTTCAGGTTGACCTCCTGAAGCCTAAATCACCATTATTTTGTCTATACAACTCATTCCTATGAAGATATATTCAAAGTCACAAAACGTGCTCAACTAGGCCTGAAAGTGCATTTAAAGCAATAAAAACTCAAAATGAGTGTCACGCCTAAACCAAAGGACTTATGCACACATTTCAACATGTATTTAGTTCAGGTTGACATTCTGAAGCCCAAATGAGCGTTAATTTGACCACACAACTCATTCCTATGAAGGAACATTCAAAGTCACAAAACGTGCTCAACTAGGCCTGAAAGTGCATTTAAAGCAATAAAAACTCAAAATGAGTGTCACGCCTAAACCAAAGGACTTATGCACACATTTCAACATGTATTTAGTTCAGGTTGACCTCCTGAAGCCTAAATCACCATTAATTTGACTACACAACTTATTCCTATGAAGATACATTCAAAGTAAAAAAAACGGGCTCAACTCGGACTGAAAGTGCATTTAAAGCAATAAAAACTGAAAATGAGTGTCACGCCTAAACCAAAGGACTTATGCACACATTTCAACATGTATTTAGTTCAGGATGACGTCCTGAAGCCTAAATGAGCATTAATTTGACTACACAACTTATTCCTATGAAGATACATTCAAAGTAAAAAAACGTGCTCTACTCGGCCTGAAAATGCATTTAAAGCAATAAAAACTCAAAATGAGTGCCACGCCTAAACCGAAGGCCTTATGCACACATTTCAACATGTATTTAGTTCAGGTTGACCTCCTGAAGCCTAAATGAGCATTAATTTGACTACACAACTCATTCCTATGAAGGAACATTCAAAGGAAAAAAACGGGCTCAACTCGGACTGAAAGTACATTTAAAGCAATAAAAACTGAAAATTAGTGTCACGCCTAAACCAAAGGACTTATGCACACATTTCAACATGTATTTAGTTCAGGTTGACATTCTGAAGCCTAAATGAGCATTAATTTGACTACACAACTTATTCCTATGAAGATACATTCAAAGTAAAAAAACGGGCTCAACTCGGACTGAAAGTGCATTTAAAGCAATAAAAACTGAAAATGAGTGTCACGCCTAAACCAAAGGACTTAAGCACACATTTCAACATGTATTTAGTTCAGGTTGACATTCTGAAGCCTAAATGAGCATTAATTTGACTACACAACTTATTCCTATGAAGATACATTCAAAGTAAAAAAACGGGCTCAACTCGGACTGAAAGTGCATTTAAAGCAATAAAAACTGAAAATGAGTGTCACGCCTAAACCAAAGGACTTAAGCACACATTTCAACATGTATTTAGTTCGGGTTGACCTCCTGAAGCCTAAATGAGCATTAATTTGACTACACAACTCATTCCTATGAAGGTACATTCAAAGTCACAAAACGTGCTCAACTAGGCCTGAAAGTGCATTTAAAGCAATAAAAACTCAAAATGAGTGTCACGCCTAAACCAAAGGACTTATGCACACATTTCAACATGTATTTAGTTCAGGTTGACCTCCTGAAGCCTAAATCACCATTATTTTGTCTATACAACTCATTCCTATGAAGATATATTCAAAGTCACAAAACGTGCTCAACTAGGCCTGAAAGTGCATTTAAAGCAATAAAAACTCAAAATGAGTGTCACGCCTAAACCAAAGGACTTATGCACACATTTCAACATGTATTTAGTTCAGGTTGACATTCTGAAGCCTAAATGAGCATTAATTTGACTACACAACTTATTCCTATGAAGATACATTCAAAGTAAAAAAACGGGCTCAACTCGGACTGAAAGTGCATTTAAAGCAATAAAAACTCAAAATGAGTGTCACGCCTAAACCAAAGGCCTTATGCACACATTTCAACATGTATTTAGTTCGGGTTGACCTCCTGAAGCCTAAATGAGCATTAATTTGACTACACAACTCATTCCTATGAAGGAACATTCAAAGGAAAAAAACGGGCTCAACTCGGACTGAAAGTACATTTAAAGCAATAAAAACTGAAAATGAGTGTCACGCCTAAACCAAAGGACTTATGCACACATTTCAACATGTATTTAGTTCAGGTTGACCTCCTGAAGCCTAAATCACCATTATTTTGTCTATACAACTCATTCCTATGAAGATATATTCAAAGTCACAAAACGTGCTCAACTAGGCCTGAAAGTGCATTTAAAGCAATAAAAACTCAAAATGAGTGTCACGCCTAAACCAAAGGACTTATGCACACATTTCAACATGTATTTAGTTCAGGTTGACATTCTGAAGCCTAAATGAGCATTAATTTGACTACACAACTTATTCCTATGAAGATACATTCAAAGTAAAAAAACGGGCTCAACTCGGACTGAAAGTGCATTTAAAGCAATAAAAACTGAAAATGAGTGTCACGCCTAAACCAAAGGACTTATGCACACATTTCAACATGTATTTACTTCAGGTTGACGTCCTGAAGCCTAAATGAGCATTAATTTGACTACACAACTCATTCCTATGAAGGTACATTCAAAGTCACAAAACGTGCTCTACTCGGCCTGAAAATGCATTTAAAGCAAGAAAAAATCAAAATGAGTGTCACACCTAAACCTACATTTAAAGTAAAAAAATGTGCTCTACTCGGCCTGAAAATGCATTTAAAGCAATAAAAACTCAAATTGAGTGTCACGCCTAAACCAAAGGACTTATACACACATTTCAACATGTATTTAATTCAGGTTGACATTCTGAAGCCTAAATGAGCATTATTTTGTCTATACAACTCATTCCTATGAAGGTACATTCAAAGTCACAAAACGTGCTCAACTAGGCCTGAAAGTGCATTTAAAGAAATAAAATCTCAAAATGAGTTTCACGCCTAAATCAAAGGACTTATGCACACATTTCAACATGTATTTAGTTTAGGTTGACCTCCTGAAGCCTAAATGAGCATTAATTTGACTACACAACTCATTCCTATGAAGGTACATTCAAAGTCACAAAACGTGCTCAACTAGGCCTGAAAGTGCATTTAAAGCAATAAAAACTCAAAATGAGTGTCACGCCTAAACCAAAGGACTTATGCACACATTTCAACATGTATTTAGTTCAGGTTGACCTCCTGAAGCCTAAATGAGCATTAATTCGACTACACAACTCATTCCTATGAAGGAACATTCAAAGGAAAAAAACGGGCTCAACTCGGACTGAAAGTACATTTAAAGCAATAAAAACTGAAAATGAGTGTCACGCCTAAACCAAAGGACTTATGCACACATTTCAACATGTATTTAGTTCAGGTTGACCTCCTGAAGCCTAAATCACCATTATTTTGTCTATACAACTCATTCCTATGAAGATATATTCAAAGTCACAAAACGTGCTCAACTAGGCCTGAAAGTGCATTTAAAGCAATAAAAACTCAAAATGAGTGTCACGCCTAAACCAAAGGACTTATGCACACATTTCAACATGTATTTAGTTCAGGTTGACATTCTGAAGCCTAAATGAGCATTAATTTGACTACACAACTTATTCCTATGAAGATACATTCAAAGTAAAAAAACGGGCTCAACTCGGACTGAAAGTGCATTTAAAGCAATAAAAACTGAAAATGAGTGTCACGCCTAAACCAAAGGACTTATGCACACATTTCAACATGTATTTACTTCAGGTTGACGTCCTGAAGCCTAAATGAGCATTAATTTGACTACACAACTCATTCCTATGAAGGTACATTCAAAGTCACAAAACGTGCTCTACTCGGCCTGAAAATGCATTTAAAGCAAGAAAAAATCAAAATGAGTGTCACACCTAAACCTACATTTAAAGTAAAAAAATGTGCTCTACTCGGCCTGAAAATGCATTTAAAGCAATAAAAACTCAAATTGAGTGTCACGCCTAAACCAAAGGACTTATACACACATTTCAACATGTATTTAATTCAGGTTGACATTCTGAAGCCTAAATGAGCATTATTTTGTCTATACAACTCATTCCTATGAAGGTACATTCAAAGTCACAAAACGTGCTCAACTAGGCCTGAAAGTGCATTTAAAGAAATAAAATCTCAAAATGAGTTTCACGCCTAAATCAAAGGACTTATGCACACATTTCAACATGTATTTAGTTTAGGTTGACCTCCTGAAGCCTAAATGAGCATTAATTTGACTACACAACTCATTCCTATGAAGGTACATTCAAAGTCACAAAACGTGCTCAACTAGGCCTGAAAGTGCATTTAAAGCAATAAAAACTCAAAATGAGTGTCACGCCTAAACCAAAGGACTTATGCACACATTTCAACATGTATTTAGTTCAGGTTGACCTCCTGAAGCCTAAATGAGCATTAATTCGACTACACAACTCATTCCTATGAAGGAACATTCAAAGGAAAAAAACGGGCTCAACTCGGACTGAAAGTACATTTAAAGCAATAAAAACTGAAAATGAGTGTCACGCCTAAACCAAAGGACTTATGCACACATTTCAACATGTATTTAGTTCAGGTTGACCTCCTGAAGCCTAAATGAGCATTAATTTGACTACACAACTTATTCCTATGAAGATACATTCAAAGTAAAAAAACGTGCTCTACTCGGCCTGAAAATGCATTTAAAGCAATAAAAACTCAAAATGAGTGTCACGCCTAAACCAAAGGCCTTATGCACACATTTCAACATGTATTTAGTTCGGGTTGACCTCCTGAAGCCTAAATGAGCATTAATTTGACTACACAACTCATTCCTATGAAGGAACATTCAAAGGAAAAAAACGGGCTCAACTCGGACTGAAAGTACATTTAAAGCAATAAAAACTGAAAATGAGTGTCACGCCTAAACCAAAGGACTTATGCACACATTTCAACATGTATTTAGTTCAGGTTGACCTCCGGAAGCCTAAATGAGCATTAATTCGACTACACAACTCATTCCTATGAAGGTACATTCAAAGTCACAAAACGTGCTCAACTAGGCCTGAAAGTGCATTTAAAGCAATAAAAACTGAAAATGAGTGTCACGCCTAAACCAAAGGACTTATGCACACATTTCAACATGTATTTAGTTCAGGTTGACATTCTGAAGCCTAAATGAGCATTAATTTGACTACACAACTTATTCCTATGAAGATACATTCAAAGTAAAAAAACGGGCTCAACTCGGACTGAAAGTGCATTTAAAGCAATAAAAACTGAAAATTAGTGTCACGCCTAAACCAAAGGACTTATGCACACATTTCAACATGTATTTAGTTCAGGTTGACCTCCTGAAGCCTAAATGAGCATTAATTTGACTACACAACTCATTCCTATGAAGGTACATTCAAAGTCACAAAACGTGCTCTACTCGGCCTGAAAATGCATTTAAAGCAAGAAAAAATCAAAATGAGTGTCACACCTAAACCTACATTTAAAGTAAAAAAATGTGCTCTACTCGGCCTGAAAATGCATTTAAAGCAATAAAAACTCAAATTGAGTGTCACGCCTAAACCAAAGGACTTATACACACATTTCAACATGTATTTAATTCAGGTTGACATTCTGAAGCCTAAATGAGCATTATTTTGTCTATACAACTCATTACTACTAAGGTACATTCAAAGTCACAAAACGTGCTCAACTAGGCCTGAAAGTGCATTTAAAGCAATAAAATCTCAAAATGAGTTTCACGCCTAAATCAAAGGACTTATGCACACATTTCAACATGTATTTAGTTTAGGTTGACCTCCTGAAGCCTAAATGAGCATTAATTTGATCACACAACTCATTCCCATGAAGATACATTCAAAGTCAGTAAGTGCCCTGCTCTGTCTGAAAATGCATTTGAATCAATAAAAACTAAAATTGAGTGTCATGCCTAAACCAAAGGACGTCTGCACACATTTCAACGTCTAAAGTGTTGTTTCCGATGCGTGCTAGTGTATGTGTGCGTGCGTGTGTGAGAGTGTGTAGGTGTGTGCGTGTGTTTGTGTGTGTTTGTGTGGGTGCGTGCGTGTGTGTGTGTGCGTGTGTGTTGTGCGCACCCCCCCCCCCCAAAAAAGTACTGTATTCGGATAAAAATGACGAATTACTCAGAGGTTTTAACTTTTGCTTGCACTTGATTTGTTCTCACACCGACGACGTCCACCAATGACAGCCCGAGTGGATCTAGCCCACGTGGTGTGAGAGCAGGGGGAGGTGAAAAGATGCAAAGCCTAGGTGATTGGCTGTGCATCTTTCAGTCTTCCACGTGGGTTAGTCTTTGATCTTCAATCAGTGTCCAAATGTTGTTTACATGCGTAGCGTGTGCGGATGTGTGTGCCTCTCATGAGTTTGTGTGTGTGTTTACGCGCGCGTGATCGTGTGCCCATACATGTGTGAGTGTTTCTTTGATCTAAATCATCGTTGGTGTGTTGTTTACGATACGTGCTCGTCTGTGCGTACGTTTGTGTGAGGTGTGTGCGTGCTTTTGTGTGTGTGCTTGCTGCGTGCTGGCGCGCTCGGAAGCGTGTGTGTCACAGAGAAAGAGAGGGAGCGGGATCGCTGGCCTGTATGTACTCTATGTGAAACACACAGGACATTTGTAATTTCGTCCCTTTCACATTTTTTGGCTTTTTTAAAAATAAAACTTATTTTCATCAATGGTTCATAATGAGTGTCACGCCTAGACCAAATGACTTATGCACACATTTCAACATTTATTTAGTTCAGGTTGACCTCCTGAAGCCCAAATGAGCGTTAATTTGACCACACAACTCATTCCTATGAAGGAACATTCAAAGTCACAAAACGTGCTCAACTAGGCCTGAAAGTGCATTTAAAGCAATAAAAACTCAAAATGAGTGTCACGCCTAAACCAAAGGACTTATGCACACATTTCAACATGTATTTAGTTCAGGTTGACCTCCTGAAGCCTAAATCACCATTAATTTGACTACACAACTTATTCCTATGAAGATACATTCAAAGTAAAAAAACGGGCTGAACTCGGACTGAAAGTGCATTTAAAGCAATAAAAACTGAAAATGAGTGTCACGCCTAAACCAAAGGACTTATGCACACATTTCAACATGTATTTAGTTCAGGTTGACGTCCTGAAGCCTAAATGAGCATTAATTTGACTACACAACTTATTCCTATGAAGATACATTCAAAGTAAAAAAACGGGCTCAACTCGGACTGAAAGTGCATTTAAAGCAATAAAAACTGAAAATGAGTGTCACGCCTAAACCAAAGGACTTATGCACACATTTCAACATGTATTTAGTTCAGGTTGACGTCCTGAAGCCTAAATGAGCATTAATTTGACTACACAACTCATTCCTATGAAGGTACATTCAAAGTCACAAAACGTGCTCTACTCGGCCTGAAAATGCATTTAAAGCAAGAAAAAATCAAAATGAGTGTCACACCTAAACCTACATTTAAAGTAAAAAAATGTGCTCTACTCGGCCTGAAAATGCATTTAAAGCAATAAAAACTCAAAATGAGTGTCACGCCTAAACCAAAGGACTTATACACACATTTCAACATGTATTTAATTCAGGTTGACATTCTGAAGCCTAAATGAGCATTATTTTGTCTATACAACTCATTCCTATGAAGGTACATTCAAAGTCACAAAACGTGCTCAACTAGGCCTGAAAGTGCATTTAAAGCAATAAAATCTCAAAATGAGTTTCACGCCTAAATCAAAGGACTTATGCACACATTTCAACATGTATTTAGTTTAGGTTGACCTCCTGAAGCCTAAATGAGCATTAATTTGACTACACAACTCATTCCTATGAAGGTACATTCAAAGTCACAAAACGTGCTCAACTAGGCCTGAAAGTGCATTTAAAGCAATAAAAACTCAAAATGAGTGTCACGCCTAAACCAAAGGACTTATGCACACATTTCAACATGTATTTAGTTCAGGTTGACATTCTGAAGCCTAAATGAGCATTAATTTGACTACACAACTTATTCCTATGAAGATACATTCAAAGTAAAAAAACGGGCTCAACTCGGACTGAAAGTGCATTTAAAGCAATAAAAACTGAAAATGAGTGTCACGCCTAAACCAAAGGACTTATGCACACATTTCAACATGTATTTAGTTCAGGTTGACCTCCTGAAGCCTAAATGAGCATTAATTTGACCACACACCTCATTCCTATGAAGGAACATTCAAAGTAAAAAAACGGGCTCAACTCGGACTGAAAGTGCATTTAAAGCAATAAAAACTGAAAATGAGTGTCACGCCTAAACCAAAGGACTTATGCACACATTTCAACATGTATTTAGTTCAGGTTGACATTCTGAAGCCTAAATGAGCATTAATTTGATCACACAACTCATTCCTATGAAGGAACATTCAAAGTAAAAAAACGGGCTCAACTCGGACTGAAAGTGCATTTAAAGCAATAAAAACTGAAAATGAGTGTCACGCCTAAACCAAAGGACTTATGCACACATTTCAACATGTATTTAGTTCAAGTTGACATTCTGAAGCCTAAATGAGCATTAATTTGATCTCACAACTCATTCCTATGAAGGAACATTCAAAGTAAAAAAACGGGCTCAACTCGGACTGAAAGTGCATTTAAAGCAATAAAAACTGAAAATGAGTGTCACGCCTAAACCAAAGGACTTATGCACACATTTCAACATGTATTTAGTTCAGGTTGACCTCCTGAAGCCTAAATCACCATTAATTTGACTACACAACTTATTCCTATGAAGATACATTCAAAGTAAAAAAACGGGCTCAACTCGGACTGAAAGTGCATTTAAAGCAATAAAAACTGAAAATGAGTGTCACGCCTAAACCAAAGGACTTACGCAGACATTTCAACATGTATTTAGTTCAGGTTGACGTCCTGTAGCCTAAATGAGCATTAATTTGACTACACAACTTATTCCTATGAAGATACATTCAAAGTAAAAAAACGTGCTCTACTCGGCCTGAAAATGCATTTAAAGCAATAAAAACTCAAAATGAGTGTCACGCCTAAACCAAAGGCCTTATGCACACATTTCAACATGTATTTAGTTCGCGTTGACCTCCTGAAGCCTAAATGAGCATTAATTTGACTACACAACTCATTCCTATGAAGGAACATTCAAAGGAAAAAAACGGGCTCAACTCGGACTGAAAGTACATTTAAAGCAATAAAAACTGAAAATGAGTGTCACGCCTAAACCAAAGGACTTATGCACACATTTCAACATGTATTTAGTTCAGGTTGACCTCCTGAAGCCTAAATCACCATTATTTTGTCCATACAACTCATTCCTATGAAGATATATTCAAAGTCACAAAACGTGCTCAACTAGGCCTGAAAGTGCATTTAAAGCAATAAAAACTCAAAATGAGTGTCACGCCTAAACCAAAGGACTTATGCACACATTTCAACATGTATTTAGTTCAGGTTGACATTCTGAAGCCTAAATGAGCATTAATTTGACTACACAACTCATTCCTATGAAGGAACATTCAAAGGAAAAAAACGGGCTCAACTCGGACTGAAAGTACATTTAAAGCAATAAAAACTGAAAATGAGTGTCACGCCTAAACCAAAGGACTTATGCACACATTTCAACATGTATGTAGTTCAGGTTGACCTCCTGAAGCCTAAATGAGCATTAATTTGACTACACAACTCATTCCTATGAAGGTACATTCAAAGTCACAAAACGTGCTCTACTCGGCCTGAAAATGCATTTAAAGCAAGAAAAAATCAAAATGAGTGTCACACCTAAACCTACATTTAAAGTAAAAAAATGTGCTCTACTCGGCCTGAAAATGCATTTAAAGCAATAAAAACTCAAATTGAGTGTCACGCCTAAACCAAAGGACTTATACACACATTTCAACATGTATTTAGTTCGGGTTGACCTCCTGAAGCCTAAATGAGCATTAATTTGACTATACAACTCATTCCTATGAAGGTACATTCAAAGTCACAAAACGTGCTCAACTAGGCCTGAAAGTGCATTTAAAGCAATAAAATCTCAAAATGAGTTTCACGCCTAAATCAAAGGACTTATGCACACATTTCAACATGTATTTAGTTTAGGTTGACCTCCTGAAGCCTAAATGAGCATTAATTTGACTACACAACTCATTCCTATGAAGGTACATTCAAAGTCACAAAACGTGCTCAACTAGGCCTGAAAGTGCATTTAAAGCAATAAAAACTCAAAATGAGTGTCACGCCTAAACCAAAGGACTTATCCACACATTTCAACATGTATTTAGTTCAGGTTGACATTCTGAAGCCTAAATGAGCATTAATTTGACTACACAACTTATTCCTATGAAGATACATTCAAAGTAAAAAAACGGGCTCAACTCGGACTGAAAGTGCATTTAAAGCAATAAAAACTGAAAATGAGTGTCACGCCTAAACCAAAGGACTTATGCACACATTTCAACATGTATTTAGTTCAGGTTGACCTCCTGAAGCCTAAATGAGCATTAATTTGACCACACACCTCATTCCTATGAAGGAACATTCAAAGTAAAAAAACGGGCTCAACTCGGACTGAAAGTGCATTTAAAGCAATAAAAACTGAAAATGAGTGTCACGCCTAAACCAAAGGACTTATGCACACATTTCAACATGTATTTAGTTCAGGTTGACATTCTGAAGCCTAAATGAGCATTAATTTGATCACACAACTCATTCCTATGAAGGAACATTCAAAGTAAAAAAACGGGCTCAACTCGGACTGAAAGTGCATTTAAAGCAGTAAAAACTGAAAATGAGTGTCACGCCTAAACCAAAGGACTTATGCACACATTTCAACATGTATTTAGTTCAGGTTGACATTCTGAAGCCTAAATGAGCATTAATTTGATCTCACAACTCATTCCTATGAAGGAACATTCAAAGTAAAAAAACGGGCTCAACTCGGACTGAAAGTGCATTTAAAGCAATAAAAACTGAAAATGAGTGTCACGCCTAAACCAAAGGACTTATGCACACATTTCAACATGCATTTAGTTCAGGTTGACCTCCTGAAGCCTAAATCACCATTATTTTGTCTATACAACTCATTCCTATGAAGATATATTCAAAGTCACAAAACGTGCTCTACTCGGCCTGAAAATGCATTTAAAGCAATAAAAACTCAAAATGAGTGCCACGCCTAAACCAAAGGCCTTATGCACACATTTCAACATGTATTTAGTTCAGGTTGACCTCCTGAAGCCTAAATGAGCATTAATTTGACTACACAACTCATTCCTATGAAGGAACATTCAAAGGAAAAAAACGGGCTCAACTCGGACTGAAAGTACATTTAAAGCAATAAAAACTGAAAATGAGTGTCACGCCTAAACCAAAGGACTTATGCACACATTTCAACATGTATTTAGTTCAGGTTGACATTCTGAAGCCTAAATGAGCATTAATTTGACTACACAACTTATTCCTATGAAGATACATTCAAAGTAAAAAAACGTGCTCTACTCGGCCTGAAAATGCATTTAAAGCAATAAAAACTCAAAATGAGTGTCACGCCTAAACCAAAGGCCTTATGCACACATTTCAACATGTATTTAGTTCAGGTTGACCTCCTGAAGCCTAAATCACCATTATTTTGTCTATACAACTCATTCCTATGAAGATATATTCAAAGTCACAAAACGTGCTCAACTAGGCCTGAAAGTGCATTTAAAGCAATAAAAACTCAAAATGAGTGTCACGCCTAAACCAAAGGACTTATGCACACATTTCAACATGTATTTAGTTCAGGTTGACATTCTGAAGCCTAAATGAGCATTAATTTGACTACACAACTTATTCCTATGAAGATACATTCAAAGTAAAAAAAACGGGCTCAACTCGGACTGAAAGTGCATTTAAAGCAATAAAAACTGAAAATGAGTGTCACGCCTAAACCAAAGGACTTATGCACACATTTCAACATGTATTTAGTTCAGGTTGACCTCCTGAAGCCTAAATGAGCATTAATTTGACTACACAACTCATTCCTATGAAGGTACATTCAAAGTCACAAAACGTGCTCTACTCGGCCTGAAAATGCATTTAAAGCAAGAAAAAATCAAAATGAGTGTCACACCTAAACCTACATTTAAAGTAAAAAAATGTGCTCTACTCGGCCTGAAAATGCATTTAAAGCAATAAAAACTCAAATTGAGTGTCACGCCTAAACCAAAGGACTTATACACACATTTCAACATGTATTTAGTTCGGGTTGACCTCCTGAAGCCTAAATGAGCATTAATTTGACTACACAACTCATTCCTATGAAGGAACATTCAAAGGAAAAAAACGGGCTCAACTCGGACTGAAAGTACATTTAAAGCAATAAAAACTGAAAATGAGTGTCACGCCTAAACCAAAGGACTTATGCACACATTTCAACATGTATTTAGTTCAGGTTGACCTCCTGAAGCCTAAATCACCATTATTTTGTCTATACAACTCATTCCTATGAAGATATATTCAAAGTCACAAAACGTGCTCTACTCGGCCTGAAAATGCATTTAAAGCAATAAAAACTCAAAATGAGTGCCACGCCTAAACCAAAGGCCTTATGCACACATTTCAACATGTATTTAGTTCAGGTTGACCTCCTGAAGCCTAAATGAGCATTAATTTGACTACACAACTCATTCCTATGAAGGAACATTCAAAGGAAAAAAACGGGCTCAACTCGGACTGAAAGTACATTTAAAGCAATAAAAACTGAAAATGAGTGTCACGCCTAAACCAAAGGACTTATGCACACATTTCAACATGTATTTAGTTCAGGTTGACATTGTGAAGCCTAAATGAGCATTAATTTGACTACACAACTTATTCCTATGAAGATACATTCAAAGTAAAAAAACGGGCTCAACTCGGACTGAAAGTGCATTTAAAGCAATAAAAACTGAAAATGAGTGTCACGCCTAAACCAAAGGACTTATGCACACATTTCAACATGTATTTAGTTCGAGTTGACCTCCTGAAGCCTAAATGAGCATTAATTTGACTACACAACTCATTCCTATGAAGGTACATTCAAAGTCACAAAACGTGCTCAACTAGGCCTGAAAGTGCATTTAAAGCAATAAAAACTCAAAATGAGTGTCACGCCTAAACCAAAGGACTTATGCACACATTTCAACATGTATTTAGTTCAGGTTGACCTCCTGAAGCCTAAATCACCATTATTTTGTCTATACAACTCATTCCTATGAAGATATATTCAAAGTCACAAAATGTGCTCAACTAGGCCTGAAAGTGCATTTAAAGCAATAAAAACTCAAAATGAGTGTCACGCCTAAACCAAAGGACTTATGCACACATTTCAACATGTATTTAGTTCAGGTTGACATTCTGAAGCCTAAATGAGCATTAATTTGACTACACAACTTATTCTTATGAAGATACATTCAAAGTAAAAAAACGGGCTCAACTCGGACTGAAAGTGCATTTAAAGCAATAAAAACTCAAAATGAGTGTCACGCCTAAACCAAAGGCCTTATGCACACATTTCAACATGTATTTAGTTCGGGTTGACCTCCTGAAGCCTAAATGAGCATTAATTTGACTACACAACTCATTCCTATGAAGATACATTCAAAGTAAAAAAAACGGGCTCAACTCGGACTGAAAGTGCATTTAAAGCAATAAAAACTGAAAATGAGTGTCACGCCTAAACCAAAGGACTTATGCACACATTTCAACATGTATTTAGTTCAGGTTGACGTCCTGAAGCCTAAATGAGCATTAATTTGACTACACAACTTATTCCTATGAAGATACATTCAAAGTAAAAAAACGTGCTCTACTCGGCCTGAAAATGCATTTAAAGCAATAAAAACTCAAAATGAGTGCCACGCCTAAACCAAAGGCCTTATGCACACATTTCAACATGTATTTAGTTCAGGTTGACCTCCTGAAGCCTAAATGAGCATTAATTTGACTACACAACTCATTCCTATGTAGGAACATTCAAAGGAAAAAAACGGGCTCAACTCGGACTGAAAGTACATTTAAAGCAATAAAAACTGAAAATGAGTGTCACGCCTAAACCAAAGGACTTATGCACACATTTCAACATGTATTTAGTTCAGGTTGACATTCTGAAGCCTAAATGAGCATTAATTTGACTACACAACTTATTCCTATGAAGATACATTCAAAGTAAAAAAACGGGCTCAACTCGGACTGAAAGTGCATTTAAAGCAATAAAAACTGAAAATGAGTGTCACGCCTAAACCAAAGGACTTATGCACACATTTCAACATGTATTTAGTTCAGGTTGACCTCCTGAAGCCTAAATGAGCATTAATTTGACTACACAACTCATTCCTATGAAGGTACATTCAAAGTCACAAAACGTGCTCAACTAGGCCTGAAAGTGCATTTAAAGCAATAAAAACTCAAAATGAGTGTCACGCCTAAACCAAAGGACTTATGCACACATTTCAACATGTATTTAGTTCAGGTTGACCTCCTGAAGCCTAAATCACCATTAATTTGACTACACAACTTATTCCTATGAAGATACATTCAAAGTAAAAAAACGGGCTCAACTCGGACTGAAAGTGCATTTAAAGCAATAAAAACTGAAAATGAGTGTCACGCCTAAACCAAAGGACTTATGCACACATTTCAACATGTATTTAGTTCAGGTTGACCTCCTGAAGCCTAAATCACCATTAATTTGACTACACAACTTATTCCTATGAAGATACATTCAAAGTAAAAAAAACGGGCTCAACTCGGACTGAAAGTGCATTTAAAGCAATAAAAACTGAAAATGAGTGTCACGCCTAAACCAAAGGACTTATGCACACATTTCAACATGTATTTAGTTCAGGTTGACCTCCTGAAGCCTAAATGAGCATTAATTTGACTACACAACTCATTCCTATGAAGGTACATTCAAAGTCACAAAACGTGCTCTACTCGGCCTGAAAATGCATTTAAAGCAAGAAAAAATCAAAATGAGTGTCACACCTAAACCTACATTTAAAGTAAAAAAATGTGCTCTACTCGGCCTGAAAATGCATTTAAAGCAATAAAAACTCAAATTGAGTGTCACGCCTAAACCAAAGGACTTATACACACATTTCAACATGTATTTAGTTCGGGTTGACCTCCTGAAGCCTAAATGAGCATTAATTTGACTACACAACTCATTCCTATGAAGGAACATTCAAAGGAAAAAAACGGGCTCAACTCGGACTGAAAGTACATTTAAAGCAATAAAAACTGAAAATGAGTGTCACGCCTAAACCAAAGGACTTATGCACACATTTCAACATGTATTTAGTTCAGGTTGACCTCCTGAAGCCTAAATCACCATTATTTTGTCTATACAACTCATTCCTATGAAGATATATTCAAAGTCACAAAACGTGCTCTACTCGGCCTGAAAATGCATTTAAAGCAATAAAAACTCAAAATGAGTGCCACGCCTAAACCAAAGGCCTTATGCACACATTTCAACATGTATTTAGTTCAGGTTGACCTCCTGAAGCCTAAATGAGCATTAATTTGACTACACAACTCATTCCTATGAAGGAACATTCAAAGGAAAAAAACGGGCTCAACTCGGACTGAAAGTACATTTAAAGCAATAAAAACTGAAAATGAGTGTCACGCCTAAACCAAAGGACTTATGCACACATTTCAACATGTATTTAGTTCAGGTTGACATTCTGAAGCCTAAATGAGCATTAATTTGACTACACAACTTATTCCTATGAAGATACATTCAAAGTAAAAAAACGGGCTCAACTCGGACTGAAAGTGCATTTAAAGCAATAAAAACTGAAAATGAGTGTCACGCCTAAACCAAAGGACTTATGCACACATTTCAACATGTATTTAGTTCGAGTTGACCTCCTGAAGCCTAAATGAGCATTAATTTGACTACACAACTCATTCCTATGAAGGTACATTCAAAGTCACAAAACGTGCTCAACTAGGCCTGAAAGTGCATTTAAAGCAATAAAAACTCAAAATGAGTGTCACGCCTAAACCAAAGGACTTATGCACACATTTCAACATGTATTTAGTTCAGGTTGACCTCCTGAAGCCTAAATCACCATTATTTTGTCTATACAACTCATTCCTATGAAGATATATTCAAAGTCACAAAATGTGCTCAACTAGGCCTGAAAGTGCATTTAAAGCAATAAAAACTCAAAATGAGTGTCACGCCTAAACCAAAGGACTTATGCACACATTTCAACATGTATTTAGTTCAGGTTGACATTCTGAAGCCTAAATGAGCATTAATTTGACTACACAACTTATTCTTATGAAGATACATTCAAAGTAAAAAAACGGGCTCAACTCGGACTGAAAGTGCATTTAAAGCAATAAAAACTCAAAATGAGTGTCACGCCTAAACCAAAGGCCTTATGCACACATTTCAACATGTATTTAGTTCGGGTTGACCTCCTGAAGCCTAAATGAGCATTAATTTGACTACACAACTCATTCCTATGAAGGAACATTCAAAGGAAAAAAACGGGCTCAACTCGGACTGAAAGTACATTTAAAGCAATAAAAACTGAAAATGAGTGTCACGCCTAAACCAAAGGACTTATGCACACATTTCAACATGTATTTAGTTCAGGTTGACCCCCTGAAGCCTAAATCACCATTATTTTGTCTATACAACTCATTCCTATGAAGATATATTCAAAGTCACAAAACGTGCTCAACTAGGCCTGAAAGTGCATTTAAAGCAATAAAAACTCAAAATGAGTGTCACGCCTAAACCAAAGGACTTATGCACACATTTCAACATGTATTTAGTTCAGGTTGACATTCTGAAGCCTAAATGAGCATTAATTTGACTACACAACTCATTCCTATGAAGGTACATTCAAAGTCACAAAACGTGCTCTACTCGGCCTGAAAATGCATTTAAAGCAAGAAAAAATCAAAATGAGTGTCACACCTAAACCTACATTTAAAGTAAAAAAATGTGCTCTACTCGGCCTGAAAATGCATTTAAAGCAATAAAAACTCAAATTGAGTGTCACGCCTAAACCAAAGGACTTATACACACATTTCAACATGTATTTAATTCAGGTTGACACTCTGAAGCCTAAATGAGCATTATTTTGTCTATACAACTCATTACTATGAAGGTACATTCAAAGTCACAAAACGTGCTCAACTCGGCCTGAAAGTGCATTTAAAGCAATAAAATCTCAAAATGAGTTTCACGCCTAAATCAAAGGACTTATGCACACATTTCAACATGTATTTAGTTTAGGTTGACCTCCTGAAGCCTAAATGAGCATTAATTTGACTACACAACTTATTCCTATGAAGATACATTCAAAGTAAAAAAACGGGCTCAACTCGGACTGAAAGTGCATTTAAAGCAATAAAAACTGAAAATGAGTGTCACGCCTAAACCAAAGGACTTATGCACACATTTCAACATGTATTTAGTTCAGGTTGACATTCTGAAGCCTAAATGAGCATTAATTTGATCACACAACTCATTCCTATGAAGGAACATTCAAAGTAAAAAAACGGGCTCAACTCGGACTGAAAGTGCATTTAAAGCAGTAAAAACTGAAAATGAGTGTCACGCCTAAACCAAAGGACTTATGCACACATTTCAACATGTATTTAGTTCAGGTTGACATTCTGAAGCCTAAATGAGCATTAATTTGATCTCACAACTCATTCCTATGAAGGAACATTCAAAGTAAAAAAACGGGCTCAACTCGGACTGAAAGTGCATTTAAAGCAATAAAAACTGAAAATGAGTGTCACGCCTAAACCAAAGGACTTATGCACACATTTCAACATGCATTTAGTTCAGGTTGACCTCCTGAAGCCTAAATCACCATTATTTTGTCTATACAACTCATTCCTATGAAGATATATTCAAAGTCACAAAACGTGCTCTACTCGGCCTGAAAATGCATTTAAAGCAATAAAAACTCAAAATGAGTGCCACGCCTAAACCAAAGGACTTATGCACACATTTCAACATGTATTTAGTTCAGGTTGACATTCTGAAGCCTAAATGAGCATTAATTTGATCACACAACTCATTCCTATGAAGGAACATTCAAAGTAAAAAAACGGGCTCAACTCGGACTGAAAGTGCATTTAAAGCAGTAAAAACTGAAAATGAGTGTCACGCCTAAACCAAAGGACTTATGCACACATTTCAACATGTATTTAGTTCAGGTTGACATTCTGAAGCCTAAATGAGCATTAATTTGATCTCACAACTCATTCCTATGAAGGAACATTCAAAGTAAAAAAACGGGCTCAACTCGGACTGAAAGTGCATTTAAAGCAATAAAAACTGAAAATGAGTGTCACGCCTAAACCAAAGGACTTATGCACACATTTCAACATGCATTTAGTTCAGGTTGACCTCCTGAAGCCTAAATCACCATTATTTTGTCTATACAACTCATTCCTATGAAGATATATTCAAAGTCACAAAACGTGCTCTACTCGGCCTGAAAATGCATTTAAAGCAATAAAAACTCAAAATGAGTGCCACGCCTAAACCAAAGGCCTTATGCACACATTTCAACATGTATTTAGTTCAGGTTGACCTCCTGAAGCCTAAATGAGCATTAATTTGACTACACAACTCATTCCTATGAAGGAACATTCAAAGGAAAAAAACGGGCTCAACTCGGACTGAAAGTACATTTAAAGCAATAAAAACTGAAAATGAGTGTCACGCCTAAACCAAAGGACTTATGCACACATTTCAACATGTATTTAGTTCAGGTTGACATTCTGAAGCCTAAATGAGCATTAATTTGACTACACAACTTATTCCTATGAAGATACATTCAAAGTAAAAAAACGTGCTCTACTCGGCCTGAAAATGCATTTAAAGCAATAAAAACTCAAAATGAGTGTCACGCCTAAACCAAAGGCCTTATGCACACATTTCAACATGTATTTAGTTCAGGTTGACCTCCTGAAGCCTAAATCACCATTATTTTGTCTATACAACTCATTCCTATGAAGATATATTCAAAGTCACAAAACGTGCTCAACTAGGCCTGAAAGTGCATTTAAAGCAATAAAAACTCAAAATGAGTGTCACGCCTAAACCAAAGGACTTATGCACACATTTCAACATGTATTTAGTTCAGGTTGACATTCTGAAGCCTAAATGAGCATTAATTTGACTACACAACTTATTCCTATGAAGATACATTCAAAGTAAAAAAAACGGGCTCAACTCGGACTGAAAGTGCATTTAAAGCAATAAAAACTGAAAATGAGTGTCACGCCTAAACCAAAGGACTTATGCACACATTTCAACATGTATTTAGTTCAGGTTGACCTCCTGAAGCCTAAATGAGCATTAATTTGACTACACAACTCATTCCTATGAAGGTACATTCAAAGTCACAAAACGTGCTCTACTCGGCCTGAAAATGCATTTAAAGCAAGAAAAAATCAAAATGAGTGTCACACCTAAACCTACATTTAAAGTAAAAAAATGTGCTCTACTCGGCCTGAAAATGCATTTAAAGCAATAAAAACTCAAATTGAGTGTCACGCCTAAACCAAAGGACTTATACACACATTTCAACATGTATTTAGTTCGGGTTGACCTCCTGAAGCCTAAATGAGCATTAATTTGACTACACAACTCATTCCTATGAAGGAACATTCAAAGGAAAAAAACGGGCTCAACTCGGACTGAAAGTACATTTAAAGCAATAAAAACTGAAAATGAGTGTCACGCCTAAACCAAAGGACTTATGCACACATTTCAACATGTATTTAGTTCAGGTTGACCTCCTGAAGCCTAAATCACCATTATTTTGTCTATACAACTCATTCCTATGAAGATATATTCAAAGTCACAAAACGTGCTCTACTCGGCCTGAAAATGCATTTAAAGCAATAAAAACTCAAAATGAGTGCCACGCCTAAACCAAAGGCCTTATGCACACATTTCAACATGTATTTAGTTCAGGTTGACCTCCTGAAGCCTAAATGAGCATTAATTTGACTACACAACTCATTCCTATGAAGGAACATTCAAAGGAAAAAAACGGGCTCAACTCGGACTGAAAGTACATTTAAAGCAATAAAAACTGAAAATGAGTGTCACGCCTAAACCAAAGGACTTATGCACACATTTCAACATGTATTTAGTTCAGGTTGACATTGTGAAGCCTAAATGAGCATTAATTTGACTACACAACTTATTCCTATGAAGATACATTCAAAGTAAAAAAACGGGCTCAACTCGGACTGAAAGTGCATTTAAAGCAATAAAAACTGAAAATGAGTGTCACGCCTAAACCAAAGGACTTATGCACACATTTCAACATGTATTTAGTTCGAGTTGACCTCCTGAAGCCTAAATGAGCATTAATTTGACTACACAACTCATTCCTATGAAGGTACATTCAAAGTCACAAAACGTGCTCAACTAGGCCTGAAAGTGCATTTAAAGCAATAAAAACTCAAAATGAGTGTCACGCCTAAACCAAAGGACTTATGCACACATTTCAACATGTATTTAGTTCAGGTTGACCTCCTGAAGCCTAAATCACCATTATTTTGTCTATACAACTCATTCCTATGAAGATATATTCAAAGTCACAAAATGTGCTCAACTAGGCCTGAAAGTGCATTTAAAGCAATAAAAACTCAAAATGAGTGTCACGCCTAAACCAAAGGACTTATGCACACATTTCAACATGTATTTAGTTCAGGTTGACATTCTGAAGCCTAAATGAGCATTAATTTGACTACACAACTTATTCTTATGAAGATACATTCAAAGTAAAAAAACGGGCTCAACTCGGACTGAAAGTGCATTTAAAGCAATAAAAACTCAAAATGAGTGTCACGCCTAAACCAAAGGCCTTATGCACACATTTCAACATGTATTTAGTTCGGGTTGACCTCCTGAAGCCTAAATGAGCATTAATTTGACTACACAACTCATTCCTATGAAGATACATTCAAAGTAAAAAAAACGGGCTCAACTCGGACTGAAAGTGCATTTAAAGCAATAAAAACTGAAAATGAGTGTCACGCCTAAACCAAAGGACTTATGCACACATTTCAACATGTATTTAGTTCAGGTTGACGTCCTGAAGCCTAAATGAGCATTAATTTGACTACACAACTTATTCCTATGAAGATACATTCAAAGTAAAAAAACGTGCTCTACTCGGCCTGAAAATGCATTTAAAGCAATAAAAACTCAAAATGAGTGCCACGCCTAAACCAAAGGCCTTATGCACACATTTCAACATGTATTTAGTTCAGGTTGACCTCCTGAAGCCTAAATGAGCATTAATTTGACTACACAACTCATTCCTATGTAGGAACATTCAAAGGAAAAAAACGGGCTCAACTCGGACTGAAAGTACATTTAAAGCAATAAAAACTGAAAATGAGTGTCACGCCTAAACCAAAGGACTTATGCACACATTTCAACATGTATTTAGTTCAGGTTGACATTCTGAAGCCTAAATGAGCATTAATTTGACTACACAACTTATTCCTATGAAGATACATTCAAAGTAAAAAAACGGGCTCAACTCGGACTGAAAGTGCATTTAAAGCAATAAAAACTGAAAATGAGTGTCACGCCTAAACCAAAGGACTTATGCACACATTTCAACATGTATTTAGTTCAGGTTGACCTCCTGAAGCCTAAATGAGCATTAATTTGACTACACAACTCATTCCTATGAAGGTACATTCAAAGTCACAAAACGTGCTCAACTAGGCCTGAAAGTGCATTTAAAGCAATAAAAACTCAAAATGAGTGTCACGCCTAAACCAAAGGACTTATGCACACATTTCAACATGTATTTAGTTCAGGTTGACCTCCTGAAGCCTAAATCACCATTAATTTGACTACACAACTTATTCCTATGAAGATACATTCAAAGTAAAAAAACGGGCTCAACTCGGACTGAAAGTGCATTTAAAGCAATAAAAACTGAAAATGAGTGTCACGCCTAAACCAAAGGACTTATGCACACATTTCAACATGTATTTAGTTCAGGTTGACCTCCTGAAGCCTAAATCACCATTAATTTGACTACACAACTTATTCCTATGAAGATACATTCAAAGTAAAAAAAACGGGCTCAACTCGGACTGAAAGTGCATTTAAAGCAATAAAAACTGAAAATGAGTGTCACGCCTAAACCAAAGGACTTATGCACACATTTCAACATGTATTTAGTTCAGGTTGACCTCCTGAAGCCTAAATGAGCATTAATTTGACTACACAACTCATTCCTATGAAGGTACATTCAAAGTCACAAAACGTGCTCTACTCGGCCTGAAAATGCATTTAAAGCAAGAAAAAATCAAAATGAGTGTCACACCTAAACCTACATTTAAAGTAAAAAAATGTGCTCTACTCGGCCTGAAAATGCATTTAAAGCAATAAAAACTCAAATTGAGTGTCACGCCTAAACCAAAGGACTTATACACACATTTCAACATGTATTTAGTTCGGGTTGACCTCCTGAAGCCTAAATGAGCATTAATTTGACTACACAACTCATTCCTATGAAGGAACATTCAAAGGAAAAAAACGGGCTCAACTCGGACTGAAAGTACATTTAAAGCAATAAAAACTGAAAATGAGTGTCACGCCTAAACCAAAGGACTTATGCACACATTTCAACATGTATTTAGTTCAGGTTGACCTCCTGAAGCCTAAATCACCATTATTTTGTCTATACAACTCATTCCTATGAAGATATATTCAAAGTCACAAAACGTGCTCTACTCGGCCTGAAAATGCATTTAAAGCAATAAAAACTCAAAATGAGTGCCACGCCTAAACCAAAGGCCTTATGCACACATTTCAACATGTATTTAGTTCAGGTTGACCTCCTGAAGCCTAAATGAGCATTAATTTGACTACACAACTCATTCCTATGAAGGAACATTCAAAGGAAAAAAACGGGCTCAACTCGGACTGAAAGTACATTTAAAGCAATAAAAACTGAAAATGAGTGTCACGCCTAAACCAAAGGACTTATGCACACATTTCAACATGTATTTAGTTCAGGTTGACATTCTGAAGCCTAAATGAGCATTAATTTGACTACACAACTTATTCCTATGAAGATACATTCAAAGTAAAAAAACGGGCTCAACTCGGACTGAAAGTGCATTTAAAGCAATAAAAACTGAAAATGAGTGTCACGCCTAAACCAAAGGACTTATGCACACATTTCAACATGTATTTAGTTCGAGTTGACCTCCTGAAGCCTAAATGAGCATTAATTTGACTACACAACTCATTCCTATGAAGGTACATTCAAAGTCACAAAACGTGCTCAACTAGGCCTGAAAGTGCATTTAAAGCAATAAAAACTCAAAATGAGTGTCACGCCTAAACCAAAGGACTTATGCACACATTTCAACATGTATTTAGTTCAGGTTGACCTCCTGAAGCCTAAATCACCATTATTTTGTCTATACAACTCATTCCTATGAAGATATATTCAAAGTCACAAAATGTGCTCAACTAGGCCTGAAAGTGCATTTAAAGCAATAAAAACTCAAAATGAGTGTCACGCCTAAACCAAAGGACTTATGCACACATTTCAACATGTATTTAGTTCAGGTTGACATTCTGAAGCCTAAATGAGCATTAATTTGACTACACAACTTATTCTTATGAAGATACATTCAAAGTAAAAAAACGGGCTCAACTCGGACTGAAAGTGCATTTAAAGCAATAAAAACTCAAAATGAGTGTCACGCCTAAACCAAAGGCCTTATGCACACATTTCAACATGTATTTAGTTCGGGTTGACCTCCTGAAGCCTAAATGAGCATTAATTTGACTACACAACTCATTCCTATGAAGGAACATTCAAAGGAAAAAAACGGGCTCAACTCGGACTGAAAGTACATTTAAAGCAATAAAAACTGAAAATGAGTGTCACGCCTAAACCAAAGGACTTATGCACACATTTCAACATGTATTTAGTTCAGGTTGACCCCCTGAAGCCTAAATCACCATTATTTTGTCTATACAACTCATTCCTATGAAGATATATTCAAAGTCACAAAACGTGCTCAACTAGGCCTGAAAGTGCATTTAAAGCAATAAAAACTCAAAATGAGTGTCACGCCTAAACCAAAGGACTTATGCACACATTTCAACATGTATTTAGTTCAGGTTGACATTCTGAAGCCTAAATGAGCATTAATTTGACTACACAACTCATTCCTATGAAGGTACATTCAAAGTCACAAAACGTGCTCTACTCGGCCTGAAAATGCATTTAAAGCAAGAAAAAATCAAAATGAGTGTCACACCTAAACCTACATTTAAAGTAAAAAAATGTGCTCTACTCGGCCTGAAAATGCATTTAAAGCAATAAAAACTCAAATTGAGTGTCACGCCTAAACCAAAGGACTTATACACACATTTCAACATGTATTTAATTCAGGTTGACACTCTGAAGCCTAAATGAGCATTATTTTGTCTATACAACTCATTACTATGAAGGTACATTCAAAGTCACAAAACGTGCTCAACTCGGCCTGAAAGTGCATTTAAAGCAATAAAATCTCAAAATGAGTTTCACGCCTAAATCAAAGGACTTATGCACACATTTCAACATGTATTTAGTTTAGGTTGACCTCCTGAAGCCTAAATGAGCATTAATTTGATCACACAACTCATTCCCATGAAGATACATTCAAAGTCAGTAAGTGCCCTGCTCTGTCTGAAAATGCATTTGAATCAATAAAAACTAAAATTGAGTGTCATGCCTAAACCAAAGGACGTCTGCACACATTTCAACGTCTAAAGTGTTGTTTCCGATGCGTGCTAGTGTATGTGTGCGTGCGTGTGTGAGAGTGTGTAGGTGTGTGCGTGTGTTTGTGTGTGTTTGTGTGGGTGCGTGCGTGTGTGTGTGCGCGTGTGTGTGTTGTGCGCACCCCCCCCCCCCAAAAAAAGTACTGTATTCGGATAAAAATGACGAATTACTCAGAGGTTTTAACTTTTGCTTGCACTTGATTTGTTCTCACACCGACGACGTCCACCAATGACAGCCCGAGTGGATCTAGCCCACGTGGTGTGAGAGCAGGGGGAGGTGAAAAGATGCAAAGCCTAGGTGATTGGCTGTGCATCTTTCAGTCTTCCACGTGGGTTAGTCTTTGATCTTCAATCAGTGTCCAAATGTTGTTTACATGCGTAGCGTGTGCGGATGTGTGTGCCTCTCATGAGTTTGTGTGTGTGTTTGCGCGCGCGTGATCGTGTGCCCATACATGTGTGAGTGTTTCTTTGATCTAAATCATCGTTGGTGTGTTGTTTACGATACGTGCTCGTCTGTGCGTACGTTTGTGTGAGGTGTGTGCGTGCTTTTGTGTGTGTGCTTGCTGCGTGCTGGCGCGCTCGGAAGCGTGTGTGTCACAGAGAAAGAGAGGGAGCGGGATCGCTGGCCTGTATGTACTCTATGTGAAACACACAGGACATTTGTAATTTCGTCCCTTTCACATTTTTTGGCTTTTTTAAAAATAAAACTTATTTTCATCAATGGTTCATAATGAGTGTCACGCCTAGACCAAATGACTTATGCACACATTTCAACATTTATTTAGTTCAGGTTGACCTCCTGAAGCCCAAATGAGCGTTAATTTGACCACACAACTCATTCCTATGAAGGAACATTCAAAGTCACAAAACGTGCTCAACTAGGCCTGAAAGTGCATTTAAAGCAATAAAAACTCAAAATGAGTGTCACGCCTAAACCAAAGGACTTATGCACACATTTCAACATGTATTTAGTTCAGGTTGACCTCCTGAAGCCTAAATCACCATTAATTTGACTACACAACTTATTCCTATGAAGATACATTCAAAGTAAAAAAACGGGCTCAACTCGGACTGAAAGTGCATTTAAAGCAATAAAAACTGAAAATGAGTGTCACGCCTAAACCAAAGGACTTATGCACACATTTCAACATGTATTTAGTTCAGGTTGACGTCCTGAAGCCTAAATGAGCATTAATTTGACTACACAACTTATTCCTATGAAGATACATTCAAAGTAAAAAAACGTGCTCTACTCGGCCTGAAAATGCATTTAAAGCAATAAAAACTCAAAATGAGTGCCACGCCTAAACCAAAGGCCTTATGCACACATTTCAACATGTATTTAGTTCAGGTTGACCTCCTGAAGCCTAAATGAGCATTAATTTGACTACACAACTCATTCCTATGAAGGAACATTCAAAGGAAAAAAACGGGCTCAACTCGGACTGAAAGTACATTTAAAGCAATAAAAACTGAAAATGAGTGTCACACCTAAACCAAAGGACTTATGCACACATTTCAACATGTATTTAGTTCAGGTTGACATTCTGAAGCCTAAATGAGCATTAATTTGACTACACAACTTATTCCTATGAAGATACATTCAAAGTAAAAAAACGGGCTCAACTCGGACTGAAAGTGCATTTAAAGCAATAAAAACTGAAAATGAGTGTCACGCCTAAACCAAAGGACTTATGCACACATTTCAACATGTATTTAGTTCAGGTTGACCTCCTGAAGCCTAAATGAGCATTAATTTGACTACACAACTCATTCCTATGAAGGTACATTCAAAGTCACAAAACGTGCTCAACTAGGCCTGAAAGTGCATTTAAAGCAATAAAAACTCAAAATGAGTGTCACGCCTAAACCAAAGGACTTATGCACACATTTCAACATGTATTTAGTTCAGGTTGACCTCCTGAAGCCTAAATGAGCATTAATTTGACTACACAACTTATTCCTATGAAGATACATTCAAAGTAAAAAAACGTGCTCTACTCGGCCTGAAAATGCATTTAAAGCAATAAAAACTCAAAATGAGTGTCACGCCTAAACCAAAGGCCTTATGCACACATTTCAACATGTATTTAGTTCGGGTTGACCTCCTGAAGCCTAAATGAGCATTAATTTGACTACACAACTCATTCCTATGAAGGAACATTCAAAGGAAAAAAACGGGCTCAACTCGGACTGAAAGTACATTTAAAGCAATAAAAACTGAAAATGAGTGTCACGCCTAAACCAAAGGACTTATGCACACATTTCAACATGTATTTAGTTCAGGTTGACCTCCTGAAGCCTAAATGAGCATTAATTCGACTACACAACTCATTCCTATGAAGGTACATTCAAAGTCACAAAACGTGCTCAACTAGGCCTGAAAGTGCATTTAAAGCAATAAAAACTCAAAATGAGTGTCACGCCTAAACCAAAGGACTTATGCACACATTTCAACATGTATTTAGTTCAGGTTGACATTCTGAAGCCTAAATGAGCATTAATTTGACTACACAACTTATTCCTATGAAGATACATTCAAAGTAAAAAAACGGGCTCAACTCGGACTGAAAGTGCATTTAAAGCAATAAAAACTGAAAATGAGTGTCACGCCTAAACCAAAGGACTTATGCACACATTTCAACATGTATTTAGTTCAGGTTGACCTCCTGAAGCCTAAATCACCATTAATTTGACTACACAACTTATTCCTATGAAGATACATTCAAAGTAAAAAAACGTGCTCTACTCGGCCTGAAAATGCATTTAAAGCAATAAAAACTCAAAATGAGTGTCACGCCTAAACCAAAGGCCTTATGCACACATTTCAACATGTATTTAGTTCGGGTTGACCTCCTGAAGCCTAAATGAGCATTAATTTGACTACACAACTCATTCCTATGAAGGAACATTCAAAGGAAAAAAACGGGCTCAACTCGGACTGAAAGTACATTTAAAGCAATAAAAACTGAAAATGAGTGTCACGCCTAAACCAAAGGACTTATGCACACATTTCAACATGTATTTAGTTCAGGTTGACCCCCTGAAGCCTAAATCACCATTATTTTGTCTATACAACTCATTCCTATGAAGATATATTCAAAGTCACAAAACGTGCTCAACTAGGCCTGAAAGTGCATTTAAAGCAATAAAAACTCAAAATGAGTGTCACGCCTAAACCAAAGGACTTATGCACACATTTCAACATGTATTTAGTTCAGGTTGACATTCTGAAGCCTAAATGAGCATTAATTTGACTACACAACTCATTCCTATGAAGGTACATTCAAAGTCACAAAACGTGCTCTACTCGGCCTGAAAATGCATTTAAAGCAAGAAAAAATCAAAATGAGTGTCACACCTAAACCTACATTTAAAGTAAAAAAATGTGCTCTACTCGGCCTGAAAATGCATTTAAAGCAATAAAAACTCAAATTGAGTGTCACGCCTAAACCAAAGGACTTATACACACATTTCAACATGTATTTAATTCAGGTTGACACTCTGAAGCCTAAATGAGCATTATTTTGTCTATACAACTCATTACTATGAAGGTACATTCAAAGTCACAAAACGTGCTCAACTCGGCCTGAAAGTGCATTTAAAGCAATAAAATCTCAAAATGAGTTTCACGCCTAAATCAAAGGACTTATGCACACATTTCAACACGTATTTAGTTTAGGTTGACCTCCTGAAGCCTAAATGAGCATTAATTTGATCACACAACTCATTCCCATGAAGATACATTCAAAGTCAGTAAGTGCCCTGCTCTGTCTGAAAATGCATTTGAATCAATAAAAACTAAAATTGAGTGTCATGCCTAAACCAAAGGACGTCTGCACACATTTCAACGTCTAAAGTGTTGTTTCCGATGCGTGCTAGTGTATGTGTGCGTGCGTGTGTGAGAGTGTGTAGGTGTGTGCGTGTGTTTGTGTGTGTTTGTGTGGGTGCGTGCGTGTGTGTGTGCGCGTGTGTGTGTTGTGCGCACCCCCCCCCAAAAAAAGTACTGTATTCGGATAAAAATGACGAATTACTCAGAGGTTTTAACTTTTGCTTGCACTTGATTTGTTCTCACACCGACGACGTCCACCAATGACAGCCCGAGTGGATCTAGCCCACGTGGTGTGAGAGCAGGGGGAGGTGAAAAGATGCAAAGCCTAGGTGATTGGCTGTGCATCTTTCAGTCTTCCACGTGGGTTAGTCTTTGATCTTCAATCAGTGTCCAAATGTTGTTTACATGCGTAGCGTGTGCGGATGTGTGTGCCTCTCATGAGTTTGTGTGTGTGTTTGCGCGCGCGTGATCGTGTGCCCATACATGTGTGAGTGTTTCTTTGATCTAAATCATCGTTGGTGTGTTGTTTACGATACGTGCTCGTCTGTGCGTACGTTTGTGTGAGGTGTGTGCGTGCTTTTGTGTGTGTGCTTGCTGCGTGCTGGCGCGCTCGGAAGCGTGTGTGTCACAGAGAAAGAGAGGGAGCGGGATCGCTGGCCTGTATGTACTCTATGTGAAACACACAGGACATTTGTAATTTCGTCCCTTTCACATTTTTTGGCTTTTTTAAAAATAAAACTTATTTTCATCAATGGTTCATAATGAGTGTCACGCCTAGACCAAATGACTTATGCACACATTTCAACATTTATTTAGTTCAGGTTGACCTCCTGAAGCCCAAATGAGCGTTAATTTGACCACACAACTCATTCCTATGAAGGAACATTCAAAGTCACAAAACGTGCTCAACTAGGCCTGAAAGTGCATTTAAAGCAATAAAAACTCAAAATGAGTGTCACGCCTAAACCAAAGGACTTATGCACACATTTCAACATGTATTTAGTTCAGGTTGACCTCCTGAAGCCTAAATCACCATTAATTTGACTACACAACTTATTCCTATGAAGATACATTCAAAGTAAAAAAACGGGCTCAACTCGGACTGAAAGTGCATTTAAAGCAATAAAAACTGAAAATGAGTGTCACGCCTAAACCAAAGGACTTATGCACACATTTCAACATGTATTTAGTTCAGGTTGACGTCCTGAAGCCTAAATGAGCATTAATTTGACTACACAACTTATTCCTATGAAGATACATTCAAAGTAAAAAAACGTGCTCTACTCGGCCTGAAAATGCATTTAAAGCAATAAAAACTCAAAATGAGTGCCACGCCTAAACCAAAGGCCTTATGCACACATTTCAACATGTATTTAGTTCAGGTTGACCTCCTGAAGCCTAAATGAGCATTAATTTGACTACACAACTCATTCCTATGAAGGAACATTCAAAGGAAAAAAACGGGCTCAACTCGGACTGAAAGTACATTTAAAGCAATAAAAACTGAAAATGAGTGTCACGCCTAAACCAAAGGACTTATGCACACATTTCAACATGTATTTAGTTCAGGTTGACATTCTGAAGCCTAAATGAGCATTAATTTGACTACACAACTTATTCCTATGAAGATACATTCAAAGTAAAAAAACGGGCTCAACTCGGACTGAAAGTGCATTTAAAGCAATAAAAACTGAAAATGAGTGTCACGCCTAAACCAAAGGACTTATGCACACATTTCAACATGTATTTAGTTCAGGTTGACCTCCTGAAGCCTAAATGAGCATTAATTTGACTACACAACTCATTCCTATGAAGGTACATTCAAAGTCACAAAACGTGCTCAACTAGGCCTGAAAGTGCATTTAAAGCAATAAAAACTCAAAATGAGTGTCACGCCTAAACCAAAGGACTTATGCACACATTTCAACATGTATTTAGTTCAGGTTGACCTCCTGAAGCCTAAATGAGCATTAATTTGACTACACAACTTATTCCTATGAAGATACATTCAAAGTAAAAAAACGTGCTCTACTCGGCCTGAAAATGCATTTAAAGCAATAAAAACTCAAAATGAGTGTCACGCCTAAACCAAAGGCCTTATGCACACATTTCAACATGTATTTAGTTCGGGTTGACCTCCTGAAGCCTAAATGAGCATTAATTTGACTACACAACTCATTCCTATGAAGGAACATTCAAAGGAAAAAAACGGGCTCAACTCGGACTGAAAGTACATTTAAAGCAATAAAAACTGAAAATGAGTGTCACGCCTAAACCAAAGGACTTATGCACACATTTCAACATGTATTTAGTTCAGGTTGACCTCCTGAAGCCTAAATGAGCATTAATTCGACTACACAACTCATTCCTATGAAGGTACATTCAAAGTCACAAAACGTGCTCAACTAGGCCTGAAAGTGCATTTAAAGCAATAAAAACTCAAAATGAGTGTCACGCCTAAACCAAAGGACTTATGCACACATTTCAACATGTATTTAGTTCAGGTTGACATTCTGAAGCCTAAATGAGCATTAATTTGACTACACAACTTATTCCTATGAAGATACATTCAAAGTAAAAAAACGGGCTCAACTCGGACTGAAAGTGCATTTAAAGCAATAAAAACTGAAAATGAGTGTCACGCCTAAACCAAAGGACTTATGCACACATTTCAACATGTATTTAGTTCAGGTTGACCTCCTGAAGCCTAAATCACCATTAATTTGACTACACAACTTATTCCTATGAAGATACATTCAAAGTAAAAAAACGGGCTCAACTCGGACTGAAAGTGCATTTAAAGCAATAAAAACTGAAAATGAGTGTCACGCCTAAACCAAAGGACTTATGCACACATTTCAACATGTATTTAGTTCAGGATGACGTCCTGAAGCCTAAATGAGCATTAACTTGACTACACAACTTATTCCTATGAAGATACATTCAAAGTAAAAAAACGTGCTCTACTCGGCCTGAAAATGCATTTAAAGCAATAAAAACTCAAAATGAGTGCCACGCCTAAACCAAAGGCCTTATGCACACATTTCAACATGTATTTAGTTCAGGTTGACCTCCTGAAGCCTAAATGAGCATTAATTTGACTACACAACTCATTCCTATGAAGGAACATTCAAAGGAAAAAAACGGGCTCAACCCGGACTGAAAGTACATTTAAAGCAATAAAAACTGAAAATGAGTGTCACGCCTAAACCAAAGGACTTATGCACACATTTCAACATGTATTTAGTTCAGGTTGACATTCTGAAGCCTAAATGAGCATTAATTTGACTACACAACTTATTCCTATGAAGATACATTCAAAGTAAAAAAACGGGCTCAACTCGGACTGAAAGTGCATTTAAAGCAATAAAAACTGAAAATGAGTGTCACGCCTAAACCAAAGGACTTATGCACACATTTCAACATGTATTTAGTTCGGGTTGACCTCCTGAAGCCTAAATGAGCATTAATTTGACTACACAACTCATTCCTATGAAGGTACATTCAAAGTCACAAAACGTGCTCAACTAGGCCTGAAAGTGCATTTAAAGCAATAAAAACTCAAAATGAGTGTCACGCCTAAACCAAAGGACTTATGCACACATTTCAACATGTATTTAGTTCAGGTTGACCTCCTGAAGCCTAAATCACCATTATTTTGTCTATACAACTCATTCCTATGAAGATATATTCAAAGTCACAAAATGTGCTCAACTAGGCCTGAAAGTGCATTTAAAGCAATAAAAACTCAAAATGAGTGTCACGCCTAAACCAAAGGACTTATGCACACATTTCAACATGTATTTAGTTCAGGTTGACATTCTGAAGCCTAAATGAGCATTAATTTGACTACACAACTTATTCCTATGAAGATACATTCAAAGTAAAAAAACGGGCTCAACTCGGACTGAAAGTGCATTTAAAGCAATAAAAACTCAAAATGAGTGTCACGCCTAAACCAAAGGCCTTATGCACACATTTCAACATGTATTTAGTTCGGGTTGACCTCCTGAAGCCTAAATGAGCATTAATTTGACTACACAACTCATTCCTATGAAGGAACATTCAAAGGAAAAAAACGGGCTCAACTCGGACTGAAAGTACATTTAAAGCAATAAAAACTGAAAATGAGTGTCACGCCTAAACCAAAGGACTTATGCACACATTTCAACATGTATTTAGTTCAGGTTGACCTCCTGAAGCCTAAATCACCATTATTTTGTCTATACAACTCATTCCTATGAAGATATATTCAAAGTCACAAAACGTGCTCAACTAGGCCTGAAAGTGCATTTAAAGCAATAAAAACTCAAAATGAGTGTCACGCCTAAACCAAAGGACTTATGCACACATTTCAACATGTATTTAGTTCAGGTTGACCTCCTGAAGCCTAAATCACCATTATTTTGTCTATACAACTCATTCCTATGAAGGTACATTCAAAGTCACAAAACGTGCTCTACTCGGCCTGAAAATGCATTTAAAGCAAGAAAAAATCAAAATGAGTGTCACACCTAAACCTACATTTAAAGTAAAAAAATGTGCTCTACTCGGCCTGAAAATGCATTTAAAGCAATAAAAACTCAAATTGAGTGTCACGCCTAAACCAAAGGACTTATACACACATTTCAACATGTATTTAATTCAGGTTGACATTCTGAAGCCTAAATGAGCATTATTTTGTCTATACAACTCATTCCTATGAAGGTACATTCAAAGTCACAAAACGTGCTCAACTAGGCCTGAAAGTGCATTTAAAGCAATAAAATCTCAAAATGAGTTTCACGCCTAAATCAAAGGACTTATGCACACATTTCAACATGTATTTAGTTTAGGTTGACCTCCTGAAGCCTAAATGAGCATTAATTTGACTACACAACTTATTCCTATGAAGATACATTCAAAGTAAAAAAACGTGCTCTACTCGGCCTGAAAATGCATTTAAAGCAATAAAAACTCAAATTGAGTGTCACACCTAAACCAAAGGATTTATGCACACATTTCAACATGTATTTAGTTCAGGTTGACATTCTGAAGCCTAAATGAGCATTAATTTGACTACACAACTCATTCCTATGAAGGAACATTCAAAGTAAAAAAACGGGCTCAACTTGGACTGAAAGTGCATTTAAAGCAATAACAACTGAAAATGAGTGTCACGCCTAAACCAAAGGACTTATGCACACATTTCAACATGTATTTAGTTCAGGTTGACCTCCTGAAGCCTAAATCACCATTAATTTGATCACACAACTCATTCCTATGAAGACACATTCAAACTCAGAAACGTGCTCTACTCGGCCTGAAAATGCATTTAAAGCAATAAAAACTGAAAATGAGTGTCACGCCAAAACCAAAGGACTTATGCACACATTTCAACATGTATTTAGTTCAGGTTGACCTCCTGAAGCCTAAATGAGCATTTATTTGACTACACAACTCATTCCTATGAAGGTACATTCAAAGTCACAAAACGTGCTCAACTCGGACTGAAAGTGCATTTAAAGCAATAAAAACTGAAAATGTGTGTCACACCTAAACCAAAGGACTTATGCACACATTTCAACATGTATTTAGTTCAGGTTGACCTCCTGAAGCCTAAATGAGCATTAATTTGACTACACAACTCATTCCTATGAAGGTACATTCAAAGTCACAAAACGTGCTCAACTAGGCCTGAAAGTGCATTTAAAGCAATAAAAACTCAAAATGAGTGTCACGCCTAAACCAAAGGACTTATGCACACATTTCAACATGTATTTAGTTCAGGTTGACCTCCTGAAGGCTAAATCACCATTAATTTGACTACACAACTTAATCCTATGAAGATACATTCAAAGTAAAAAAACGGGCTCAACTCGGACTGAAAGTGCATTTAAAGCAGTAAAAACTGAAAATGAGTGTCACGCCTAAACCAAAGGACTTATGCACACATTTCAACATGTATTTAGTTCAGGTTGACCTCCTGAAGCCTAAATCACCATTAATTTGACTACACAACTTATTCCTATGAAGATACATTCAAAGTAAAAAAACGGGCTCAACTCGGACTGAAAGTGCATTTAAAGCAATAAAAACTGAAAATGAGTGTCACGCCAAAACCAAAGGACTTATGCACACATTTCAACATGTATTTAGTTCAGGTTGACCTCCTGAAGCCTAAATGAGCATTTATTTGACTACACAACTCATTCCTATGAAGGTACATTCAAAGTCACAAAACGTGCTCAACTAGGCCTGAAAGTGCATTTAAAGCAATAAAAACTCAAAATGAGTGTCACACCTAAACCAAAGGATTTATGCACACATTTCAACATGTATTTTGTTCAGGTTGACCTCCTGAAGCCTAAATGAGCATTTATTTGACTACACAACTCATTCCTATGAAGGAACATTCAAAGTAAAAAAACGGGCTCAACTCGGACTGAAAGTGCATTTAAAGCAATAAAAACTGAAAATGAGTGTCACGCCTAAACCAAAGGACTTATGCACACATTTCAACATGTATTTAGTTCAGGTTGACCTCCGGAAGCCTAAATGAGCATTAATTTGACTACACAACTTATTCCTATGAAGATACATTCAAAGTCAAAAAACGTGCTCTACTCGGCCTGAAAATGCATTTAAAGCAATAAAAACTGAAAATGCATTTAAAGCAATAAAAACTCAAATTGGGTGTCACGCCTAAACCAAAGGACTTATGCACACATTTCAACATGTATTTAGTTCAGGTTGACCTCCTGAAGCCTAAATGAGCATTAATTTGACTACACAACTCATTCCTATGAAGATACATTCAAAGTAAAAAAACGTGCTCTACTCTGCCTGAAAATGCATTTAAAGCAAGAAAAAATCAAAATGAGTGTCACACCTAAACCTACATTTAAAGTAAAAAAAACGTGCTCTACTCGGCCTGAAAGTGCATTTAAAGCAATAAAAACTGAAAATGAGTGTCACGCCAAAACCAAAGGACTTATGCACACATTTCAACATGTATTTAGTTCAGGTTGACCTCCTGAAGCCTAAATGAGCATTAATTTGACTACACAACTTATTCCTATGAAGATACATTCAAAGTAAAAAAACGTGCTCTACTCGGCCTGAAAATGCATTTAAAGCAATAAAAACTCAAATTGAGTGTCACACCTAAACCAAAGGATTTATGCACACATTTCAACATGTATTTAGTTCAGGTTGACATTCTGAAGCCTAAATGAGCATTAATTTGACTACACAACTCATTCCTATGAAGGAACATTCAAAGTAAAAAAACGGGCTCAACTTGGACTGAAAGTGCATTTAAAGCAATAACAACTGAAAATGAGTGTCACGCCTAAACCAAAGGACTTATGCACACATTTCAACATGTATTTAGTTCAGGTTGACCTCCTGAAGCCTAAATCACCATTAATTTGATCACACAACTCATTCCTATGAAGACACATTCAAACTCAGAAACGTGCTCTACTCGGCCTGAAAATGCATTTAAAGCAATAAAAACTGAAAATGAGTGTCACGCCAAAACCAAAGGACTTATGCACACATTTCAACATGTATTTAGTTCAGGTTGACCTCCTGAAGCCTAAATGAGCATTTATTTGACTACACAACTCATTCCTATGAAGGTACATTCAAAGTCACAAAACGTGCTCAACTCGGACTGAAAGTGCATTTAAAGCAATAAAAACTGAAAATGTGTGTCACACCTAAACCAAAGGACTTATGTACACATTTCAACATGTATTTAGTTCAGGTTGACCTCCTGAAGCCTAAATGAGCATTAATTTGACTACACAACTCATTCCTATGAAGGTACATTCAAAGTCACAAAACGTGCTCAACTAGGCCTGAAAGTGCATTTAAAGCAATAAAAACTCAAAATGAGTGTCACGCCTAAACCAAAGGACTTATGCACACATTTCAACATGTATTTAGTTCAGGTTGACCTCCTGAAGCCTAAATCACCATTAATTTGACTACACAACTTAATCCTATGAAGATACATTCAAAGTAAAAAAACGGGCTCAACTCGGACTGAAAGTGCATTTAAAGCAGTAAAAACTGAAAATGAGTGTCACGCCTAAACCAAAGGACTTATGCACACATTTCAACATGTATTTAGTTCAGGTTGACCTCCTGAAGCCTAAATGAGCATTTATTTGACTACACAACTCATTCCTATGAAGGTACATTCAAAGTCACAAAACGTGCTCAACTAGGCCTGAAAGTGCATTTAAAGCAATAAAAACTCAAAATGAGTGTCACACCTAAACCAAAGGATTTATGCACACATTTCAACATGTATTTTGTTCAGGTTGACCTCCTGAAGCCTAAATGAGCATTTATTTGACTACACAACTCATTCCTATGAAGGAACATTCAAAGTAAAAAAACGGGCTCAACTCGGACTGAAAGTGCATTTAAAGCAATAAAAACTGAAAATGAGTGTCACGCCAAAACCAAAGGACTTATGCACACATTTCAACATGTATTTAGTTCAGGTTGACCTCCTGAAGCCTAAATGAGCATTTATTTGACTACACAACTCATTCCTATGAAGGTACATTCAAAGTCACAAAACGTGCTCAACTAGGCCTGAAAGTGCATTTAAAGCAATAAAAACTCAAAATGAGTGTCACGCCTAAACCAAAGGACTTATGCACACATTTCAACATGTATTTAGTTCAGGTTGACCTCCTGAAGCCTAAATCACCATTAATTTGATCACACAACTCATTCCTATGAAGACACATTCAAACTCAGAAACGTGCTCTACTCGGCCTGAAAATGCATTTAAAGCAATAAAAACTGTAAATGAGTGTCACGCCAAAACCAAAGGACTTATGCACACATTTCAACATGTATTTAGTTCAGGTTGACCTCCTGAAGCCTAAATGAGCATTTATTTGACTACACAACTCATTCCTATGAAGGTACATTCAAAGTCACAAAACGTGCTCAACTCGGACTGAAAGTGCATTTAAAGCAATAAAAACTGAAAATGTGTGTCACACCTAAACCAAAGGACTTATGCACACATTTCAACATGTATTAAGTTCAGGTTGACCTCCTGAAGCCTAAATGAGCATTAATTTGACTACACAACTCATTCCTATGAAGGTACATTCAAAGTCACAAAACGTGCTCAACTAGGCCTGAAAGTGCATTTAAAGCAATAAAAACTCAAAATGAGTGTCACGCCTAAACCAAAGGACTTATGCACACATTTCAACATGTATTTAGTTCAGGTTGACCTCCTGAAGCCTAAATCACCATTAATTTGACTACACAACTTAATCCTATGAAGATACATTCAAAGTAAAAAAACGGGCTCAACTCGGACTGAAAGTGCATTTAAAGCAATAAAAACTGAAAATGAGTGTCACGCCTAAACCAAAGGACTTATGCACACATTTCAACATGTATTTAGTTCAGGTTGACGTCCTGAAGCCTAAATGAGCATTAATTTGACTACACAACTTATTCCTATGAAGATACATTCAAAGTAAAAAAACGTGCTCTACTCGGCCTGAAAATGCATTTAAAGCAATAAAAACTCAAAATGAGTGTCACGCCTAAACCAAAGGCCTTATGCACACATTTCAACATGTATTTAGTTCAGGTTGACCTTCTGAAGCCTAAATGAGCATTAATTTGACTACACAACTCATTCCTATGAAGGAACATTCAAAGTAAAAAAACGGGCTCAACTCGGACTGAAAGTGCATTTAAAGCAATAACAACTGAAAATGAGTGTCACGCCTAAACCAAAGGACTTATGCACACATTTCAACATGTATTTAGTTCAGGTTGACGTCCTGAAGCCTAAATGAGCATTAATTTGACTACACAACTTATTCCTATGAAGATACATTCAAAGTAAAAAAACGTGCTCTACTCGGCCTGAAAATGCATTTAAAGCAATAAAAACTCAAAATGAGTGTCACGCCTAAACCAAAGGCCTTATGCACACATTTCAACATGTATTTAGTTCAGGTTGACCTTCTGAAGCCTAAATGAGCATTAATTTGACTACACAACTCATTCCTATGAAGGAACATTCAAAGTAAAAAAACGGGCTCAACTCGGACTGAAAGTGCATTTAAAGCAATAACAACTGAAAATGAGTGTCACGCCTAAACCAAAGGACTTATGCACACATTTCAACATGTATTTAGTTCAGGTTGACCTCCTGAAGCCTAAATGAGTATAATTTGACTACACAACTCATTCCTATGAAGGAACATTCAAAGGAAAAAAACGGGCTCAACCCGGACTGAAAGTACATTTAAAGCAATAAAAACTGAAAATGAGTGTCACGCCTAAACCAAAGGACTTATGCACACATTTCAACATGTATTTAGTTCAGGTTGACATTCTGAAGCCTAAATGAGCATTAATTTGACTACACAACTTATTCCTATGAAGATACATTCAAAGTAAAAAAACGGGCTCAACTCGGACTGAAAGTGCATTTAAAGCAATAAAAACTGAAAATGAGTGTCACGCCTAAACCAAAGGACTTATGCACACATTTCAACATGTATTTAGTTCGGGTTGACCTCCTGAAGCCTAAATGAGCATTAATTTGACTACACAACTCATTCCTATGAAGGTACATTCAAAGTCACAAAACGTGCTCAACTAGGCCTGAAAGTGCATTTAAAGCAATAAAAACTCAAAATGAGTGTCACGCCTAAACCAAAGGACTTATGCACACATTTCAACATGTATTTAGTTCAGGTTGACCTCCTGAAGCCTAAATCACCATTATTTTGTCTATACAACTCATTCCTATGAAGATATATTCAAAGTCACAAAATGTGCTCAACTAGGCCTGAAAGTGCATTTAAAGCAATAAAAACTCAAAATGAGTGTCACGCCTAAACCAAAGGACTTATGCACACATTTCAACATGTATTTAGTTCAGGTTGACATTCTGAAGCCTAAATGAGCATTAATTTGACTACACAACTTATTCCTATGAAGATACATTCAAAGTAAAAAAACGGGCTCAACTCGGACTGAAAGTGCATTTAAAGCAATAAAAACTCAAAATGAGTGTCACGCCTAAACCAAAGGCCTTATGCACACATTTCAACATGTATTTAGTTCGGGTTGACCTCCTGAAGCCTAAATGAGCATTAATTTGTCTATACAACTCATTCCTATGAAGATATATTCAAAGTCACAAAACGTGCTCAACTAGGCCTGAAAGTGCATTTAAAGCAATAAAAACTCAAAATGAGTGTCACGCCTAAACCAAAGGACTTATGCACACATTTCAACATGTATTTAGTTCAGGTTGACCTCCTGAAGCCAAAATCACCATTATTTTGTCTATACAACTCATTCCTATGAAGGTACATTCAAAGTCACAAAACGTGCTCTACTCGGCCTGAAAATGCATTTAAAGCAAGAAAAAATCAAAATGAGTGTCACACCTAAACCTACATTTAAAGTAAAAAAAATGTGCTCTACTCGGCCTGAAAATGCATTTAAAGCAATAAAAACTCAAATTGAGTGTCACGCCTAAACCAAAGGACTTATACACACATTTCAACATGTATTTAATTCAGGTTGACATTCTGAAGCCTAAATGAGCATTATTTTGTCTATACAACTCATTCCTATGAAGGTACATTCAAAGTCACAAAACGTGCTCAACTAGGCCTGAAAGTGCATTTAAAGCAATAAAATCTCAAAATGAGTTTCACGCCTAAATCAAAGGACTTATGCACACATTTCAACATGTATTTAGTTTAGGTTGACCTCCTGAAGCCTAAATGAGCATTAATTTGACTACACAACTCATTCCTATGAAGGTACATTCAAAGTCACAAAACGTGCTCAACTAGGCCTGAAAGTGCATTTAAAGCAATAAAAACTCAAAATGAGTGTCACGCCTAAACCAAAGGACTTATGCACACATTTCAACATGTATTTAGTTCAGGTTGACATTCTGAAGCCTAAATGAGCATTAATTTGACTACACAACTTATTCCTATGAAGATACATTCAAAGTAAAAAAACGGGCTCAACTTGGACTGAAAGTGCATTTAAAGCAATAAAAACTGAAAATGAGTGTCACGCCTAAACCAAAGGACTTATGCACACATTTCAAAATGTATTTAGTTCAGGTTGACCTCCTGAAGCCTAAATGAGCATTAATTTGACTACACAACTTATTCCTATGAAGATACATTCAAAGTAAAAAAACGTGCTCTACTCGGCCTGAAAATGCATTTAAAGCAATAAAAACTCAAAATGAGTGTCACGCCTAAACCAAAGGCCTTATGCACACATTTCAACATGTATTTAGTTCGGGTTGACTTCCTGAAGCCTAAATGAGCATTAATTTGACTACACAACTCATTCCTATGAAGGAACATTCAAAGGAAAAAAACGGGCTCAACTCGGACTGAAAGTGCATTTAAAGCAATAAAAACTGAAAATGAGTGTCACGCCTAAACCAAAGGACTTATGCACACATTTCAACATGTATTTAGTTCAGGTTGACCTCCTGAAGCCTAAATGAGCATTAATTCGACTACACAACTCATTCCTATGAAGGTACATTCAAAGTCACAAAACGTGCTCAACTAGGCCTGAAAGTGCATTTAAAGCAATAAAAACTCAAAATGAGTGTCACGCCTAAACCAAAGGACTTATGCACACATTTCAACATGTATTTAGTTCAGGTTGACATTCTGAAGCCTAAATGAGCATTAATTTGACTACACAACTTATTCCTATGAAGATACATTCAAAGTAAAAAAACGGGCTCAACTCGGACTGAAAGTGCATTTAAAGCAATAAAAACTGAAAATGAGTGTCACGCCTAAACCAAAGGACTTATGCACACATTTCAACATGTATTTAGTTCAGGTTGACCTCCTGAAGCCTAAATCACCATTAATTTGACTACACAACTTATTCCTATGAAGATACATTCAAAGTAAAAAAACGTGCTCTACTCGGCCTGAAAATGCATTTAAAGCAATAAAAACTCAAAATGAGTGCCACGCCTAAACCAAAGGCCTTATGCACACATTTCAACATGTATTTAGTTCAGGTTGACATTCTGAAGCCTAAATGAGCATTAATTTGACTACACAACTCATTCCTATGAAGGTACATTCAAAGTCACAAAACGTGCTCAACTAGGCCTGAAAGTGCATTTAAAGCAATAAAAACTCAAAATGAGTGTCACGCCTAAACCAAAGGACTTATGCACACATTTCAACATGTATTTAGTTCAGGTTGACCTCCTGAAGCCTAAATCACCATTATTTTGTCTATACAACTCATTCCTATGAAGATATATTCAAAGTCACAAAATGTGCTCAACTAGGCCTGAAAGTGCATTTAAAGCAATAAAAACTCAAAATGAGTGTCACGCCTAAACCAAAGGACTTATGCACACATTTCAACATGTATTTAGTTCAGGTTGACATTCTGAAGCCTAAATGAGCATTAATTTGACTACACAACTTATTCCTATGAAGATACATTCAAAGTAAAAAAACGGGCTCAACTCGGACTGAAAGTGCATTTAAAGCAATAAAAACTGAAAATGAGTGTCACGCCTAAACCAAAGGACTTATGCACACATTTCAACATGTATTTAGTTCAGGTTGACCTCCTGAAGCCTAAATGAGCATTAATTTGACTACACAACTCATTCTTATGAAGGTACATTCAAAGTCACAAAACGTGCTCAACTAGGCCTGAAAGTGCATTTAAAGCAATAAAAACTCAAAATGAGTGTCACGCCTAAACCAAAGGACTTATGCACACATTTCAACATGTATTTAGTTCAGGTTGACATTCTGAAGAATAAATGAGCATTAATTTGACTACACAACTTATTCCTATGAAGATACATTCAAAGTAAAAAAACGGGCTCAACTCGGACTGAAAGTGCATTTAAAGCAATAAAAACTGAAAATGAGTGTCACGCCTAAACCAAAGGACTTATGCACACATTTCAACATGTATTTAGTTCAGGTTGACCTCCTGAAGCCTAAATGAGCATTAATTTGACTACACAACTCATTCCTATGAAGGTACATTCAAAGTCACAAAACGTGCTCTACTCGGCCTGAAAATGCATTTAAAGCAAGAAAAAATCAAAATGAGTGTCACACCTAAACCTACATTTAAAGTAAAAAAATGTGCTCTACTCGGCCTGAAAATGCATTTAAAGCAATAAAAACTCAAATTGAGTGTCACGCCTAAACCAAAGGACTTATACACACATTTCAACATGTATTTAATTCAGGTTCACATTCTGAAGCCTAAATGAGCATTATTTTGTCTATACAACTCATTCCTATGAAGGTACATTCAAAGTCACAAAACGTGCTCAACTAGGCCTGAAAGTGCATTTAAAGCAATAAAATCTCAAAATGAGTTTCACGCCTAAATCAAAGGACTTATGCACACATTTCAACATGTATTTAGTTTAGGTTGACCTCCTGAAGCCTAAATGAGCATTAATTTGATCACACAACTCATTCCCATGAAGATACATTCAAAGTCAGTAAGTGCCCTGCTCTGTCTGAAAATGCATTTGAATCAATAAAAACTAAAATTGAGTGTCATGCCTAAACCAAAGGACGTCTGCACACATTTCAACGTCTAAAGTGTTGTTTCCGATGCGTGCTAGTGTGTGTGTGCGTGCGTGTGTGAGAGTGTGTAGGTGTGTGCGTGTGTTTGTGTGTGTTTGTGTGGGTGCGTGCGTGTGTGTGTGCGTGTGTGTGTTGTGCGCACCCCCCCCCCCAAAAAAAGTACTGTATTCGGATAAAAATGACGAATTACTCAGAGGTTTTAACTTTTGCTTGCACTTGATTTGTTCTGACACCGACGACGTCCACCAATGACAGCCCGAGTGGATCTAGCCCACGTGGTGTGAGAGCAGGGGGAGGTGAAAAGATGCAAAGCCTAGGTGATTGGCTGTGCATCTTTCAGTCTTCCACGTGGGTTAGTCTTTGATCTTCAATCAGTGTCCAAATGTTGTTTACAAGCGTAGCGTGTGCGGATGTGTGTGCCTCTCATGAGTTTGTGTGTGTGTTTGCGCGCGCGTGATCGTGTGCCCATACATGTGTGAGTGTTTCTTTGATCTAAATCATCGTTGGTGTGTTGTTTACGATACGTGCTCGTCTGTGCGTACGTTTGTGTGAGTGTGTGTGCGTGCTTTTGTGTGTGTGCTTGCTGCGTGCTGGCGCGCTCGGAAGCGTGTGTGTCACAGAGAAAGAGAGGGAGCGGGATCGCTGGCCTGTATGTACTCTATGTGAAACACACAGGACATTTGTAATTTCGTCCCTTTCACATTTTTTGGCTTTTTTAAAAATAAAACTTATTTTCATCAATGGTTCATAATGAGTGTCACGCCTAGAACAAATGACTTATGCACACATTTCAACATTTATTTAGTTCAGGTTGACCTCCTGAAGCCTAAATGAGCGTTAATTTGACCACACACCTCATTCCTATGAAGGAACATTCAAAGTAAAAAAACGGGCTCAACTCGGACTGAAAGTGCATTTAAAGCAATAAAAACTGAAAATGAGTGTCACGCCTAAACCAAAGGACTTATGCACACATTTCAACATGTATTTAGTTCAGGTTGACATTCTGAAGCCTAAATGAGCATTAATTTGATCACACAACTCATTCCTATGAAGGAACATTCAAAGTAAAAAAACGGGCTCAACTCGGACTGAAAGTGCATTTAAAGCAATAAAAACTGAAAATGAGTGTCACGCCTAAACCAAAGGACTTATGCACACATTTCAACATGTATTTAGTTCAGGTTGACATTCTGAAGCCTAAATGAGCATTAATTTGATCACACAACTCATTCCTATGAAGGAACATTCAAAGTAAAAAAACGGGCTCAACTCGGACTGAAAGTGCATTTAAAGCAATAAAAACTGAAAATGAGTGTCACGCCTAAACCAAAGGACTTATGCACACATTTCAACATGTATTTAGTTCAGGTTGACCTCCTGAAGCCTAAATGAGCATTAATTTGACTACACAACTCATTCCTATGAAGATATATTCAAAGTCACAAAACGTGCTCAACTAGGCCTGAAAGTGCATTTAAAGCAATAAAAACTCAAAATGATTGTCACGCCTAAACCAAAGGACTTATGCACACATTTCAACATGTATTTAGTTCAGGTTGACATTCTGAAGCCTAAATGAGCATTAATTTGATCACACAACTCATTCCTATGAAGGAACATTCAAAGTAAAAAAACGGGCTCAACTCGGACTGAAAGTGCATTTAAAGCAATAAAAACTGAAAATGAGTGTCACGCCTAAACCAAAGGACTTATGCACACATTTCAACATGTATTTAGTTCAGGTTGACATTCTGAAGCCTAAATGAGCATTAATTTGATCACACAACTCATTCCTATGAAGGAACATTCAAAGTAAAAAAACGGGCTCAACTCGGACTGAAAGTGCATTTAAAGCAATAAAAACTCAAAATGAGTGTCACGCCTAAACCAAAGGACTTATCCACACATTTCAACATGTATTTAGTTCAGGTTGACATTCTGAAGCCTAAATGAGCATTAATTTGACTACACAACTTATTCCTATGAAGATACATTCAAAGTAAAAAAACGGGCTCAACTCGGACTGAAAGTGCATTTAAAGCAATAAAAACTGAAAATGAGTGTCACGCCTAAACCAAAGGACTTATGCACACATTTCAACATGTATTTAGTTCAGGTTGACCTCCTGAAGCCTAAATGAGCATTAATTTGACCACACACCTCATTCCTATGAAGGAACATTCAAAGTAAAAAAACGGGCTCAACTCGGACTGAAAGTGCATTTAAAGCAATAAAAACTGAAAATGAGTGTCACGCCTAAACCAAAGGACTTATGCACACATTTCAACATGTATTTAGTTCAGGTTGACATTCTGAAGCCTAAATGAGCATTAATTTGATCACACAACTCATTCCTATGAAGGAACATTCAAAGTAAAAAAACGGGCTCAACTCGGACTGAAAGTGCATTTAAAGCAGTAAAAACTGAAAATGAGTGTCACGCCTAAACCAAAGGACTTATGCACACATTTCAACATGTATTTAGTTCAGGTTGACATTCTGAAGCCTAAATGAGCATTAATTTGATCTCACAACTCATTCCTATGAAGGAACATTCAAAGTAAAAAAACGGGCTCAACTCGGACTGAAAGTGCATTTAAAGCAATAAAAACTGAAAATGAGTGTCACGCCTAAACCAAAGGACTTATGCACACATTTCAACATGTATTTAGTTCAGGTTGACCTCCTGAAGCCTAAATCACCATTATTTTGTCTATACAACTCATTCCTATGAAGATATATTCAAAGTCACAAAACGTGCTCTACTCGGCCTGAAAATGCATTTAAAGCAATAAAAACTCAAAATGAGTGCCACGCCTAAACCAAAGGCCTTATGCACACATTTCAACATGTATTTAGTTCAGGTTGACCTCCTGAAGCCTAAATGAGCATTAATTTGACTACACAACTCATTCCTATGAAGGAACATTCAAAGGAAAAAAACGGGCTCAACTCGGACTGAAAGTACATTTAAAGCAATAAAAACTGAAAATGAGTGTCACGCCTAAACCAAAGGACTTATGCACACATTTCAACATGTATTTAGTTCAGGTTGACATTCTGAAGCCTAAATGAGCATTAATTTGACTACACAACTTATTCCTATGAAGATACATTCAAAGTAAAAAAACGTGCTCTACTCGGCCTGAAAATGCATTTAAAGCAATAAAAACTCAAAATGAGTGTCACGCCTAAACCAAAGGCCTTATGCACACATTTCAACATGTATTTAGTTCAGGTTGACCTCCTGAAGCCTAAATCACCATTATTTTGTCTATACAACTCATTCCTATGAAGATATATTCAAAGTCACAAAACGTGCTCAACTAGGCCTGAAAGTGCATTTAAAGCAATAAAAACTCAAAATGAGTGTCACGCCTAAACCAAAGGACTTATGCACACATTTCAACATGTATTTAGTTCAGGTTGACATTCTGAAGCCTAAATGAGCATTAATTTGACTACACAACTTATTCCTATGAAGATACATTCAAAGTAAAAAAAACGGGCTCAACTCGGACTGAAAGTGCATTTAAAGCAATAAAAACTGAAAATGAGTGTCACGCCTAAACCAAAGGACTTATGCACACATTTCAACATGTATTTATTTCAGGTTGACCTCCTGAAGCCTAAATGAGCATTAATTTGACTACACAACTCATTCCTATGAAGGTACATTCAAAGTCACAAAACGTGCTCTACTCGGCCTGAAAATGCATTTAAAGCAAGAAAAAATCAAAATGAGTGTCACACCTAAACCTACATTTAAAGTAAAAAAATGTGCTCTACTCGGCCTGAAAATGCATTTAAAGCAATAAAAACTCAAATTGAGTGTCACGCCTAAACCAAAGGACTTATACACACATTTCAACATGTATTTAGTTCGGGTTGACCTCCTGAAGCCTAAATGAGCATTAATTTGACTACACAACTCATTCCTATGAAGGAACATTCAAAGGAAAAAAACGGGCTCAACTCGGACTGAAAGTACATTTAAAGCAATAAAAACTGAAAATGAGTGTCACGCCTAAACCAAAGGACTTATGCACACATTTCAACATGTATTTAGTTCAGGTTGACCTCCTGAAGCCTAAATCACCATTATTTTGTCTATACAACTCATTCCTATGAAGATATATTCAAAGTCACAAAACGTGCTCTACTCGGCCTGAAAATGCATTTAAAGCAATAAAAACTCAAAATGAGTGCCACGCCTAAACCAAAGGCCTTATGCACACATTTCAACATGTATTTAGTTCAGGTTGACCTCCTGAAGCCTAAATGAGCATTAATTTGACTACACAACTCATTCCTATGAAGGAACATTCAAAGGAAAAAAACGGGCTCAACTCGGACTGAAAGTACATTTAAAGCAATAAAAACTGAAAATGAGTGTCACGCCTAAACCAAAGGACTTATGCACACATTTCAACATGTATTTAGTTCAGGTTGACATTGTGAAGCCTAAATGAGCATTAATTTGACTACACAACTTATTCCTATGAAGATACATTCAAAGTAAAAAAACGGGCTCAACTCGGACTGAAAGTGCATTTAAAGCAATAAAAACTGAAAATGAGTGTCACGCCTAAACCAAAGGACTTATGCACACATTTCAACATGTATTTAGTTCGAGTTGACCTCCTGAAGCCTAAATGAGCATTAATTTGACTACACAACTCATTCCTATGAAGGTACATTCAAAGTCACAAAACGTGCTCAACTAGGCCTGAAAGTGCATTTAAAGCAATAAAAACTCAAAATGAGTGTCACGCCTAAACCAAAGGACTTATGCACACATTTCAACATGTATTTAGTTCAGGTTGACCTCCTGAAGCCTAAATCACCATTATTTTGTCTATACAACTCATTCCTATGAAGATATATTCAAAGTCACAAAATGTGCTCAACTAGGCCTGAAAGTGCATTTAAAGCAATAAAAACTCAAAATGAGTGTCACGCCTAAACCAAAGGACTTATGCACACATTTCAACATGTATTTAGTTCAGGTTGACATTCTGAAGCCTAAATGAGCATTAATTTGACTACACAACTTATTCTTATGAAGATACATTCAAAGTAAAAAAACGGGCTCAACTCGGACTGAAAGTGCATTTAAAGCAATAAAAACTCAAAATGAGTGTCACGCCTAAACCAAAGGCCTTATGCACACATTTCAACATGTATTTAGTTCGGGTTGACCTCCTGAAGCCTAAATGAGCATTAATTTGACTACACAACTCATTCCTATGAAGATACATTCAAAGTAAAAAAAACGGGCTCAACTCGGACTGAAAGTGCATTTAAAGCAATAAAAACTGAAAATGAGTGTCACGCCTAAACCAAAGGACTTATGCACACATTTCAACATGTATTTAGTTCAGGTTGACGTCCTGAAGCCTAAATGAGCATTAATTTGACTACACAACTTATTCCTATGAAGATACATTCAAAGTAAAAAAACGTGCTCTACTCGGCCTGAAAATGCATTTAAAGCAATAAAAACTCAAAATGAGTGCCACGCCTAAACCAAAGGCCTTATGCACACATTTCAACATGTATTTAGTTCAGGTTGACCTCCTGAAGCCTAAATGAGCATTAATTTGACTACACAACTCATTCCTATGTAGGAACATTCAAAGGAAAAAAACGGGCTCAACTCGGACTGAAAGTACATTTAAAGCAATAAAAACTGAAAATGAGTGTCACGCCTAAACCAAAGGACTTATGCACACATTTCAACATGTATTTAGTTCAGGTTGACATTCTGAAGCCTAAATGAGCATTAATTTGACTACACAACTTATTCCTATGAAGATACATTCAAAGTAAAAAAACGGGCTCAACTCGGACTGAAAGTGCATTTAAAGCAATAAAAACTGAAAATGAGTGTCACGCCTAAACCAAAGGACTTATGCACACATTTCAACATGTATTTAGTTCAGGTTGACCTCCTGAAGCCTAAATGAGCATTAATTTGACTACACAACTCATTCCTATGAAGGTACATTCAAAGTCACAAAACGTGCTCAACTAGGCCTGAAAGTGCATTTAAAGCAATAAAAACTCAAAATGAGTGTCACGCCTAAACCAAAGGACTTATGCACACATTTCAACATGTATTTAGTTCAGGTTGACCTCCTGAAGCCTAAATCACCATTAATTTGACTACACAACTTATTCCTATGAAGATACATTCAAAGTAAAAAAACGGGCTCAACTCGGACTGAAAGTGCATTTAAAGCAATAAAAACTGAAAATGAGTGTCACGCCTAAACCAAAGGACTTATGCACACATTTCAACATGTATTTAGTTCAGGTTGACCTCCTGAAGCCTAAATCACCATTAATTTGACTACACAACTTATTCCTATGAAGATACATTCAAAGTAAAAAAAACGGGCTCAACTCGGACTGAAAGTGCATTTAAAGCAATAAAAACTGAAAATGAGTGTCACGCCTAAACCAAAGGACTTATGCACACATTTCAACATGTATTTAGTTCAGGTTGACCTCCTGAAGCCTAAATGAGCATTAATTTGACTACACAACTCATTCCTATGAAGGTACATTCAAAGTCACAAAACGTGCTCTACTCGGCCTGAAAATGCATTTAAAGCAAGAAAAAATCAAAATGAGTGTCACACCTAAACCTACATTTAAAGTAAAAAAATGTGCTCTACTCGGCCTGAAAATGCATTTAAAGCAATAAAAATTCAAATTGAGTGTCACGCCTAAACCAAAGGACTTATACACACATTTCAACATGTATTTAGTTCGGGTTGACCTCCTGAAGCCTAAATGAGCATTAATTTGACTACACAACTCATTCCTATGAAGGAACATTCAAAGGAAAAAAACGGGCTCAACTCGGACTGAAAGTACATTTAAAGCAATAAAAACTGAAAATGAGTGTCACGCCTAAACCAAAGGACTTATGCACACATTTCAACATGTATTTAGTTCAGGTTGACCTCCTGAAGCCTAAATCACCATTATTTTGTCTATACAACTCATTCCTATGAAGATATATTCAAAGTCACAAAACGTGCTCTACTCGGCCTGAAAATGCATTTAAAGCAATAAAAACTCAAAATGAGTGCCACGCCTAAACCAAAGGCCTTATGCACACATTTCAACATGTATTTAGTTCAGGTTGACCTCCTGAAGCCTAAATGAGCATTAATTTGACTACACAACTCATTCCTATGAAGGAACATTCAAAGGAAAAAAACGGGCTCAACTCGGACTGAAAGTACATTTAAAGCAATAAAAACTGAAAATGAGTGTCACGCCTAAACCAAAGGACTTATGCACACATTTCAACATGTATTTAGTTCAGGTTGACATTCTGAAGCCTAAATGAGCATTAATTTGACTACACAACTTATTCCTATGAAGATACATTCAAAGTAAAAAAACGGGCTCAACTCGGACTGAAAGTGCATTTAAAGCAATAAAAACTGAAAATGAGTGTCACGCCTAAACCAAAGGACTTATGCACACATTTCAACATGTATTTAGTTCGAGTTGACCTCCTGAAGCCTAAATGAGCATTAATTTGACTACACAACTCATTCCTATGAAGGTACATTCAAAGTCACAAAACGTGCTCAACTAGGCCTGAAAGTGCATTTAAAGCAATAAAAACTCAAAATGAGTGTCACGCCTAAACCAAAGGACTTATGCACACATTTCAACATGTATTTAGTTCAGGTTGACCTCCTGAAGCCTAAATCACCATTATTTTGTCTATACAACTCATTCCTATGAAGATATATTCAAAGTCACAAAATGTGCTCAACTAGGCCTGAAAGTGCATTTAAAGCAATAAAAACTCAAAATGAGTGTCACGCCTAAACCAAAGGACTTATGCACACATTTCAACATGTATTTAGTTCAGGTTGACATTCTGAAGCCTAAATGAGCATTAATTTGACTACACAACTTATTCTTATGAAGATACATTCAAAGTAAAAAAACGGGCTCAACTCGGACTGAAAGTGCATTTAAAGCAATAAAAACTCAAAATGAGTGTCACGCCTAAACCAAAGGCCTTATGCACACATTTCAACATGTATTTAGTTCGGGTTGACCTCCTGAAGCCTAAATGAGCATTAATTTGACTACACAACTCATTCCTATGAAGGAACATTCAAAGGAAAAAAACGGGCTCAACTCGGACTGAAAGTACATTTAAAGCAATAAAAACTGAAAATGAGTGTCACGCCTAAACCAAAGGACTTATGCACACATTTCAACATGTATTTAGTTCAGGTTGACCCCCTGAAGCCTAAATCACCATTATTTTGTCTATACAACTCATTCCTATGAAGATATATTCAAAGTCACAAAACGTGCTCAACTAGGCCTGAAAGTGCATTTAAAGCAATAAAAACTCAAAATGAGTGTCACGCCTAAACCAAAGGACTTATGCACACATTTCAACATGTATGTAGTTCAGGTTGACATTCTGAAGCCTAAATGAGCATTAATTTGACTACACAACTCATTCCTATGAAGGTACATTCAAAGTCACAAAACGTGCTCTACTCGGCCTGAAAATGCATTTAAAGCAAGAAAAAATCAAAATGAGTGTCACACCTAAACCTACATTTAAAGTAAAAAAATGTGCTCTACTCGGCCTGAAAATGCATTTAAAGCAATAAAAACTCAAATTGAGTGTCACGCCTAAACCAAAGGACTTATACACACATTTCAACATGTATTTAATTCAGGTTGACACTCTGAAGCCTAAATGAGCATTATTTTGTCTATACAACTCATTACTATGAAGGTACATTCAAAGTCACAAAACATGCTCAACTCGGCCTGAAAGTGCATTTAAAGCAATAAAATCTCAAAATGAGTTTCACGCCTAAATCAAAGGACTTATGCACACATTTCAACATGTATTTAGTTTAGGTTGACCTCCTGAAGCCTAAATGAGCATTAATTTGATCACACAACTCATTCCCATGAAGATACATTCAAAGTCAGTAAGTGCCCTGCTCTGTCTGAAAATGCATTTGAATCAATAAAAACTAAAATTGAGTGTCATGCCTAAACCAAAGGACGTCTGCACACATTTCAACGTCTAAAGTGTTGTTTCCGATGCGTGCTAGTGTATGTGTGCGTGCGTGTGTGAGAGTGTGTAGGTGTGTGCGTGTGTTTGTGTGTGTTTGTGTGGGTGCGTGCGTGTGTGTGTGCGCGTGTGTGTGTTGTGCGCACCCCCCCCCCCCAAAAAAAGTACTGTATTCGGATAAAAATGACGAATTACTCAGAGGTTTTAACTTTTGCTTGCACTTGATTTGTTCTCACACCGACGACGTCCACCAATGACAGCCCGAGTGGATCTAGCCCACGTGGTGTGAGAGCAGGGGGAGATGAAAAGATGCAAAGCCTAGGTGATTGGCTGTGCATCTTTCAGTCTTCCACGTGGGTTAGTCTTTGATCTTCAATCAGTGTCCAAATGTTGTTTACATGCGTAGCGTGTGCGGATGTGTGTGCCTCTCATGAGTTTGTGTGTGTGTTTGCGCGCGCGTGATCGTGTGCCCATACATGTGTGAGTGTTTCTTTGATCTAAATCATCGTTAGTGTGTTGTTTACGATACGTGCTCGTCTGTGCGTACGTTTGTGTGAGGTGTGTGCGTGCTTTTGTGTGTGTGCTTGCTGCGTGCTGGCGCGCTCGGAAGCGTGTGTGTCACAGAGAAAGAGAGGGAGCGGGATCGCTGGCCTGTATGTACTCTATGTGAAACACACAGGACATTTGTAATTTCGTCCCTTTCACATTTTTTGGCTTTTTTAAAAATAAAACTTATTTTCATCAATGGTTCATAATGAGTGTCACGCCTAGACCAAATGACTTATGCACACATTTCAACATTTATTTAGTTCAGGTTGACCTCCTGAAGCCCAAATGAGCGTTAATTTGACCACACAACTCATTCCTATGAAGGAACATTCAAAGTCACAAAACGTGCTCAACTAGGCCTGAAAGTGCATTTAAAGCAATAAAAACTCAAAATGAGTGTCACGCCTAAACCAAAGGACTTATGCACACATTTCAACATGTATTTAGTTCAGGTTGACCTCCTGAAGCCTAAATCACCATTAATTTGACTACACAACTTATTCCTATGAAGATACATTCAAAGTAAAAAAACGGGCTCAACTCGGACTGAAAGTGCATTTAAAGCAATAAAAACTGAAAATGAGTGTCACGCCTAAACCAAAGGACTTATGCACACATTTCAACATGTATTTAGTTCAGGTTGACGTCCTGAAGCCTAAATGAGCATTAATTTGACTACACAACTTATTCCTATGAAGATACATTCAAAGTAAAAAAACGTGCTCTACTCGGCCTGAAAATGCATTTAAAGCAATAAAAACTCAAAATGAGTGCCACGCCTAAACCAAAGGCCTTATGCACACATTTCAACATGTATTTAGTTCAGGTTGACCTCCTGAAGCCTAAATGAGCATTAATTTGACTACACAACTCATTCCTATGAAGGAACATTCAAAGGAAAAAAACGGGCTCAACTCGGACTGAAAGTACATTTAAAGCAATAAAAACTGAAAATGAGTGTCACGCCTAAACCAAAGGACTTATGCACACATTTCAACATGTATTTAGTTCAGGTTGACATTCTGAAGCCTAAATGAGCATTAATTTGACTACACAACTTATTCCTATGAAGATACATTCAAAGTAAAAAAACGGGCTCAACTCGGACTGAAAGTGCATTTAAAGCAATAAAAACTGAAAATGAGTGTCACGCCTAAACCAAAGGACTTATGCACACATTTCAACATGTATTTAGTTCAGGTTGACCTCCTGAAGCCTAAATGAGCATTAATTTGACTACACAACTCATTCCTATGAAGGTACATTCAAAGTCACAAAACGTGCTCAACTAGGCCTGAAAGTGCATTTAAAGCAATAAAAACTCAAAATGAGTGTCACGCCTAAACCAAAGGACTTATGCACACATTTCAACATGTATTTAGTTCAGGTTGACCTCCTGAAGCCTAAATGAGCATTAATTTGACTACACAACTTATTCCTATGAAGATACATTCAAAGTAAAAAAACGTGCTCTACTCGGCCTGAAAATGCATTTAAAGCAATAAAAACTCAAAATGAGTGTCACGCCTAAACCAAAGGCCTTATGCACACATTTCAACATGTATTTAGTTCGGGTTGACCTCCTGAAGCCTAAATGAGCATTAATTTGACTACACAACTCATTCCTATGAAGGAACATTCAAAGGAAAAAAACGGGCTCAACTCGGACTGAAAGTACATTTAAAGCAATAAAAACTGAAAATGAGTGTCACGCCTAAACCAAAGGACTTATGCACACATTTCAACATGTATTTAGTTCAGGTTGACCTCCTGAAGCCTAAATGAGCATTAATTCGACTACACAACTCATTCCTATGAAGGTACATTCAAAGTCACAAAACGTGCTCAACTAGGCCTGAAAGTGCATTTAAAGCAATAAAAACTCAAAATGAGTGTCACGCCTAAACCAAAGGACTTATGCACACATTTCAACATGTATTTAGTTCAGGTTGACATTCTGAAGCCTAAATGAGCATTAATTTGACTACACAACTTATTCCTATGAAGATACATTCAAAGTAAAAAAACGGGCTCAACTCGGACTGAAAGTGCATTTAAAGCAATAAAAACTGAAAATGAGTGTCACGCCTAAACCAAAGGACTTATGCACACATTTCAACATGTATTTAGTTCAGGTTGACCTCCTGAAGCCTAAATCACCATTAATTTGACTACACAACTTATTCCTATGAAGATACATTCAAAGTAAAAAAACGTGCTCTACTCGGCCTGAAAATGCATTTAAAGCAATAAAAACTCAAAATGAGTGTCACGCCTAAACCAAAGGCCTTATGCACACATTTCAACATGTATTTAGTTCGGGTTGACCTCCTGAAGCCTAAATGAGCATTAATTTGACTACACAACTCATTCCTATGAAGGAACATTCAAAGGAAAAAAACGGGCTCAACTCGGACTGAAAGTACATTTAAAGCAATAAAAACTGAAAATGAGTGTCACGCCTAAACCAAAGGACTTATGCACACATTTCAACATGTATTTAGTTCAGGTTGACCCCCTGAAGCCTAAATCACCATTATTTTGTCTATACAACTCATTCCTATGAAGATATATTCAAAGTCACAAAACGTGCTCAACTAGGCCTGAAAGTGCATTTAAAGCAATAAAAACTCAAAATGAGTGTCACGCCTAAACCAAAGGACTTATGCACACATTTCAACATGTATTTAGTTCAGGTTGACATTCTGAAGCCTAAATGAGCATTAATTTGACTACACAACTCATTCCTATGAAGGTACATTCAAAGTCACAAAACGTGCTCTACTCGGCCTGAAAATGCATTTAAAGCAAGAAAAAATCAAAATGAGTGTCACACCTAAACCTACATTTAAAGTAAAAAAATGTGCTCTACTCGGCCTGAAAATGCATTTAAAGCAATAAAAACTCAAATTGAGTGTCACGCCTAAACCAAAGGACTTATACACACATTTCAACATGTATTTAATTCAGGTTGACACTCTGAAGCCTAAATGAGCATTATTTTGTCTATACAACTCATTACTATGAAGGTACATTCAAAGTCACAAAACGTGCTCAACTCGGCCTGAAAGTGCATTTAAAGCAATAAAATCTCAAAATGAGTTTCACGCCTAAATCAAAGGACTTATGCACACATTTCAACATGTATTTAGTTTAGGTTGACCTCCTGAAGCCTAAATGAGCATTAATTTGATCACACAACTCATTCCCATGAAGATACATTCAAAGTCAGTAAGTGCCCTGCTCTGTCTGAAAATGCATTTGAATCAATAAAAACTAAAATTGAGTGTCATGCCTAAACCAAAGGACGTCTGCACACATTTCAACGTCTAAAGTGTTGTTTCCGATGCGTGCTAGTGTATGTGTGCGTGCGTGTGTGAGAGTGTGTAGGTGTGTGCGTGTGTTTGTGTGTGTTTGTGTGGGTGCGTGCGTGTGTGTGTGCGCGTGTGTGTTGTGCGCACCCCCCCCCAAAAAAAGTACTGTATTCGGATAAAAATGACGAATTACTCAGAGGTTTTAACTTTTGCTTGCACTTGATTTGTTCTCACAGCCCGAGTGGATCTAGCCCACGTGGTGTGAGAGCAGGGGGAGGTGAAAAGATGCAAAGCCTAGGTGATTGGCTGTGCATCTTTCAGTCTTCCACGTGGGTTAGTCTTTGATCTTCAATCAGTGTCCAAATGTTGTTTACATGCGTAGCGTGTGCGGATGTGTGTGCCTCTCATGAGTTTGTGTGTGTGTTTGCGCGCGCGTGATCGTGTGCCCATACATGTGTGAGTGTTTCTTTGATCTAAATCATCGTTGGTGTGTTGTTTACGATACGTGCTCGTCTGTGCGTACGTTTGTGTGAGGTGTGTGCGTGCTTTTGTGTGTGTGCTTGCTGCGTGCTGGCGCGCTCGGAAGCGTGTGTGTCACAGAGAAAGAGAGGGAGCGGGATCGCTGGCCTGTATGTACTCTATGTGAAACACACAGGACATTTGTAATTTCGTCCCTTTCACATTTTTTGGCTTTTTTAAAAATAAAACTTATTTTCATCAATGGTTCATAATGAGTGTCACGCCTAGACCAAATGACTTATGCACACATTTCAACATTTATTTAGTTCAGGTTGACCTCCTGAAGCCCAAATGAGCGTTAATTTGACCACACAACTCATTCCTATGAAGGAACATTCAAAGTCACAAAACGTGCTCAACTAGGCCTGAAAGTGCATTTAAAGCAATAAAAACTCAAAATGAGTGTCACGCCTAAACCAAAGGACTTATGCACACATTTCAACATGTATTTAGTTCAGGTTGACCTCCTGAAGCCTAAATCACCATTAATTTGACTACACAACTTATTCCTATGAAGATACATTCAAAGTAAAAAAACGGGCTCAACTCGGACTGAAAGTGCATTTAAAGCAATAAAAACTGAAAATGAGTGTCACGCCTAAACCAAAGGACTTATGCACACATTTCAACATGTATTTAGTTCAGGTTGACGTCCTGAAGCCTAAATGAGCATTAATTTGACTACACAACTTATTCCTATGAAGATACATTCAAAGTAAAAAAACGTGCTCTACTCGGCCTGAAAATGCATTTAAAGCAATAAAAACTCAAAATGAGTGCCACGCCTAAACCAAAGGCCTTATGCACACATTTCAACATGTATTTAGTTCAGGTTGACCTCCTGAAGCCTAAATGAGCATTAATTTGACTACACAACTCATTCCTATGAAGGAACATTCAAAGGAAAAAAACGGGCTCAACTCGGACTGAAAGTACATTTAAAGCAATAAAAACTGAAAATGAGTGTCACGCCTAAACCAAAGGACTTATGCACACATTTCAACATGTATTTAGTTCAGGTTGACATTCTGAAGCCTAAATGAGCATTAATTTGACTACACAACTTATTCCTATGAAGATACATTCAAAGTAAAAAAACGGGCTCAACTCGGACTGAAAGTGCATTTAAAGCAATAAAAACTGAAAATGAGTGTCACGCCTAAACCAAAGGACTTATGCACACATTTCAACATGTATTTAGTTCAGGTTGACCTCCTGAAGCCTAAATGAGCATTAATTTGACTACACAACTCATTCCTATGAAGGTACATTCAAAGTCACAAAACGTGCTCAACTAGGCCTGAAAGTGCATTTAAAGCAATAAAAACTCAAAATGAGTGTCACGCCTAAACCAAAGGACTTATGCACACATTTCAACATGTATTTAGTTCAGGTTGACCTCCTGAAGCCTAAATGAGCATTAATTTGACTACACAACTTATTCCTATGAAGATACATTCAAAGTAAAAAAACGTGCTCTACTCGGCCTGAAAATGCATTTAAAGCAATAAAAACTCAAAATGAGTGTCACGCCTAAACCAAAGGCCTTATGCACACATTTCAACATGTATTTAGTTCGGGTTGACCTCCTGAAGCCTAAATGAGCATTAATTTGACTACACAACTCATTCCTATGAAGGAACATTCAAAGGAAAAAAACGGGCTCAACTCGGACTGAAAGTACATTTAAAGCAATAAAAACTGAAAATGAGTGTCACGCCTAAACCAAAGGACTTATGCACACATTTCAACATGTATTTAGTTCAGGTTGACCTCCTGAAGCCTAAATGAGCATTAATTCGACTACACAACTCATTCCTATGAAGGTACATTCAAAGTCACAAAACGTGCTCAACTAGGCCTGAAAGTGCATTTAAAGCAATAAAAACTCAAAATGAGTGTCACGCCTAAACCAAAGGACTTATGCACACATTTCAACATGTATTTAGTTCAGGTTGACATTCTGAAGCCTAAATGAGCATTAATTTGACTACACAACTTATTCCTATGAAGATACATTCAAAGTAAAAAAACGGGCTCAACTCGGACTGAAAGTGCATTTAAAGCAATAAAAACTGAAAATGAGTGTCACGCCTAAACCAAAGGACTTATGCACACATTTCAACATGTATTTAGTTCAGGTTGACCTCCTGAAGCCTAAATCACCATTAATTTGACTACACAACTTATTCCTATGAAGATACATTCAAAGTAAAAAAACGGGCTCAACTCGGACTGAAAGTGCATTTAAAGCAATAAAAACTGAAAATGAGTGTCACGCCTAAACCAAAGGACTTATGCACACATTTCAACATGTATTTAGTTCAGGATGACGTCCTGAAGCCTAAATGAGCATTAACTTGACTACACAACTTATTCCTATGAAGATACATTCAAAGTAAAAAAACGTGCTCTACTCGGCCTGAAAATGCATTTAAAGCAATAAAAACTCAAAATGAGTGCCACGCCTAAACCAAAGGCCTTATGCACACATTTCAACATGTATTTAGTTCAGGTTGACCTCCTGAAGCCTAAATGAGCATTAATTTGACTACACAACTCATTCCTATGAAGGAACATTCAAAGGAAAAAAACGGGCTCAACCCGGACTGAAAGTACATTTAAAGCAATAAAAACTGAAAATGAGTGTCACGCCTAAACCAAAGGACTTATGCACACATTTCAACATGTATTTAGTTCAGGTTGACATTCTGAAGCCTAAATGAGCATTAATTTGACTACACAACTTATTCCTATGAAGATACATTCAAAGTAAAAAAACGGGCTCAACTCGGACTGAAAGTGCATTTAAAGCAATAAAAACTGAAAATGAGTGTCACGCCTAAACCAAAGGACTTATGCACACATTTCAACATGTATTTAGTTCGGGTTGACCTCCTGAAGCCTAAATGAGCATTAATTTGACTACACAACTCATTCCTATGAAGGTACATTCAAAGTCACAAAACGTGCTCAACTAGGCCTGAAAGTGCATTTAAAGCAATAAAAACTCAAAATGAGTGTCACGCCTAAACCAAAGGACTTATGCACACATTTCAACATGTATTTAGTTCAGGTTGACCTCCTGAAGCCTAAATCACCATTATTTTGTCTATACAACTCATTCCTATGAAGATATATTCAAAGTCACAAAATGTGCTCAACTAGGCCTGAAAGTGCATTTAAAGCAATAAAAACTCAAAATGAGTGTCACGCCTAAACCAAAGGACTTATGCACACATTTCAACATGTATTTAGTTCAGGTTGACATTCTGAAGCCTAAATGAGCATTAATTTGACTACACAACTTATTCCTATGAAGATACATTCAAAGTAAAAAAACGGGCTCAACTCGGACTGAAAGTGCATTTAAAGCAATAAAAACTCAAAATGAGTGTCACGCCTAAACCAAAGGCCTTATGCACACATTTCAACATGTATTTAGTTCGGGTTGACCTCCTGAAGCCTAAATGAGCATTAATTTGACTACACAACTCATTCCTATGAAGGAACATTCAAAGGAAAAAAACGGGCTCAACTCGGACTGAAAGTACATTTAAAGCAATAAAAACTGAAAATGAGTGTCACGCCTAAACCAAAGGACTTATGCACACATTTCAACATGTATTTAGTTCAGGTTGACCTCCTGAAGCCTAAATCACCATTATTTTGTCTATACAACTCATTCCTATGAAGATATATTCAAAGTCACAAAACGTGCTCAACTAGGCCTGAAAGTGCATTTAAAGCAATAAAAACTCAAAATGAGTGTCACGCCTAAACCAAAGGACTTATGCACACATTTCAACATGTATTTAGTTCAGGTTGACCTCCTGAAGCCTAAATCACCATTATTTTGTCTATACAACTCATTCCTATGAAGGTACATTCAAAGTCACAAAACGTGCTCTACTCGGCCTGAAAATGCATTTAAAGCAAGAAAAAATCAAAATGAGTGTCACACCTAAACCTACATTTAAAGTAAAAAAATGTGCTCTACTCGGCCTGAAAATGCATTTAAAGCAATAAAAACTCAAATTGAGTGTCACGCCTAAACCAAAGGACTTATACACACATTTCAACATGTATTTAATTCAGGTTGACATTCTGAAGCCTAAATGAGCATTATTTTGTCTATACAACTCATTCCTATGAAGGTACATTCAAAGTCACAAAACGTGCTCAACTAGGCCTGAAAGTGCATTTAAAGCAATAAAATCTCAAAATGAGTTTCACGCCTAAATCAAAGGACTTATGCACACATTTCAACATGTATTTAGTTTAGGTTGACCTCCTGAAGCCTAAATGAGCATTAATTTGACTACACAACTTATTCCTATGAAGATACATTCAAAGTAAAAAAACGTGCTCTACTCGGCCTGAAAATGCATTTAAAGCAATAAAAACTCAAATTGAGTGTCACACCTAAACCAAAGGATTTATGCACACATTTCAACATGTATTTAGTTCAGGTTGACATTCTGAAGCCTAAATGAGCATTAATTTGACTACACAACTCATTCCTATGAAGGAACATTCAAAGTAAAAAAACGGGCTCAACTCGGACTGAAAGTGCATTTAAAGCAATAACAACTGAAAATGAGTGTCACGCCTAAACCAAAGGACTTATGCACACATTTCAACATGTATTTAGTTCAGGTTGACCTCCTGAAGCCTAAATCACCATTAATTTGATCACACAACTCATTCCTATGAAGACACATTCAAACTCAGAAACGTGCTCTACTCGGCCTGAAAATGCATTTAAAGCAATAAAAACTGAAAATGAGTGTCACGCCAAAACCAAAGGACTTATGCACACATTTCAACATGTATTTAGTTCAGGTTGACCTCCTGAAGCCTAAATGAGCATTTATTTGACTACACAACTCATTCCTATGAAGGTACATTCAAAGTCACAAAACGTGCTCAACTCGGACTGAAAGTGCATTTAAAGCAATAAAAACTGAAAATGTGTGTCACACCTAAACCAAAGGACTTATGCACACATTTCAACATGTATTTAGTTCAGGTTGACCTCCTGAAGCCTAAATGAGCATTAATTTGACTACACAACTCATTCCTATGAAGGTACATTCAAAGTCACAAAACGTGCTCAACTAGGCCTGAAAGTGCATTTAAAGCAATAAAAACTCAAAATGAGTGTCACGCCTAAACCAAAGGACTTATGCACACATTTCAACATGTATTTAGTTCAGGTTGACCTCCTGAAGCCTAAATCACCATTAATTTGACTACACAACTTAATCCTATGAAGATACATTCAAAGTAAAAAAACGGGCTCAACTCGGACTGAAAGTGCATTTAAAGCAGTAAAAACTGAAAATGAGTGTCACGCCTAAACCAAAGGACTTATGCACACATTTCAACATGTATTTAGTTCAGGTTGACCTCCTGAAGCCTAAATCACCATTAATTTGACTACACAACTTATTCCTATGAAGATACATTCAAAGTAAAAAAACGGGCTCAACTCGGACTGAAAGTGCATTTAAAGCAATAAAAACTGAAAATGAGTGTCACGCCAAAACCAAAGGACTTATGCACACATTTCAACATGTATTTAGTTCAGGTTGACCTCCTGAAGCCTAAATGAGCATTTATTTGACTACACAACTCATTCCTATGAAGGTACATTCAAAGTCACAAAACGTGCTCAACTAGGCCTGAAAGTGCATTTAAAGCAATAAAAACTCAAAATGAGTGTCACACCTAAACCAAAGGATTTATGCACACATTTCAACATGTATTTTGTTCAGGTTGACCTCCTGAAGCCTAAATGAGCATTTATTTGACTACACAACTCATTCCTATGAAGGAACATTCAAAGTAAAAAAACGGGCTCAACTCGGACTGAAAGTGCATTTAAAGCAATAAAAACTGAAAATGAGTGTCACGCCAAAACCAAAGGACTTATGCACACATTTCAACATGTATTTAGTTCAGGTTGACCTCCTGAAGCCTAAATGAGCATTTATTTGACTACACAACTCATTCCTATGAAGGTACATTCAAAGTCACAAAACGTGCTCAACTAGGCCTGAAAGTGCATTTAAAGCAATAAAAACTCAAAATGAGTGTCACGCCTAAACCAAAGGACTTATGCACACATTTCAACATGTATTTAGTTCAGGTTGACCTCCTGAAGCCTAAATCACCATTAATTTGATCACACAACTCATTCCTATGAAGACACATTCAAACTCAGAAACGTGCTCTACTCGGCCTGAAAATGCATTTAAAGCAATAAAAACTGTAAATGAGTGTCACGCCAAAACCAAAGGACTTATGCACACATTTCAACATGTATTTAGTTCAGGTTGACCTCCTGAAGCCTAAATGAGCATTTATTTGACTACACAACTCATTCCTATGAAGGTACATTCAAAGTCACAAAACGTGCTCAACTCGGACTGAAAGTGCATTTAAAGCAATAAAAACTGAAAATGTGTGTCACACCTAAACCAAAGGACTTATGCACACATTTCAACATGTATTAAGTTCAGGTTGACCTCCTGAAGCCTAAATGAGCATTAATTTGACTACACAACTCATTCCTATGAAGGTACATTCAAAGTCACAAAACGTGCTCAACTAGGCCTGAAAGTGCATTTAAAGCAATAAAAACTCAAAATGAGTGTCACGCCTAAACCAAAGGACTTATGCACACATTTCAACATGTATTTAGTTCAGGTTGACCTCCTGAAGCCTAAATCACCATTAATTTGACTACACAACTTAATCCTATGAAGATACATTCAAAGTAAAAAAACGGGCTCAACTCGGACTGAAAGTGCATTTAAAGCAATAAAAATTGAAAATGAGTGTCACGCCTAAACCAAAGGACTTATGCACACATTTCAACATGTATTTAGTTCAGGTTGACGTCCTGAAGCCTAAATGAGCATTAATTTGACTACACAACTTATTCCTATGAAGATACATTCAAAGTAAAAAAACGTGCTCTACTCGGCCTGAAAATGCATTTAAAGCAATAAAAACTCAAAATGAGTGTCACGCCTAAACCAAAGGCCTTATGCACACATTTCAACATGTATTTAGTTCAGGTTGACCTTCTGAAGCCTAAATGAGCATTAATTTGACTACACAACTCATTCCTATGAAGGAACATTCAAAGTAAAAAAACGGGCTCAACTCGGACTGAAAGTGCATTTAAAGCAATAACAACTGAAAATGAGTGTCACGCCTAAACCAAAGGACTTATGCACACATTTCAACATGTATTTAGTTCAGGTTGACGTCCTGAAGCCTAAATGAGCATTAATTTGACTACACAACTTATTCCTATGAAGATACATTCAAAGTAAAAAAACGTGCTCTACTCGGCCTGAAAATGCATTTAAAGCAATAAAAACTCAAAATGAGTGTCACGCCTAAACCAAAGGCCTTATGCACACATTTCAACATGTATTTAGTTCAGGTTGACCTTCTGAAGCCTAAATGAGCATTAATTTGACTACACAACTCATTCCTATGAAGGAACATTCAAAGTAAAAAAACGGGCTCAACTCGGACTGAAAGTGCATTTAAAGCAATAACAACTGAAAATGAGTGTCACGCCTAAACCAAAGGACTTATGCACACATTTCAACATGTATTTAGTTCAGGTTGACCTCCTGAAGCCTAAATGAGTATAATTTGACTACACAACTCATTCCTATGAAGGTACATTAAAAGTCACAAAACGTGCTCAACTAGGCCTGAAAGTGCATTTAAAGCAATAAAAACTCAAAATGAGTGTCACGCCTAAACCAAAGGACTTATGCACACATTTCAACATGTATTTAGTTCAGGTTGACATTCTGAAGCCTAAATGAGCATTAATTTGATCACACAACTCATTCCTATGAAGTACATTCAAACTCAGAAACGTGCTCTACTCGGCCTGAAAATGCATTTAAAGCAATAAAAACTCAAAATGAGTGTCACGCCTAAACCAAAGGACTTATGCACACATTTCAACATGTATTTAGTTCAGGTTGACATTCTGAAGCCTAAATGAGCATTAATTTGACTACACAACTTATTCCTATGAAGATACATTCAAAGTAAAAAAACGGGCTCAACTTGGACTGAAAGTGCATTTAAAGCAATAAAAACTGAAAATGAGTGTCACGCCTAAACCAAAGGACTTATGCACACATTTCAAAATGTATTTAGTTCAGGTTGACCTCCTGAAGCCTAAATGAGCATTAATTTGACTACACAACTTATTCCTATGAAGATACATTCAAAGTAAAAAAACGTGCTCTACTCGGCCTGAAAATGCATTTAAAGCAATAAAAACTCAAAATGAGTGTCACGCCTAAACCAAAGGCCTTATGCACACATTTCAACATGTATTTAGTTCGGGTTGACCTCCTGAAGCCTAAATGAGCATTAATTTGACTACACAACTCATTCCTATGAAGGAACATTCAAAGGAAAAAAACGGGCTCAACTCGGACTGAAAGTACATTTAAAGCAATAAAAACTGAAAATGAGTGTCACGCCTAAACCAAAGGACTTATGCACACATTTCAACATGTATTTAGTTCAGGTTGACCTCCTGAAGCCTAAATGAGCATTAATTCGACTACACAACTCATTCCTATGAAGGTACATTCAAAGTCACAAAACGTGCTCAACTAGGCCTGAAAGTGCATTTAAAGCAATAAAAACTCAAAATGAGTGTCACGCCTAAACCAAAGGACTTATGCACACATTTCAACATGTATTTAGTTCAGGTTGACATTCTGAAGCCTAAATGAGCATTAATTTGACTACACAACTTATTCCTATGAAGATACATTCAAAGTAAAAAAACGGGCTCAACTCGGACTGAAAGTGCATTTAAAGCAATAAAAACTGAAAATGAGTGTCACGCCTAAACCAAAGGACTTATGCACACATTTCAACATGTATTTAGTTCAGGATGACGTCCTGAAGCCTAAATGAGCATTAACTTGACTACACAACTTATTCCTATGAAGATACATTCAAAGTAAAAAAACGTGCTCTACTCGGCCTGAAAATGCATTTAAAGCAATAAAAACTCAAAATGAGTGCCACGCCTAAACCAAAGGCCTTATGCACACATTTCAACATGTATTTAGTTCAGGTTGACCTCCTGAAGCCTAAATGAGCATTAATTTGACTACACAACTCATTCCTATGAAGGAACATTCAAAGGAAAAAAACGGGCTCAACCCGGACTGAAAGTACATTTAAAGCAATAAAAACTGAAAATGAGTGTCACGCCTAAACCAAAGGACTTATGCACACATTTCAACATGTATTTAGTTCAGGTTGACATTCTGAAGCCTAAATGAGCATTAATTTGACTACACAACTTATTCCTATGAAGATACATTCAAAGTAAAAAAACGGGCTCAACTCGGACTGAAAGTGCATTTAAAGCAATAAAAACTGAAAATGAGTGTCACGCCTAAACCAAAGGACTTATGCACACATTTCAACATGTATTTAGTTCGGGTTGACCTCCTGAAGCCTAAATGAGCATTAATTTGACTACACAACTCATTCCTATGAAGGTACATTCAAAGTCACAAAACGTGCTCAACTAGGCCTGAAAGTGCATTTAAAGCAATAAAAACTCAAAATGAGTGTCACGCCTAAACCAAAGGACTTATGCACACATTTCAACATGTATTTAGTTCAGGTTGACCTCCTGAAGCCTAAATCACCATTATTTTGTCTATACAACTCATTCCTATGAAGATATATTCAAAGTCACAAAATGTGCTCAACTAGGCCTGAAAGTGCATTTAAAGCAATAAAAACTCAAAATGAGTGTCACGCCTAAACCAAAGGACTTATGCACACATTTCAACATGTATTTAGTTCAGGTTGACATTCTGAAGCCTAAATGAGCATTAATTTGACTACACAACTTATTCCTATGAAGATACATTCAAAGTAAAAAAACGGGCTCAACTCGGACTGAAAGTGCATTTAAAGCAATAAAAACTCAAAATGAGTGTCACGCCTAAACCAAAGGCCTTATGCACACATTTCAACATGTATTTAGTTCGGGTTGACCTCCTGAAGCCTAAATGAGCATTAATTTGTCTATACAACTCATTCCTATGAAGATATATTCAAAGTCACAAAACGTGCTCAACTAGGCCTGAAAGTGCATTTAAAGCAATAAAAACTCAAAATGAGTGTCACGCCTAAACCAAAGGACTTATGCACACATTTCAACATGTATTTAGTTCAGGTTGACCTCCTGAAGCCAAAATCACCATTATTTTGTCTATACAACTCATTCCTATGAAGGTACATTCAAAGTCACAAAACGTGCTCTACTCGGCCTGAAAATGCATTTAAAGCAAGAAAAAATCAAAATGAGTGTCACACCTAAACCTACATTTAAAGTAAAAAAAATGTGCTCTACTCGGCCTGAAAATGCATTTAAAGCAATAAAAACTCAAATTGAGTGTCACGCCTAAACCAAAGGACTTATACACACATTTCAACATGTATTTAATTCAGGTTGACATTCTGAAGCCTAAATGAGCATTATTTTGTCTATACAACTCATTCCTATGAAGGTACATTCAAAGTCACAAAACGTGCTCAACTAGGCCTGAAAGTGCATTTAAAGCAATAAAATCTCAAAATGAGTTTCACGCCTAAATCAAAGGACTTATGCACACATTTCAACATGTATTTAGTTTAGGTTGACCTCCTGAAGCCTAAATGAGCATTAATTTGACTACACAACTCATTCCTATGAAGGTACATTCAAAGTCACAAAACGTGCTCAACTAGGCCTGAAAGTGCATTTAAAGCAATAAAAACTCAAAATGAGTGTCACGCCTAAACCAAAGGACTTATGCACACATTTCAACATGTATTTAGTTCAGGTTGACATTCTGAAGCCTAAATGAGCATTAATTTGACTACACAACTTATTCCTATGAAGATACATTCAAAGTAAAAAAACGGGCTCAACTTGGACTGAAAGTGCATTTAAAGCAATAAAAACTGAAAATGAGTGTCACGCCTAAACCAAAGGACTTATGCACACATTTCAAAATGTATTTAGTTCAGGTTGACCTCCTGAAGCCTAAATGAGCATTAATTTGACTACACAACTTATTCCTATGAAGATACATTCAAAGTAAAAAAACGTGCTCTACTCGGCCTGAAAATGCATTTAAAGCAATAAAAACTCAAAATGAGTGTCACGCCTAAACCAAAGGCCTTATGCACACATTTCAACATGTATTTAGTTCGGGTTGACTTCCTGAAGCCTAAATGAGCATTAATTTGACTACACAACTCATTCCTATGAAGGAACATTCAAAGGAAAAAAACGGGCTCAACTCGGACTGAAAGTGCATTTAAAGCAATAAAAACTGAAAATGAGTGTCACGCCTAAACCAAAGGACTTATGCACACATTTCAACATGTATTTAGTTCAGGTTGACCTCCTGAAGCCTAAATGAGCATTAATTCGACTACACAACTCATTCCTATGAAGGTACATTCAAAGTCACAAAACGTGCTCAACTAGGCCTGAAAGTGCATTTAAAGCAATAAAAACTCAAAATGAGTGTCACGCCTAAACCAAAGGACTTATGCACACATTTCAACATGTATTTAGTTCAGGTTGACATTCTGAAGCCTAAATGAGCATTAATTTGACTACACAACTTATTCCTATGAAGATACATTCAAAGTAAAAAAACGGGCTCAACTCGGACTGAAAGTGCATTTAAAGCAATAAAAACTGAAAATGAGTGTCACGCCTAAACCAAAGGACTTATGCACACATTTCAACATGTATTTAGTTCAGGTTGACCTCCTGAAGCCTAAATCACCATTAATTTGACTACACAACTTATTCCTATGAAGATACATTCAAAGTAAAAAAACGTGCTCTACTCGGCCTGAAAATGCATTTAAAGCAATAAAAACTCAAAATGAGTGCCACGCCTAAACCAAAGGCCTTATGCACACATTTCAACATGTATTTAGTTCAGGTTGACATTCTGAAGCCTAAATGAGCATTAATTTGACTACACAACTCATTCCTATGAAGGTACATTCAAAGTCACAAAACGTGCTCAACTAGGCCTGAAAGTGCATTTAAAGCAATAAAAACTCAAAATGAGTGTCACGCCTAAACCAAAGGACTTATGCACACATTTCAACATGTATTTAGTTCAGGTTGACCTCCTGAAGCCTAAATCACCATTATTTTGTCTATACAACTCATTCCTATGAAGATATATTCAAAGTCACAAAATGTGCTCAACTAGGCCTGAAAGTGCATTTAAAGCAATAAAAACTCAAAATGAGTGTCACGCCTAAACCAAAGGACTTATGCACACATTTCAACATGTATTTAGTTCAGGTTGACATTCTGAAGCCTAAATGAGCATTAATTTGACTACACAACTTATTCCTATGAAGATACATTCAAAGTAAAAAAACGGGCTCAACTCGGACTGAAAGTGCATTTAAAGCAATAAAAACTGAAAATGAGTGTCACGCCTAAACCAAAGGACTTATGCACACATTTCAACATGTATTTAGTTCAGGTTGACCTCCTGAAGCCTAAATGAGCATTAATTTGACTACACAACTCATTCTTATGAAGGTACATTCAAAGTCACAAAACGTGCTCAACTAGGCCTGAAAGTGCATTTAAAGCAATAAAAACTCAAAATGAGTGTCACGCCTAAACCAAAGGACTTATGCACACATTTCAACATGTATTTAGTTCAGGTTGACATTCTGAAGAATAAATGAGCATTAATTTGACTACACAACTTATTCCTATGAAGATACATTCAAAGTAAAAAAACGGGCTCAACTCGGACTGAAAGTGCATTTAAAGCAATAAAAACTGAAAATGAGTGTCACGCCTAAACCAAAGGACTTATGCACACATTTCAACATGTATTTAGTTCAGGTTGACCTCCTGAAGCCTAAATGAGCATTAATTTGACTACACAACTCATTCCTATGAAGGTACATTCAAAGTCACAAAACGTGCTCTACTCGGCCTGAAAATGCATTTAAAGCAAGAAAAAATCAAAATGAGTGTCACACCTAAACCTACATTTAAAGTAAAAAAATGTGCTCTACTCGGCCTGAAAATGCATTTAAAGCAATAAAAACTCAAATTGAGTGTCACGCCTAAACCAAAGGACTTATACACACATTTCAACATGTATTTAATTCAGGTTCACATTCTGAAGCCTAAATGAGCATTATTTTGTCTATACAACTCATTCCTATGAAGGTACATTCAAAGTCACAAAACGTGCTCAACTAGGCCTGAAAGTGCATTTAAAGCAATAAAATCTCAAAATGAGTTTCACGCCTAAATCAAAGGACTTATGCACACATTTCAACATGTATTTAGTTTAGGTTGACCTCCTGAAGCCTAAATGAGCATTAATTTGATCACACAACTCATTCCCATGAAGATACATTCAAAGTCAGTAAGTGCCCTGCTCTGTCTGAAAATGCATTTGAATCAATAAAAACTAAAATTGAGTGTCATGCCTAAACCAAAGGACGTCTGCACACATTTCAACGTCTAAAGTGTTGTTTCCGATGCGTGCTAGTGTGTGTGTGCGTGCGTGTGTGAGAGTGTGTAGGTGTGTGCGTGTGTTTGTGTGTGTTTGTGTGGGTGCGTGCGTGTGTGTGTGTGCGTGTGTGTGTTGTGCGCACCCCCCCCCCCAAAAAAAGTACTGTATTCGGATAAAAATGACGAATTACTCAGAGGTTTTAACTTTTGCTTGCACTTGATTTGTTCTGACACCGACGACGTCCACCAATGACAGCCCGAGTGGATCTAGCCCACGTGGTGTGAGAGCAGGGGGAGGTGAAAAGATGCAAAGCCTAGGTGATTGGCTGTGCATCTTTCAGTCTTCCACGTGGGTTAGTCTTTGATCTTCAATCAGTGTCCAAATGTTGTTTACAAGCGTAGCGTGTGCGGATGTGTGTGCCTCTCATGAGTTTGTGTGTGTGTTTGCGCGCGCGTGATCGTGTGCCCATACATGTGTGAGTGTTTCTTTGATCTAAATCATCGTTGGTGTGTTGTTTACGATACGTGCTCGTCTGTGCGTACGTTTGTGTGAGTGTGTGTGCGTGCTTTTGTGTGTGTGCTTGCTGCGTGCTGGCGCGCTCGGAAGCGTGTGTGTCACAGAGAAAGAGAGGGAGCGGGATCGCTGGCCTGTATGTACTCTATGTGAAACACACAGGACATTTGTAATTTCGTCCCTTTCACATTTTTTGGCTTTTTTAAAAATAAAACTTATTTTCATCAATGGTTCATAATGAGTGTCACGCCTAGACCAAATGACTTATGCACACATTTCAACATTTATTTAGTTCAGGTTGACCTCCTGAAGCCTAAATGAGCGTTAATTTGACCACACACCTCATTCCTATGAAGGAACATTCAAAGTAAAAAAACGGGCTCAACTCGGACTGAAAGTGCATTTAAAGCAATAAAAACTGAAAATGAGTGTCACGCCTAAACCAAAGGACTTATGCACACATTTCAACATGTATTTAGTTCAGGTTGACATTCTGAAGCCTAAATGAGCATTAATTTGATCACACAACTCATTCCTATGAAGGAACATTCAAAGTAAAAAAACGGGCTCAACTCGGACTGAAAGTGCATTTAAAGCAATAAAAACTGAAAATGAGTGTCACGCCTAAACCAAAGGACTTATGCACACATTTCAACATGTATTTAGTTCAGGTTGACATTCTGAAGCCTAAATGAGCATTAATTTGATCACACAACTCATTCCTATGAAGGAACATTCAAAGTAAAAAAACGGGCTCAACTCGGACTGAAAGTGCATTTAAAGCAATAAAAACTGAAAATGAGTGTCACGCCTAAACCAAAGGACTTATGCACACATTTCAACATGTATTTAGTTCAGGTTGACCTCCTGAAGCCTAAATGAGCATTAATTTGACTACACAACTCATTCCTATGAAGATATATTCAAAGTCACAAAACGTGCTCAACTAGGCCTGAAAGTGCATTTAAAGCAATAAAAACTCAAAATGAGTGTCACGCCTAAACCAAAGGACTTATGCACACATTTCAACATGTATTTAGTTCAGGTTGACATTCTGAAGCCTAAATGAGCATTAATTTGATCACACAACTCATTCCTATGAAGGAACATTCAAAGTAAAAAAACGGGCTCAACTCGGACTGAAAGTGCATTTAAAGCAATAAAAACTGAAAATGAGTGTCACGCCTAAACCAAAGGACTTATGCACACATTTCAACATGTATTTAGTTCAGGTTGACATTCTGAAGCCTAAATGAGCATTAATTTGATCACACAACTCATTCCTATGAAGGAACATTCAAAGTAAAAAAACGGGCTCAACTCGGACTGAAAGTGCATTTAAAGCAATAAAAACTCAAAATGAGTGTCACGCCTAAACCAAAGGACTTATCCACACATTTCAACATGTATTTAGTTCAGGTTGACATTCTGAAGCCTAAATGAGCATTAATTTGACTACACAACTTATTCCTATGAAGATACATTCAAAGTAAAAAAACGGGCTCAACTCGGACTGAAAGTGCATTTAAAGCAATAAAAACTGAAAATGAGTGTCACGCCTAAACCAAAGGACTTATGCACACATTTCAACATGTATTTAGTTCAGGTTGACCTCCTGAAGCCTAAATGAGCATTAATTTGACCACACACCTCATTCCTATGAAGGAACATTCAAAGTAAAAAAACGGGCTCAACTCGGACTGAAAGTGCATTTAAAGCAATAAAAACTGAAAATGAGTGTCACGCCTAAACCAAAGGACTTATGCACACATTTCAACATGTATTTAGTTCAGGTTGACATTCTGAAGCCTAAATGAGCATTAATTTGATCACACAACTCATTCCTATGAAGGAACATTCAAAGTAAAAAAACGGGCTCAACTCGGACTGAAAGTGCATTTAAAGCAGTAAAAACTGAAAATGAGTGTCACGCCTAAACCAAAGGACTTATGCACACATTTCAACATGTATTTAGTTCAGGTTGACATTCTGAAGCCTAAATGAGCATTAATTTGATCTCACAACTCATTCCTATGAAGGAACATTCAAAGTAAAAAAACGGGCTCAACTCGGACTGAAAGTGCATTTAAAGCAATAAAAACTGAAAATGAGTGTCACGCCTAAACCAAAGGACTTATGCACACATTTCAACATGTATTTAGTTCAGGTTGACCTCCTGAAGCCTAAATCACCATTATTTTGTCTATACAACTCATTCCTATGAAGATATATTCAAAGTCACAAAACGTGCTCTACTCGGCCTGAAAATGCATTTAAAGCAATAAAAACTCAAAATGAGTGCCACGCCTAAACCAAAGGCCTTATGCACACATTTCAACATGTATTTAGTTCAGGTTGACCTCCTGAAGCCTAAATGAGCATTAATTTGACTACACAACTCATTCCTATGAAGGAACATTCAAAGGAAAAAAACGGGCTCAACTCGGACTGAAAGTACATTTAAAGCAATAAAAACTGAAAATGAGTGTCACGCCTAAACCAAAGGACTTATGCACACATTTCAACATGTATTTAGTTCAGGTTGACATTCTGAAGCCTAAATGAGCATTAATTTGACTACACAACTTATTCCTATGAAGATACATTCAAAGTAAAAAAACGTGCTCTACTCGGCCTGAAAATGCATTTAAAGCAATAAAAACTCAAAATGAGTGTCACGCCTAAACCAAAGGCCTTATGCACACATTTCAACATGTATTTAGTTCAGGTTGACCTCCTGAAGCCTAAATCACCATTATTTTGTCTATACAACTCATTCCTATGAAGATATATTCAAAGTCACAAAACGTGCTCAACTAGGCCTGAAAGTGCATTTAAAGCAATAAAAACTCAAAATGAGTGTCACGCCTAAACCAAAGGACTTATGCACACATTTCAACATGTATTTAGTTCAGGTTGACATTCTGAAGCCTAAATGAGCATTAATTTGACTACACAACTTATTCCTATGAAGATACATTCAAAGTAAAAAAAACGGGCTCAACTCGGACTGAAAGTGCATTTAAAGCAATAAAAACTGAAAATGAGTGTCACGCCTAAACCAAAGGACTTATGCACACATTTCAACATGTATTTATTTCAGGTTGACCTCCTGAAGCCTAAATGAGCATTAATTTGACTACACAACTCATTCCTATGAAGGTACATTCAAAGTCACAAAACGTGCTCTACTCGGCCTGAAAATGCATTTAAAGCAAGAAAAAATCAAAATGAGTGTCACACCTAAACCTACATTTAAAGTAAAAAAATGTGCTCTACTCGGCCTGAAAATGCATTTAAAGCAATAAAAACTCAAATTGAGTGTCACGCCTAAACCAAAGGACTTATACACACATTTCAACATGTATTTAGTTCGGGTTGACCTCCTGAAGCCTAAATGAGCATTAATTTGACTACACAACTCATTCCTATGAAGGAACATTCAAAGGAAAAAAACGGGCTCAACTCGGACTGAAAGTACATTTAAAGCAATAAAAACTGAAAATGAGTGTCACGCCTAAACCAAAGGACTTATGCACACATTTCAACATGTATTTAGTTCAGGTTGACCTCCTGAAGCCTAAATCACCATTATTTTGTCTATACAACTCATTCCTATGAAGATATATTCAAAGTCACAAAACGTGCTCTACTCGGCCTGAAAATGCATTTAAAGCAATAAAAACTCAAAATGAGTGCCACGCCTAAACCAAAGGCCTTATGCACACATTTCAACATGTATTTAGTTCAGGTTGACCTCCTGAAGCCTAAATGAGCATTAATTTGACTACACAACTCATTCCTATGAAGGAACATTCAAAGGAAAAAAACGGGCTCAACTCGGACTGAAAGTACATTTAAAGCAATAAAAACTGAAAATGAGTGTCACGCCTAAACCAAAGGACTTATGCACACATTTCAACATGTATTTAGTTCAGGTTGACATTGTGAAGCCTAAATGAGCATTAATTTGACTACACAACTTATTCCTATGAAGATACATTCAAAGTAAAAAAACGGGCTCAACTCGGACTGAAAGTGCATTTAAAGCAATAAAAACTGAAAATGAGTGTCACGCCTAAACCAAAGGACTTATGCACACATTTCAACATGTATTTAGTTCGAGTTGACCTCCTGAAGCCTAAATGAGCATTAATTTGACTACACAACTCATTCCTATGAAGGTACATTCAAAGTCACAAAACGTGCTCAACTAGGCCTGAAAGTGCATTTAAAGCAATAAAAACTCAAAATGAGTGTCACGCCTAAACCAAAGGACTTATGCACACATTTCAACATGTATTTAGTTCAGGTTGACCTCCTGAAGCCTAAATCACCATTATTTTGTCTATACAACTCATTCCTATGAAGATATATTCAAAGTCACAAAATGTGCTCAACTAGGCCTGAAAGTGCATTTAAAGCAATAAAAACTCAAAATGAGTGTCACGCCTAAACCAAAGGACTTATGCACACATTTCAACATGTATTTAGTTCAGGTTGACATTCTGAAGCCTAAATGAGCATTAATTTGACTACACAACTTATTCTTATGAAGATACATTCAAAGTAAAAAAACGGGCTCAACTCGGACTGAAAGTGCATTTAAAGCAATAAAAACTCAAAATGAGTGTCACGCCTAAACCAAAGGCCTTATGCACACATTTCAACATGTATTTAGTTCGGGTTGACCTCCTGAAGCCTAAATGAGCATTAATTTGACTACACAACTCATTCCTATGAAGATACATTCAAAGTAAAAAAAACGGGCTCAACTCGGACTGAAAGTGCATTTAAAGCAATAAAAACTGAAAATGAGTGTCACGCCTAAACCAAAGGACTTATGCACACATTTCAACATGTATTTAGTTCAGGTTGACGTCCTGAAGCCTAAATGAGCATTAATTTGACTACACAACTTATTCCTATGAAGATACATTCAAAGTAAAAAAACGTGCTCTACTCGGCCTGAAAATGCATTTAAAGCAATAAAAACTCAAAATGAGTGCCACGCCTAAACCAAAGGCCTTATGCACACATTTCAACATGTATTTAGTTCAGGTTGACCTCCTGAAGCCTAAATGAGCATTAATTTGACTACACAACTCATTCCTATGTAGGAACATTCAAAGGAAAAAAACGGGCTCAACTCGGACTGAAAGTACATTTAAAGCAATAAAAACTGAAAATGAGTGTCACGCCTAAACCAAAGGACTTATGCACACATTTCAACATGTATTTAGTTCAGGTTGACATTCTGAAGCCTAAATGAGCATTAATTTGACTACACAACTTATTCCTATGAAGATACATTCAAAGTAAAAAAACGGGCTCAACTCGGACTGAAAGTGCATTTAAAGCAATAAAAACTGAAAATGAGTGTCACGCCTAAACCAAAGGACTTATGCACACATTTCAACATGTATTTAGTTCAGGTTGACCTCCTGAAGCCTAAATGAGCATTAATTTGACTACACAACTCATTCCTATGAAGGTACATTCAAAGTCACAAAACGTGCTCAACTAGGCCTGAAAGTGCATTTAAAGCAATAAAAACTCAAAATGAGTGTCACGCCTAAACCAAAGGACTTATGCACACATTTCAACATGTATTTAGTTCAGGTTGACCTCCTGAAGCCTAAATCACCATTAATTTGACTACACAACTTATTCCTATGAAGATACATTCAAAGTAAAAAAACGGGCTCAACTCGGACTGAAAGTGCATTTAAAGCAATAAAAACTGAAAATGAGTGTCACGCCTAAACCAAAGGACTTATGCACACATTTCAACATGTATTTAGTTCAGGTTGACCTCCTGAAGCCTAAATCACCATTAATTTGACTACACAACTTATTCCTATGAAGATACATTCAAAGTAAAAAAAACGGGCTCAACTCGGACTGAAAGTGCATTTAAAGCAATAAAAACTGAAAATGAGTGTCACGCCTAAACCAAAGGACTTATGCACACATTTCAACATGTATTTAGTTCAGGTTGACCTCCTGAAGCCTAAATGAGCATTAATTTGACTACACAACTCATTCCTATGAAGGTACATTCAAAGTCACAAAACGTGCTCTACTCGGCCTGAAAATGCATTTAAAGCAAGAAAAAATCAAAATGAGTGTCACACCTAAACCTACATTTAAAGTAAAAAAATGTGCTCTACTCGGCCTGAAAATGCATTTAAAGCAATAAAAACTCAAATTGAGTGTCACGCCTAAACCAAAGGACTTATACACACATTTCAACATGTATTTAGTTCGGGTTGTCCTCCTGAAGCCTAAATGAGCATTAATTTGACTACACAACTCATTCCTATGAAGGAACATTCAAAGGAAAAAAACGGGCTCAACTCGGACTGAAAGTACATTTAAAGCAATAAAAACTGAAAATGAGTGTCACGCCTAAACCAAAGGACTTATGCACACATTTCAACATGTATTTAGTTCAGGTTGACCTCCTGAAGCCTAAATCACCATTATTTTGTCTATACAACTCATTCCTATGAAGATATATTCAAAGTCACAAAACGTGCTCTACTCGGCCTGAAAATGCATTTAAAGCAATAAAAACTCAAAATGAGTGCCACGCCTAAACCAAAGGCCTTATGCACACATTTCAACATGTATTTAGTTCAGGTTGACCTCCTGAAGCCTAAATGAGCATTAATTTGACTACACAACTCATTCCTATGAAGGAACATTCAAAGGAAAAAAACGGGCTCAACTCGGACTGAAAGTACATTTAAAGCAATAAAAACTGAAAATGAGTGTCACGCCTAAACCAAAGGACTTATGCACACATTTCAACATGTATTTAGTTCAGGTTGACATTCTGAAGCCTAAATGAGCATTAATTTGACTACACAACTTATTCCTATGAAGATACATTCAAAGTAAAAAAACGGGCTCAACTCGGACTGAAAGTGCATTTAAAGCAATAAAAACTGAAAATGAGTGTCACGCCTAAACCAAAGGACTTATGCACACATTTCAACATGTATTTAGTTCGAGTTGACCTCCTGAAGCCTAAATGAGCATTAATTTGACTACACAACTCATTCCTATGAAGGTACATTCAAAGTCACAAAACGTGCTCAACTAGGCCTGAAAGTGCATTTAAAGCAATAAAAACTCAAAATGAGTGTCACGCCTAAACCAAAGGACTTATGCACACATTTCAACATGTATTTAGTTCAGGTTGACCTCCTGAAGCCTAAATCACCATTATTTTGTCTATACAACTCATTCCTATGAAGATATATTCAAAGTCACAAAATGTGCTCAACTAGGCCTGAAAGTGCATTTAAAGCAATAAAAACTCAAAATGAGTGTCACGCCTAAACCAAAGGACTTATGCACACATTTCAACATGTATTTAGTTCAGGTTGACATTCTGAAGCCTAAATGAGCATTAATTTGACTACACAACTTATTCTTATGAAGATACATTCAAAGTAAAAAAACGGGCTCAACTCGGACTGAAAGTGCATTTAAAGCAATAAAAACTCAAAATGAGTGTCACGCCTAAACCAAAGGCCTTATGCACACATTTCAACATGTATTTAGTTCGGGTTGACCTCCTGAAGCCTAAATGAGCATTAATTTGACTACACAACTCATTCCTATGAAGGAACATTCAAAGGAAAAAAACGGGCTCAACTCGGACTGAAAGTACATTTAAAGCAATAAAAACTGAAAATGAGTGTCACGCCTAAACCAAAGGACTTATGCACACATTTCAACATGTATTTAGTTCAGGTTGACCCCCTGAAGCCTAAATCACCATTATTTTGTCTATACAACTCATTCCTATGAAGATATATTCAAAGTCACAAAACGTGCTCAACTAGGCCTGAAAGTGCATTTAAAGCAATAAAAACTCAAAATGAGTGTCACGCCTAAACCAAAGGACTTATGCACACATTTCAACATGTATTTAGTTCAGGTTGACATTCTGAAGCCTAAATGAGCATTAATTTGACTACACAACTCATTCCTATGAAGGTACATTCAAAGTCACAAAACGTGCTCTACTCGGCCTGAAAATGCATTTAAAGCAAGAAAAAATCAAAATGAGTGTCACACCTAAACCTACATTTAAAGTAAAAAAATGTGCTCTACTCGGCCTGAAAATGCATTTAAAGCAATAAAAACTCAAATTGAGTGTCACGCCTATACCAAAGGACTTATGCACACATTTCAACATGTATTTAGTTTAGGTTGACCTCCTGAAGCCTAAATGAGCATTAATTTGATCACACAACTCATTCCCATGAAGATACATTCAAAGTCAGTAAGTGCCCTGCTCTGTCTGAAAATGCATTTGAATCAATAAAAACTAAAATTGAGTGTCATGCCTAAACCAAAGGACGTCTGCACACATTTCAACGTCTAAAGTGTTGTTTCCGATGCGTGCTAGTGTATGTGTGCGTGCGTGTGTGAGAGTGTGTAGGTGTGTGCGTGTGTTTGTGTGTGTTTGTGTGGGTGCGTGCGTGTGTGTGTGCGCGTGTGTGTGTTGTGCGCACCCCCCCCCCCCCAAAAAAGTACTGTATTCGGATAAAAATGACGAATTACTCAGAGGTTTTAACTTTTGCTTGCACTTGATTTGTTCTCACACCGACGACGTCCACCAATGACAGCCCGAGTGGATCTAGCCCACGTGGTGTGAGAGCAGGGGGAGGTGAAAAGATGCAAAGCCTAGGTGATTGGCTGTGCATCTTTCAGTCTTCCACGTGGGTTAGTCTTTGATCTTCAATCAGTGTCCAAATGTTGTTTACATGCGTAGCGTGTGCGGATGTGTGTGCCTCTCATGAGTTTGTGTGTGTGTTTGCGCGCGCGTGATCGTGTGCCCATACATGTGTGAGTGTTTCTTTGATCTAAATCATCGTTGGTGTGTTGTTTACGATACGTGCTCGTCTGTGCGTACGTTTGTGTGAGGTGTGTGCGTGCTTTTGTGTGTGTGCTTGCTGCGTGCTGGCGCGCTCGGAAGCGTGTGTGTCACAGAGAAAGAGAGGGAGCGGGATCGCTGGCCTGTATGTACTCTATGTGAAACACACAGGACATTTGTAATTTCGTCCCTTTCACATTTTTTGGCTTTTTTAAAAATAAAACTTATTTTCATCAATGGTTCATAATGAGTGTCACGCCTAGACCAAATGACTTATGCACACATTTCAACATTTATTTAGTTCAGGTTGACCTCCTGAAGCCCAAATGAGCGTTAATTTGACCACACAACTCATTCCTATGAAGGAACATTCAAAGTCACAAAACGTGCTCAACTAGGCCTGAAAGTGCATTTAAAGCAATAAAAACTCAAAATGAGTGTCACGCCTAAACCAAAGGACTTATGCACACATTTCAACATGTATTTAGTTCAGGTTGACCTCCTGAAGCCTAAATCACCATTAATTTGACTACACAACTTATTCCTATGAAGATACATTCAAAGTAAAAAAACGGGCTCAACTCGGACTGAAAGTGCATTTAAAGCAATAAAAACTGAAAATGAGTGTCACGCCTAAACCAAAGGACTTATGCACACATTTCAACATGTATTTAGTTCAGGTTGACGTCCTGAAGCCTAAATGAGCATTAATTTGACTACACAACTTATTCCTATGAAGATACATTCAAAGTAAAAAAACGTGCTCTACTCGGCCTGAAAATGCATTTAAAGCAATAAAAACTCAAAATGAGTGCCACGCCTAAACCAAAGGCCTTATGCACACATTTCAACATGTATTTAGTTCAGGTTGACCTCCTGAAGCCTAAATGAGCATTAATTTGACTACACAACTCATTCCTATGAAGGAACATTCAAAGGAAAAAAACGGGCTCAACTCGGACTGAAAGTACATTTAAAGCAATAAAAACTGAAAATGAGTGTCACGCCTAAACCAAAGGACTTATGCACACATTTCAACATGTATTTAGTTCAGGTTGACATTCTGAAGCCTAAATGAGCATTAATTTGACTACACAACTTATTCCTATGAAGATACATTCAAAGTAAAAAAACGGGCTCAACTCGGACTGAAAGTGCATTTAAAGCAATAAAAACTGAAAATGAGTGTCACGCCTAAACCAAAGGACTTATGCACACATTTCAACATGTATTTAGTTCAGGTTGACCTCCTGAAGCCTAAATGAGCATTAATTTGACTACACAACTCATTCCTATGAAGGTACATTCAAAGTCACAAAACGTGCTCAACTAGGCCTGAAAGTGCATTTAAAGCAATAAAAACTCAAAATGAGTGTCACGCCTAAACCAAAGGACTTATGCACACATTTCAACATGTATTTAGTTCAGGTTGACCTCCTGAAGCCTAAATGAGCATTAATTTGACTACACAACTTATTCCTATGAAGATACATTCAAAGTAAAAAAACGTGCTCTACTCGGCCTGAAAATGCATTTAAAGCAATAAAAACTCAAAATGAGTGTCACGCCTAAACCAAAGGCCTTATGCACACATTTCAACATGTATTTAGTTCGGGTTGACCTCCTGAAGCCTAAATGAGCATTAATTTGACTACACAACTCATTCCTATGAAGGAACATTCAAAGGAAAAAAACGGGCTCAACTCGGACTGAAAGTACATTTAAAGCAATAAAAACTGAAAATGAGTGTCACGCCTAAACCAAAGGACTTATGCACACATTTCAACATGTATTTAGTTCAGGTTGACCTCCTGAAGCCTAAATGAGCATTAATTCGACTACACAACTCATTCCTATGAAGGTACATTCAAAGTCACAAAACGTGCTCAACTAGGCCTGAAAGTGCATTTAAAGCAATAAAAACTCAAAATGAGTGTCACGCCTAAACCAAAGGACTTATGCACACATTTCAACATGTATTTAGTTCAGGTTGACATTCTGAAGCCTAAATGAGCATTAATTTGACTACACAACTTATTCCTATGAAGATACATTCAAAGTAAAAAAACGGGCTCAACTCGGACTGAAAGTGCATTTAAAGCAATAAAAACTGAAAATGAGTGTCACGCCTAAACCAAAGGACCTATGCACACATTTCAACATGTATTTAGTTCAGGTTGACCTCCTGAAGCCTAAATCACCATTAATTTGACTACACAACTTATTCCTATGAAGATACATTCAAAGTAAAAAAACGTGCTCTACTCGGCCTGAAAATGCATTTAAAGCAATAAAAACTCAAAATGAGTGTCACGCCTAAACCAAAGGCCTTATGCACACATTTCAACATGTATTTAGTTCGGGTTGACCTCCTGAAGCCTAAATGAGCATTAATTTGACTACACAACTCATTCCTATGAAGGAACATTCAAAGGAAAAAAACGGGCTCAACTCGGACTGAAAGTACATTTAAAGCAATAAAAACTGAAAATGAGTGTCACGCCTAAACCAAAGGACTTATGCACACATTTCAACATGTATTTAGTTCAGGTTGACCCCCTGAAGCCTAAATCACCATTATTTTGTCTATACAACTCATTCCTATGAAGATATATTCAAAGTCACAAAACGTGCTCAACTAGGCCTGAAAGTGCATTTAAAGCAATAAAAACTCAAAATGAGTGTCACGCCTAAACCAAAGGACTTATGCACACATTTCAACATGTATTTAGTTCAGGTTGACATTCTGAAGCCTAAATGAGCATTAATTTGACTACACAACTCATTCCTATGAAGGTACATTCAAAGTCACAAAACGTGCTCTACTCGGCCTGAAAATGCATTTAAAGCAAGAAAAAATCAAAATGAGTGTCACACCTAAACCTACATTTAAAGTAAAAAAATGTGCTCTACTCGGCCTGAAAATGCATTTAAAGCAATAAAAACTCAAATTGAGTGTCACGCCTAAACCAAAGGACTTATACACACATTTCAACATGTATTTAATTCAGGTTGACACTCTGAAGCCTAAATGAGCATTATTTTGTCTATACAACTCATTACTATGAAGGTACATTCAAAGTCACAAAACGTGCTCAACTCGGCCTGAAAGTGCATTTAAAGCAATAAAATCTCAAAATGAGTTTCACGCCTAAATCAAAGGACTTATGCACACATTTCAACATGTATTTAGTTTAGGTTGACCTCCTGAAGCCTAAATGAGCATTAATTTGATCACACAACTCATTCCCATGAAGATACATTCAAAGTCAGTAAGTGCCCTGCTCTGTCTGAAAATGCATTTGAATCAATAAAAACTAAAATTGAGTGTCATGCCTAAACCAAAGGACGTCTGCACACATTTCAACGTCTAAAGTGTTGTTTCCGATGCGTGCTAGTGTATGTGTGCGTGCGTGTGTGAGAGTGTGTAGGTGTGTGCGTGTGTTTGTGTGTGTTTGTGTGGGTGCGTGCGTGTGTGTGTGCGCGTGTGTGTGTTGTGCGCACCCCCCCCCAAAAAAAGTACTGTATTCGGATAAAAATGACGAATTACTCAGAGGTTTTAACTTTTGCTTGCACTTGATTTGTTCTCACACCGACGACGTCCACCAATGACAGCCCGAGTGGATCTAGCCCACGTGGTGTGAGAGCAGGGGGAGGTGAAAAGATGCAAAGCCTAGGTGATTGGCTGTGCATCTTTCAGTCTTCCACGTGGGTTAGTCTTTGATCTTCAATCAGTGTCCAAATGTTGTTTACATGCGTAGCGTGTGCGGATGTGTGTGCCTCTCATGAGTTTGTGTGTGTGTTTGCGCGCGCGTGATCGTGTGCCCATACATGTGTGAGTGTTTCTTTGATCTAAATCATCGTTGGTGTGTTGTTTACGATACGTGCTCGTCTGTGCGTACGTTTGTGTGAGGTGTGTGCGTGCTTTTGTGTGTGTGCTTGCTGCGTGCTGGCGCGCTCGGAAGCGTGTGTGTCACAGAGAAAGAGAGGGAGCGGGATCGCTGGCCTGTATGTACTCTATGTGAAACACACAGGACATTTGTAATTTCGTCCCTTTCACATTTTTTGGCTTTTTTAAAAATAAAACTTATTTTCATCAATGGTTCATAATGAGTGTCACGCCTAGACCAAATGACTTATGCACACATTTCAACATTTATTTAGTTCAGGTTGACCTCCTGAAGCCCAAATGAGCGTTAATTTGACCACACAACTCATTCCTATGAAGGAACATTCAAAGTCACAAAACGTGCTCAACTAGGCCTGAAAGTGCATTTAAAGCAATAAAAACTCAAAATGAGTGTCACGCCTAAACCAAAGGACTTATGCACACATTTCAACATGTATTTAGTTCAGGTTGACCTCCTGAAGCCTAAATCACCATTAATTTGACTACACAACTTATTCCTATGAAGATACATTCAAAGTAAAAAAACGGGCTCAACTCGGACTGAAAGTGCATTTAAAGCAATAAAAACTGAAAATGAGTGTCACGCCTAAACCAAAGGACTTATGCACACATTTCAACATGTATTTAGTTCAGGTTGACGTCCTGAAGCCTAAATGAGCATTAATTTGACTACACAACTTATTCCTATGAAGATACATTCAAAGTAAAAAAACGTGCTCTACTCGGCCTGAAAATGCATTTAAAGCAATAAAAACTCAAAATGAGTGCCACGCCTAAACCAAAGGCCTTATGCACACATTTCAACATGTATTTAGTTCAGGTTGACCTCCTGAAGCCTAAATGAGCATTAATTTGACTACACAACTCATTCCTATGAAGGAACATTCAAAGGAAAAAAACGGGCTCAACTCGGACTGAAAGTACATTTAAAGCAATAAAAACTGAAAATGAGTGTCACGCCTAAACCAAAGGACTTATGCACACATTTCAACATGTATTTAGTTCAGGTTGACATTCTGAAGCCTAAATGAGCATTAATTTGACTACACAACTTATTCCTATGAAGATACATTCAAAGTAAAAAAACGGGCTCAACTCGGACTGAAAGTGCATTTAAAGCAATAAAAACTGAAAATGAGTGTCACGCCTAAACCAAAGGACTTATGCACACATTTCAACATGTATTTAGTTCAGGTTGACCTCCTGAAGCCTAAATGAGCATTAATTTGACTACACAACTCATTCCTATGAAGGTACATTCAAAGTCACAAAACGTGCTCAACTAGGCCTGAAAGTGCATTTAAAGCAATAAAAACTCAAAATGAGTGTCACGCCTAAACCAAAGGACTTATGCACACATTTCAACATGTATTTAGTTCAGGTTGACCTCCTGAAGCCTAAATGAGCATTAATTTGACTACACAACTTATTCCTATGAAGATACATTCAAAGTAAAAAAACGTGCTCTACTCGGCCTGAAAATGCATTTAAAGCAATAAAAACTCAAAATGAGTGTCACGCCTAAACCAAAGGCCTTATGCACACATTTCAACATGTATTTAGTTCGGGTTGACCTCCTGAAGCCTAAATGAGCATTAATTTGACTACACAACTCATTCCTATGAAGGAACATTCAAAGGAAAAAAACGGGCTCAACTCGGACTGAAAGTACATTTAAAGCAATAAAAACTGAAAATGAGTGTCACGTCTAAACCAAAGGACTTATGCACACATTTCAACATGTATTTAGTTCAGGTTGACCTCCTGAAGCCTAAATGAGCATTAATTCGACTACACAACTCATTCCTATGAAGGTACATTCAAAGTCACAAAACGTGCTCAACTAGGCCTGAAAGTGCATTTAAAGCAATAAAAACTGAAAATGAGTGTCACGTCTAAACCAAAGGACTTATGCACACATTTCAACATGTATTTAGTTCAGGTTGACCTCCTGAAGCCTAAATCACCATTAATTTGACTACACAACTTATTCCTATGAAGATACATTCAAAGTAAAAAAACGGGCTCAACTCGGACTGAAAGTGCATTTAAAGCAATAAAAACTGAAAATGAGTGTCACGCCTAAACCAAAGGACTTATGCACACATTTCAACATGTATTTAGTTCAGGATGACGTCCTGAAGCCTAAATGAGCATTAACTTGACTACACAACTTATTCCTATGAAGATACATTCAAAGTAAAAAAACGTGCTCTACTCGGCCTGAAAATGCATTTAAAGCAATAAAAACTCAAAATGAGTGCCATGCCTAAACCAAAGGCCTTATGCACACATTTCAACATGTATTTAGTTCAGGTTGACCTCCTGAAGCCTAAATGAGCATTAATTTGACTACACAACTCATTCCTATGAAGGAACATTCAAAGGAAAAAAACGGGCTCAACCCGGACTGAAAGTACATTTAAAGCAATAAAAACTGAAAATGAGTGTCACGCCTAAACCAAAGGACTTATGCACACATTTCAACATGTATTTAGTTCAGGTTGACATTCTGAAGCCTAAATGAGCATTAATTTGACTACACAACTTATTCCTATGAAGATACATTCAAAGTAAAAAAACGGGCTCAACTCGGACTGAAAGTGCATTTAAAGCAATAAAAACTGAAAATGAGTGTCACGCCTAAACCAAAGGACTTATGCACACATTTCAACATGTATTTAGTTCGGGTTGACCTCCTGAAGCCTAAATGAGCATTAATTTGACTACACAACTCATTCCTATGAAGGTACATTCAAAGTCACAAAACGTGCTCAACTAGGCCTGAAAGTGCATTTAAAGCAATAAAAACTCAAAATGAGTGTCACGCCTAAACCAAAGGACTTATGCACACATTTCAACATGTATTTAGTTCAGGTTGACCTCCTGAAGCCTAAATCACCATTATTTTGTCTATACAACTCATTCCTATGAAGATATATTCAAAGTCACAAAATGTGCTCAACTAGGCCTGAAAGTGCATTTAAAGCAATAAAAACTCAAAATGAGTGTCACGCCTAAACCAAAGGACTTATGCACACATTTCAACATGTATTTAGTTCAGGTTGACATTCTGAAGCCTAAATGAGCATTAATTTGACTACACAACTTATTCCTATGAAGATACATTCAAAGTAAAAAAACGGGCTCAACTCGGACTGAAAGTGCATTTAAAGCAATAAAAACTCAAAATGAGTGTCACGCCTAAACCAAAGGCCTTATGCACACATTTCAACATGTATTTAGTTCGGGTTGACCTCCTGAAGCCTAAATGAGCATTAATTTGACTACACAACTCATTCCTATGAAGGAACATTCAAAGGAAAAAAACGGGCTCAACTCGGACTGAAAGTACATTTAAAGCAATAAAAACTGAAAATGAGTGTCACGCCTAAACCAAAGGACTTATGCACACATTTCAACATGTATTTAGTTCAGGTTGACCTCCTGAAGCCTAAATCACCATTATTTTGTCTATACAACTCATTCCTATGAAGATATATTCAAAGTCACAAAACGTGCTCAACTAGGCCTGAAAGTGCATTTAAAGCAATAAAAACTCAAAATGAGTGTCACGCCTAAACCAAAGGACTTATGCACACATTTACACATGTATTTAGTTCAGGTTGACCTCCTGAAGCCTAAATCACCATTATTTTGTCTATACAACTCATTCCTATGAAGGTACATTCAAAGTCACAAAACGTGCTCTACTCGGCCTGAAAATGCATTTAAAGCAAGAAAAAATCAAAATGAGTGTCACACCTAAACCTACATTTAAAGTAAAAAAATGTGCTCTACTCGGCCTGAAAATGCATTTAAAGCAATAAAAACTCAAATTGAGTGTCACGCCTAAACCAAAGGACTTATACACACATTTCAACATGTATTTAATTCAGGTTGACATTCTGAAGCCTAAATGAGCATTATTTTGTCTATACAACTCATTCCTATGAAGGTACATTCAAAGTCACAAAACGTGCTCAACTAGGCCTGAAAGTGCATTTAAAGCAATAAAATCTCAAAATGAGTTTCACGCCTAAATCAAAGGACTTATGCACACATTTCAACATGTATTTAGTTTAGGTTGACCTCCTGAAGCCTAAATGAGCATTAATTTGACTACACAACTCATTCCTATGAAGGTACATTCAAAGTCACAAAACGTGCTCAACTAGGCCTGAAAGTGCATTTAAAGCAATAAAAACTCAAAATGAGTGTCACGCCTAAACCAAAGGACTTATGCACACATTTCAACATGTATTTAGTTCAGGTTGACATTCTGAAGCCTAAATGAGCATTAATTTGACTACACAACTTATTCCTATGAAGATACATTCAAAGTAAAAAAACGGGCTCAACTTGGACTGAAAGTGCATTTAAAGCAATAAAAACTGAAAATGAGTGTCACGCCTAAACCAAAGGACTTATGCACACATTTCAAAATGTATTTAGTTCAGGTTGACCTCCTGAAGCCTAAATGAGCATTAATTTGACTACACAACTTATTCCTATGAAGATACATTCAAAGTAAAAAAACGTGCTCTACTCGGCCTGAAAATGCATTTAAAGCAATAAAAACTCAAAATGAGTGTCACGCCTAAACCAAAGGCCTTATGCACACATTTCAACATGTATTTAGTTCGGGTTGACCTCCTGAAGCCTAAATGAGCATTAATTTGACTACACAACTCATTCCTATGAAGGAACATTCAAAGGAAAAAAACGGGCTCAACTCGGACTGAAAGTACATTTAAAGCAATAAAAACTGAAAATGAGTGTCACGCCTAAACCAAAGGACTTATGCACACATTTCAACATGTATTTAGTTCAGGTTGACCTCCTGAAGCCTAAATGAGCATTAATTCGACTACACAACTCATTCCTATGAAGGTACATTCAAAGTCACAAAACGTGCTCAACTAGGCCTGAAAGTGCATTTAAAGCAATAAAAACTCAAAATGAGTGTCACGCCTAAACCAAAGGACTTATGCACACATTTCAACATGTATTTAGTTCAGGTTGACATTCTGAAGCCTAAATGAGCATTAATTTGACTACACAACTTATTCCTATGAAGATACATTCAAAGTAAAAAAACGGGCTCAACTCGGACTGAAAGTGCATTTAAAGCAATAAAAACTGAAAATGAGTGTCACGCCTAAACCAAAGGACTTATGCACACATTTCAACATGTATTTAGTTCAGGTTGACCTCCTGAAGCCTAAATCACCATTAATTTGACTACACAACTTATTCCTATGAAGATACATTCAAAGTAAAAAAACGGGCTCAACTCGGACTGAAAGTGCATTTAAAGCAATAAAAACTGAAAATGAGTGTCACGCCTAAACCAAAGGACTTATGCACACATTTCAACATGTATTTAGTTCAGGATGACGTCCTGAAGCCTAAATGAGCATTAACTTGACTACACAACTTATTCCTATGAAGATACATTCAAAGTAAAAAAACGTGCTCTACTCGGCCTGAAAATGCATTTAAAGCAATAAAAACTCAAAATGAGTGCCACGCCTAAACCAAAGGCCTTATGCACACATTTCAACATGTATTTAGTTCAGGTTGACCTCCTGAAGCCTAAATGAGCATTAATTTGACTACACAACTCATTCCTATGAAGGAACATTCAAAGGAAAAAAACGGGCTCAACCCGGACTGAAAGTACATTTAAAGCAATAAAAACTGAAAATGAGTGTCACGCCTAAACCAAAGGACTTATGCACACATTTCAACATGTATTTAGTTCAGGTTGACATTCTGAAGCCTAAATGAGCATTAATTTGACTACACAACTTATTCCTATGAAGATACATTCAAAGTAAAAAAACGGGCTCAACTCGGACTGAAAGTGCATTTAAAGCAATAAAAACTGAAAATGAGTGTCACGCCTAAACCAAAGGACTTATGCACACATTTCAACATGTATTTAGTTCGGGTTGACCTCCTGAAGCCTAAATGAGCATTAATTTGACTACACAACTCATTCCTATGAAGGTACATTCAAAGTCACAAAACGTGCTCAACTAGGCCTGAAAGTGCATTTAAAGCAATAAAAACTCAAAATGAGTGTCACGCCTAAACCAAAGGACTTATGCACACATTTCAACATGTATTTAGTTCAGGTTGACCTCCTGAAGCCTAAATCACCATTATTTTGTCTATACAACTCATTCCTATGAAGATATATTCAAAGTCACAAAATGTGCTCAACTAGGCCTGAAAGTGCATTTAAAGCAATAAAAACTCAAAATGAGTGTCACGCCTAAACCAAAGGACTTATGCACACATTTCAACATGTATTTAGTTCAGGTTGACATTCTGAAGCCTAAATGAGCATTAATTTGACTACACAACTTATTCCTATGAAGATACATTCAAAGTAAAAAAACGGGCTCAACTCGGACTGAAAGTGCATTTAAAGCAATAAAAACTCAAAATGAGTGTCACGCCTAAACCAAAGGCCTTATGCACACATTTCAACATGTATTTAGTTCGGGTTGACCTCCTGAAGCCTAAATGAGCATTAATTTGTCTATACAACTCATTCCTATGAAGATATATTCAAAGTCACAAAACGTGCTCAACTAGGCCTGAAAGTGCATTTAAAGCAATAAAAACTCAAAATGAGTGTCACGCCTAAACCAAAGGACTTATGCACACATTTCAACATGTATTTAGTTCAGGTTGACCTCCTGAAGCCTAAATCACCATTATTTTGTCTATACAACTCATTCCTATGAAGGTACATTCAAAGTCACAAAACGTGCTCTACTCGGCCTGAAAATGCATTTAAAGCAAGAAAAAATCAAAATGAGTGTCACACCTAAACCTACATTTAAAGTAAAAAAATGTGCTCTACTCGGCCTGAAAATGCATTTAAAGCAATAAAAACTCAAATTGAGTGTCACGCCTAAACCAAAGGACTTATACACACATTTCAACATGTATTTAATTCAGGTTGACATTCTGAAGCCTAAATGAGCATTATTTTGTCTATACAACTCATTCCTATGAAGGTACATTCAAAGTCACAAAACGTGCTCAACTAGGCCTGAAAGTGCATTTAAAGCAATAAAATCTCAAAATGAGTTTCACGCCTAAATCAAAGGACTTATGCACACATTTCAACATGTATTTAGTTTAGGTTGACCTCCTGAAGCCTAAATGAGCATTAATTTGACTACACAACTCATTCCTATGAAGGTACATTCAAAGTCACAAAACGTGCTCAACTAGGCCTGAAAGTGCATTTAAAGCAATAAAAACTCAAAATGAGTGTCACGCCTAAACCAAAGGACTTATGCACACATTTCAACATGTATTTAGTTCAGGTTGACATTCTGAAGCCTAAATGAGCATTAATTTGACTACACAACTTATTCCTATGAAGATACATTCAAAGTAAAAAAACGGGCTCAACTTGGACTGAAAGTGCATTTAAAGCAATAAAAACTGAAAATGAGTGTCACGCCTAAACCAAAGGACTTATGCACACATTTCAAAATGTATTTAGTTCAGGTTGACCTCCTGAAGCCTAAATGAGCATTAATTTGACTACACAACTTATTCCTATGAAGATACATTCAAAGTAAAAAAACGTGCTCTACTCGGCCTGAAAATGCATTTAAAGCAATAAAAACTCAAAATGAGTGTCACGCCTAAACCAAAGGCCTTATGCACACATTTCAACATGTATTTAGTTCGGGTTGACCTCCTGAAGCCTAAATGAGCATTAATTTGACTACACAACTCATTCCTATGAAGGAACATTCAAAGGAAAAAAACGGGCTCAACTCGGACTGAAAGTGCATTTAAAGCAATAAAAACTGAAAATGAGTGTCACGCCTAAACCAAAGGACTTATGCACACATTTCAACATGTATTTAGTTCAGGTTGACCTCCTGAAGCCTAAATGAGCATTAATTCGACTACACAACTCATTCCTATGAAGGTACATTCAAAGTCACAAAACGTGCTCAACTAGGCCTGAAAGTGCATTTAAAGCAATAAAAACTCAAAATGAGTGTCACGCCTAAACCAAAGGACTTATGCACACATTTCAACATGTATTTAGTTCAGGTTGACATTCGGAAGCCTAAATGAGCATTAATTTGACTACACAACTTATTCCTATGAAGATACATTCAAAGTAAAAAAACGGGCTCAACTCGGACTGAAAGTGCATTTAAAGCAATAAAAACTGAAAATGAGTGTCACGCCTAAACCAAAGGCCTTATGCACACATTTCAACATGTATTTAGTTCAGGTTGACCTCCTGAAGCCTAAATGAGCATTAATTCGACTACACAACTCATTCCTATGAAGGTACATTCAAAGTCACAAAACGTGCTCAACTAGGCCTGAAAGTGCATTTAAAGCAATAAAAACTCAAAATGAGTGTCACGCCTAAACCAAAGGACTTATGCACACATTTCAACATGTATTTAGTTCAGGTTGACATTCTGAAGCCTAAATGAGCATTAATTTGACTACACAACTTATTCCTATGAAGATACATTCAAAGTAAAAAAACGGGCTCAACTCGGACTGAAAGTGCATTTAAAGCAATAAAAACTGAAAATGAGTGTCACGCCTAAACCAAAGGACTTATGCACACATTTCAACATGTATTTAGTTCAGGTTGACCTCCTGAAGCCTAAATCACCATTAATTTGACTACACAACTTATTCCTATGAAGATACATTCAAAGTAAAAAAACGGGCTCAACTCGGACTGAAAGTGCATTTAAAGCAATAAAAACTGAAAATGAGTGTCACGCCTAAACCAAAGGACTTATGCACACATTTCAACATGTATTTAGTTCAGGATGACGTCCTGAAGCCTAAATGAGCATTAACTTGACTACACAACTTATTCCTATGAAGATACATTCAAAGTAAAAAAACGTGCTCTACTCGGCCTGAAAATGCATTTAAAGCAATAAAAACTCAAAATGAGTGCCACGCCTAAACCAAAGGCCTTATGCACACATTTCAACATGTATTTAGTTCAGGTTGACCTCCTGAAGCCTAAATGAGCATTAATTTGACTACACAACTCATTCCTATGAAGGAACATTCAAAGGAAAAAAACGGGCTCAACCCGGACTGAAAGTACATTTAAAGCAATAAAAACTGAAAATGAGTGTCACGCCTAAACCAAAGGACTTATGCACACATTTCAACATGTATTTAGTTCAGGTTGACATTCTGAAGCCTAAATGAGCATTAATTTGACTACACAACTTATTCCTATGAAGATACATTCAAAGTAAAAAAACGGGCTCAACTCGGACTGAAAGTGCATTTAAAGCAATAAAAACTGAAAATGAGTGTCACGCCTAAACCAAAGGACTTATGCACACATTTCAACATGTATTTAGTTCGGGTTGACCTCCTGAAGCCTAAATGAGCATTAATTTGACTACACAACTCATTCCTATGAAGGTACATTCAAAGTCACAAAACGTGCTCAACTAGGCCTGAAAGTGCATTTAAAGCAATAAAAACTCAAAATGAGTGTCACGCCTAAACCAAAGGACTTATGCACACATTTCAACATGTATTTAGTTCAGGTTGACCTCCTGAAGCCTAAATCACCATTATTTTGTCTATACAACTCATTCCTATGAAGATATATTCAAAGTCACAAAATGTGCTCAACTAGGCCTGAAAGTGCATTTAAAGCAATAAAAACTCAAAATGAGTGTCACGCCTAAACCAAAGGACTTATGCACACATTTCAACATGTATTTAGTTCAGGTTGACATTCTGAAGCCTAAATGAGCATTAATTTGACTACACAACTTATTCCTATGAAGATACATTCAAAGTAAAAAAACGGGCTCAACTCGGACTGAAAGTGCATTTAAAGCAATAAAAACTCAAAATGAGTGTCACGCCTAAACCAAAGGCCTTATGCACACATTTCAACATGTATTTAGTTCGGGTTGACCTCCTGAAGCCTAAATGAGCATTAATTTGTCTATACAACTCATTCCTATGAAGATATATTCAAAGTCACAAAACGTGCTCAACTAGGCCTGAAAGTGCATTTAAAGCAATAAAAACTCAAAATGAGTGTCACGCCTAAACCAAAGGACTTATGCACACATTTCAACATGTATTTAGTTCAGGTTGACCTCCTGAAGCCTAAATCACCATTATTTTGTCTATACAACTCATTCCTATGAAGGTACATTCAAAGTCACAAAACGTGCTCTACTCGGCCTGAAAATGCATTTAAAGCAAGAAAAAATCAAAATGAGTGTCACACCTAAACCTACATTTAAAGTAAAAAAATGTGCTCTACTCGGCCTGAAAATGCATTTAAAGCAATAAAAACTCAAATTGAGTGTCACGCCTAAACCAAAGGACTTATACACACATTTCAACATGTATTTAATTCAGGTTGACATTCTGAAGCCTAAATGAGCATTATTTTGTCTATACAACTCATTCCTATGAAGGTACATTCAAAGTCACAAAACGTGCTCAACTAGGCCTGAAAGTGCATTTAAAGCAATAAAATCTCAAAATGAGTTTCACGCCTAAATCAAAGGACTTATGCACACATTTCAACATGTATTTAGTTTAGGTTGACCTCCTGAAGCCTAAATGAGCATTAATTTGACTACACAACTCATTCCTATGAAGGTACATTCAAAGTCACAAAACGTGCTCAACTAGGCCTGAAAGTGCATTTAAAGCAATAAAAACTCAAAATGAGTGTCACGCCTAAACCAAAGGACTTATGCACACATTTCAACATGTATTTAGTTCAGGTTGACATTCTGAAGCCTAAATGAGCATTAATTTGACTACACAACTTATTCCTATGAAGATACATTCAAAGTAAAAAAACGGGCTCAACTTGGACTGAAAGTGCATTTAAAGCAATAAAAACTGAAAATGAGTGTCACGCCTAAACCAAAGGACTTATGCACACATTTCAAAATGTATTTAGTTCAGGTTGACCTCCTGAAGCCTAAATGAGCATTAATTTGACTACACAACTTATTCCTATGAAGATACATTCAAAGTAAAAAAACGTGCTCTACTCGGCCTGAAAATGCATTTAAAGCAATAAAAACTCAAAATGAGTGTCACGCCTAAACCAAAGGCCTTATGCACACATTTCAACATGTATTTAGTTCGGGTTGACCTCCTGAAGCCTAAATGAGCATTAATTTGACTACACAACTCATTCCTATGAAGGAACATTCAAAGGAAAAAAACGGGCTCAACTCGGACTGAAAGTGCATTTAAAGCAATAAAAACTGAAAATGAGTGTCACGCCTAAACCAAAGGACTTATGCACACATTTCAACATGTATTTAGTTCAGGTTGACCTCCTGAAGCCTAAATGAGCATTAATTCGACTACACAACTCATTCCTATGAAGGTACATTCAAAGTCACAAAACGTGCTCAACTAGGCCTGAAAGTGCATTTAAAGCAATAAAAACTCAAAATGAGTGTCACGCCTAAACCAAAGGACTTATGCACACATTTCAACATGTATTTAGTTCAGGTTGACATTCTGAAGCCTAAATGAGCATTAATTTGACTACACAACTTATTCCTATGAAGATACATTCAAAGTAAAAAAACGGGCTCAACTCGGACTGAAAGTGCATTTAAAGCAATAAAAACTGAAAATGAGTGTCACGCCTAAACCAAAGGACTTATGCACACATTTCAACATGTATTTAGTTCAGGTTGACCTCCTGAAGCCTAAATCACCATTAATTTGACTACACAACTTATTCCTATGAAGATACATTCAAAGTAAAAAAACGTGCTCTACTCGGCCTGAAAATGCATTTAAAGCAATAAAAACTCAAAATGAGTGCCACGCCTAAACCAAAGGCCTTATGCACACATTTCAACATGTATTTAGTTCAGGTTGACATTCTGAAGCCTAAATGAGCATTAATTTGACTACACAACTCATTCCTATGAAGGTACATTCAAAGTCACAAAACGTGCTCAACTAGGCCTGAAAGTGCATTTAAAGCAATAAAAACTCAAAATGAGTGTCACGCCTAAACCAAAGGACTTATGCACACATTTCAACATGTATTTAGTTCAGGTTGACCTCCTGAAGCCTAAATCACCATTATTTTGTCTATACAACTCATTCCTATGAAGATATATTCAAAGTCACAAAATGTGCTCAACTAGGCCTGAAAGTGCATTTAAAGCAATAAAAACTCAAAATGAGTGTCACGCCTAAACCAAAGGACTTATGCACACATTTCAACATGTATTTAGTTCAGGTTGACATTCTGAAGCCTAAATGAGCATTAATTTGACTACACAACTTATTCCTATGAAGATACATTCAAAGTAAAAAAACGGGCTCAACTCGGACTGAAAGTGCATTTAAAGCAATAAAAACTGAAAATGAGTGTCACGCCTAAACCAAAGGACTTATTCACACATTTCAACATGTATTTAGTTCAGGTTGACCTCCTGAAGCCTAAATGAGCATTAATTTGACTACACAACTCATTCTTATGAAGGTACATTCAAAGTCACAAAACGTGCTCAACTAGGCCTGAAAGTGCATTTAAAGCAATAAAAACTCAAAATGAGTGTCACGCCTAAACCAAAGGACTTATGCACACATTTCAACATGTATTTAGTTCAGGTTGACATTCTGAAGAATAAATGAGCATTAATTTGACTACACAACTTATTCCTATGAAGATACATTCAAAGTAAAAAAACGGGCTCAACTCGGACTGAAAGTGCATTTAAAGCAATAAAAACTGAAAATGAGTGTCACGCCTAAACCAAAGGACTTATGCACACATTTCAACATGTATTTAGTTCAGGTTGACCTCCTGAAGCCTAAATGAGCATTAATTTGACTACACAACTCATTCCTATGAAGGTACATTCAAAGTCACAAAACGTGCTCTACTCGGCCTGAAAATGCATTTAAAGCAAGAAAAAATCAAAATGAGTGTCACACCTAAACCTACATTTAAAGTAAAAAAATGTGCTCTACTCGGCCTGAAAATGCATTTAAAGCAATAAAAACTCAAATTGAGTGTCACGCCTAAACCAAAGGACTTATACACACATTTCAACATGTATTTAATTCAGGTTCACATTCTGAAGCCTAAATGAGCATTATTTTGTCTATACAACTCATTCCTATGAAGGTACATTCAAAGTCACAAAACGTGCTCAACTAGGCCTGAAAGTGCATTTAAAGCAATAAAATCTCAAAATGAGTTTCACGCCTAAATCAAAGGACTTATGCACACATTTCAACATGTATTTAGTTTAGGTTGACCTCCTGAAGCCTAAATGAGCATTAATTTGATCACACAACTCATTCCCATGAAGATACATTCAAAGTCAGTAAGTGCCCTGCTCTGTCTGAAAATGCATTTGAATCAATAAAAACTAAAATTGAGTGTCATGCCTAAACCAAAGGACGTCTGCACACATTTCAACGTCTAAAGTGTTGTTTCCGATGCGTGCTAGTGTGTGTGTGCGTGCGTGTGTGAGAGTGTGTAGGTGTGTGCGTGCGTTTGTGTGTGTTTGTGTGGGTGCGTGCGTGTGTGTGTGTGCGTGTGTGTGTTGTGCGCACCCCCCCCCCCCCAAAAAAAAGTACTGTATTCGGATAAAAATGACGAATTACTCAGAGGTTTTAACTTTTGCTTGCACTTGATTTGTTCTGACACCGACGACGTCCACCAATGACAGCCCGAGTGGATCTAGCCCACGTGGTGTGAGAGCAGGGGGAGGTGAAAAGATGCAAAGCCTAGGTGATTGGCTGTGCATCTTTCAGTCTTCCACGTGGGTTAGTCTTTGATCTTCAATCAGTGTCCAAATGTTGTTTACAAGCGTAGCGTGTGCGGATGTGTGTGCCTCTCATGAGTTTGTGTGTGTGTTTGCGCGCGCGTGATCGTGTGCCCATACATGTGTGAGTGTTTCTTTGATCTAAATCATCGTTGGTGTGTTGTTTACGATACGTGCTCGTCTGTGCGTACGTTTGTGTGAGGTGTGTGCGTGCTTTTGTGTGTGTGCTTGCTGCGTGCTGGCGCGCTCGGAAGCGTGTGTGTCACAGAGAAAGAGAGGGAGCGGGATCGCTGGCCTGTATGTACTCTATGTGAAACACACAGGACATTTGTAATTTCGTCCCTTTCACATTTTTTGGCTTTTTTAAAAATAAAACTTATTTTCATCAATGGTTCATAATGAGTGTCACGCCTAGACCAAATGACTTATGCACACATTTCAACATTTATTTAGTTCAGGTTGACCTCCTGAAGCCTAAATGAGCGTTAATTTGACCACACACCTCATTCCTATGAAGGAACATTCAAAGTAAAAAAACGGGCTCAACTCGGACTGAAAGTGCATTTAAAGCAATAAAAACTGAAAATGAGTGTCACGCCTAAACCAAAGGACTTATGCACACATTTCAACATGTATTTAGTTCAGGTTGACATTCTGAAGCCTAAATGAGCATTAATTTGATCACACAACTCATTCCTATGAAGGAACATTCAAAGTAAAAAAACGGGCTCAACTCGGACTGAAAGTGCATTTAAAGCAATAAAAACTGAAAATGAGTGTCACGCCTAAACCAAAGGACTTATGCACACATTTCAACATGTATTTAGTTCAGGTTGACATTCTGAAGCCTAAATGAGCATTAATTTGATCACACAACTCATTCCTATGAAGGAACATTCAAAGTAAAAAAACGGGCTCAACTCGGACTGAAAGTGCATTTAAAGCAATAAAAACTGAAAATGAGTGTCACGCCTAAACCAAAGGACTTATGCACACATTTCAACATGTATTTAGTTCAGGTTGACCTCCTGAAGCCTAAATGAGCATTAATTTGACTACACAACTCATTCCTATGAAGATATATTCAAAGTCACAAAACGTGCTCAACTAGGCCTGAAAGTGCATTTAAAGCAATAAAAACTCAAAATGAGTGTCACGCCTAAACCAAAGGACTTATGCACACATTTCAACATGTATTTAGTTCAGGTTGACATTCTGAAGCCTAAATGAGCATTAATTTGATCACACAACTCATTCCTATGAAGGAACATTCAAAGTAAAAAAACGGGCTCAACTCGGACTGAAAGTGCATTTAAAGCAATAAAAACTGAAAATGAGTGTCACGCCTAAACCAAAGGACTTATGCACACATTTCAACATGTATTTAGTTCAGGTTGACATTCTGAAGCCTAAATGAGCATTAATTTGATCACACAACTCATTCCTATGAAGGAACATTCAAAGTAAAAAAACGGGCTCAACTCGGACTGAAAGTGCATTTAAAGCAATAAAAACTGAAAATGAGTGTCACGCCTAAACCAAAGGACTTATGCACACATTTCAACATGTATTTAGTTCAGGTTGACCTCCTGAAGCCTAAATCACCATTAATTTGACTACACAAATTATTCCTATGAAGATACATTCAAAGTAAAAAAACGGGCTCAACTCGGACTGAAAGTGCATTTAAAGCAATAAAAACTGAAAATGAGTGTCACGCCTAAACCAAAGGACTTATGCACACATTTCAACATGTATTTAGTTCAGGTTGACATTCTGAAGCCTAAATGAGCATTAATTTGATCACACAACTCATTCCTATGAAGGAACATTCAAAGTAAAAAAACGGGCTCAACTCGGACTGAAAGTGCATTTAAAGCAATAAAAACTGAAAATGAGTGTCACGCCTAAACCAAAGGACTTATGCACACATTTCAACATGTATTTAGTTCGGGTTGACCTCCTGAAGCCTAAATGAGCATTAATTTGACTACACAACTCATTCCTATGAAGGAACATTCAAAGGAAAAAAACGGGCTCAACTCGGACTGAAAGTACATTTAAAGCAATAAAAACTGAAAATGAGTGTCACGCCTAAACCAAAGGACTTATGCACACATTTCAACATGTATTTAGTTCAGGTTGACCTCCTGAAGCCTAAATCACCATTATTTTGTCTATACAACTCATTCCTATGAAGATATATTCAAAGTCACAAATCGTGCTCAACTAGGCCTGAAAGTGCATTTAAAGCAATAAAAACTCAAAATGAGTGTCACGCCTAAACCAAAGGACTTATGCACACATTTCAACATGTATTTAGTTCAGGTTGACATTCTGAAGCCTAAATGAGCATTAATTTGACTACACAACTTATTCCTATGAAGATACATTCAAAGTAAAAAAACGGGCTCAACTCGGACTGAAAGTGCATTTAAAGCAATAAAAACTGAAAATGAGTGTCACGCCTAAACCAAAGGACTTATGCACACATTTCAACATGTATTTAGTTCAGGTTGACCTCCTGAAGCCTAAATGAGCATTAGTTTGACTACACAACTCATTCCTATGAAGGTACATTCAAAGTCACAAAACGTGCTCTACTCGGCCTGAAAATGCATTTAAAGCAAGAAAAAATCAAAATGAGTGTCACACCTAAACCTACATTTAAAGTAAAAAAAATGTGCTCTACTCGGCCTGAAAGTGCATTTAAAGCAATAAAAACTCAAAATGAGTGTCACGCCTAAACCAAAGGACTTATGCACACATTTCAACATGTATTTAGTTCAGGTTGACATTCTGAAGCCTAAATGAGCATTAATTTGACTACACAACTTATTCCTATGAAGATACATTCAAAGTAAAAAAACGGGCTCAACTCGGACTGAAAGTGCATTTAAAGCAATAAAAACTGAAAATGAGTGTCACGCCTAAACCAAAGGACTTATGCACACATTTCAACATGTATTTAGTTCAGGTTGACCTCCTGAAGCCTAAATGAGCATTAATTTGACTACACAACTTATTCCTATGAAGATACATTCAAAGTAAAAAAACGTGCTCTACTCGGCCTGAAAATGCATTTAAAGCAATAAAAACTCAAAATGAGTGTCACGCCTAAACCAAAGGCCTTATGCACACATTTCAACATGTATTTAGTTCGGGTTGACCTCCTGAAGCCTAAATGAGCATTAATTTGACTACACAACTCATTCCTATGAAGGAACATTCAAAGGAAAAAAACGGGCTCAACTCGGACTGAAAGTACATTTAAAGCAATAAAAACTGAAAATGAGTGTCACGCCTAAACCAAAGGACTTATGCACACATTTCAACATGTATTTAGTTCAGGTTGACCTCCTGAAGCCTAAATGAGCATTAATTCGACTACACAACTCATTCCTATGAAGGTACATTCAAAGTCACAAAACGTGCTCAACTAGGCCTGAAAGTGCATTTAAAGCAATAAAAACTCAAAATGAGTGTCACGCCTAAACCAAAGGACTTATGCACACATTTCAACATGTATTTAGTTCAGGTTGACATTCTGAAGCCTAAATGAGCATTAATTTGACTACACAACTTATTCCTATGAAGATACATTCAAAGTAAAAAAACGGGCTCAACTCGGACTGAAAGTGCATTTAAAGCAATAAAAACTGAAAATGAGTGTCACGCCTAAACCAAAGGACTTATGCACACATTTCAACATGTATTTAGTTCAGGTTGACCTCCTGAAGCCTAAATCACCATTAATTTGACTACACAACTTATTCCTATGAAGATACATTCAAAGTAAAAAAACGGGCTCAACTCGGACTGAAAGTGCATTTAAAGCAATAAAAACTGAAAATGAGTGTCACGCCTAAACCAAAGGACTTATGCACACATTTCAACATGTATTTAGTTCAGGATGACGTCCTGAAGCCTAAATGAGCATTAATTTGACTACACAACTTATTCCTATGAAGATACATTCAAAGTAAAAAAACGTGCTCTACTCGGCCTGAAAATGCATTTAAAGCAATAAAAACTCAAAATGAGTGCCACGCCTAAACCAAAGGCCTTATGCACACATTTCAACATGTATTTAGTTCAGGTTGACATTCTGAAGCCTAAATGAGCATTAATTTGACTACACAACTCATTCCTATGAAGGTACATTCAAAGTCACAAAACGTGCTCAACTAGGCCTGAAAGTGCATTTAAAGCAATAAAAACTCAAAATGAGTGTCACGCCTAAACCAAAGGACTTATGCACACATTTCAACATGTATTTAGTTCAGGTTGACCTCCTGAAGCCTAAATCACCATTATTTTGTCTATACAACTCATTCCTATGAAGATATATTCAAAGTCACAAAATGTGCTCAACTAGGCCTGAAAGTGCATTTAAAGCAATAAAAACTCAAAATGAGTGTCACGCCTAAACCAAAGGACTTATGCACACATTTCAACATGTATTTAGTTCAGGTTGACATTCTGAAGCCTAAATGAGCATTAATTTGACTACACAACTTATTCCTATGAAGATACATTCAAATTAAAAAAACGGGCTCAACTCGGACTGAAAGTGCATTTAAAGCAATAAAAACTGAAAATGAGTGTCACGCCTAAACCAAAGGACTTATGCACACATTTCAACATGTATTTAGTTCAGGTTGACCTCCTGAAGCCTAAATGAGCATTAATTTGACTACACAACTCATTCCTATGAAGGTACATTCAAAGTCACAAAACGTGCTCAACTAGGCCTGAAAGTGCATTTAAAGCAATAAAAACTCAAAATGAGTGTCACGCCTAAACCAAAGGACTTATGCACACATTTCAACATGTATTTAGTTCAGGTTGACATTCTGAAGAATAAATGAGCATTAATTTGACTACACAACTTATTCCTATGAAGATACATTCAAAGTAAAAAAACGGGCTCAACTCGGACTGAAAGTGCATTTAAAGCAATAAAAACTGAAAATGAGTGTCACGCCTAAACCAAAGGACTTATGCACACATTTCAACATGTATTTAGTTCAGGTTGACCTCCTGAAGCCTAAATGAGCATTAATTTGACTACACAACTCATTCCTATGAAGGTACATTCAAAGTCACAAAACGTGCTCTACTCGGCCTGAAAATGCATTTAAAGCAAGAAAAAATCAAAATGAGTGTCACACCTAAACCTACATTTAAAGTAAAAAAATGTGCTCTACTCGGCCTGAAAATGCATTTAAAGCAATAAAAACTCAAATTGAGTGTCACGCCTAAACCAAAGGACTTATGCACACATTTCAACATGTATTTAGTTCAGGTTGACATTCTGAAGCCTAAATGAGCATTATTTTGTCTATACAACTCATTCCTATGAAGGTACATTCAAAGTCACAAAACGTGCTCAACTAGGCCTGAAAGTGCATTTAAAGCAATAAAATCTCAAAATGAGTTTCACGCCTAAATCAAAGGACTTATGCACACATTTCAACATGTATTTAGTTTAGGTTGACCTCCTGAAGCCTAAATGAGCATTAATTTGATCACACAACTCATTCCCATGAAGATACATTCAAAGTCAGTAAGTGCCCTGCTCTGTCTGAAAATGCATTTGAATCAATAAAAACTAAAATTGAGTGTCATGCCTAAACCAAAGGACGTCTGCACACATTTCAACGTCTAAAGTGTTGTTTCCGATGCGTGCTAGTGTATGTGTGCGTGCGTGTGTGAGAGTGTGTAGGTGTGTGCGTGTGTTTGTGTGTGTTTGTGTGGTTGCGTGCGTGTGTGTGCGTGTGTGTGTTGTGCGCACTCCCCCCCCCAAAAAAAAGTACTGTATTCGGATAAAAATGACGAATTACTCAGAGGTTTTAACTTTTGCTTGCACTTGATTTGTTCTGACACCGACGACGTCCACCAATGACAGCCCGAGTGGATCTAGCCCACGTGGTGTGAGAGCAGGGGGAGGTGAAAAGATGCAAAGCCTAGGTGATTGGCTGTGCATCTTTCAGTCTTCCACGTGGGTTAGTCTTTGATCTTCAATCAGTGTCCAAATGTTGTTTACATGCGTAGCGTGTGCGGATGTGTGTGCCTCTCATGAGTTTGTGTGTGTGTTTGCGCGCGCGTGATCGTGTGCCCATACATGTGTGAGTGTTTCTTTGATCTAAATCATCGTTGGTGTGTTGTTTACGATACGTGCTCGTCTGTGCGTACGTTTGTGTGAGGTGTGTGCGTGCTTTTGTGTGTGTGCTTGCTGCGTGCTGGCGCGCTCGGAAGCGTGTGTGTCACAGAGAAAGAGAGGGAGCGGGATCGCTGGCCTGTATGTACTCTATGTGAAACACACAGGACATTTGTAATTTCGTCCCTTTCACATTTTTTGGCTTTTTTAAAAATAAAACTTATTTTCATCAATGGTTCATAATGAGTGTCACGCCTAGACCAAATGACTTATGCACACATTTCAACATTTATTTAGTTCAGGTTGACCTCCTGAAGCCTAAATGAGCATTAATTTGACTACACAACTTATTCCTATGAAGATACATTCAAAGTAAAAAAACGTGCTCTACTCGGCCTGAAAATGCATTTAAAGCAATAAAAACTCAAAATGAGTGTCACACCTAAACCAAAGGCCTTATGCACACATTTCAACATGTATTTAGTTCAGGTTGACCTCCTGAAGCCTAAATGAGCATTAATTTGACTACACAACTCATTCCTATGAAGGAACATTCAAAGGAAAAAAACGGGCTCAACTCGGACTGAAAGTACATTTAAAGCAATAAAAACTGAAAATGAGTGTCACGCCTAAACCAAAGGACTTATGCACACATTTCAACATGTATTTAGTTCAGGTTGACCTCCTGAAGCCTAAATGAGCATTAATTTGACTACACAACTCATTCCTATGAAGGTACATTCAAAGTCACAAAACGTGCTCAACTAGGCCTGAAAGTGCATTTAAAGCAATAAAAACTGAAAATGAGTGTCACGCCTAAACCAAAGGACTTATGCACAAATTTCAACATGTATTTAGTTCAGGTTGACATTCTGAAGCCTAAATGAGCATTAATTTGACTACACAACTTATTCCTATGAAGATACATTCAAAGTAAAAAAACGGGCTCAACTCGGACTGAAAGTGCATTTAAAGCAATAAAAACTGAAAATGAGTGTCACGCCTAAACCAAAGGACTTATGCACACATTTCAACATGTATTTAGTTCAGGTTGACCTCCTGAAGCCTAAATGAGCATTAATTTGACTACACAACTCATTCCTATGAAGATATATTCAAAGTCACAAAACGTGCTCAACTAGGCCTGAAAGTGCATTTAAAGCAATAAAAACTCAAAATGAGTGTCACGCCTAAACCAAAGGACTTATGCACACATTTCAACATGTATTTAGTTCAGGTTGACATTCTGAAGCCTAAATGAGCATTAATTTGACTACACAACTTATTCCTATGAAGATACATTCAAAGTAAAAAAACGGGCTCAACTCGGACTGAAAGTGCATTTTAAAGCAATAAAAACTGAAAATGAGTCTCACGCCTAAACCAAAGGACTTATGCACACATTTCAACATGTATTTAGTTCAGGTTGACCTCCTGAAGCCTAAATGAGCATTAATTTGACTACACAACTCATTCCTATGAAGGTACATTCAAAGTCACAAAACGTGCTCAACTAGGCCTGAAAGTGCATTTAAAGCAATAAAAACTCAAAATGAGTGTCACGCCTAAACCAAAGGACTTATGCACACATTTCAACATGTATTTAGTTCAGGTTGACATTCTGAAGCCTAAATGAGCATTAATTTGACTACACAACTTATTCCTATGAAGATACATTCAAAGTAAAAAAACGGGCTCAACTCGGACTGAAAGTGCATTTAAAGCAATAAAAACTGAAAATGAGTGTCACGCCTAAACCAAAGGACTTATGCACACATTTCAACATGTATTTAGTTCAGGTTGACCTCCTGAAGCCTAAATGAGCATTAGTTTGACTACACAACTCATTCCTATGAAGGTACATTCAAAGTCACAAAACGTGCTCTACTCGGCCTGAAAATGCATTTAAAGCAAGAAAAAATCAAAATGAGTGTCACACCTAAACCTACATTTAAAGTAAAAAAATGTGCTCTACTCGGCCTGAAAATGCATTTAAAGCAATAAAAACTCAAATTGAGTGTCACGCCTAAACCAAAGGACTTATACACACATTTCAACATGTATTTAATTCAGGTTCACATTCTGAAGCCTAAATGAGCATTATTTTGTCTATACAACTCATTCCTATGAAGGTACATTCAAAGTCACAAAACGTGCTCAACTAGGCCTGAAAGTGCATTTAAAGCAATAAAATCTCAAAATGAGTTTCACGCCTAAATCAAAGGACTTATGCACACATTTCAACATGTATTTAGTTTAGGTTGACCTCCTGAAGCCTAAATGAGCATTAATTTGATCACACAACTCATTCCCATGAAGATACATTCAAAGTCAGTAAGTGCCCTGCTCTGTCTGAAAATGCATTTGAATCAATAAAAACTAAAATTGAGTGTCATGCCTAAACCAAAGGACGTCTGCACACATTTCAACGTCTAAAGTGTTGTTTCCGATGCGTGCTAGTGTGTGTGTGCGTGCGTGTGTGAGAGTGTGTAGGTGTGTGCGTGTGTTTGTGTGTGTTTGTGTGGGTGCGTGCGTGTGTGTGTGCGCGTGTGTGTGTTGTGCGCACCCCCCCCCCAAAAAAAGTACTGTATTCGGATAAAAATGACGAATTACTCAGAGGTTTTAACTTTTGCTTGCACTTGATTTGTTCTCACACCGACGACGTCCACCAATGACAGCCCGAGTGGATCTAGCCCACGTGGTGTGAGAGCAGGGGGAGGTGAAAAGATGCAAAGCCTAGGTGATTGGCTGTGCATCTTTCAGTCTTCCACGTGGGTTAGTCTTTGATCTTCAATCAGTGTCCAAATGTTGTTTACAAGCGTAGCGTGTGCGGATGTGTGTGCCTCTCATGAGTTTGTGTGTGTGTTTGCGCGCGCGTGATCGTGTGCCCATACATGTGTGAGTGTTTCTTTGATCTAAATCATCGTTGGTGTGTTGTTTACGATACGTGCTCGTCTGTGCTTACGTTTGTGTGAGTGTGTGTGCGTGCTTTTGTGTGTGTGCTTGCTGCGTGCTGGCGCGCTCGGAAGCGTGTGTGTCACAGAGAAAGAGAGGGAGCGGGATCGCTGGCCTGTATGTACTCTATGTGAAACACACAGGACATTTGTAATTTCGTCCCTTTCACATTTTTTGGCTTTTTTAAACATAAAACTTATTTTCATCAATGGTTCATAATGAGTGTCACGCCTAGAACAAATGACTTATGCACACATTTCAACATTTATTTAGTTCAGGTTGACCTCCTGAAGCCTAAATGAGCGTTAATTTGACCACACACCTCATTCCTATGAAGGAACATTCAAAGTAAAAAAACGGGCTCAACTCGGACTGAAAGTGCATTTAAAGCAATAAAAACTGAAAATGAGTGTCACGCCTAAACCAAAGGACTTATGCACACATTTCAACATGTATTTAGTTCAGGTTGACATTCTGAAGCCTAAATGAGCATTAATTTGATCACACAACTCATTCCTATGAAGGAACATTCAAAGTAAAAAAACGGGCTCAACTCTGACTGAAAGTGCATTTAAAGCAATAAAAACTGAAAATGAGTGTCACGCCTAAACCAAAGGACTTATGCACACATTTCAACATGTATTTAGTTCAGGTTGACATTCTGAAGCCTAAATGATCATTAATTTGATCACACAACTCATTCCTATGAAGGAACATTCAAAGTAAAAAAACGGGCTCAACTCGGACTGAAAGTGCATTTAAAGCAATAAAAACTGAAAATGAGTGTCACGCCTAAACCAAAGGACTTATGCACACATTTCAACATGTATTTAGTTCAGGTTGACCTCCTGAAGCCTAAATCACCATTAATTTGACTACACAACTTATTCCTATGAAGATACATTCAAAGTAAAAAAACGGGCTCAACTCGGACTGAAAGTGCATTTAAAGCAATAAAAACTGAAAATGAGTGTCACGCCTAAACCAAAGGACTTACGCACACATTTCAACATGTATTTAGTTCAGGTTGACGTCCTGTAGCCTAAATGAGCATTAATTTGACTACACAACTTATTCCTATGAAGATACATTCAAAGTAAAAAAACGTGCTCTACTCGGCCTGAAAATGCATTTAAAGCAAGAAAAAATCAAAATGAGTGTCACACCTAAACCTACATTTAAAGTAAAAAAATGTGCTCTACTCGGCCTGAAAATGCATTTAAAGCAATAAAAACTCAAATTGAGTGTCACGCCTAAACCAAAGGACTTATACACACATTTCAACATGTATTTAGTTCGGGTTGACCTCCTGAAGCCTAAATGAGCATTAATTTGACTACACAACTCATTCCTATGAAGGAACATTCAAAGGAAAAAAACGGGCTCAACTCGGACTGAAAGTACATTTAAAGCAATAAAAACTGAAAATGAGTGTCACGCCTAAACCAAAGGACTTATGCACACATTTCAACATGTATTTAGTTCAGGTTGACCTCCTGAAGCCTAAATCACCATTATTTTGTCTATACAACTCATTCCTATGAAGATATATTCAAAGTCACAAAACGTGCTCTACTCGGCCTGAAAATGCATTTAAAGCAATAAAAACTCAAAATGAGTGCCACGCCTAAACCAAAGGCCTTATGCACACATTTCAACATGTATTTAGTTCAGGTTGACCTCCTGAAGCCTAAATGAGCATTAATTTGACTACACAACTCATTCCTATGAAGGAACATTCAAAGGAAAAAAACGGGCTCAACTCGGACTGAAAGTACATTTAAAGCAATAAAAACTGAAAATGAGTGTCACGCCTAAACCAAAGGACTTATGCACACATTTCAACATGTATTTAGTTCAGGTTGACATTCTGAAGCCTAAATGAGCATTAATTTGACTACACAACTCATTCCTATGAAGGAACATTCAAAGGAAAAAAACGGGCTCAACTCGGACTGAAAGTACATTTAAAGCAATAAAAACTGAAAATGAGTGTCACGCCTAAACCAAAGGACTTATGCACACATTTCAACATGTATTTAGTTCAGGTTGACCTCCTGAAGCCTAAATCACCATTATTTTGTCTATACAACTCATTCCTATGAAGATATATTCAAAGTCACAAAACGTGCTCAACTAGGCCTGAAAGTGCATTTAAAGCAATAAAAACTCAAAATGAGTGTCACGCCTAAACCAAAGGACTTATGCACACATTTCAACATGTATTTAATTCAGGTTGACATTCTGAAGCCTAAATGAGCATTAATTTGACTACAAAACTTATTCCTATGAAGATACATTCAAAGTAAAAAAAACGGGCTCAACTCGGACTGAAAGTGCATTTAAAGCAATACAAACTGAAAATGAGTGTCACGCCTAAACCAAAGGACTTATGCACACATTTCAACATGTATTTAGTTCAGGTTGACCTCCTGAAGCCTAAATGAGCATTAATTTGACTACACAACTCATTCCTATGAAGGTACATTCAAAGTCACAAAACGTGCTCTACTCGGCCTGAAAATGCATTTAAAGCAAGAAAAAATCAAAATGAGTGTCACACCTAAACCTACATTTAAAGTAAAAAAATGTGCTCTACTCGGCCTGAAAATGCATTTAAAGCAATAAAAACTCAAATTGAGTGTCACGCCTAAACCAAAGGACTTATACACACATTTCAACATGTATTTAGTTCGGGTTGACCTCCTGAAGCCTAAATGAGCATTAATTTGACTACACAACTCATTCCTATGAAGGAACATTCAAAGGAAAAAAACGGGCTCAACTCGGACTGAAAGTACATTTAAAGCAATAAAAACTGAAAATGAGTGTCACGCCTAAACCAAAGGACTTATGCACACATTTCAACATGTATTTAGTTCAGGTTGACCTCCTGAAGCCTAAATCACCATTATTTTGTCTATACAACTCATTCCTATGAAGATATATTCAAAGTCACAAAACGTGCTCTACTCGGCCTGAAAATGCATTTAAAGCAATAAAAACTCAAAATGAGTGCCACGCCTAAACCAAAGGCCTTATGCACACATTTCAACATGTATTTAGTTCAGGTTGACCTCCTGAAGCCTAAATGAGCATTAATTTGACTACACAACTCATTCCTATGAAGGAACATTCAAAGGAAAAAAACGGGCTCAACTCGGACTGAAAGTACATTTAAAGCAATAAAAACTGAAAATGAGTGTCACGCCTAAACCAAAGGACTTATGCACACATTTCAACATGTATTTAGTTCAGGTTGACATTCTGAAGCCTAAATGAGCATTAATTTGACTACACAACTTATTCCTATGAAGATACATTCAAAGTAAAAAAACGGGCTCAACTCGGACTGAAAGTGCATTTAAAGCAATAAAAACTCAAAATGAGTGTCACGCCTAAACCAAAGGACTTATGCACACATTTCAACATGTATTTAGTTCAGGTTGACCCCCTGAAGCCTAAATCACCATTATTTTGTCTATACAACTCATTCCTATGAAGATATATTCAAAGTCACAAAACGTGCTCAACTAGGCCTGAAAGTGCATTTAAAGCAATAAAAACTCAAAATGAGTGTCACGCCTAAACCAAAGGACTTATGCACACATTTCAACATGTATTTAGTTCAGGTTGACATTCTGAAGCCTAAATGAGCATTAATTTGACTACACAACTTATTCCTATGAAGGTACATTCAAAGTCACAAAACGTGCTCTACTCGGCCTGAAAATGCATTTAAAGCAAGAAAAAATCAAAATGAGTGTCACACCTAAACCTACATTTAAAGTAAAAAAATGTGCTCTACTCGGCCTGAAAATGCATTTAAAGCAATAAAAACTCAAATTGAGTGTCACGCCTAAACCAAAGGACTTATACACACATTTCAACATGTATTTAATTCAGGTTGACACTCTGAAGCCTAAATGAGCATTATTTTGTCTATACAACTCATTACTATGAAGGTACATTCAAAGTCACAAAACGTGCTCAACTAGGCCTGAAAGTGCATTTAAAGCAATAAAATCTCAAAATGAGTTTCACGCCTAAATCAAAGGACTTATGCACACATTTCAACATGTATTTAGTTTAGGTTGACCTCCTGAAGCCTAAATGAGCATTAATTTGATCACACAACTCATTCCCATGAAGATACATTCAAAGTCAGTAAGTGCCCTGCTCTGTCTGAAAATGCATTTGAATCAATAAAAACTAAAATTGAGTGTCATGCCTAAACCAAAGGACGTCTGCACACATTTCAACGTCTAAAGTGTTGTTTCCGATGCGTGCTAGTGTATGTGTGCGTGCGTGTGTGAGAGTGTGTAGGTGTGTGCGTGTGTTTGTGTGTGTTTGTGTGGGTGCGTGCGTGTGTGTGTGCGCGTGTGTGTGTTGTGCGCACCCCCCCCCCAAAAAAAGTACTGTATTCGGATAAAAATGACGAATTACTCAGAGGTTTTAACTTTTGCTTGCACTTGATTTGTTCTCACACCGACGACGTCCACCAATGACAGCCCGAGTGGATCTAGCCCACGTGGTGTGAGAGCAGGGGGAGGTGAAAAGATGCAAAGCCTAGGTGATTGGCTGTGCATCTTTCAGTCTTCCACGTGGGTTAGTCTTTGATCTTCAATCAGTGTCCAAATGTTGTTTACATGCGTAGCGTGTGCGGATGTGTGTGCCTCTCATGAGTTTGTGTGTGTGTTTGCGCGCGCGTGATCGTGTGCCCATACATGTGTGAGTGTTTCTTTGATCTAAATCATCGTTGGTGTGTTGTTTACGATACGTGCTCGTCTGTGCGTACGTTTGTGTGAGGTGTGTGCGTGCTTTTGTGTGTGTGCTTGCTGCGTGCTGGCGCGCTCGGAAGCGTGTGTGTCACAGAGAAAGAGAGGGAGCGGGATCGCTGGCCTGTATGTACTCTATGTGAAACACACAGGACATTTGTAATTTCGTCCCTTTCACATTTTTTGGCTTTTTTAAAAATAAAACTTATTTTCATCAATGGTTCATAATGAGTGTCACGCCTAGACCAAATGACTTATGCACACATTTCAACATTTATTTAGTTCAGGTTGACCTCCTGAAGCCCAAATGAGCGTTAATTTGACCACACAACTCATTCCTATGAAGGAACATTCAAAGTCACAAAACGTGCTCAACTAGGCCTGAAAGTGCATTTAAAGCAATAAAAACTCAAAATGAGTGTCACGCCTAAACCAAAGGACTTATGCACACATTTCAACATGTATTTAGTTCAGGTTGACCTCCTGAAGCCTAAATCACCATTAATTTGACTACACAACTTATTCCTATGAAGATACATTCAAAGTAAAAAAACGGGCTCAACTCGGACTGAAAGTGCATTTAAAGCAATAAAAACTGAAAATGAGTGTCACGCCTAAACCAAAGGACTTATGCACACATTTCAACATGTATTTAGTTCAGGTTGACGTCCTGAAGCCTAAATGAGCATTAATTTGACTACACAACTTATTCCTATTGTCAGAGATTTTCTCGGACAAAGTTAAAGGAACGACTCGGCACACAGGAAAATTGTCTTCAATATCGGCGGGAGCGGACCTCTGAGAGCGAACGACGGTTGTTGCTCCGCGATCACACTCAAAGTCCCGTCTCCGCGAGTTCCACATTTTATTGTAACATATGCAAAATACAAGAAAAACACTGCCCCCAATATTTGCATGCCGCATCCCCGGTCGGGCCCCTCAGTAGTGGTTGGTTACCTGTTTTTCAACCTCGAACCACCAGTACATTGGCACCTTTTCTTTCTGGTCCACATCGAATTAGCATGTTGTAGACTTTGCGGATGGTCAATGTCGTCTGGGCGCGACGGGTGTTCTCAACTCGTCTTTTGTTGCTCAACCGCTGTTCCCGAATTATTCATTCCCCTTTTGTGACCGAGTTTCGCCTTCTCCCCTGTGGTCGCCCACCTGTATTGACGTGCTAATTGTGGACTTCAACAGCCCTCCGGCCAGGTGGCCGGCGCCTTTGTGTGTAGGCATTTGGGGGTGCTGGATATGCACCCAAACGCTTCGATGCGCCCAAATAAATGAAACTTTAAACATGATACATTTTTGCTCATAGATTCTTCTAACATTCCCACCTCTGTATCATAATTAAAGTTTCGTCAAACGCCCAGGTGACATTGATATGCAATTGCACGGGTGGGAAGAAAAACTGTCCTGAGGGGAAGGTGGTGTAACAAGATCAGGACAGAAAACCCTTCCCGGGCAATGGCTACACATTAAATGAAGATCAAAATCTAATCTAACAATCATTAAATGAAAATTAAAACCAACAAAACTAACTACTAACTAACTACTATATACAAAGTAAGCCAACCCAAGAACATCAAACACTCACATCTGCAATGCTTTTCTGTGAAGTCATCATACGGGCTTACGTAAGGTTCCAGTAAATCAATCACCAAAGTCAGTGTTAAAATAGTCTTCGCCAGACTCCGTGTGCACCTGTTGGTACTCCGACATGGCCACAGTCAGCTGAGCCGCCACTTCACTTTGATAGCATCCGTGAATTTGGCAGCACAACCTCTGACCAGCGGGATCGCACAAGCGACAGGAAAACAGGAAGAGAAAAATATACCAACAATTGTCTCCTGCCTCCCGACATTGAATCCCATGAGACAAGTCACTCCTTTCGTGGGCCTGTGTGCCCACCGTGACTTCTCTTAGCCCCATGAGGATGACGCCGGTGCCGATGATGCTGATGATGCATAGGCAACGCTTGACTGCCCTTTCTGTGCTCTTCCTTGAGAGGGGTGTGTTTACCACGGAAAACCCTCTCTCCCACTGTGGTCTTTCGGCGGCACGCAAGATCAGCGCACTTGGACTTAGGTACAGATTCTCCTTCTTGGGACTGGCGTCGCTAGGCCCCTCAACCTCAAACCGAAGGAGCTTGCCCCGCGACTGGTGGATCCAGACGTGGCGTCCTTCGATCTTGACCGCAGGTTTTGTTGCTGCAATCACTTGAGAGGGGCCATTCCAGCGTTCACTGTCCCAGAGAAGTCTTTTCAGCACCTTGAGGAAGTTCTGATCACCACTCCGGACCTGGCGAGTCTGTGGAGCAGAACACCCTGGCAAGTCATTGTGCCTATGCATCTCTTTCTGATCAAATTGTGTTTTAGTCTCTCTCATTTTCTCAATGAGCCTGGCTTTGACAGTTCCGTTAGTGCACTCCACAAATCCAGTCGGTTGCGGGTGGTACGCAGTGTTGCTTCAAATCAGTGTCCAACAATTCACCCAATGCTTCATTTACTGTGTGTTTTCGATTCCCGTTTACTGTGTGTTTAGGTTAGGTTTTTGGGTTGAAAACTGCATAATCCTATGTGTATAATAATATTGGTGCACCTGTGCTATCATCGCTATCATCCCCCCTGTTGACACATGTGCCAAGCCATGTGTCAACCTCGCGGCACACTCGACGCTCCCTTATTTGTCCAATATTTTCTTTCTGTGGGAGGTGCAAAAATTTGTCTTAATTTCAAATCATCCTGTGTTGTGTCCTGTGCCTCTATTGCTAGTACGTCACGTGTTACTGCAATTTGTCAGCTGAAATGAACGGTCGGAGTAGTCATCACTTCCCAATTGATGTATTGACGCACCCAGCCATCCTGTGTTTCCTCGCACCCCGGATTCGCGGGGGAGGGGCTCCACAGGTGGTTTGGAACAAAGCTCGCAAGGTTATGAATGTTTTTCCACTCACATTGCTCTGGTTTGCCGAGCGGTATGAAAATGTGTTGCCCTTTTGAGAGGAGGGGCTTGACCGCCCTTCCTACCCGCGCTGTGGCGAAACACCACTGATCTTTCCAATACACGTGCTCAACAACAATACCCTGGGGTTGCAGGCCCAGAAAAACTTTAGTGTAGTCAGGGTCTGGTCCTGGTGTCTGCTTACGTCTTATAGTCACGTGCAGGTTGTTCGCCGTTTGCACGTTACCTCCTGGCTTTAATTTGGTACCTGCCAATCGAACTAGACATTCAGAACTCCTAGTTACGTCATCGTTCGGTAAATCGAGTGTCCAAAAATAGCGAGCATCATCTTGACTATTGCCCATGCGGGCTTCAACCTGGCCCTTGTGATTTACGATGGTGTAAATCTCGAGTTGCGTTTGAGCATCCCGTCCCAATAAATTATGTGGACAGCGAGAATTTAGCGCGGCTTCGACGAGTGCCTTCCGATTTGGGTCTGTGGGGGAAGTAATGGTTACTGTTTGCGATAACGTCAGGGGCTGCACGGAGCCATGTGCTCCTTTCATGTAAATTTTGCCATCGCTTGGCTTCACAGTATCGCGATCCCAACGACCGAGAACAGTGATATCGGCACCCGTGTCAACAAGGAAGACTGTCGGGATTCCTTCGACCAACAACGTCAGTTCCGGTTTAGTTATGGACGAGGTTTGACATCTCAGCAGGTAGTTCTCTGTGTCGAAAACATGGTTGCTCCCGGCTAAGATGTCACCCTCATCCTCACTTGAGGCGGGCGATTCAAACAAAGGCGCAGAGGCCTTTATCGCTGTCATGGCTACCTCCTCTTTTTTATTCCGTATTGTCTGTAAATCCTCCTCATCTGATGAGGAGATCCCCGTGCTACTATCACGCTCCCGCATACGCCTGTCCTTCCGCTGTTGTCTACATTCTTTCACCATGTGACCCTTTCGCCCACAAAGAAAACATCTGCCTTCAACAAAACGTTTTTGGTCCCTACGGGTTAATTTGAAGGGAGCAAACGATCGTGTTTGTTTATTACCTTTATGAGGAGGACCCGGGGTTTTCCTGTGTGCGTTTGGGTTTTTTGTGGCGTAATAAATGTTGGTCACGTGACACTCATTCTTCCTTTTCTTGTTCTCGAGTCGTTCGTAATTCCGTGCGTAATTCAAAACCTCATCGATCGGACATGTTGGCCAATTCAGATTATGTCTTTTAACATATTGGGCAACATCAGGATGCGCTTGGTTTAGCAAATGCTGTTTTAAATGCGAATTGAACAAGTCTGACTGTGTCTCAGGGATACCCCCGTGTATTTTGAACACTGTTCGCAGACGATGGAAAAAATCGTCCGTAGTTTCGTCAGCCTTTTGTATGCATGTGGCAATTTCTTTGGGGTTTTGCGTCCGCTGGTATGCCTTGGCGCAACGTTCCATAATTTGGTCAAGGGGCCCCCCTACCTGTGTGAGTTCATCATAACACAGATAACCTCCTGCAGCTTTTTTACCATTAAAGTTGCCCACAACAGCGCCAAACTTAGCCCCGGTAGTTAATGAGAGCAACTTCAGGGCCTCACCCGCGTTAAGCCTGTGGCTGTGGACTAAGTCGGACAGTTCTCTTATGAACTCGTCCGGGTCGTCTTTTGGTTTTGGAAGGGACGCGGCGATGTCTCGAAATTCGGCCGGCGTCCATGGCCGGTAGAGGTATATCGATCCCTGCCCCCCTGCCCCCGGCATCTCAACCATGGGGTAAACTTGTACAGGATTATCTTTACTCCAATCATGTCTAGTAGTTTGATCGGGAGGTATTAAGAGAGTTTGGTTCGTTCCCCAGGACGGAGGGGGTATCGGATTATTTTCTCTCATAGTTTGCGGCTGCGGGGGGAGGGCCGGGTACAGCTCTCCCGAAACGGCGGACGCTGGAGCGGCTGAGGGTTGCGTGGCAGCAGCCGCTACAATTAAATCCTCATCCAGCCTATCACGCCTGTCTTTCGCATTTTTCGCCCGTATTCGTCTGGCCCGTTCAATGAGTATTTTACACTTATACCATTGTTTTCCGTGTTCATTATTTTTCCGCTTTTCTTTGTCTTTCAGCGATAATTTGCCCAACACCGTTTCCAATTCATCGCAATCATTAACGTCTCCCGAGAATCCGTATTTCTTTTTCCACTTTTTCACGAATCGCGTTGACCCTCTGTAGTCAATTTCAGCTAATCGTGTGTTTTCAGTGATCGCTTCTACATCGTGACGTGCTGTTGTCTGCTGTGTTCGGCTCAATCGCCAACAACACGAGGACTTCCGTGTCGCCATGTTGCCTAGCAACAGCTGGAAGCGTTTACAGGTATTTTACAACCCGAAAAAATCGCGATCTCGATCTGGGTCGTTACCCGAAAACAAAAACGGCCCGCGCCGGAGTTTATATGGATTACGTTACCACAATAGTGTGATCACCAATCACACTCACGCACTAACACAAAACCGATACGCGCAATATACGCATACAACGTTAGATGCAAACACACGCCGAGGTGGTCAACCTCCGCAGGAAGACAAAGCTTCCTCACCGTTTACGCTTAGCGAGAAACGGTATCTAAATGAGCCAATGCTCTCACAGATGCGCTTGGGCTCTGTGTCCCGGGAATCTAATTTCCCCCGTACCGCTAACCACGAAACGGCACTCGAGCTAGCCTACTCCTTTTCGGCATTAACTCGTCTAATTCCGTCATTCAGTGGAGATAACCGACTACGCAACGGCTTCTCCACCACGCCGACTGACCTTATTTTTTCCAGACAATTGTCCCGATGCCGAGTTGAACCCAGGTTCGTTGGATGATGGCGCTTGCTCGCTCCTCGCGGTGTCCGGTGCGGGGCTGGCTCCTCCTGGAAAAGTCTCCACGAGGTTTGGTTGGTTTCGGAGGCGCAAAACGCGCGATCAGCCACGGATCGTCCACCGGAGGAAATCGGAGAGTCCAACAAAAAAGCTCAAATCCGTTCGAACAAGCACATCATCCTGCCGACAACGCCAAGTTTCTGTCAGAGATTTTCTCGGACAAAGTTAAAGGAACGACTCGGCACACAGGAAAATTGTCTTCAATATCGGCGGGAGCGGACCTCTGAGAGCGAACGACGGTTGTTGCTCCGCGATCACACTCAAAGTCCCGTCTCCGCGAGTTCCACATTTTATTGTAACATATGCAAAATACAAGAAAAACACTGCCCCCAATATTTGCATGCCGCATCCCCGGTCGGGCCCCTCAGTAGTGGTTGGTTACCTGTTTTTCAACCTCGAACCACCAGTACATTGGCACCTTTTCTTTCTGGTCCACATCGAATTAGCATGTTGTAGACTTTGCGGATGGTCAATGTCGTCTGGGCGCGACGGGTGTTCTCAACTCGTCTTTTGTTGCTCAACCGCTGTTCCCGAATTATTCATTCCCCTTTTGTGACCGAGTTTCGCCTTCTCCCCTGTGGTCGCCCACCTGTATTGACGTGCTAATTGTGGACTTCAACAGCCCTCCGGCCAGGTGGCCGGCGCCTTTGTGTGTAGGCATTTGGGGGTGCTGGATATGCACCCAAACGCTTCGATGCGCCCAAATAAATGAAACTTTAAACATGATACATTTTTGCTCATAGATTCTTCTAACACCTATGAAGATACATTCAAAGTAAAAAAACGTGCTCTACTCGGCCTGAAAATGCATTTAAAGCAATAAAAACTCAAAATGAGTGCCACGCCTAAACCAAAGGCCTTATGCACACATTTCAACATGTATTTGGTTCAGGTTGACCTCCTGAAGCCTAAATGAGCATTAATTTGACTACACAACTCATTCCTATGAAGGAACATTCAAAGGAAAAAAACGGGCTCAACTCGGACTGAAAGTACATTTAAAGCAATAAAAACTGAAAATGAGTGTCACGCCTAAACCAAAGGACTTATGCACACATTTCAACATGTATTTAGTTCAAGTTGACATTCTGAAGCCTAAATGAGCATTAATTTGACTACACAACTTATTCCTATGAAGATACATTCAAAGTAAAAAAACGGGCTCAACTCGGACTGAAAGTGCATTTAAAGCAATAAAAACTGAAAATGAGTGTCACGCCTAAACCAAAGGACTTATGCACACATTTCAACATGTATTTAGTTCAGGTTGACCTCCTGAAGCCTAAATGAGCATTAATTTGACTACACAACTCATTCCTATGAAGGTACATTCAAAGTCACAAAACGTGCTCAACTAGGCCTGAAAGTGCATTTAAAGCAATAAAAACTCAAAATGAGTGTCACGCCTAAACCAAAGGACTTATGCACACATTTCAACATGTATTTAGTTCAGGTTGACCTCCTGAAGCCTAAATGAGCATTAATTTGACTACACAACTTATTCCTATGAAGATACATTCAAAGTAAAAAAACGGGCTCAACTCGGACTGAAAGTGCATTTAAAGCAATAAAAACTGAAAATGAGTGTCACGCCTAAACCAAAGGACTTATGCACACATTTCAACATGTATTTAGTTCAGGTTGACCTCCTGAAGCCTAAATCACCATTAATTTGACTACACAACTTATTCCTATAAAGATACATTCAAAGTAAAAAAACGGGCTCAACTCGGACTGAAAGTGCATTTAAAGCAATAAAAACTGAAAATGAGTGTCACGCCTAAACCAAAGGACTTATGCACACATTTCAACATGTATTTAGTTCAGGTTGACGTCCTGAAGCCTAAATGAGCATTAATTTGACTACACAACTTATTCCTATGAAGATACATTCAAAGTAAAAAAACGTGCTCTACTCGGCCTGAAAATGCATTTAAAGCAATAAAAACTCAAAATGAGTGCCACGCCTAAACCAAAGGCCTTATGCACACATTTCAACATGTATTTGGTTCAGGTTGACCTCCTGAAGCCTAAATGAGCATTAATTTGACTACACAACTCATTCCTATGAAGGAACATTCAAAGGAAAAAACGGGCTCAACTCGGACTGAAAGTACATTTAAAGCAATAAAAACTGAAAATGAGTGTCACGCCTAAACCAAAGGACTTATGCACACATTTCAACATGTATTTAGTTCAGGTTGACCTCCTGAAGCCTAAATGAGCATTAATTTGACTACACAACTTATTCCTATGAAGATACATTCAAAGTAAAAAAACGGGCTCAACTCGGACTGAAAGTGCATTTAAAGCAATAAAAACTGAAAATGAGTGTCACGCCTAAACCAAAGGACTTATGCACACATTTCAACATGTATTTAGTTCAGGTTGACCTCCTGAAGCCTAAATGAGCATTAATTTGACTACACAACTCATTCCTATGAAGGTACATTCAAAGTCACAAAACGTGCTCAACTAGGCCTGAAAGTGCATTTAAAGCAATAAAAACTCAAAATGAGTGTCACGCCTAAACCAAAGGACTTATGCACACATTTCAACATGTATTTAGTTCAGGTTGACCTCCTGAAGCCTAAATGAGCATTAATTTGACTACACAACTTATTCCTATGAAGATACATTCAAAGTAAAAAAACGGGCTCAACTCGGACTGAAAGTGCATTTAAAGCAATAAAAACTGAAAATGAGTGTCACGCCTAAACCAAAGGACTTATGCACACATTTCAACATGTATTTAGTTCAGGTTGACCTCCTGAAGCCTAAATCACCATTAATTTGACTACACAACTTATTCCTATAAAGATACATTCAAAGTAAAAAAACGGGCTCAACTCGGACTGAAAGTGCATTTAAAGCAATAAAAACTGAAAATGAGTGTCACGCCTAAACCAAAGGACTTATGCACACATTTCAACATGTATTTAGTTCAGGATGACGTCCTGAAGCCTAAATGAGCATTAATTTGACTACACAACTTATTCCTATGAAGATACATTCAAAGTAAAAAAACGTGCTCTACTCGGCCTGAAAATGCATTTAAAGCAATAAAAACTCAAAATGAGTGCCACGCCTAAACCAAAGGCCTTATGCACACATTTCAACATGTATTTAGTTCAGGTTGACCTCCTGAAGCCTAAATGAGCATTAATTTGACTACACAACTCATTCCTATGAAGGAACATTCAAAGGAAAAAAACGGGCTCAACTCGGACTGAAAGTACATTTAAAGCAATAAAAACTGAAAATGAGTGTCACGCCTAAACCAAAGGACTTACAGTATGCACACATTTCAACATGTATTTAGTTCAGGTTGACATTCTGAAGCCTAAATGAGCATTAATTTGACTACACAACTTATTCCTATGAAGATACATTCAAAGTAAAAAAACGGGCTCAACTCGGACTGAAAGTGCATTTAAAGCAATAAAAACTGAAAATGAGTGTCACGCCTAAACCAAAGGACTTATGCACACATTTCAACATGTATTTAGTTCGGGTTGACCTCCTGAAGCCTAAATGAGCATTAATTTGACTACACAACTCATTCCTATGAAGGTACATTCAAAGTCACAAAACGTGCTCAACTAGGCCTGAAAGTGCATTTAAAGCAATAAAAACTCAAAATGAGTGTCACGCCTAAACCAAAGGACTTATGCACACATTTCAACATGTATTTAGTTCAGGTTGACCTCCTGAAGCCTAAATCACCATTATTTTGTCTATACAACTCATTCCTATGAAGATATATTCAAAGTCACAAAATGTGCTCAACTAGGCCTGAAAGTGCATTTAAAGCAATAAAAACACAAAATGAGTGTCACGCCTAAACCAAAGGACTTATGCACACATTTCAACATGTATTTAGTTCAGGTTGACATTCTGAAGCCTAAATGAGCATTAATTTGACTACACAACTTATTCCTATGAAGATACATTCAAAGTAAAAAAACGGGCTCAACTCGGACTGAAAGTGCATTTAAAGCAATAAAAACTCAAAATGAGTGTCACGCCTAAACCAAAGGCCTTATGCACACATTTCAACATGTATTTAGTTCGGGTTGACCTCCTGAAGCCTAAATGAGCATTAATTTGACTACACAACTCATTCCTATGAAGGAACATTCAAAGGAAAAAAACGGGCTCAACTCGGACTGAAAGTACATTTAAAGCAATAAAAACTGAAAATGAGTGTCACGCCTAAACCAAAGGACTTATGCACACATTTCAACATGTATTTAGTTCAGGTTGACCTCCTGAAGCCTAAATCACCATTATTTTGTCTATACAACTCATTCCTATGAAGATATATTCAAAGTCACAAAACGTGCTCAACTAGGCCTGAAAGTGCATTTAAAGCAATAAAAACTCAAAATGAGTGTCACGCCTAAACCAAAGGACTTATGCACACATTTCAACATGTATTTAGTTCAGGTTGACCTCCTGAAGCCTAAATCACCATTATTTTGTCTATACAACTCATTCCTATGAAGGTACATTCAAAGTCACAAAACGTGCTCTACTCGGCCTGAAAATGCATTTAAAGCAAGAAAAAATCAAAATGAGTGTCACACCTAAACCTACATTTAAAGTAAAAAAATGTGCTCTACTCGGCCTGAAAATGCATTTAAAGCAATAAAAACTCAAATTGAGTGTCACGCCTAAACCAAAGGACTTATACACACATTTCAACATGTATTTAATTCAGGTTGACATTCTGAAGCCTAAATGAGCATTATTTTGTCTATACAACTCATTCCTATGAAGGTACATTCAAAGTCACAAAACGTGCTCAACTAGGCCTGAAAGTGCATTTAAAGCAATAAAATCTCAAAATGAGTTTCACGCCTAAATCAAAGGACTTATGCACACATTTCAACATGTATTTAGTTTAGGTTGACCTCCTGAAGCCTAAATGAGCATTAATTTGACTACACAACTCATTCCTATGAAGGTACATTCAAAGTCACAAAACGTGCTCAACTAGGCCTGAAAGTGCATTTAAAGCAATAAAAACTCAAAATGAGTGTCACGCCTAAACCAAAGGACTTATGCTCACATTTCAACATGTATTTAGTTCAGGTTGACATTCTGAAGCCTAAATGAGCATTAATTTGACTACACAACTTATTCCTATGAAGATACATTCAAAGTAAAAAAACGGGCTCAACTTGGACTGAAAGTGCATTTAAAGCAATAAAAACTGAAAATGAGTGTCACGCCTAAACCAAAGGACTTATGCACACATTTCAACATGTATTTAGTTCAGGTTGATCTCCTGAAGCCTAAATGAGCATTAATTTGACTACACAACTTATTCCTATGAAGATACATTCAAAGTAAAAAAACGTGCTCTACTCGGCCTGAAAATGCATTTAAACCAATAAAAACTCAAAATGAGTGTCACGCCTAAACCAAAGGCCTTATGCACACATTTCAACATGTATTTAGTTCGGGTTGACCTCCTGAAGCCTAAATGAGCATTAATTTGACTACACAACTCATTCCTATGAAGGAACATTCAAAGGAAAAAAACGGGCTCAACTCGGACTGAAAGTACATTTAAAGCAATAAAAACTGAAAATGAGTGTCACGCCTAAACCAAAGGACTTATGCACACATTTCAACATGTATTTAGTTCAGGTTGACCTCCTGAAGCCTAAATGAGCATTAATTCGACTACACAACTCATTCCTATGAAGGTACATTCAAAGTCACAAAACGTGCTCAACTAGGCCTGAAAGTGCATTTAAAGCAATAAAAACTCAAAATGAGTGTCACGCCTAAACCAAAGGACTTATGCACACATTTCAACATGTATTTAGTTCAGGTTGACCTCCTGAAGCCTAAATCACCATTAATTTGACTACACAACTTATTCCTATGAAGATACATTCAAAGTAAAAAAACGGGCTCAACTCGGACTGAAAGTGCATTTAAAGCAATAAAAACTGAAAATGAGTGTCACGCCTAAACCAAAGGACTTATGCACACATTTCAACATGTATTTAGTTCAGGTTGACCTCCTGAAGCCTAAATCACCATTAATTTGACTACACAACTTATTCCTATGAAGATACATTCAAAGTAAAAAAACGGGCTCAACTCGGACTGAAAGTGCATTTAAAGCAATAAAAACTGAAAATGAGTGTCACGCCTAAACCAAAGGACTTATGCACACATTTCAACATGTATTTAGTTCAGGATGACGTCCTGAAGCCTAAATGAGCATTAATTTGACTACACAACTTATTCCTATGAAGATACATTCAAAGTAAAAAAACGTGCTCTACTCGGCCTGAAAATGCATTTAAAGCAATAAAAACTCAAAATGAGTGCCACGCCTAAACCAAAGGCCTTATGCACACATTTCAACATGTATTTAGTTCAGGTTGACCTCCTGAAGCCTAAATGAGCATTAATTTGACTACACAACTCATTCCTATGAAGGAACATTCAAAGGAAAAAAACGGGCTCAACTCGGACTGAAAGTACATTTAAAGCAATAAAAACTGAAAATGAGTGTCACGCCTAAACCAAAGGACTTATGCACACATTTCAACATGTATTTAGTTCAGGTTGACATTCTGAAGCCTAAATGAGCATTAATTTGACTACACAACTTATTCCTATGAAGATACATTCAAAGTAAAAAAACGGGCTCAACTCGGACTGAAAGTGCATTTAAAGCAATAAAAACTGAAAATGAGTGTCACGCCTAAACCAAAGGACTTATGCACACATTTCAACATGTATTTAGTTCGGGTTGACCTCCTGAAGCCTAAATGAGCATTAATTTGACTACACAACTCATTCCTATGAAGGTACATTCAAAGTCACAAAACGTGCTCAACTAGGCCTGAAAGTGCATTTAAAGCAATAAAAACTCAAAATGAGTGTCACGCCTAAACCAAAGGACTTATGCACACATTTCAACATGTATTTAGTTCAGGTTGACCTCCTGAAGCCTAAATCACCATTATTTTGTCTATACAACTCATTCCTATGAAGATATATTCAAAGTCACAAAATGTGCTCAACTAGGCCTGAAAGTGCATTTAAAGCAATAAAAACACAAAATGAGTGTCACGCCTAAACCAAAGGACTTATGCACACATTTCAACATGTATTTAGTTCGGGTTGACCTCCTGAAGCCTAAATGAGCATTAATTTGACTACACAACTCATTCCTATGAAGGAACATTCAAAGGAAAAAAACGGGCTCAACTCGGACTGAAAGTACATTTAAAGCAATAAAAACTGAAAATGAGTGTCACGCCTAAACCAAAGGACTTATGCACACATTTCAACATGTATTTAGTTCAGGTTGACCTCCTGAAGCCTAAATCACCATTATTTTGTCTATACAACTCATTCCTATGAAGATATATTCAAAGTCACAAAACGTGCTCAACTCGGCCTGAAAGTGCATTTAAAGCAATAAAAACTCAAAATGAGTGTCACGCCTAAACCAAAGGACTTATGCACACATTTCAACATGTATTTAGTTCAGGTTGACCTCCTGAAGCCTAAATCACCATTATTTTGTCTATACAACTCATTCCTATGAAGGTACATTCAAAGTCACAAAACGTGCTCTACTCGGCCTGAAAATGCATTTAAAGCAAGAAAAAATCAAAATGAGTGTCACACCTAAACCTACATTTAAAGTAAAAAAATGTGCTCTACTCGGCCTGAAAATGCATTTAAAGCAATAAAAACTCAAATTGAGTGTCACGCCGAAACCAAAGGACTTATACACACATTTCAACATGTATTTAATTCAGGTTGACATTCTGAAGCCTAAATGAGCATTATTTTGTCTATACAACTCATTCCTATGAAGGTACATTCAAAGTCACAAAACGTGCTCAACTAGGCCTGAAAGTGCATTTAAAGCAATAAAATCTCAAAATGAGTTTCACGCCTAAATCAAAGGACTTATGCACACATTTCAACATGTATTTAGTTTAGGTTGACCTCCTGAAGCCTAAATGAGCATTAATTTGACTACACAACTCATTCCTATGAAGGTACATTCAAAGTCACAAAACGTGCTCAACTAGGCCTGAAAGTGCATTTAAAGCAATAAAAACTCAAAATGAGTGTCACGCCTAAACCAAAGGACTTATGCACACATTTCAACATGTATTTAGTTCAGGTTGACATTCTGAAGCCTAAATGAGCATTAATTTGACTACACAACTTATTCCTATGAAGATACATTCAAAGTAAAAAAACGTGCTCTACTCGGCCTGAAAATGCATTTAAAGCAATAAAAACTCAAAATGAGTGCCACGCCTAAACCAAAGGCCTTATGCACACATTTCAACATGTATTTAGTTCAGGTTGACATTCTGAAGCCTAAATGAGCATTAATTTGACTACACAACTCATTCCTATGAAGGTACATTCAAAGTCACAAAACGTGCTCAACTAGGCCTGAAAGTGCATTTAAAGCAATAAAAACTCAAAATGAGTGTCACGCCTAAACCAAAGGACTTATGCACACATTTCAACATGTATTTAGTTCAGGTTGACCTCCTGAAGCCTAAATCACCATTATTTTGTCTATACAACTCATTCCTATGAAGATATATTCAAAGTCACAAAATGTGCTCAACTAGGCCTGAAAGTGCATTTAAAGCAATAAAAACTCAAAATGAGTGTCACGCCTAAACCAAAGGACTTATGCACACATTTCAACATGTATTTAGTTCAGGTTGACATTCTGAAGCCTAAATGAGCATTAATTTGACTACACAACTTATTCCTATGAAGATACATTCAAAGTAAAAAAACGGGCTCAACTCGGACTGAAAGTGCATTTAAAGCAATAAAAACTGAAAATGAGTGTCACGCCTAAACCAAAGGACTTATGCACACATTTCAACATGTATTTAGTTCAGGTTGACCTCCTGAAGCCTAAATGAGCATTAATTTGACTACACAACTCATTCTTATGAAGGTACATTCAAAGTCACAAAACGTGCTCAACTAGGCCTGAAAGTGCATTTAAAGCAATAAAAACTCAAAATGAGTGTCACGCCTAAACCAAAGGACTTATGCACACATTTCTACATGTATTTAGTTCAGGTTGACATTCTGAAGAATAAATGAGCATTAATTTGACTACACAACTTATTCCTATGAAGATACATTCAAAGTAAAAAAACGGGCTCAACTCGGACTGAAAGTGCATTTAAAGCAATAAAAACTGAAAATGAGTGTCACGCCTAAACCAAAGGACTTATGCACACATTTCAACATGTATTTAGTTCAGGTTGACCTCCTGAAGCCTAAATGAGCATTAATTTGACTACACAACTCATTCCTATGAAGGTACATTCAAAGTCACAAAACGTGCTCTACTCGGCCTGAAAATGCATTTAAAGCAAGAAAAAATCAAAATGAGTGTCACACCTAAACCTACATTTAAAGTAAAAAAATGTGCTCTACTCGGCCTGAAAATGCATTTAAAGCAATAAAAACTCAAATTGAGTGTCACGCCTAAACCAAAGGACTTATGCACACATTTCAACATGTATTTAGTTCAGGTTGACATTCTGAAGCCTAAATGAGCATTATTTTGTCTATACAACTCATTCCTATGAAGGTACATTCAAAGTCACAAAACGTGCTCAACTAGGCCTGAAAGTGCATTTAAAGCAATAAAATCTCAAAATGAGTTTCACGCCTAAATCAAAGGACTTATGCACACATTTCAACATGTATTTAGTTTAGGTTGACCTCCTGAAGCCTAAATGAGCATTAATTTGATCACACAACTCATTCCCATGAAGATACATTCAAAGTCAGTAAGTGCCCTGCTCTGTCTGAAAATGCATTTGAATCAATAAAAACTAAAATTGAGTGTCATGCCTAAACCAAAGGACGTCTGCACACATTTCAACGTCTAAAGTGTTGTTTCCGATGCGTGCTAGTGTGTGTGTGCGTGCGTGTGTGAGAGTGTGTAGGTGTGTGCGTGTGTTTGTGTGTGTTTGTGTGGGTGCGTGCGTGTGTGTGTGCGTGTGTGTGTTGTGCGCACCCCCCCCCCCAAAAAAAGTACTGTATTCGGATAAAAATGACGAATTACTCAGAGGTTTTAACTTTTGCTTGCACTTGATTTGTTCTGACACCGACGACGTCCACCAATGACAGCCCGAGTGGATCTAGCCCACGTGGTGTGAGAGCAGGGGGAGGTGAAAAGATGCAAAGCCTAGGTGATTGGCTGTGCATCTTTCAGTCTTCCACGTGGGTTAGTCTTTGATCTTCAATCAGTGTCCAAATGTTGTTTACATGCGTAGCGTGTGCGGATGTGTGTGCCTCTCATGAGTTTGTGTGTGTGTTTGCGCGCGTGATCGTGTGCCCATACATGTGTGAGTGTTTCTTTGATCTAAATCATCGTTGGTGTGTTGTTTACGATACGTGCTCGTCTGTGCGTACGTTTGTGTGAGGTGTGTGCGTGCTTTTGTGTGTGTGCTTGCTGCGTGCTGGCGCGCTCGGAAGCGTGTGTGTCACAGAGAAAGAGAGGGAGCGGGATCGCTGGCCTGTATGTACTCTATGTGAAACACACAGGACATTTGTAATTTCGTCCCTTTCACATTTTTTGGCTTTTTTAAAAATAAAACTTATTTTCATCAATGGTTCATAATGAGTGTCACGCCTAGACCAAATGACTTATGCACACATTTCAACATTTATTTAGTTCAGGTTGACCTCCTGAAGCCTAAATGAGCGTTAATTTGACCACACAACTCATTCCTATGAAGGAACATTCAAAGTAAAAAAACGGGCTCAACTCGGACTGAAAGTGCATTTAAAGCAATAAAAACTTAAAATGAGTGTCACGCCTAAACCAAAGGACTTATGCACACATTTCAACATGTATTTAGTTCAGGTTGACGTCCTGAAGCCTAAATGAGCATTAATTTGACTACACAACTTATTCCTATGAAGATACATTCAAAGTAAAAAAACGTGCTCTACTCGGCCTGAAAATGCATTTAAAGCAATAAAAACTCAAAATGAGTGTCACGCCTAAACCAAAGGCCTTATGCACACATTTCAACATGTATTTAGTTCAGGTTGACCTCCTGAAGCCTAAATGAGCATTAATTTGACTACACAACTCATTCCTATGAAGGAACATTCAAAGGAAAAAAACGGGCTCAACTCGGACTGAAAGTACATTTAAAGCAATAAAAACTGAAAATGAGTGTCACGCCTAAACCAAAGGACTTATGCACACATTTCAACATGTATTTAGTTCAGGTTGACCTCCTGAAGCCTAAATGAGCATTAATTTGACTACACAACTCATTCCTATGAAGGTACATTCAAAGTCACAAAACGTGCTCAACTAGGCCTGAAAGTGCATTTAAAGCAATAAAAACTCAAAATGAGTGTCACGCCTAAACCAAAGGACTTATGCACAAATTTCAACATGTATTTAGTTCAGGTTGACATTCTGAAGCCTAAATGAGCATTAATTTGACTACACAACTTATTCCTATGAAGATACATTCAAAGTAAAAAAAGGGGCTCAACTCGGACTGAAAGTGCATTTAAAGCAATAAAAACTGAAAATGAGTGTCACGCCTAAACCAAAGGACTTATGCACACATTTCAACATGTATTTAGTTCAGGTTGACCTCCTGAAGCCTAAATGAGCATTAATTTGACTACACAACTCATTCCTATGAAGATATATTCAAAGTCACAAAACGTGCTCAACTAGGCCTGAAAGTGCATTTAAAGCAATAAAAACTCAAAATGAGTGTCACGCCTAAACCAAAGGACTTATGCACACATTTCAACATGTATTTAGTTCAGGTTGACATTCTGAAGCCTAAATGAGCATTAATTTGACTACACAACTTATTCCTATGAAGATACATTCAAAGTAAAAAAACGGGCTCAACTCGGACTGAAAGTGCATTTTAAAGCAATAAAAACTGAAAATGAGTGTCACGCCTAAACCAAAGGACTTATGCACACATTTCAACATGTATTTAGTTCAGGTTGACCTCCTGAAGCCTAAATGAGCATTAATTTGACTACACAACTCATTCCTATGAAGGTACATTCAAAGTCACAAAACGTGCTCAACGAGGCCTGAAAGTGCATTTAAAGCAATAAAAACTCAAAATGAGTGTCACGCCTAAACCAAAGGACTTATGCACACATTTCAACATGTATTTAGTTCAGGTTGACATTCTGAAGCCTAAATGAGCATTAATTTGACTACACAACTTATTCCTATGAAGATACATTCAAAGTAAAAAAACGGGCTCAACTCGGACTGAAAGTGCATTTAAAGCAATAAAAACTGAAAATGAGTGTCACGCCTAAACCAAAGGACTTATGCACACATTTCAACATGTATTTAGTTCAGGTTGACCTCCTGAAGCCTAAATGAGCATTAGTTTGACTACACAACTCATTCCTATGAAGGTACATTCAAAGTCACAAAACGTGCTCTACTCGGCCTGAAAATGCATTTAAAGCAAGAAAAAATCAAAAGAGTGTCACACCTAAACCTACATTTAAAGTAAAAAAATGTGCTCTACTCGGCCTGAAAATGCATTTAAAGCAATAAAAACTCAAATTGAGTGTCACGCCTAAACCAAAGGACTTATACACACATTTCAACATGTATTTAATTCAGGTTCACATTCTGAAGCCTAAATGAGCATTATTTTGTCTATACAACTCATTCCTATGAAGGTACATTCAAAGTCACAAAACGTGCTCAACTAGGCCTGAAAGTGCATTTAAAGCAATAAAATCTCAAAATGAGTTTCACGCCTAAATCAAAGGACTTATGCACACATTTCAACATGTATTTAGTTTAGGTTGACCTCCTGAAGCCTAAATGAGCATTAATTTGATCACACAACTCATTCCCATGAAGATACATTCAAAGTCAGTAAGTGCCCTGCTCTGTCTGAAAATGCATTTGAATCAATAAAAACTAAAATTGAGTGTCATGCCTAAACCAAAGGACGTCTGCACACATTTCAACGTCTAAAGTGTTGTTTCCGATGCGTGCTAGTGTGTGTGTGCGTGCGTGTGAGAGTGTGTAGGTGTGTGCGTGTGTTTGTGTGTGTTTGTGTGGGTGCGTGCGTGTGTGTGTGCGTGTGTGTGTTGTGCGCACCCCCCCCCCCAAAAAAAAGTACTGTATTCGGATAAAAATGACGAATTACTCAGAGGTTTTAACTTTTGCTTGCACTTGATTTGTTCTGACACCGACGACGTCCACCAATGACAGCCCGAGTGGATCTAGCCCACGTGGTGTGAGAGCAGGGGGAGGTGAAAAGATGCAAAGCCTAGGTGATTGGCTGTGCATCTTTCAGTCTTCCACGTGGGTTAGTCTTTGATCTTCAATCAGTGTCCAAATGTTGTTTACATGCGTAGCGTGTGCGGATGTGTGTGCCTCTCATGAGTTTGTGTGTGTGTTTGCGCGCGCGTGATCGTGTGCCCATACATGTGTGAGTGTTTCTTTGATCTAAATCATCGTTGGTGTGTTGTTTACGATACGTGCTCGTCTGTGCGTACGTTTGTGTGAGGTGTGTGCGTGCTTTTGTGTGTGTGCTTGCTGCGTGCTGGCGCGCTCGGAAGCGTGTGTGTCACAGAGAAAGAGAGGGAGCGGGATCGCTGGCCTGTATGTACTCTATGTGAAACACACAGGACATTTGTAATTTCGTCCCTTTCACATTTTTTGGCTTTTTTAAAAATAAAACTTATTTTCATCAATGGTTCATAATGAGTGTCACGCCTAGACCAAATGACTTATGCACACATTTCAACATTTATTTAGTTCAGGTTGACCTCCTGAAGCCTAAATGAGCGTTAATTTGACCACACAACTCATTCCTATGAAGGAACATTCAAAGTAAAAAAACGGGCTCAACTCGGACTGAAAGTGCATTTAAAGCAATAAAAACTGAAAATGAGTGTCACGCCTAAACCAAAGGACTTATGCACACATTTCAACATGTATTTAGTTCAGGTTGACGTCCTGAAGCCTAAATGAGCATTAATTTGACTACACAACTTATTCCTATGAAGATACATTCAAAGTAAAAAAACGTGCTCTACTCGGCCTGAAAATGCATTTAAAGCAATAAAAACTCAAAATGAGTGTCACGCCTAAACCAAAGGACTTATGCACACATTTCAACATGTATTTAGTTCAGGTTGACCTCCTGAGGCCTAAATGAGCATTAATTTGACTACACAACTCATTCCTATGAAGGAACATTCAAAGGAAAAAAACGGGCTCAACTCGGACTGAAAGTACATTTAAAGCAATAAAAACTGAAAATGAGTGTCACGCCTAAACCAAAGGACTTATGCACACATTTCAACATGTATTTAGTTCAGGTTGACCTCCTGAAGCCTAAATGAGCATTAATTTGACTACACAACTCATTCCTATGAAGGTACATTCAAAGTCACAAAACGTGCTCAACTAGGCCTGAAAGTGCATTTAAAGCAATAAAAACTCAAAATGAGTGTCACGCCTAAACCAAAGGACTTATGCACAAATTTCAACATGTATTTAGTTCAGGTTGACATTCTGAAGCCTAAATGAGCATTAATTTGACTACACAACTTATTCCTATGAAGATACATTCAAAGTAAAAAAACGGGCTCAACTCGGACTGAAAGTGCATTTAAAGCAATAAAAACTGAAAATGAGTGTCACGCCTAAACCAAAGGACTTATGCACACATTTCAACATGTATTTAGTTCAAGTTGACCTCCTGAAGCCTAAATGAGCATTAATTTGACTACACAACTCATTCCTATGAAGATATATTCAAAGTCACAAAACGTGCTCAACTAGGCCTGAAAGTGCATTTAAAGCAATAAAAACTCAAAATGAGTGTCACGCCTAAACCAAAGGACTTATGCACACATTTCAACATGTATTTAGTTCAGGTTGACATTCTGAAGCCTAAATGAGCATTAATTTGATCACACAACTCATTCCTATGAAGGAACATTCAAAGTAAAAAAACGGGCTCAACTCGGACTGAAAGTGCATTTAAAGCAATAAAAACTGAAAATGAGTGTCACGCCTAAACCAAAGGACTTATGCACACATTTCAACATGTATTTAGTTCAGGTTGACATTCTGAAGCCTAAATGAGCATTAATTTGATCACACAACTCATTCCTATGAAGGAACATTCAAAGTAAAAAAACGGGCTCAACTCGGACTGAAAGTGCATTTAAAGCAATAAAAACTGAAAATGAGTGTCACGCCTAAACCAAAGGACTTATGCACACATTTCAACGTGTATTTAGTTCAGGTTGACCTCCTGAAGCCTAAATCACCATTAATTTGACTACACAAATTATTCCTATGAAGATACATTCAAAGTAAAAAAACGGGCTCAACTCGGACTGAAAGTGCATTTAAAGCAATAAAAACTGAAAATGAGTGTCACGCCTAAACCAAAGGACTTATGCACACATTTCAACATGTATTTAGTTCAGGTTGACATTCTGAAGCCTAAATGAGCATTAATTTGATCACACAACTCATTCCTATGAAGGAACATTCAAAGTAAAAAAACGGGCTCAACTCGGACTGAAAGTGCATTTAAAGCAATAAAAACTGAAAATGAGTGTCACGCCTAAACCAAAGGACTTATGCACACATTTCAACATGTATTTAGTTCGGGTTGACCTCCTGAAGCCTAAATGAGCATTAATTTGACTACACAACTCATTCCTATGAAGGAACATTCAAAGGAAAAAAACGGGCTCAACTCGGACTGAAAGTACATTTAAAGCAATAAAAACTGAAAATGAGTGTCACGCCTAAACCAAAGGACTTATGCACACATTTCAACATGTATTTAGTTCAGGTTGACCTCCTGAAGCCTAAATCACCATTATTTTGTCTATACAACTCATTCCTATGAAGATATATTCAAAGTCACAAAACGTGCTCAACTAGGCCTGAAAGTGCATTTAAAGCAATAAAAACTCAAAATGAGTGTCACGCCTAAACCAAAGGACTTATGCACACATTTCAACATGTATTTAGTTCAGGTTGACATTCTGAAGCCTAAATGAGCATTAATTTGACTACACAACTTATTCCTATGAAGATACATTCAAAGTAAAAAAACGGGCTCAACTCGGACTGAAAGTGCATTTAAAGCAATAAAAACTGAAAATGAGTGTCACGCCTAAACCAAAGGACTTATGCACACATTTCAACATGTATTTAGTTCAGGTTGACCTCCTGAAGCCTAAATGAGCATTAGTTTGACTACACAACTCATTCCTATGAAGGTACATTCAAAGACACAAAACGTGCTCTACTCGGCCTGAAAATGCATTTAAAGCAAGAAAAAATCAAAATGAGTGTCACACCTAAACCTACATTTAAAGTAAAAAAATGTGCTCTACTCGGCCTGAAAGTGCATTTAAAGCAATAAAAACTCAAAATGAGTGTCACGCCTAAACCAAAGGACTTATGCACACATTTCAACATGTATTTAGTTCAGGTTGACATTCTGAAGCCTAAATGAGCATTAATTTGACTACACAACTTATTCCTATGAAGATACATTCAAAGTAAAAAAACGGGCTCAACTCGGACTGAAAGTGCATTTAAAGCAATAAAAACTGAAAATGAGTGTCACGCCTAAACCAAAGGACTTATGCACACATTTCAACATGTATTTAGTTCAGGTTGACCTCCTGAAGCCTAAATGAGCATTAATTTGACTACACAACTTATTCCTATGAAGATACATTCAAAGTAAAAAAACGTGCTCTACTCGGCCTGAAAATGCATTTAAAGCAATAAAAACTCAAAATGAGTGTCACGCCTAAACCAAAGGCCTTATGCACACATTTCAACATGTATTTAGTTCGGGTTGACCTCCTGAAGCCTAAATGAGCATTAATTTGACTACACAACTCATTCCTATGAAGGAACATTCAAAGGAAAAAAACGGGCTCAACTCGGACTGAAAGTACATTTAAAGCAATAAAAACTGAAAATGAGTGTCACGCCTAAACCAAAGGACTTATGCACACATTTCAACATGTATTTAGTTCAGGTTGACCTCCTGAAGCCTAAATGAGCATTAATTCGACTACACAACTCATTCCTATGAAGGTACATTCAAAGTCACAAAACGTGCTCAACTAGGCCTGAAAGTGCATTTAAAGCAATAAAAACTCAAAATGAGTGTCACGCCTAAACCAAAGGACTTATGCACACATTTCAACATGTATTTAGTTCAGGTTGACATTCTGAAGCCTAAATGAGCATTAATTTGACTACACAACTTATTCCTATGAAGATACATTCAAAGTAAAAAAACGGGCTCAACTCGGACTGAAAGTGCATTTAAAGCAATAAAAACTGAAAATGAGTGTCACGCCTAAACCAAAGGACTTATGCACACATTTCAACATGTATTTAGTTCAGGTTGACCTCCTGAAGCCTAAATCACCATTAATTTGACTACACAACTTATTCCTATGAAGATACATTCAAAGTAAAAAAACGGGCTCAACTCGGACTGAAAGTGCATTTAAAGCAATAAAAACTGAAAATGAGTGTCACGCCTAAACCAAAGGACTTATGCACACATTTCAACATGTATTTAGTTCAGGATGACGTCCTGAAGCCTAAATGAGCATTAATTTGACTACACAACTTATTCCTATGAAGATACATTCAAAGTAAAAAAACGTGCTCTACTCGGCCTGAAAATGCATTTAAAGCAATAAAAACTCAAAATGAGTGCCACGCCTAAACCAAAGGCCTTATGCACACATTTCAACATGTATTTAGTTCAGGTTGACATTCTGAAGCCTAAATGAGCATTAATTTGACTACACAACTCATTCCTATGAAGGTACATTCAAAGTCACAAAACGTGCTCAACTAGGCCTGAAAGTGCATTTAAAGCAATAAAAACTCAAAATGAGTGTCACGCCTAAACCAAAGGACTTATGCACACATTTCAACATGTATTTAGTTCAGGTTGACCTCCTGAAGCCTAAATCACCATTATTTTGTCTATACAACTCATTCCTATGAAGATATATTCAAAGTCACAAAATGTGCTCAACTAGGCCTGAAAGTGCATTTAAAGCAATAAAAACTCAAAATGAGTGTCACGCCTAAACCAAAGGACTTATGCACACATTTCAACATGTATTTAGTTCAGGTTGACATTCTGAAGCCTAAATGAGCATTAATTTGACTACACAACTTATTCCTATGAAGATACATTCAAAGTAAAAAAACGGGCTCAACTCGGACTGAAAGTGCATTTAAAGCAATAAAAACTGAAAATGAGTGTCACGCCTAAACCAAAGGACTTATGCACACATTTCAACATGTATTTAGTTCAGGTTGACCTCCTGAAGCCTAAATGAGCATTAATTTGACTACACAACTCATTCCTATGAAGGTACATTCAAAGTCACAAAACGTGCTCAACTAGGCCTGAAAGTGCATTTAAAGCAATAAAAACTCAAAATGAGTGTCACGCCTAAACCAAAGGACTTATGCACACATTTCAACATGTATTTAGTTCAGGTTGACATTCTGAAGAATAAATGAGCATTAATTTGACTACACAACTTATTCCTATGAAGATACATTCAAAGTAAAAAAACGGGCTCAACTCGGACTGAAAGTGCATTTAAAGCAATAAAAACTGAAAATGAGTGTCACGCCTAAACCAAAGGACTTATGCACACATTTCAACATGTATTTAGTTCAGGTTGACCTCCTGAAGCCTAAATGAGCATTAATTTGACTACACAACTCATTCCTATGAAGGTACATTCAAAGTCACAAAACGTGCTCTACTCGGCCTGAAAATGCATTTAAAGCAAGAAAAAATCAAAATGAGTGTCACACCTAAACCTACATTTAAAGTAAAAAAATGTGCTCTACTCGGCCTGAAAATGCATTTAAAGCAATAAAAACTCAAATTGAGTGTCACGCCTAAACCAAAGGACTTATGCACACATTTCAACATGTATTTAGTTCAGGTTGACATTCTGAAGCCTAAATGAGCATTAGTTTGACTACACAACTCATTCCTATGAAGGTACATTCAAAGTCACAAAACGTGCTCTACTCGGCCTGAAAATGCATTTAAAGCAAGAAAAAATCAAAATGAGTGTCACACCTAAACCTACATTTAAAGTAAAAAAATGTGCTCTACTCGGCCTGAAAATGCATTTAAAGCAATAAAAACTCAAATTGAGTGTCACGCCTAAACCAAAGGACTTATACACACATTTCAACATGTATTTAATTCAGGTTCACATTCTGAAGCCTAAATGAGCATTATTTTGTCTATACAACTCATTCCTATGAAGGTACATTCAAAGTCACAAAACGTGCTCAACTAGGCCTGAAAGTGCATTTAAAGCAATAAAATCTCAAAATGAGTTTCACGCCTAAATCAAAGGACTTATGCACACATTTCAACATGTATTTAGTTTAGGTTGACCTCCTGAAGCCTAAATGAGCATTAATTTGATCACACAACTCATTCCCATGAAGATACATTCAAAGTCAGTAAGTGCCCTGCTCTGTCTGAAAATGCATTTGAATCAATAAAAACTAAAATTGAGTGTCATGCCTAAACCAAAGGACGTCTGCACACATTTCAACGTCTAAAGTGTTGTTTCCGATGCGTGCTAGTGTGTGTGTGCGTGCGTGTGTGAGAGTGTGTAGGTGTGTGCGTGTGTTTGTGTGTGTTTGTGTGGGTGCGTGCGTGTGTGTGTGCGTGTGTGTGTTGTGCGCACCCCCCCCCCCAAAAAAAGTACTGTATTCGGATAAAAATGACGAATTACTCAGAGGTTTTAACTTTTGCTTGCACTTGATTTGTTCTGACACCGACGACGTCCACCAATGACAGCCCGAGTGGATCTAGCCCACGTGGTGTGAGAGCAGGGGGAGGTGAAAAGATGCAAAGCCTAGGTGACTGGCTGTGCATCTTTCAGTCTTCCACGTGGGTTAGTCTTTGATCTTCAATCAGTGTCCAAATGTTGTTTACATGCGTAGCGTGTGCGGATGTGTGTGCCTCTCATGAGTTTGTGTGTGTGTTTGCGCGCGCGTGATCGTGTGCCCATACATGTGTGAGTGTTTCTTTGATCTAAATCATCGTTGGTGTGTTGTTTACGATACGTGCTCGTCTGTGCGTACGTTTGTGTGAGGTGTGTGCGTGCTTTTGTGTGTGTGCTTGCTGCGTGCTGGCGCGCTCGGAAGCGTGTGTGTCACAGAGAAAGAGAGGGAGCGGGATCGCTGGCCTGTATGTACTCTATGTGAAACACACAGGACATTTGTAATTTCGTCCCTTTCACATTTTTTGGCTTTTTTAAAAATAAAACTTATTTTCATCAATGGTTCATAATGAGTGTCACGCCTAGACCAAATGACTTATGCACACATTTCAACATTTATTTAGTTCAGGTTGACCTCCTGAAGCCTAAATGAGCGTTAATTTGACCACACAACTCATTCCTATGAAGGAACATTCAAAGTAAAAAAACGGGCTCAACTCGGACTGAAAGTGCATTTAAAGCAATAAAAACTGAAAATGAGTGTCACGCCTAAACCAAAGGACTTATGCACACATTTCAACATGTATTTAGTTCAGGTTGACGTCCTGAAGCCTAAATGAGCATTAATTTGACTACACAACTTATTCCTATGAAGATACATTCAAAGTAAAAAAACGTGCTCTACTCGGCCTGAAAATGCATTTAAAGCAATAAAAACTCAAAATGAGTGTCACGCCTAAACCAAAGGACTTATGCACAAATTTCAACATGTATTTAGTTCAGGTTGACATTCTGAAGCCTAAATGAGCATTAATTTGATCACACAACTCATTCCTATGAAGGAACATTCAAAGTAAAAAAACGGGCTCAACTCGGACTGAAAGTGCATTTAAAGCAATAAAAACTGAAAATGAGTGTCACGCCTAAACCAAAGGACTTATGCACACATTTCAACGTGTATTTAGTTCAGGTTGACCTCCTGAAGCCTAAATCACCATTAATTTGACTACACAAATTATTCCTATGAAGATACATTCAAAGTAAAAAAACGGGCTCAACTCGGACTGAAAGTGCATTTAAAGCAATAAAAACTGAAAATGAGTGTCACGCCTAAACCAAAGGACTTATGCACACATTTCAACATGTATTTAGTTCAGGTTGACATTCTGAAGCCTAAATGAGCATTAATTTGATCACACAACTCATTCCTATGAAGGAACATTCAAAGTAAAAAAACGGGCTCAACTCGGACTGAAAGTGCATTTAAAGCAATAAAAACTGAAAATGAGTGTCACGCCTAAACCAAAGGACTTATGCACACATTTCAACATGTATTTAGTTCGGGTTGACCTCCTGAAGCCTAAATGAGCATTAATTTGACTACACAACTCATTCCTATGAAGGAACATTCAAAGGAAAAAAACGGGCTCAACTCGGACTGAAAGTACATTTAAAGCAATAAAAACTGAAAATGAGTGTCACGCCTAAACCAAAGGACTTATGCACACATTTCAACATGTATTTAGTTCAGGTTGACCTCCTGAAGCCTAAATCACCATTATTTTGTCTATACAACTCATTCCTATGAAGATATATTCAAAGTCACAAAACGTGCTCAACTAGGCCTGAAAGTGCATTTAAAGCAATAAAAACTCAAAATGAGTGTCACGCCTAAACCAAAGGACTTATGCACACATTTCAACATGTATTTAGTTCAGGTTGACATTCTGAAGCCTAAATGAGCATTAATTTGACTACACAACTTATTCCTATGAAGATACATTCAAAGTAAAAAAACGGGCTCAACTCGGACTGAAAGTGCATTTAAAGCAATAAAAACTGAAAATGAGTGTCACGCCTAAACCAAAGGACTTATGCACACATTTCAACATGTATTTAGTTCAGGTTGACCTCCTGAAGCCTAAATGAGCATTAGTTTGACTACACAACTCATTCCTATGAAGGTACATTCAAAGTCACAAAACGTGCTCTACTCGGCCTGAAAATGCATTTAAAGCAAGAAAAAATCAAAATGAGTGTCACACCTAAACCTACATTTAAAGTAAAAAAATGTGCTCTACTCGGCCTGAAAGTGCATTTAAAGCAATAAAAACTCAAAATGAGTGTCACGCCTAAACCAAAGGACTTATGCACACATTTCAACATGTATTTAGTTCAGGTTGACATTCTGAAGCCTAAATGAGCATTAATTTGACTACACAACTTATTCCTATGAAGATACATTCAAAGTAAAAAAACGTGCTCTACTCGGCCTGAAAATGCATTTAAAGCAATAAAAACTCAAAATGAGTGTCACGCCTAAACCAAAGGCCTTATGCACACATTTCAACATGTATTTAGTTCGGGTTGACCTCCTGAAGCCTAAATGAGCATTAATTTGACTACACAACTCATTCCTATGAAGGAACATTCAAAGGAAAAAAACGGGCTCAACTCGGACTGAAAGTACATTTAAAGCCATAAAAACTCAAAATGAGTGTCACGCCTAAACCAAAGGACTTATGCACACATTTCAACATGTATTTAGTTCAGGTTGACCTCCTGAAGCCTAAATGAGCATTAATTCGACTACACAACTCATTCCTATGAAGGTACATTCAAAGTCACAAAACGTGCTCAACTAGGCCTGAAAGTGCATTTAAAGCAATAAAAACTCAAAATGAGTGTCACGCCTAAACCAAAGGACTTATGCACACATTTCAACATGTATTTAGTTCAGGTTGACATTCTGAAGCCTAAATGAGCATTAATTTGACTACACAACTTATTCCTATGAAGATACATTCAAAGTAAAAAAACGGGCTCAACTCGGACTGAAAGTGCATTTAAAGCAATAAAAACTGAGAATGAGTGTCACGCCTAAACCAAAGGACTTATGCACACATTTCAACATGTATTTAGTTCAGGTTGACCTCCTGAAGCCTAAATCACCATTAATTTGACTACACAACTTATTCCTATGAAGATACATTCAAAGTAAAAAAACGGGCTCAACTCGGACTGAAAGTGCATTTAAAGCAATAAAAACTGAAAATGAGTGTCACGCCTAAACCAAAGGACTTATGCACACATTTCAACATGTATTTAGTTCAGGATGACGTCCTGAAGCCTAAATGAGCATTAATTTGACTACACAACTTATTCCTATGAAGATACATTCAAAGTAAAAAAACGTGCTCTACTCGGCCTGAAAATGCATTTAAAGCAATAAAAACTCAAAATGAGTGCCACGCCTAAACCAAAGGCCTTATGCACACATTTCAACATGTATTTAGTTCAGGTTGACATTCTGAAGCCTAAATGAGCATTAATTTGACTACACAACTCATTCCTATGAAGGTACATTCAAAGTCACAAAACGTGCTCAACTAGGCCTGAAAGTGCATTTAAAGCAATAAAAACTCAAAATGAGTGTCACGCCTAAACCAAAGGACTTATGCACACATTTCAACATGTATTTAGTTCAGGTTGACCTCCTGAAGCCTAAATCACCATTATTTTGTCTATACAACTCATTCCTATGAAGATATATTCAAAGTCACAAAATGTGCTCAACTAGGCCTGAAAGTGCATTTAAAGCAATAAAAACTCAAAATGAGTGTCACGCCTAAACCAAAGGACTTATGCACACATTTCAACATGTATTTAGTTCAGGTTGACATTCTGAAGCCTAAATGAGCATTAATTTGACTACACAACTTATTCCTATGAAGATACATTCAAAGTAAAAAAACGGGCTCAACTCGGACTGAAAGTGCATTTAAAGCAATAAAAACTGAAAATGAGTGTCACGCCTAAACCAAAGGACTTATGCACACATTTCAACATGTATTTAGTTCAGGTTGACCTCCTGAAGCCTAAATGAGCATTAATTTGACTACACAACTCATTCCTATGAAGGTACATTCAAAGTCACAAAACGTGCTCAACTAGGCCTGAAAGTGCATTTAAAGCAATAAAAACTCAAAATGAGTGTCACGCCTAAACCAAAGGACTTATGCACACATTTCAACATGTATTTAGTTCAGGTTGACATTCTGAAGAATAAATGAGCATTAATTTGACTACACAACTTATTCCTATGAAGATACATTCAAAGTAAAAAAACGGGCTCAACTCGGACTGAAAGTGCATTTAAAGCAATAAAAACTGAAAATGAGTGTCACGCCTAAACCAAAGGACTTATGCACACATTTCAACATGTATTTAGTTCAGGTTGACCTCCTGAAGCCTAAATGAGCATTAATTTGACTACACAACTCATTCCTATGAAGGTACATTCAAAGTCACAAAACGTGCTCTACTCGGCCTGAAAATGCATTTAAAGCAAGAAAAAATCAAAATGAGTGTCACAACTAAACCTACATTTAAAGTAAAAAAATGTGCTCTACTCGGCCTGAAAATGCATTTAAAGCAATAAAAACTCAAATTGAGTGTCACGCCTAAACCAAAGGACTTATGCACACATTTCAACATGTATTTAGTTCAGGTTGACATTCTGAAGCCTAAATGAGCATTATTTTGTCTATACAACTCATTCCTATGAAGGTACATTCAAAGTCACAAAACGTGCTCAACTAGGCCTGAAAGTGCATTTAAAGCAATAAAATCTCAAAATGAGTTTCACGCCTAAATCAAAGGACTTATGCACACATTTCAACATGTATTTAGTTTAGGTTGACCTCCTGAAGCCTAAATGAGCATTAATTTGATCACACAACTCATTCCCATGAAGATACATTCAAAGTCAGTAAGTGCCCTGCTCTGTCTGAAAATGCATTTGAATCAATAAAAACTAAAATTGAGTGTCATGCCTAAACCAAAGGACGTCTGCACACATTTCAACGTCTAAAGTGTTGTTTCCGATGCGTGCTAGTGTATGTGTGCGTGCGTGTGTGAGAGTGTGTAGGTGTGTGCGTGTGTGTGTTGTGCGCACTCCCCCCCCCCAAAAAAGTACTGTATTCGGATAAAAATGACGAATTACTCAGAGGTTTTAACTTTTGCTTGCACTTGATTTGTTCTGACACCGACGACGTCCACCAATGACAGCCCGAGTGGATCTAGCCCACGTGGTGTGAGAGCAGGGGGAGGTGAAAAGATGCAAAGCCTAGGTGATTGGCTGTGCATCTTTCAGTCTTCCACGTGGGTTAGTCTTTGATCTTCAATCAGTGTCCAAATGTTGTTTACATGCGTAGCGTGTGCGGATGTGTGTGCCTCTCATGAGTTTGTGTGTGTGTTTGCGCGCGCGTGATCGTGTGCCCATACATGTGTGAGTGTTTCTTTGATCTAACTCATCGTTGGTGTGTTGTTTACGATACGTGCTCGTCTGTGCTTACGTTTGTGTGAGGTGTGTGCGTGCTTTTGTGTGTGTGCTTGCTGCGTGCTGGCGCGCTCGGAAGCGTGTGTGTCACAGAGAAAGAGAGGGAGCGGGATCGCTGGCCTCTATGTACTCTATGTGAAACACACAGGACATTTGTAATTTCGTCCCTTTCACATTTTTTGGCTTTTTTAAAAATAAAACTTATTTTCATCAATGGTTCATAATGAGTGTCACGCCTAGACCAAATGACTTATGCACACATTTCAACATTTATTTAGTTCAGGTTGACCTCCTGAAGCCTAAATGAGCGTTAATTTGACCACACAACTCATTCCTATGAAGGAACATTCAAAGTAAAAAAACGGGCTCAACTCGGACTGAAAGTGCATTTAAAGCAATAAAAACTGAAAATGAGTGTCACGCCTAAACCAAAGGACTTATGCACACATTTCAACATGTATTTAGTTCAGGTTGACATTCTGAAGCCTAAATGAGCATTAATTTGATCACACAACTCATTCCTATGAAGGAACATTCAAAGTAAAAAAACGGGCTCAACTCGGACTGAAAGAGCATTTAAAGCAATAAAAACTGAAAATGAGTGTCACGCCTAAACCAAAGGACTTATGCACACATTTCAACATGTATTTAGTTCAGGTTGACATTCTGAAGCCTAAATGAGCATTAATTTGATCACACAACTCATTCCTATGAAGGAACATTCAAAGTAAAAAAACGGGCTCAACTCGGACTGAAAGTGCATTTAAAGCAATAAAAACTGAAAATGAGTGTCACGCCTAAACCAAAGGACTTATGCACACATTTCAACATGTATTTAGTTCAGGTTGACGTCCTGAAGCCTAAATGAGCATTAATTTGACTACACAACTTATTCCTATGAAGATACATTCAAAGTAAAAAAACGTGCTCTACTCGGCCTGAAAATGCATTTAAAGCAATAAAAACTCAAAATGAGTGTCACGCCTAAACCAAAGGCCTTATGCACACATTTCAACATGTATTTAGTTCAGGTTGACCTCCTGAAGCCTAAATGAGCATTAATTTGACTACACAACTCATTCCTATGAAGGAACATTCAAAGGAAAAAAACGGGCTCAACTCGGACTGAAAGTACATTTAAAGCAATAAAAACTGAAAATGAGTGTCACGCCTAAACCAAAGGACTTATGCACACATTTCAACATGTATTTAGTTCAGGTTGACCTCCTGAAGCCTAAATGAGCATTAATTTGACTACACAACTCATTCCTATGAAGGTACATTCAAAGTCACAAAACGTGCTCAACTAGGCCTGAAAGTGCATTTAAAGCAATAAAAACTCAAAATGAGTGTCACGCCTAAACCAAAGGACTTATGCACAAATTTCAACATGTATTTAGTTCAGGTTGACATTCTGAAGCCTAAATGAGCATTAATTTGACTACACAACTTATTCCTATGAAGATACATTCAAAGTAAAAAAACGGGCTCAACTCGGACTGAAAGTGCATTTAAAGCAATAAAAACTGAAAATGAGTGTCACACCTAAACCAAAGGACTTATGCACACATTTCAACATGTATTTAGTTCAGGTTGACCTCCTGAAGCCTAAATGAGCATTAATTTGACTACACAACTCATTCCTATGAAGATATATTCAAAGTCACAAAACGTGCTCAACTAGGCCTGAAAGTGCATTTAAAGCAATAAAAACTCAAAATGAGTGTCACACCTAAACCTACATTTAAAGTAAAAAAATGTGCTCTACTCGGCCTGAAAATGCATTTAAAGCAATAAAAACTCAAATTGAGTGTCACGCCTAAACCAAAGGACTTATACACACATTTCAACATGTATTTAATTCAGGTTCACATTCTGAAGCCTAAATGAGCATTATTTTGTCTATACAACTCATTCCTATGAAGGTACATTCAAAGTCACAAAACGTGCTCAACTAGGCCTGAAAGTGCATTTAAAGCAATAAAATCTCAAAATGAGTTTCACGCCTAAATCAAAGGACTTATGCACACATTTCAACATGTATTTAGTTTAGGTTGACCTCCTGAAGCCTAAATGAGCATTAATTTGATCACACAACTCATTCCCATGAAGATACATTCAAAGTCAGTAAGTGCCCTGCTCTGTCTGAAAATGCATTTGAATCAATAAAAACTAAAATTGAGTGTCATGCCTAAACCAAAGGACGTCTGCACACATTTCAACGTCTAAAGTGTTGTTTCCGATGCGTGCTAGTGTGTGTGTGCGTGCGTGTGTGAGAGTGTGTAGGTGTGTGCGTGTGTTTGTGTGTGTTTGTGTGGGTGCGTGCGTGTGTGTGTGCGTGTGTGTTGTGCGCACCCCCCCCCAAAAAAAGTACTGTATTCGGATAAAAATGACGAATTACTCAGAGGTTTTAACTTTTGCTTGCACTTGATTTGTTCTGACACCGACGACGTCCACCAATGACAGCCCGAGTGGATCTAGCCCACGTGGTGTGAGAGCAGGGGGAGGTGAAAAGATGCAAAGCCTAGGTGATTGGCTGTGCATCTTTCAGTCTTCCACGTGGGTTAGTCTTTGATCTTCAATCAGTGTCCAAATGTTGTTTACAAGCGTAGCGTGTGCGGATGTGTGTGCCTCTCATGAGTTTGTGTGTGTGTTTGCGCGCGCGTGATCGTGTGCCCATACATGTGTGAGTGTTTCTTTGATCTAAATCATCGTTGGTGTGTTGTTTACGATACGTGCTCGTCTGTGCGTACGTTTGTGTGAGTGTGTGTGCGTGCTTTTGTGTGTGTGCTTGCTGCGTGCTGGCGCGCTCGGAAGCGTGTGTGTCACAGAGAAAGAGAGGGAGCGGGATCGCTGGCCTGTATGTACTCTATGTGAAACACACAGGACATTTGTAATTTCGTCCCTTTCACATTTTTTGGCTTTTTTAAACATAAAACTTACTTTCATCAATGGTTCATAATGAGTGTCACGCCTAGACCAAATGACTTATGCACACATTTCAACATTTATTTAGTTCAGGTTGACCTCCTGAAGCCTAAATGAGCGTTAATTTGACCACACACCTCATTCCTATGAAGGAATATTCAAAGTAAAAAAACGGGCTCAACTCGGACTAAAAGTGCATTTAAAGCAATAAAAACTGAAAATGAGTGTCACGCCTAAACCAAAGGACTTATGCACACATTTCAACATGTATTTAGTTCAGGTTGACATTCTGAAGCCTAAATGAGCATTAATTTGATCACACAACTCATTCCTATGAAGGAACATTCAAAGTAAAAAAACGGGCTCAACTCGGACTGAAAGTGCATTTAAAGCAATAAAAACTGAAAATGAGTGTCACGCCTAAACCAAAGGACTTATGCACACATTTCAACATGTATTTAGTTCAGGTTGACGTCCTGAAGCCTAAATGAGCATTAATTTGACTACACAACTTATTCCTATGAAGATACATTCAAAGTAAAAAAACGTGCTCTACTCGGCCTGAAAATGCATTTAAAGCAATAAAAACTCAAAATGAGTGTCACACCTAAACCAAAGGCCTTATGCACACATTTCAACATGTATTTAGTTCAGGTTGACCTCCTGAAGCCTAAATGAGCATTAATTTGACTACACAACTCATTCCTATGAAGGAACATTCAAAGGAAAAAAACGGGCTCAACTCGGACTGAAAGTACATTTAAAGCAATAAAAACTGAAAATGAGTGTCACGCCTAAACCAAAGGACTTATGCACACATTTCAACATGTATTTAGTTCAGGTTGACCTCCTGAAGCCTAAATGAGCATTAATTTGACTACACAACTCATTCCTATGAAGGTACATTCAAAGTCACAAAACGTGCTCAACTAGGCCTGAAAGTGCATTTAAAGCAATAAAAACTGAAAATGAGTGTCACGCCTAAACCAAAGGACTTATGCACAAATTTCAACATGTATTTAGTTCAGGTTGACATTCTGAAGCCTAAATGAGCATTAATTTGACTACACAACTTATTCCTATGAAGATACATTCAAAGTAAAAAAACGGGCTCAACTCGGACTGAAAGTGCATTTAAAGCAATAAAAACTGAAAATGAGTGTCACGCCTAAACCAAAGGACTTATGCACACATTTCAACATGTATTTAGTTCAGGTTGACCTCCTGAAGCCTAAATGAGCATTAATTTGACTACACAACTCATTCCTATGAAGATATATTCAAAGTCACAAAACGTGCTCAACTAGGCCTGAAAGTGCATTTAAAGCAATAAAAACTCAAAATGAGTGTCACGCCTAAACCAAAGGACTTATGCACACATTTCAACATGTATTTAGTTCAGGTTGACATTCTGAAGCCTAAATGAGCATTAATTTGACTACACAACTTATTCCTATGAAGATACATTCAAAGTAAAAAAACGGGCTCATCTCGGACTGAAAGTGCATTTTAAAGCAATAAAAACTGAAAATGAGTGTCACGCCTAAACCAAAGGACTTATGCACACATTTCAACATGTATTTAGTTCAGGTTGACCTCCTGAAGCCTAAATGAGCATTAATTTGACTACACAACTCATTCCTATGAAGGTACATTCAAAGTCACAAAACGTGCTCAACTAGGCCTGAAAGTGCATTTAAAGCAATAAAAACTCAAAATGAGTGTCACGCCTAAACCAAAGGACTTATGCACACATTTCAACATGTATTTAGTTCAGGTTGACATTCTGAAGCCTAAATGAGCATTAATTTGACTACACAACTTATTCCTATGAAGATACATTCAAAGTAAAAAAACGGGCTCAACTCGGACTGAAAGTGCATTTAAAGCAATAAAAACTGAAAATGAGTGTCACGCCTAAACCAAAGGACTTATGCACACATTTCAACATGTATTTAGTTCAGGTTGACCTCCTGAAGCCTAAATGAGCATTAGTTTGACTACACAACTCATTCCTATGAAGGTACATTCAAAGTCACAAAACGTGCTCTACTCGGCCTGAAAATGCATTTAAAGCAAGAAAAAATCAAAATGAGTGTCACACCTAAACCTACATTTAAAGTAAAAAAATGTGCTCTACTCGGCCTGAAAATGCATTTAAAGCAATAAAAACTCAAATTGAGTGTCACGCCTAAACCAAAGGACTTATACACACATTTCAACATGTATTTAATTCAGGTTCACATTCTGAAGCCTAAATGAGCATTATTTTGTCTATACAACTCATTCCTATGAAGGTACATTCAAAGTCACAAAACGTGCTCAACTAGGCCTGAAAGTGCATTTAAAGCAATAAAATCTCAAAATGAGTTTCACGCCTAAATCAAAGGACTTATGCACACATTTCAACATGTATTTAGTTTAGGTTGACCTCCTGAAGCCTAAATGAGCATTAATTTGATCACACAACTCATTCCCATGAAGATACATTCAAAGTCAGTAAGTGCCCTGCTCTGTCTGAAAATGCATTTGAATCAATAAAAACTAAAATTGAGTGTCATGCCTAAACCAAAGGACGTCTGCACACATTTCAACGTCTAAAGTGTTGTTTCCGATGCGTGCTAGTGTGTGTGTGCGTGCGTGTGTGAGAGTGTGTAGGTGTGTGCGTGTGTTTGTGTGTGTTTGTGTGGGTGCGTGCGTGTGTGTGTGCGTGTGTGTGTTGTGCGCACCCCCCCCCCCAAAAAAAAGTACTGTATTCGGATAAAAATGACGAATTACTCAGAGGTTTTAACTTTTGCTTGCACTTGATTTGTTCTGACACCGACGACGTCCACCAATGACAGCCCGAGTGGATCTAGCCCACGTGGTGTGAGAGCAGGGGGAGGTGAAAAGATGCAAAGCCTAGGTGATTGGCTGTGCATCTTTCAGTCTTCCACGTGGGTTAGTCTTTGATCTTCAATCAGTGTCCAAATGTTGTTTACAAGCGTAGCGTGTGCGGATGTGTGTGCCTCTCATGAGTTTGTGTGTGTGTTTGCGCGCGCGTGATCGTGTGCCCATACATGTGTGAGTGTTTCTTTGATCTAAATCATCGTTGGTGTGTTGTTTACGATACGTGCTCGTCTGTGCGTACGTTTGTGTGAGGTGTGTGCGTGCTTTTGTGTGTGTGCTTGCTGCGTGCTGGCGCGCTCGGAAGCGTGTGTGTCACAGAGAAAGAGAGGGAGCGGGATCGCTGGCCTGTATGTACTCTATGTGAAACACACAGGACATTTGTAATTTCGTCCCTTTCACATTTTTTGGCTTTTTTAAAAATAAAACTTATTTTCATCAATGGTTCATAATGAGTGTCACGCCTAGACCAAATGACTTATGCACACATTTCAACATTTATTTAGTTCAGGTTGACCTCCTGAAGCCTAAATGAGCGTTAATTTGACCACACAACTCATTCCTATGAAGGAACATTCAAAGTAAAAAAACGGGCTCAACTCGGACTGAAAGTGCATTTAAAGCAATAAAAACTTAAAATGAGTGTCACGCCTAAACCAAAGGACTTATGCACACATTTCAACATGTATTTAGTTCAGGTTGACGTCCTGAAGCCTAAATGAGCATTAATTTGACTACACAACTTATTCCTATGAAGATACATTCAAAGTAAAAAAACGTGCTCTACTCGGCCTGAAAATGCATTTAAAGCAATAAAAACTCAAAATGAGTGTCACGCCTAAACCAAAGGCCTTATGCACACATTTCAACATGTATTTAGTTCAGGTTGACCTCCTGAAGCCTAAATGAGCATTAATTTGACTACACAACTCATTCCTATGAAGGAACATTCAAAGGAAAAAAACGGGCTCAACTCGGACTGAAAGTACATTTAAAGCAATAAAAACTGAAAATGAGTGTCACGCCTAAACCAAAGGACTTATGCACACATTTCAACATGTATTTAGTTCAGGTTGACCTCCTGAAGCCTAAATGAGCATTAATTTGACTACACAACTCATTCCTATGAAGGTACATTCAAAGTCACAAAACGTGCTCAACTAGGCCTGAAAGTGCATTTAAAGCAATAAAAACTCAAAATGAGTGTCACGCCTAAACCAAAGGACTTATGCACAAATTTCAACATGTATTTAGTTCAGGTTGACATTCTGAAGCCTAAATGAGCATTAATTTGACTACACAACTTATTCCTATGAAGATACATTCAAAGTAAAAAAAGGGGCTCAACTCGGACTGAAAGTGCATTTAAAGCAATAAAAACTGAAAATGAGTGTCACGCCTAAACCAAAGGACTTATGCACACATTTCAACATGTATTTAGTTCAGGTTGACCTCCTGAAGCCTAAATGAGCATTAATTTGACTACACAACTCATTCCTATGAAGATATATTCAAAGTCACAAAACGTGCTCAACTAGGCCTGAAAGTGCATTTAAAGCAATAAAAACTCAAAATGAGTGTCACGCCTAAACCAAAGGACTTATGCACACATTTCAACATGTATTTAGTTCAGGTTGACATTCTGAAGCCTAAATGAGCATTAATTTGACTACACAACTTATTCCTATGAAGATACATTCAAAGTAAAAAAACGGGCTCAACTCGGACTGAAAGTGCATTTTAAAGCAATAAAAACTGAAAATGAGTGTCACGCCTAAACCAAAGGACTTATGCACACATTTCAACATGTATTTAGTTCAGGTTGACCTCCTGAAGCCTAAATGAGCATTAATTTGACTACACAACTCATTCCTATGAAGGTACATTCAAAGTCACAAAACGTGCTCAACGAGGCCTGAAAGTGCATTTAAAGCAATAAAAACTCAAAATGAGTGTCACGCCTAAACCAAAGGACTTATGCACACATTTCAACATGTATTTAGTTCAGGTTGACATTCTGAAGCCTAAATGAGCATTAATTTGACTACACAACTTATTCCTATGAAGATACATTCAAAGTAAAAAAACGGGCTCAACTCGGACTGAAAGTGCATTTAAAGCAATAAAAACTGAAAATGAGTGTCACGCCTAAACCAAAGGACTTATGCACACATTTCAACATGTATTTAGTTCAGGTTGACCTCCTGAAGCCTAAATGAGCATTAGTTTGACTACACAACTCATTCCTATGAAGGTACATTCAAAGTCACAAAACGTGCTCTACTCGGCCTGAAAATGCATTTAAAGCAAGAAAAAATCAAAAGAGTGTCACACCTAAACCTACATTTAAAGTAAAAAAATGTGCTCTACTCGGCCTGAAAATGCATTTAAAGCAATAATAACTCAAATTGAGTGTCACGCCTAAACCAAAGGACTTATACACACATTTCAACATGTATTTAATTCAGGTTCACATTCTGAAGCCTAAATGAGCATTATTTTGTCTATACAACTCATTCCTATGAAGGTACATTCAAAGTCACAAAACGTGCTCAACTAGGCCTGAAAGTGCATTTAAAGCAATAAAATCTCAAAATGAGTTTCACGCCTAAATCAAAGGACTTATGCACACATTTCAACATGTATTTAGTTTAGGTTGACCTCCTGAAGCCTAAATGAGCATTAATTTGATCACACAACTCATTCCCATGAAGATACATTCAAAGTCAGTAAGTGCCCTGCTCTGTCTGAAAATGCATTTGAATCAATAAAAACTAAAATTGAGTGTCATGCCTAAACCAAAGGACGTCTGCACACATTTCAACGTCTAAAGTGTTGTTTCCGATGCGTGCTAGTGTGTGTGTGCGTGCGTGTGAGAGTGTGTAGGTGTGTGCGTGTGTTTGTGTGTGTTTGTGTGGGTGCGTGCGTGTGTGTGTGCGTGTGTGTGTTGTGCGCACCCCCCCCCCAAAAAAAAGTACTGTATTCGGATAAAAATGACGAATTACTCAGAGGTTTTAACTTTTGCTTGCACTTGATTTGTTCTGACACCGACGACGTCCACCAATGACAGCCCGAGTGGATTTAGCCCACGTGGTGTGAGAGCAGGGGGAGGTGAAAAGATGCAAAGCCTAGGTGATTGGCTGTGCATCTTTCAGTCTTCCACGTGGGTTAGTCTTTGATCTTCAATCAGTGTCCAAATGTTGTTTACATGCGTAGCGTGTGCGGATGTGTGTGCCTCTCATGAGTTTGTGTGTGTGTTTGCGCGCGCGTGATCGTGTGCCCATACATGTGTGAGTGTTTCTTTGATCTAAATCATCGTTGGTGTGTTGTTTACGATACGTGCTCGTCTGTGCGTACGTTTGTGTGAGGTGTGTGCGTGCTTTTGTGTGTGTGCTTGCTGCGTGCTGGCGCGCTCGGAAGCGTGTGTGTCACAGAGAAAGAGAGGGAGCGGGATCGCTGGCCTGTATGTACTCTATGTGAAACACACAGGACATTTGTAATTTCGTCCCTTTCACATTTTTTGGCTTTTTTAAAAATAAAACTTATTTTCATCAATGGTTCATAATGAGTGTCACGCCTAGACCAAATGACTTATGCACACATTTCAACATTTATTTAGTTCAGGTTGACCTCCTGAAGCCTAAATGAGCGTTAATTTGACCACACAACTCATTCCTATGAAGGAACATTCAAAGTAAAAAAACGGGCTCAACTCGGACTGAAAGTGCATTTAAAGCAATAAAAACTGAAAATGAGTGTCACGCCTAAACCAAAGGACTTATGCACACATTTCAACATGTATTTAGTTCAGGTTGACGTCCTGAAGCCTAAATGAGCATTAATTTGACTACACAACTTATTCCTATGAAGATACATTCAAAGTAAAAAAACGTGCTCTACTCGGCCTGAAAATGCATTTAAAGCAATAAAAACTCAAAATGAGTGTCACGCCTAAACCAAAGGACTTATGCACACATTTCAACATGTATTTAGTTCAGGTTGACCTCCTGAAGCCTAAATGAGCATTAATTTGACTACACAACTCATTCCTATGAAGGAACATTCAAAGGAAAAAAACGGGCTCAACTCGGACTGAAAGTACATTTAAAGCAATAAAAACTGAAAATGAGTGTCACGCCTAAACCAAAGGACTTATGCACACATTTCAACATGTATTTAGTTCAGGTTGACCTCCTGAAGCCTAAATGAGCATTAATTTGACTACACAACTCATTCCTATGAAGGTACATTCAAAGTCACAAAACGTGCTCAACTAGGCCTGAAAGTGCATTTAAAGCAATAAAAACTCAAAATGAGTGTCACGCCTAAACCAAAGGACTTATGCACAAATTTCAACATGTATTTAGTTCAGGTTGACATTCTGAAGCCTAAATGAGCATTAATTTGACTACACAACATATTCCTATGAAGATACATTCAAAGTAAAAAAACGGGCTCAACTCGGACTGAAAGTGCATTTAAAGCAATAAAAACTGAAAATGAGTGTCACGCCTAAACCAAAGGACTTATGCACACATTTCAACATGTATTTAGTTCAAGTTGACCTCCTGAAGCCTAAATGAGCATTAATTTGACTACACAACTCATTCCTATGAAGATATATTCAAAGTCACAAAACGTGCTCAACTAGGCCTGAAAGTGCATTTAAAGCAATAAAAACTCAAAATGAGTGTCACGCCTAAACCAAAGGACTTATGCACACATTTCAACATGTATTTAGTTCAGGTTGACATTCTGAAGCCTAAATGAGCATTAATTTGATCACACAACTCATTCCTATGAAGGAACATTCAAAGTAAAAAAACGGGCTCAACTCGGACTGAAAGTGCATTTAAAGCAATAAAAACTGAAAATGAGTGTCACGCCTAAACCAAAGGACTTATGCACACATTTCAACATGTATTTAGTTCAGGTTGACATTCTGAAGCCTAAATGAGCATTAATTTGATCACACAACTCATTCCTATGAAGGAACATTCAAAGTAAAAAAACGGGCTCAACTCGGACTGAAAGTGCATTTAAAGCAATAAAAACTGAAAATGAGTGTCACGCCTAAACCAAAGGACTTATGCACACATTTCAACGTGTATTTAGTTCAGGTTGACCTCCTGAAGCCTAAATCACCATTAATTTGACTACACAAATTATTCCTATGAAGATACATTCAAAGTAAAAAAACGGGCTCAACTCGGACTGAAAGTGCATTTAAAGCAATAAAAACTGAAAATGAGTGTCACGCCTAAACCAAAGGACTTATGCACACATTTCAACATGTATTTAGTTCAGGTTGACATTCTGAAGCCTAAATGAGCATTAATTTGATCACACAACTCATTCCTATGAAGGAACATTCAAAGTAAAAAAACGGGCTCAACTCGGACTGAAAGTGCATTTAAAGCAATAAAAACTGAAAATGAGTGTCACGCCTAAACCAAAGGACTTATGCACACATTTCAACATGTATTTAGTTCGGGTTGACCTCCTGAAGCCTAAATGAGCATTAATTTGACTACACAACTCATTCCTATGAAGGAACATTCAAAGGAAAAAAACGGGCTCAACTCGGACTGAAAGTACATTTAAAGCAATAAAAACTGAAAATGAGTGTCACGCCTAAACCAAAGGACTTATGCACACATTTCAACATGTATTTAGTTCAGGTTGACCTCCTGAAGCCTAAATCACCATTATTTTGTCTATACAACTCATTCCTATGAAGATATATTCAAAGTCACAAAACGTGCTCAACTAGGCCTGAAAGTGCATTTAAAGCAATAAAAACTCAAAATGAGTGTCACGCCTAAACCAAAGGACTTATGCACACATTTCAACATGTATTTAGTTCAGGTTGACATTCTGAAGCCTAAATGAGCATTAATTTGACTACACAACTTATTCCTATGAAGATACATTCAAAGTAAAAAAACGGGCTCAACTCGGACTGAAAGTGCATTTAAAGCAATAAAAACTGAAAATGAGTGTCACGCCTAAACCAAAGGACTTATGCACACATTTCAACATGTATTTAGTTCAGGTTGACCTCCTGAAGCCTAAATGAGCATTAGTTTGACTACACAACTCATTCCTATGAAGGTACATTCAAAGTCACAAAACGTGCTCTACTCGGCCTGAAAATGCATTTAAAGCAAGAAAAAATCAAAATGAGTGTCACACCTAAACCTACATTTAAAGTAAAAAAATGTGCTCTACTCGGCCTGAAAGTGCATTTAAAGCAATAAAAACTCAAAATGAGTGTCACGCCTAAACCAAAGGACTTATGCACACATTTCAACATGTATTTAGTTCAGGTTGACATTCTGAAGCCTAAATGAGCATTAATTTGACTACACAACTTATTCCTATGAAGATACATTCAAAGTAAAAAAACGGGCTCAACTCGGACTGAAAGTGCATTTAAAGCAATAAAAACTGAAAATGAGTGTCACGCCTAAACCAAAGGACTTATGCACACATTTCAACATGTATTTAGTTCAGGTTGACCTCCTGAAGCCTAAATGAGCATTAATTTGACTACACAACTTATTCCTATGAAGATACATTCAAAGTAAAAAAACGTGCTCTACTCGGCCTGAAAATGCATTTAAAGCAATAAAAACTCAAAATGAGTGTCACGCCTAAACCAAAGGCCTTATGCACACATTTCAACATGTATTTAGTTCGGGTTGACCTCCTGAAGCCTAAATGAGCATTAATTTGACTACACAACTCATTCCTATGAAGGAACATTCAAAGGAAAAAAACGGGCTCAACTCGGACTGAAAGTACATTTAAAGCAATAAAAACTGAAAATGAGTGTCACGCCTAAACCAAAGGACTTATGCACACATTTCAACATGTATTTAGTTCAGGTTGACCTCCTGAAGCCTAAATGAGCATTAATTCGACTACACAACTCATTCCTATGAAGGTACATTCAAAGTCACAAAACGTGCTCAACTAGGCCTGAAAGTGCATTTAAAGCAATAAAAACTCAAAATGAGTGTCACGCCTAAACCAAAGGACTTATGCACACATTTCAACATGTATTTAGTTCAGGTTGACATTCTGAAGCCTAAATGAGCATTAATTTGACTACACAACTTATTCCTATGAAGATACATTCAAAGTAAAAAAACGGGCTCAACTCGGACTGAAAGTGCATTTAAAGCAATAAAAACTGAAAATGAGTGTCACGCCTAAACCAAAGGACTTATGCACACATTTCAACATGTATTTAGTTCAGGTTGACCTCCTGAAGCCTAAATCACCATTAATTTGACTACACAACTTATTCCTATGAAGATACATTCAAAGTAAAAAAACGGGCTCAACTCGGACTGAAAGTGCATTTAAAGCAATAAAAACTGAAAATGAGTGTCACGCCTAAACCAAAGGACTTATGCACACATTTCAACATGTATTTAGTTCAGGATGACGTCCTGAAGCCTAAATGAGCATTAATTTGACTACACAACTTATTCCTATGAAGATACATTCAAAGTAAAAAAACGTGCTCTACTCGGCCTGAAAATGCATTTAAAGCAATAAAAACTCAAAATGAGTGCCACGCCTAAACCAAAGGCCTTATGCACACATTTCAACATGTATTTAGTTCAGGTTGACATTCTGAAGCCTAAATGAGCATTAATTTGACTACACAACTCATTCCTATGAAGGTACATTCAAAGTCACAAAACGTGCTCAACTAGGCCTGAAAGTGCATTTAAAGCAATAAAAACTCAAAATGAGTGTCACGCCTAAACCAAAGGACTTATGCACACATTTCAACATGTATTTAGTTCAGGTTGACCTCCTGAAGCCTAAATCACCATTATTTTGTCTATACAACTCATTCCTATGAAGATATATTCAAAGTCACAAAATGTGCTCAACTAGGCCTGAAAGTGCATTTAAAGCAATAAAAACTCAAAATGAGTGTCACGCCTAAACCAAAGGACTTATGCACACATTTCAACATGTATTTAGTTCAGGTTGACATTCTGAAGCCTAAATGAGCATTAATTTGACTACACAACTTATTCCTATGAAGATACATTCAAAGTAAAAAAACGGGCTCAACTCGGACTGAAAGTGCATTTAAAGCAATAAAAACTGAAAATGAGTGTCACGCCTAAACCAAAGGACTTATGCACACATTTCAACATGTATTTAGTTCAGGTTGACCTCCTGAAGCCTAAATGAGCATTAATTTGACTACACAACTCATTCCTATGAAGGTACATTCAAAGTCACAAAACGTGCTCAACTAGGCCTGAAAGTGCATTTAAAGCAATAAAAACTCAAAATGAGTGTCACGCCTAAACCAAAGGACTTATGCACACATTTCAACATGTATTTAGTTCAGGTTGACATTCTGAAGAATAAATGAGCATTAATTTGACTACACAACTTATTCCTATGAAGATACATTCAAAGTAAAAAAACGGGCTCAACTCGGACTGAAAGTGCATTTAAAGCAATAAAAACTGAAAATGAGTGTCACGCCTAAACCAAAGGACTTATGCACACATTTCAACATGTATTTAGTTCAGGTTGACCTCCTGAAGCCTAAATGAGCATTAATTTGACTACACAACTCATTCCTATGAAGGTACATTCAAAGTCACAAAACGTGCTCTACTCGGCCTGAAAATGCATTTAAAGCAAGAAAAAATCAAAATGAGTGTCACACCTAAACCTACATTTAAAGTAAAAAAATGTGCTCTACTCGGCCTGAAAATGCATTTAAAGCAATAAAAACTCAAATTGAGTGTCACGCCTAAACCAAAGGACTTATGCACACATTTCAACATGTATTTAGTTCAGGTTGACATTCTGAAGCCTAAATGAGCATTAGTTTGACTACACAACTCATTCCTATGAAGGTACATTCAAAGTCACAAAACGTGCTCTACTCGGCCTGAAAATGCATTTAAAGCAAGAAAAAATCAAAATGAGTGTCACACCTAAACCTACATTTAAAGTAAAAAAATGTGCTCTACTCGGCCTGAAAATGCATTTAAAGCAATAAAAACTCAAATTGAGTGTCACGCCTAAACCAAAGGACTTATACACACATTTCAACATGTATTTAATTCAGGTTCACATTCTGAAGCCTAAATGAGCATTATTTTGTCTATACAACTCATTCCTATGAAGGTACATTCAAAGTCACAAAACGTGCTCAACTAGGCCTGAAAGTGCATTTAAAGCAATAAAATCTCAAAATGAGTTTCACGCCTAAATCAAAGGACTTATGCACACATTTCAACATGTATTTAGTTTAGGTTGACCTCCTGAAGCCTAAATGAGCATTAATTTGATCACACAACTCATTCCCATGAAGATACATTCAAAGTCAGTAAGTGCCCTGCTCTGTCTGAAAATGCATTTGAATCAATAAAAACTAAAATTGAGTGTCATGCCTAAACCAAAGGACGTCTGCACACATTTCAACGTCTAAAGTGTTGTTTCCGATGCGTGCTAGTGTGTGTGTGCGTGCGTGTGTGAGAGTGTGTAGGTGTGTGCGTGTGTTTGTGTGTGTTTGTGTGGGTGCGTGCGTGTGTGTGTGCGTGTGTGTGTTGTGCGCACCCCCCCCCCCAAAAAAAGTACTGTATTCGGATAAAAATGACGAATTACTCAGAGGTTTTAACTTTTGCTTGCACTTGATTTGTTCTGACACCGACGACGTCCACCAATGACAGCCCGAGTGGATCTAGCCCACGTGGTGTGAGAGCAGGGGGAGGTGAAAAGATGCAAAGCCTAGGTGACTGGCTGTGCATCTTTCAGTCTTCCACGTGGGTTAGTCTTTGATCTTCAATCAGTGTCCAAATGTTGTTTACATGCGTAGCGTGTGCGGATGTGTGTGCCTCTCATGAGTTTGTGTGTGTGTTTGCGCGCGCGTGATCGTGTGCCCATACATGTGTGAGTGTTTCTTTGATCTAAATCATCGTTGGTGTGTTGTTTACGATACGTGCTCGTCTGTGCGTACGTTTGTGTGAGGTGTGTGCGTGCTTTTGTGTGTGTGCTTGCTGCGTGCTGGCGCGCTCGGAAGCGTGTGTGTCACAGAGAAAGAGAGGGAGCGGGATCGCTGGCCTGTATGTACTCTATGTGAAACACACAGGACATTTGTAATTTCGTCCCTTTCACATTTTTTGGCTTTTTTAAAAATAAAACTTATTTTCATCAATGGTTCATAATGAGTGTCACGCCTAGACCAAATGACTTATGCACACATTTCAACATTTATTTAGTTCAGGTTGACCTCCTGAAGCCTAAATGAGCGTTAATTTGACCACACAACTCATTCCTATGAAGGAACATTCAAAGTAAAAAAACGGGCTCAACTCGGACTGAAAGTGCATTTAAAGCAATAAAAACTGAAAATGAGTGTCACGCCTAAACCAAAGGACTTATGCACACATTTCAACATGTATTTAGTTCAGGTTGACGTCCTGAAGCCTAAATGAGCATTAATTTGACTACACAACTTATTCCTATGAAGATACATTCAAAGTAAAAAAACGTGCTCTACTCGGCCTGAAAATGCATTTAAAGCAATAAAAACTCAAAATGAGTGTCACGCCTAAACCAAAGGACTTATGCACAAATTTCAACATGTATTTAGTTCAGGTTGACATTCTGAAGCCTAAATGAGCATTAATTTGATCACACAACTCATTCCTATGAAGGAACATTCAAAGTAAAAAAACGGGCTCAACTCGGACTGAAAGTGCATTTAAAGCAATAAAAACTGAAAATGAGTGTCACGCCTAAACCAAAGGACTTATGCACACATTTCAACGTGTATTTAGTTCAGGTTGACCTCCTGAAGCCTAAATCACCATTAATTTGACTACACAAATTATTCCTATGAAGATACATTCAAAGTAAAAAAACGGGCTCAACTCGGACTGAAAGTGCATTTAAAGCAATAAAAACTGAAAATGAGTGTCACGCCTAAACCAAAGGACTTATGCACACATTTCAACATGTATTTAGTTCAGGTTGACATTCTGAAGCCTAAATGAGCATTAATTTGATCACACAACTCATTCCTATGAAGGAACATTCAAAGTAAAAAAACGGGCTCAACTCGGACTGAAAGTGCATTTAAAGCAATAAAAACTGAAAATGAGTGTCACGCCTAAACCAAAGGACTTATGCACACATTTCAACATGTATTTAGTTCGGGTTGACCTCCTGAAGCCTAAATGAGCATTAATTTGACTACACAACTCATTCCTATGAAGGAACATTCAAAGGAAAAAAACGGGCTCAACTCGGACTGAAAGTACATTTAAAGCAATAAAAACTGAAAATGAGTGTCACGCCTAAACCAAAGGACTTATGCACACATTTCAACATGTATTTAGTTCAGGTTGACCTCCTGAAGCCTAAATCACCATTATTTTGTCTATACAACTCATTCCTATGAAGATATATTCAAAGTCACAAAACGTGCTCAACTAGGCCTGAAAGTGCATTTAAAGCAATAAAAACTCAAAATGAGTGTCACGCCTAAACCAAAGGACTTATGCACACATTTCAACATGTATTTAGTTCAGGTTGACATTCTGAAGCCTAAATGAGCATTAATTTGACTACACAACTTATTCCTATGAAGATACATTCAAAGTAAAAAAACGGGCTCAACTCGGACTGAAAGTGCATTTAAAGCAATAAAAACTGAAAATGAGTGTCACGCCTAAACCAAAGGACTTATGCACACATTTCAACATGTATTTAGTTCAGGTTGACCTCCTGAAGCCTAAATGAGCATTAGTTTGACTACACAACTCATTCCTATGAAGGTACATTCAAAGTCACAAAACGTGCTCTACTCGGCCTGAAAATGCATTTAAAGCAAGAAAAAATCAAAATGAGTGTCACACCTAAACCTACATTTAAAGTAAAAAAATGTGCTCTACTCGGCCTGAAAGTGCATTTAAAGCAATAAAAACTCAAAATGAGTGTCACGCCTAAACCAAAGGACTTATGCACACATTTCAACATGTATTTAGTTCAGGTTGACATTCTGAAGCCTAAATGAGCATTAATTTGACTACACAACTTATTCCTATGAAGATACATTCAAAGTAAAAAAACGTGCTCTACTCGGCCTGAAAATGCATTTAAAGCAATAAAAACTCAAAATGAGTGTCACGCCTAAACCAAAGGCCTTATGCACACATTTCAACATGTATTTAGTTCGGGTTGACCTCCTGAAGCCTAAATGAGCATTAATTTGACTACACAACTCATTCCTATGAAGGAACATTCAAAGGAAAAAAACGGGCTCAACTCGGACTGAAAGTACATTTAAAGCAATAAAAACTCAAAATGAGTGTCACGCCTAAACCAAAGGACTTATGCACACATTTCAACATGTATTTAGTTCAGGTTGACCTCCTGAAGCCTAAATGAGCATTAATTCGACTACACAACTCATTCCTATGAAGGTACATTCAAAGTCACAAAACGTGCTCAACTAGGCCTGAAAGTGCATTTAAAGCAATAAAAACTCAAAATGAGTGTCACGCCTAAACCAAAGGACTTATGCACACATTTCAACATGTATTTAGTTCAGGTTGACATTCTGAAGCCTAAATGAGCATTAATTTGACTACACAACTTATTCCTATGAAGATACATTCAAAGTAAAAAAACGGGCTCAACTCGGACTGAAAGTGCATTTAAAGCAATAAAAACTGAGAATGAGTGTCACGCCTAAACCAAAGGACTTATGCACACATTTCAACATGTATTTAGTTCAGGTTGACCTCCTGAAGCCTAAATCACCATTAATTTGACTACACAACTTATTCCTATGAAGATACATTCAAAGTAAAAAAACGGGCTCAACTCGGACTGAAAGTGCATTTAAAGCAATAAAAACTGAAAATGAGTGTCACGCCTAAACCAAAGGACTTATGCACACATTTCAACATGTATTTAGTTCAGGATGACGTCCTGAAGCCTAAATGAGCATTAATTTGACTACACAACTTATTCCTATGAAGATACATTCAAAGTAAAAAAACGTGCTCTACTCGGCCTGAAAATGCATTTAAAGCAATAAAAACTCAAAATGAGTGCCACGCCTAAACCAAAGGCCTTATGCACACATTTCAACATGTATTTAGTTCAGGTTGACATTCTGAAGCCTAAATGAGCATTAATTTGACTACACAACTCATTCCTATGAAGGTACATTCAAAGTCACAAAACGTGCTCAACTAGGCCTGAAAGTGCATTTAAAGCAATAAAAACTCAAAATGAGTGTCACGCCTAAACCAAAGGACTTATGCACACATTTCAACATGTATTTAGTTCAGGTTGACCTCCTGAAGCCTAAATCACCATTATTTTGTCTATACAACTCATTCCTATGAAGATATATTCAAAGTCACAAAATGTGCTCAACTAGGCCTGAAAGTGCATTTAAAGCAATAAAAACTCAAAATGAGTGTCACGCCTAAACCAAAGGACTTATGCACACATTTCAACATGTATTTAGTTCAGGTTGACATTCTGAAGCCTAAATGAGCATTAATTTGACTACACAACTTATTCCTATGAAGATACATTCAAAGTAAAAAAACGGGCTCAACTCGGACTGAAAGTGCATTTAAAGCAATAAAAACTGAAAATGAGTGTCACGCCTAAACCAAAGGACTTATGCACACATTTCAACATGTATTTAGTTCAGGTTGACCTCCTGAAGCCTAAATGAGCATTAATTTGACTACACAACTCATTCCTATGAAGGTACATTCAAAGTCACAAAACGTGCTCAACTAGGCCTGAAAGTGCATTTAAAGCAATAAAAACTCAAAATGAGTGTCACGCCTAAACCAAAGGACTTATGCACACATTTCAACATGTATTTAGTTCAGGTTGACATTCTGAAGAATAAATGAGCATTAATTTGACTACACAACTTATTCCTATGAAGATACATTCAAAGTAAAAAAACGGGCTCAACTCGGACTGAAAGTGCATTTAAAGCAATAAAAACTGAAAATGAGTGTCACGCCTAAACCAAAGGACTTATGCACACATTTCAACATGTATTTAGTTCAGGTTGACCTCCTGAAGCCTAAATGAGCATTAATTTGACTACACAACTCATTCCTATGAAGGTACATTCAAAGTCACAAAACGTGCTCTACTCGGCCTGAAAATGCATTTAAAGCAAGAAAAAATCAAAATGAGTGTCACACCTAAACCTACATTTAAAGTAAAAAAATGTGCTCTACTCGGCCTGAAAATGCATTTAAAGCAATAAAAACTCAAATTGAGTGTCACGCCTAAACCAAAGGACTTATGCACACATTTCAACATGTATTTAGTTCAGGTTGACATTCTGAAGCCTAAATGAGCATTATTTTGTCTATACAACTCATTCCTATGAAGGTACATTCAAAGTCACAAAACGTGCTCAACTAGGCCTGAAAGTGCATTTAAAGCAATAAAATCTCAAAATGAGTTTCACGCCTAAATCAAAGGACTTATGCACACATTTCAACATGTATTTAGTTTAGGTTGACCTCCTGAAGCCTAAATGAGCATTAATTTGATCACACAACTCATTCCCATGAAGATACATTCAAAGTCAGTAAGTGCCCTGCTCTGTCTGAAAATGCATTTGAATCAATAAAAACTAAAATTGAGTGTCATGCCTAAACCAAAGGACGTCTGCACACATTTCAACGTCTAAAGTGTTGTTTCCGATGCGTGCTAGTGTATGTGTGCGTGCGTGTGTGAGAGTGTGTAGGTGTGTGCGTGTGTGTGTTGTGCGCACTCCCCCCCCCCCAAAAAAGTACTGTATTCGGATAAAAATGACGAATTACTCAGAGGTTTTAACTTTTGCTTGCACTTGATTTGTTCTGACACCGACGACGTCCACCAATGACAGCCCGAGTGGATCTAGCCCACGTGGTGTGAGAGCAGGGGGAGGTGAAAAGATGCAAAGCCTAGGTGATTGGCTGTGCATCTTTCAGTCTTCCACGTGGGTTAGTCTTTGATCTTCAATCAGTGTCCAAATGTTGTTTACATGCGTAGCGTGTGCGGATGTGTGTGCCTCTCATGAGTTTGTGTGTGTGTTTGCGCGCGCGTGATCGTGTGCCCATACATGTGTGAGTGTTTCTTTGATCTAAATCATCGTTGGTGTGTTGTTTACGATACGTGCTCGTCTGTGCTTACGTTTGTGTGAGGTGTGTGCGTGCTTTTGTGTGTGTGCTTGCTGCGTGCTGGCGCGCTCGGAAGCGTGTGTGTCACAGAGAAAGAGAGGGAGCGGGATCGCTGGCCTCTATGTACTCTATGTGAAACACACAGGACATTTGTAATTTCGTCCCTTTCACATTTTTTGGCTTTTTTAAAAATAAAACTTATTTTCATCAATGGTTCATAATGAGTGTCACGCCTAGACCAAATGACTTATGCACACATTTCAACATTTATTTAGTTCAGGTTGACCTCCTGAAGCCTAAATGAGCGTTAATTTGACCACACAACTCATTCCTATGAAGGAACATTCAAAGTAAAAAAACGGGCTCAACTCGGACTGAAAGTGCATTTAAAGCAATAAAAACTGAAAATGAGTGTCACGCCTAAACCAAAGGACTTATGCACACATTTCAACATGTATTTAGTTCAGGTTGACATTCTGAAGCCTAAATGAGCATTAATTTGATCACACAACTCATTCCTATGAAGGAACATTCAAAGTAAAAAAACGGGCTCAACTCGGACTGAAAGAGCATTTAAAGCAATAAAAACTGAAAATGAGTGTCACGCCTAAACCAAAGGACTTATGCACACATTTCAACATGTATTTAGTTCAGGTTGACATTCTGAAGCCTAAATGAGCATTAATTTGATCACACAACTCATTCCTATGAAGGAACATTCAAAGTAAAAAAACGGGCTCAACTCGGACTGAAAGTGCATTTAAAGCAATAAAAACTGAAAATGAGTGTCACGCCTAAACCAAAGGACTTATGCACACATTTCAACATGTATTTAGTTCAGGTTGACGTCCTGAAGCCTAAATGAGCATTAATTTGACTACACAACTTATTCCTATGAAGATACATTCAAAGTAAAAAAACGTGCTCTACTCGGCCTGAAAATGCATTTAAAGCAATAAAAACTCAAAATGAGTGTCACGCCTAAACCAAAGGCCTTATGCACACATTTCAACATGTATTTAGTTCAGGTTGACCTCCTGAAGCCTAAATGAGCATTAATTTGACTACACAACTCATTCCTATGAAGGAACATTCAAAGGAAAAAAACGGGCTCAACTCGGACTGAAAGTACATTTAAAGCAATAAAAACTGAAAATGAGTGTCACGCCTAAACCAAAGGACTTATGCACACATTTCAACATGTATTTAGTTCAGGTTGACCTCCTGAAGCCTAAATGAGCATTAATTTGACTACACAACTCATTCCTATGAAGGTACATTCAAAGTCACAAAACGTGCTCAACTAGGCCTGAAAGTGCATTTAAAGCAATAAAAACTCAAAATGAGTGTCACGCCTAAACCAAAGGACTTATGCACAAATTTCAACATGTATTTAGTTCAGGTTGACATTCTGAAGCCTAAATGAGCATTAATTTGACTACACAACTTATTCCTATGAAGATACATTCAAAGTAAAAAAACGGGCTCAACTCGGACTGAAAGTGCATTTAAAGCAATAAAAACTGAAAATGAGTGTCACACCTAAACCAAAGGACTTATGCACACATTTCAACATGTATTTAGTTCAGGTTGACCTCCTGAAGCCTAAATGAGCATTAATTTGACTACACAACTCATTCCTATGAAGATATATTCAAAGTCACAAAACGTGCTCAACTAGGCCTGAAAGTGCATTTAAAGCAATAAAAACTCAAAATGAGTGTCACACCTAAACCTACATTTAAAGTAAAAAAATGTGCTCTACTCGGCCTGAAAATGCATTTAAAGCAATAAAAACTCAAATTGAGTGTCACGCCTAAACCAAAGGACTTATACACACATTTCAACATGTATTTAATTCAGGTTCACATTCTGAAGCCTAAATGAGCATTATTTTGTCTATACAACTCATTCCTATGAAGGTACATTCAAAGTCACAAAACGTGCTCAACTAGGCCTGAAAGTGCATTTAAAGCAATAAAATCTCAAAATGAGTTTCACGCCTAAATCAAAGGACTTATGCACACATTTCAACATGTATTTAGTTTAGGTTGACCTCCTGAAGCCTAAATGAGCATTAATTTGATCACACAACTCATTCCCATGAAGATACATTCAAAGTCAGTAAGTGCCCTGCTCTGTCTGAAAATGCATTTGAATCAATAAAAACTAAAATTGAGTGTCATGCCTAAACCAAAGGACGTCTGCACACATTTCAACGTCTAAAGTGTTGTTTCCGATGCGTGCTAGTGTGTGTGTGCGTGCGTGTGTGAGAGTGTGTAGGTGTGTGCGTGTGTTTGTGTGTGTTTGTGTGGGTGCGTGCGTGTGTGTGTGCGTGTGTGTTGTGCGCACCCCCCCCCCCCCAAAAAAGTACTGTATTCGGATAAAAATGACGAATTACTCAGAGGTTTTAACTTTTGCTTGCACTTGATTTGTTCTGACACCGACGACGTCCACCAATGACAGCCCGAGTGGATCTAGCCCACGTGGTGTGAGAGCAGGGGGAGGTGAAAAGATGCAAAGCCTAGGTGATTGGCTGTGCATCTTTCAGTCTTCCACGTGGGTTAGTCTTTGATCTTCAATCAGTGTCCAAATGTTGTTTACAAGCGTAGCGTGTGCGGATGTGTGTGCCTCTCATGAGTTTGTGTGTGTGTTTGCGCGCGCGTGATCGTGTGCCCATACATGTGTGAGTGTTTCTTTGATCTAAATCATCGTTGGTGTGTTGTTTACGATACGTGCTCGTCTGTGCGTACGTTTGTGTGAGTGTGTGTGCGTGCTTTTGTGTGTGTGCTTGCTGCGTGCTGGCGCGCTCGGAAGCGTGTGTGTCACAGAGAAAGAGAGGGAGCGGGATCGCTGGCCTGTATGTACTCTATGTGAAACACACAGGACATTTGTAATTTCGTCCCTTTCACATTTTTTGGCTTTTTTAAACATAAAACTTACTTTCATCAATGGTTCATAATGAGTGTCACGCCTAGACCAAATGACTTATGCACACATTTCAACATTTATTTAGTTCAGGTTGACCTCCTGAAGCCTAAATGAGCGTTAATTTGACCACACACCTCATTCCTATGAAGGAATATTCAAAGTAAAAAAACGGGCTCAACTCGGACTAAAAGTGCATTTAAAGCAATAAAAACTGAAAATGAGTGTCACGCCTAAACCAAAGGACTTATGCACACATTTCAACATGTATTTAGTTCAGGTTGACATTCTGAAGCCTAAATGAGCATTAATTTGATCACACAACTCATTCCTATGAAGGAACATTCAAAGTAAAAAAACGGGCTCAACTCGGACTGAAAGTGCATTTAAAGCAATAAAAACTGAAAATGAGTGTCACGCCTAAACCAAAGGACTTATGCACACATTTCAACATGTATTTAGTTCAGGTTGACGTCCTGAAGCCTAAATGAGCATTAATTTGACTACACAACTTATTCCTATGAAGATACATTCAAAGTAAAAAAACGTGCTCTACTCGGCCTGAAAATGCATTTAAAGCAATAAAAACTCAAAATGAGTGTCACACCTAAACCAAAGGCCTTATGCACACATTTCAACATGTATTTAGTTCAGGTTGACCTCCTGAAGCCTAAATGAGCATTAATTTGACTACACAACTCATTCCTATGAAGGAACATTCAAAGGAAAAAAACGGGCTCAACTCGGACTGAAAGTACATTTAAAGCAATAAAAACTGAAAATGAGTGTCACGCCTAAACCAAAGGACTTATGCACACATTTCAACATGTATTTAGTTCAGGTTGACCTCCTGAAGCCTAAATGAGCATTAATTTGACTACACAACTCATTCCTATGAAGGTACATTCAAAGTCACAAAACGTGCTCAACTAGGCCTGAAAGTGCATTTAAAGCAATAAAAACTGAAAATGAGTGTCACGCCTAAACCAAAGGACTTATGCACAAATTTCAACATGTATTTAGTTCAGGTTGACATTCTGAAGCCTAAATGAGCATTAATTTGACTACACAACTTATTCCTATGAAGATACATTCAAAGTAAAAAAACGGGCTCAACTCGGACTGAAAGTGCATTTAAAGCAATAAAAACTGAAAATGAGTGTCACGCCTAAACCAAAGGACTTATGCACACATTTCAACATGTATTTAGTTCAGGTTGACCTCCTGAAGCCTAAATGAGCATTAATTTGACTACACAACTCATTCCTATGAAGATATATTCAAAGTCACAAAACGTGCTCAACTAGGCCTGAAAGTGCATTTAAAGCAATAAAAACTCAAAATGAGTGTCACGCCTAAACCAAAGGACTTATGCACACATTTCAACATGTATTTAGTTCAGGTTGACATTCTGAAGCCTAAATGAGCATTAATTTGACTACACAACTTATTCCTATGAAGATACATTCAAAGTAAAAAAACGGGCTCATCTCGGACTGAAAGTGCATTTTAAAGCAATAAAAACTGAAAATGAGTGTCACGCCTAAACCAAAGGACTTATGCACACATTTCAACATGTATTTAGTTCAGGTTGACCTCCTGAAGCCTAAATGAGCATTAATTTGACTACACAACTCATTCCTATGAAGGTACATTCAAAGTCACAAAACGTGCTCAACTAGGCCTGAAAGTGCATTTAAAGCAATAAAAACTCAAAATGAGTGTCACGCCTAAACCAAAGGACTTATGCACACATTTCAACATGTATTTAGTTCAGGTTGACATTCTGAAGCCTAAATGAGCATTAATTTGACTACACAACTTATTCCTATGAAGATACATTCAAAGTAAAAAAACGGGCTCAACTCGGACTGAAAGTGCATTTAAAGCAATAAAAACTGAAAATGAGTGTCACGCCTAAACCAAAGGACTTATGCACACATTTCAACATGTATTTAGTTCAGGTTGACCTCCTGAAGCCTAAATGAGCATTAGTTTGACTACACAACTCATTCCTATGAAGGTACATTCAAAGTCACAAAACGTGCTCTACTCGGCCTGAAAATGCATTTAAAGCAAGAAAAAATCAAAATGAGTGTCACACCTAAACCTACATTTAAAGTAAAAAAATGTGCTCTACTCGGCCTGAAAATGCATTTAAAGCAATAAAAACTCAAATTGAGTGTCACGCCTAAACCAAAGGACTTATACACACATTTCAACATGTATTTAATTCAGGTTCACATTCTGAAGCCTAAATGAGCATTATTTTGTCTATACAACTCATTCCTATGAAGGTACATTCAAAGTCACAAAACGTGCTCAACTAGGCCTGAAAGTGCATTTAAAGCAATAAAATCTCAAAATGAGTTTCACGCCTAAATCAAAGGACTTATGCACACATTTCAACATGTATTTAGTTTAGGTTGACCTCCTGAAGCCTAAATGAGCATTAATTTGATCACACAACTCATTCCCATGAAGATACATTCAAAGTCAGTAAGTGCCCTGCTCTGTCTGAAAATGCATTTGAATCAATAAAAACTAAAATTGAGTGTCATGCCTAAACCAAAGGACGTCTGCACACATTTCAACGTCTAAAGTGTTGTTTCCGATGCGTGCTAGTGTGTGTGTGCGTGCGTGTGTGAGAGTGTGTAGGTGTGTGCGTGTGTTTGTGTGTGTTTGTGTGGGTGCGTGCGTGTGTGTGTGCGTGTGTGTGTTGTGCGCACCCCCCCCCAAAAAAAAGTACTGTATTCGGATAAAAATGACGAATTACTCAGAGGTTTTAACTTTTGCTTGCACTTGATTTGTTCTGACACCGACGACGTCCACCAATGACAGCCCGAGTGGATCTAGCCCACGTGGTGTGAGAGCAGGGGGAGGTGAAAAGATGCAAAGCCTAGGTGATTGGCTGTGCATCTTTCAGTCTTCCACGTGGGTTAGTCTTTGATCTTCAATCAGTGTCCAAATGTTGTTTACAAGCGTAGCGTGTGCGGATGTGTGTGCGTCTCATGAGTTTGTGTGTGTGTTTGCGCGCGCGTGATCGTGTGCCCATACATGTGTGAGTGTTTCTTTGATCTAAATCATCGTTGGTGTGTTGTTTACGATACGTGCTCGTCTGTGCGTACGTTTGTGTGAGGTGTGTGCGTGCTTTTGTGTGTGTGCTTGCTGCGTGCTGGCGCGCTCGGAAGCGTGTGTGTCACAGAGAAAGAGAGGGAGCGGGATCGCTGGCCTGTATGTACTCTATGTGAAACACACAGGACATTTGTAATTTCGTCCCTTTCACATTTTTTGGCTTTTTTAAAAATAAAACTTATTTTCATCAATGGTTCATAATGAGTGTCACGCCTAGACCAAATGACTTATGCACACATTTCAACATTTATTTAGTTCAGGTTGACCTCCTGAAGCCCAAATGAGCGTTAATTTGACCACACAACTCATTCCTATGAAGGAACATTCAAAGTCACAAAACGTGCTCAACTAGGCCTGAAAGTGCATTTAAAGCAATAAAAACTCAAAATGAGTGTCACGCCTAAACCAAAGGACTTATGCACACATTTCAACATGTATTTAGTTCAGGTTGACCTCCTGAAGCCTAAATCACCATTAATTTGACTACACAACTTATTCCTATGAAGATACATTCAAAGTAAAAAAACGGGCTCAACTCGGACTGAAAGTGCATTTAAAGCAATAAAAACTGAAAATGAGTGTCACGCCTAAACCAAAGGACTTATGCACACATTTCAACATGTATTTAGTTCAGGTTGACGTCCTGAAGCCTAAATGAGCATTAATTTGACTACACAACTTATTCCTATGAAGATACATTCAAAGTAAAAAAACATGCTCTACTCGGCCTGAAAATGCATTTAAAGCAATAAAAACTCAAAATGAGTGCCACGCCTAAACCAAAGGCCTTATGCACACATTTCAACATGTATTTGGTTCAGGTTGACCTCCTGAAGCCTAAATGAGCATTAATTTGACACCACAACTCATTCCTATGAAGGAACATTCAAAGGAAAAAAACGGGCTCAACTCGGACTGAAAGTACATTTAAAGCAATAAAAACTGAAAATGAGTGTCACGCCTAAACCAAAGGACTTATGCAAACATTTCAACATGTATTTAGTTCAAGTTGACATTCTGAAGCCTAAATGAGCATTAATTTGACTACACAACTTATTCCTATGAAGATACATTCAAAGTAAAAAAACGGGCTCAACTCGGACTGAAAGTGCATTTAAAGCAATAAAAACTGAAAATGAGTGTCACGCCTAAACCAAAGGACTTATGCACACATTTCAACATGTATTTAGTTCAGGTTGACCTCCTGAAGCCTAAATGAGCATTAATTTGACTACACAACTCATTCCTATGAAGGTACATTCAAAGTCACAAAACGTGCTCAACTAGGCCTGAAAGTGCATTTAAAGCAATAAAAACTCAAAATGAGTGTCACGCCTAAACCAAAGGACTTATGCACACATTTCAACATGTATTTAGTTCAGGTTGACCTCCTGAAGCCTAAATGAGCATTAATTTGACTACACAACTTATTCCTATGAAGATACATTCAAAGTAAAAAAACGTGCTCTACTCGGCCTGAAAATGCATTTAAAGCAATAAAAACTCAAAATGAGTGTCACGCCTAAACCAAAGGCCTTATGCACACATTTCAACATGTATTTAGTTCGGGTTGACCTCCTGAAGCCTAAATGAGCATTAATTTGACTACACAACTCATTCCTATGAAGGAACATTCAAAGGAAAAAAACGGGCTCAACTCGGACTGAAAGTACATTTAAAGCAATAAAAACTGAAAATGAGTGTCACGCCTAAACCAAAGGACTTATGCACACATTTCAACATGTATTTAGTTCAGGTTGACCTCCTGAAGCCTAAATGAGCATTAATTCGACTACACAACTCATTCCTATGAAGGTACATTCAAAGTCACAAAACGTGCTCAACTAGGCCTGAAAGTGCATTTAAAGCAATAAAAACTCAAAATGAGTGTCACGCCTAAACCAAAGGACTTATGCACACATTTCAACATGTATTTAGTTCAGGTTGACATTCTGAAGCCTAAATGAGCATTAATTTGACTACACAACTTATTCCTATGAAGATACATTCAAAGTAAAAAAACGGGCTCAACTCGGACTGAAAGTGCATTTAAAGCAATAAAAACTGAAAATGAGTGTCACGCCTAAACCAAAGGACTTATGCACACATTTCAACATGTATTTAGTTCAGGTTGACCTCCTGAAGCCTAAATCACCATTAATTTGACTACACAACTTATTCCTATAAAGATACATTCAAAGTAAAAAAACGGGCTCAACTCGGACTGAAAGTGCATTTAAAGCAATAAAAACTGAAAATGAGTGTCACGCCTAAACCAAAGGACTTATGCACACATTTCAACATGTATTTAGTTCAGGATGACGTCCTGAAGCCTAAATGAGCATTAATTTGACTACACAACTTATTCCTATGAAGATACATTCAAAGTAAAAAAACGTGCTCTACTCGGCCTGAAAATGCATTTAAAGCAATAAAAACTCAAAATGAGTGCCACGCCTAAACCAAAGGCCTTATGCACACATTTCAACATGTATTTAGTTCAGGTTGACCTCCTGAAGCCTAAATGAGCATTAATTTGACTACACAACTCATTCCTATGAAGGAACATTCAAAGGAAAAAAACGGGCTCAACTCGGACTGAAAGTACATTTAAAGCAATAAAAACTGAAAATGAGTGTCACGCCTAAACCAAAGGACTTATGCACACATTTCAACATGTATTTAGTTCAGGTTGACATTCTGAAGCCTAAATGAGCATTAATTTGACTACACAACTTATTCCTATGAAGATACATTCAAAGTAAAAAAACGGGCTCAACTCGGACTGAAAGTGCATTTAAAGCAATAAAAACTGAAAATGAGTGTCACGCCTAAACCAAAGGACTTATGCACACATTTCAACATGTATTTAGTTCGGGTTGACCTCCTGAAGCCTAAATGAGCATTAATTTGACTACACAACTCATTCCTATGAAGGTACATTCAAAGTCACAAAACGTGCTCAACTAGGCCTGAAAGTGCATTTAAAGCAATAAAAACTCAAAATGAGTGTCACGCCTAAACCAAAGGACTTATGCACACATTTCAACATGTATTTAGTTCAGGTTGACCTCCTGAAGCCTAAATCACCATTATTTTGTCTATACAACTCATTCCTATGAAGATATATTCAAAGTCACAAAATGTGCTCAACTAGGCCTGAAAGTGCATTTAAAGCAATAAAAACACAAAATGAGTGTCACGCCTAAACCAAAGGACTTATGCACACATTTCAACATGTATTTAGTTCAGGTTGACATTCTGAAGCCTAAATGATCATTAATTTGACTACACAACTTATTCCTATGAAGATACATTCAAAGTAAAAAAACGGGCTCAACTCGGACTGAAAGTGCATTTAAAGCAATAAAAACTCAAAATGAGTGTCACGCCTAAACCAAAGGCCTTATGCACACATTTCAACATGTATTTAGTTCGGGTTGACCTCCTGAAGCCTAAATGAGCATTAATTTGACTACACAACTCATTCCTATGAAGGAACATTCAAAGGAAAAAAACGGGCTCAACTCGGACTGAAAGTACATTTAAAGCAATAAAAACTGAAAATGAGTGTCACGCCTAAACCAAAGGACTTATGCACACATTTCAACACGTATTTAGTTCAGGTTGACCTCCTGAAGCCTAAATCACCATTATTTTGTCTATACAACTCATTCCTATGAAGATATATTCAAAGTCACAAAACGTGCTCAACTCGGCCTGAAAGTGCATTTAAAGCAATAAAAACTCAAAATGAGTGTCACGCCTAAACCAAAGGACTTATGCACACATTTCAACATGTATTTAGTTCAGGTTGACCTCCTGAAGCCTAAATCACCATTATTTTGTCTATACAACTCATTCCTATGAAGGTACATTCAAAGTCACAAAACGTGCTCTACTCGGCCTGAAAATGCATTTAAAGCAAGAAAAAATCAAAATGAGTGTCACACCTAAACCTACATTTAAAGTAAAAAAATGTGCTCTACTCGGCCTGAAAATGCATTTAAAGCAATAAAAACTCAAATTGAGTGTCACGCCGAAACCAAAGGACTTATACACACATTTCAACATGTATTTAATTCAGGTTGACATTCTGAAGCCTAAATGAGCATTATTTTGTCTATACAACTCATTCCTATGAAGGTACATTCAAAGTCACAAAACGTGCTCAACTAGGCCTGAAAGTGCATTTAAAGCAATAAAATCTCAAAATGAGTTTCACGCCTAAATCAAAGGACTTATGCACACATTTCAACATGTATTTAGTTTAGGTTGACCTCCTGAAGCCTAAATGAGCATTAATTTGACTACACAACTCATTCCTATGAAGGTACATTCAAAGTCACAAAACGTGCTCAACTAGGCCTGAAAGTGCATTTAAAGCAATAAAAACTCAAAATGAGTGTCACGCCTAAACCAAAGGACTTATGCACACATTTCAACATGTATTTAGTTCAGGTTGACATTCTGAAGCCTAAATGAGCATTAATTTGACTACACAACTCATTCCTATGAAGGTACATTCAAAGTCACAAAACGTGCTCAACTAGGCCTGAAAGTGCATTTAAAGCAATAAAAACTCAAAATGAGTGTCACGCCTAAACCAAAGGACTTATGCACACATTTCAACATGTATTTAGTTCAGGTTGACCTCCTGAAGCCTAAATCACCATTATTTTGTCTATACAACTCATTCCTATGAAGATATATTCAAAGTCACAAAATGTGCTCAACTAGGCCTGAAAGTGCATTTAAAGCAATAAAAACTCAAAATGAGTGTCACGCCTAAACCAAAGGACTTATGCACACATTTCAACATGTATTTAGTTCAGGTTGACATTCTGAAGCCTAAATGAGCATTAATTTGACTACACAACTTATTCCTATGAAGATACATTCAAAGTAAAAAAACGGGCTCAACTCGGACTGAAAGTGCATTTAAAGCAATAAAAACTGAAAATGAGTGTCACGCCTAAACCAAAGGACTTATGCACACATTTCAACATGTATTTAGTTCAGGTTGACCTCCTGAAGCCTAAATGAGCATTAATTTGACTACACAACTCATTCTTATGAAGGTACATTCAAAGTCACAAAACGTGCTCAACTAGGCCTGAAAGTGCATTTAAAGCAATAAAAACTCAAAATGAGTGTCACGCCTAAACCAAAGGACTTATGCACACATTTCAACATGTATTTAGTTCAGGTTGACATTCTGAAGAATAAATGAGCATTAATTTGACTACACAACTTATTCCTATGAAGATACATTCAAAGTAAAAAAACGGGCTCAACTCGGACTGAAAGTGCATTTAAAGCAATAAAAACTGAAAATGAGTGTCACGCCTAAACCAAAGGACTTATGCACACATTTCAACATGTATTTAGTTCAGGTTGACCTCCTGAAGCCTAAATGAGCATTAATTTGACTACACAACTCATTCCTATGAAGGTACATTCAAAGTCACAAAACGTGCTCTACTCGGCCTGAAAATGCATTTAAAGCAAGAAAAAATCAAAATGAGTGTCACACCTAAACCTACATTTAAAGTAAAAAAATGTGCTCTACTCGGCCTGAAAATGCATTTAAAGCAATAAAAACTCAAATTGAGTGTCACGCCTAAACCAAAGGACTTATGCACACATTTCAACATGTATTTAGTTCAGGTTGACATTCTGAAGCCTAAATGAGCATTATTTTGTCTATACAACTCATTCCTATGAAGGTACATTCAAAGTCACAAAACGTGCTCAACTAGGCCTGAAAGTGCATTTAAAGCAATAAAATCTCAAAATGAGTTTCACGCCTAAATCAAAGGACTTATGCACACATTTCAACATGTATTTAGTTTAGGTTGACCTCCTGAAGCCTAAATGAGCATTAATTTGATCACACAACTCATTCCCATGAAGATACATTCAAAGTCAGTAAGTGCCCTGCTCTGTCTGAAAATGCATTTGAATCAATAAAAACTAAAATTGAGTGTCATGCCTAAACCAAAGGACGTCTGCACACATTTCAACGTCTAAAGTGTTGTTTCCGATGCGTGCTAGTGTGTGTGTGCGTGCGTGTGTGAGAGTGTGTAGGTGTGTGCGTGTGTTTGTGTGTGTTTGTGTGGGTGCGTGCGTGTGTGTGTGCGTGTGTGTGTTGTGCGCACCCCCCCCCCCCCCCAAAAAAAGTACTGTATTCGGATAAAAATGACGAATTACTCAGAGGTTTTAACTTTTGCTTGCACTTGATTTGTTCTGACACCGACGACGTCCACCAATGACAGCCCGAGTGGATCTAGCCCACGTGGTGTGAGAGCAGGGGGAGGTGAAAAGATGCAAAGCCTAGGTGATTGGCTGTGCATCTTTCAGTCTTCCACGTGGGTTAGTCTTTGATCTTCAATCAGTGTCCAAATGTTGTTTACATGCGTAGCGTGTGCGGATGTGTGTGCCTCTCATGAGTTTGTGTGTGTGTTTGCGCGCGCGTGATCGTGTGCCCATACATGTGTGAGTGTTTCTTTGATCTAAATCATCGTTGGTGTGTTGTTTACGATACGTGCTCGTCTGTGCGTACGTTTGTGTGAGGTGTGTGCGTGCTTTTGTGTGTGTGCTTGCTGCGTGCTGGCGCGCTCGGAAGCGTGTGTGTCACAGAGAAAGAGAGGGAGCGGGATCGCTGGCCTGTATGTACTCTATGTGAAACACACAGGACATTTGTAATTTCGTCCCTTTCACATTTTTTGGCTTTTTTAAAAATAAAACTTATTTTCATCAATGGTTCATAATGAGTGTCACGCCTAGACCAAATGACTTATGCACACATTTCAACATTTATTTAGTTCAGGTTGACCTCCTGAAGCCTAAATGAGCGTTAATTTGACCACACAACTCATTCCTATGAAGGAACATTCAAAGTAAAAAAACGGGCTCAACTCGGACTGAAAGTGCATTTAAAGCAATAAAAACTTAAAATGAGTGTCACGCCTAAACCAAAGGACTTATGCACACATTTCAACATGTATTTAGTTCAGGTTGACGTCCTGAAGCCTAAATGAGCATTAATTTGACTACACAACTTATTCCTATGAAGATACATTCAAAGTAAAAAAACGTGCTCTACTCGGCCTGAAAATGCATTTAAAGCAATAAAAACTCAAAATGAGTGTCACGCCTAAACCAAAGGCCTTATGCACACATTTCAACATGTATTTAGTTCAGGTTGACCTCCTGAAGCCTAAATGAGCATTAATTTGACTACACAACTCATTCCTATGAAGGAACATTCAAAGGAAAAAAACGGGCTCAACTCGGACTGAAAGTACATTTAAAGCAATAAAAACTGAAAATGAGTGTCACGCCTAAACCAAAGGACTTATGCACACATTTCAACATGTATTTAGTTCAGGTTGACCTCCTGAAGCCTAAATGAGCATTAATTTGACTACACAACTCATTCCTATGAAGGTACATTCAAAGTCACAAAACGTGCTCAACTAGGCCTGAAAGTGCATTTAAAGCAATAAAAACTCAAAATGAGTGTCACGCCTAAACCAAAGGACTTATGCACAAATTTCAACATGTATTTAGTTCAGGTTGACATTCTGAAGCCTAAATGAGCATTAATTTGACTACACAACTTATTCCTATGAAGATACATTCAAAGTAAAAAAACGGGCTCAACTCGGACTGAAAGTGCATTTAAAGCAATAAAAACTGAAAATGAGTGTCACGCCTAAACCAAAGGACTTATGCACACATTTCAACATGTATTTAGTTCAGGTTGACCTCCTGAAGCCTAAATGAGCATTAATTTGACTACACAACTTATTCCTATGAAGATATATTCAAAGTCACAAAACGTGCTCAACTAGGCCTGAAAGTGCATTTAAAGCAATAAAAACTCAAAATGAGTGTCACGCCTAAACCAAAGGACTTATGCACACATTTCAACATGTATTTAGTTCAGGTTGACATTCTGAAGCCTAAATGAGCATTAATTTGACTACACAACTTATTCCTATGAAGATACATTCAAAGTAAAAAAACGGGCTCAACTCGGACTGAAAGTGCATTTTAAAGCAATAAAAACTGAAAATGAGTGTCACGCCTAAACCAAAGGACTTATGCACACATTTCAACATGTATTTAGTTCAGGTTGACCTCCTGAAGCCTAAATGAGCATTAATTTGACTACACAACTCATTCCTATGAAGGTACATTCAAAGTCACAAAACGTGCTCAACGAGGCCTGAAAGTGCATTTAAAGCAATAAAAACTCAAAATGAGTCTCACGCCTAAACCAAAGGACTTATGCACACATTTCAACATGTATTTAGTTCAGGTTGACATTCTGAAGCCTAAATGAGCATTAATTTGACTACACAACTTATTCCTATGAAGATACATTCAAAGTAAAAAAACGGGCTCAACTCGGACTGAAAGTGCATTTAAAGCAATAAAAACTGAAAATGAGTGTCACGCCTAAACCAAAGGACTTATGCACACATTTCAACATGTATTTAGTTCAGGTTGACCTCCTGAAGCCTAAATGAGCATTAGTTTGACTACACAACTCATTCCTATGAAGGTACATTCAAAGTCACAAAACGTGCTCTACTTGGCCTGAAAATGCATTTAAAGCAAGAAAAAATCAAAATGAGTGTCACACCTAAACCTACATTTAAAGTAAAAAAATGTGCTCTACTCGGCCTGAAAATGCATTTAAAGCAATAAAAACTCAAATTGAGTGTCACGCCTAAACCAAAGGACTTATACACACATTTCAACATGTATTTAATTCAGGTTCACATTCTGAAGCCTAAATGAGCATTATTTTGTCTATACAACTCATTCCTATGAAGGTACATTCAAAGTCACAAAACGTGCTCAACTAGGCCTGAAAGTGCATTTAAAGCAATAAAATCTCAAAATGAGTTTCACGCCTAAATCAAAGGACTTATGCACACATTTCAACATGTATTTAGTTTAGGTTGACCTCCTGAAGCCTAAATGAGCATTAATTTGATCACACAACTCATTCCCATGAAGATACATTCAAAGTCAGTAAGTGCCCTGCTCTGTCTGAAAATGCATTTGAATCAATAAAAACTAAAATTGAGTGTCATGCCTAAACCAAAGGACGTCTGCACACATTTCAACGTCTAAAGTGTTGTTTCCGATGCGTGCTAGTGTGTGTGTGCGTGCGTGTGTGAGAGTGTGTAGGTGTGTGCGTGTGTTTGTGTGTGTTTGTGTGGGTGCGTGCGTGTGTGTGCGTGTGTGTGTTGTGCGCACCCCCCCCCCAAAAAAAAGTACTGTATTCGGATAAAAATGACGAATTACTCAGAGGTTTTAACTTTTGCTTGCACTTGATTTGTTCTGACACCGACGACGTCCACCAATGACAGCCCGAGTGGATCTAGCCCACGTGGTGTGAGAGCAGGGGGAGGTGAAAAGATGCAAAGCCTAGGTGATTGGCTGTGCATCTTTCAGTCTTCCACGTGGGTTAGTCTTTGATCTTCAATCAGTGTCCAAATGTTGTTTACATGCGTAGCGTGTGCGGATGTGTGTGCCTCTCATGAGTTTGTGTGTGTGTTTGCGCGCGCGTGATCGTGTGCCCATACATGTGTGAGTGTTTCTTTGATCTAAATCATCGTTGGTGTGTTGTTTACGATACGTGCTCGTCTGTGCGTACGTTTGTGTGAGGTGTGTGCGTGCTTTTGTGTGTGTGCTTGCTGCGTGCTGGCGCGCTCGGAAGCGTGTGTGTCACAGAGAAAGAGAGGGAGCGGGATCGCTGGCCTGTATGTACTCTATGTGAAACACACAGGACATTTGTAATTTCGTCCCTTTCACATTTTTTGGCTTTTTTAAAAATAAAACTTATTTTCATCAATGGTTCATAATGAGTGTCACGCCTAGACCAAATGACTTATGCACACATTTCAACATTTATTTAGTTCAGGTTGACCTCCTGAAGCCTAAATGAGCGTTAATTTGACCACACAACTCATTCCTATGAAGGAACATTCAAAGTAAAAAAACGGGCTCAACTCGGACTGAAAGTGCATTTAAAGCAATAAAAACTGAAAATGAGTGTCACGCCTAAACCAAAGGACTTATGCACACATTTCAACATGTATTTAGTTCAGGTTGACGTCCTGAAGCCTAAATGAGCATTAATTTGACTACACAACTTATTCCTATGAAGATACATTCAAAGTAAAAAAACGTGCTCTACTCGGCCTGAAAATGCATTTAAAGCAATAAAAACTCAAAATGAGTGTCACGCCTAAACCAAAGGCCTTATGCACACATTTCAACATGTATTTAGTTCAGGTTGACCTCCTGAAGCCTAAATGAGCATTAATTTGACTACACAACTCATTCCTATGAAGGAACATTCAAAGGAAAAAAACGGGCTCAACTCGGACTGAAAGTACATTTAAAGCAATAAAAACTGAAAATGAGTGTCACGCCTAAACCAAAGGACTTATGCACACATTTCAACATGTATTTAGTTCAGGTTGACCTCCTGAAGCCTAAATGAGCATTAATTTGACTACACAACTCATTCCTATGAAGGTACATTCAAAGTCACAAAACGTGCTCAACTAGGCCTGAAAGTGCATTTAAAGCAATAAAAACTCAAAATGAGTGTCACGCCTAAACCAAAGGACTTATGCACAAATTTCAACATGTATTTAGTTCAGGTTGACATTCTGAAGCCTAAATGAGCATTAATTTGACTACACAACTTATTCCTATGAAGATACATTCAAAGTAAAAAAACGGGCTCAACTCGGACTGAAAGTGCATTTAAAGCAATAAAAACTGAAAATGAGTGTCACGCCTAAACCAAAGGACTTATGCACACATTTCAACATGTATTTAGTTCAGGTTGACCTCCTGAAGCCTAAATGAGCATTAATTTGACTACACAACTCATTCCTATGAAGATATATTCAAAGTCACAAAACGTGCTCAACTAGGCCTGAAAGTGCATTTAAAGCAATAAAAACTCAAAATGAGTGTCACGCCTAAACCAAAGGACTTATGCACACATTTCAACATGTATTTAGTTCAGGTTGACATTCTGAAGCCTAAATGAGCATTAATTTGATCACACAACTCATTCCTATGAAGGAACATTCAAAGTAAAAAAACGGGCTCAACTCGGACTGAAAGTGCATTTAAAGCAATAAAAACTGAAAATGAGTGTCACGCCTAAACCAAAGGACTTATGCACACATTTCAACATGTATTTAGTTCAGGTTGACATTCTGAAGCCTAAATGAGCATTAATTTGACTACACAACTCATTCCTATGAAGGTACATTCAAAGTCACAAAACGTGCTCAACTAGGCCTGAAAGTGCATTTAAAGCAATAAAAACTCAAAATGAGTGTCACGCCTAAACCAAAGGACTTATGCACACATTTCAACATGTATTTAGTTCAGGTTGACATTCTGAAGAATAAATGAGCATTAATTTGACTACACAACTTATTCCTATGAAGATACATTCAAAGTAAAAAAACGGGCTCAACTCGGACTGAAAGTGCATTTAAAGCAATAAAAACTGAAAATGAGTGTCACGCCTAAACCAAAGGACTTATGCACACATTTCAACATGTATTTAGTTCAGGTTGACCTCCTGAAGCCTAAATGAGCATTAATTTGACTACACAACTCATTCCTATGAAGGTACATTCAAAGTCACAAAACGTGCTCTACTCGGCCTGAAAATGCATTTAAAGCAAGATAAAATCAAAATGAGTGTCACACCTAAACCTACATTTAAAGTAAAAAAATGTGCTCTACTCGGCCTGAAAATGCATTTAAAGCAATAAAAACTCAAATTGAGTGTCACGCCTAAACCAAAGGACTTATGCACACATTTCAACATGTATTTAGTTCAGGTTGACATTCTGAAGCCTAAATGAGCATTAGTTTGACTACACAACTCATTCCTATGAAGGTACATTCAAAGTCACAAAACGTGCTCTACTCGGCCTGAAAATGCATTTAAAGCAAGAAAAAATCAAAAGAGTGTCACACCTAAACCTACATTTAAAGTAAAAAAATGTGCTCTACTCGGCCTGAAAATGCATTTAAAGCAATAAAAACTCAAATTGAGTGTCACGCCTAAACCAAAGGACTTATACACACATTTCAACATGTATTTAATTCAGGTTCACATTCTGAAGCCTAAATGAGCATTATTTTGTCTATACAACTCATTCCTATGAAGGTACATTCAAAGTCACAAAACGTGCTCAACTAGGCCTGAAAGTGCATTTAAAGCAATAAAATCTCAAAATGAGTTTCACGCCTAAATCAAAGGACTTATGCACACATTTCAACATGTATTTAGTTTAGGTTGACCTCCTGAAGCCTAAATGAGCATTAATTTGATCACACAACTCATTCCCATGAAGATACATTCAAAGTCAGTAAGTGCCCTGCTCTGTCTGAAAATGCATTTGAATCAATAAAAACTAAAATTGAGTGTCATGCCTAAACCAAAGGACGTCTGCACACATTTCAACGTCTAAAGTGTTGTTTCCGATGCGTGCTAGTGTGTGTGTGCGTGCGTGTGTGAGAGTGTGTAGGTGTGTGCGTGTGTTTGTGTGTGTTTGTGTGGGTGCGTGCGTGTGTGTGTGCGTGTGTGTGTTGTGCGCACCCCCCCCCAAAAAAAAAGTACTGTATTCGGATAAAAATGACGAATTACTCAGAGGTTTTAACTTTTGCTTGCACTTGATTTGTTCTGACACCGACGACGTCCACCAATGACAGCCCGAGTGGATCTAGCCCACGTGGTGTGAGAGCAGGGGGAGGTGAAAAGATGCAAAGCCTAGGTGATTGGCTGTGCATCTTTCAGTCTTCCACGTGGGTTAGTCTTTGATCTTCAATCAGTGTCCAAATGTTGTTTACATGCGTAGCGTGTGCGGATGTGTGTGCCTCTCATGAGTTTGTGTGTGTGTTTGCGCGCGCGTGATCGTGTGCCCATACATGTGTGAGTGTTTCTTTGATCTAAATCATCGTTGGTGTGTTGTTTACGATACGTGCTCGTCTGTGCGTACGTTTGTGTGAGGTGTGTGCGTGCTTTTGTGTGTGTGCTTGCTGCGTGCTGGCGCGCTCGGAAGCGTGTGTGTCACAGAGAAAGAGAGGGAGCGGGATCGCTGGCCTGTATGTACTCTATGTGAAACACACAGGACATTTGTAATTTCGTCCCTTTCACATTTTTTGGCTTTTTTAAAAATAAAACTTATTTTCATCAATGGTTCATAATGAGTGTCACGCCTAGACCAAATGACTTATGCACACATTTCAACATTTATTTAGTTCAGGTTGACCTCCTGAAGCCTAAATGAGCGTTAATTTGACCACACAACTCATTCCTATGAAGGAACATTCAAAGGAAAAAAACGGGCTCAACTCGGACTGAAAGTACATTTAAAGCAATAAAAACTGAAAATGAGTGTCACGCCTAAACCAAAGGACTTATGCACACATTTCAACATGTATTTAGTTCAGGTTGACCTCCTGAAGCCTAAATGAGCATTAATTTGACTACACAACTCATTCCTATGAAGGTACATTCAAAGTCACAAAACGTGCTCAACTAGGCCTGAAAGTGCATTTAAAGCAATAAAAACTCAAAATGAGTGTCACGCCTAAACCAAAGGACTTATGCACAAATTTCAACATGTATTTAGTTCAGGTTGACATTCTGAAGCCTAAATGAGCATTAATTTGACTACACAACTTATTCCTATGAAGATACATTCAAAGTAAAAAAACGGGCTCAACTCGGACTGAAAGTGCATTTAAAGCAATAAAAACTGAAAATGAGTGTCACGCCTAAACCAAAGGACTTATGCACACATTTCAACATGTATTTAGTTCAGGTTGACCTCCTGAAGCCTAAATGAGCATTAATTTGACTACACAACTCATTCCTATGAAGATATATTCAAAGTCACAAAACGTGCTCAACTAGGCCTGAAAGTGCATTTAAAGCAATAAAAACTCAAAATGAGTGTCACGCCTAAACCAAAGGACTTATGCACACATTTCAACATGTATTTAGTTCAGGTTGACATTCTGAAGCCTAAATGAGCATTAATTTGATCACACAACTCATTCCTATGAAGGAACATTCAAAGTAAAAAAACGGGCTCAACTCGGACTGAAAGTGCATTTAAAGCAATAAAAACTGAAAATGAGTGTCACGCCTAAACCAAAGGACTTATGCACACATTTCAACATGTATTTAGTTCAGGTTGACATTCTGAAGCCTAAATGAGCATTAATTTGATCACACAACTCATTCCTATGAAGGAACATTCAAAGTAAAAAAACGGGCTCAACTCGGACTGAAAGTGCATTTAAAGCAATAAAAACTGAAAATGAGTGTCACGCCTAAACCAAAGGACTTATGCACACATTTCAACATGTATTTAGTTCAGGTTGACCTCCTGAAGCCTAAATCACCATTAATTTGACTACACAAATTATTCCTATGAAGATACATTCAAAGTAAAAAAACGGGCTCAACTCGGACTGAAAGTGCATTTAAAGCAATAAAAACTGAAAATGAGTGTCACGCCTAAACCAAAGGACTTATGCACACATTTCAACATGTATTTAGTTCAGGTTGACATTCTGAAGCCTAAATGAGCATTAATTTGATCACACAACTCATTCCTATGAAGGAACATTCAAAGTAAAAAAACGGGCTCAACTCGGACTGAAAGTGCATTTAAAGCAATAAAAACTGAAAATGAGTGTCACGCCTAAACCAAAGGACTTATGCACACATTTCAACATGTATTTAGTTCGGGTTGACCTCCTGAAGCCTAAATGAGCATTAATTTGACTACACAACTCATTCCTATGAAGGAACATTCAAAGGAAAAAAACGGGCTCAACTCGGACTGAAAGTACATTTAAAGCAATAAAAACTGAAAATGAGTGTCACGCCTAAACCAAAGGACTTATGCACACATTTCAACATGTATTTAGTTCAGGTTGACCTCCTGAAGCCTAAATCACCATTATTTTGTCTATACAACTCATTCCTATGAAGATATATTCAAAGTCACAAAACGTGCTCAACTAGGCCTGAAAGTGCATTTAAAGCAATAAAAACTCAAAATGAGTGTCACGCCTAAACCAAAGGACTTATGCACACATTTCAACATGTATTTAGTTCAGGTTGACATTCTGAAGCCTAAATGAGCATTAATTTGACTACACAACTTATTCCTATGAAGATACATTCAAAGTAAAAAAACGGGCTCAACTCGGACTGAAAGTGCATTTAAAGCAATAAAAACTGAAAACGAGTGTCACGCCTAAACCAAAGGACTTATGCACACATTTCAACATGTATTTAGTTCAGGTTGACCTCCTGAAGCCTAAATGAGCATTAGTTTGACTACACAACTCATTCCTATGAAGGTACATTCAAAGTCACAAAACGTGCTCTACTCGGCCTGAAAATGCATTTAAAGCAAGAAAAAATCAAAATGAGTGTCACACCTAAACCTACATTTAAAGTAAAAAAATGTGCTCTACTCGGCCTGAAAGTGCATTTAAAGCAATAAAAACTCAAAATGAGTGTCACGCCTAAACCAAAGGACTTATGCACACATTTCAACATGTATTTAGTTCAGGTTGACATTCTGAAGCCTAAATGAGCATTAATTTGACTACACAACTTATTCCTATGAAGATACATTCAAAGTAAAAAAACGGGCTCAACTCGGACTGAAAGTGCATTTAAAGCAATAAAAACTGAAAATGAGTGTCACGCCTAAACCAAAGGACTTATGCACACATTTCAACATGTATTTAGTTCAGGTTGACCTCCTGAAGCCTAAATGAGCATTAATTTGACTACACAACTTATTCCTATGAAGATACATTCAAAGTAAAAAAACGTGCTCTACTCGGCCTGAAAATGCATTTAAAGCAATAAAAACTCAAAATGAGTGTCACGCCTAAACCAAAGGCCTTATGCACACATTTCAACATGTATTTAGTTCAGGTTGACATTCTGAAGCCTAAATGAGCATTAATTTGACTACACAACTTATTCCTATGAAGATACATTCAAAGTAAAAAAACGGGCTCAACTCGGACTGAAAGTGCATTTAAAGCAATAAAAACTGAAAATGAGTGTCACGCCTAAACCAAAGGACTTATGCACACATTTCAACATGTATTTAGTTCAGGTTGACCTCCTGAAGCCTAAATCACCATTAATTTGACTACACAACTTATTCCTATGAAGATACATTCAAAGTAAAAAAACGGGCTCAACTCGGACTGAAAGTGCATTTAAAGCAATAAAAACTGAAAATGAGTGTCACACCTAAACCAAAGGACTTATGCACACATTTCAACATGTATTTAGTTCAGGATGACGTCCTGAAGCCTAAATGAGCATTAATTTGACTACACAACTTATTCCTATGAAGATACATTCAAAGTAAAAAAACGTGCTCTACTCGGCCTGAAAATGCATTTAAAGCAATAAAAACTCAAAATGAGTGCCACGCCTAAACCAAAGGCCTTATGCACACATTTCAACATGTATTTAGTTCAGGTTGACATTCTGAAGCCTAAATGAGCATTAATTTGACTACACAACTCATTCCTATGAAGGTACATTCAAAGTCACAAAACGTGCTCAACTAGGCCTGAAAGTGCATTTAAAGCAATAAAAACTCAAAATGAGTGTCACGCCTAAACCAAAGGACTTATGCACACATTTCAACATGTATTTAGTTCAGGTTGACCTCCTGAAGCCTAAATCACCATTATTTTGTCTATACAACTCATTCCTATGAAGATATATTCAAAGTCACAAAATGTGCTCAACTAGGCCTGAAAGTGCATTTAAAGCAATAAAAACTCAAAATGAGTGTCACGCCTAAACCAAAGGACTTATGCACACATTTCAACATGTATTTAGTTCAGGTTGACATTCTGAAGCCTAAATGAGCATTAATTTGACTACACAACTTATTCCTATGAAGATACATTCAAAGTAAAAAAACGGGCTCAACTCGGACTGAAAGTGCATTTAAAGCAATAAAAACTGAAAATGAGTGTCACGCCTAAACCAAAGGACTTATGCACACATTTCAACATGTATTTAGTTCAGGTTGACCTCCTGAAGCCTAAATGAGCATTAATTTGACTACACAACTCATTCCTATGAAGGTACATTCAAAGTCACAAAACGTGCTCAACTAGGCCTGAAAGTGCATTTAAAGCAATAAAAACTCAAAATGAGTGTCACGCCTAAACCAAAGGACTTATGCACACATTTCAACATGTATTTAGTTCAGGTTGACATTCTGAAGAATAAATGAGCATTAATTTGACTACACAACTTATTCCTATGAAGATACATTCAAAGTAAAAAAACGGGCTCAACTCGGACTGAAAGTGCATTTAAAGCAATAAAAACTGAAAATGAGTGTCACGCCTAAACCAAAGGACTTATGCACACATTTCAACATGTATTTAGTTCAGGTTGACCTCCTGAAGCCTAAATGAGCATTAATTTGACTACACAACTCATTCCTATGAAGGTACATTCAAAGTCACAAAACGTGCTCTACTCGGCCTGAAAATGCATTTAAAGCAAGAAAAAATCAAAATGAGTGTCACACCTAAACCTACATTTAAAGTAAAAAAATGTGCTCTACTCGGCCTGAAAATGCATTTAAAGCAATAAAAACTCAAATTGAGTGTCACGCCTAAACCAAAGGACTTATGCACACATTTCAACATGTATTTAGTTCAGGTTGACATTCTGAAGCCTAAATGAGCATTATTTTGTCTATACAACTCATTCCTATGAAGGTACATTCAAAGTCACAAAACGTGCTCAACTAGGCCTGAAAGTGCATTTAAAGCAATAAAATCTCAAAATGAGTTTCACGCCTAAATCAAAGGACTTATGCACACATTTCAACATGTATTTAGTTTAGGTTGACCTCCTGAAGCCTAAATGAGCATTAATTTGATCACACAACTCATTCCCATGAAGATACATTCAAAGTCAGTAAGTGCCCTGCTCTGTCTGAAAATGCATTTGAATCAATAAAAACTAAAATTGAGTGTCATGCCTAAACCAAAGGACGTCTGCACACATTTCAACGTCTAAAGTGTTGTTTCCGATGCGTGCTAGTGTATGTGTGCGTGCGTGTGTGAGAGTGTGTAGGTGTGTGCGTGTGATTGTGTGTGTTTGTGTGGTTGCGTGCGTGTGTGTGTGCGTGTGTGTGTTGTGCGCACTCCCCCCCCCAAAAAAAAGTACTGTATTCGGATAAAAATGACGAATTACTCAGAGGTTTTAACTTTTGCTTGCACTTGATTTGTTCTGACACCGACGACGTCCACCAATGACAGCCCGAGTGGATCTAGCCCACGTGGTGTGAGAGCAGGGGGAGGTGAAAAGATGCAAAGCCTAGGTGATTGGCTGTGCATCTTTCAGTCTTCCACGTGGGTTAGTCTTTGATCTTCAATCAGTGTCCAAATGTTGTTTACATGCGTAGCGTGTGCGGATGTGTGTGCCTCTCATGAGTTTGTGTGTGTGTTTGCGCGCGCGTGATCGTGTGCCCATACATGTGTGAGTGTTTCTTTGATCTAAATCATCGTTGGTGTGTTGTTTACGATACGTGCTCGTCTGTGCTTACGTTTGTGTGAGGTGTGTGCGTGCTTTTGTGTGTGTGCTTGCTGCGTGCTGGCGCGCTCGGAAGCGTGTGTGTCACAGAGAAAGAGAGGGAGCGGGATCGCTGGCCTCTATGTACTCTATGTGAAACACACAGGACATTTGTAATTTCGTCCCTTTCACATTTTTTGGCTTTTTTAAAAATAAAACTTATTTTCATCAATGGTTCATAATGAGTGTCACGCCTAGACCAAATGACTTATGCACACATTTCAACATTTATTTAGTTCAGGTTGACCTCCTGAAGCCTAAATGAGCGTTAATTTGACCACACAACTCATTCCTATGAAGGAACATTCAAAGTAAAAAAACGGGCTCAACTCGGACTGAAAGTGCATTTAAAGCAATAAAAACTGAAAATGAGTGTCACGCCTAAACCAAAGGACTTATGCACACATTTCAACATGTATTTAGTTCAGGTTGACATTCTGAAGCCTAAATGAGCATTAATTTGATCACACAACTCATTCCTATGAAGGAACATTCAAAGTAAAAAAACGGGCTCAACTCGGACTGAAAGTGCATTTAAAGCAATAAAAACTGAAAATGAGTGTCACGCCTAAACCAAAGGACTTATGCACACATTTCAACATGTATTTAGTTCAGGTTGACATTCTGAAGCCTAAATGAGCATTAATTTGATCACACAACTCATTCCTATGAAGGAACATTGAAAGTAAAAAAACGGGCTCAACTCGGACTGAAAGTGCATTTAAAGCAATAAAAACTGAAAATGAGTGTCACGCCTAAACCAAAGGACTTATGCACACATTTCAACATGTATTTAGTTCAGGTTGACGTCCTGAAGCCTAAATGAGCATTAATTTGACTACACAACTTATTCCTATGAAGATACATTCAAAGTAAAAAAACGTGCTCTACTCGGCCTGAAAATGCATTTAAAGCAATAAAAACTCAAAATGAGTGTCACGCCTAAACCAAAGGCCTTATGCACACATTTCAACATGTATTTAGTTCAGGTTGACCTCCTGAAGCCTAAATGAGCATTAATTTGACTACACAACTCATTCCTATGAAGGAACATTCAAAGGAAAAAAACGGGCTCAACTCGGACTGAAAGTACATTTAAAGCAATAAAAACTGAAAATGAGTGTCACGCCTAAACCAAAGGACTTATGCACACATTTCAACATGTATTTAGTTCAGGTTGACCTCCTGAAGCCTAAATGAGCATTAATTTGACTACACAACTCATTCCTATGAAGGTACATTCAAAGTCACAAAACGTGCTCAACTAGGCCTGAAAGTGCATTTAAAGCAATAAAAACTCAAAATGAGTGTCACGCCTAAACCAAAGGACTTATGCACAAATTTCAACATGTATTTAGTTCAGGTTGACATTCTGAAGCCTAAATGAGCATTAATTTGACTACACAACTTATTCCTATGAAGATACATTCAAAGTAAAAAAACGGGCTCAACTCGGACTGAAAGTGCATTTAAAGCAATAAAAACTGAAAATGAGTGTCACGCCTAAACCAAAGGACTTATGCACACATTTCAACATGTATTTAGTTCAGGTTGACCTCCTGAAGCCTAAATGAGCATTAATTTGACTACACAACTCATTCCTATGAAGATATATTCAAAGTCACAAAACGTGCTCAACTAGGCCTGAAAGTGCATTTAAAGCAATAAAAACTCAAAATGAGTGTCACGCCTAAACCAAAGGACTTATGCACACATTTCAACATGTATTTAGTTCAAGTTGACATTCTGAAGCCTAAATGAGCATTAATTTGACTACACAACTTATTCCTATGAAGATACATTCAAAGTAAAAAAACGGGCTCAACTCGGACTGAAAGTGCATTTTAAAGCAATAAAAACTGAAAATGAGTGTCACGCCTAAACCAAAGGACTTATGCACACATTTCAACATGTATTTAGTTCAGGTTGACCTCCTGAAGCCTAAATGAGCATTAATTTGACTACACAACTCATTCCTATGAAGGTACATTCAAAGTCACAAAACGTGCTCAACTAGGCCTGAAAGTGCATTTAAAGCAATAAAAACTCAAAATGAGTGTCACGCCTAAACCAAAGGACTTATGCACACATTTCAACATGTATTTAGTTCAGGTTGACATTCTGAAGCCTAAATGAGCATTAATTTGATCACACAACTCATTCCTATGAAGGAACATTCAAAGTAAAAAAACGGGCTCAACTCGGACTGAAAGTGCATTTAAAGCAATAAAAACTGAAAATGAGTGTCACGCCTAAACCAAAGGACTTATGCACACATTTCAACATGTATTTAGTTCAGGTTGACATTCTGAAGCCTAAATGATCATTAATTTGATCACACAACTCATTCCTATGAAGGAACATTCAAAGTAAAAAAACGGGCTCAACTCGGACTGAAAGTGCATTTAAAGCAATAAAAACTGAAAATGAGTGTCACGCCTAAACCATAGGACTTATGCACACATTTCAACATGTATTTAGTTCAGGTTGACCTCCTGAAGCCTAAATCACCATTAATTTGACTACACAACTTATTCCTATGAAGATACATTCAAAGTAAAAAAACGGGCTCAACTCGGACTGAAAGTGCATTTAGAGCAATAAAAACTGAAAATGAGTGTCACGCCTAAACCAAAGGACTTATGCACACATTTCAACATGTATTTAGTTCAGGTTGACGTCCTGAAGCCTAAATGAGCATTAATTTGACTACACAACTTATTCCTATGAAGATACATTCAAAGTAAAAAAACGTGCTCTACTCGGCCTGAAAATGCATTTAAAGCAATAAAAACTCAAAATGAGTGTCACGCCTAAACCAAAGGCCTTATGCACACATTTCAACATGTATTTAGTTCGGATTGACCTCCTGAAGCCTAAATGAGCATTAATTTGACTACACAACTCATTCCTATGAAGGAACATTCAAAGGAAAAAAACGGGCTCAACTCGGACTGAAAGTACATTTAAAGCAATAAAAACTGAAAATGAGTGTCACGCCTAAACCAAAGGACTTATGCACACATTTCAACATGTATTTAGTTCAGGTTGACCTCCTGAAGCCTAAATCACCATTATTTTGTCTATACAACTCATTCCTATGAAGATATATTCAAAGTCACAAAACGTGCTCAACTAGGCCTGAAAGTGCATTTAAAGCAATAAAAACTCAAAATGAGTGTCACGCCTAAACCAAAGGACTTATGCACACATTTCAACATGTATTTAGTTCAGGTTGACATTCTGAAGCCTAAATGAGCATTAATTTGACTACACAACTTATTCCTATGAAGATACATTCAAAGTAAAAAAACGGGCTCAACTCGGACTGAAAGTGCATTTAAAGCAATAAAAACTGAAAATGAGTGTCACGCCTAAACCAAAGGACTTATGCACACATTTCAACATGTATTTAGTTCAGGTTGACCTCCTGAAGCCTAAATGAGCATTAATTTGACTACACAACTCATTCCTATGAAGGTACATTCAAAGTCACAAAACGTGCTCTACTCGGCCTGAAAATGCATTTAAAGCAAGAAAAAATCAAAATGAGTGTCACACCTAAACCTACATTTAAAGTAAAAAAATGTGCTCTACTCGGCCTGAAAATGCATTTAAAGCAATAAAAACTCAAATTGAGTGTCACGCCTAAACCAAAGGACTTATACACACATTTCAACATGTATTTAATTCAGGTTGACATTCTGAAGCCTAAATGAGCATTATTTTGTCTATACAACTCATTACTATGAAGGTACATTCAAAGTCACAAAACATGCTCAACTAGGCCTGAAAGTGCATTTAAAGCAATAAAATCTCAAAATGAGTTTCACGCCTAAATCAAAGGACTTATGCACACATTTCAACATGTATTTAGTTTAGGTTGACCTCCTGAAGCCTAAATGAGCATTAATTTGATCACACAACTCATTCCCATGAAGATACATTCAAAGTCAGTAAGTGCCCTGCTCTGTCTGAAAATGCATTTGAATCAATAAAAACTAAAATTGAGTGTCATGCCTAAACCAAAGGACGTCTGCACACATTTCACGTCTAAAGTGTTGTTTCCGATGCGTGCTTGTGTATGTGTGCGTGCGTGTGTGAGAGTGTGTAGGTGTGTGCGTGTGTTTGTGTGTGTTTGTGTGGGTGCGTGCGTGTGTGTGTGCGTGTGTGTGTTGTGCGCACCCCCCCCCCCCAAAAAAAGTACTGTATTCGGATAAAAATGACGAATTACTCAGAGGTTTTAACTTTTGCTTGCACTTGATTTGTTCTGACACCGACGACGTCCACCAATGACAGCCCGAGTGGATCTAGCCCACGTGGTGTGAGAGCAGGGGGAGGTGAAAAGATGCAAAGCCTAGGTGATTGGCTGTGCATCTTTCAGTCTTCCACGTGGGTTAGTCTTTGATCTTCAATCAGTGTCCAAATGTTGTTTACATGCGTAGCGTGTGCGGATGTGTGTGCCTCTCATGAGTTTGTGTGTGTGTTTGCGCGCGCGTGATCGTGTGCCCATACATGTGTGAGTGTTTCTTTGATCTAAATCATCGTTGGTGTGTTGTTTACGATACGTGCTCGTCTGTGCGTACGTTTGTGTGAGGTGTGTGCGTGCTTTTGTGTGTGTGCTTGCTGCGTGCTGGCGCGCTCGGAAGCGTGTGTGTCACAGAGAAAGAGAGGGAGCGGGATCGCTGGCCTGTATGTACTCTATGTGAAACACACAGGACATTTGTAATTTCGTCCCTTTCACATTTTTTGGCTTTTTTAAAAATAAAACTTATTTTCATCAATGGTTCATAATGAGTGTCACGCCTAGACCAAATGACTTATGCACACATTTCAACATTTATTTAGTTCAGGTTGACCTCCTGAAGCCCAAATGAGCGTTAATTTGACCACACAACTCATTCCTATGAAGGAACATTCAAAGTCACAAAACGTGCTCAACTAGGCCTGAAAGTGCATTTAAAGCAATAAAAACTCAAAATGAGTGTCACGCCTAAACCAAAGGACTTATGCACACATTTCAACATGTATTTAGTTCAGGTTGACCTCCTGAAGCCTAAATCACCATTAATTTGACTACACAACTTATTCCTATGAAGATACATTCAAAGTAAAAAAACGGGCTCAACTCGGACTGAAAGTGCATTTAAAGCAATAAAAACTGAAAATGAGTGTCACGCCTAAACCAAAGGACTTATGCACACATTTCAACATGTACTGTATTTAGTTCAGGTTGACCTCCTGAAGCCTAAATCACCATTAATTTGACTACACAACTTATTCCTATGAAGATACATTCAAAGTAAAAAAACGGGCTCAACTCGGACTGAAAGTGCATTTAAAGCAATAAAAACTGAAAATGAGTGTCACGCCTAAACCAAAGGACTTATGCACACATTTCAACATGTATTTAGTTCAGGTTGACGTCCTGAAGCCTAAATGAGCATTAATTTGACTACACAACTTATTCCTATGAAGATACATTCAAAGTAAAAGAACGTGCTCTACTCGGCCTGAAAATGCATTTAAAGCAATAAAAACTGAAAATGAGTGTCACGCCTAAACCAAAGGACTTATGCACACATTTCAACATGTATTTAGTTCAGGTTGACATTCTGAAGCCTAAATGAGCATTAATTTGACTACACAACTTATTCCTATGAAGATACATTCAAAGTAAAAAAACGGGCTCAACTCGGACTGAAAGTGCATTTAAAGCAATAAAAACTGAAAATGAGTGTCACGCCTAAACCAAAGGACTTATGCACACATTTCAACATGTATTTAGTTCAGGTTGACCTCCTGAAGCCTAAATGAGCATTAATTTGACTACACAACTCATTCCTATGAAGGTACATTCAAAGTCACAAAACGTGCTCAACTAGGCCTGAAAGTGCATTTAAAGCAATAAAAACTCAAAATGAGTGTCACGCCTAAACCAAAGGACTTATGCACACATTTCAACATGTATTTAGTTCAGGTTGACCTCCTGAAGCCTAAATCACCATTATTTTGTCTATACAACTCATTCCTATGAAGATATATTCAAAGTCACAAAACGTGCTCAACTAGGCCTGAAAGTGCATTTAAAGCAATAAAAACTCAAAATGAGTGTCACGCCTAAACCAAAGGACTTATGCACACATTTCAACATGTATTTAGTTCAGGTTGACATTCTGAAGCCTAAATGAGCATTAATTTGACTACACAACTTATTCCTATGAAGATACATTCAAAGTCAAAAAACGGGCTCAACTAGGCCTGAAAGTGCATTTAAAGCAATAAAATCTCAAAATGAGTTTCACGCCTAAATCAAAGGACTTATGCACACATTTCAACATGTATTTAGTTTAGGTTGACCTCCTGAAGCCTAAATGAGCATTAATTTGATCACACAACTCATTCCCATGAAGATACATTCAAAGTCAGTAAGTGCCCTGCTCTGTCTGAAAATGCATTTGAATCAATAAAAACTAAAATTGAGTGTCATGCCTAAACCAAAGGACGTCTGCACACATTTCAACGTCTAAAGTGTTGTTTCCGATGCGTGCCTGTGTATGTGTGCGTGCGTGTGTGAGAGTGTGTAGGTGTGTGCGTGTGTTTGTGTGTGTTTGTGTGGGTGCGTGCGTGTGTGTGTGCGTGTGTGTGTTGTGCGCACCCCCCCCCCCCAAAAAAGTACTGTATTCGGATAAAAATGACGAATTACTCAGAGGTTTTAACTTTTGCTTGCACTTGATTTGTTCTGACACCGACGACGTCCACCAATGACAGCCCGAGTGGATCTAGCCCACGTGGTGTGAGAGCAGGGGGAGGTGAAAAGATGCAAAGCCTAGGTGATTGGCTGTGCATCTTTCAGTCTTCCACGTGGGTTAGTCTTTGATCTTCAATCAGTGTCCAAATGTTGTTTACATGCGTAGCGTGTGCGGATGTGTGTGCCTCTCATGAGTTTGTGTGTGTGTTTGCGCGCGCGTGATCGTGTGCCCATACATGTGTGAGTGTTTCTTTGATCTAAATCATCGTTGGTGTGTTGTTTACGATACGTGCTCGTCTGTGCGTGCGTTTGTGTGAGGTGTGTGCGTGCTTTTGTGTGTGTGCTTGCTGCGTGCTGGCGCGCTCGGAAGCGTGTGTGTCACAGAGAAAGAGAGGGAGCGGGATCGCTGGCCTGTATGTACTCTATGTGAAACACACAGGACATTTGTAATTTCGTCCCTTTCACATTTTTTGGCTTTTTTAAAAATAAAACTTATTTTCATCAATGGTTCATAATGAGTGTCACGCCTAGACCAAATGACTTATGCACACATTTCAACATTTATTTAGTTCAGGTTGACCTCCTGAAGCCCAAATGAGCGTTAATTTGACCACACAACTCATTCCTATGAAGGAACATTCAAAGTCACAAAACGTGCTCAACTAGGCCTGAAAGTGCATTTAAAGCAATAAAAACTCAAAATGAGTGTCACGCCTAAACCAAAGGACTTATGCACACATTTCAACATGTATTTAGTTCAGGTTGACCTCCTGAAGCCTAAATCACCATTAATTTGACTACACAACTTATTCCTATGAAGATACATTCAAAGTAAAAAAACGGGCTCAACTCGGACTGAAAGTGCATTTAAAGCAATAAAAACTGAAAATGAGTGTCACGCCTAAACCAAAGGACTTATGCACACATTTCAACATGTATTTAGTTCAGGTTGACGTCCTGAAGCCTAAATGAGCATTAATTTGACTACACAACTTATTCCTATGAAGATACATTCAAAGTAAAAGAACGTGCTCTACTCGGCCTGAAAATGCATTTAAAGCAATAAAAACTGAAAATGAGTGTCACGCCTAAACCAAAGGACTTATGCACACATTTCAACATGTATTTAGTTCAGGTTGACATTCTGAAGCCTAAATGAGCATTAATTTGACTACACAACTTATTCCTATGAAGATACATTCAAAGTAAAAAAACGGGCTCAACTCGGACTGAAAGTGCATTTAAAGCAATAAAAACTGAAAATGAGTGTCACGCCTAAACCAAAGGACTTATGCACACATTTCAACATGTATTTAGTTCAGGTTGACCTCCTGAAGCCTAAATGAGCATTAATTTGACTACACAACTCATTCCTATGAAGGTACATTCAAAGTCACAAAACGTGCTCAACTAGGCCTGAAAGTGCATTTAAAGCAATAAAAACTCAAAATGAGTGTCACGCCTAAACCAAAGGACTTATGCACACATTTCAACATGTATTTAGTTCAGGTTGACCTCCTGAAGCCTAAATCACCATTATTTTGTCTATACAACTCATTCCTATGAAGATATATTCAAAGTCACAAAACGTGCTCAACTAGGCCTGAAAGTGCATTTAAAGCAATAAAAACTCAAAATGAGTGTCACGCCTAAACCAAAGGACTTATGCACACATTTCAACATGTATTTAGTTCAGGTTGACATTCTGAAGCCTAAATGAGCATTAATTTGACTACACAACTTATTCCTATGAAGATACATTCAAAGTCAAAAAACGGGCTCAACTAGGCCTGAAAGTGCATTTAAAGTAATAAAATCTCAAAATGAGTTTCACGCCTAAATCAAAGGACTTATGCACACATTTCAACATGTATTTAGTTTAGGTTGACCTCCTGAAGCCTAAATGAGCATTAATTTGATCACACAACTCATTCCCATGAAGATACATTCAAAGTCAGTAAGTGCCCTGCTCTGTCTGAAAATGCATTTGAATCAATAAAAACTAAAATTGAGTGTCATGCCTAAACCAAAGGACGTCTGCACACATTTCAACGTCTAAAGTGTTGTTTCCGATGCGTGCTAGTGTATGTGTGCGTGCGTGTGTGAGAGTGTGTAGGTGTGTGCGTGTGTTTGTGTGTGTTTGTGTGGGTGCGTGCGTGTGTGTGTGCGTGTGTGTGTTGTGCGCACCCCAAACCCCCCAAAAAAAGTACTGTATTCGGATAAAAATGACGAATTACTCAGAGGTTTTAACTTTTGCTTGCACTTGATTTGTTCTCACACCGACGACGTCCACCAATGACAGCCCGAGTGGATCTAGCCCACGTGGTGTGAGAGCAGGGGGAGGTGAAAAGATGCAAAGCCTAGGTGATTGGCTGTGCATCTTTCAGTCTTCCACGTGGGTTAGTCTTTGATCTTCAATCAGTGTCCAAATGTTGTTTACATGCGTAGCGTGTGCGGATGTGTGTGCCTCTCATGAGTTTGTGTGTGTGTTTGCGCGCGCGTGATCGTGTGCCCATACATGTGTGAGTGTTTCTTTGATCTAAATCATCGTTGGTGTGTTGTTTACGATACGTGCTCGTCTGTGCGTACGTTTGTGTGAGGTGTGTGCGTGCTTTTGTGTGTGTGCTTGCTGCGTGCTGGCGCGCTCGGAAGCGTGTGTGTCACAGAGAAAGAGAGGGAGCGGGATCGCTGGCCTGTATGTACTCTATGTGAAACACACAGGACATTTGTAATTTCGTCCCTTTCACATTTTTTGGCTTTTTTAAAAATAAAACTTATTTTCATCAATGGTTCATAATGAGTGTCACGCCTAGACCAAATGACTTATGCACACATTTCAACATTTATTTAGTTCAGGTTGACCTCCTGAAGCCCAAATGAGCGTTAATTTGACCACACAACTCATTCCTATGAAGGAACATTCAAAGTCACAAAACGTGCTCAACTAGGCCTGAAAGTGCATTTAAAGCAATAAAAACTCAAAATGAGTGTCACGCCTAAACCAAAGGACTTATGCACACATTTCAACATGTATTTAGTTCAGGTTGACCTCCTGAAGCCTAAATCACCATTAATTTGACTACACAACTTATTCCTATGAAGATACATTCAAAGTAAAAAAACGGGCTCAACTCGGACTGAAAGTGCATTTAAAGCAATAAAAACTGAAAATGAGTGTCACGCCTAAACCAAAGGACTTATGCACACATTTCAACATGTATTTAGTTCAGGTTGACCTCCTGAAGCCCAAATGAGCGTTAATTTGACCACACAACTCATTCCTATGAAGGAACATTCAAAGTCACAAAACGTGCTCAACTAGGCCTGAAAGTGCATTTAAAGCAATAAAAACTCAAAATGAGTGTCACGCCTAAACCAAAGGACTTATGCACACATTTCAACATGTATTTAGTTCAGGTTGACCTCCTGAAGCCTAAATCACCATTAATTTGACTACACAACTTATTCCTATGAAGATACATTCAAAGTAAAAAAACGGGCTCAACTCGGACTGAAAGTGCATTTAAAGCAATAAAAACTGAAAATGAGTGTCACGCCTAAACCAAAGGACTTATGCACACATTTCAACATGTATTTAGTTCAGGTTGACGTCCTGAAGCCTAAATGAGCATTAATTTGACTACACAACTTATTCCTATGAAGATACATTCAAAGTAAAAAAACGTGCTCTACTCGGCCTGAAAATGCATTTAAAGCAATAAAAACTCAAAATGAGTGCCACGCCTAAACCAAAGGCCTTATGCACACATTTCAACATGTATTTAGTTCAGGTTGACCTCCTGAAGCCTAAATGAGCATTAATTTGACTACACAACTCATTCCTATGAAGGAACATTCAAAGGAAAAAAACGGGCTCAACTCGGACTGAAAGTACATTTAAAGCAATAAAAACTGAAAATGAGTGTCACGCCTAAACCAAAGGACTTATGCACACATTTCAACATGTATTTAGTTCAGGTTGACATTCTGAAGCCTAAATGAGCATTAATTTGACTACACAACTTATTCCTATGAAGATACATTCAAAGTAAAAAAACGGGCTCAACTCGGACTGAAAGTGCATTTAAAGCAATAAAAACTGAAAATGAGTGTCACGCCTAAACCAAAGGACTTATGCACACATTTCAACATGTATTTAGTTCAGGTTGACCTCCTGAAGCCTAAATGAGCATTAATTTGACTACACAACTCATTCCTATGAAGGTACATTCAAAGTCACAAAACGTGCTCAACTAGGCCTGAAAGTGCATTTAAAGCAATAAAAACTCAAAATGAGTGTCACGCCTAAACCAAAGGACTTATGCACACATTTCAACATGTATTTAGTTCAGGTTGACCTCCTGAAGCCTAAATCACCATTATTTTGTCTATACAACTCATTCCTATGAAGATATATTCAAAGTCACAAAACGTGCTCAACTAGGCCTGAAAGTGCATTTAAAGCAATAAAAACTCAAAATGAGTGTCACGCCTAAACCAAAGGACTTATGCACACATTTCAACATGTATTTAGTTCAGGTTGACATTCTGAAGCCTAAATGAGCATTAATTTGACTACACAACTTATTCCTATGAAGATACATTCAAAGTCAAAAAACGGGCTCAACTAGGCCTGAAAGTGCATTTAAAGCAATAAAATCTCAAAATGAGTTTCACGCCTAAATCAAAGGACTTATGCACACATTTCAACATGTATTTAGTTTAGGTTGACCTCCTGAAGCCTAAATGAGCATTAATTTGATCACACAACTCATTCCCATGAAGATACATTCAAAGTCAGTAAGTGCCCTGCTCTGTCTGAAAATGCATTTGAATCAATAAAAACTAAAATTGAGTGTCATGCCTAAACCAAAGGACGTCTGCACACATTTCAACGTCTAAAGTGTTGTTTCCGATGCGTGCTAGTGTATGTGTGCGTGCGTGTGTGAGAGTGTGTAGGTGTGTGCGTGTGTTTGTGTGTGTTTGTGTGGGTGCGTGCGTGTGTGTGTGCGTGTGTGTGTTGTGCGCACCCCAAACCCCCCAAAAAAAGTACTGTATTCGGATAAAAATGACGAATTACTCAGAGGTTTTAACTTTTGCTTGCACTTGATTTGTTCTCACACCGACGACGTCCACCAATGACAGCCCGAGTGGATCTAGCCCACGTGGTGTGAGAGCAGGGGGAGGTGAAAAGATGCAAAGCCTAGGTGATTGGCTGTGCATCTTTCAGTCTTCCACGTGGGTTAGTCTTTGATCTTCAATCAGTGTCCAAATGTTGTTTACATGCGTAGCGTGTGCGGATGTGTGTGCCTCTCATGAGTTTGTGTGTGTGTTTGCGCGCGCGTGATCGTGTGCCCATACATGTGTGAGTGTTTCTTTGATCTAAATCATCGTTGGTGTGTTGTTTACGATACGTGCTCGTCTGTGCGTACGTTTGTGTGAGGTGTGTGCGTGCTTTTGTGTGTGTGCTTGCTGCGTGCTGGCGCGCTCGGAAGCGTGTGTGTCACAGAGAAAGAGAGGGAGCGGGATCGCTGGCCTGTATGTACTCTATGTGAAACACACAGGACATTTGTAATTTCGTCCCTTTCACATTTTTTGGCTTTTTTAAAAATAAAACTTATTTTCATCAATGGTTCATAATGAGTGTCACGCCTAGACCAAATGACTTATGCACACATTTCAACATTTATTTAGTTCAGGTTGACCTCCTGAAGCCCAAATGAGCGTTAATTTGACCACACAACTCATTCCTATGAAGGAACATTCAAAGTCACAAAACGTGCTCAACTAGGCCTGAAAGTGCATTTAAAGCAATAAAAACTCAAAATGAGTGTCACGCCTAAACCAAAGGACTTATGCACACATTTCAACATGTATTTAGTTCAGGTTGACCTCCTGAAGCCTAAATCACCATTAATTTGACTACACAACTTATTCCTATGAAGATACATTCAAAGTAAAAAAACGGGCTCAACTCGGACTGAAAGTGCATTTAAAGCAATAAAAACTGAAAATGAGTGTCACGCCTAAACCAAAGGACTTATGCACACATTTCAACATGTATTTAGTTCAGGTTGACCTCCTGAAGCCCAAATGAGCGTTAATTTGACCACACAACTCATTCCTATGAAGGAACATTCAAAGTCACAAAACGTGCTCAACTAGGCCTGAAAGTGCATTTAAAGCAATAAAAACTCAAAATGAGTGTCACACCTACACCTACATTTAAAGTAAAAAAATGTGCTCTACTCGGCCTGAAAATGCATTTAAAGCAATAAAAACTCAAATTGAGTGTCACGCCTAAACCAAAGGACTTATGCACACATTTCAACATGTATTTAGTTCAGGTTGACATTCTGAAGCCTAAATGAGCATTAATTTGACTACACAACTTATTCCTATGAAGATACATTCAAAGTCACAAAACGTGCTCAACTAGGCCTGAAAGTGCATTTAAAGCAATAAAAACTCAAAATGAGTGTCACGCCTAAACCAAAGGACTTATGCACACATTTCAACATGTATTTAGTTCAGGTTGACATTCTGAAGCCTAAATGAGCATTAATTTGACTACACAACTTATTCCTATGAAGATACATTCAAAGTAAAAAAACGGGCTCAACTCGGACTGAAAGTGCATTTAAAGCAATAAAAACTGAAAATGAGTGTCACGCCTAAACCAAAGGACTTATGCACACATTTCAACATGTATTTAGTTCAGGTTGACCTCCTGAAGCCTAAATGAGCATTAATTTGACTACACAACTCATTCCTATGAAGGTACATTCAAAGTCACAAAACGTGCTCAACTAGGCCTGAAAGTGCATTTAAAGCAATAAAAACTCAAAATGAGTGTCACGCCTAAACCAAAGGACTTATGCACAAATTTCAACATGTATTTAGTTCAGGTTGACATTCTGAAGCCTAAATGAGCATTAATTTGACTACACAACTTATTCCTATGAAGATACATTCAAAGTCACAAAACGTGCTCAACTAGGCCTGAAAGTGCATTTAAAGCAATAAAAACTCAAAATGAGTGTCACGCCTAAACCAAAGGACTTATGCACACATTTCAACATGTATTTAGTTCAGGTTGACCTCCTGAAGCCTAAATCACCATTAATTTGACTACACAACTTATTCCTATGAAGATACATTCAAAGTAAAAAAATGGGCTCAACTCGGACTGAAAGTGCATTTAAAGCAATAAAAACTGAAAATGAGTGTCACGCCTAAACCAAAGGACTTATGCACACATTTCAACATGTATTTAGTTCAGGTTGACGTCCTGAAGCCTAAATGAGCATTAATTTGACTACACAACTTATTCCTATGAAGATACATTCAAAGTAAAAAAACGTGCTCTACTCGGCCTGAAAATGCATTTAAAGCAATAAAAACTCAAAATGAGTGCCACGCCTAAACCAAAGGCCTTATGCACACATTTCAACATGTATTTAGTTCAGGTTGACCTCCTGAAGCCTAAATGAGCATTAATTTGACTACACAACTCATTCCTATGAAGGAACATTCAAAGGAAAAAAACGGGCTCAACTCGGACTGAAAGTACATTTAAAGCAATAAAAACTGAAAATGAGTGTCACGCCTAAACCAAAGGACTTATGCACACATTTCAACATGTATTTAGTTCAGGTTGACATTCTGAAGCCTAAATGAGCATTAATTTGACTACACAACTTATTCCTATGAAGATACATTCAAAGTAAAAAAACGGGCTCAACTCGGACTGAAAGTGCATTTAAAGCAATAAAAACTGAAAATGAGTGTCACGCCTAAACCAAAGGACTTATGCACACATTTCAACATGTATTTAGTTCAGGTTGACCTCCTGAAGCCTAAATGAGCATTAATTTGACTACACAACTTATTCCTATGAAGATACATTCAAAGTAAAAAAACGTGCTCTACTCGGCCTGAAAATGCATTTAAAGCAATAAAAACTCAAAATGAGTGTCACGCCTAAACCAAAGGCCTTATGCACACATTTCAACATGTATTTAGTTCGGGTTGACCTCCTGAAGCCTAAATGAGCATTAATTTGACTACACAACTCATTCCTATGAAGGAACATTCAAAGGAAAAAAACGGGCTCAACTCGGACTGAAAGTACATTTAAAGCAATAAAAACTGAAAATGAGTGTCACGCCTAAACCAAAGGACTTATGCACACATTTCAACATGTATTTAGTTCAGGTTGACCTCCTGAAGCCTAAATGAGCATTAATGCGACTACACAACTCATTCCTATGAAGGTACATTCAAAGTCACAAAACGTGCTCAACTCGGCCTGAAAGTGCATTTAAAGCAATAAAAACTCAAAATGAGTGTCACGCCTAAACCAAAGGACTTATGCACACATTTCAACATGTATTTAGTTCAGGTTGACATTCTGAAGCCTAAATGAGCATTAATTTGACTACACAACTTATTCCTATGAAGATACATTCAAAGTAAAAAAACGGGCTCAACTCGGACTGAAAGTGCATTTAAAGCAATAAAAACTGAAAATGAGTGTCATGCCTAAACCAAAGGACTTATGCACACATTTCAACATGTATTTAGTTCAGGTTGACATTCTGAAGCCTAAATGAGCATTAATTTGACTACACAACTTATTCCTATGAAGATACATTCAAAGTAAAAAAACGGGCTCAACTCGGACTGAAAGTGCATTTAAAGCAATAAAAACTGAAAATGAGTGTCACGCCTAAACCAAAGGACTTATGCACACATTTCAACATGTATTTAGTTCAGGTTGACGTCCTGAAGCCTAAATGAGCATTAATTTGACTACACAACTTATTCCTATGAAGATACATTCAAAGTAAAAAAACGTGCTCTACTCGGCCTGAAAATGCATTTAAAGCAATAAAAACTCAAAATGAGTGCCACGCCTAAACCAAAGGCCTTATGCACACATTTCAACATGTATTTAGTTCAGGTTGACCTCCTGAAGCCTAAATGAGCATTAATTTGACTACACAACTCATTCCTATGAAGGAACATTCAAAGGAAAAAAACGGGCTCAACTCGGACTGAAAGTACATTTAAAGCAATAAAAACTGAAAATGAGTGTCACGCCTAAACCAAAGGACTTATGCACACATTTCAACATGTATTTAGTTCAGGTTGACATTCTGAAGCCTAAATGAGCATTAATTTGACTACACAACTTATTCCTATGAAGATACATTCAAAGTAAAAAAACGGGCTCAACTCGGACTGAAAGTGCATTTTAAAGCAATAAAAACTGAAAATGAGTGTCATGCCTAAACCAAAGGACTTATGCACACATTTCAACATGTATTTAGTTCAGGTTGACCTCCTGAAGCCTAAATCACCATTAATTTGACTACACAACTTATTCCTATGAAGATACATTCAAAGTAAAAAAACGGGCTCAACTCGGACTGAAAGTGCATTTAAAGCAATAAAAACTGAAAATGAGTGTCACGCCTAAACCAAAGGACTTATGCACACATTTCAACATGTATTTAGTTCAGGATGACGTCCTGAAGCCTAAATGAGCATTAATTTGACTACACAACTTATTCCTATGAAGATACATTCAAAGTAAAAAAACGTGCTCTACTCGGCCTGAAAATGCATTTAAAGCAATAAAAACTCAAAATGAGTGCCACGCCTAAACCAAAGGCCTTATGCACACATTTCAACATGTATTTAGTTCAGGTTGACCTCCTGAAGCCTAAATGAGCATTAATTTGACTACACAACTCATTCCTATGAAGGAACATTCAAAGGAAAAAAACGGGCTCAACTCGGACTGAAAGTACATTTAAAGCAATAAAAACTGAAAATGAGTGTCACGCCTAAACCAAAGGACTTATGCACACATTTCAACATGTATTTAGTTCAGGTTGACCTCCTGAAGCCTAAATCACCATTATTTTGTCTATACAACTCATTCCTATGAAGATATATTCAAAGTCACAAAACGTGCTCAACTAGGCCTGAAAGTGCATTTAAAGCAATAAAAACTCAAAATGAGTGTCACGCCTAAACCAAAGGACTTATGCACACATTTCAACATGTATTTAGTTCAGGTTGACATTCTGAAGCCTAAATGAGCATTAATTTGACTACACAACTTATTCCTATGAAGATACATTCAAAGTAAAAAAACGGGCTCAACTCGGACTGAAAGTGCATTTAAAGCAATAAAAACTGAAAATGAGTGTCACGCCTAAACCAAAGGACTTATGCACACATTTCAACATGTATTTAGTTCAGGTTGACCTCCTGAAGCCTAAATGAGCATTAATTTGACTACACAACTCATTCCTATGAAGGTACATTCAAAGTCACAAAACGTGCTCTACTCGGCCTGAAAATGCATTTAAAGCAAGAAAAAATCAAAATGAGTGTCACACCTAAACCTACATTTAAAGTAAAAAAATGTGCTCTACTCGGCCTGAAAATGCATTTAAAGCAATAAAAACTCAAATTGAGTGTCACGCCTAAACCAAAGGACTTATACACACATTTCAACATGTATTTAATTCAGGTTGACATTCTGAAGCCTAAATGAGCATTATTTTGTCTATACAACTCATTACTATGAAGGTACATTCAAAGTCACAAAACGTGCTCAACTAGGCCTGAAAGTGCATTTAAAGCAATAAAATCTCAAAATGAGTTTCACGCCTAAATCAAAGGACTTATGCACACATTTCAACATGTATTTAGTTTAGGTTGACCTCCTGAAGCCTAAATGAGCATTAATTTGATCACACAACTCATTCCCATGAAGATACATTCAAAGTCAGTAAGTGCCCTGCTCTGTCTGAAAATGCATTTGAATCAATAAAAACTAAAATTGAGTGTCATGCCTAAACCAAAGGACGTCTGCACACATTTCAACGTCTAAAGTGTTGTTTCCGATGCGTGCTAGTGTATGTGTGCGTGCGTGTGTGAGAGTGTGTAGGTGTGTGCGTGTGTTTGTGTGTGTTTGTGTGGGTGCGTGCGTGTGTGTGTGCGTGTGTGTGTTGTGCGCACCCCCCCCCCCCCAAAAAAAAGTACTGTATTCGGATAAAAATGACGAATTACTCAGAGGTTTTAACTTTTGCTTGCACTTGATTTGTTCTCACACCGACGACGTCCACCAATGACAGCCCGAGTGGATCTAGCCCACGTGGTGTGAGAGCAGGGGGAGGTGAAAAGATGCAAAGCCTAGGTGATTGGCTGTGCATCTTTCAGTCTTCCACGTGGGTTAGTCTTTGATCTTCAATCAGTGTCCAAATGTTGTTTACATGCGTAGCGTGTGCGGATGTGTGTGCCTCTCATGAGTTTGTGTGTGTGTTTGCGCGCGCGTGATCGTGTGCCCATACATGTGTGAGTGTTTCTTTGATCTAAATCATCGTTGGTGTGTTGTTTACGATACGTGCTCGTCTGTGCGTACGTTTGTGTGAGGTGTGTGCGTGCTTTTGTGTGTGTGCTTGCTGCGTGCTGGCGCGCTCGGAAGCGTGTGTGTCACAGAGAAAGAGAGGGAGCGGGATCGCTGGCCTGTATGTAACATATGTGAAACACACAGGACATTTGTAATTTCGTCCCTTTCACATTTTTTGGCTTTTTTAAAAATAAAACTTATTTTCATCAATGGTTCATAATGAGTGTCACGCCTAGACCAAATGACTTATGCACACATTTCAACATTTATTTAGTTCAGGTTGACCTCCTGAAGCCTAAATGAGCGTTAATTTGACCACACAACTCATTCCTATGAAGGAACATTCAAAGTAAAAAAACGGGCTCAACTCGGACTGAAAGTGCATTTAAAGCAATAAAAACTGAAAATGAGTGTCACGCCTAAACCAAAGGACTTATGCACACATTTCAACATGTATTTAGTTCAGGTTGACGTCCTGAAGCCTAAATGAGCATTAATTTGACTACACAACTTATTCCTATGAAGATACATTCAAAGTAAAAAAACGTGCTCTACTCGGCCTGAAAATGCATTTAAAGCAATAAAAACTCAAAATGAGTGTCACGCCTAAACCAAAGGCCTTATGCACACATTTCAACATGTATTTAGTTCAGGTTGACCTCCTGAAGCCTAAATGAGCATTAATTTGACTACACAACTCATTCCTATGAAGGAACATTCAAAGGAAAAAAACGGGCTCAACTCGGACTGAAAGTACATTTAAAGCAATAAAAACTGAAAATGAGTGTCACGCCTAAACCAAAGGACTTATGCACACATTTCAACATGTATTTAGTTCAGGTTGACCTCCTGAAGCCTAAATGAGCATTAATTTGACTACACAACTCATTCCTATGAAGGTACATTCAAAGTCACAAAACGTGCTCAACTAGGCCTGAAAGTGCATTTAAAGCAATAAAAACTCAAAATGAGTGTCACGCCTAAACCAAAGGACTTATGCACAAATTTCAACATGTATTTAGTTCAGGTTGACATTCTGAAGCCTAAATGAGCATTAATTTGACTACACAACTTATTCCTATGAAGATACATTCAAAGTAAAAAAACGGGCTCAACTCGGACTGAAAGTGCATTTAAAGCAATAAAAACTGAAAATGAGTGTCACGCCTAAACCAAAGGACTTATGCACACATTTCAACATGTATTTAGTTCAGGTTGACCTCCTGAAGCCTAAATGAGCATTAATTTGACTACACAACTCATTCCTATGAAGATATATTCAAAGTCACAAAACGTGCTCAACTAGGCCTGAAAGTGCATTTAAAGCAATAAAAACTCAAAATGAGTGTCACGCCTAAACCAAAGGACTTATGCACACATTTCAACATGTATTTAGTTCAGGTTGACATTCTGAAGCCTAAATGAGCATTAATTTGACTACACAACTTATTCCTATGAAGATACATTCAAAGTAAAAAAACGGGCTCAACTCGGACTGAAAGTGCATTTTAAAGCAATAAAAACTGAAAATGAGTGTCACGCCTAAACCAAAGGACTTATGCACACATTTCAACATGTATTTAGTTCAGGTTGACCTCCTGAAGCCTAAATGAGCATTAATTTGACTACACAACTCATTCCTATGAAGGTACATTCAAAGTCACAAAACGTGCTCAACTAGGCCTGAAAGTGCATTTAAAGCAATAAAAACTCAAAATGAGTGTCACGCCTAAACCAAAGGACTTATGCACACATTTCAACATGTATTTAGTTCAGGTTGACATTCTGAAGCCTAAATGAGCATTAATTTGACTACACAACTTATTCCTATGAAGATACATTCAAAGTAAAAAAACGGGCTCAACTCGGACTGAAAGTGCATTTAAAGCAATAAAAACTGAAAATGAGTGTCACGCCTAAACCAAAGGACTTATGCACACATTTCAACATGTATTTAGTTCAGGTTGACCTCCTGAAGCCTAAATGAGCATTAGTTTGACTACACAACTCATTCCTATGAAGGTACATTCAAAGTCACAAAACGTGCTCTACTCGGCCTGAAAATGCATTTAAAGCAAGAAAAAATCAAAATGAGTGTCACACCTAAACCTACATTTAAAGTAAAAAAATGTGCTCTACTCGGCCTGAAAATGCATTTAAAGCAATAAAAACTCAAATTGAGTGTCACGCCTAAACCAAAGGACTTATACACACATTTCAACATGTATTTAATTCAGGTTCACATTCTGAAGCCTAAATGAGCATTATTTTGTCTATACAACTCATTCCTATGAAGGTACATTCAAAGTCACAAAACGTGCTCAACTAGGCCTGAAAGTGCATTTAAAGCAATAAAATCTCAAAATGAGTTTCACGCCTAAATCAAAGGACTTATGCACACATTTCAACATGTATTTAGTTTAGGTTGACCTCCTGAAGCCTAAATGAGCATTAATTTGATCACACAACTCATTCCCATGAAGATACATTCAAAGTCAGTAAGTGCCCTGCTCTGTCTGAAAATGCATTTGAATCAATAAAAACTAAAATTGAGTGTCATGCCTAAACCAAAGGACGTCTGCACACATTTCAACGTCTAAAGTGTTGTTTCCGATGCGTGCTAGTGTATGTGTGCGTGCGTGTGTGAGAGTGTGTAGGTGTGTGCGTGTGTTTGTGTGTGTTTGTGTGGGTGCGTGCGTGTGTGTGCGTGTGTGTGTTGTGCGCACCCCCCCCCCCCCCCAAAAAAAAAGTACTGTATTCGGATAAAAATGACGAATTACTCAGAGGTTTTAACTTTTGCTTGCACTTGATTTGTTCTGACACCGACGACGTCCACCAATGACAGCCCGAGTGGATCTAGCCCACGTGGTGTGAGAGGAGGGGGAGGTGAAAAGATGCAAAGCCTAGGTGATTGGCTGTGCATCTTTCAGTCTTCCACGTGGGTTAGTCTTTGATCTTCAATCAGTGTCCAAATGTTGTTTACAAGCGTAGCGTGTGCGGATGTGTGTGCCTCTCATGAGTTTGTGTGTGTGTTTGCGCGCGCGTGATCGTGTGCCCATACATGTGTGAGTGTTTCTTTGATCTAAATCATCGTTGGTGTGTTGTTTACGATACGTGCTCGTCTGTTGCGTACGTTTGTGTGAGTGTGTGTGCGTGCTTTTGTGTGTGTGCTTGCTGCGTGCTGGCGCGCTCGGAAGCGTGTGTGTCACAGAGAAAGAGAGGGAGCGGGATCGCTGGCCTGTATGTACTCTATGTGAAACACACAGGACATTTGTAATTTCGTCCCTTTCACATTTTTTGGCTTTTTTAAAAATAAAACTTATTTTCATCAATGGTTCATAATGAGTGTCACGCCTAGACCAAATGACTTATGCACACATTTCAACATTTATTTAGTTCAGGTTGACCTCCTGAAGCCTAAATGAGCGTTAATTTGACCACACACCTCATTCCTATGAAGGAACATTCAAAGTAAAAAAACGGGCTCAACTCGGACTGAAACTGCATTTAAAGCAATAAAAACTGAAAATGAGTGTCACGCCTAAACCAAAGGACTTATGCACACATTTCAACATGTATTTAGTTCAGGTTGACATTCTGAAGCCTAAATGAGCATTAATTTGATCACACAACTCATTCCTATGAAGGAACATTCAAAGTAAAAAAACGGGCTCAACTCGGACTGAAAGTGCATTTAAAGCAATAAAAACTGAAAATGAGTGTCACGCCTAAACCAAAGGACTTATGCACACATTTCAACATGTATTTAGTTCAGGTTGACATTCTGAAGCCTAAATGAGCATTAATTTGATCACACAACTCATTCCTATGAAGGAACATTCAAAGTAAAAAAACGGGCTCAACTCGGACTGAAAGTGCATTTAAAGCAATAAAAACTGAAAATGAGTGTCACGCCTAAACCAAAGGACTTATGCACACATTTCAACGTGTATTTAGTTCAGGTTGACCTCCTGAAGCCTAAATCACCATTAATTTGACTACACAAATTATTCCTATGAAGATACATTCAAAGTAAAAAAACGGGCTCAACTCGGACTGAAAGTGCATTTAAAGCAATAAAAACTGAAAATGAGTGTCACGCCTAAACCAAAGGACTTATGCACACATTTCAACATGTATTTAGTTCAGGTTGACATTCTGAAGCCTAAATCAGCATTAATTTGATCACACAACTCATTCCTATGAAGGAACATTCAAAGTAAAAAAACGGGCTCAACTCGGACTGAAAGTGCATTTAAAGCAATAAAAACTGAAAATGAGTGTCACGCCTAAACCAAAGGACTTATGCACACATTTCAACATGTATTTAGTTCGGGTTGACCTCCTGAAGCCTAAATGAGCATTAATTTGACTACACAACTCATTCCTATGAAGGAACATTCAAAGGAAAAAAACGGGCTCAACTCGGACTGAAAGTACATTTAAAGCAATAAAAACTGAAAATGAGTGTCACGCCTAAACCAAAGGACTTATGCACACATTTCAACATGTATTTAGTTCAGGTTGACCTCCTGAAGCCTAAATCACCATTATTTTGTCTATACAACTCATTCCTATGAAGATATATTCAAAGTCACAAAACGTGCTCAACTAGGCCTGAAAGTGCATTTAAAGCAATAAAAACTCAAAATGAGTGTCACGCCTAAACCAAAGGACTTATGCACACATTTCAACATGTATTTAGTTCAGGTTGACATTCTGAAGCCTAAATGAGCATTAATTTGACTACACAACTTATTCCTATGAAGATACATTCAAAGTAAAAAAACGGGCTCAACTCGGACTGAAAGTGCATTTAAAGCAATAAAAACTGAAAATGAGTGTCACGCCTAAACCAAAGGACTTATACACATTTCAACATGTATTTAGTTCAGGTTGACCTCCTGAAGCCTAAATGAGCATTAGTTTGACTACACAACTCATTCCTATGAAGGTACATTCAAAGTCACAAAACGTGCTCTACTCGGCCTGAAAATGCATTTAAAGCAAGAAAAAATCAAAATGAGTGCCACACCTAAACCTACATTTAAAGTAAAAAAATGTGCTCTACTCGGCCTGAAAGTGCATTTAAAGCAATAAAAACTCAAAATGAGTGTCACGCCTAAACCAAAGGACTTATGCACACATTTCAACATGTATTTAGTTCAGGTTGACATTCTGAAGCCTAAATGAGCATTAATTTGACTACACAACTTATTCCTATGAAGATACATTCAAAGTAAAAAAACGGGCTCAACTCGGACTGAAAGTGCATTTAAAGCAATAAAAACTGAAAATGAGTGTCACGCCTAAACCAAAGGACTTATGCACACATTTCAACATGTATTTAGTTCAGGTTGACCTCCTGAAGCCTAAATGAGCATTAATTTGACTACACAACTTATTCCTATGAAGATACATTCAAAGTAAAAAAACGTGCTCTACTCGGCCTGAAAATGCATTTAAAGCAATAAAAACTCAAAATGAGTGTCACGCCTAAACCAAAGGCCTTATGCACACATTTCAACATGTATTTAGTTCGGGTTGACCTCCTGAAGCCTAAATGAGCATTAATTTGACTACACAACTCATTCCTATGAAGGAACATTCAAAGGAAAAAAACGGGCTCAACTCGGACTGAAAGTACATTTAAAGCAATAAAAACTGAAAATGAGTGTCACGCCTAAACCAAAGGACTTATGCACACATTTCAACATGTATTTAGTTCAGGTTGACCTCCTGAAGCCTAAATGAGCATTAATTCGACTACACAACTCATTCCTATGAAGGTACATTCAAAGTCACAAAACGTGCTCAACTAGGCCTGAAAGTGCATTTAAAGCAATAAAAACTCAAAATGAGTGTCACGCCTAAACCAAAGGACTTATGCACACATTTCAACATGTATTTAGTTCAGGTTGACATTCTGAAGCCTAAATGAGCATTAATTTGACTACACAACTTATTCCTATGAAGATACATTCAAAGTAAAAAAACGGGCTCAACTCGGACTGAAAGTGCATTTAAAGCAATAAAAACTGAAAATGAGTGTCACGCCTAAACCAAAGGACTTATGCACACATTTCAACATGTATTTAGTTCAGGTTGACCTCCTGAAGCCTAAATCACCATTAATTTGACTACACAACTTATTCCTATGAAGATACATTCAAAGTAAAAAAACGGGCTCAACTCGGACTGAAAGTGCATTTAAAGCAATAAAAACTGAAAATGAGTGTCACGCCTAAACCAAAGGACTTATGCACACATTTCAACATGTATTTAGTTCAGGATGACGTCCTGAAGCCTAAATGAGCATTAATTTGACTACACAACTTATTCCTATGAAGATACATTCAAAGTAAAAAAACGTGCTCTACTCGGCCTGAAAACCCATTTAAAGCAATAAAAACTCAAAATGAGTGCCACGCCTAAACCAAAGGCCTTATGCACACATTTCAACATGTATTTAGTTCAGGTTGACATTCTGAAGCCTAAATGAGCATTAATTTGACTACACAACTCATTCCTATGAAGGTACATTCAAAGTCACAAAACGTGCTCAACTAGGCCTGAAAGTGCATTTAAAGCAATAAAAACTGAAAATGAGTGTCACGCCTAAACCAAAGGACTTATGCACACATTTCAACATGTATTTAGTTCAGGTTGACGTCCTGAAGCCTAAATGAGCATTAATTTGACTACACAACTTATTCCTATGAAGATACATTCAAAGTAAAAGAACGTGCTCTACTCGGCCTGAAAATGCATTTAAAGCAATAAAAACTGAAAATGAGTGTCACGCCTAAACCAAAGGACTTATGCACACATTTCAACATGTATTTAGTTCAGGTTGACATTCTGAAGCCTAAATGAGCATTAATTTGACTACACAACTTATTCCTATGAAGATACATTCAAAGTAAAAAAACGGGCTCAACTCGGACTGAAAGTGCATTTAAAGCAATAAAAACTGAAAATGAGTGTCACGCCTAAACCAAAGGACTTATGCACACATTTCAACATGTATTTAGTTCAGGTTGACCTCCTGAAGCCTAAATGAGCATTAATTTGACTACACAACTCATTCCTATGAAGGTACATTCAAAGTCACAAAACGTGCTCAACTAGGCCTGAAAGTGCATTTAAAGCAATAAAAACTCAAAATGAGTGTCACGCCTAAACCAAAGGACTTATGCACACATTTCAACATGTATTTAGTTCAGGTTGACATTCTGAAGAATAAATGAGCATTAATTTGACTACACAACTTATTCCTATGAAGATACATTCAAAGTAAAAAAACGGGCTCAACTCGGACTGAAAGTGCATTTAAAGCAATAAAAACTGAAAATGAGTGTCACGCCTAAACCAAAGGACTTATGCACACATTTCAACATGTATTTAGTTCAGGTTGACCTCCTGAAGCCTAAATGAGCATTAATTTGACTACACAACTCATTCCTATGAAGGTACATTCAAAGTCACAAAACGTGCTCTACTCGGCCTGAAAATGCATTTAAAGCAAGAAAAAATCAAAATGAGTGTCACACCTAAACCTACATTTAAAGTAAAAAAATGTGCTCTACTCGGCCTGAAAATGCATTTAAAGCAATAAAAACTCAAATTGAGTGTCACGCCTAGACCAAATGACTTATGCACACATTTCAACATTTATTTAGTTCAGGTTGACCTCCTGAAGCCTAAATGAGCGTTAATTTGACCACACAACTCATTCCTATGAAGGAACATTCAAAGTAAAAAAATGGGCTCAACTCGGACTGAAAGTGCATTTAAAGCAATAAAAACTGAAAATGAGTGTCACGCCTAAACCAAAGGACTTATGCACACATTTCAACATGTATTTAGTTCAGGTTGACATTCTGAAGCCTAAATGAGCATTAATTTGATCACACAACTCATTCCTATGAAGGAACATTCAAAGTAAAAAAACGGGCTCAACTCGGACTGAAAGTGCATTTAAAGCAATAAAAACTGAAAATGAGTGTCACGCCTAAACCAAAGGACTTATGCACACATTTCAACATGTATTTAGTTCAGGTTGACATTCTGAAGCCTAAATGAGCATTAATTTGATCACACAACTCATTCCTATGAAGGAACATTCAAAGTAAAAAAACGGGCTCAACTCGGACTGAAAGTGCATTTAAAGCAATAAAAACTGAAAATGAGTGTCACGCCTAAACCAAAGGACTTATGCACACATTTCAACATGTATTTAGTTCAGGTTGACGTCCTGAAGCCTAAATGAGCATTAATTTGACTACACAACTTATTCCTATGAAGATACATTCAAAGTAAAAAAACGTGCTCTACTCGGCCTGAAAATGCATTTAAAGCAATAAAAACTCAAAATGAGTGTCACGCCTAAACCAAAGGCCTTATGCACACATTTCAACATGTATTTAGTTCAGGTTGACCTCCTGAAGCCTAAATGAGCATTAATTTGACTACACAACTCATTCCTATGAAGGAACATTCAAAGGAAAAAAACGGGCTCAACTCGGAGTGAGAGTACATTTAAAGCAATAAAAACTGAAAATGAGTGTCACGCCTAAACCAAAGGACTTATGCACACATTTCAACATGTATTTAGTTCAGGTTGACCTCCTGAAGCCTAAATGAGCATTAATTTGACTACACAACTCATTCCTATGAAGGTACATTCAAAGTCACAAAACTTGCTCAACTAGGCCTGAAAGTGCATTTAAAGCAATAAAAACTCAAAATGAGTGTCACGCCTAAACCAAAGGACTTATGCACAAATTTCAACATGTATTTAGTTCAGGTTGACATTCTGAAGCCTAAATGAGCATTAATTTGACTACACAACTTATTCCTATGAAGATACATTCAAAGTAAAAAAACGGGCTCAACTCGGACTGAAAGTGCATTTAAAGCAATAAAAACTGAAAATGAGTGTCACGCCTAAACCAAAGGACTTATGCACACATTTCAACATGTATTTAGTTCAGGTTGACCTCCTGAAGCCTAAATGAGCATTAATTTGACTACACAACTCATTCCTATGAAGATATATTCAAAGTCACAAAACGTGCTCAACTAGGCCTGAAAGTGCATTTAAAGCAATAAAAACTCAAAATGAGTGTCACGCCTAAACCAAAGGACTTATGCACACATTTCAACATGTATTTAGTTCAGGTTGACATTCTGAAGCCTAAATGAGCATTAATTTGACTACACAACTTATTCCTATGAAGATACATTCAAAGTAAAAAAACGGGCTCAACTCGGACTGAAAGTGCATTTTAAAGCAATAAAAACTGAAAATGAGTGTCACGCCTAAACCAAAGGACTTATGCACACATTTCAACATGTATTTAGTTCAGGTTGACCTCCTGAAGCCTAAATGAGCATTAATTTGACTACACAACTCATTCCTATGAAGGTACATTCAAAGTCACAAAACGTGCTCAACTAGGCCTGAAAGTGCATTTAAAGCAATAAAAACTCAAAATGAGTGTCACGCCTAAACCAAAGGACTTATGCACACATTTCAACATGTATTTAGTTCAGGTTGACATTCTGAAGCCTAAATGAGCATTAATTTGACTACACAACTTATTCCTATGAAGATACATTCAAAGTAAAAAAACGGGCTCAACTCGGACTGAAAGTGCATTTAAAGCAATAAAAACTGAAAATGAGTGTCACGCCTAAACCAAAGGACTTATGCACACATTTCAACATGTATTTAGTTCAGGTTGACCTCCTGAAGCCTAAATGAGCATTAGTTTGACTACACAACTCATTCCTATGAAGGTACATTCAAAGTCACAAAACGTGCTCTACTCGGCCTGAAAATGCATTTAAAGCAAGAAAAAATCAAAATGAGTGTCACACCTAAACCTACATTTAAAGTAAAAAAATGTGCTCTACTCGGCCTGAAAATGCATTTAAAGCAATAAAAACTCAAATTGAGTGTCACGCCTAAACCAAAGGACTTATACACACATTTCAACATGTATTTAATTCAGGTTCACATTCTGAAGCCTAAATGAGCATTATTTTGTCTATACAACTCATTCCTATGAAGGTACATTCAAAGTCACAAAACGTGCTCAACTAGGCCTGAAAGTGCATTTAAAGCAATAAAATCTCAAAATGAGTTTCACGCCTAAATCAAAGGACTTATGCACACATTTCAACATGTATTTAGTTTAGGTTGACCTCCTGAAGCCTAAATGAGCATTAATTTGATCACACAACTCATTCCCATGAAGATACATTCAAAGTCAGTAAGTGCCCTGCTCTGTCTGAAAATGCATTTGAATCAATAAAAACTAAAATTGAGTGTCATGCCTAAACCAAAGGACGTCTGCACACATTTCAACGTCTAAAGTGTTGTTTCCGATGCGTGCTAGTGTGTGTGTGCGTGCGTGTGTGAGAGTGTGTAGGTGTGTGCGTGTGTTTGTGTGTGTTTGTGTGGGTGCGTGCGTGTTGTGCGCACCCCCCCCCCCCAAAAAAAGTACTGTATTCGGATAAAAATGACGAATTACTCAGAGGTTTTAACTTTTGCTTGCACTTGATTTGTTCTGACACCGACGACGTCCACCAATGACAGCCCGAGTGGATCTAGCCCACGTGGTGTGAGAGCAGGGGGAGGTGAAAAGATGCAAAGCCTAGGTGATTGGCTGTGCATCTTTCAGTCTTCCACGTGGGTTAGTCTTTGATCTTCAATCAGTGTCCAAATGTTGTTTACATGCGTAGCGTGTGCGGATGTGTGTGCCTCTCATGAGTTTGTGTGTGTGTTTGCGCGCGCGTGATCGTGTGCCCATACATGTGTGAGTGTTTCTTTGATCTAAATCATCGTTGGTGTGTTGTTTACGATACGTGCTCGTCTGTGCGTACGTTTGTGTGAGGTGTGTGCGTGCTTTTGTGTGTGTGCTTGCTGCGTGCTGGCGCGCTCGGAAGCGTGTGTGTCACAGAGAAAGAGAGGGAGCGGGATCGCTGGCCTGTATGTACTCTATGTGAAACACACAGGACATTTGTAATTTCGTCCCTTTCACATTTTTTGGCTTTTTTAAACATAAAACTTATTTTCATCAATGGTTCATAATGAGTGTCACGCCTAGACCAAATGACTTATGCACACATTTCAACATTTATTTAGTTCAGGTTGACCTCCTGAAGCCTAAATGAGCGTTAATTTGACCACACACCTCATTCCTATGAAGGAACATTCAAAGTAAAAAAACGGGCTCAACTCGGACTGAAAGTGCATTTAAAGCAATAAAAACTGAAAATGAGTGTCACGCCTAAACCAAAGGACTTATGCACACATTTCAACATGTATTTAGTTCAGGTTGACATTCTGAAGCCTAAATGAGCATTAATTTGATCACACAACTCATTCCTATGAAGGAACATTCAAAGTAAAAAAACGGGCTCAACTCGGACTGAAAGTGCATTTAAAGCAATAAAAACTGAAAATGAGTGTCACGCCTAAACCAAAGGACTTATGCACACATTTCAACATGTATTTAGTTCAGGTTGACATTCTGAAGCCTAAATGATCATTAATTTGATCACACAACTCATTCCTATGAAGGAACATTCAAAGTAAAAAAACGGGCTCAACTCGGACTGAAAGTGCATTTAGAGCAATAAAAACTGAAAATGAGTGTCACGCCTAAACCAAAGGACTTATGCACACATTTCAACATGTATTTAGTTCAGGTTGACCTCCTGAAGCCTAAATCACCATTAATTTGACTACACAACTTATTCCTATGAAGATACATTCAAAGTAAAAAAACGGGCTCAACTCGGACTGAAAGTGCATTTAGAGCAATAAAAACTGAAAATGAGTGTCACGCCTAAACCAAAGGACTTATGCACACATTTCAACATGTATTTAGTTCAGGTTGACGTCCTGAAGCCTAAATGAGCATTAATTTGACTACACAACTTATTCCTATGAAGATACATTCAAAGTAAAAAAACGTGCTCTACTCGGCCTGAAAATGCATTGAAAGCAATAAAAACTCAAAATGAGTGTCACGCCTAAACCAAAGGCCTTATGCACACATTTCAACATGTATTTAGTTCGGGTTGACCTCCTGAAGCCTAAATGAGCATTAATTTGACTACACAACTCATTCCTATGAAGGAACATTCAAAGGAAAAAAACGGGCTCAACTCGGACTGAAAGTACATTTAAAGCAATAAAAACTGAAAATGAGTGTCACGCCTAAACCAAAGGACTTATGCACACATTTCAACATGTATTTAGTTCAGGTTGACCTCCTGAAGCCTAAATCACCATTATTTTGTCTATACAACTCATTCCTATGAAGATATATTCAAAGTCACAAAACGTGCTCAACTCGGCCTGAAAGTGCATTTAAAGCAATAAAAACTCAAAATGAGTGTCACGCCTAAACCAAAGGACTTATGCACACATTTCAACATGTATTTAGTTCAGGTTGACATTCTGAAGCCTAAATGAGCATTAATTTGACTACACAACTTATTCCTATGAAGATACATTCAAAGTAAAAAAACGGGCTCAACTCGGACTGAAAGTGCATTTAAAGCAATAAAAACTGAAAATGAGTGTCACGCCTAAACCAAAGGACTTATGCACACATTTCAACATGTATTTAGTTCAGGTTGACCTCCTGAAGCCTAAATGAGCATTAATTTGACTACACAACTCATTCCTATGAAGGTACATTCAAAGTCACAAAACGTGCTCTACTCGGCCTGAAAATGCATTTAAAGCAAGAAAAAATCAAAATGAGTGTCACACCTAAACCTACATTTAAAGTAAAAAAATGTGCTCTACTCGGCCTGAAAATGCATTTAAAGCAATAAAAACTCAAATTGAGTGTCACGCCTAAACCAAAGGACTTATACACACATTTCAACATGTATTTAATTCAGGTTGACATTCTGAAGCCTAAATGAGCATTATTTTGTCTATACAACTCATTACTATGAAGGTACATTCAAAGTCACAAAACATGCTCAACTAGGCCTGAAAGTGCATTTAAAGCAATAAAATCTCAAAATGAGTTTCACGCCTAAATCAAAGGACTTATGCACACATTTCAACATGTATTTAGTTCAGGTTGACCTCCTGAAGCCCAAATGAGCGTTAATTTGACCACACAACTCATTCCTATGAAGGAACATTCAAAGTCACAAAACGTGCTCAACTAGGCCTGAAAGTGCATTTAAAGCAATAAAAACTCAAAATGAGTGTCACGCCTAAACCAAAGGACTTATGCATACATTTCAACATGTATTTAGTTCAGGTTGACCTCCTGAAGCCTAAATCACCATTAATTTGACTACACAACTTATTCCTATGAAGATACATTCAAAGTAAAAAAACGGGCTCAACTCGGACTGAAAGTGCATTTAAAGCAATAAAAACTGAAAATGAGTGTCACGCCTAAACCAAAGGACTTATGCACACATTTCAACATGTATTTAGTTCAGGTTGACGTCCTGAAGCCTAAATGAGCATTAATTTGACTACACAACTTATTCCTATGAAGATACATTCAAAGTAAAAGAACGTGCTCTACTCGGCCTGAAAATGCATTTAAAGCAATAAAAACTGAAAATGAGTGTCACGCCTAAACCAAAGGACTTATGCACACATTTCAACATGTATTTAGTTCAGGTTGACATTCTGAAGCCTAAATGAGCATTAATTTGACTACACAACTTATTCCTATGAAGATACATTCAAAGTAAAAAAACGGGCTCAACTCGGACTGAAAGTGCATTTAAAGCAATAAAAACTGAAAATGAGTGTCACGCCTAAACCAAAGGACTTATGCACACATTTCAACATGTATTTAGTTCAGGTTGACCTCCTGAAGCCTAAATGAGCATTAATTTGACTACACAACTCATTCCTATGAAGGTACATTCAAAGTCACAAAACGTGCTCAACTAGGCCTGAAAGTGCATTTAAAGCAATAAAAACTCAAAATGAGTGTCACGCCTAAACCAAAGGACTTATGCACACATTTCAACATGTATTTAGTTCAGGTTGACCTCCTGAAGCCTAAATCACCATTATTTTGTCTATACAACTCATTCCTATGAAGATATATTCAAAGTCACAAAACGTGCTCAACTAGGCCTGAAAGTGCATTTAAAGCAATAAAAACTCAAAATGAGTGTCACGCCTAAACCAAAGGACTTATGCACACATTTCAACATGTATTTAGTTCAGGTTGACATTCTGAAGCCTAAATGAGCATTAATTTGACTACACAACTTATTCCTATGAAGATACATTCAAAGTAAAAAAACGGGCTCAACTAGGCCTGAAAGTGCATTTAAAGCAATAAAATCTCAAAATGAGTTTCACGCCTAAATCAAAGGACTTATGCACACATTTCAACATGTATTTAGTTTAGGTTGACCTCCTGAAGCCTAAATGAGCATTAATTTGATCACACAACTCATTCCCATGAAGATACATTCAAAGTCAGTAAGTGCCCTGCTCTGTCTGAAAATGCATTTGAATCAATAAAAACTAAAATTGAGTGTCATGCCTAAACCAAAGGACGTCTGCACACATTTCAACGTCTAAAGTGTTGTTTCCGATGCGTGCTAGTGTATGTGTGCGTGCGTGTGTGAGAGTGTGTAGGTGTGTGCGTGTGTTTGTGTGTGTTTGTGTGGGTGCGTGCGTGTGTGTGTGTGCGTGTGTGTGTTGTGCGCACCCCAAACCCCCAAAAAAAAGTACTGTATTCGGATAAAAATGACGAATTACTCAGAGGTTTTAACTTTTGCTTGCACTTGATTTGTTCTCACACCGACGACGTCCACCAATGACAGCCCGAGTGGATCTAGCCCACGTGGTGTGAGAGCAGGGGGAGGTGAAAAGATGCAAAGCCTAGGTGATTGGCTGTGCATCTTTCAGTCTTCCACGTGGGTTAGTCTTTGATCTTCAATCAGTGTCCAAATGTTGTTTACATGCGTAGCGTGTGCGGATGTGTGTGCCTCTCATGAGTTTGTGTGTGTGTTTGCGCGCGCGTGATCGTGTGCCCATACATGTGTGTGTTTCTTTGATCTAAATCATCGTTGGTGTGTTGTTTACGATACGTGCTCGTCTGTGCGTACGTTTGTGTGAGGTGTGTGCGTGCTTTTGTGTGTGTGCTTGCTGCGTGCTGGCGCGCTCGGAAGCGTGTGTGTCACAGAGAAAGAGAGGGAGCGGGATCGCTGGCCTGTATGTACTCTATGTGAAACACACAGGACATTTGTAATTTCGTCCCTTTCACATTTTTTGGCTTTTTTAAAAATAAAACTTATTTTCATCAATGGTTCATAATGAGTGTCACGCCTAGACCAAATGACTTATGCACACATTTCAACATTTATTTAGTTCAGGTTGACCTCCTGAAGCCTAAATGAGCGTTAATTTGACCACACAACTCATTCCTATGAAGGAACATTCAAAGTAAAAAAACGGGCTCAACTCGGACTGAAAGTGCATTTAAAGCAATAAAAACTGAAAATGAGTGTCACGCCTAAACCAAAGGACTTATGCACACATTTCAACATGTATTTAGTTCAGGTTGACCTCCTGAAGCCTAAATGAGCATTAATTTGACTACACAACTCATTCCTATGAAGGTACATTCAAAGTCACAAAACGTGCTCAACTAGGCCTGAAAGTGCATTTAAAGCAATAAAAACTCAAAATGAGTGTCACGCCTAAACCAAAGGACTTATGCACACATTTCAACATGTATTTAGTTCAGGTTGACCTCCTGAAGCCTAAATCACCATTAATTTGACTACACAACTTATTCCTATGAAGATACATTCAAAGTAAAAAAACGGGCTCAACTCGGACTGAAAGTGCATTTAAAGCAATAAAAACTGAAAATGAGTGTCACGCCTAAACCAAAGGACTTATGCACACATTTCAACATGTATTTAGTTCAGGTTGACGTCCTGAAGCCTAAATGAGCATTAATTTGACTACACAACTTATTCCTATGAAGATACATTCAAAGTAAAAAAACGTGCTCTACTCGGCCTGAAAATGCATTTAAAGCAATAAAAACTCAAAATGAGTGCCACGCCTAAACCAAAGGCCTTATGCACACATTTCAACATGTATTTAGTTCAGGTTGACCTCCTGAAGCCTAAATGAGCATTAATTTGACTACACAACTCATTCCTATGAAGGAACATTCAAAGGAAAAAAACGGGCTCAACTCGGACTGAAAGTACATTTAAAGCAATAAAAACTGAAAATGAGTGTCACGCCTAAACCAAAGGACTTATGCACACATTTCAACATGTATTTAGTTCAGGTTGACATTCTGAAGCCTAAATGAGCATTAATTTGACTACACAACTTATTCCTATGAAGATACATTCAAAGTAAAAAAACGGGCTCAACTCGGACTGAAAGTGCATTTAAAGCAATAAAAACTGAAAATGAGTGTCACGCCTAAACCAAAGGACTTATGCACACATTTCAACATGTATTTAGTTCAGGTTGACCTCCTGAAGCCTAAATGAGCATTAATTTGACTACACAACTCATTCCTATGAAGGTACATTCAAAGTCACAAAACGTGCTCAACTAGGCCTGAAAGTGCATTTAAAGCAATAAAAACTCAAAATGAGTGTCACGCCTAAACCAAAGGACTTATGCACACATTTCAACATGTATTTAGTTCAGGTTGACCTCCTGAAGCCTAAATCACCATTATTTTGTCTATACAACTCATTCCTATGAAGATATATTCAAAGTCACAAAACGTGCTCAACTAGGCCTGAAAGTGCATTTAAAGCAATAAAAACTCAAAATGAGTGTCACGCCTAAACCAAAGGACTTATGCACACATTTCAACATGTATTTAGTTCAGGTTGACATTCTGAAGCCTAAATGAGCATTAATTTGACTACACAACTTATTCCTATGAAGATACATTCAAAGTCAAAAAACGGGCTCAACTAGGCCTGAAAGTGCATTTAAAGCAATAAAATCTCAAAATGAGTTTCACGCCTAAATCAAAGGACTTATGCACACATTTCAACATGTATTTAGTTTAGGTTGACCTCCTGAAGCCTAAATGAGCATTAATTTGATCACACAACTCATTCCCATGAAGATACATTCAAAGTCAGTAAGTGCCCTGCTCTGTCTGAAAATGCATTTGAATCAATAAAAACTAAAATTGAGTGTCATGCCTAAACCAAAGGACGTCTGCACACATTTCAACGTCTAAAGTGTTGTTTCCGATGCGTGCTAGTGTATGTGTGCGTGCGTGTGTGAGAGTGTGTAGGTGTGTGCGTGTGTTTGTGTGTGTTTGTGTGGGTGCGTGCGTGTGTGTGTGCGTGTGTGTGTTGTGCGCACCCCAAACCCCCCAAAAAAAGTACTGTATTCGGATAAAAATGACGAATTACTCAGAGGTTTTAACTTTTGCTTGCACTTGATTTGTTCTCACACCGACGACGTCCACCAATGACAGCCCGAGTGGATCTAGCCCACGTGGTGTGAGAGCAGGGGGAGGTGAAAAGATGCAAAGCCTAGGTGATTGGCTGTGCATCTTTCAGTCTTCCACGTGGGTTAGTCTTTGATCTTCAATCAGTGTCCAAATGTTGTTTACATGCGTAGCGTGTGCGGATGTGTGTGCCTCTCATGAGTTTGTGTGTGTGTTTGCGCGCGCGTGATCGTGTGCCCATACATGTGTGAGTGTTTCTTTGATCTAAATCATCGTTGGTGTGTTGTTTACGATACGTGCTCGTCTGTGCGTACGTTTGTGTGAGGTGTGTGCGTGCTTTTGTGTGTGTGCTTGCTGCGTGCTGGCGCGCTCGGAAGCGTGTGTGTCACAGAGAAAGAGAGGGAGCGGGATCGCTGGCCTGTATGTACTCTATGTGAAACACACAGGACATTTGTAATTTCGTCCCTTTCACATTTTTTGGCTTTTTTAAAAATAAAACTTATTTTCATCAATGGTTCATAATGAGTGTCACGCCTAGACCAAATGACTTATGCACACATTTCAACATTTATTTAGTTCAGGTTGACCTCCTGAAGCCCAAACGAGCGTTAATTTGACCACACAACTCATTCCTATGAAGGAACATTCAAAGTCACAAAACGTGCTCAACTAGGCCTGAAAGTGCATTTAAAGCAATAAAAACTCAAAATGAGTGTCACGCCTAAACCAAAGGACTTATGCACACATTTCAACATGTATTTAGTTCAGGTTGACCTCCTGAAGCCTAAATCACCATTAATTTGACTACACAACTTATTCCTATGAAGATACATTCAAAGTAAAAAAACGGGCTCAACTCTGTCTGAAAATGCATTTGAATCAATAAAAACTAAAATTGAGTGTCATGCCTAAACCAAAGGACGTCTGCACACATTTCAACGTCTAAAGTGTTGTTTCCGATGCGTGCTAGTGTATGTGTGCGTGCGTGTGTGAGAGTGTGTAGGTGTGTGCGTGTGTTTGTGTGTGTTTGTGTGGGTGCGTGCGTGTGTGTGTACGTGTGTGTGTTGTGCGCACCCCAAACCCCCCAAAAAAAGTACTGTATTCGGATAAAAATGACGAATTACTCAGAGGTTTTAACTTTTGCTTGCACTTGATTTGTTCTCACACCGACGACGTCCACCAATGACAGCCCGAGTGGATCTAGCCCACGTGGTGTGAGAGCAGGGGGAGGTGAAAAGATGCAAAGCCTAGGTGATTGGCTGTGCATCTTTCAGTCTTCCACGTGGGTTAGTCTTTGATCTTCAATCAGTGTCCAAATGTTGTTTACATGCGTAGCGTGTGCGGATGTGTGTGCCTCTCATGAGTTTGTATGTGTGTTTGCGCGCGCGTGATCGTGTGCCCATACATGTGTGAGTGTTTCTTTGATCTAAATCATCGTTGGTGTGTTGTTTACGATACGTGCTCGTCTGTGCGTACGTTTGTGTGAGGTGTGTGCGTGCTTTTGTGTGTGTGCTTGCTGCGTGCTGGCGCGCTCGGAAGCGTGTGTGTCACAGAGAAAGAGAGGGAGCGGGATCGCTGGCCTGTATGTACTCTATGTGAAACACACAGGACATTTGTAATTTCGTCCCTTTCACATTTTTTGGCTTTTTTAAAAATAAAACTTATTTTCATCAATGGTTCATAATGAGTGTCACGCCTAGACCAAATGACTTATGCACACATTTCAACATTTATTTAGTTCAGGTTGACCTCCTGAAGCCCAAATGAGCGTTAATTTGACCACACAACTCATTCCTATGAAGGAACATTCAAAGTCACAAAACGTGCTCAACTAGGCCTGAAAGTGCATTTAAAGCAATAAAAACTCAAAATGAGTGTCACGCCTAAACCAAAGGACTTATGCACACATTTCAACATGTATTTAGTTCAGGTTGACCTCCTGAAGCCTAAATCACCATTAATTTGACTACACAACTTATTCCTATGAAGATACATTCAAAGTAAAAAAACGGGCTCAACTCGGACTGAAAGTGCATTTAAAGCAATAAAAACTGAAAATGAGTGTCACGCCTAAACCAAAGGACTTATGCACACATTTCAACATGTATTTAGTTCAGGTTGACCTCCTGAAGCCCAAATGAGCGTTAATTTGACCACACAACTCATTCCTATGAAGGTACATTCAAAGTCACAAAACGTGCTCAACTAGGCCTGAAAGTGCATTTAAAGCAATAAAAACTCAAAATGAGTGTCACGCCTAAACCAAAGGACTTATGCACAAATTTCAACATGTATTTAGTTCAGGTTGACATTCTGAAGCCTAAATGAGCATTAATTTGACTACACAACTTATTCCTATGAAGATACATTCAAAGTAAAAAAACGGGCTCAACTCGGACTGAAAGTTCATTTAAAGCAATAAAAACTGAAAATGAGTGTCACGCCTAAACCAAAGGACTTATGCACACATTTCAACATGTATTTAGTTCAGGTTGACCTCCTGAAGCCTAAATGAGCATTAATTTGACTACACAACTCATTCCTATGAAGATATATTCAAAGTCACAAAACGTGCTCAACTAGGCCTGAAAGTGCATTTAAAGCAATAAAAACTCAAAATGAGTGTCACGCCTAAACCAAAGGACTTATGCACACATTTCAACATGTATTTAGTTCAGGTTGACGTCCTGAAGCCTAAATGAGCATTAATTTGACTACACAACTTATTCCTATGAAGATACATTCAAAGGAAAAAAACGTGCTCTACTCGGCCTGAAAATGCATTTAAAGCAATAAAAACTCAAAATGAGTGTCACGCCTAAACCAAAGGCCTTATGTACACATTTCAACATGTATTTAGTTCAGGTTGACCTCCTGAAGCCTAAATGAGCATTAATTTGACTACACAACTCATTCCTATGAAGGAACATTCAAAGGAAAAAAACGGGCTCAACTCGGACTGAAAGTACATTTAAAGCAATAAAAACTGAAAATGAGTGTCACGCCTAAACCAAAGGACTTATGCACACATTTCAACATGTATTTAGTTCAGGTTGACCTCCTGAAGCCTAAATGAGCATTAATTTGACTACACAACTCATTCCTATGAAGGTACATTCAAAGTCACAAAACGTGCTCAACTAGGCCTGAAAGTGCATTTAAAGCAATAAAAACTCAAAATGAGCGTCACGCCTAAACCAAAGGACTTATGCACAAATTTCAACATGTATTTAGTTCAGGTTGACATTCTGAAGCCTAAATGAGCATTAATTTGACTACACAACTTATTCCTATGAAGATACATTCAAAGTAAAAAAACGGGCTCAACTCGGACTGAAAGTGCATTTAAAGCAATAAAAACTGAAAATGAGTGTCACGCCTAAACCAAAGGACTTATGCACACATTACAACATGTATTTAGTTCAGGTTGACCTCCTGAAGCCTAAATGAGCATTAATTTGACTACACAACTCATTCCTATGAAGATATATTCAAAGTCACAAAACGTGCTCAACTAGGCCTGAAAGTGCATTTAAAGCAATAAAAACTCAAAATGAGTGTCACGCCTAAACCAAAGGACTTATGCACACATTTCAACATGTATTTAGTTCAGGTTGACATTCTGAAGTCTAAATGAGCATTAATTTGACTACACAACTTATTCCTATGAAGATACATTCAAAGTAAAAAAACGGGCACAACTCGGACTGAAAGTGCATTTAAAGCAATAAAAACTGAAAATGAGTGTCACTCCTAAACCAAAGGACTTATGCACACATTTCAACATGTATTTAGTTCAGGTTGACCTCCTGAAGCCTAAATGAGCATTAATTTGACTACACAACTCATTCCTATGAAGGTACATTCAAAGTCACAAAACGTGCTCAACTAGGCCTGAAAGTGCATTTAAAGCAATAAAAACTCAAAATGAGTGTCACGCCTAAACCAAAGGACTTATGCACACATTTCAACATGTATTTAGTTCAGGTTGACATTCTGAAGCCTAAATGAGCATTAATTTGACTACACAACTTATTCCTATGAAGATACATTCAAAGTAAAAAAACGGGCTCAACTCGGACTGAAAGTGCATTTAAAGCAATAAAAACTGAAAATGAGTGTCACGCCTAAACCAAAGGACTTATGCACACATTTCAACATGTATTTAGTTCAGGTTGACCTCCTGAAGCCTAAATGAGCATTAATTTGACTACACAACTCATTCCTATGAAGGTACATTCAAAGTCACAAAACGTGCTCTACTCGGCCTGAAAATGCATTTAAAGCAAGAAAAAATCAAAATGAGTGTCACACCTAAACCTACATTTAAAGTAAAAAAATGTGCTCTACTCGGCCTGAAAATGCATTTAAAGCAATAAAAACTCAAATTGAGTGTCACGCCTAAACCAAAGGACTTATACACACATTTCAACATGTATTTAATTCAGGTTGACATTCTGAAGCCTAAATGAGCATTATTTTGTCTAAACAACTCATTCCTATGAAGGTACATTCAAAGTCACAAAACGTGCTCAACTAGGCCTGAAAGTACATTTAAAGCAATAAAAACTGAAAATGAGTGTCACGCCTAAACCAAAGGACTTATGCACACATTTCAACATGTATTTAGTTTAGGTTGACCTCCTGAAGCCTAAATGAGCATTAATTTGATCACACAACTCATTCCCATGAAGATACATTCAAAGTCAGTAAGTGCCCTGCTCTGTCTGAAAATGCATTTGAATCAATAAAAACTAAAATTGAGTGTCATGCCTAAACCAAAGTACGTCTGCACACATTTCAACGTCTAAAGTGTTGTTTCCGATGCGTGCTAGTGTATGTGTGCGTGCGTGCGTGTGTGAGAGTGTGTAGGTGTGTGCGTGTGTTTGTGTGTTTTTGTGTGGGTGCGTGCGTGTGTGTGTGCGTGTGTGTGTTGTGCGCACCCCCCCCCCCAAAAAAAGTACTGTATTCGGATAAAAATGACGAATTACTCAGAGGTTTTAACTTTTGCTTGCACTTGATTTGTTCTGACACCGACGACGTCCACCAATGACAGCCCGAGTGGATCTAGCCCACGTGGTGTGAGAGCAGGGGGAGGTGAAAAGATGCAAAGCCTAGGTGATTGGCTGTGCATCTTTCAGTCTTCCACGTGGGTTAGTCTTTGATCTTCAATCAGTGTCCAAATGTTGTTTACATGCGTAGCGTGTGCGGATGTGTGTGCCTCTCATGAGTTTGTGTGTGTGTTTGCGCGCGCGTGATCGTGTGCCCATACATGTGTGAGTGTTTCTTTGATCTAAATCATCGTTGGTGTGTTGTTTACGATACGTGCTCGTCTGTGCGTACGTTTGTGTGAGGTGTGTGCGTGCTTTTGTGTGTGTGCTTGCTGCGTGCTGGCGCGCTCGGAAGCGTGTGTGTCACAGAGAAAGAGAGGGAGCGGGATCGCTGGCCTGTATGTACTCTATGTGAAACACACAGGACATTTGTAATTTCGTCCCTTTCACATTTTTTGGCTTTTTTAAAAATAAAACTTATTTTCATCAATGGTTCATAATGAGTGTCACGCCTAGACCAAATGACTTATGCACACATTTCAACATTTATTTAGTTCAGGTTGACCTCCTGAAGCCTAAATGAGCGTTAATTTGACCACACAACTCATTCCTATGAAGGAACATTCAAAGTAAAAAAACGGGCTCAACTCGGACTGAAAGTGCATTTAAAGCAATAAAAACTGAAAATGAGTGTCACGCCTAAACCAAAGGACTTATGCACACATTTCAACATGTATTTAGTTCAGGTTGACATTCTGAAGCCTAAATGAGCATTAATTTGATCACACAACTCATTCCTATGAAGGAACATTCAAAGTAAAAAAACGGGCTCAACTCGGACTGAAAGTGAATTTAAAGCAATAAAAACTGAAAATGAGTGTCACGCCTAAACCAAAGGACTTATGCACACATTTCAACATGTATTTAGTTCAGGTTGACGTCCTGAAGCCTAAATGAGCATTAATTTGACTACACAACTTATTCCTATGAAGATACATTCAAAGTAAAAAAACGTGCTCTACTCGGCCTGAAAATGCATTTAAAGCAATAAAAACTCAAAATGAGTGTCACGCCTAAACCAAAGGCCTTATGCACACATTTCAACATGTATTTAGTTCAGGTTGACATTCTGAAGCCTAAATGAGCATTAATTTGACTACACAACTCATTCCTATGAAGGAACATTCAAAGGAAAAAAACGGGCTCAACTCGGACTGAAAGTACATTTAAAGCAATAAAAACTGAAAATGAGTGTCACGCCTAAACCAAAGGACTTATGCACACATTTCAAAATGTATTTAGTTCAGGTTGACCTCCTGAAGCCTAAATGAGCATTAATTTGACTACACAACTCATTCCAATGAAGGTACATTCAAAGTCACAAAACGTGCTCAACTAGGCCTGAAAGTGCATTTAAAGCAATAAAAACTCAAAATGAGTGTCACGCCTAAACCAAAGGACTTATGCACACATTTCAACATGTATTTAGTTCAGGTTGACATTCTGAAGCCTAAATGAGCATTAATGTGACTACACAACTTATTCCTATGAAGATACATTCAAAGTAAAAAAACGGGCTCAACTCGGACTGAAAGTGCATTTAAAGCAATAAAAACTGAAAATGAGTGTCACGCCTAAACCAAAGGACTTATGCACACATTTCAACATGTATTTAGTTCAGGTTGACCTCCTGAAGCCTAAATGAGCATTAATTTGACTACACAACTCATTCCTATGAAGGTACATTCAAAGTCACAAAACGTGCTCAACTAGGCCTGAAAGTGCATTTAAAGCAATAAAAACTCAAAATGAGTGTCACGCCTAAACCAAAGGACTTATGCACACATTTCAACATGTATTTAGTTCAGGTTGACATTCTGAAGCCTAAATGAGCATTAATTTGACTACACAACTTATTCCTATGAAGATACATTCAAAGTAAAAAAACGGGCTCAACTCGGACTGAAAGTGCATTTAAAGCAATAAAAACTGAAAATGAGTGTCACGCCTAAACCAAAGGACTTATGCACACATTTCAACATGTATTTAGTTCAGGTTGACCTCCTGAAGCCTAAATGAGCATTAATTTGACTACACAACTCATTCCTATGAAGGTACATTCAAAGTCACAAAACGTGCTCAACTAGGCCTGAAAGTGCATTTAAAGCAATAAAAACTGAAAATGAGTGTCACGCCTAAACCAAAGGACTTATGCACACATTTCAACATGTATTTAGTTCAGGTTGACGTCCTGAAGCCTAAATGAGCATTAATTTGACTACACAACTTATTCCTATGAAGATACATTCAAAGTAAAAAAACGTGCTCTACTCGGCCTGAAAATGCATTTAAAGCAATAAAAACTCAAAATGAGTGTCACGCCTAAACCAAAGGCCTTATGCACACATTTCAACATGTATTTAGTTCAGGTTGACCTCCTGAAGCCTAAATGAGCATTAATTTGACTACACAACTCATTCCTATGAAGGAACATTCAAAGGAAAAAAACGGGCTCAACTCAGACTGAAAGTACATTTAAAGCAATAAAAACTGAAAATGAGTGTCACGCCTAAACCAAAGGACTTATGCACACATTTCAACATGTATTTAGTTCAGGTTGACCTCCTGAAGCCTAAATGAGCATTAATTTGACTACACAACTCATTCCTATGAAGGTACATTCAAAGTCACAAAACGTGCTCAACTAGGCCTGAAAGTGCATTTAAAGCAATAAAAACTCAAAATGAGTGTCACGCCTAAACCAAAGGACTTATGCACAAATTTCAACATGTATTTAGTTCAGGTTGACATTCTGAAGCCTAAATGAGCATTAATTTGACTACACAACTTATTCCTATGAAGATACATTCAAAGTAAAAAAACGGGCTCAACTCGGACTGAAAGTGCATTTAAAGCAATAAAAACTGAAAATGAGTGTCACGCCTAAACCAAAGGACTTATGCACACATTTCAACATGTATTTAGTTCAGGTTGACCTCCTGAAGCCCAAATGAGCATTAATTTGACTACACAACTCATTCCTATGAAGATATATTCAAAGTCACAAAACGTGCTCAACTAGGCCTGAAAGTGCATTTAAAGCAATAAAACCTCAAAATGAGTGTCACGCCTAAACCAAAGGACGTATGCACACATTTCAACATGTATTTAGTTCAGGTTGACATTCTGAAGCCTAAATGAGCATTAATTTGACTACACAACTTATTCCTATGAAGATACATTCAAAGTAAAAAAACGGGCTCAACTCGGACTGAAAGTGCATTTAAAGCAATAAAAACTGAAAATGAGTGTCACGCCTAAACCAAAGGACTTATGCACACATTTCAACATGTATTTAGTTCAGGATGACGTCCTGAAGCCTAAATGAGCATTAATTTGACTACACAACTTATTCCTATGAAGATACATTCAAAGTAAAAAAACGTGCTCTACTCGGCCTGAAAATGCATTTAAAGCAATAAAAACTCAAAATGAGTGCCACGCCTAAACCAAAGGCCTTATGCACACATTTCAACATGTATTTAGTTCAGGTTGACCTCCTGAAGCCTAAATGAGCATTAATTTGACTACACAACTCATTCCTATGAAGGAACATTCAAAGGAAAAAAACGGGCTCAACTCGGACTGAAAGTACATTTAAAGCAATAAAAACTGAAAATGAGTGTCACGCCTAAACCAAAGGACTTATGCACACATTTCAACATGTATTTAGTTCAGGTTGACATTCTGAAGCCTAAATGAGCATTAATTTGACTACACAACTTATTCCTATGAAGATACATTCAAAGTAAAAAAACGGGCTCAACTCGGACTGAAAGTGCATTTAAAGCAATAAAAACTGAAAATGAGTGTCACGCCTAAACCAAAGGAATTATGCACACATTTCAACATGTATTTAGTTCAGGTTGACCTCCTGAAGCCTAAATGAGCATTAATTTGACTACACAACTCATTCCTATGAAGGTACATTCAAAGTCACAAAACGTGCTCAACTAGGCCTGAAAGTGCATTTAAAGCAATAAAAACTCAAAATGAGTGTCACGCCTAAACCAAAGGACTTATGCACACATTTCAACATGTATTTAGTTCAGGTTGACCTCCTGAAGCCTAAATCACCATTATTTTGTCTATACAACTCATTCCTATGAAGATATATTCAAAGTCACAAAATGTGCTCAACTAGGCCTGAAAGTGCATTTAAAGCAATAAAAACTCAAAATGAGTGTCACGCCTAAACCAAAGGACTTATGCACACATTTCAACATGTATTTAGTTCAGGTTGACATTCTGAAGCCTAAATGAGCATTAATTTGACTACACAACTTATTCCTATGAAGATACATTCAAAGTAAAAAAACGGGCTCAACTCGGACTGAAAGTGCATTTAAAGCAATAAAAACTGAAAATGAGTGTCACGCCTAAACCAAAGGACTTATGCACACATTTCAACATGTATTTAGTTCAGGTTGACCTCCTGAAGCCTAAATGAGCATTAATTTGACTACACAACTCATTCCTATGAAGGAACATTCAAAGTAAAAAAACGGGCTCAACTCGAACTGAAAGTGCATTTAAAGCAATAAAAACTGAAAATGAGTGTCACGCCTAAAACCAAAGGACTTATGCACACATTTCAACACGTATTTAGTTCAGGTTGACCTCCTGAAGCCTAAATGAGCATTAATTTGACTACACAACTCATTCCTATGAAGGAACATTCAAAGTAAAAAAACGGGCTCAACTCGGACTGAAAGTGCATTTAAAGCAATAAAAACTGAAAATGCGTGTCACACCTAAACCAAAGGACTTATACACACATTTCAACATGTATTTAGTTCAGGTTGACCTCCTGAAGCCTAAATGAGCATTAATTTGACTACACAACTTATTCCTATGAAGATACATTCAAAGTAAAAAAACGTGCTCTACTCGGCCTGAAAATGCATTTAAAGCAATAAAAACTCAAAATGAGTGTCACGTCTAAACCAAAGGACTTATGCACACATTTCAACATGTATTTAGTTCAGGTTGACCTCCTGAAGCCTAAATCACCATTATTTTGTCTATACAACTCATTCCTATGAAGATATATTCAAAGTCACAAAATGTGCTCAACTAGGCCTGAAAGTGCATTTAAAGCAATAAAAACTCAAAATGAGTGTCACGCCTAAACCAAAGGACTTATGCACACATTTCAACATGTATTTAGTTCAGGTTGACATTCTGAAGCCTAAATGAGCATTAATTTGACTACACAACTTATTCCTATGAAGATACATTCAAAGTAAAAAAACGGGCTCAACTCGGACTGAAAGTGCATTTAAAGCAATAAAAACTGAAAATGAGTGTCACGCCTAAACCAAAGGACTTATGCACACATTTCAACATGTATTTAGTTCAGGTTGACCTCCTGAAGCCTAAATGAGCATTAATTTGACTACACAACTCATTCCTATGAAGGAACATTCAAAGTAAAAAAACGGGCTCAACTCGAACTGAAAGTGCATTTAAAGCAATAAAAACTGAAAATGAGTGTCACGCCTAAAACCAAAGGACTTATGCACACATTTCAACACGTATTTAGTTCAGGTTGACCTCCTGAAGCCTAAATGAGCATTAATTTGACTACACAACTCATTCCTATGAAGGAACATTCAAAGTAAAAAAACGGGCTCAACTCGGACTGAAAGTGCATTTAAAGCAATAAAAACTGAAAATGAGTGTCACACCTAAACCAAAGGACTTATACACACATTTCAACATGTATTTAGTTCAGGTTGACCTCCTGAAGCCTAAATGAGCATTAATTTGACTACACAACTTATTCCTATGAAGATACATTCAAAGTAAAAAAACGTGCTCTACTCGGCCTGAAAATGCATTTAAAGCAATAAAAACTCAAAATGAGTGTCACGCCTAAACCAAAGGCCTTATGCACACATTTCAACATTTATTTAGTTCGGGTTGACCTCCTGAAGCCTAAATGAGCATTAATTTGACTACACAACTCATTCCTATGAAGGAACATTCAAAGGAAAAAAACGGGCTCAACTCGGACTGAAAGTACATTTAAAGCAATAAAAACTGAAAATGAGTGTCACGCCTAAACCAAAGGACTTATGCACACATTTCAACATGTATTTAGTTCAGGTTGACCTCCTGAAGCCTAAATGAGCATTGATTCGACTACACAACTCATTCCTATGAAGGTACATTCAAAGTCACAAAACGTGCTCAACTAGGCCTGAAAGTGCATTTAAAGCAATAAAAACTCAAAATGAGTGTCACGCCTAAACCAAAGGACTTATGCACACATTTCAACATGTATTTAGTTCAGGTTGACATTCTGAAGCCTAAATGAGCATTAATTTGACTACACAACTTATTCCTATGAAGATACATTCAAAGTAAAAAAACGGGCTCAACTCGGACTGAAAGTGCATTTAAAGCAATAAAAACTGAAAATGAGTGTCACGCCTAAACCAAAGGACTTATGCACACATTTCAACATGTATTTAGTTCAGGTTGACCTCCTGAAGCCTAAATCACCATTAATTTGACTACACAACTTATTCCTATGAAGATACATTCAAAGTAAAAAAACGGGCTCAACTCGGACTGAAAGTGCATTTAAAGCAATAAAAACTGAAAATGAGTGTCACGCCTAAACCAAAGGACTTATGCACACATTTCAACATGTATTTAGTTCAGGATGACGTCCTGAAGCCTAAATGAGCATTAATTTGACTACACAACTTATTCCTATGAAGATACATTCAAAGTAAAAAAACGTGCTCTACTCGGCCTGAAAATGCATTTAAAGCAATAAAAACTCAAAATGAGTGCCACGCCTAAACCAAAGGCCTTATGCACACATTTCAACATGTATTTAGTTCAGGTTGACCTCCTGAAGCCTAAATGAGCATTAATTTGACTACACAACTCATTCCTATGAAGGAACATTCAAAGGAAAAAAACGGGCTCAACTCGGACTGAAAGTACATTTAAAGCAATAAAAACTGAAAATGAGTGTCACGCCTAAACCAAAGGACTTATGCACACATTTCAACATGTATTTAGTTCAGGTTGACCTCCTGAAGCCTAAATGAGCATTAATTTGACTACACAACTTATTCCTATGAAGATACATTCAAAGTAAAAAAACGTGCTCTACTCGGCCTGAAAATGCATTTAAAGCAATAAAAACTCAAAATGAGTGTCACGCCTAAACCAAAGGCCTTATGCACACATTTCAACATGTATTTAGTTCAGGTTGACATTCTGAAGCCTAAATGAGCATTAATTTGACTACACAACTTATTCCTATGAAGATACATTCAAAGTAAAAAAACGTGCTCTACTCGGCCTGAAAATGCATTTAAAGCAATAAAAACTCAAAATGAGTGTCACGCCTAAACCAAAGGCCTTATGCACACATTTCAACATTTATTTAGTTCGGGTTGACCTCCTGAAGCCTAAATGAGCATTAATTTGACTACACAACTCATTCCTATGAAGGAACATTCAAAGGAAAAAAACGGGCTCAACTCGGACTGAAAGTACATTTAAAGCAATAAAAACTGAAAATGAGTGTCACGCCTAAACCAAAGGACTTATGCACACATTTCAACATGTATTTAGTTCAGGTTGACCTCCTGAAGCCTAAATGAGCATTGATTCGACTACACAACTCATTCCTATGAAGGTACATTCAAAGTCACAAAACGTGCTCAACTAGGCCTGAAAGTGCATTTAAAGCAATAAAAACTCAAAATGAGTGTCACGCCTAAACCAAAGGACTTATGCACACATTTCAACATGTATTTAGTTCAGGTTGACATTCTGAAGCCTAAATGAGCATTAATTTGACTACACAACTTATTCCTATGAAGATACATTCAAAGTAAAAAAACGGGCTCAACTCGGACTGAAAGTGCATTTAAAGCAATAAAAACTGAAAATGAGTGTCACGCCTAAACCAAAGGACTTATGCACACATTTCAACATGTATTTAGTTCAGGATGACGTCCTGAAGCCTAAATGAGCATTAATTTGACTACACAACTTATTCCTATGAAGATACATTCAAAGTAAAAAAACGTGCTCTACTCGGCCTGAAAATGCATTTAAAGCAATAAAAACTCAAAATGAGTGCCACGCCTAAACCAAAGGCCTTATGCACACATTTCAACATGTATTTAGTTCAGGTTGACCTCCTGAAGCCTAAATGAGCATTAATTTGACTACACAACTCATTCCTATGAAGGAACATTCAAAGGAAAAAAACGGGCTCAACTCGGACTGAAAGTACATTTAAAGCAATAAAAACTGAAAATGAGTGTCACGCCTAAACCAAAGGACTTATGCACACATTTCAACATGTATTTAGTTCAGGTTGACCTCCTGAAGCCTAAATGAGCATTAATTTGACTACACAACTTATTCATATGAAGATACATTCAAAGTAAAAAAACGTGCTCTACTCGGCCTGAAAATGCATTTAAAGCAATAAAAACTCAAAATGAGTGTCACGCCTAAACCAAAGGCCTTATGCACACATTTCAACATTTATTTAGTTCGGGTTGACCTCCTGAAGCCTAAATGAGCATTAATTTGACTACACAACTCATTCCTATGAAGGAACATTCAAAGGAAAAAAACGGGCTCAACTCGGACTGAAAGTACATTTAAAGCAATAAAAACTGAAAATGAGTGTCACGCCTAAACCAAAGGACTTATGCACACATTTCAACATGTATTTAGTTCAGGTTGACCTCCTGAAGCCTAAATGAGCATTGATTTGACTACACAACTCATTCCTATGAAGGTACATTCAAAGTCACAAAACGTGCTCAACTAGGCCTGAAAGTGCATTTAAAGCAATAAAAACTCAAAATGAGTGTCACGCCTAAACCAAAGGACTTATGCACACATTTCAACATGTATTTAGTTCAGGTTGACCTCCTGAAGCCTAAATGAGCATTAATTTGACTACACAACTCATTCCTATGAAGATACATTCAAAGTAAAAAAACGTGCTCAACTAGGCCTGAAAGTACATTTAAAGCAATAAAATCTCAAAATGAGTTTCACGCCTAAATCAAAGGACTTATGCACACATTTCAACATGTATTTAGTTTAGGTTGACCTCCTGAAGCCTAAATGAGCATTAATTTGATCACACAACTCATTCCCATGAAGATACATTCAAAGTCAGTAAGTGCCCTGCTCTGTCTGAAAATGCATTTGAATCAATAAAAACTAAAATTGAGTGTCATGCCTAAACCAAAGTACGTCTGCACACATTTCAACGTCTAAAGTGTTGTTTCCGATGCGTGCTAGTGTATGTGTGCGTGCGTGCGTGTGTGAGAGTGTGTAGGTGTGTGCGTGTGTTTGTGTGTTTTTGTGTGGGTGCGTGCGTGTGTGTGTGCGTGTGTGTGTTGTGCGCACCCCCCCCCCCAAAAAAGTACTGTATTCGGATAAAAATGACGAATTACTCAGAGGTTTTAACTTTTGCTTGCACTTGATTTGTTCTGACACCGACGACGTCCACCAATGACAGCCCGAGTGGATCTAGCCCACGTGGTGTGAGAGCAGGGGGAGGTGAAAAGATGCAAAGCCTAGGTGATTGGCTGTGCATCTTTCAGTCTTCCACGTGGGTTAGTCTTTGATCTTCAATCAGTGTCCAAATGTTGTTTACATGCGTAGCGTGTGCGGATGTGTGTGCCTCTCATGAGTTTGTGTGTGTGTTTGCGCGCGCGTGATCGTGTGCCCATACATGTGTGAGTGTTTCTTTGATCTAAATCATCGTTGGTGTGTTGTTTACGATACGTGCTCGTCTGTGCGTACGTTTGTGTGAGGTGTGTGCGTGCTTTTGTGTGTGTGCTTGCTGCGTGCTGGCGCGCTCGGGAAGCGTGTGTGTCACAGAGAAAGAGAGGGAGCGGGATCGCTGGCCTGTATGTACTCTATGTGAAACACACAGGACATTTGTAATTTCGTCCCTTTCACATTTTTTGGCTTTTTTAAAAATAAAACTTATTTTCATCAATGGTTCATAATGAGTGTCACGCCTAGACCAAATGACTTATGCACACATTTCAACATTTATTTAGTTCAGGTTGACCTCCTGAAGCCTAAATGAGCGTTAATTTGACCACACAACTCATTCCTATGAAGGAACATTCAAAGTAAAAAAACGGGCTCAACTCGGACTGAAAGTGCATTTAAAGCAATAAAAACTGAAAATGAGTGTCACGCCTAAACCAAAGGACTTATGCACACATTTCAACATGTATTTAGTTCAGGTTGACATTCTGAAGCCTAAATGAGCATTAATTTGACTACACAACTCATTCCTATGAAGGAACATTCAAAGGAAAAAAACGGGCTCAACTCGGACTGAAAGTACATTTAAAGCAATAAAAACTGAAAATGAGTGTCACGCCTAAACCAAAGGACTTATGCACACATTTCAAAATGTATTTAGTTCAGGTTGACCTCCTGAAGCCTAAATGAGCATTAATTTGACTACACAACTCATTCCTATGAAGGTACATTCAAAGTCACAAAACGTGCTCAACTAGGCCTGAAAGTGCATTTAAAGCAATAAAAACTCAAAATGAGTGTCACGCCTAAACCAAAGGACTTATGCACACATTTCAACATGTATTTAGTTCAGGTTGACATTCTGAAGCCTAAATGAGCATTAATGTGACTACACAACTTATTCCTATGAAGATACATTCAAAGTAAAAAAACGGGCTCAACTCGGACTGAAAGTGCATTTAAAGCAATAAAAACTGAAAATGAGTGTCACGCCTAAACCAAAGGACTTATGCACACATTTCAACATGTATTTAGTTCAGGTTGACCTCCTGAAGCCTAAATGAGCATTAATTTGACTACACAACTCATTCCTATGAAGGTACATTCAAAGTCACAAAACGTGCTCAACTAGGCCTGAAAGTGCATTTAAAGCAATAAAAACTCAAAATGAGTGTCACGCCTAAACCAAAGGACTTATGCACACATTTCAACATGTATTTAGTTCAGGTTGACATTCTGAAGCCTAAATGAGCATTAATTTGACTACACAACTTATTCCTATGAAGATACATTCAAAGTAAAAAAACGGGCTCAACTCGGACTGAAAGTGCATTTAAAGCAATAAAAACTGAAAATGAGTGTCACGCCTAAACCAAAGGACTTATGCACACATTTCAACATGTATTTAGTTCAGGTTGACCTCCTGAAGCCTAAATGAGCATTAATTTGACTACACAACTCATTCCTATGAAGGTACATTCAAAGTCACAAAACGTGCTCAACTAGGCCTGAAAGTGCATTTAAAGCAATAAAAACTCAAAATGAGTGTCACGCCTAAACCAAAGGACTTATGCACACATTTCAACATGTATTTAGTTCAGGTTGACATTCTGAAGCCTAAATGAGCATTAATTTGACTACACAACTTATTCCTATGAAGATACATTCAAAGTAAAAAAACGGGCTCAACTCGGACTGAAAGTGCATTTAAAGCAATAAAAACTGAAAATGAGTGTCACGCCTAAACCAAAGGACGTATGCACACATTTCAACATGTATTTAGTTCAGGTTGACGTCCTGAAGCCTAAATGAGCATTAATTTGACTACACAACTTATTCCTATGAAGATACATTCAAAGTAAAAAAACGTGCTCTACTCGGCCTGAAAATGCATTTAAAGCAATAAAAACTCAAAATGAGTGTCACGCCTAAACCAAAGGCCTTATGCACACATTTCAACATGTATTTAGTTCAGGTTGACCTCCTGAAGCCTAAATGAGCATTAATTTGACTACACAACTCATTCCTATGAAGGAACATTCAAAGGAAAAAAACGGGCTCAACTCGGACTGAAAGTACATTTAAAGCAATAAAAACTGAAAATGAGTGTCACGCCTAAACCAAAGGACTTATGCACACATTTCAACATGTATTTAGTTCAGGTTGACCTCCTGAAGCCTAAATGAGCATTAATTTGACTACACAACTCATTCCTATGAAGGTACATTCAAAGTCACAAAACGTGCTCAACTAGGCCTGAAAGTGCATTTAAAGCAATAAAAACTCAAAATGAGTGTCACGCCTAAACCAAAGGACTTATGCACAAATTTCAACATGTATTTAGTTCAGGTTGACATTCTGAAGCCTAAATGAGCATTAATTTGACTACACAACTTATTCCTATGAAGATACATTCAAAGTAAAAAAACGGGCTCAACTCGGACTGAAAGTGCATTTAAAGCAATAAAAACTGAAAATGAGTGTCACGCCTAAACCAAAGGACTTATGCACACATTTCAACATGTATTTAGTTCAGGTTGACCTCCTGAAGCCCAAATGAGCATTAATTTGACTACACAACTCATTCCTATGAAGATATATTCAAAGTCACAAAACGTGCTCAACTAGGCCTGAAAGTGCATTTAAAGCAATAAAAACTCAAAATGAGTGTCACGCCTAAACCAAAGGACTTATGCACACATTTCAACATGTATTTAGTTCAGGTTGACATTCTGAAGCCTAAATGAGCATTAATTTGACTACACAACTTATTCCTATGAAGATACATTCAAAGTAAAAAAACGGGCTCAACTCGGACTGAAAGTGCATTTAAAGCAATAAAAACTGAAAATGAGTGTCACGCCTAAACCAAAGGACTTATGCACACATTTCAACATGTATTTAGTTCAGGTTGGCCTCCTGAAGCCTAAATGAGCATTAATTTGACTACACAACTCATTCCTATGAAGGTACATTCAAAGTCACAAAACGTGCTCAACTAGGCCTGAAAGTGCATTTAAAGCAATAAAAACTCAAAATGAGTGTCACGCCTAAACCAAAGGACTTATGCACACATTTCAACATGTATTTAGTTCAGGTTGACATTCTGAAGCCTAAATGAGCATTAATTTGACTACACAACTTATTCCTATGAAGATACATTCAAAGTAAAAAAACGGGCTCAACTCGGACTGAAAGTGCATTTAAAGCAATAAAAACTGAAAATGAGTGTCACGCCTAAACCAAAGGACTTATGCACACATTTCAACATGTATTTAGTTCAGGTTGACCTCCTGAAGCCTAAATGAGCATTAATTTGACTACACAACTCATTCCTATGAAGGTACATTCAAAGTCACAAAACGTGCTCTACTCGGCCTGAAAATGCATTTAAAGCAAGAAAAAATCAAAATGAGTGTCACACCTAAACCTACATTTAAAGTAAAAAAATGTGCTCTACTCGGCCTGAAAATGCATTTAAAGCAATAAAAACTCAAATTGAGTGTCACGCCTAAACCAAAGGACTTATACACACATTTCAACATGTATTTAATTCAGGTTGACATTCTGAAGCCTAAATGAGCATTATTTTGTCTAAACAACTCATTCCTATGAAGGTACATTCAAAGTCACAAAACGTGCTCAACTAGGCCTGAAAGTACATTTAAAGCAATAAAATCTCAAAATGAGTTTCACGCCTAAATCAAAGGACTTATGCACACATTTCAACATGTATTTAGTTTAGGTTGACCTCCTGAAGCCTAAATGAGCATTAATTTGATCACACAACTCATTCCCATGAAGATACATTCAAAGTCAGTAAGTGCCCTGCTCTGTCTGAAAATGCATTTGAATCAATAAAAACTAAAATTGAGTGTCATGCCTAAACCAAAGGACGTCTGCACACATTTCAACGTCTAAAGTGTTGTTTCCGATGCGTGCTAGTGTATGTGTGCGTGCGTGCGTGTGTGAGAGTGTGTAGGTGTGTGCGTGTGTTTGTGTGTGTTTGTGTGGGTGCGTGCGTGTGTGTGTGCGTGTGTGTGTTGTGCGCACCCCCCCCCCCCCCAAAAAAGTACTGTATTCGGATAAAAATGACGAATTACTCAGAGGTTTTAACTTTTGCTTGCACTTGATTTGTTCTCACACCGACGACGTCCACCAATGACAGCCCGAGTGGATCTAACCCACGTGGTGTGAGAGCAGGGGGAGGTGAAAAGATGCAAAGCCTAGGTGATTGACTGTGCATCTTTCAGTCTTCCACGTGGGTTAGTCTTTGATCTTCAATCAGTGTCCAAATGTTGTTTACATGCGTAGCGTGTGCGGATGTGTGTGCCTCTCATGAGTTTGTGTGTGTGTTTGCGCGCGCGTGATCGTGTGCCCATACATGTGTGAGTGTTTCTTTGATCTAAATCATCGTTGGTGTGTTGTTTACGATACGTGCTCGTCTGTGCGTACGTTTGTGTGAGGTGTGTGCGTGCTTTTGTGTGTGTGCTTGCTGCGTGCTGGCGCGCTCGGAAGCGTGTGTGTCACAGAGAAAGAGAGGGAGCGGGATCGCTGGCCTGTATGTACTCTATGTGAAACACACAGGACATTTGTAATTTCGTCCCTTTCACATTTTTTGGCTTTTTTAAAAATAAAACTTATTTTCATCAATGGTTCATAATGAGTGTCACGCCTAGACCAAATGACTTATGCACACATTTCAACATTTATTTAGTTCAGGTTGACCTCCTGAAGCCTAAATGAGCGTTAATTTGACCACACAACTCATTCCTATGAAGGAACATTCAAAGTAAAAAAACGGGCTCAACTCGGACTGAAAGTGCATTTAAAGCAATAAAAACTGAAAATGAGTGTCATGCCTAAACCAAAGGACTTATGCACACATTTCAACATGTATTTAGTTCAGGTTGACATTCTGAAGCCTAAATGAGCATTAATTTGATCACACAACTCATTCCTATGAAGGAACATTCAAAGTAAAAAAACGGGCTCAACTCGGACTGAAAGTGCATTTAAAGCAATAAAAACTGAAAATGAGTGTCACGCCTAAACCAAAGGACTTATGCACACATTTCAACATGTATTTAGTTCAGGTTGACGTCCTGAAGCCTAAATGAGCATTAATTTGACTACACAACTTATTCCTATGAAGATACATTCAAAGTAAAAAAAACGGGCTCAACTCGGACTGAAAGTGCATTTAAAGCAATAAAAACTGAAAATGAGTGTCACGCCTAAACCAAAGGACTTATGCACACATTTCAACATGTATTTAGTTCAGGTTGACCTCCTGAAGCCTAAATGAGCATTAATTTGACTACACAACTCATTCCTATGAAGGTACATTCAAAGTCACAAAACGTGCTCTACTCGGCCTGAAAATGCATTTAAAGCAAGAAAAAATCAAAATGAGTGTCACACCTAAACCTACATTTAAAGTAAAAAAATGTGCTCTACTCGGCCTGAAAATGCATTTAAAGCAATAAAAACTCAAATTGAGTGTCACGCCTAAACCAAAGGACTTATACACACATTTCAACATGTATTTAATTCAGGTTGACATTCTGAAGCCTAAATGAGCATTATTTTGTCTAAACAACTCATTCCTATGAAGGTACATTCAAAGTCACAAAACGTGCTCAACTAGGCCTGAAAGTACATTTAAAGCAATAAAATCTCAAAATGAGTTTCACGCCTAAATCAAAGGACTTATGCACACATTTCAACATGTATTTAGTTTAGGTTGACCTCCTGAAGCCTAAATGAGCATTAATTTGATCACACAACTCATTCCCATGAAGATACATTCAAAGTCAGTAAGTGCCCTGCTCTGTCTGAAAATGCATTTGAATCAATAAAAACTAAAATTGAGTGTCATGCCTAAACCAAAGGACGTCTGCACACATTTCAACGTCTAAAGTGTTGTTTCCGATGCGTGCTAGTGTATGTGTGCGTGCGTGCGTGTGTGAGAGTGTGTAGGTGTGTGCGTGTGTTTGTGTGTGTTTGTGTGGGTGCGTGTGTGTGTGCGTGTGTGTGTTGTGCGCACCCCCCCCCCCCAAAAAAAGTACTGTATTCGGATAAAAATGACGAATTACTCAGAGGTTTTAACTTTTGCTTGCACTTGATTTGTTCTGACACCGACGACGTCCACCAATGACAGCCCGAGTGGATCTAGCCCACGTGGTGTGAGAGCAGGGGGAGGTGAAAAGATGCAAAGCCTAGGTGATTGGCTGTGCATCTTTCAGTCTTCCACGTGGGTTAGTCTTTGATCTTCAATCAGTGTCCAAATGTTGTTTACATGCGTAGCGTGTGCGGATGTGTGTGCCTCTCATGAGTTTGTGTGTGTGTTTGCGCGCGCGTGATCGTGTGCCCATACATGTGTGAGTGTTTCTTTGATCTAAATCATCGTTGGTGTGTTGTTTACGATACGTGCTCGTCTGTGCGTACGTTTGTGTGAGGTGTGTGCGTGCTTTTGTGTGTGTGCTTGCTGCGTGCTGGCGCGCTCGGAAGCGTGTGTGTCACAGAGAAAGAGAGGGAGCGGGATCGCTGGCCTGTATGTACTCTATGTGAAACACACAGGACATTTGTAATTTCGTACCTTTCACATTTTTTGGCTTTTTTAAAAATAAAACTTATTTTCATCAATGGTTCATAATGAGTGTCACGCCTAGACCAAATGACTTATGCACACATTTCAACATTTATTTAGTTCAGGTTGACCGCCTGAAGCCTAAATGAGCGTTAATTTGACCACACAACTCATTCCTATGAAGGAACATTCAAAGTAAAAAAACGGGCTCAACTCGGACTGAAAGTGCATTTAAAGCAATAAAAACTGAAAATGAGTGTCACGCCTAAACCAAAGGACTTATGCACACATTTCAACATGTATTTAGTTCAGGTTGACATTCTGAAGCCTAAATGAGCATTAATTTGATCACACAACTCATTCCTATGAAGGAACATTCAAAGTAAAAAAACGGGCTCAACTCGGACTGAAAGTGCATTTAAAGCAATAAAAACTGAAAATGAGTGTCACGCCTAAACCAAAGGACTTATGCACACATTTCAACATGTATTTAGTTCAGGTTGACGTCCTGAAGCCTAAATGAGCATTAATTTGACTACACAACTTATTCCTATGAAGATACATTCAAAGTAAAAAACCGTGCTCTACTCGGCCTGAAAATGCATTTAAAGCAATAAAAACTCAAAATGAGTGTCACGCCTAAACCAAAGGCCTTATGCACACATTTCAACATGTATTTAGTTCAGGTTGACCTCCTGAAGCCTAAATGAGCATTAATTTGACTACACAACTCATTCCTATGAAGGAACATTCAAAGGAAAAAAACGGGCTCAACTCGGACTGAAAGTACATTTAAAGCAATAAAAACTGAAAATGAGTGTCACGCCTAAACCAAAGGACTTATGCACACATTTCAAAATGTATTTAGTTCAGGTTGACCTCCTGAAGCCTAAATGAGCATTAATTTGACTACACAACTCATTCCTATGAAGGTACATTCAAAGTCACAAAACGTGCTCAACTAGGCCTGAAAGTGCATTTAAAGCAATAAAAACTCAAAATGAGTGTCACGCCTAAACCAAAGGACTTATGCACACATTTCAACATGTATTTAGTTCAGGTTGACCTCCTGAAGCCTAAATGAGCATTAATTTGACTACACAACTCATTCCTATGAAGGAACATTCAAAGGAAAAAAACGGGCTCAACTCGGACTGAAAGTACATTTAAAGCAATAAAAACTGAAAATGAGTGTCACGCCTAAACCAAAGGACTTATGCACACATTTCAACATGTATTTAGTTCAGGTTGACCTCCTGAAGCCTAAATGAGCATTAATTTGACTACACAACTCATTCCTATGAAGGTACATTCAAAGTCACAAAACGTGCTCAACTAGGCCTGAAAGTGCATTTAAAGCAATAAAAATTCAAAATGAGTGTCACGCCTAAACCAAAGGACTTATGCACAAATTTCAACATGTATTTAGTTCAGGTTGACATTCTGAAGCCTAAATGAGCATTAATTTGACTACACAACTTATTCCTATGAAGATACATTCAAAGTAAAAAAACGGGCTCAACTCGGACTGAAAGTGCATTTAAAGCAATAAAAACTGAAAATGAGTGTCACGCCTAAACCAAAGGACTTATGCACACATTTCAACATGTATTTAGTTCAGGTTGACCTCCTGAAGCCTAAATGAGCATTAATTTGACTACACAACTCATTCCTATGAAGATATATTCAAAGTCACAAAACGTGCTCAACTAGGCCTGAAAATGCATTTAAAGCAAGAAAAAATCAAAATGAGTGTCACACCTAAACCTACATTTAAAGTAAAAAAATGTGCTCTACTCGGCCTGAAAATGCATTTAAAGCAATAAAAACTCAAATTGAGTGTCACGCCTAAACCAAAGGACTTATACACACATTTCAACATGTATTTAATTCAGGTTGACATTCTGAAGCCTAAATGAGCATTATTTTGTCTAAACAACTCATTCCTATGAAGGTACATTCAAAGTCACAAAACGTGCTCAACTAGGCCTGAAAGTACATTTAAAGCAATAAAAACTCAAAATGAGTGTCACGCCTAAACCAAAGGACTTATGCACACATTTCAACATGTATTTAGTTCAGGTTGACATTCTGAAGCCTAAATGAGCATTAATTTGACTACACAACTTATTCCTATGAAGATACATTCAAAGTAAAAAAACGGGCTCAACTCGGACTGAAAGTGCATTTAAAGCAATAAAAACTGAAAATGAGTGTCACGCCTAAACCAAAGGACTTATGCACACATTTCAACATGTAAATTAGTTCAGGTTGACCTCCTGAAGCCTAAATGAGCATTAATTTGACTACACAACTCATTCCTATGAAGGTACATTCAAAGTCACAAAACGTGCTCAACTAGGCCTGAAAGTGCATTTAAAGCAATAAAAACTCAAAATGAGTGTCACGCCTAAACCAAAGGACTTATGCACACATTTCAACATGTATTTAGTTCAGGTTGACATTCTGAAGCCTAAATGAGCATTAATTTGACTACACAACTTATTCCTATGAAGATACATTCAAAGTAAAAAAACGGGCTCAACTCGGACTGAAAGTGCATTTAAAGCAATAAAAACTGAAAATGAGTGTCACGCCTAAACCAAAGGACTTATGCACACATTTCAACATGTATTTAGTTCAGGTTGACCTCCTGAAGCCTAAATGAGCATTAATTTGACTACACAACTCATTCCTATGAAGGTACATTCAAAGTCACAAAACGTGCTCTACTCGGCCTGAAAATGCATTTAAAGCAAGAAAAAATCAAAATGAGTTTCACACCTAAACCTACATTTAAAGTAAAAAAATGTGCTCTACTCGGCCTGAAAATGCATTTAAAGCAATAAAAACTCAAATTGAGTGTCACGCCTAAACCAAAGGACTTATACACACATTTCAACATGTATTTAATTCAGGTTGACATTCTGAAGCCTAAATGAGCATTATTTTGTCTATACAACTCATTCCTATGAAGGTACATTCAAAGTCACAAAACGTGCTCAACTAGGCCTGAAAGTACATTTAAAGCAATAAAATCTCAAAATGAGTTTCACGCCTAAATCAAAGGACTTATGCACACATTTCAACATGTATTTAGTTTAGGTTGACCTCCTGAAGCCTAAATGAGCATTAATTTGATCACACAACTCATTCCCATGAAGATACATTCAAAGTCAGTAAGTGCCCTGCTCTGTCTGAAAATGCATTTGAATCAATAAAAACTAAAATTGAGTGTCATGCCTAAACCAAAGGACGTCTGCACACATTTCAACGTCTAAAGTGTTGTTTCCGATGCGTGCTAGTGTATGTGTGCGTGCGTGTGTGTGCTTGCTGCGTGCTGGCGCGCTCGGAAGCGTGTGTGTCACAGAGAAAGAGAGGGAGCGGGATCGCTGGCCTGTATGTACTCTATGTGAAACACACAGGACATTTGTAATTTCGTCCCTTTCACATTTTTTGGCTTTTTTAAAAATAAAACTTATTTTCATCAATGGTTCATAATGAGTGTCACGCCTAGACCAAATGACTTATGCACACATTTCAACATTTATTTAGTTCAGGTTGACCTCCTGAAGCCTAAATGAGCGTTAATTTGACCACACAACTCATTCCTATGAAGGAACATTCAAAGTAAAAAAACGGGCTCAACTCGGACTGAAAGTGCATTTAAAGCAATAAAAACTGAAAATGAGTGTCACGCCTAAACCAAAGGACTTATGCACACATTTCAACATGTATTTAGTTCAGGTTGACATTCTGAAGCCTAAATGAGCATTAATTTGATCACACAACTCATTCCTATGAAGGAACATTCAAAGTAAAAAAACGGGCTCAACTCGGACTGAAAGTGCATTTAAAGCAATAAAAACTGAAAATGAGTGTCACGCCTAAACCAAAGGACTTATGCACACATTTCAACATGTATTTAGTTCAGGTTGACGTCCTGAAGCCTAAATGAGCATTAATTTGACTACACAACTTATTCCTATGAAGATACATTCAAAGTAAAAAAACGTGCTCTACTCGGCCTGAAAATGCATTTAAAGCAATAAAAACTCAAAATGAGTGTCACGCCTAAACCAAAGGCCTTATGCACACATTTCAACATGTATTTAGTTCAGGTTGACCTCCTGAAGCCTAAATGAGCATTAATTTGACTACACAACTCATTCCTATGAAGGAACATTCAAAGGAAAAAAACGGGCTCAACTCGGACTGAAAGTACATTTAAAGCAATAAAAACTGAAAATGAGTGTCACGCCTAAACCAAAGGACTTATGCACACATTTCAAAATGTATTTAGTTCAGGTTGACCTCCTGAAGCCTAAATGAGCATTAATTTGACTACACAACTCATTCCTATGAAGGTACATTCAAAGTCACAAAACGTGCTCAACTAGGCCTGAAAGTGCATTTAAAGCAATAAAAACTCAAAATGAGTGTCACGCCTAAACCAAAGGACTTATGCACAAATTTCAACATGTTATTTAGTTCAGGTTGACATTCTGAAGCCTAAATGAGCATTAATTTGACTACACAACTTATTCCTATGAAGATACATTCAAAGTAAAAAAACGGGCTCAACTCGGACTGAAAGTGCATTTAAAGCAATAAAAACTGAAAATGAGTGTCACGCCTAAACCAAAGGACTTATGCACACATTTCAACATGTATTTAGTTCAGGTTGACCTCCTGAAGCCTAAATGAGCATTAATTTGACTACACAACTCATTCCTATGAAGATATATTCAAAGTCACAAAACGTGCTCAACTAGGCCTGAAAGTGCATTTAAAGCAATAAAAACTCAAAATGAGTGTCACGCCTAAACCAAAGGACTTATGCACACATTTCAACATGTATTTAGTTCAGGTTGACATTCTGAAGCCTAAATGAGCATTAATTTGACTACACAACTTATTCCTATGAAGATACATTCAAAGTAAAAAAACGGGCTCAACTCGGCCTGAAAGTGCATTTAAAGCAATAAAAACTGAAAATGAGTGTCACGCCTAAACCAAAGGACTTATGCACACATTTCAACATGTATTTAGTTCAGGTTGACCTCCTGAAGCCTAAATGAGCATTAATTTGACTACACAACTCATTCCTATGAAGGTACATTCAAAGTCACAAAACGTGCTCAACTAGGCCTGAAAGTGCATTTAAAGCAATAAAAACTCAAAATGAGTGTCACGCCTAAACCAAAGGACTTATGCACACATTTCAACATGTATTTAGTTCAGGTTGACATTCTGAAGCCTAAATGAGCATTAATTTGACTACACAACTTATTCCTATGAAGATACATTCAAAGTAAAAAAACGGGCTCAACTCGGACTGAAAGTGCATTTAAAGCAATAAAAACTGAAAATGAGTGTCACGCCTAAACCAAAGGACTTATGCACACATTTCAACATGTATTTAGTTCAGGTTGACATTCTGAAGCCTAAATGAGCATTAATTTGATCACACAACTCATTCCTATGAAGGAACATTCAAAGTAAAAAAACGGGCTCAACTCGGACTGAAAGTGCATTTAAAGCAATAAAAACTGAAAATGAGTGTCACGCCTAAACCAAAGGACTTATGCACACATTTCAACATGTATTTAGTTCAGGTTGACGTCCTGAAGCCTAAATGAGCATTATTTTGTCTATACAACTCATTCCTATGAAGATATATTCAAAGTCACAAAACGTGCTCAACTAGGCCTGAAAGTGCATTTAAAGCAATAAAAACTCAAACTGAGTGTCACGCCTAAACCAAAGGACTTATGCACACATTTTAACATGTATTTAGTTCAAGTTGACATTCTGAAGCCTAAATGAGCATTAATTTGACTACACAACTTATTCCTATGAAGATACATTCAAAGTAAAAAAACGGGCTCAACTCGGACTGAAAGTGCATTTAAAGCAATAAAAACTGAAAATGAGTGTCACGCCTAAACCAAAGGACTTATGCACACATTTCAACATGTATTTAGTTCAGGTTGACCTCCTGAAGCCTAAATGAGCATTAATTTGACTACACAACTCATTCCTATGAAGGTACATTCAAAGTCACAAAACGTGCTCAACTAGGCCTGAAAGTGCATTTAAAGCAATAAAAACTCAAAATGAGTGTCACGCCTAAACCAAAGGACTTATGCACACATTTCAACATGTATTTAGTTCAGGTTGACATTCTGAAGCCTAAATGAGCATTAATTTGACTACACAACTTATTCCTATGAAGATACATTCAAAGTCAAAAACGTGCTCTACTCGGCCTGAAAATGCATTTAAAGCAATAAAAACTCAAAATGAGTGTCACGCCTAAACCAAAGTACTTATGCACACATTTCAACATGTATTTTGTTCAGGTTGACCTCCTGAAGCCTAAATGAGCATTAATTTGACTACACAACTCATTCCTATGAAGGAACATTCAAAGTAAGAAAACGGGCTCAACTCGGACTGAAAGTGCATTTAAAGCAATAAAAACTGAAAATGAGTGTCACGCCTAAACCAAAGGACTTATGCACACATTTCAACATGTATTTAGTTCAGGTTGACCTCCTGAAGCCTAAATGAGCATTAATTTGACTACACAACTCATTCCTATGAAGGTACATTCAAAGTCACAAAACGTGCTCAACTAGGCCTGAAAGTGCATTTAAAGCAATAAAAACTCAAAATGAGTGTCACGCCTAAACCAAAGGACTTATGCACACATTTCAACATGTATTTAGTTCAGGTTGACATTCTGAAGCCTAAATGAGCATTAATTTGACTACACAACTTATTCCTATGAAGATACATTCAAAGTCAAAAAACGTGCTCTACTCGGCCTGAAAATGCATTTAAAGCAATAAAAACTGAAATTGAGTGTCACACCTAAACCAAAGGACTTATGCACTCATTTCAACATGTATTTAGTTCAGGTTGACCTCCTGAAGCCTAAATGAGCATTTATTTGACTACACAACTCATTCCTATGAAGGTACATTCAAAGTCACAAAACGTGCTCAACTAGGCCTGAAAGTGCATTTAAAGCAATAAAAACTCAAAATGAGTGTCACGCCTAAACCAAAGGACTTATGCACACATTTCAACATGTATTTAGTTCAGGTTGACCTCCTGAAGCCTAAATCACCATTAATTTGACTACACATCCCATTCCTATGAAGATACATTCAAAGTAAAAAAACGTGCTCTACTCGGCCTGAAAATGCATTTAAAAAGCAATAAAAACTCAAATTGAGTGTCACACCTAAACCAAAGGATTTATGCACACATTTCAACATGTATTTAGTTCGGATTGACCTCCTGAAGCCTAAATCACCATTAATTTGACTACACAAATCATTCCCATGAAGATACATTCAAAGTCAAAAAACGTGCTCAACTAGGCCTGAAAGTGCATTTAAAGCAATAAAAACTCAAAATGAGTGTCACGCCTAAACCAAAGGACTTATGCACACATTTCAACATGTATTTAGTTCAGGTTGACATTCTGAAGCCTAAATGAGCATTAATTTGACTACACAACTCATTCCTATGAAGGTACATTCAAAGTCACAAAACGTGCTCTACTCGGCCTGAAAATGCATTTAAAGCAAGAAAAAATCAAAATGAGTGTCACACCTAAACCTACATTTAAAGTAAAAAAATGTGCTCTACTCGGCCTGAAAATGCATTTAAAGCAATAAAAACTCAAATTGAGCGTCACGCCTAAACCAAAGGCCTTATGCACACATTTGAACATGTATTTAGTTCAGGTTGACCTCCTGAAGCCTAAATGAGCATTAATTTGACTACACATCCCATTCCTATGAAGATACATTCAAAGTAAAAAAACGTGCTCTACTCGGCCTGAAAATGCATTTAAAGCAATAAAAACTCAAATTGAGTGTCACACCTAAACCAAAGGATTTATGCACACATTTCAAAATGTATTTAGTTCAGGCTGACCCCCTGAAGCCTAAATGAGCATTAATTTGACTACACAACTTATTCCTATGAAGATACATTCAAAGTAAAAAAACGTGCTCTACTCGGCCTGAAAATGCATTTAAAGCAATAAAAACTCAAAATGAGTGTCACGCCTAAACCAAAGGCCTTATGCACACATTTCAACATGTATTTAGTTCAGGTTGACCTCCTGAAGCCTAAATGAGCATTAATTTGACTACACAACTCATTCCTATGAAGGAACATTCAAAGGAAAAAAACGGGCTCAACTCGGACTGAAAGTACATTTAAGGCAATAAAAACTGAAAATGAGTGTCACGCCTAAACCAAAGGACTTATGCACACATTTCAAAATGTATTTAGTTCAGGTTGACCTCCTGAAGCCTAAATGAGCATTAATTTGACTACACAACTCATTCCTATGAAGGTACATTCAAAGTCACAAAACGTGCTCAACTAGGCCTGAAAGTGCATTTAAAGCAATAAAAACTCAAAATGAGTGTCACGCCTAAACCAAAGGACTTATGCACAAATTTCAACATGTATTTAGTTCAGGTTGACATTCTGAAGCCTAAATGAGCATTAATTTGACTACACAACTTATTCCTATGAAGATACATTCAAAGTAAAAAAACGGGCTCAACTCGGACTGAAAGTGCATTTAAAGCAATAAAAACTGAAAATGAGTGTCACGCCTAAACCAAAGGACTTATGCACACATTTCAACATGTATTTAGTTCAGGTTGACCTCCTGAAGCCTAAATGAGCATTAATTTGACTACACAACTCATTCCTATGAAGATATATTCAAAGTCACAAAACGTGCTCAACTAGGCCTGAAAGTGCATTTAAAGCAATAAAAACTCAAAATGAGTGTCACGCCTAAACCAAAGGACTTATGCACACATTTCAACATGTATTTAGTTCAGGTTGACATTCTGAAGCCTAAATGAGCATTAATTTGACTACACAACTTATTCCTATGAAGATACATTCAAAGTAAAAAAACGGGCTCAACTCGGCCTGAAAGTGCATTTAAAGCAATAAAAACTGAAAATGAGTGTCACGCCTAAACCAAAGGACTTATGCACACATTTCAACATGTATTTAGTTCAGGTTGACCTCCTGAAGCCTAAATGAGCATTAATTTGACTACACAACTCATTCCTATGAAGGTACATTCAAAGTCACAAAACGTGCTCAACTAGGCCTGAAAGTGCATTTAAAGCAATAAAAACTCAAAATGAGTGTCACGCCTAAACCAAAGGACTTATGCACACATTTCAACATGTATTTAGTTCAGGTTGACATTCTGAAGCCTAAATGAGCATTAATTTGACTATACAACTCATTCCTATGAAGGTACATTCAAAGTCACAAAACATGCTCAACTAGGCCTGAAAGTGCATTTAAAGCAATAAAAACTCAAAATGAGTGTCACGCCTAAACCAAAGGACTTATGCACACATTTCAACATGTATTTAGTTCAGGTTGACATTCTGAAGCCTAAATGAGCATTAATTTGACTACACAACTCATTCCTATGAAGGTACATTCAAAGTCACAAAACGTGCTCTACTCGGCCTGAAAATGCATTTAAAGCAAGAAAAAATCAAAATGAGTGTCACACCTAAACCTACATTTAAAGTAAAAAAATGTGCTCTACTCGGCCTGAAAATGCATTTAAAGCAATAAAAACTCAAATTGAGCGTCACGCCTAAACCAAAGGCCTTATGCACACATTTGAACATGTATTTAGTTCAGGTTGACCTCCTGAAGCCTAAATGAGCATTAATTTGACTACACATCCCATTCCTATGAAGATACATTCAAAGTAAAAAAACGTGCTCTACTCGGCCTGAAAATGCATTTAAAGCAATAAAAACTCAAATTGAGTGTCACACCTAAACCAAAGGATTTATGCACACATTTCAAAATGTATTTAGTTCAGGCTGACCCCCTGAAGCCTAAATGAGCATTAATTTGACTACACAACTTATTCCTATGAAGATACATTCAAAGTAAAAAAACGTGCTCTACTCGGCCTGAAAATGCATTTAAAGCAATAAAAACTCAAAATGAGTGTCACGCCTAAACCAAAGGCCTTATGCACACATTTCAACATGTATTTAGTTCAGGTTGACCTCCTGAAGCCTAAATGAGCATTAATTTGACTACACAACTCATTCCTATGAAGGAACATTCAAAGGAAAAAAACGGGCTCAACTCGGACTGAAAGTACATTTAAGGCAATAAAAACTGAAAATGAGTGTCACGCCTAAACCAAAGGACTTATGCACACATTTCAAAATGTATTTAGTTCAGGTTGACCTCCTGAAGCCTAAATGAGCATTAATTTGACTACACAACTCATTCCTATGAAGGTACATTCAAAGTCACAAAACGTGCTCAACTAGGCCTGAAAGTGCATTTAAAGCAATAAAAACTCAAAATGAGTGTCACGCCTAAACCAAAGGACTTATGCACAAATTTCAACATGTATTTAGTTCAGGTTGACATTCTGAAGCCTAAATGAGCATTAATTTGACTACACAACTTATTCCTATGAAGATACATTCAAAGTAAAAAAACGGGCTCAACTCGGACTGAAAGTGCATTTAAAGCAATAAAAACTGAAAATGAGTGTCACGCCTAAACCAAAGGACTTATGCACACATTTCAACATGTATTTAGTTCAGGTTGACCTCCTGAAGCCTAAATGAGCATTAATTTGACTACACAACTCATTCCTATGAAGATATATTCAAAGTCACAAAACGTGCTCAACTAGGCCTGAAAGTGCATTTAAAGCAATAAAAACTCAAAATGAGTGCCACGCCTAAACCAAAGGACTTATGCACACATTTCAACATGTATTTAGTTCAGGTTGACATTCTGAAGCCTAAATGAGCATTAATTTGACTACACAACTTATTCCTATGAAGATACATTCAAAGTAAAAAAACGGGCTCAACTCGGCCTGAAAGTGCATTTAAAGCAATAAAAACTGAAAATGAGTGTCACGCCTAAACCAAAGGACTTATGCACACATTTCAACATGTATTTAGTTCAGGTTGACCTCCTGAAGCCTAAATGAGCATTAATTTGACTACACAACTCATTCCTATGAAGGTACATTCAAAGTCACAAAACGTGCTCAACTAGGCCTGAAAGTGCATTTAAAGCAATAAAAACTCAAAATGAGTGTCACGCCTAAACCAAAGGACTTATGCACACATTTCAACATGTATTTAGTTCAGGTTGACATTCTGAAGCCTAAATGAGCATTAATTTGACTACACAACTTATTCCTATGAAGATACATTCAAAGTAAAAAAACGGGCTCAACTCGGACTGAAAGTGCATTTAAAGCAATAAAAACTGAAAATGAGTGTCACGCCTAAACCAAAGGACTTATGCACACATTTCAACATGTATTTAGTTCAGGTTGACATTCTGAAGCCTAAATGAGCATTAATTTGATCACACAACTCATTCCTATGAAGGAACATTCAAAGTAAAAAAACGGGCTCAACTCGGACTGAAAGTGCATTTAAAGCAATAAAAACTGAAAATGAGTGTCACGCCTAAACCAAAGGACTTATGCACACATTTCAACATGTATTTAGTTCAGGTTGACGTCCTGAAGCCTAAATGAGCATTATTTTGTCTATACAACTCATTCCTATGAAGATATATTCAAAGTCACAAAACGTGCTCAACTAGGCCTGAAAGTGCATTTAAAGCAATAAAAACTCAAACTGAGTGTCACGCCTAAACCAAAGGACTTATGCACACATTTCAACATGTATTTAGTTCAAGTTGACATTCTGAAGCCTAAATGAGCATTAATTTGACTACACAACTTATTCCTATGAAGATACATTCAAAGTAAAAAAACGGGCTCAACTCGGACTGAAAGTGCATTTAAAGCAATAAAAACTGAAAATGAGTGTCACGCCTAAACCAAAGGACTTATGCACACATTTCAACATGTATTTAGTTCAGGTTGACCTCCTGAAGCCTAAATGAGCATTAATTTGACTACACAACTCATTCCTATGAAGGTACATTCAAAGTCACAAAACGTGCTCAACTAGGCCTGAAAGTGCATTTAAAGCAATAAAAACTCAAAATGAGTGTCACGCCTAAACCAAAGGACTTATGCACACATTTCAACATGTATTTAGTTCAAGTTGACATTCTGAAGCCTAAATGAGCATTAATTTGACTACACAACTTATTCCTATGAAGATACATTCAAAGTAAAAAAACGGGCTCAACTCGGACTGAAAGTGCATTTAAAGCAATAAAAACTGAAAATGAGTGTCACGCCTAAACCAAAGGACTTATGCACACATTTCAACATGTATTTAGTTCAGGTTGACATTCTGAAGCCTAAATGAGCATTAATTTGATCACACAACTCATTCCTATGAAGGAACATTCAAAGTAAAAAAACGGGCTCAACTCGGACTGAAAGTGCATTTAAAGCAATAAAAACTGAAAATGAGTGTCACGCCTAAACCAAAGGACTTATGCACACATTTCAACATGTATTTAGTTCAGGTTGACGTCCTGAAGCCTAAATGAGCATTATTTTGTCTATACAACTCATTCCTATGAAGATATATTCAAAGTCACAAAACGTGCTCAACTAGGCCTGAAAGTGCATTTAAAGCAATAAAAACTCAAACTGAGTGTCACGCCTAAACCAAAGGACTTATGCACACATTTCAACATGTATTTAGTTCAAGTTGACATTCTGAAGCCTAAATGAGCATTAATTTGACTACACAACTTATTCCTATGAAGATACATTCAAAGTAAAAAAACGGGCTCAACTCGGACTGAAAGTGCATTTAAAGCAATAAAAACTGAAAATGAGTGTCACGCCTAAACCAAAGGACTTATGCACACATTTCAACATGTATTTAGTTCAGGTTGACCTCCTGAAGCCTAAATGAGCATTAATTTGACTACACAACTCATTCCTATGAAGGTACATTCAAAGTCACAAAACGTGCTCAACTAGGCCTGAAAGTGCATTTAAAGCAATAAAAACTCAAAATGAGTGTCACGCCTAAACCAAAGGACTTATGCACACATTTCAACATGTATTTAGTTCAGGTTGACATTCTGAAGCCTAAATGAGCATTAATTTGACTACACAACTTATTCCTATGAAGATACATTCAAAGTCAAAAACGTGCTCTACTCGGCCTGAAAATGCATTTAAAGCAATAAAAACTCAAAATGAGTGTCACGCCTAAACCAAAGTACTTATGCACACATTTCAACATGTATTTTGTTCAGGTTGACCTCCTGAAGCCTAAATGAGCATTAATTTGACTACACAACTCATTCCTATGAAGGAACATTCAAAGTAAAAAAACGGGCTCAACTCGGACTGAAAGTGCATTTAAAGCAATAAAAACTGAAAATGAGTGTCACGCCTAAACCAAAGGACTTATGCACACATTTCAACATGTATTTAGTTCAGGTTGACCTCCTGAAGCCTAAATGAGCATTAATTTGACTACACAACTCATTCCTATGAAGGTACATTCAAAGTCACAAAACGTGCTCAACTAGGCCTGAAAGTGCATTTAAAGCAATAAAAACTCAAAATGAGTGTCACGCCTAAACCAAAGGACTTATGCACACATTTCAACATGTATTTAGTTCAGGTTGACATTCTGAAGCCTAAATGAGCATTAATTTGACTACACAACTTATTCCTATGAAGATACATTCAAAGTCAAAAAACGTGCTCTACTCGGCCTGAAAATGCATTTAAAGCAATAAAAACTGAAATTGAGTGTCACACCTAAACCAAAGGACTTATGCACTCATTTCAACATGTATTTAGTTCAGGTTGACCTCCTGAAGCCTAAATGAGCATTTATTTGACTACACAACTCATTCCTATGAAGGTACATTCAAAGTCACAAAACGTGCTCAACTAGGCCTGAAAGTGCATTTAAAGCAATAAAAACTCAAAATGAGTGTCACGCCTAAACCAAAGGACTTATGCACACATTTCAACATGTATTTAGTTCAGGTTGACCTCCTGAAGCCTAAATCACCATTAATTTGACTACACATCCCATTCCTATGAAGATACATTCAAAGTAAAAAAACGTGCTCTACTCGGCCTGAAAATGCATTTAAAAAGCAATAAAAACTCAAATTGAGTGTCACACCTAAACCAAAGGATTTATGCACACATTTCAACATGTATTTAGTTCGGATTGACCTCCTGAAGCCTAAATCACCATTAATTTGACTACACAAATCATTCCCATGAAGATACATTCAAAGTCAAAAAACGTGCTCAACTAGGCCTGAAAGTGCATTTAAAGCAATAAAAACTCAAAATTAGTGTCACGCCTAAACCAAAGGACTTATGCACACATTTCAACATGTATTTAGTTCAGGTTGACCTCCTGAAGCCTAAATGAGCATTTATTTGACTACACAACTCATTCCTATGAAGGTACATTCAAAGTCACAAAACGTGCTCAACTAGGCCTGAAAGTGCATTTAAAGCAATAAAAACTCAAAATGAGTGTCACGCCTAAACCAAAGGACTTATGCACACATTTCAACATGTATTTAGTTCAGGTTGACATTCTGAAGCCTAAATGAGCATTAATTTGACTACACAACTCATTCCTATGAAGGTACATTCAAAGTCACAAAACGTGCTCTACTCGGCCTGAAAATGCATTTAAAGCAAGAAAAAATCAAAATGAGTGTCACACCTAAACCTACATTTAAAGTAAAAAAATGTGCTCTACTCGGCCTGAAAATGCATTTAAAGCAATAAAAACTCAAATTGAGCGTCACGCCTAAACCAAAGGCCTTATGCACACATTTGAACATGTATTTAGTTCAGGTTGACCTCCTGAAGCCTAAATGAGCATTAATTTGACTACACATCCCATTCCTATGAAGATACATTCAAAGTAAAAAAACGTGCTCTACTCGGCCTGAAAATGCATTTAAAGCAATAAAAACTCAAATTGAGTGTCACACCTAAACCAAAGGATTTATGCACACATTTCAACATGTATTTAGTTCAGGCTGACCCCCTGAAGCCTAAATGAGCATTAATTTGACTACACAACTCTTTCCTATGAAGATACATTCAAAGTCAAAAAACGTGCTCTACTCGGCCTGAAAATGCATTTAAAGCAATAAAAACTCAAAATGAGTGTCACGCCTAAACCAAAGGACTTATGCACACATTTCAACATGTATTTTGTTCAGGTTGACCGCCTGAAGCCTAAATGAGCATTAATTTGACTACACAACTCATTCCTATGAAGGAACATTCAAAGTAAAAAAACGGGCTCAACTCGGACTGAAAGTGCATTTAAAGCAATAAAAACTGAAAATGAGTGTCACGCCTAAACCAAAGGACTTATGCACACATTTCAACATGTATTTAGTTCAGGTTGACCTCCTGAAGCCTAAATGAGCATTAATTTGACTACACAACTCATTCCTATGAAGGTACATTCAAAGTCACAAAACGTGCTCAACTAGGCCTGAAAGTGCATTTAAAGCAATAAAAACTCAAAATGAGTGTCACGCCTAAACCAAAGGACTTATGCACACATTTCAACATGTATTTAGTTCAGGTTGACATTCTGAAGCCTAAATGAGCATTAATTTGACTACACAACTTATTCCTATGAAGATACATTCAAAGTCAAAAAACGTGCTCTACTCGGCCTGAAAATGCATTTAAAGCAATAAAAACTGAAATTGAGTGTCACACCTAAACCAAAGGACTTATGCACTCATTTCAACATGTATTTAGTTCAGGTTGACCTCCTGAAGCCTAAATGAGCATTTATTTGACTACACAACTCATTCCTATGAAGGTACATTCAAAGTCACAAAACGTGCTCAACTAGGCCTGAAAGTGCATTTAAAGCAATAAAAACTCAAAATGAGTGTCACGCCTAAACCAAAGGACTTATGCACACATTTCAACATGTATTTAGTTCAGGTTGACCTCCTGAAGCCTAAATCACCATTAATTTGACTACACATCCCATTCCTATGAAGATACATTCAAAGTAAAAAAACGTGCTCTACTCGGCCTGAAAATGCATTTAAAAAGCAATAAAAACTCAAATTGAGTGTCACACCTAAACCAAAGGATTTATGCACACATTTCAACATGTATTTAGTTCGGATTGACCTCCTGAAGCCTAAATCACCATTAATTTGACTACACAAATCATTCCCATGAAGATACATTCAAAGTCAAAAAACGTGCTCAACTAGGCCTGAAAGTGCATTTAAAGCAATAAAAACTCAAAATTAGTGTCACGCCTAAACCAAAGGACTTATGCACACATTTCAACATGTATTTAGTTCAGGTTGACCTCCTGAAGCCTAAATGAGCATTTATTTGACTACACAACTCATTCCTATGAAGGTACATTCAAAGTCACAAAACGTGCTCAACTAGGCCTGAAAGTGCATTTAAAGCAATAAAAACTCAAAATGAGTGTCACGCCTAAACCAAAGGACTTATGCACACATTTCAACATGTATTTAGTTCAGGTTGACATTCTGAAGCCTAAATGAGCATTAATTTGACTACACAACTCATTCCTATGAAGGTACATTCAAAGTCACAAAACGTGCTCTACTCGGCCTGAAAATGCATTTAAAGCAAGAAAAAATCAAAATGAGTGTCACACCTAAACCTACATTTAAAGTAAAAAAATGTGCTCTACTCGGCCTGAAAATGCATTTAAAGCAATAAAAACTCAAATTGAGCGTCACGCCTAAACCAAAGGCCTTATGCACACATTTGAACATGTATTTAGTTCAGGTTGACCTCCTGAAGCCTAAATGAGCATTAATTTGACTACACATCCCATTCCTATGAAGATACATTCAAAGTAAAAAAACGTGCTCTACTCGGCCTGAAAATGCATTTAAAGCAATAAAAACTCAAATTGAGTGTCACACCTAAACCAAAGGATTTATGCACACATTTCAACATGTATTTAGTTCAGGCTGACCCCCTGAAGCCTAAATGAGCATTAATTTGACTACACAACTCATTCCTATGAAGATACATTCAAAGTCAAAAAACGTGCTCTACTCGGCCTGAAAATGCATTTAAAGCAATAAAAACTCAAAATGAGTGTCACGCCTAAACCAAAGGACTTATGCACACATTTCAACATGTATTTTGTTCAGGTTGACCGCCTGAAGCCTAAATGAGCATTAATTTGACTACACAACTCATTCCTATGAAGGAACATTCAAAGTAAAAAAACGGGCTCAACTCGGACTGAAAGTGCATTTAAAGCAATAAAAACTGAAAATGAGTGTCACGCCTAAACCAAAGGACTTATGCACACATTTCAACATGTATTTAGTTCAGGTTGACCTCCTGAAGCCTAAATGAGCATTAATTTGACTACACAACTCATTCCTATGAAGGTACATTCAAAGTCACAAAACGTGCTCAACTAGGCCTGAAAGTGCATTTAAAGCAATAAAAACTCAAAATGAGTGTCACGCCTAAACCAAAGGACTTATGCACACATTTCAACATGTATTTAGTTCAGGTTGACATTCTGAAGCCTAAATGAGCATTAATTTGACTACACAACTTATTCCTATGAAGATACATTCAAAGTCAAAAAACGTGCTCAACTCAGCCTGAAAGTGCATTTAAAGCGATAAAAACTCAAATTGAGCGTCACGCCTAAACCAAAGGCCTTATGCACACATTTGAACATGTATTTAGTTCAGGCTGACCCCCTGAAGCCTAAATGAGCATTAATTTGACTACACAACTCATTCCTATGAAGATACATTCAAACTCAGAAACGTGCTCAACTAGGCCTGAAAATGCATTTAAAGCAATAAAAACTCAAATTGAGCGTCACGCCTAAACCAAAGGACTTATGCACACATTTCAACATGTATTTAGTTCAGGCTGACCACCTGAAGCCTAAATGAGCATTAATTTGACTACACAACTCATTCCTATGAAGATACATTCAAAGTCAAAAAACGTGCTCAACTAGGCATGAAAGTGCATTTAAAGCAATAAATACTCAAAATGATTGTCACGGCTAAACCAAAGGCCTTATGCACACATTTCAACATGTATTTAGTTCAGGTTGACCTCCTGAAGCCTAAATGAGCATTAATTTGACTACACAACTCATTCCTATGAAGGTACATTCAAAGTCAAAAAACGGGCTCAACTCGGCCTGAAAGTGCATTTAAAGAAATAAAAACTCAAATTGAGTGTCACACCTAAACCAAAGGACTTATGCACACATTTCAACATGTATTTATTCAGGTTGACCTCCTGAAGCCTAAATCACCATTAATTTGATCACACAACTCATTCCTATAAAGATACATTCAAACTCAGAAACGTGCTCTACTCGGCCTGAAAATGCATTTAAAGCAATAAAAACTCAAAATGAGTGTCACGCCTAAACCAAAGGACTTATGCACACATTTCAACATGTATTTTGGTCAGGTTGACCTCCTGAAGCCTAAATGAGCATTAATTTGACTACACAACTCATTCCTATGAAGGAACATTCAAAGTAAAAAAACGGGCTCAACTCGGCCTGAAAATGCATTTAAAGCAATAAAAGCTCAAAATGAGTGTCACGCCTAAACCAAAGGACTTATGCACACATTTCAACATGTATTTAGTTCAGGTTGACCTCCTGAAGCCTAAATGAGCATTAATTTGACTACACAACTCATTCCTATGAAGATACATTCAAAGTCAAAAAACGTGCTCTACTCGGCCTGAAAATGCATTTAAAGCAATAAAAACTCAAAATGAGTGTCACGCCTAAACCAAAGGACTTATGCACACATTTCAACATGTATTTTGTTCAGGTTGACCGCCTGAAGCCTAAATGAGCATTAATTTGACTACACAACTCATTCCTATGAAGGAACATTCAAAGTAAAAAAACGGGCTCAACTCGGACTGAAAGTGCATTTAAAGCAATAAAAACTGAAAATGAGTGTCACGCCTAAACCAAAGGACTCATGCACACATTTCAACATGTATTTAGTTCATGTTGACCTCCTGAAGCCTAAATGATCATTTATTTGACTACACAACTCATTCCTATGAAGGTACATTCAAAAGTCACAAAACGTGCTCAACTAGGCCTGAAAGTGCATTTAAAGCAATAAAAACTCAAAATGAGTGTCACGCCTAAACCAAAGGACTTATGCACACATTTCAACATGTATTTAGTTCAGGTTGACCTCCTGAAGCCTAAATCACCATTAATTTGACTACACATCCCATTCCTATGAAGATACATTCAAAGTAAAAAAATGTGCTCTACTCGGCCTGAAAATGCATTTAAAAAGCAATAAAAACTCAAATTGAGTGTCACACCTAAACCAAAGGATTTATGCACACATTTCAACATGTATTTAGTTCAGGTTGACCTCCTGAAGCCTAAATCACCATTAATTTGACTACACAAATCATTCCCATGAAGATACATTCAAAGTCAAAAAACGTTCTCAACTAGGCCTGAAAGTGCATTTAAAGCAATATAAACTCAAAATTAGTGTCACGCCTAAACCAAAGGACTTATGCACACATTTCAACATGTATTTAGTTCAGGTTGACCTCCTGAAGCCTAAATGAGCATTATTTCGTCTATACATCTCATTCCTATGAAGGTACATTCAAAGTCACAAAACGTGCTCAACTAGGCCTGAAAGTGCATTTAAAGCAATAAAAACTCAAAATGAGTGTCACGCCTAAACCAAAGGACTTATGCACACATTTCAACATGTATTTTGTTCAGGTTGACCGCCTGAAGCCTAAATGAGCATTAATTTGACTACACAACTCATTCCTATGAAGGAACATTCAAAGTAAAAAAACGGGCTCAACTCGGACTGAAAGTGCATTTAAAGCAATAAAAACTGAAAATGAGTGTCGCGCCTAAACCAAAGGACTTATGCACACAATTCAACGTGTATTTAGTTCAGGTTGACCTCCTGAAGCCTAAGTGAGCATTAATTTGACTACACAACTCATTCCTATGAAGATACATTCAAAGTAAAAAAACGTGCTCTACTCGGCCTGAAAATGCATTTAAAGCAAGAACAAATCAAAATGAGTGTCACAGCTAAACTTACATTGAAAGTAAAAAAACGGGCTCTACTCGGCCTGAAAATGCATTTAAAGCAATAAAAACTCAAATTGAGTGTCACACCTAAACCAAAGGACTTATGCACACATTTCAACATGTATTTAGTTCAGGTTGACCTCCTGAAGCCTAAATGAGCATTTATTTGACTACACAACTCATTCCTATGAAGGTACATTCAAAAGTCACAAAACGTGCTCAACTAGGCGTGAAAGTGCATTTAAAGCAATAAAAACTCAAAATGAGTGTCACGCCTAAACCAAAGGACTTATGCACACATTTCAACATGTATTTAGTTCAGGTTGACCTCCTGAAGCCTAAATCACCATTAATTTGACTACACATCCCATTCCTATGAAGATACATTCAAAGTAAAAAAACGTGCTCTACTCGGCCTGAAAATGCATTTAAAGCAAGAAAAAATCAAAATGAGTGTCACAGCTAAACCTACATTTAAAGTAAAAAAACGGGCTCAACTCGGACTGAAAGTGCATTTAAAGCAATAAAAACTGAAAATGAGTGTCACGCCTAAACCAAAGGACTTATGCACACATTTCAACATGTATTTAGTTCAGGTTGACCTCCTGAAGCCTAAATGAGCATTAATTTGACTACACAACTCATTCCTATGAAGGTACATTCAAAGTCACAAAACGTGCTCAACTAGGCCTGAAAGTGCATTTAAAGCAATAAAAACTCAAAATGAGTGTCACGCCTAAACCAAAGGACTTATGCACACATTTCAACATGTATTTAGTTCAGGTTGACATTCTGAAGCCTAAATGAGCATTAATTTGACTACACAACTTATTCCTATGAAGATACATTCAAAGTCAAAAAACGTGCTCAACTCAGCCTGAAAGTGCATTTAAAGCAATAAAAACTCAAATTGAGCCTCACGCCTAAACCAAAGGCCTTATGCACACATTTGAACATGTATTTAGTTCAGGTTGACCTCCTGAAGCCTAAATGAGCATTAATTTGACTACACATCCCATTCCTATGAAGATACATTCAAAGTAAAAAAACGTGCTCTACTCGGCCTGAAAATGCATTTAAAGCAATAAAAACTCAAATTGAGTGTCACACCTAAACCAAAGGATTTATGCACACATTTCAACATGTATTTAGTTCAGGCTGACCCCCTGAAGCCTAAATGAGCATTAATTTGACTACACAACTCATTCCTATGAAGATACATTCAAAGTCAAAAAACGTGCTCTACTCGGCCTGAAAATGCATTTAAAGCAATAAAAACTCAAATTGAGTGTCACACCTAAACCAAAGGACTTATGCACACATTTCAACATGTATTTAGTTCAGGTTGACCTCCTGAAGCCTAAATGAGCATTATTTCGTCTATACATCTCATTCCTATGAAGGTACATTCAAAGTCACAAAACGTGCTCAACTAGGCCTGAAAGTGCATTTAAAGCAATAAAAACTCAAAATGAGTGTCGCGCCTAAACCAAAGGACTTATGCACACATTTCAACCTGTATTTAGTTCAGGTTGACCTCCTGAAGCCTAAGTGAGCATTAATTTGACTACACAACTCATTCCTATGAAGATACATTCAAAGTAAAAAAACGTGCTCTACTCGGCCTGAAAATGCATTTAAAGCAAGGAAAAATCAAAATGAGTGTCACAGCTAAACCTACATTTAAAGTAAAAAAACGGGCTCTACTCGGCCTGAAAATGCATTTAAAGCAATAAAAACTCAAATTGAGTGTCACACCTAAACCAAAGGACTTATGCACACATTTCAACATGTATTTAGTTCAGGTTGACCTCCTGAAGCCTAAATGAGCATTTATTTGACTACACAACTCATTCCTATGAAGGTACATTCAAAAGTCACAAAACGTGCTCAACTAGGCCTGAAAGTGCATTTAAAGCAATAAAAACTCAAAATGAGTGTCACGCCTAAACCAAAGGACTTATGCACACATTTCAACATGTATTTAGTTCAGGTTGACCTCCTGAAGCCTAAATCACCATTAATTTGACTACACATCCCATTCCTATGAAGATACATTCAAAGTAAAAAAACGTGCTCTACTCGGCCTGAAAATGCATCTAAAAAGCAATAAAAACTCAAATTGAGTGTCACACCTAAACCAAAGGATTTATGCACACATTTCAACATGTATTTAGTTCAGGTTGACCTCCTGAAGCCTAAATCACCATTAATTTGACTACACAAATCATTCCCATGAAGATACATTCAAAGTCACAAAACGTGCTCAACTAGGCCTGAAAGTGCATTTAAAGCAATAAAAACTCAAAATGAGTGTCACGCCTAAACCAAAGGACTTATGCACACATTTCAACATGTATTTAGTTCAGGTTGACATTCTGAAGCCTAAATGAGCATTAATTTGACTACACAACTTATTCCTATGAAGATACATTCAAAGTCAAAAAACGTGCTCAACTCAGCCTGAAAGTGCATTTAAAGCAATAAAAACTCAAATTGAGCGTCACGCCTAAACCAAAGGCCTTATGCACACATTTGAACATGTATTTAGTTCAGGTTGACCTCCTGAAGCCTAAATGAGCATTAATTTGACTACACATCCCATTCCTATGAAGATACATTCAAAGTAAAAAAACGTGCTCTACTCGGCCTGAAAATGCATTTAAAGCAATAAAAACTCAAATTGAGTGTCACACCTAAACCAAAGGATTTATGCACACATTTCAACATGTATTTAGTTCAGGCTGACCCCCTGAAGCCTAAATGAGCATTAATTTGACTACACAACTCATTCCTATGAAGGAACATTCAAAGTAAAAAAACGTGCTCTACTCGGCCTGAAAATGCATTTAAAAAGCAATAAAAACTCAAATTGAGTGTCACACCTAAACCAAAGGATTTATGCACACATTTCAACATGTATTTAGTTCAGGTTGACCTCCTGAAGCCTAAATCACCATTAATTTGACTACACAAATCATTCCCATGAAGATACATTCAAAGTCAAAAAACGTGCTCAACTAGGCCTGAAAGTGCATTTAAAGCAATATAAACTCAAAATTAGTGTCACGCCTAAACCAAAGGACTTATGCACACATTTCAACATGTATTTAGTTCAGGTTGACCTCCTGAAGCCTAAATGAGCATTATTTCGTCTATACATCTCATTCCTATGAAGGTACATTCAAAGTCACAAAACGTGCTCAACTAGGCCTGAAAGTGCATTTAAAGCAATAAAAACTCAAAATGAGTGTCGCGCCTAAACCAAAGGACTTATGCACACATTTCAACGTGTATTTAGTTCAGGTTGACCTCCTGAAGCCTAAGTGAGCATTAATTTGACTACACAACTCATTCCTATGAAGATACATTCAAAGTAAAAAAACGTGCTCTACTCGGCCTGAAAATGCATTTAAAGCAAGAAAAAATCAAAATGAGTGTCACAGCTAAACCTACATTTAAAGTAAAAAAACGAGCTCAACTCGGACTGAAAGTGCATTTAAAGCAATAAAAACTGAAAATGAGTGTCACGCCTAAACCAAAGGACTTATGCACACATTTCAACATGTATTTAGTTCAGGTTGACCTCCTGAAGCCTAAATGAGCATTAATTTTACTACACAACTCATTCCTATGAAGATACATTCAAAGTCAAAAAACGTGCTCAACTCAGCCTGAAAGTGCATTTAAAGCAATAAAAACTCAAATTGAGCGTCACGCCTAAACCAAAGGCATTATGCACACATTTGAATATGTATTTAGTTCAGGTTGACCTCCTGAAGCCTAAATGAGCATTAATTTGACTACACATCCCATTCCTATGAAGATACATTCAAAGTAAAAAAACGTGCTCTACTCGGCCTGAAAATGCATTTAAAGCAATAAAAACTCAAATTGAGTGTCACACCTAAACCAAAGGATTTATGCACACATTTCAACATGTATTTAGTTCAGGCTGACCCCCTGAAGCCTAAATGAGCATTAATTTGACTACACAATTCATTCCTATGAAGATACATTCAAAGTCACAAAACGTGCTCTACTCGGCCTGAAAATGCATTTAAAGCAATAAAAACTCAAATTGAGTGTCACACCTAAACCAAAGGACTTGTGCACACATTTCAAAATGTATTTAGTTCAGGTTGACCTCCTGAAGCCTAAATGAGAATTTATTTGACTACACAACTCATTCCTATGAAGGTACATTCAAAGTCACAAAACGTGCTCAACTAGGCCTGAAAGTGCATTTAAAGCAATAAAAACTCAAAATGAGTGTCACGCCTAAACCAAAGGACTTATGCACACATTTCAACATGTATTTAGTTCAGGTTGACCTCCTGTAGCCTAAATCACCATTAATTTGATCACACAACTCATTCCTATGAAGATACATTCAAACTCAGAAACGTGCTCTACTCGGCCTAAAAATGCATTTAAAGCAATAAAAACTCAAATTGGGTGTCACGCCTAAACCAAAGGACTTATGCACACATTTCAACATGTATTTAGTTCAGGTTGACCTCCTGAAGTCTAAATGAGCATTATTTCGTCTATACAACTCATTCCTATGAAGGTACATTCAAAGTAAAAAAACGTGCTCTACTCGGCCTGAAAATGCATTTAAAGCAAGAAAAAATCAAAATGAGTGTCACACCTAAACCTACATTTAAAGTAAAAAAACGTGCTCTACTCGGCCTGAAAATGCATTTAAAGCAATAAAAACTCAAATTGAGTGTCACACCTAAACCAAAGGACTTATGCACACATTTCAACATGTATTTAGTTCAGGTTGACCTCCTGAAGCCTAAATGAGCATTTATTTGACTACACAACTCATTCCTATGAAGGCACATTCAAAGTCACAAAACGTGCTCAACTAGGCCTGAAAGTGCATTTAAAGCAATAAAAACTCAAAATGAGTGTCACGCCTAAACCAAAGGACTTATGCACACATTTCAACATGTATTTAGTTCAGGTTGACCTCCTGAAGCCTAAATCACCATTAATTTGATCACACAACTCATTCCTATGAAGATACATTCAAACTCAGAAACGTGCTCTACTCGGCCCGAAAATGCATTTAAAGCAATAAAAACTCAAATTGGGTGTCACGCCTAAACCAAAGGACTTATGCACACATTTCAACATGTATTTAGTTCAGGTTGACCTCCTGAAGCCTAAATGAGCATTATTTCGTCCATACAACTCATTCCTATGAAGGTACATTCAAAGTAAAAAAACGTGCTCTACTCGGCCTGAAAATGCATTTAAAGCAAGAAAAAATCAAAATGAGTGTCACACCTAAACCTACATTTAAAGTAAAAAAACGTGCTCTACTCGGCCTGAAAATGCATTTAAAGCAATAAAAACTCAAATTGAGTGTCACACCTAAACCAAAGGACTTACGCACACATTTCAACATGTATTTAGTTCAGGTTGACCTCCTGAAGCCTAAATGAGCATTTATTTGACTACACAACTCATTCCTATGAAGGTACATTCAAAGTCACAAAACGTGCTCAACTAGGCCTGAAAGTGCATTTAAAGCAATAAAAACTCAAAATGAGTGTCACGCCTAAACCAAAGGACTTATGCACACATTTCAACGTGTATTTAGTTCAGGTTGACCTCCTGAATCCTAAATGAGCATTAATTTGACTACACAACTCATTCCTATGAAGATACATTCAAAGTAAAAAAACGTGCTCTACTCGGCCTGAAAATGCATTTAAAGCAAGAAAAAATCAAAATGAGTGTCACACCTAAACCTACATTTAAAGTAAAAAAACGTGCTCTACTCGGCCTGAAAATGCATTTAAAGCAATAAAAACTCAAATTGAGTGTCACGCCTAAACCAAAGGACTTATACACACATTTCAACATGTATTTAGTTCAGGTTGACATTCTGAAGCCTAAATGAGCATTATTTTGTCTATACAACTCATTCCTATGAAGGTACATTCAAAGTCACAAAACGTGCTCAACTAGGCCTGAAAGTGCATTTAAAGCAATAAAATCTCAAAATGAGTTTCACGCCTAAATCAAAGGACTTATGCACACATTTAAACATGTATTTAGTTTAGGTTGACCTCCTGAAGCCTAAATGAGCATTAATTTGATCACACAACTCATTCCCATGAAGATACATTCAAAGTCAGTAAGTGCCCTGCTCTGTCTGAAAATGCATTTAAAGCAATAAAAACTCAAAATGAGTGTCACGCCTAAACCAAAGGACTTATGCACACATTTCAACATGTATTTTGTTCAGGTTGACCGCCTGAAGCCTAAATGAGCATTAATTTGACTACACAACTCATTCCTATGAAGGAACATTCAAAGTAAAAAAACGGGCTCAACTCGGACTGAAAGTGCATTTAAAGCAATAAAAACTGAAAATGAGTGTCACGCCTAAACCAAAGGACTTATGCACACATTTCAACATGTATTTAGTTCAGGTTGACCTCCTGAAGCCTAAATGACCATTTATTTGACTACACAACTCATTCCTATGAAGGTACATTCAAAAGTCGCAAAACGTGCTCAACTAGGCCTGAAAGTGCATTTAAAGCAATAAAAACTCAAAATGAGTGTCACGCCTAAACCAAAGGACTTATGCACACATTTCAACATGTATTTAGTTCAGGTTGACCTCCTGAAGCCTAAATCACCATTAATTTGACTACACATCCCATTCCTATGAAGATACATTTAAAGTAAAAAAACGGGCTCTACTAGGCCTGAAAATGCATTTAAAGCAATAAAAACTCAAATTGAGTGTCACACCTAAACCAAAGGACTTATGCACACCTTTCAACATGTATTTAGTTCAGGTTGACCTCCTGAAGCCTAAATGAGCATTTATTTGACTACACAACTCATTCCTATGAAGTTACATTCAAAAGTCACAAAACGTGCTCAACTAGGCCCGAAAGTGCATTTAAAGCAATAAAAACTCAAAATGAGTGTCACGCCTAAACCAAAGGACTTATGCACACATTTCAACATGTATTTAGTTCAGGTTGACCTCCTGAAGCCTAAATCACCATTAATTTGACTACACATCCCATTCCTATGAAGATACATTCAAAGTAAAAAAATGTGCTCTACTCGGTCTGAAAATGCATTTAAAAAGCAATAAAAACTCAAATTGAGTGTCACACCTAAACCAAAGGATTTATGCACACATTTCAACATATATTTAGTTCAGGTTGACCTCCTGAAGCCTAAATCACCATTAATTTGACTACACAAATCATTCCCATGAAGATACATTCAAAGTCAAAAAACGTGCTCAACTAGGCCTGAAAGTGCATTTAAAGCAATATAAACTCAAAATTAGTGTCACGCCTAAACCAAAGGACTTATGCACACATTTCAACATGTATTTAGTTCAGGTTGACCTCCTGAAGCCTAAATGAGCATTATTTCGTCTATACATCTCATTCCTATGAAGGTACATTCAAAGTCACAAAACGTGCTCAACTAGGCCTGAAAGTGCATTTAAAGCAATAAAAACTCAAAATGAGTGTCGCGCCTAAACCAAAGGACTTATGCACACATTTCAACGTGTATTTAGTTCAGGTTGACCTCCTGAAGCCTAAGTGAGCATTAATTTGACTACACAACTCATTCCCATGAAGATACATTCAAAGTCAAAAAATGTGCTCAACTAGGCCTGAAAGTGCATTTAAAGCAATATAAACTCAAAATTAGTGTCACGCCTAAACCAAAGGACTTATGCACACATTTCAACATGTATTTAGTTCAGGTTGACCTCCTGAAGCCTAAATGAGCATTACTTCGTCTATACATCTCATTCCTATGAAGGTACATTCAAAGTCACAAAACGTGCTCAACTAGGCCTGAAAGTGCATTTAAAGCAATAAAAACTCAAAATGAGTGTCGCGCCTAAACCAAAGGACTTATGCACACATTTCAACGTGTATTTAGTTCAGGTTGACCTCCTGAAGCCTCAGTGAGCATTAATTTGACGACACACCTCAGTCCTATGAAGATACATTCAAAGTCAAAAAACGTGCTCAAATCGGCCTTAAAGTGCATTTAAAGCAATAAAAACTCAAAATGAGTGTCACGCCTAAACCAAAGGACTTATGCACACATTTCAACATGTATTTAGTTCAGGTTGACCTCCTGAAGCCTAAATCACCATTAATTTGACTACACATCCCATTCCTATGAAGATACATTCAAAGTAAAAAAACGTGCTCGGCTCGGCCTGAAAATGCATTTAAAGCAATAAAAACTCAAAATGAGTGTCACGCCTAAACCAAAGGACTTATGCACACATTTCAACATGTATTTAGTTCAGGTTGACCTCCTGAAGCCTAAATGAGCATTATTTCGTCTATACATCTCATTCCTATGAAGGTACATTCAAAGTCACAAAACGTGCTCAACTAGGCCTGAAAGTGCATTTAAAGCAATAAAAACTCAAAATGAGTGTCGCGCCTAAACCAAAGGACTTATGCACACATTTCAACATGTATTTAGTTCAGGTTGACCTCCTGAAGCCTAAATGAGCATTATTTCGTCTATACATCTCATTCCTATGAAGGTACATTCAAAGTCACAAAACGTGCTCAACTAGGCCTGAAAGTGCATTTAAAGCAATAAAAACTCAAAATGAGTGTCGCGCCTAAACCAAAGGACTTATGCACACATTTCAACGTGTATTTAGTTCAGGTTGACCTCCTGAAGCCTAAGTGAGCATTAATTTGACTACACAACTCATTCCCATGAAGATACATTCAAAGTCAAAAAATGTGCTCAACTAGGCCTGAAAGTGCATTTAAAGCAATATAAACTCAAAATTAGTGTCACGCCTAAACCAAAGGACTTATGCACACATTTCAACATGTATTTAGTTCAGGTTGACCTCCTGAAGCCTAAATGAGCATTACTTCGTCTATACATCTCATTCCTATGAAGGTACATTCAAAGTCACAAAACGTGCTCAACTAGGCCTGAAAGTGCATTTAAAGCAATAAAAACTCAAAATGAGTGTCGCGCCTAAACCAAAGGACTTATGCACACATTTCAACGTGTATTTAGTTCAGGTTGACCTCCTGAAGCCTCAGTGAGCATTAATTTGACGACACACCTCAGTCCTATGAAGATACATTCAAAGTCAAAAAACGTGCTCAAATCGGCCTGAAAGTGCATTTAAAGCAATAAAAACTCAAAATGAGTGTCACGCCTAAACCAAAGGACTTATGCACACATTTCAACATGTATTTAGTTCAGGTTGACCTCCTGAAGCCTAAATCACCATTAATTTGACTACACATCCCATTCCTATGAAGATACATTCAAAGTAAAAAAACGTGCTCGGCTCGGCCTGAAAATGCATTTAAAGCAATAAAAACTCAAAATGAGTGTCACGCCTAAACCAAAGGACTTATGCACACATTTCAACATGTATTTAGTTCAGGTTGACCTCCTGAAGCCTAAATGAGCATTATTTCGTCTATACATCTCATTCCTATGAAGGTACATTCAAAGTCACAAAACGTGCTCAACTAGGCCTGAAAGTGCATTTAAAGCAATAAAAACTCAAAATGAGTGTCGCGCCTAAACCAAAGGACTTATGCACACATTTCAACGTGTATTTAGTTCAGGTTGACCTCCTGAAGCCTAAGTGAGCATTAATTTGACTACACAACTCATTCCTATGAAGATACATTCAAAGTAAAAAAACGTGCTCTACTCGGCCTGAAAATGCATTTAAAGAAAGAACAAATCAAAATGAGTGTCACAGCTAAACTTACATTTAAAGTAAAAAAACGGGCTCTACTCGGCCTGAAAATGCATTTAAAGCAATAAAAACTCAAATTGAGTGTCACACCTAAACCAAAGGACTTATGCACACATTTCAACATGTATTTAGTTCAGGTTGACCTCCTGAAGCCTAAATGAGCATTTATTTGACTACACAACTCATTCCTATGAAGTTACATTCAAAAGTCACAAAACGTGCTCAACTAGGCCTGAAAGTGCATTTAAAGCAATAAAAACTCAAAATGAGTGTCACGCCTAAACCAAAGGACTTATGCACACATTTCAACATGTATTTAGTTCAGGTTGACCTCCTGAAGCCTAAATCACCATTAATTTGACTACACATTCCATTCCTATGAAGATACATTCAAAGTAAAAAAACGTGCTCTACTCGGCCTGAAAATGCATTTAAAAAGCAATAAAAACTCAAATTGAGTGTCACAGCTAAACCTACATTTAAAGTCAAAAAACGTGCTCTACTCGGCCTGAAAATGCATTTAAAGCAATAAAAACTCAAATTGAGTGTCACACCTAAACCAAAGGATTTATGCACACATTTCAACATGTATTTAGTTCAGGTTGACCTCCTGAAGCCTAAATGAGCATTAATTTTACTACACAAATCATTCCTATGAAGATACATTCAAACTCAGAAACGTGCTCAACTAGGCCTGAAAATGCATTTAAAGCAATAAAAACTCAAATTGAGCGTCACGCCTAAACCAAAGGACTTATGCACACATTTCAACATGTATTTAGTTCAGGCTGACCCCCTGAAGCCTAAATGAGCATTAATTTGACTACACAACTCATTCCTATGAAGATACATTCAAAGTCAAAAAACGTGCTCAACTCGGCCTGAAAGTGCATTTAAAGAAATAAAAACTCAAATTGAGTGTCACACCTAAACCAAAGGACTTATGCACACATTTCAACATGTATTTATTCAGGTTGACCTCCTGAAGCCTAAATCACCATTAATTTGATCACACAACTCATTCCTATAAAGATACATTCAAACTCAGAAACGTGCTCTACTCGGCCTGAAAATGCATTTAAAGCAATAAAAACTCAAAATGAGTGTCGCGCCTAAACCAAAGGACTTATGCACACATTTCAACGTGTATTTAGTTCAGGTTGACCTCCTGAAGCCTAAATGAGCATTATTTCGTCTATACATCTCATTCCTATGAAGGTACATTCAAAGTCACAAAACGTGCTCAACTAGGCCTGAAAGTGCATTTAAAGCAATAAAAACTCAAAATGAGTGTCGCGCCTAAACCAAAGGACTTATGCACACATTTCAACGTGTATTTAGTTCAGGTTGACCTCCTGAAGCCTAAGTGAGCATTAATTTGACTACACAACTCATTCCTATGAAGATACATTCAAAGTAAAAAAACGTGCTCTACTCGGCCTGAAAATGCATTTAAAGCAAGAAAAAATCAAAATGAGTGTCACAGCTAAACCTACATTTAAAGTAAAAAAACGGGCTCAACTCGGACTGAAAGTGCATTTAAAGCAATAAAAACTGAAAATGAGTGTCACGCCTAAACCAAAGGACTTATGCACACATTTCAACATGTATTTAGTTCAGGTTGACCTCCTGAAGCCTAAATGAGCATTAATTTGACTACACAACTCATTCCTATGAAGGTACATTCAAAGTCACAAAACGTGCTCAACTAGGCCTGAAAGTGCATTTAAAGCAATAAAAACTCAAAATGAGTGTCACGCCTAAACCAAAGGACTTATGCACACATTTCAACATGTATTTAGTTCAGGTTGACATTCTGAAGCCTAAAGAGCATTAATTTGACTACACAACTTATTCCTATGAAGATACATTCAAAGTCAAAAAACGTGCTCAACTCAGCCTGAAAGTGCATTTAAAGCAATAAAAACTCAAATTGAGCCTCACGCCTAAACCAAAGGCCTTATGCACACATTTGAACATGTATTTAGTTCAGGTTGACCTCCTGAAGCCTAAATGAGCATTAATTTGACTACACAACTCATTCCTATGAAGATACATTCAAAGTCAAAAAACGTGCTCTACTCGGCCTGAAAATGCATTTAAAGCAATAAAAACTCAAAATGAGTGTCACGCCTAAACCAAAGGACTTATGCACACATTTCAACATGTATTTTGTTCAGGTTGACCGCCTGAAGCCTAAATGAGCATTAATTTGACTACACAACTCATTCCTATGAAGGAACATTCAAAGTAAAAAAACGGGCTCAACTCGGACTGAAAGTGCATTTAAAGCAATAAAAACTGAAAATGAGTGTCACGCCTAAACCAAAGGACTTATGCACACATTTCAACATGTATTTAGTTCAGGTTGACCTCCTGAAGCCTAAATGACCATTTATTTGACTACACAACTCATTCCTATGAAGGTACATTCAAAAGTCACAAAACGTGCTCAACTAGGCCTGAAAGTGCATTTAAAGCAATAAAAACTCAAAATGAGTGTCTCGCCTAAACCAAAGGACTTATGCACACATTTCAACATGTATTTAGTTCAGGTTGACCTCCTGAAGCCTAAATCACCATTAATTTGACTACACATCCCATTCCTATGAAGATACATTCAAAGTAAAAAAACGTGCTCTACTCGGCCTGAAAATGCATTTAAAAAGCAATAAAAACTCAAAATGAGTGTCACGCCTAAACCAAAGGGCTTATGCACACATTTCAACATGTATTTAGTTCAGGTTGACCTCCTGAAGCCTAAATGAGCATTAATTTGACTACACAACTCATTCCTATGAAGATACATTCAAAGTAAAAAAACGTGCTCGGCTCGGCCTGAAAATGCATTTAAAGCAATAAAAACTCAAAATGAGTGTCACGCCTAAACCAAAGGACTTATGCACACATTTCAACATGTATTTAGTTCAGGTTGACCTCCTGAAGCCTAAATGAGCATTATTTCGTCTATACATCTCATTCCTATGAAGGTACATTCAAAGTCACAAAACGTGCTCAACTAGGCCTGAAAGTGCATTTAAAGCAATAAAAACTCAAAATGAGTGTCGCGCCTAAACCAAAGGACTTATGCACACATTTCAACATGTATTTAGTTCAGGTTGACCTCCTGAAGCCTAAGTGAGCATTAATTTGACTACACAACTCATTCCTATGAAGATACATTCAAAAGTCACAAAACGTGCTCAACTAGGCCTGAAAGTGCATTTAAAGCAATAAAAATTCAAAATGAGTGTCACGCCTAAACCAAAGGACTTATGCACACATTTCAACATGTATTTAGTTCAGGTTGACCTCCTGAAGCCTAAATCACCATTAATTTGACTACACATCCCATTCCTATGAAGATACATTCAAAGTAAAAAAATGTGCTCTACTCGGCCTGAAAATGCATTTAAAAAGCAATAAAAACTCAAATTGAGTGTCACACCTAAACCAAAGGATTTATGCACACATTTCAACATATATTTAGTTCAGGTTGACCTCCTGAAGCCTAAATCACCATTAATTTGACTACACAAATCATTCCCATGAAGATACATTCAAAGTCAAAAAACGTGCTCAACTAGGCCTGAAAGTGCATTTAAAGCAATATAAACTCAAAATTAGTGTCACGCCTAAACCAAAGGACTTATGCACACATTTCAACATGTATTTAGTTCAGGTTGACCTCCTGAAGCCTAAATGAGCATTATTTCGTCTATACATCTCATTCCTATGAAGGTACATTCAAAGTCACAAAACGTGCTCAACTAGGCCTGAAAGTGCATTTAAAGCAATAAAAACTCAAAATGAGTGTCGCGCCTAAACCAAAGGACTTATGCACACATTTCAACGTGTATTTAGTTCAGGTTGACCTCCTGAAGCCTAAGTGAGCATTAATTTGACTACACAACTCATTCCTATGAAGATACATTCAAAGTAAAAAAACGTTTTCTACTCGGCCTGAAAATGCATTTAAAGCAAGAAAAAATCAAAATGAGTGTCACAGCTAAACCTACATTTAAAGTAAAAAAACGGGCTCAACTCGGACTGAAAGTGCATTTAAAGCAATAAAAACTGAAAATGAGTGTCACGCCTAAACCAAAGGACTTATGCACACATTTCAACATGTATTTAGTTCAGGTTGACCTCCTGAAGCCTAAATGAGCATTAATTTGACTACACAACTCATTCCTATGAAGGTACATTCAAAGTCACAAAACGTGCTCAACTAGGCCTGAAAGTGCATTTAAAGCAATAAAAACTCAAAATGAGTGTCACGCCTAAACCAAAGGACTTATGCACACATTTCAACATGTATTTAGTTCAGGTTGACATTCTGAAGCCTAAATGAGCATTAATTTGACTACACAACTTATTCCTATGAAGATACATTCAAAGTCAAAAAACGTGCTCAACTCAGCCTGAAAGTGCATTTAAAGCAATAAAAACTCAAATTGAGCGTCACGCCTAAACCAAAGGCCTTATGCACACATTTGAACATGTATTTAGTTCAGGTTGACCTCCTGAAGCCTAAATGAGCATTAATTTGACTACACATCCCATTCCTATGAAGATACATTCAAAGTAAAAAAACGTGCTCTACTCGGCCTGAAAATGCATTTAAAGCAATAAAAACTCAAAATGAGTGTCACGCCTAAACCAAAGGACTTATGCACACATTTCAACATGTATTTTGTTCAGGTTGACCGCCTGAAGCCTAAATGAGCATTAATTTGACTACACAACTCATTCCTATGAAGGAACATTCAAAGTAAAAAAACGGGCTCAACTCGGACTGAAAGTGCATTTAAAGCAATAAAAACTGAAAATGAGTGTCACGCCTAAACCAAAGGACTTATGCACACATTTCAACATGTATTTAGTTCAGGTTGACCTCCTGAAGCCTAAATGAGCATTAATTTGACTACACAACTCATTCCTATGAAGGTACATTCAAAGTCACAAAACGTGCTCAACTAGGCCTGAAAGTGCATTTAAAGCAATAAAAACTCAAAATGAGTGTCACGCCTAAACCAAAGGACTTATGCACACATTTCAACATGTATTTAGTTCAGGTTGACCTCCTGAAGCCTAAATGAGCATTATTTCGTCTATACATCTCATTCCTATGAAGGTACATTCAAAGTCACAAAACGTGCTCAACTAGGCCTGAAAGTGCATTTAAAGCAATAAAAACTCAAAATGAGTGTCGCGCCTAAACCAAAGGACTTATGCACACATTTCAACGTGTATTTAGTTCAGGTTGACCTCCTGAAGCCTAAGTGAGCATTAATTTGACTACACAACTCATTCCTATGAAGATACATTCAAAGTAAAAAAACGTGCTCTACTCGGCCTGAAAATGCATTTAAAGCAATAAAAACTCAAATTGAGTGTCACACCTAAACCAAAGGATTTATGCACACATTTCAACATGTATTTAGTTCAGGCTGACCCCCTGAAGCCTAAATGAGCATTAATTTGACTACACAACTCATTCCTATGAAGATACATTCAAAGTCAAAAAACGTGCTCTACTCGGCCTGAAAATGCATTTAAAGCAATAAAAACTCAAAATGAGTGTCACGCCTAAACCAAAGGACTTATGCACACATTTCAACATGTATTTTGTTCAGGTTGACCGCCTGAAGCCTAAATGAGCATTAATTTGACTACACAACTCATTCCTATGAAGGAACATTCAAAGTAAAAAAACGGGCTCAACTCGGACTGAAAGTGCATTTAAAGCAATAAAAACTGAAAATGAGTGTCACGCCTAAACAAAAGGACTTATGCACACATTTCAACATGTATTTAGTTCAGGTTGACCTCCTGAAGCCTAAATGAGCATTAATTTGACTACACAACTCATTCCTATGAAGGTACATTCAAAGTCACAAAACGTGCTCAACTAGGCCTGAAAGTGCATTTAAAGCAATAAAAACTCAAAATGAGTGTCACGCCTAAACCAAAGGACTTATGCACACATTTCAACATGTATTTAGTTCAGGTTGACATTCTGAAGCCTAAATGAGCATTAATTTGACTACACAACTTATTCCTATGAAGATACATTCAAAGTCAAAAAACGTGCTCAACTCAGCCTGAAAGTGCATTTAAAGCAATAAAAACTCAAATTGAGCGTCACGCCTAAACCAAAGGCCTTATGCACACATTTGAACATGTATTTAGTTCAGGTTGACCTCCTGAAGCCTAAATGAGCATTAATTTGACTACACATCCCATTCCTATGAAGATACATTCAAAGTAAAAAAACGTGCTCTACTCGGCCTGACAACGCATTTAAAGCAATAAAAACTCAAAAGGAGTGTCACACCTAAACCAAAGTATTTATGCACACATTTCAACATGTATTTAGTTCAGGATGACCCCCTGAAGCCTAAATGAGCATTAATTTGACTACACAACTCATTCCTATGAAGATACATTCAAAGTCACAAAACGTGCTCTACTCGGCCTGAAAATGCATTTAAAGCAATAAAAACTCAAATTGAGTGTCACACCTAAACCAAAGGACTTATGCACACATTTCAAAATGTATTTAGTTCAGGTTGACCTCCTGAAGCCTAAATGAGCATTTATTTGACTACACAACTCATTCCTATGAAGGTACATTCAAAGTCACAAAACATGCTCAACTAGGCCTGAAAGTGCATTTAAAGCAATAAAAACTCAAAATGAGTGTCACGCCTAAACCAAAGGACTTATGCACACATTTCAACATGTATTTAGTTCAGGTTGACATTCTGAAGCCTAAATGAGCATTAATTTGACTACACATCTCATTCCTATGAAGATACATTCAAAGTCAAAAAACGTTCTCTACTCGGCCTGAAAATGCATTTAAAGCAATAAAAACTCAAATTGAGTGTCACACCTAAACCAAAGGACTTATGCACACATTTCAACATGTATTTAGTTCAGGTTGACCTCCTGAAACCTAAATCACCATTAATTTCATCACACAACTCATTCTTATAAAGATACATTCAAACTCAGAAACGTGCTCTATTCGGCCTGAAAATGCATTTAAAGCAATAAAAACTCAAAATGAGTGTCATGCCTAAACCAAAGAACTTATGCACACATTTCAACATGTATTTAGTTCAGGTTGATATTCTGAAGCCTAAATGAGCATTAATTTGACTACACAAATTATTCCTATGAAGATACATTCAAAGTCAAAAAACGTGCTCAACTCAGTCTGAAAGTGCATTTAAAGCAATAAAAACTCAAATTGAGTGTCACACCTAAACCAAAGGACTTATGCACACATTTCAACATGTATTTAGTTCAGGTTGACCTCCTGAAGCCTAAATCACCATTAATTTGATCACACAACTCATTCCGATGAAGATACATTCAAACTCAGAAACGTGCTCTACTCGGCCTGAAAATGCATTTAAAGCAATAAAAACTCAAAATGAGTGTCACGCCTAAACCAAAGAACTTATGCACACATTTCAACATGTATTTAGTTCAGGTTGATATTCTGAAGCCTAAATGAGCATTAATTTGACTACACAACTCATTCCTATGAAGATACATTCAAACTCAGAAACGTGCTCAACTCGGCCTGAAAATGCATTTAGAGCAATAAAAACTCAAATTGAGTGTCACACCTAAACCAAAGGACTTATGCACACATTTCAACATGTATTTAGTTCAGGTTGACCTCCTGAAGCCTAAATTACCATTAATTTGATCACACAACTCATTCCGATGAAGATACATTCAAACTCAGAAACGTGCTCTACTCGGCCTGAAAATGCATTTAAAGCAATAAAAACTCAAATTGAGCGTCACGCTTAAACCAAAGGCCTTATGCACACATTTCAACATGTATTTAGTTCAGGTTGACCTCCTGAAGCCTAAATGAGCATTAATTTGACTACACAACTCATTCCTATGAAGGTACATTCAAAGTCACAAAACGTGCTCTCCTCGGCCTGAAAATGCATTTAAAGCAATAAAAACTCAAAATGAGTGTCACGCCTAACCCAAAGGACTTATGCACACATTTCAAGATGTGTTTTGTTCAGGTTGACCTCCTGAAGCCTAAATGAGCATTAATTTGACTACACATCCCATTCCTATGAAGATACATTCAAAGTCAAAAAACGTGCTCTACTCGGCCTGAAAATACATTTAAATCAATAAAAACTCAAATTGAGTGTCACACCTAAACCAAAGGACTTATGCACACATTTCAACATGTATTTAGTTCAGGTTGACCTCCTGAAGCCTAAATCACCATTAATTTGATCACACAACTCATTCCTATGAAGATACATTCAAACTCAGAAACGTGCTCTACTCGGCCTGAAAATGCATTTAAAGCAATAAAAACTCAAATTGAGCGTCACGCCTAAACCAAAGGCCTTATGCACACATTTCAACATGTATTTAGTTCAGGTTGACCTCCTGAAGCCTAAATGAGCATTAATTTGACTACACAACTCATTCCTATGAAGGTACATTCAAAGTCACAAAACGTGCTCTCCTCGGCCTGAAAATGCATTTAAAGCAATAAAAACTCAAAATGAGTGTCACGCCTAAACCAAAGGACTTATGCACACATTTCAAGATGTATTTTGTTCAGGTTGACCTCCTGAAGCCTAAATGAGCATTAATTTGACTACACAACTCATTCCGATGAAGATACATTCAAAGTAAAAAAACGTGCTCTACTCGGCCTGAAAATGCATTTAAAGCAATAAAAACTCAAATTGAGTGTCAGGCCTAAACCAAAGGACTTATGCACACATTTCAACATGTATTTAGTTCAGGTTGACCTCCTGAAGCCTAAATGAGCATTAATTTGATCACACAACTCATTCCCATGAAGATACATTCAAAGTCACAAAACGTGCTCTCCTCGGCCTGAAAATGCATTTAAAGCAATAAAAACTCAAAATGAGTGTCACGCCTAAACCAAAGGACTTATGCACACATTTCAAGATGTATTTTGTTCAGGTTGACCTCCTGAAGCCTAAATGAGCATTAATTTGACTACACATCCCATTCCTATGAAGATACATTCAAAGTCAAAAAACGTGCTCGGCTCGGCCTGAAAATGCATTTAGAGCAATAAAAACTCAAATTGAGTGTCACACCTAAACCAAAGGACTTATGCACACATTTCAACATGTATTTAGTTCAGGTTGACCTCCTGAAGCCTAAATCACCATTAATTTGATCACACAACTCATTCCTATGAAGATACATTCAAACTCAGAAACGTGCTCTACTCGGCCTGAAAATGCATTTAAAGCAATAAAAACTCAAATTGAGCGTCACGCTTAAACCAAAGGCCTTATGCACACATTTCAACATGTATTTAGTTCAGGTTGACCTCCTGAAGCGTAAATGAGCATTAATTTGACTACACAACTCATTCCTATGAAGATACATTCAAAGTCAAAAAACGTGCTCGGCTCGGCCTGAAAATGCATTTAAAGCAATAAAAACTCAAATTGAGTGTCACGCCTAAACCAAAGGACTTATGCACACATTTCAACATGTATTTAGTTCAGGTTGACATCCTGAAGCGTAAATGAGCATTAATTTGACTACATACCTCATTCCTATGAAGATACATTCAAAGTCAAAAAACGTGCTCGGCTCGGCCTGAAAATGCATTTAAAGCAATAAAAACTCAAATTGAGTGTCACGCCTAAACCAAAGGACTTATGCACACATTTCAACATGTATTTAGTTCAGGTTGACATCCTGAAGCGTAAATGAGCATTAATTTGACTACACACCTCATTCCTATGAAGATACATTCAAAGTCAAAAAAACGTGCTCATATCGGCCTGAAAATGCATTTAAAGCAATAAAAACTCAAATTGAGTGTCACACCTAAACCAAAGGACTTATGCACACATTTCAACATGTATTTAGTTCAGGTTGACCTCCTGAAGCCTAAATGAGCATTAATTTGACTACACACCTCATTCCTATGAAGATACATTCAAAGTCAAAAAACGTGCTCAAATCGGCCTGAAAGTGCATTTAAAGCAATAAAAACTCAAAATGAGTGTCACGCCTAAACCAAAGGGCTTATGCACACATTTCAACATGTATTTAGTTCAGGTTGACCTCCTGAAGCCTAAATGAGCATTAATTTGACTACACAACTCATTCCTATGAAGATACATTCAAAGTCAAAAAACGTGCTCGGCTCGGCCTGAAAATGCATTTAAAGCAATAAAAATTCAAATTGAGTGTCACGCCTAAACCAAAGGACTTATGCACACATTTCAACATGTATTTAGTTCAGGTTGACCTCCTGAAGCCTAAATGAGCATTAATTTGACTATACGACTCATTCCTATGAAGACACATTCAAAGACAAAAAACGTGCTTAACTCGGCCTGAAAATGCATTTAAAGCAATAAAAACTCAAAATGGGTGTCACGCCTAAACCAAAGGGCTTATGCACACATCTCAACATGTATTTAGTTCAGGTTGACCTCCTGAAGCCTAAATGAGCATTAATTTGACTACACACCTCATTCCTATGAAGATACATTCAAAGTAAAAAAACGTGCTCGGCTCGGCCTGAAAATGCATTTAAACCAATAAAAACTCAAATTGAGTGTCACGCCTAAACCAAAGGGCTTATGCACACATTTCAACATGTATTTAGTTCAGGTTGAACTCCTGAAGCCTAAATGAGCATTAATTTGACTACACACCTAATTCCTATGAAGATACATTCAAAGTCAAAAAACGTGCTCAAATCGGCCTGAAAGTGCATTTAAAGTAATAAAAACTCAAAATGAGTGTCACGCCTAAACCAAAGGGCTTATGCACACATTTCAACATGTATTTAGTTCAGGTTGAACTCCTGAAGCCTAAATGAGCATTAATTTGACTACACACATCATTCCTATGAAGATACATTCAAAGTCAAAATACGTGCTCAAATCGGCCTGAAAGTGCATTTAAAGCAATAAAAACTCAAAATGAGTGTCACGCCTAAACCAAAGGACTTATGCACACATTTCAACATGTATTTAGTTCAGGCTGACCCCCTGAAGCCTAAATGAGCATTAATTTGACTACACAACTCATTCCTATGAAGATACATTCAAAGTCAAAAAACGTGCTCTACTCGGCCTGAAAATGCATTTAAAGCAATAAAAACTCAAAATGAGTGTCACGCCTAAACCAAAGGACTTATGCACACATTTCAACATGTATTTTGTTCAGGTTGACCGCCTGAAGCCTAAATGAGCATTAATTTGACTACACAACTCATTCCTATGAAGGAACATTCAAAGTAAAAAAACGGGCTCAACTCGGACTGAAAGTGCATTTAAAGCAATAAAAACTGAAAATGAGTGTCACGCCTAAACAAAAGGACTTATGCACACATTTCAACATGTATTTAGTTCAGGTTGACCTCCTGAAGCCTAAATGAGCATTAATTTGACTACACAACTCATTCCTATGAAGGTACATTCAAAGTCACAAAACGTGCTCAACTAGGCCTGAAAGTGCATTTAAAGCAATAAAAACTCAAAATGAGTGTCACGCCTAAACCAAAGGACTTATGCACACATTTCAACATGTATTTAGTTCAGGTTGACATTCTGAAGCCTAAATGAGCATTAATTTGACTACACAACTTATTCCTATGAAGATACATTCAAAGTCAAAAAACGTGCTCAACTCAGCCTGAAAGTGCATTTAAAGCAATAAAAACTCAAATTGAGCGTCACGCCTAAACCAAAGGCCTTATGCACACATTTGAACATGTATTTAGTTCAGGTTGACCTCCTGAAGCCTAAATGAGCATTAATTTGACTACACATCCCATTCCTATGAAGATACATTCAAAGTAAAAAAACGTGCTCTACTCGGCCTGACAACGCATTTAAAGCAATAAAAACTCAAAAGGAGTGTCACACCTAAACCAAAGTATTTATGCACACATTTCAACATGTATTTAGTTCAGGATGACCCCCTGAAGCCTAAATGAGCATTAATTTGACTACACAACTCATTCCTATGAAGATACATTCAAAGTCACAAAACGTGCTCTACTCGGCCTGAAAATGCATTTAAAGCAATAAAAACTCAAATTGAGTGTCACACCTAAACCAAAGGACTTATGCACACATTTCAAAATGTATTTAGTTCAGGTTGACCTCCTGAAGCCTAAATGAGCATTTATTTGACTACACAACTCATTCCTATGAAGGTACATTCAAAGTCACAAAACATGCTCAACTAGGCCTGAAAGTGCATTTAAAGCAATAAAAACTCAAAATGAGTGTCACGCCTAAACCAAAGGACTTATGCACACATTTCAACATGTATTTAGTTCAGGTTGACATTCTGAAGCCTAAATGAGCATTAATTTGACTACACATCTCATTCCTATGAAGATACATTCAAAGTCAAAAAACGTTCTCTACTCGGCCTGAAAATGCATTTAAAGCAATAAAAACTCAAATTGAGTGTCACACCTAAACCAAAGGACTTATGCACACATTTCAACATGTATTTAGTTCAGGTTGACCTCCTGAAACCTAAATCACCATTAATTTCATCACACAACTCATTCTTATAAAGATACATTCAAACTCAGAAACGTGCTCTATTCGGCCTGAAAATGCATTTAAAGCAATAAAAACTCAAAATGAGTGTCATGCCTAAACCAAAGAACTTATGCACACATTTCAACATGTATTTAGTTCAGGTTGATATTCTGAAGCCTAAATGAGCATTAATTTGACTACACAAATTATTCCTATGAAGATACATTCAAAGTCAAAAAACGTGCTCAACTCAGTCTGAAAGTGCATTTAAAGCAATAAAAACTCAAATTGAGTGTCACACCTAAACCAAAGGACTTATGCACACATTTCAACATGTATTTAGTTCAGGTTGACCTCCTGAAGCCTAAATCACCATTAATTTGATCACACAACTCATTCCGATGAAGATACATTCAAACTCAGAAACGTGCTCTACTCGGCCTGAAAATGCATTTAAAGCAATAAAAACTCAAAATGAGTGTCACGCCTAAACCAAAGAACTTATGCACACATTTCAACATGTATTTAGTTCAGGTTGATATTCTGAAGCCTAAATGAGCATTAATTTGACTACACAACTCATTCCTATGAAGATACATTCAAACTCAGAAACGTGCTCAACTCGGCCTGAAAATGCATTTAGAGCAATAAAAATTCAAATTGAGTGTCACACCTAAACCAAAGGACTTATGCACACATTTCAACATGTATTTAGTTCAGGTTGACCTCCTGAAGCCTAAATTACCATTAATTTGATCACACAACTCATTCCGATGAAGATACATTCAAACTCAGAAACGTGCTCTACTCGGCCTGAAAATGCATTTAAAGCAATAAAAACTCAAATTGAGCGTCACGCTTAAACCAAAGGCCTTATGCACACATTTCAACATGTATTTAGTTCAGGTTGACCTCCTGAAGCCTAAATGAGCATTAATTTGACTACACAACTCATTCCTATGAAGGTACATTCAAAGTCACAAAACGTGCTCTCCTCGGCCTGAAAATGCATTTAAAGCAATAAAAACTCAAAATGAGTGTCACGCCTAACCCAAAGGACTTATGCACACATTTCAAGATGTGTTTTGTTCAGGTTGACCTCCTGAAGCCTAAATGAGCATTAATTTGACTACACATCCCATTCCTATGAAGATACATTCAAAGTCAAAAAACGTGCTCTACTCGGCCTGAAAATACATTTAAATCAATAAAAACTCAAATTGAGTGTCACACCTAAACCAAAGGACTTATGCACACATTTCAACATGTATTTAGTTCAGGTTGACCTCCTGAAGCCTAAATCACCATTAATTTGATCACACAACTCATTCCTATGAAGATACATTCAAACTCAGAAACGTGCTCTACTCGGCCTGAAAATGCATTTAAAGCAATAAAAACTCAAATTGAGCGTCACGCCTAAACCAAAGGCCTTATGCACACATTTCAACATGTATTTAGTTCAGGTTGACCTCCTGAAGCCTAAATGAGCATTAATTTGACTACACAACTCATTCCTATGAAGGTACATTCAAAGTCACAAAACGTGCTCTCCTCGGCCTGAAAATGCATTTAAAGCAATAAAAACTCAAAATGAGTGTCACGCCTAAACCAAAGGACTTATGCACACATTTCAAGATGTATTTTGTTCAGGTTGACCTCCTGAAGCCTAAATGAGCATTAATTTGACTACACAACTCATTCCGATGAAGATACATTCAAAGTAAAAAAACGTGCTCTACTCGGCCTGAAAATGCATTTAAAGCAATAAAAACTCAAATTGAGTGTCAGGCCTAAACCAAAGGACTTATGCACACATTTCAACATGTATTTAGTTCAGGTTGACCTCCTGAAGCCTAAATGAGCATTAATTTGATCACACAACTCATTCCCATGAAGATACATTCAAAGTCACAAAACGTGCTCTCCTCGGCCTGAAAATGCATTTAAAGCAATAAAAACTCAAAATGAGTGTCACGCCTAAACCAAAGGACTTATGCACACATTTCAAGATGTATTTTGTTCAGGTTGACCTCCTGAAGCCTAAATGAGCATTAATTTGACTACACATCCCATTCCTATGAAGATACATTCAAAGTCAAAAAACGTGCTCGGCTCGGCCTGAAAATGCATTTAGAGCAATAAAAACTCAAATTGAGTGTCACACCTAAACCAAAGGACTTATGCACACATTTCAACATGTATTTAGTTCAGGTTGACCTCCTGAAGCCTAAATCACCATTAATTTGATCACACAACTCATTCCTATGAAGATACATTCAAACTCAGAAACGTGCTCTACTCGGCCTGAAAATGCATTTAAAGCAATAAAAACTCAAATTGAGCGTCACGCTTAAACCAAAGGCCTTATGCACACATTTCAACATGTATTTAGTTCAGGTTGACCTCCTGAAGCGTAAATGAGCATTAATTTGACTACACAACTCATTCCTATGAAGATACATTCAAAGTCAAAAAACGTGCTCGGCTCGGCCTGAAAATGCATTTAAAGCAATAAAAACTCAAATTGAGTGTCACGCCTAAACCAAAGGACTTATGCACACATTTCAACATGTATTTAGTTCAGGTTGACATCCTGAAGCGTAAATGAGCATTAATTTGACTACATACCTCATTCCTATGAAGATACATTCAAAGTCAAAAAACGTGCTCGGCTCGGCCTGAAAATGCATTTAAAGCAATAAAAACTCAAATTGAGTGTCACGCCTAAACCAAAGGACTTATGCACACATTTCAACATGTATTTAGTTCAGGTTGACATCCTGAAGCGTAAATGAGCATTAATTTGACTACACACCTCATTCCTATGAAGATACATTCAAAGTCAAAAAAACGTGCTCATATCGGCCTGAAAATGCATTTAAAGCAATAAAAACTCAAATTGAGTGTCACACCTAAACCAAAGGACTTATGCACACATTTCAACATGTATTTAGTTCAGGTTGACCTCCTGAAGCCTAAATGAGCATCAATTTGACTACACACCTCATTCCTATGAAGATACATTCAAAGTCAAAAAACGTGCTCAAATCGGCCTGAAAGTGCATTTAAAGCAATAAAAACTCAAAATGAGTGTCACGCCTAAACCAAAGGGCTTATGCACACATTTCAACATGTATTTAGTTCAGGTTGACCTCCTGAAGCCTAAATGAGCATTAATTTGACTACACAACTCATTCCTATGAAGACACATTCAAAGACAAAAAACGTGCTTAACTCGGCCTGAAAATGCATTTAAAGCAATAAAAACTCAAAATGGGTGTCACGCCTAAACCAAAGGACTTATGCACACATTTCAACATGTATTTAGTTCAGGTTGACCTCCTGAAGCCTAAATGAGCATTAATTTGACTACACAACTTATTCCTAGGAAGATACATTCAAAGTAAAAAAACGTGCTCTACTCGGCCTGAAAATGCATTTAAAGCAATAAAAACTCAAAATGAGTGTCACGCCTAAACCAAAGGCCTTATGCACACATTTCAACATGTATTTAGTTCGGGTTGACCTCCTGAAGCCTAAATGAGCATTAATTTGACTACACAACTCATTCCTATGAAGGAACATTCAAAGGAAAAAAACGGGCTCAACTCGGACTGAAAGTACATTTAAAGCAATAAAAACTGAAAATGAGTGTCACGCCTAAACCAAAGGCCTTATGCACACATTTCAACATGTATTTAGTTCAGGTTGACCTCCTGAAGCCTAAATGAGCATTAATTTGACTATACGACTCATTCCTATGAAGACACATTCAAAGACAAAAAACGTGCTTAACTCGGCCTGAAAATGCATTTAAAGCAATAAAAACTCAAAATGGGTGTCACGCCTAAACCAAAGGGCTTATGCACACATCTCAACATGTATTTAGTTCAGGTTGACCTCCTGAAGCCTAAATGAGCATTAATTTGACTACACACCTCATTCCTATGAAGATACATTCAAAGTAAAAAAACGTGCTCGGCTCGGCCTGAAAATGCATTTAAACCAATAAAAACTCAAATTGAGTGTCACGCCTAAACCAAAGGGCTTATGCACACATTTCAACATGTATTTAGTTCAGGTTGAACTCCTGAAGCCTAAATGAGCATTAATTTGACTACACACCTAATTCCTATGAAGATACATTCAAAGTCAAAAAACGTGCTCAAATCGGCCTGAAAGTGCATTTAAAGTAATAAAAACTCAAAATGAGTGTCACGCCTAAACCAAAGGGCTTATGCACACATTTCAACATGTATTTAGTTCAGGTTGAACTCCTGAAGCCTAAATGAGCATTAATTTGACTACACACATCATTCCTATGAAGATACATTCAAAGTCAAAATACGTGCTCAAATCGGCCTGAAAGTGCATTTAAAGCAATAAAAACTTAAAATGAGTGTCACGCCTAAATCAAAGGGCTTATGCACACATTTCAACATGTATTTAGTTCAGTTTGACCTCCTGAAGCCTAAATGAGCATTAATTTGACTACACAACTCATTCCTATGAAGATACATTCAAAGTAAAAAAACGTGCTCGGCTCGGCCTGAAAATGCATTTAAAGCAATAAAAACTCAAATTGAGTGTCAGGCCTAAACCAAAGGACTTATGCACACATTTCAACATGTATTTAGTTCAGGTTGACCTCCTGAAGCCTAAATGAGCATTAATTTGACTACACACCTCATTCCTATGAAGATACATTCAAAGTCAAAAAACGTGCTCAAATCGGCCTGAAAGTGCATTTAAAGCAATAAAAACTCAAAATGAGTGTCACGCCTAAACCAAAGGGCTTATGCACACATTTCAAAATGTATTTAGTTCAGGTTGACCTCCTGAAGCCTAAATGAGCATTAATTTGACTACACACCTCATTCCTATGAAGATACATTCAAAGTCAAAATACGTGCTCAAATCGGCACGAAAGTGCATTTAAAGCAATAAAAACTCAAAATGAGTGTCACGCCTAAACACAAGGGCTTATGCACACATTTCAACATGTATTTATTTCAGGTTGACCTCCTGAAGCCTAAATGAGCATTAATTTGACTACACAACTCATTCCTATGAAGATACATTCAAAGTAAAAAAACGTGCTCGGCTCGGCCTGAAAATGCATTTAAAGCAATAAAAACTCAAATTGAGTGTCAGGCCTAAACCAAAGGACTTATGCACACATTTCAACATGTATTTAGTTCAGGTTGACATCATGAAGCGTAAATGAGTATTAATTTGACTACACAACTCATTCCTATGAAGATACATTAAAAGTCAAAAAACATGCTCGGCTCGGCCTGAAAATGCATTTAAAGCAATAAAAACTCAAATTGAGTGTCACGCCTAAACCAAAGGGCTTATGCACACATCTGAACATGTATTTATTTCAGGTTGACCTCCTGAAGCCTAAATGAGCATTAATTTGACTACACATCTCATTCCTATGAAGATACATTCAAAGTCAAAAAACGTGCTCGGCTCGGCCTGAAAATGCATTTAAAGCAATAAAAACTCAAAATGAGTGTCATGCCTAAACCAAAGGGCTTATGCACACATTTCAACATGTATTTAGTTCAGGTTGACCTCCTGAAGCCTAAATGAGCATTAATTTGATGACACACCTCATTCCTATGAAGATACATTCAAAGTCAAAAAAACGTGCTCAAATCGGCCTGAAAGTGCATTTAAAGCAATAAAAACTCAAAATGAGTGTCACGCCTAAACCAAAGGATTTATGCACACATTTCAACATGTATTTAGTTCAGGTTGACCTCCTGAAGCCTAAATAAGCATTCATTTGACTACACAACTCATTCCTATGAAGATACATTCAAAGTCAAAAAACGTGCTCGGCTCAGCCTGAAAATGCATTTAAACCAATAAAAACTCAAATTGAGTGTCACGCCTAAACCAAAGGGCTTATGCACACATTTCAACATGTATTTAGTTCAGTTTGACCTCCTGAAGCCTAAATGAGCATTAATTTGACTACACAACTCATTCCTATGAAGATACATTAAAAGTCAAAAAACGTGCTCGGCTCGGCCTGAAAATGCATTTAAAGCAATAAAAACTCAAATTGAGTGTCACGCCTAAACCAAAGGGCTTATGCACACATCTGAACATGTATTTAGTTCAGGTTGACCTCCTGAAGCCTAAATGAGCATTAATTTGACTACACATCTCATTCCTATGAAGATACATTCAAAGTCAAAAAACGTGCTCGGCTCGGCCTGAAAATGCATTTAAAGCAATAAAAACTCAAAATGAGTGTCATGCCTAAACCAAAGGGCTTATGCACACATTTCAACATGTATTTAGTTCAGGTTGACCTCCTGAAGCCTAAATGAGCATTAATTTGACGACACACCTCATTCCTATGAAGATACATTCAAAGTCAAAAAACGTGCTCAAATCGGCCTGAAAGTGCATTTAAAGCAATAAAAACTCAAAATGAGTGTCACGCCTAAACCAAAGGATTTATGCACACATTTCAACATGTATTTAGTTCAGGTTGACCTCCTGAAGCCTAAATAAGCATTCATTTGACTACACAACTCATTCCTATGAAGATACATTCAAAGTCAAAAAACGTGCTCGGCTCAGCCTGAAAATGCATTTAAACCAATAAAAACTCAAATTGAGTGTCACGCCTAAACCAAAGGGCTTATGCACACATTTCAACATGTATTTAGTTCAGGTTGACCTCCTGAAGCCTAAATGAGCATTAATTTGACTACACAACTCATTCCTATGAAGATACATTCAAAGTCAAAAAACGTGCTCGGCTCGGCCTGAAAATGCATTTAAAGCAATAAAAACTCAAATTGAGTGCCACACCTAAACCAAAGGACTTATGCACACATTTCAACATGTATTTAGTTCAGGTTGAACTCCTGAAGCCTAAATGAGCATTAATTTGACTACACACCTAATTCCTATGAAGATACATTCAAAGTCAAAAAACGTGCTCAAATCGGCCTGAAAGTGCATTTAAAGCAATAAAAACTCAAAATGAGTGTCACGCCTAAACCAAAGGGCTTATGCACACATTTCAACATGTATTTAGTTCAGGTTGACCTCCTGAAGCCTAAATGAGCATTAATTTGACTCCACACCTCATTCCTATGAAGATACATTCAAAGTCAAAATACAATACAATACAATACAATACAATACATGCTGATTTATATAGCGCTTTCACAACAGCGGCAGCTGTAACAAAGCACTTTACAAAACGGTTAACATAAAGTAAAATAATAAACACAACACATAACATAAAACACGGACAGTTGTGCAGTCCTAACCACTTTTCCGTCACACGCTTTGTTGTTTGAAGCAGTTTAAGATGAAAGAGGAGAGAATCAAAGTGTCCTTTAACCAGTGGATCAGAGACGTCATGCTCAGAATGTGCACACGTCGGCTACAAGCTAAGTTTCAAAGTCAACAAGAAGCTGTAGCATCCATTGACGAAAAAAGAGATTGGTTCACTTCTCCTGTCCCATGGAAATCCATTTCAATTCCAAGCGGCGACTCACGGTTCCAAATATGCATCGGCGCTCTTCGCAAGCGCTCCTCTCTCCTCATCCTCAACTTCAGCGGCCATCCATCCAGCCGCACCAACGCCAACTGTCCAACAGCGCTGACATAGCCACTGAACAAATCGGGGTTGTGAAAAATGCTGCGCATTACTGGCGCAAAAAACACAAGCGCCCCAGGTCTGTCCAGCACCGACAGTCAATGGCGCCGACATCCTCCCAATCAAAATCTGTGCTGGTACAGGAGTGCTGCCGAGAAGGCGCAACCACCAAGCACAGATACTGCTCCTTTGTCGAATGTCGTGGCCAAAAAGCGCTGAAAACAGTCCATATCAGGTCCACACAATGAAACAACAAACAAAATGTGACAAAACAAAAGACAAAAACAGCAAAAAAGAACAAAAAAGCAAGGCTCTTGAAGAGCACTTGCCGAAGGCTGCCTACTCGGGCGCCATCTTGGAGAAAAAAAATACGTGCTCAAATCGGCCTGAAAGTGCATTTAAAGCAATAAAAACTCAAAATGAGTGTCACGCCTAAACCAAAGGGCTTATGCACACATTTCAACATGTATTTAGTTCAGGTTGACCTCCTGAAGCCTAAATGAGCATTAATTTGACTACACAACTCATTCCTATGAAGATACATTCAAAGTAAAAAAACGTGCTCGGCTCGGCCTGAAAATGCATTTAAAGCAATAAAAACTCAAATTGAGTGTCAGGCCTAAACCAAAGGACTTATGCACACATTTCAACATGTATTTAGTTCAGGTTGACATCCTGAAGCGTAAATGAGCATTAATTTGACTACACAACTCATTCCTATGAAGATACATTCAAAGTCAAAAAACGTGCTCGGCTCGGCCTGAAAGTGCATTTAAAGCAATAAAAACTCAAATTGAGTGTCACGCCTAAACCAAAGGACTTATGCACACATTTCAACATGTATTTAGTTCAGGTTGACATCCTGAAGCGTAAATGAGCATTAATTTGACTACACAACTCATTCCTATGAAGATACATTCAAAGTCAAAAAACGTGCTCGGCTCGGCCTGAAAGTGCATTTAAAGCAATAAAAACTCAAATTGAGTGTCACTCCTAAACCAAAGGACTTATGCACACATTTCAACATGTATTTAGTTCAGGTTGACATCTTGAAGCGTAAATGAGCATTAATTTGACTACACAACTCATTCCTATGAAGATACATTAAAAGTCAAAAAACGTGCTCGGCTCGGCCTGAAAATGCATTTAAAGCAATAAAAACTCAAAATGGGTGTCACGCCTAAACCAAAGGGCTTATGCACACAACTCAACATGTATTTAGTTCAGGTTGACCTCCTGAAGCCTAAATGAGCATTAATTTGACTACACATCTCATTCCTATGAAGATACATTCAAAGTCAAAAAACGTGCTCGGCTCGGCCTGAAAATGCATTTAAAGCAATAAAAACTCAAAATGAGTGTCATGCCTAAACCAAAGGGCTTATGCACACATTTCAACATGTATTTAGTTCAGGTTGACCTCCTGAAGCCTAAATGAGCATTAATTTGACGACACACCTCAGTCCTATGAAGATACATTCAAAGTCAAAAAACGTGCTCAAATCGGCCTGAAAGTGCATTTAAAGCAATAAAAACTCAAAATGAGTGTCACGCCTAAACCAAAGGATTTATGCACACATTTCAACATGTATTTAGTTCAGGTTGACCTCCTGAAGCCTAAATAAGCATTAATTTGACTACACAACTCATTCCTATGAAGATACATTCAAAGTCAAAAAACGTGCTCAAATCGGCCTGAAAGTGCATTTAAAGCAATAAAAACTCAAAATGAGTGTCACGCCTAAACCAAAGGGCTTATGCACACATTTCAACATGTATTTAGTTCAGGTTGACCTCCTGAAGCCTAAATGAGCATTAATTTGACTACACACCTCATTCCTATGAAGATACATTCAAAGTCAAAATACAATACAATACAATACAATACAATACATGCTGATTTATATAGCGCTTTCACAACAGCGGCAGCTGTAACAAAGCACTTTACAAAACAGTTAACATAAAGTAAAATAATAAACACAACACATAACATAAAACACGGACAGTTGTGCAGTCCTAAACACTTTTCCGTCACACGCTTTGTTGTTTGAAGCAGTTTAAGATGAAAGAGGAGAGAATCAAAGTGTCCTTTAACCAGTGGATCAGAGACGTCATGCTCAGAATGTGCACACGTCGGCTACAAGCTAAGTTTCAAAGTCAACAAGAAGCTGTAGCATCCATTGACGAAAAAAGAGATTGGTTCACTTCTCCTGTCCCATGGAAATCCATTTCAATTCCAAGCGGCGACTCACGGTTCCAAATATGCATCGGCGCTCTTCGCAAGCGCTCCTCTCTCCTCATCCTCAACTTCAGCGGCCATCCATCCAGCCGCACCAACGCCAACTGTCCAACAGCGCTGACATAGCCACTGAACAAATCGGGGTTGTGAAAAATGCTGCGCATTACTGGCGCAAACAACACAAGCGCCCCAGGTCTGTCCAGCACCGACAGTCAATGGCGCCGACATCCTCCCAATCAAAATCTGTGCTGGTACAGGAGTGCTGCCGAGAAGGCGCAACCACCAAGCACAGATACTGCTCCTTTGTCGAATGTCGTGGCCAAAAAGCGCTGAAAACAGTCCATATCAGGTCCACACAATGAAACAACAAACAACATGTGACAAAACAAAAGACAAAAACAGCAAAAAAGAACAAAAAAGCAAGGCTCTTGAAGAGCACTTGCCGAAGGCTGCCTACTCGGGCGCCATCTTGGAAAAAAAAAATACGTGCTCAAATCGGCCTGAAAGTGCATTTAAAGCAATAAAAACTCAAAATGAGTGTCACGCCTAAACCAAAGGGCTTATGCACACATTTCAACATGTATTTAGTTCAGGTTGACCTCCTGAAGCCTAAATGAGCATTAATTTGACTACACAACTCATTCCTATGAAGATACATTCAAAGTAAAAAAACGTGCTCGGCTCGGCCTGAAAATGCATTTAAAGCAATAAAAACTCAAATTGAGTGTCAGGCCTAAACCAAAGGACTTATGCACACATTTCAACATGTATTTAGTTCAGGTTGACATCCTGAAGCGTAAATGAGCATTAATTTGACTACACAACTCATTCCTATGAAGATACATTCAAAGTCAAAAAACGTGCTCGGCTCGGCCTGAAAGTGCATTTAAAGCAATAAAAACTCAAATTGAGTGTCACGCCTAAACCAAAGGACTTATGCACACATTTCAACATGTATTTAGTTCAGGTTGACATCCTGAAGCGTAAATGAGCATTAATTTGACTACACAACTCATTCCTATGAAGATACATTCAAAGTCAAAAAACGTGCTCGGCTCGGCCTGAAAGTGCATTTAAAGCAATAAAAACTCAAATTGAGTGTCACTCCTAAACCAAAGGACTTATGCACACATTTCAACATGTATTTAGTTCAGGTTGACATCTTGAAGCGTAAATGAGCATTAATTTGACTACACAACTCATTCCTATGAAGATACATTAAAAGTCAAAAAACGTGCTCGGCTCGGCCTGAAAATGCATTTAAAGCAATAAAAACTCAAATTGAGTGTCACGCCTAAACCAAAGGGCTTATGCACACATCTCAACATGTATTTAGTTCAGGTTGACCTCCTGAAGCCTAAATGAGCATTAATTTGACTACACATCTCATTCCTATGAAGATACATTCAAAGTCAAAAAACGTGCTCGGCTCGGCCTGAAAATGCATTTAAAGCAATAAAAACTCAAAATGAGTGTCATGCCTAAACCAAAGGGCTTATGCACACATTTCAACATGTATTTAGTTCAGGTTGACCTCCTGAAGCCTAAATGAGCATTAATTTGACGACACACCTCAGTCCTATGAAGATACATTCAAAGTCAAAAAACGTGCTCAAATCGGCCTGAAAGTGCATTTAAAGCAATAAAAACTCAAAATGAGTGTCACGCCTAAACCAAAGGATTTATGCACACATTTCAACATGTATTTAGTTCAGGTTGACCTCCTGAAGCCTAAATAAGCATTAATTTGACTACACAACTCATTCCTATGAAGATACATTCAAAGTCAAAAAACGTGCTCGGCTCGGCCTGAAAATGCATTTAAAGCAATAAAAACTCAAATTGAGTGCCACACCTAAACCAAAGGACTTATGCACACATTTCAACATGTATTTAGTTCAGGTTGAACTCCTGAAGCCTAAATGAGCATTAATTTGACTACACACCTAATTCCTATGAAGATACATTCAAAGTCAAAAAACGTGCTCAAATCGGCCTGAAAGTGCATTTAAAGCAATAAAAACTCAAAATGAGTGTCACGCCTAAACCAAAGGGCTTATGCACACATTTCAACATGTATTTAGTTCAGGTTGACCTCCTGAAGCCTAAATGAGCATTAATTTGACTACACACCTCATTCCTATGAAGATACATTCAAAGTCAAAATACAATACAATACAATACAATACAATACATGCTGATTTATATAGCGCTTTCACAACAGCGGCAGCTGTAACAAAGCACTTTACAAAACAGTTAACATAAAGTAAAATAATAAACACAACACATAACATAAAACACGGACAGTTGTGCAGTCCTAACCACTTTTCCGTCACACGCTTTGTTGTTTGAAGCAGTTTAAGATGAAAGAGGAGAGAATCAAAGTGTCCTTTAACCAGTGGATCAGAGACGTCATGCTCAGAATGTGCACACGTCGGCTACAAGCTAAGTTTCAAAGTCAACAAGAAGCTGTAGCATCCATTGATGAAAAAAGAGATTGGTTCACTTCTCCTGTCCCATGGAAATCCATTTCAATTCCAAGCGGCGACTCACGGTTCCAAATATGCATCGGCGCTCTTCGCAAGCGCTCCTCTCTCCTCATCCTCAACTTCAGCGGCCATCCATCCAGCCGCACCAACGCCAACTGTCCAACAGCGCTGACATAGCCACTGAACAAATTGTGTTGTGAAAAATGCTGCGCATTACTGGCGCAAAAAACACAAGCGCCCCAGGTCTGTCCAGCACCGACAGTCAATGGCGCCGACATCCTCCCAATCAAAATCTGTGCTGGTACAGGAGTGCTGCCGAGAAGGCGCAACCACCAAGCACAGATACTGCTCCTTTGTCGAATGTCGTGGCCAAAAAGCGCTGAAAACAGTCCATATCAGGTCCACACAATGAAACAACAAACAACATGTGACAAAACAAAAGACAAAAACAGCAAAAAAGAACAAAAAAGCAAGGCTCTTGAAGAGCACTTGCCGAAGGCTGCCTACTCGGGCGCCATCTTGGAAAAAAAAAATACGTGCTCAAATCGGCCTGAAAGTGCATTTAAAGCAATAAAAACTCAAAATGAGTGTCACGCCTAAACCAAAGGGCTTATGCACACATTTCAACATGTATTTAGTTCAGGTTGACCTCCTGAAGCCTAAATGAGCATTAATTTGACTACACAACTCATTCCTATGAAGATACATTCAAAGTAAAAAAACGTGCTCGGCTCGGCCTGAAAATGCATTTAAAGCAATAAAAACTCAAATTGAGTGTCAGGCCTAAACCAAAGGACTTATGCACACATTTCAACATGTATTTAGTTCAGGTTGACATCCTGAAGCGTAAATGAGCATTAATTTGACTACACAACTCATTCCTATGAAGATACATTCAAAGTCAAAAAACGTGCTCGGCTCGGCCTGAAAGTGCATTTAAAGCAATAAAAACTCAAATTGAGTGTCACGCCTAAACCAAAGGACTTAAGCACACATTTCAACATGTATTTAGTTCAGGTTGACATCCTGAAGCGTAAATGAGCATTAATTTGACTACACAACTCATTCCTATGAAGATACATTCAAAGTCAAAAAACGTGCTCGGCTCGGCCTGAAAGTGCATTTAAAGCAATAAAAACTCAAATTGAGTGTCACTCCTAAACCAAAGGACTTATGCACACATTTCAACATGTATTTAGTTCAGGTTGACATCTTGAAGCGTAAATGAGCATTAATTTGACTACACAACTCATTCCTATGAAGATACATTAAAAGTCAAAAAACGTGCTCGGCTCGGCCTGAAAATGCATTTAAAGCAATAAAAACTCAAATTGAGTGTCACGCCTAAACCAAAGGGCTTATGCACACATCTCAACATGTATTTAGTTCAGGTTGACCTCCTGAAGCCTAAATGAGCATTAATTTGACTACACATCTCATTCCTATGAAGATACATTCAAAGTCAAAAAACGTGCTCGGCTCGGCCTGAAAATGCATTTAAAGCAATAAAAACTCAAAATGAGTGTCATGCCTAAACCAAAGGGCTTATGCACACATTTCAACATGTATTTAGTTCAGGTTGACCTCCTGAAGCCTAAATGAGCATTAATTTGACGACACACCTCATTCCTATGAAGATACATTCAAAGTCAAAAAACGTGCTCAAATCGGCCTGAAAGTGCATTTAAAGCAATAAAAACTCAAAATGAGTGTCACGCCTAAACCAAAGGGCTTATGCACACATTTCAACATGTATTTAGTTCAGGTTGACGTCCTGAAGCCTAAATGAGCATTAATATGACTACACTACTCATTCCTATGAAGATACATTCAAAGTCAAAAAACGTGCTCGGCTCGGCCTGAAAATGCATTTAAAGCAATAAAAACTCAAATTGAGTGTCACGCCTAAACCAAAGGACTTATGCACACATTTCAACATGTATTTAGTTCAGGTTGACATCCTGAAGCGTAAATGAGCATTAATTTGACTACACAACTCATTCCTATGAAGATACATTCAAAGTCAAAAAACGTGCTCGGCTCGGCCTGAAAGTGCATTTAAAGCAATAAAAACTCAAATTGAGTGTCACTCCTAAACCAAAGGACTTATGCACACATTTCAACATGTATTTAGTTCAGGTTGACCTCCTAAAGCCTAAATAAGCATTAATTTGACTACACAACTCATTCCTATGAAGATACATTCAAACTCAGAAAGCGTGCTCGGGTCGGCCTGAAAATGCATTTAAAGCAATAAAAACAAAAAATTAAGTGCCACACCTAAACCAAAGGACTTATGCACACATTTCAACATGTATTTAGTTCAGGTTGACGTCCTGAAGCCTAAATGAGCATTAATATGACTACACTACTCATTCCTATGAAGATACATTCAAAGTCAAAAAACGTGCTCGGCTCGGCCTGAAAATGCACTTAAAGCAATAAAAACTCAAATTGAGTGTCACGCCTAAACCAAAGGACTTATGCACACATTTCAACATGTATTTAGTTCAGGTTGACCTCCTGAAGCCTAAATGAGCATTAATTTGATTATACGACTCATTCCTATGAAGACACATTCAAAGACAAAAAACGTGCTCAACTCGGCCTGAAAATGCATTTAAAGCAATAAAAACTCAAAATGGGTGTCACGCCTAAACCAAAGGGCTTATGCACACAACTCAACATGTATTTAGTTCAGGTTGACCTCCTGAAGCCTAAATGAGCATTAATTTGACTACACATCTCATTCCTATGAAGATACATTCAAAGTCAAAAAACGTGCTCGGCTCGGCCTGAAAATGCATTTAAAGCAATAAAAACTCAAAATGAGTGTCATGCCTAAACCAAAGGGCTTATGCACACATTTCAACATGTATTTAGGTCAGGTTGACCTCCTGAAGCCTAAATGAGCATTAATTTGACTACACACCTAATTCCTATGAAGATACATTCAAAGTCAAAAAACGTGCTCAAATCGGCCTGAAAGTGCATTTAAAGCAATAAAAACTCAAAATGAGTGTCACGCCTAAACCAAAGGGCTTATGCACACATTTCAACATGTATTTAGTTCAGGTTGACCTCCTGAAGCCTAAATGAGCATTAATTTGACTACACACCTCATTCCTATGAAGATACATTCAAAGTCAAAATACAATACAATACAATACAATACAATACATGCTGATTTATATAGCGCTTTCACAACAGCGGCAGCTGTAACAAAGCACTTTACAAAACAGTTAACATAAAGTAAAATAATAAACACAAAACATAACATAAAACACGGACAGTTGTGCAGTCCTAACCACTTTTCCGTCACACGCTTTGTTGTTTGAAGCAGTTTAAGATGAAAGAGGAGAGAATCAAAGTGTCCTTTAACCAGTGGATCAGAGACGTCATGCTCAGAATGTGCACACGTCGGCTACAAGCTAAGTTTCAAAGTCAACAAGAAGCTGTAGCATCCATTGACGAAAAAAGAGATTGGTTCACTTCTCCTGTCCCATGGAAATCCATTTCAATTCCAAGCGGCGACTCACGGTTCCAAATATGCATCGGCGCTCTTCGCAAGCGCTCCTCTCTCCTCATCCTCAACTTCAGCGGCCATCCATCCAGCCGCACCAACGCCAACTGTCCAACAGCGCTGACATAGCCACTGAACAAATTGTGTTGTGAAAAATGCTGCGCATTACTGGCGCAAAAAACACAAGCGCCCCAGGTCTGTCCAGCACCGACAGTCAATGGCGCCGACATCCTCCCAATCAAAATCTGTGCTGGTACAGGAGTGCTGCCGAGAAGGCGCAACCACCAAGCACAGATACTGCTCCTTTGTCGAATGTCGTGGCCAAAAAGCGCTGAAAACAGTCCATATCAGGTCCACACAATGAAACAACAAACAACATGTGACAAAACAAAAGACAAAAACAGCAAAAAAGAACAAAAAAGCAAGGCTCTTGAAGAGCACTTGCCGAAGGCTGCCTACTCGGGCGCCATCTTGGAAAAAAAAAATACGTGCTCAAATCGGCCTGAAAGTGCATTTAAAGCAATAAAAACTCAAAATGAGTGTCACGCCTAAACCAAAGGGCTTATGCACACATTTCAACATGTATTTAGTTCAGGTTGACCTCCTGAAGCCTAAATGAGCATTAATTTGACTACACAACTCATTCCTATGAAGATACATTCAAAGTCAAAAAACGTGCTCGGCTCGGCCTGAAAGTGCATTTAAAGCAATAAAAACTCAAATTGAGTGTCACGCCTAAACCAAAGGACTTATGCACACATTTCAACATGTATTTAGTTCAGGTTGACATCTTGAAGCGTAAATGAGCATTAATTTGACTACACAACTCATTCCTATGAAGATACATTAAAAGTCAAAAAACGTGCTCGGCTCGGCCTGAAAATGCATTTAAAGCAATAAAAACTCAAATTGAGTGTCACGCCTAAACCAAAGGGCTTATGCACACATCTCAACATGTATTTAGTTCAGGTTGACCTCCTGAAGCCTAAATGAGCATTAATTTGACTACACATCTCATTCCTATGAAGATACATTCAAAGTCAAAAAACGTGCTCGGCTCGGCCTGAAAATGCATTTAAAGCAATAAAAACTCAAAATGAGTGTCATGCCTAAACCAAAGGGCTTATGCACACATTTCAACATGTATTTAGTTCAGGTTGACCTCCTGAAGCCTAAATGAGCATTAATTTGACGACACACCTCATTCCTATGAAGATACATTCAAAGTCAAAATACAATACAATACAATATAATACAATACATGCTGATTTATATAGCGCTTTCACAACAGCGGCAGCTGTAACAAAGCACTTTACAAAACAGTTAACATAAAGTAAAATAATAAACACAACACATAACATAAAACACGGACAGTTGTGCAGTCCTAACCACTTTTCCGTCACACGCTTTGTTGTTTGAAGCAGTTTAAGATGAAAGAGGAGAGAATCAAAGTGTCCTTTAACCAGTGGATCAGAGACGTCATGCTCAGAATGTGCACACGTCGGCTACAAGCTAAGTTTCAAAGTCAACAAGAAGCTGTAGCATCCATTGACGAAAAAAGAGATTGGTTCACTTCTCCTGTCCCATGGAAATCCATTTCAATTCCAAGCGGCGACTCACGGTTCCAAATATGCATCGGCGCTCTTCGCAAGCGCTCCTCTCTCCTCATCCTCAACTTCAGCGGCCATCCATCCAGCCGCACCAACGCCAACTGTCCAACAGCGCTGACAAAGCCACTGAACAAATCGGGGTTGTGAAAAATGCTGCGCATTACTGGCGCAAAAAACACAAGCGCCCCAGGTCTGTCCAGCACCGACAGTCAATGGCGCCGACATCCTCCCAATCAAAATCTGTGCTGGTACAGGAGTGCTGCCGAGAAGGCGCAACCACCAAGCACAGATACTGCTCCTTTGTCGAATGTCGTGGCCAAAAAGCGCTGAAAACAGTCCATATCAGGTCCACACAATGAAACAACAAACAACATGTGACAAAACAAAAGACAAAAACAGCAAAAAAGAACAAAAAAGCAAGGCTCTTGAAGAGCACTTGCCGAAGGCTGCCTACTCGGGCGCCATCTTGGAAAAAAAAAATACGTGCTCAAATCGGCCTGAAAGTGCATTTAAAGCAATAAAAACTCAAAATGAGTATCACGCCTAAACCAAAGGGCTTATGCACACATTTCAACATGTATTTAGTTCAGGTTGACCTCCTGAAGCCTAAATGAGCATTAATTTGACTACACAACTCATTCCTATGAAGATACATTCAAAGTAAAAAAACGTGCTCGGCTCGGCCTGAAAATGCATTTAAAGCAATAAAAACTCAAATTGAGTGTCAGGCCTAAACCAAAGGACTTATGCACACATTTCAACATGTATTTAGTTCAGGTTGACATCCTGAAGCGTAAATGAGCATTAATTTGACTACACAACTCATTCCTATGAAGATACATTCAAAGTCAAAAAACGTGCTCGGCTCGGCCTGAAAGTGCATTTAAAGCAATAAAAACTCAAATTGAGTGTCACGCCTAAACCAAAGGACTTATGCACACATTTCAACATGTATTTAGTTCAGGTTGACATCCTGAAGCGTAAATGAGCATTAATTTGACTACACAACTCATTCCTATGAAGATACATTCAAAGTCAAAAAACGTGCTCGGCTCGGCCTGAAAGTGCATTTAAAGCAATAAAAACTCAAATTGAGTGTCACTCCTAAACCAAAGGACTTATGCACACATTTCAACATGTATTTAGTTCAGGTTGACATCTTGAAGCGTAAATGAGCATTAATTTGACTACACAACTCATTCCTATGAAGATACATTAAAAGTCAAAAAACGTGCTCGGCTCGGCCTGAAAATGCATTTAAAGCAATAAAAACTCAAATTGAGTGTCACACCTAAACCAAAGGGCTTATGCACACATCTCAACATGTATTTAGTTCAGGTTGACCTCCTGAAGCCTAAATGAGCATTAATTTGACTACACATCTCATTCCTATGAAGATACATTCAAAGTCAAAAAACGTGCTCGGCTCGGCCTGAAAATGCATTTAAAGCAATAAAAACTCAAAATGAGTGTCACGCCTAAACCAAAGGATTTATGCACACATTTCAACATGTATTTAGTTCAGGTTGACCTCCTGAAGCCTAAATAAGCATTAATTTGACTACACAACTCATTCCTATGAAGATACATTCAAACTCAGAAAGCGTGCTCGGCTCGGCCTGAAAATGCATTTAAAGCAATAAAAACAAAAAATTAAGTGCCACACCTAAACCAAAGGACTTATGCACACATTTCAACATGTATTTAGTTCAGGTTGACGTCCTGAAGCCTAAATGAGCATTAATATGACTACACTACTCATTCCTATGAAGATACATTCAAAGTCAAAAAACGTGCTCGGCTCGGCCTGAAAATGCACTTAAAGCAATAAAAACTCAAATTGAGTGTCACGCCTAAACCAAAGGACTTATGCACACATTTCAACATGTATTTAGTTCAGGTTGACCTCCTGAAGCCTAAATGAGCATTAATTTGATTATACGACTCATTCCTATGAAGACACATTCAAAGACAAAAAACGTGCTCAACTCGGCCTGAAAATGCATTTAAAGCAATAAAAACTCAAAATGGGTGTCACGCCTAAACCAAAGGGCTTATGCACACAACTCAACATGTATTTAGTTCAGGTTGACCTCCTGAAGCCTAAATGAGCATTAATTTGACTACACATCTCATTCCTATGAAGATACATTCAAAGTCAAAAAACGTGCTCGGCTCGGCCTGAAAATGCATTTAAAGCAATAAAAACTCAAAATGAGTGTCATGCCTAAACCAAAGGGCTTATGCACACATTTCAACATGTATTTAGTTCAGGTTGACCTCCTGAAGCCTAAATGAGCATTAATTTGACGACACACCTCAGTCCTATGAAGATACATTCAAAGTCAAAAAACGTGCTCAAATCGGCCTGAAAGTGCATTTAAAGCAATAAAAACTCAAAATGAGTGTCACGCCTAAACCAAAGGATTTATGCACACATTTCAACATGTATTTAGTTCAGGTTGACCTCCTGAAGCCTAAATAAGCATTAATTTGACTACACAACTCATTCCTATGAAGATACATTCAAAGTCAAAAAACGTGCTCGGCTCGGCCTGAAAATGCATTTAAAGCAATAAAAACTCAAATTGAGTGCCACACCTAAACCAAAGGACTTATGCACACATTTCAACATGTATTTAGTTCAGGTTGAACTCCTGAAGCCTAAATGAGCATTAATTTGACTACACACCTAATTCCTATGAAGATACATTCAAAGTCAAAAAACGTGCTCAAATCGGCCTGAAAGTGCATTTAAAGCAATAAAAACTCAAAATGAGTGTCACGCCTAAACCAAAGGGCTTATGCACACATTTCAACATGTATTTAGTTCAGGTTGACCTCCTGAAGCCTAAATGAGCATTAATTTGAAAACACACCTCATTCCTATGAAGATACATTCAAAGTCAAAAAACGTGCTCGGCTCGGCCTGAAAATGCACTTAAAGCAATAAAAACTCAAATTGAGTGTCACGCCTAAACCAAAGGACTTATGCACACATTTCAACATGTATTTAGTTCAGGTTGACCTCCTGAAGCCTAAATGAGCATTAATTTGATTATACGACTCATTCCTATGAAGACACATTCAAAGACAAAAAACGTGCTCAACTCGGCCTGAAAATGCATTTAAAGCAATAAAAACTCAAAATGGGTGTCACGCCTAAACCAAAGGGCTTATGCACACAACTCAACATGTATTTAGTTCAGGTTGACCTCCTGAAGCCTAAATGAGCATTAATTTGACTACACATCTCATTCCTATGAAGATACATTCAAAGTCAAAAAACGTGCTCGGCTCGGCCTGAAAATGCATTTAAAGCAATAAAAACTCAAAATGAGTGTCATGCCTAAACCAAAGGGCTTATGCACACATTTCAACATGTATTTAGTTCAGGTTGACCTCCTGAAGCCTAAATGAGCATTAATTTGACTACACACCTAATTCCTATGAAGATACATTCAAAGTCAAAAAACGTGCTCAAATCGGCCTGAAAGTGCATTTAAAGCAATAAAAACTCAAAATGAGTGTCACGCCTAAACCAAAGGGCTTATGCACACATTTCAACATGTATTTAGTTCAGGTTGACCTCCTGAAGCCTAAATGAGCATTAATTTGACTACACACCTCATTCCTATGAAGATACATTCAAAGTCAAAATACAATACAATACAATACAATACAATACATGCTGATTTATATAGCGCTTTCACAACAGCGGCAGCTGTAACAAAGCACTTTACAAAACAGTTAACATAAAGTAAAATAATAAACACAACACATAACATAAAACACGGACAGTTGTGCAGTCCTAACCACTTTTCCGTCACACGCTTTGTTGTTTGAAGCAGTTTAAGATGAAAGAGGAGAGAATCAAAGTGTCCTTTAACCAGTGGATCAGAGACGTCATGCTCAGAATGTGCACACGTCGGCTACAAGCTAAGTTTCAAAGTCAACAAGAAGCTGTAGCATCCATTGACGAAAAAAGAGATTGGTTCACTTCTCCTGTCCCATGGAAATCCATTTCAATTCCAAGCGGCGACTCACGGTTCCAAATATGCATCGGCGCTCTTCGCAAGCGCTCCTCTCTCCTCATCCTCAACTTCAGCGGCCATCCATCCAGCCGCACCAACGCCAACTATCCAACAGCGCTGACAAAGCCACTGAACAAATCGGGGTTGTGAAAAATGCTGCGCATTACTGGCGCAAAAAACACAAGCGCCCCAGGTCTGTCCAGCACCGACAGTCAATGGCGCCGACATCCTCCCAATCAAAATCTGTGCTGGTACAGGAGTGCTGCCGAGAAGGCGCAACCACCAAGCACAGATACTGCTCCTTTGTCGAATGTCGTGGCCAAAAAGCGCTGAAAACAGTCCATATCAGGTCCACACAATGAAACAACAAACAACATGTGACAAAACAAAAGACAAAAACAGCAAAAAAGAACAAAAAAGCAAGGCTCTTGAAGAGCACTTGCCGAAGGCTGCCTACTCGGGCGCCATCTTGGAAAAAAAAAATACGTGCTCAAATCGGCCTGAAAGTGCATTTAAAGCAATAAAAACTCAAAATGAGTGTCACGCCTAAACCAAAGGGCTTATGCACACATTTCAACATGTATTTAGTTCAGGTTGACCTCCTGAAGCCTAAATGAGCATTAATTTGACTACACAACTCATTCCTATGAAGATACATTCAAAGTCAAAAAACGTGCTCGGCTCGGCCTGAAAGTGCATTTAAAGCAATAAAAACTCAAATTGAGTGTCACGCCTAAACCAAAGGACTTATGCACACATTTCAACATGTATTTAGTTCAGGTTGACATCTTGAAGCGTAAATGAGCATTAATTTGACTACACAACTCATTCCTATGAAGATACATTAAAAGTCAAAAAACGTGCTCGGCTCGGCCTGAAAATGCATTTAAAGCAATAAAAACTCAAATTGAGTGTCACGCCTAAACCAAAGGGCTTATGCACACATCTCAACATGTATTTAGTTCAGGTTGACCTCCTGAAGCCTAAATGAGCATTAATTTGACTACACATCTCATTCCTATGAAGATACATTCAAAGTCAAAAAACGTGCTCGGCTCGGCCTGAAAATGCATTTAAAGCAATAAAAACTCAAAATGAGTGTCATGCCTAAACCAAAGGGCTTATGCACACATTTCAACATGTATTTAGTTCAGGTTGACCTCCTGAAGCCTAAATGAGCATTAATTTGACGACACACCTCATTCCTATGAAGATACATTCAAAGTCAAAAAACGTGCTCAAATCGGCCTGAAAGTGCATTTAAAGCAATAAAAACTCAAAATGAGTGTCACGCCTAAACCAAAGGATTTATGCACACATTTCAACATGTATTTAGTTCAGGTTGACCTCCTGAAGCCTAAATAAGCATTAATTTGACTACACAACTCATTCCTATGAAGATACATTCAAACTCAGAAAGCGTGCTCGGCTCGGCCTGAAAATGCATTTAAAGCAATAAAAACAAAAAATTAAGTGCCACACCTAAACCAAAGGACTTATGCACACATTTCAACATGTATTTAGTTCAGGTTGACGTCCTGAAGCCTAAATGAGCATTAATATGACTACACTACTCATTCCTATGAAGATACATTCAAAGTCAAAAAACGTGCTCGGCTCGCCCTGAAAATGCATTTAAAGCAATAAAAACTCAAATTGAGCGTCACGCCTAAACCAAAGGACTTATGCACACATTTCAACATGTATTTAGTTCAGGTTGACATCCTGAAGCGTAAATGAGCATTAATTTGACGACACACCTCATTCCTATGAAGATACATTCAAAGTCAAAAAACGTGCTCTACTCGGCCTGAAAATGCATTTAAAGCAAGAAAAAATCAAAATGAGTGTCACACCTAAACCTACATTTAAAGTAAAAAAATGTGCTCTACTCGGCCTGAAAATGCATTTAAAGCAATAAAAACTCAAATTGAGTGTCACGCCTAAACCAAAGGACTTATGCACACATTTCAACATGTATTTAGTTCAGGTTGACATCCTGAAGCGTAAATGAGCATTAATTTGACTACACAACTCATTCCTATGAAGATACATTCAAAGTCAAAAAACGTGCTCTACTCGGCCTGAAAATGCATCTAAAAAGCAATAAAAACTCAAATTGAGTGTCACGCCTAAACCAAAGGACTTATGCACACATTTCAACATGTATTTAGTTCAGGTTGACCTCCTGAAGCCTAAATGAGCATTTATTTGACTACACAACTCATTCCTATGAAGGTACATTCAAAGTCACAAAACGTGCTCAACTAGGCCTGAAAGTGCATTTAAAGCAATAAAAACTCAAAATGAGTGTCACACCTAAACCAAAGGATTTATGCACACATTTCAACATGTATTTAGTTCAGGTTGACCTCCTGAAGCCTAAATGAGCATTTATTTGACTACACAACTCATTCCTATGAAGGTACATTCAAAGTCACAAAACGTGCTCTACTCGGCCTGAAAATGCATTTAAAGCAATAAAAACTCAAATTGAGTGTCACACCTAAACCAAAGGATTTATGCACACATTTCAACATGTATTTAGTTCAGGTTGACGTCCTGAAGCCCAAATGAGCATTAATTTGACTACACAACTTATTCCTATGAAGATACATTCAAAGTAAAAAAACGTGCTCTACTCGGCCTGAAAATGCATTTAAAGCAATAAAAACTCAAAATGAGTGTCGCGCCTAAACCAAAGGCCTTATGCACACATTTCAACATGTATTTAGTTCAGGTTGACCTCCTGAAGCCTAAATGAGCATTAATTTGACTACACAACTTATTCCTATGAAGGAACATTCAAAGTAAAAAAACGGGCTCAACTCGGACTGAAAGTGCATTTAAAGCAATAAAAACTCAAAATGAGTGTCACGCCTAAACCAAAGGACTTATGCACACATTTCAACATGTATTTAGTTCAGGTTGACATTCTGAAGCCTAAATGAGCATTAATTTGACTACACAACTTATTCCTATGAAGATACATTCAAAGTAAAAAAACGGCTCAACTCGGACTGAAAGTGCATTTAAAGCAATAAAAACTGGAAAATGAGTGTCACGCCTAAACCAAAGGACTTATGCACACATTTCTACATGTATTTAGTTCAGGTTGACCTCCTGAAGCCTAAATGAGTATAATTTGACTACACAACTCATTCCTATGAAGGTACATTAAAAGTCACAAAACGTGCTCAACTAGGCCTGAAAGTGCATTTAAAGCAATAAAAACTCAAAATGAGTGTCACGCCTAAACCAAAGGACTTATGCACACATTTCAACATGTATTTAGTTCAGGTTGACATTCTGAAGCCTAAATGAGCATTAATTTGATCACACAACTCATTCCTATGAAGATACATTCAAACTCAGAAACGTGCTCTACTCGGCCTGAAAATGCATTTAAAGCAATAAAAACTCAAAATGAGTGTCATGCCTAAACCAAAGGACTTATGCACACATTTCAACATGTATTTAGTTCAGGTTGACCTCCTGAAGCCTAAATGAGTATAATTTGACTACACAACTCATTCCTATGAAGGTACATTAAAAGTCACAAAACGTGCTCAACTAGGCCTGAAAGTGCATTTAAAGCAATAAAAACTGAAAATGAGTGTCACGCCTAAACCAAAGGACTTATGCACACATTTCAACATGTATTCAGTTCAGGTTGACGTCCTGAAGTCTAAATGAGCATTAATTTGACTACACAACTCATTCCTATGAAGGAACATTCAAAGTAAAAAAACGGGCTCAACTCGGACTGAAAGTGCATTTAAAGCAATAAAAACTGAAAATGAGTGTCACGCCTAAACCAAAGGACTTATGCACACATTTCAACATGTATTTAGTTCAGGTTGACCTCCTGAAGCCTAAATGAGTATAATTTGACTACACAACTCATTCCTATGAAGGTACATTATAAGTCACAAAACGTGCTCAACTAGGCCTGAAAGTGCATTTAAAGCAATAAAAACTCAAAATGAGTGTCACGCCTAAACCAAAGGACTTATGCACACATTTCAACATGTATTTAGTTCAGGTTGACATTCTGAAGCCTAAATGAGCATTAATTTGATCACACAACTCATTCCTATGAAGATACATTCAAACTCAGAAACGTGCTCTACTCGGCCTGAAAATGCATTTAAAGCAATAAAAACTCAAAATGAGTGTCACGCCTAAACCAAAGGACTTATGCACACATTTCAACATGTATTTAGTTCAGGTTGACCTCCTGAAGCCTAAATGAGCATTAATTTGACTACACAACTCATTCCTATGAAGATACATTCAAAGTAAAAAAACGTGCTCTACTCGGCCTGAAAATGCATTTAAAGCAATAAAAACTCAAATTGAGTGTCACGCCTAAACCAAAGGACTTATACACACATTTCAACATGTATTTAGTTCAGGTTGGCATTCTGAAGCCTAAATGAGCATTATTTTGTCTATACAACTCATTCCTATGAAGGTACATTCAAAGTCACAAAACGTGCTCAACTAGGCCTGAAAGTGCATTTAAAGCAATAAAATCTCAAAATGAGTTTCACGCCTAAATCAAAGGACTTATGCACACATTTTAACATGTATTTAGTTTAGGTTGACCTCCTGAAGCCTAAATGAGCATTAATTTGATCACACAACTCATTCCCATGAAGATACATTCAAAGTCAGTAAGTGCCCTGCTCTGTCTGAAAATGCATTTGAATCAATAAAAACTAAAATTGAGTGTCATGCCTAAACCAAAGGACGTCTGCACACATTTCAACGTCTAAAGTGTTGTTTCCGATGCCTGCTAGTGTATGTGTGCGTGCGTGTGTGAGAGTGTGTAAGTGTGTGCGTGTGTTTGTGTGGGTTTGTGTGGGTGCGTGCGTGTGTGTGTTGTGCGCACCCCCCCCCCAAAAAAAGTACTGTATTCGGATAAAAATGACGAATTACTCAGAGGTTTTAACTTTTGCTTGCACTTGATTTGTTCTGACACCGACGACGTCCACCAATGACAGCCCGAGTGGATCTAGCCCACGTGGTGTGAGAGCAGGGGGAGGTGAAAAGATGCAAAGCCTAGGTGATTGGCTGTGCATCTTTCAGTCTTCCACGTGGGTTAGTCTTTGATCTTCAATCAGTGTCTAAATGTTGTTTACATGTGTAGCGTGTGCGGATGTGTGTGCCTCTCATGAGTTTGTGTGTGTGTTTGCGCGCGCGTGATCGTGTGCCCATACATGTGTGAGTGTTTCTTTGATCTAAATCATCGTTGGTGTGTTGTTTACGATACGTGCTCGTCTGTGCGTACGTTTGTGTGAGTGTGTGTGCGTGCGTTTGTGTGTGTGCTTGCTGCGTGCTGGCGCGCTCGGAAAGAGAGGGAGCGGGATCGCTGGCCTGTATGTACTCTATGTGAAACACACAGGACATTTGTAATTTCGTCCCTTTCACATTTTTTGGCTTTTTTAAAAATAAAACTTATTTTCATCAATGGTTCATAATGAGTGTCACGCCTAGACCAAATGACTTATGCACACATTTCAACATTTATTTAGTTCAGGTTGACCTCCTGAAGCCTAAATGAGCATTAATTTGACTACACAACTCATTCCTATGAAGGTACATTCAAAGTCACAAAACGTGCTCAACTAGGCCTGAAAGTGCATTTAAAGCAATAAAAACTCAAAATGAGTGTCACGCCTAAACCAAAGGACTTATGCACACATTTCAACATGTATTTAGTTCAGGTTGACCTCCTGAAGCCTAAATCACCATTAATTTGATCACACAACTCATTCCTATGAAGATACATTCAAACTCAGAATAGTGCTCTACTCGGCCTGAAAATGCATTTAAAGCAATAAAAACTCAAAATGCGTGTCACGCCTAAACCAAAGGACTTATGCACACATTTCAACATGTATTTAGTTCAGGTTGACATTCTGAAGCCTAAATGAGCATTAATTTGACTACACAACTTATTCCTATGAAGATACATTCAAAGTAAAAAAACGGACTCAACTCGGACTGAAAGTGCATTTAAAGCAATAAAAATTCAAAATGAGTGTCACGCCTAAACCAAAGGACTTATGCACACATTTCAACATGTATTTAGTTCAGGTTGACCTCCTGAAGCCTAAATGAGCATTTATTTGACTACACAACTCATTCCTATGAAGGTACATTCAAAGTCACAAAACGTGCTCAACTAGGCCTGAAAGTGCATTTAGAGCAATAAAAACTCAAAATGAGTGTCACACCTAAACCAAAGGATTTATGCACACATTTCAACATGTATTTAGTTCAGGTTGACCTCCTGAAGCCTAAATGAGCATTAATTTGACTACACATCCCATTCCTTTGAAGATACATTCAAAGTAAAAAAACGTGCTCTACTCGGCCTGAAAATGCATTTAAAGCAATAAAAACTCAAATTGAGTGTCACACCTAAACCAAAGGATTTATGCACACATTTCAACATGTATTTAGTTCAGGTTGACCTCCTGAAGCCTAAATGAGCATTTATTTGACTACACAACTCATTCCTATGAAGGTACATTCAAAGTCACAAAACGTGCTCAACTAGGCCTGAAAGTGCATTTAAAGCAATAAAAACTCAAAATCAGTGTCACGCCTAAACCAAAGGACTTATGCACACATTTCAACATGTATTTAGTTCAGGTTGACCTCCTGAAGCCTAAATGAGTATAATTTGACTACACAACTCATTCCTATGAAGGTACATTAAAAGTCACAAAACGTGCTCAACTAGGCCTGAAAGTGCATTTAAAGCAATAAAAACTCAAAATGAGTGTCACGCCTGAACCAAAGGATTTATGCACACATTTCAACATGTATTTAGTTCAGGTTGACCTCCTGAAGCCTAAATCACCATTAATTTGACTACACAACTTATTCCTATGAAGATACATTCAAAGTAAAAAAACGGGCTCAACTCGGACTGAAAGTGCATTTAAAGCAATAAAAACTGAAAATGAGTGTCACGCCTAAACCAAAGGACTTATGCACACATTTCAACATGTATTTAGTTCAGGTTGACGTCCTGAAGCCTAAATGAGCATTAATTTGACTACACAACTTATTCCTATGAAGATACATTCAAAGTAAAAAAACATGCTCTACTCGGCCTGAAAATGCATTTAAAGCAATAAAAACTCAAAATGAGTGTCGCGCCTAAACCAAAGGCCTTATGCACACATTTCAACATGTATTTAGTTCAGGTTGACCTCCTGAAGCCTAAATGAGCATTAATTTGACTACACAACTTATTCCTATGAAGGAACATTCAAAGTAAAAAAACGGGCTCAACTCGGACTGAAAGTGCATTTAAAGCAATAAAAACTCAAAATGAGTGTCACGCCTAAACCAAAGGACTTATGCACACATTTCAACATGTATTTAGTTCAGGTTGACATTCTGAAGCCTAAATGAGCATTAATTTGACTACACAACTTATTCCTATGAAGATACATTCAAAGTAAAAAAACGGCTCAACTCGGACTGAAAGTGCATTTAAAGCAATAAAAACTGAAAATGAGTGTCACGCCTAAACCAAAGGACTTATGCACACATTTCAACATGTATTTAGTTCAGGTTGACCTCCTGAAGCCTAAATGAGCATTAATTTGACTACACAACTCATTCCTATGAAGATACATTCAAACTCAGAAACGTGCTCTACTCGGCCTGAAAATGCATTTAAAGCAATAAAAACTCAAAATGAGTGTCACGCCTAAACCAAAGGACTTATGCACACATTTCAACATGTATTTAGTTCAGGTTGACCTCCTGAAGCCTAAATGAGCATTAATTTGACTACACAACTCATTCCTATGAAGATACATTCAAAGTAAAAAAACGTGCTCTACTCGGCCTGAAAATGCATTTAAAGCAATAAAAACTCAAATTGAGTGTCACGCCTAAACCAAAGGACTTATACACACATTTCAACATGTATTTAGTTCAGGTTGGCATTCTGAAGCCTAAATGAGCATTATTTTGTCTATACAACTCATTCCTATGAAGGTACATTCAAAGTCACAAAACGTGCTCAACTAGGCCTGAAAGTGCATTTAAAGCAATAAAATCTCAAAATGAGTTTCACGCCTAAATCAAAGGACTTATGCACACATTTTAACATGTATTTAGTTTAGGTTGACCTCCTGAAGCCTAAATGAGCATTAATTTGATCACACAACTCATTCCCATGAAGATACATTCAAAGTCAGTAAGTGCCCTGCTCTGTCTGAAAATGCATTTGAATCAATAAAAACTAAAATTGAGTGTCATGCCTAAACCAAAGGACGTCTGCACACATTTCAACGTCTAAAGTGTTGTTTCCGATGCCTGCTAGTGTATGTGTGCGTGCGTGTGTGAGAGTGTGTAAGTGTGTGCGTGTGTTTGTGTGGGTTTGTGTGGGTGCGTGCGTGTGTGTGTTGTGCGCACCCCCCCCCCCCAAAAAAAGTACTGTATTCGGATAAAAATGACGAATTACTCAGAGGTTTTAACTTTTGCTTGCACTTGATTTGTTCTGACACCGACGACGTCCACCAATGACAGCCCGAGTGGATCTAGCCCACGTGGTGTGAGAGCAGGGGGAGGTGAAAAGATGCAAAGCCTAGGTGATTGGCTGTGCATCTTTCAGTCTTCCACGTGGGTTAGTCTTTGATCTTCAATCAGTGTCTAAATGTTGTTTACATGTGTAGCGTGTGCGGATGTGTGTGCCTCTCATGAGTTTGTGTGTGTGTTTGCGCGCGCGTGATCGTGTGCCCATACATGTGTGAGTGTTTCTTTGATCTAAATCATCGTTGGTGTGTTGTTTACGATACGTGCTCGTCTGTGCGTACGTTTGTGTGAGTGTGTGTGCGTGCGTTTGTGTGTGTGCTTGCTGCGTGCTGGCGCGCTCGGAAAGAGAGGGAGCGGGATCGCTGGCCTGTATGTACTCTATGTGAAACACACAGGACATTTGTAATTTCGTCCCTTTCACATTTTTTGGCTTTTTTAAAAATAAAACTTATTTTCATCAATGGTTCATAATGAGTGTCACGCCTAGACCAAATGACTTATGCACACATTTCAACATTTATTTAGTTCAGGTTGACCTCCTGAAGCCTAAATGAGCATTAATTTGACTACACAACTCATTCCTATGAAGGTACATTCAAAGTCACAAAACGTGCTCAACTAGGCCTGAAAGTGCATTTAAAGCAATAAAAACTCAAAATGAGTGTCACGCCTAAACCAAAGGACTTATGCACACATTTCAACATGTATTTAGTTCAGGTTGACCTCCTGAAGCCTAAATCACCATTAATTTGATCACACAACTCATTCCTATGAAGATATATTCAAACTCAGAATAGTGCTCTACTCGGCCTGAAAATGCATTTAAAGCAATAAAAACTCAAAATGCGTGTCACGCCTAAACCAAAGGACTTATGCACACATTTCAACATGTATTTAGTTCAGGTTGACATTCTGAAGCCTAAATGAGCATTAATTTGACTACACAACTTATTCCTATGAAGATACATTCAAAGTAAAAAAACGGACTCAACTCGGACTGAAAGTGCATTTAAAGCAATAAAAATTCAAAATGAGTGTCACGCCTAAACCAAAGGACTTATGCACACATTTCAACATGTATTTAGTTCAGGTTGACCTCCTGAAGCCTAAATGAGCATTTATTTGACTACACAACTCATTCCTATGAAGGTACATTCAAAGTCACAAAACGTGCTCAACTAGGCCTGAAAGTGCATTTAGAGCAATAAAAACTCAAAATGAGTGTCACACCTAAACCAAAGGATTTATGCACACATTTCAACATGTATTTAGTTCAGGTTGACCTCCTGAAGCCTAAATGAGCATTAATTTGACTACACATCCCATTCCTTTGAAGATACATTCAAAGTAAAAAAACGTGCTCTACTCGGCCTGAAAATGCATTTAAAGCAATAAAAACTCAAATTGAGTGTCACACCTAAACCAAAGGATTTATGCACACATTTCAACATGTATTTAGTTCAGGTTGACCTCCTGAAGCCTAAATGAGCATTTATTTGACTACACAACTCATTCCTATGAAGGTACATTCAAAGTCACAAAACGTGCTCAACTAGGCCTGAAAGTGCATTTAAAGCAATAAAAACTCAAAATCAGTGTCACGCCTAAACCAAAGGACTTATGCACACATTTCAACATGTATTTAGTTCAGGTTGACCTCCTGAAGCCTAAATGAGTATAATTTGACTACACAACTCATTCCTATGAAGGTACATTAAAAGTCACAAAACATGCTCAACTAGGCCTGAAAGTGCATTTAAAGCAATAAAAACTCAAAATGAGTGTCACGCCTGAACCAAAGGATTTATGCACACATTTCAACATGTATTTAGTTCAGGTTGACCTCCTGAAGCCTAAATCACCATTAATTTGACTACACAACTTATTCCTATGAAGATACATTCAAAGTAAAAAAACGGGCTCAACTCGGACTGAAAGTGCATTTAAAGCAATAAAAACTGAAAATGAGTGTCACGCCTAAACCAAAGGACTTATGCACACATTTCAACATGTATTTAGTTCAGGTTGACGTCCTGAAGCCTAAATGAGCATTAATTTGACTACACAACTTATTCCTATGAAGATACATTCAAAGTAAAAAAACATGCTCTACTCGGCCTGAAAATGCATTTAAAGCAATAAAAACTCAAAATGAGTGTCGCGCCTAAACCAAAGGCCTTATGCACACATTTCAACATGTATTTAGTTCAGGTTGACCTCCTGAAGCCTAAATGAGCATTAATTTGACTACACAACTTATTCCTATGAAGGAACATTCAAAGTAAAAAAACGGGCTCAACTCGGACTGAAAGTGCATTTAAAGCAATAAAAACTCAAAATGAGTGTCACGCCTAAACCAAAGGACTTATGCACACATTTCAACATGTATTTAGTTCAGGTTGACATTCTGAAGCCTAAATGAGCATTAATTTGACTACACAACTTATTCCTATGAAGATACATTCAAAGTAAAAAAACGGCTCAACTCGGACTGAAAGTGCATTTAAAGCAATAAAAACTGAAAATGAGTGTCACGCCTAAACCAAAGGACTTATGCACACATTTCAACATGTATTTAGTTCAGGTTGACCTCCTGAAGCCTAAATGAGCATTAATTTGACTACACAACTCATTCCTATGAAGGTACATTCAAACTCACAAAACGTGCTCAACTAGGCCTGAAAGTGCATTTAAAGCAATAAAAACTCAAAATGAGTGTCACGCCTAAACCAAAGTACTTATGCACACATTTCAACATGTATTTAGTTCAGGTTGACCTCCTGAAGCCTAAATGAGCATTAATTTGACTACACAACTCATTCCTATGAAGATACATTCAAACTCAGAAACGTGCTCTACTCGGCCTGAAAATGCATTTAAAGCAATAAAAACTCAAAATGAGTGTCACGCCTAAACCAAAGGACTTATGCACACATTTCAACATGTATTTAGTTCAGGTTGACCTCCTGAAGCCTAAATGAGCATTAATTTGACTACACAACTCATTCCTATGAAGATACATTCAAAGTAAAAAAACGTGCTCTACTCGGCCTGAAAATGCATTTAAAGCAATAAAAACTCAAATTGAGTGTCACGCCTAAACCAAAGGACTTATACACACATTTCAACATGTATTTAGTTCAGGTTGGCATTCTGAAGCCTAAATGAGCATTATTTTGTCTATACAACTCATTCCTATGAAGGTACATTCAAAGTCACAAAACGTGCTCAACTAGGCCTGAAAGTGCATTTAAAGCAATAAAATCTCAAAATGAGTTTCACGCCTAAATCAAAGGACTTATGCACACATTTTAACATGTATTTAGTTTAGGTTGACCTCCTGAAGCCTAAATGAGCATTAATTTGATCACACAACTCATTCCCATGAAGATACATTCAAAGTCAGTAAGTGCCCTGCTCTGTCTGAAAATGCATTTGAATCAATAAAAACTAAAATTGAGTGTCATGCCTAAACCAAAGGACGTCTGCACACATTTCAACGTCTAAAGTGTTGTTTCCGATGCCTGCTAGTGTATGTGTGCGTGCGTGTGTGAGAGTGTGTAAGTGTGTGCGTGTGTTTGTGTGGGTTTGTGTGGGTGCGTGCGTGTGTGTGTTGTGCGCACCCCCCCCCCCAAAAAAAAGTACTGTATTCGGATAAAAATGACGAATTACTCAGAGGTTTTAACTTTTGCTTGCACTTGATTTGTTCTGACACCGACGACGTCCACCAATGACAGCCCGAGTGGATCTAGCCCACGTGGTGTGAGAGCAGGGGGAGGTGAAAAGATGCAAAGCCTAGGTGATTGGCTGTGCATCTTTCAGTCTTCCACGTGGGTTAGTCTTTGATCTTCAATCAGTGTCTAAATGTTGTTTACATGTGTAGCGTGTGCGGATGTGTGTGCCTCTCATGAGTTTGTGTGTGTGTTTGCGCGCGCGTGATCGTGTGCCCATACATGTGTGAGTGTTTCTTTGATCTAAATCATCGTTGGTGTGTTGTTTACGATACGTGCTCGTCTGTGCGTACGTTTGTGTGAGTGTGTGTGCGTGCGTTTGTGTGTGTGCTTGCTGCGTGCTGGCGCGCTCGGAAAGAGAGGGAGCGGGATCGCTGGCCTGTATGTACTCTATGTGAAACACACAGGACATTTGTAATTTCGTCCCTTTCACATTTTTTGGCTTTTTTAAAAATAAAACTTATTTTCATCAATGGTTCATAATGAGTGTCACGCCTAGACCAAATGACTTATGCACACATTTCAACATTTATTTAGTTCAGGTTGACCTCCTGAAGCCTAAATGAGCATTAATTTGACTACACAACTCATTCCTATGAAGGTACATTCAAAGTCACAAAACGTGCTCAACTAGGCCTGAAAGTGCATTTAAAGCAATAAAAACTCAAAATGAGTGTCACGCCTAAACCAAAGGACTTATGCACACATTTCAACATGTATTTAGTTCAGGTTGACCTCCTGAAGCCTAAATCACCATTAATTTGATCACACAACTCATTCCTATGAAGATACATTCAAACTCAGAATAGTGCTCTACTCGGCCTGAAAATGCATTTAAAGCAATAAAAACTCAAAATGCGTGTCACGCCTAAACCAAAGGACTTATGCACACATTTCAACATGTATTTAGTTCAGGTTGACATCTTGAAGCGTAAATGAGCATTAATTTGACTACACAACTTATTCCTATGAAGATACATTCAAAGTAAAAAAACGGACTCAACTCGGACTGAAAGTGCATTTAAAGCAATAAAAATTCAAAATGAGTGTCACGCCTAAACCAAAGGACTTATGCACACATTTCAACATGTATTTAGTTCAGGTTGACCTCCTGAAGCCTAAATGAGCATTTATTTGACTACACAACTCATTCCTATGAAGGTACATTCAAAGTCACAAAACGTGCTCAACTAGGCCTGAAAGTGCATTTAGAGCAATAAAAACTCAAAATGAGTGTCACACCTAAACCAAAGGATTTATGCACACATTTCAACATGTATTTAGTTCAGGTTGACCTCCTGAAGCCTAAATGAGCATTAATTTGACTACACATCCCATTCCTTTGAAGATACATTCAAAGTAAAAAAACGTGCTCTACTCGGCCTGAAAATGCATTTAAAGCAATAAAAACTCAAATTGAGTGTCACACCTAAACCAAAGGATTTATGCACACATTTCAACATGTATTTAGTTCAGGTTGACCTCCTGAAGCCTAAATGAGTATAATTTGACTACACAACTCATTCCTATGAAGGTACATTCAAAGTCACAAAACGTGCTCAACTAGGCCTGAAAGTGCATTTAAAGCAATAAAAACTCAAAATCAGTGTCACGCCTAAACCAAAGGACTTATGCACACATTTCAACATGTATTTAGTTCAGGTTGACCTCCTGAAGCCTAAATGAGTATAATTTGACTACACAACTCATTCCTATGAAGGTACATTAAAAGTCACAAAACGTGCTCAACTAGGCCTGAAAGTGCATTTAAAGCAATAAAAACTCAAAATGAGTGTCACGCCTGAACCAAAGGATTTATGCACACATTTCAACATGTATTTAGTTCAGGTTGACCTCCTGAAGCCTAAATCACCATTAATTTGACTACACAACTTATTCCTATGAAGATACATTCAAAGTAAAAAAACGGGCTCAACTCGGACTGAAAGTGCATTTAAAGCAATAAAAACTGAAAATGAGTGTCACGCCTAAACCAAAGGACTTATGCACACATTTCAACATGTATTTAGTTCAGGTTGACGTCCTGAAGCCTAAATGAGCATTAATTTGACTACACAACTTATTCCTATGAAGATACATTCAAAGTAAAAAAACATGCTCTACTCGGCCTGAAAATGCATTTAAAGCAATAAAAACTCAAAATGAGTGTCGCGCCTAAACCAAAGGCCTTATGCACACATTTCAACATGTATTTAGTTCAGGTTGACCTCCTGAAGCCTAAATGAGCATTAATTTGACTACACAACTTATTCCTATGAAGGAACATTCAAAGTAAAAAAACGGGCTCAACTCGGACTGAAAGTGCATTTAAAGCAATAAAAACTCAAAATGAGTGTCACGCCTAAACCAAAGGACTTATGCACACATTTCAACATGTATTTAGTTCAGGTTGACATTCTGAAGCCTAAATGAGCATTAATTTGACTACACAACTTATTCCTATGAAGATACATTCAAAGTAAAAAAACGGCTCAACTCGGACTGAAAGTGCATTTAAAGCAATAAAAACTGAAAATGAGTGTCACGCCTAAACCAAAGGACTTATGCACACATTTCAACATGTATTTAGTTCAGGTTGACCTCCTGAAGCCTAAATGAGCATTAATTTGACTACACAACTCATTCCTATGAAGGTACATTCAAACTCACAAAACGTGCTCAACTAGGCCTGAAAGTGCATTTAAAGCAATAAAAACTCAAAATGAGTGTCACACCTAAACCAAAGGATTTATGCACACATTTCAACATGTATTTAGTTCAGGTTGACCTCCTGAAGCCTAAATGAGCATTAATTTGACTACACATCCCATTCCTTTGAAGATACATTCAAAGTAAAAAAACGTGCTCTACTCGGCCTGAAAATGCATTTAAAGCAATAAAAACTCAAATTGAGTGTCACACCTAAACCAAAGGATTTATGCACACATTTCAACATGTATTTAGTTCAGGTTGACCTCCTGAAGCCTAAATGAGCATTTATTTGACTACACAACTCATTCCTATGAAGGTACATTCAAAGTCACAAAACGTGCTCAACTAGGCCTGAAAGTGCATTTAAAGCAATAAAAACTCAAAATCAGTGTCACGCCTAAACCAAAGGACTTATGCACACATTTCAACATGTATTTAGTTCAGGTTGACCTCCTGTAGCCTAAATCACCATTAATTTGATCACACAACTCATTCCTATGAAGACACATTCAAACTCAGAAACGTGCTCTACTCGGCCTGAAAGTGCATTTAAAGCAATAAAAACTCAAAATGAGTGTCACGCCTGAACCAAAGGACTTATGCACACATTTCAACATGTATTTAGTTCAGGTTGACCTCCTGAAGCCTAAATCACCATTAATTTGACTACACAACTTATTCCTATGAAGATACATTCAAAGTAAAAAAACGGGCTCAACTCGGACTGAAAGTGCATTTAAAGCAATAAAAACTGAAAATGAGTGTCACGCCTAAACCAAAGGACTTATGCACACATTTCAACATGTATTTAGTTCAGGTTGACGTCCTGAAGCCTAAATGAGCATTAATTTGACTACACAACTTATTCCTATGAAGATACATTCAAAGTAAAAAAACGTGCTCTACTCGGCCTGAAAATGCATTTAAAGCAATAAAAACTCAAAATGAGTGTCGCGCCTAAACCAAAGGCCTTATGCACACATTTCAACATGTATTTAGTTCAGGTTGACCTCCTGAAGCCTAAATGAGCATTAATTTGACTACACAACTTATTCCTATGAAGGAACATTCAAAGTAAAAAAACGGGCTCAACTCGGACTGAAAGTGCATTTAAAGCAATAAAAACTCAAAATGAGTGTCACGCCTAAACCAAAGGACTTATGCACACATTTCAACATGTATTTAGTTCAGGTTGACATTCTGAAGCCTAAATGAGCATTAATTTGACTACACAACTTATTCCTATGAAGATACATTCAAAGTAAAAAAACGGCTCAACTCGGACTGAAAGTGCATTTAAAGCAATAAAAACTGAAAATGAGTGTCACGCCTAAACCAAAGGACTTATGCACACATTTCAACATGTATTTAGTTCAGGTTGACCTCCTGAAGCCTAAATGAGCATTAATTTGACTACACAACTCATTCCTATGAAGGTACATTCAAACTCACAAAACGTGCTCAACTAGGCCTGAAAGTGCATTTAAAGCAATAAAAACTCAAAATGAGTGTCACGCCTAAACCAAAGTACTTATGCACACATTTCAACATGTATTTAGTTCAGGTTGACCTCCTGAAGCCTAAATGAGCATTAATTTGACTACACAACTCATTCCTATGAAGGTACATTCAAAGTCACAAAACGTGCTCAACTAGGCCTGAAAGTGCATTTAAAGCAATAAAATCTCAAAATGAGTTTCACGCCTAAATCAAAGGACTTATGCACACATTTCAACATGTATTTAGTTTAGGTTGACCTCCTGAAGCCTAAATGAGCATTAATTTGATCACACAACTTATTCCCATGAAGATACATTCAAAGTCAGTAAGTGCCCTGCTCTGTCTGAAAATGCATTTGAATCAATAAAAACTAAAATTGAGTGTCATGCCTAAACCAAAGGACGTCTGCACACATTTCAACGTCTAAAGTGTTGTTTCCGATGCCTGCTAGTGTATGTGTGCGTGCGTGTGTGAGAGTGTGTAAGTGTGAGAGTGTGTTTGTGTGTTTGTGTGGGTGCGTGCGTGTGTGTGTTGTGCGCACCCCCCCCCCCCCCAAAAAAAAGTACTGTATTCGGATAAAAATGACGAATTACTCAGAGGTTTTAACTTTTGCTTGCACTTGATTTGTTCTGACACCGACGACGTCCACCAATGACAGCCCGAGTGGATCTAGCCCACGTGGTGTGAGAGCAGGGGGAGGTGAAAAGATGCAAAGCCTAGGTGATTGGCTGCGCATCTTTCAGTCTTCCACGTGGGTTAGTCTTTGATCTTCAATCAGTGTCCAAATGTTGTTTACATGCGTAGCGTGTGCGGATGTGTGTGCCTCTCATGAGTTTGTGTGTGTGTTTGCGCGCGCGTGATCGTGTGTCCATACATGTGTGAGTGTTTCTTTGATCTAAATCATCGTTGGTGTGTTGTTTACGATACGTGCTCGTCTGTGCGTACGTTTGTGTGAGTGTGTGTGCGTGCGTTTGTGTGTGTGCTTGCTGCGTGCTGGCGCGCTCGGAAGCGTGTGTGTCACAGAGAAAGAGAGGGAGCGGGATCGCTGGCCTGTATGTACTCTATGTGAAACACACAGGACATTTGTAATTTCGTCCCTTTCACATTTTTTGGCTTTTTTAAAAATAAAACTTATTTTCATCAATGGTTCATAATGAGTGTCACGCCTAGACCAAATGACTTATGCACACATTTCAACATTTATTTAGTTCAGGTTGACCTCCTGAAGCCTAAATGAGCATTAATTTGACTACACAACTCATTCCTATCAAGGTACATTCAAAGTCACAAAACGTGCTCAACTAGGCCTGAAAGTGCATTTAAAGCAATAAAAACTCAAAATGAGTGTCACGCCTAAACCAAAGGACTTATGCACACATTTCAACATGTATTTAGTTCAGGTTGACCTCCTGAAGCCTAAATCACCATTAATTTGACTACACAACTTATTCCTATGAAGATACATTCAAAGTAAAAAAACGGGCTCAACTCGGACTGAAAGTGCATTTAAAGCAATAAAAACTGAAAATGAGTGTCACGCCTAAACCAAAGGACTTATGCACACATTTCAACATGTATTTAGTTCAGGTTGACGTCCCGAAGCCTAAATGAGCATTAATTTGACTACACAACTTATTCCTATGAAGATACATTCAAAGTAAAAAAACGTGCTCTACTCGGCCTGAAAATGCATTTAAAGCAATAAAAACTCAAAATGAGTGTCGCGCCTAAACCAAAGGCCTTATGCACACATTTCAACATGTATTTAGTTCAGGTTGACCTCCTGAAGCCTAAATGAGCATTAATTTGACTACACAACTCATTCCTATGAAGGAACATTCAAAGTAAAAAAACGGGCTCAACTCGGACTGAAAGTGCATTTAAAGCAATAAAAACTGAAAATGAGTGTCACGCCTAAACCAAAGGACTTATGCACACATTTCAACATATATTTAGTTCAGGTTGACCTCCTGAAGCCTAAATGAGCATTAATTTGACTACACAACTCATTCCTATGAAGGTACATTCAAAGTAAAAAAACGGCTCAACTCGGACTGAAAGTGCATTTAAAGCAATAAAAACTGAAAATGAGTGTCACGCCTAAACCAAAGGACTTATGCACACATTTCAACATGTATTTAGTTCAGGTTGACCTCCTGAAGCCTAAATGAGCATTAATTTGACTACACAACTCATTCCTATGAAGGTACATTCAAAGTCACAAAACGTGCTCAACTAGGCCTGAAAGTGCATTTAAAGCAATAAAAACTCAAAATGAGTGTCACGCCTAAACCAAAGGACTTATGCACACATTTCAACATGTATTTAGTTCAGGTTGACCTCCTGAAGCCTAAATCACCATTAATTTGACTACACAACTTAATCCTATGAAGATACATTCAAAGTAAAAAAACGGGCTCAACTCGGACTGAAAGTGCATTTAAAGCAATAAAAACTGAAAATGAGTGTCACGCCTAAACCAAAGGACTTATGCACACATTTCAACATGTATTTAGTTCAGGTTGACGTCCTGAAGCCTAAATGAGCATTAATTTGACTACACAACTTATTCCTATGAAGATACATTCAAAGTAAAAAAAACGTGCTCTACTCGGCCTGAAAATGCATTTAAAGCAATAAAAACTCAAAATGAGTGTCGCGCCTAAACCAAAGGCCTTATGCACACATTTCAACATGTATTTAGTTCAGGTTGACCTCCTGAAGCCTAAATGAGCATTAATTTGACTACACAACTTATTCCTATGAAGGAACATTCAAAGTAAAAAAACGGGCTCAACTCGGACTGAAAGTGCATTTAAAGCAATAAAAACTCAAAATGAGTGTCACGCCTAAACCAAAGGACTTATGCACACATTTCAACATGTATTTAGTTCAGGTTGACATTCTGAAGCCTAAATGAGCATTAATTTGACTACACAACTTATTCCTATGAAGATACATTCAAAGTAAAAAAACGGCTCAACTCGGACTGAAAGTGCATTTAAAGCAATAAAAACTGAAAATGAGTGTCACGCCTAAACCAAAGGACTTATGCACACATTTCAACATGTATTTAGTTCAGGTTGACCTCCTGAAGCCTAAATGAGCATTAATTTGACTACACAACTCATTCCTATGAAGGTACATTCAAACTCACAAAACGTGCTCAACTAGGCCTGAAAGTGCATTTAAAGCAATAAAAACTCAAAATGAGTGTCACGCCTAAACCAAAGTACTTATGCACACATTTCAACATGTATTTAGTTCAGGTTGACCTCCTGAAGCCTAAATCACCATTAATCTGACTACACAACTTAATCCTATGAAGATACATTCAAAGTAAAAAAACGGCCTCAACTCGGACTGAAAGTGCATTTAAAGCAATAAAAACTGAAAATGAGTGTCACGCCTAAACCAAAGGACTTATGCACACATTTCAACATGTATTCAGTTCAGGTTGACGTCCTGAAGCCTAAATGAGCATTAATTTGACTACACAACTTATTCCTATGAAGATACATTCAAAGTAAAAAAACGTGCTCAACTAGGCCTGAAAGTGCATTTAAAGCAATAAAAACTCAAAATGAGTGTCACGCCTAAACCAAAGGACTTATGCACACATTTCAACATGTATTTAGTTCAGGTTGACATTCTGAAGCCTAAATGAGCATTAATTTGACTACACAACTTATTCCTATGAAGATACATTCAAAGTAAAAAAACGGCTCAACTCGGACTGAAAGTGCATTTAAAGCAATAAAAACTGAAAATGAGTGTCACGCCTAAACCAAAGGACTTATGCACACATTTCAACATGTATTTAGTTCAGGTTGACCTCCTGAAGCCTAAATGAGCATTAATTTGACTACACAACTCATTCCTATGAAGGTACATTCAAAGTCACAAAACGTGCTCAACTAGGCCTGAAAGTGCATTTAAAGCAATAAAAACTCAAAATGAGTGTCACGCCTAAACCAAAGGACTTATGCACACATTTCAACATGTATTTAGTTCAGGTTGACCTCCTGAAGCCTAAATCACCATTAATTTGACTACACAACTTAATCCTATGAAGATACATTCAAAGTAAAAAAACGGGCTCAACTCGGACTGAAAGTGCATTTAAAGCAATAAAAACTGAAAATGAGTGTCACGCCTAAACCAAAGGACTTATGCACACATTTCAACATGTATTTAGTTCAGGTTTACGTCCTGAAGCCTAAATGAGCATTAATTTGACTACACAACTTATTCCTATGAAGATACATTCAAAGTTAAAAAACGTGCTCTACTCGGCCTGAAAATGCATTTAAAGCAATAAAAACTGAAAATGAGTGTCACGCCTAAACCAAAGGACTTATGCACACATTTCAACATGTATTCAGTTCAGGTTGACGTCCTGAAGCCTAAATGAGCATTAATTTGACTACACAACTCATTCCTATGAAGGAACATTCAAAGTAAAAAAACGGGCTCAACTCGGACTGAAAGTGCATTTAAAGCAATAAAAACTGAAAATGAGTGTCACGCCTAAACCAAAGGACTTATGCACACATTTCAACATGTATTTAGTTCAGGTTGACCTCCTGAAGCCTAAATGAGTATAATTTGACTACACAACTCATTCCTATGAAGGTACATTATAAGTCACAAAACGTGCTCAACTAGGCCTGAAAGTGCATTTAAAGCAATAAAAACTCAAAATGAGTGTCACGCCTAAACCAAAGGACTTATGCAAACATTTCAACATGTATTTAGTTCAGGTTGACATTCTGAAGCCTAAATGAGCATTAATTTGATCACACAACTCATTCCTATGAAGATACATTCAAACTCAGAAACGTGCTCTACTCGGCCTGAAAATGCATTTAAAGCAATAAAAACTCAAAATGAGTGTCACGCCTAAACCAAAGGACTTATGCACACATTTCAACATGTATTTAGTTCAGGTTGACCTCCTGAAGCCTAAATGAGCATTAATTTGACTACACAACTCATTCCTATGAAGATACATTCAAAGTAAAAAAACGTGCTCTACTCGGCCTGAAAATGCATTTAAAGCAATAAAAACTCAAATTGAGGGTCACGCCTAAACCAAAGGACTTATACACACATTTCAACATGTATTTAGTTCAGGTTGGCATTCTGAAGCCTAAATGAGCATTATTTTGTCTATACAACTCATTCCTATGAAGGTACATTCAAAGTCACAAAACGTGCTCAACTAGGCCTGAAAGTGCATTTAAAGCAATAAAATCTCAAAATGAGTTTCACGCCTAAATCAAAGGACTTATGCACACATTTTAACATGTATTTAGTTTAGGTTGACCTCCTGAAGCCTAAATGAGCATTAATTTGATCACACAACTCATTCCCATGAAGATACATTCAAAGTCAGTAAGTGCCCTGCTCTGTCTGAAAATGCATTTGAATCAATAAAAACTAAAATTGAGTGTCATGCCTAAACCAAAGGACGTCTGCACACATTTCAACGTCTAAAGTGTTGTTTCCGATGCCTGCTAGTGTATGTGTGCGTGCGTGTGTGAGAGTGTGTAAGTGTGTGCGTGTGTTTGTGTGGGTTTGTGTGGGTGCGTGCGTGTGTGTGTTGTGCGCACCCCCCCCCAAAAAAAAGTACTGTATTCGGATAAAAATGACGAATTACTCAGAGGTTTTAACTTTTGCTTGCACTTGATTTGTTCTGACACCGACGACGTCCACCAATGACAGCCCGAGTGGATCTAGCCCACGTGGTGTGAGAGCAGGGGGAGGTGAAAAGATGCAAAGCCTAGGTGATTGGCTGTGCATCTTTCAGTCTTCCACGTGGGTTAGTCTTTGATCTTCAATCAGTGTCTAAATGTTGTTTACATGTGTAGCGTGTGCGGATGTGTGTGCCTCTCATGAGTTTGTGTGTGTGTTTGCGCGCGCGTGATCGTGTGCCCATACATGTGTGAGTGTTTCTTTGATCTAAATCATCGTTGGTGTGTTGTTTACGATACGTGCTCGTCTGTGCGTACGTTTATGTGAGTGTGTGTGCGTGCGTTTGTGTGTGTGCTTGCTGCGTGCTGGCGCGCTCGGAAAGAAGGGAGCGGGATCGCTGGCCTGTATGTACTCTATGTGAAACACACAGGACATTTGTAATTTCGTCCCTTTCACATTTTTTGGCTTTTTTAAAAATAAAACTTATTTTCATCAATGGTTCATAATGAGTGTCACGCCTAGACCAAATGACTTATGCACACATTTCAACATTTATTTAGTTCAGGTTGACCTCCTGAAGCCTAAATGAGCATTAATTTGACTACACAACTCATTCCTATGAAGGTACATTCAAAGTCACAAAACGTGCTCAACTAGGCCTGAAAGTGCATTTAAAGCAATAAAAACTCAAAATGAGTGTCACGCCTAAACCAAAGGACTTATGCACACATTTCAACATGTATTTAGTTCAGGTTGACCTCCTGAAGCCTAAATCACCATTAATTTGATCACACAACTCATTCCTATGAAGATACATTCAAACTCAGAATAGTGCTCTACTCGGCCTGAAAATGCATTTAAAGCAATAAAAACTCAAAATGCGTGTCACGCCTAAACCAAAGGACTTATGCACACATTTCAACATGTATTTAGTTCAGGTTGACATTCTGAAGCCTAAATGAGCATTAATTTGACTACACAACTTATTCCTATGAAGATACATTCAAAGTAAAAAAACGGCTCAACTCGGACTGAAAGTGCATTTAAAGCAATAAAAACTGAAAATGAGTGTCACGCCTAAACCAAAGGACTTATGCACACATTTCAACATGTATTTAGTTCAGGTTGACCTCCTGAAGCCTAAATGAGCATTAATTTGACTACACAACTCATTCCTATGAAGGTACATTCAAACTCACAAAACGTGCTCAACTAGGCCTGAAAGTGCATTTAAAGCAATAAAAACTCAAAATGAGTGTCACGCCTAAACCAAAGTACTTATGCACACATTTCAACATGTATTTAGTTCAGGTTGACCTCCTGAAGCCTAAATGAGCATTAATTTGACTACACAACTCATTCCTATGAAGATACATTCAAAGTAAAAAAACGTGCTCTACTCGGCCTGAAAATGCATTTAAAGCAATAAAAACTCAAATTGAGTGTCACGCCTAAACCAAAGGACTTATACACACATTTCAACATGTATTTAGTTCAGGTTGACATTCTGAAGCCTAAATGAGCATTATTTTGTCTATACAACTCATTCCTATGAAGGTACATTCAAAGTCACAAAACGTGCTCAACTAGGCCTGAAAGTGCATTTAAAGCAATAAAATCTCAAAATGAGTTTCACGCCTAAATCAAAGGACTTATGCACACATTTCAACATGTATTTAGTTTAGGTTGACCTCCTGAAGCCTAAATGAGCATTAATTTGATCACACAACTTATTCCCATGAAGATACATTCAAAGTCAGTAAGTGCCCTGCTCTGTCTGAAAATGCATTTGAATCAATAAAAACTAAAATTGAGTGTCATGCCTAAACCAAAGGACGTCTGCACACATTTCAACGTCTAAAGTGTTGTTTCCGATGCCTGCTAGTGTATGTGTGCGTGCGTGTGTGAGAGTGTGTAAGTGTGTGCGTGTGTTTGTGTGTGTTTGTGTGGGTGCGTGCGTGTGTGTGTTGTGCGCACCCCCCCCCCAAAAAAAAGTACTGTATTCGGATAAAAATGACGAATTACTCAGAGGTTTTAACTTTTGCTTGCACTACATTTGTTCTGACACCGACGACGTCCACCAATGACAGCCCGAGTGGATCTAGCCCACGTGGTGTGAGAGCAGGGGGAGGTGAAAAGATGCAAAGCCTAGGTGATTGGCTGCGCATCTTTCAGTCTTCCACGTGGGTTAGTCTTTGATCTTCAATCAGTGTCCAAATGTTGTTTACATGCGTAGCGTGTGCGGATGTGTGTGCCTCTCATGAGTTTGTGTGTGTGTTTGCGCGCGCGTGATCGTGTGTCCATACATGTGTGAGTGTTTCTTTGATCTAAATCATCGTTGGTGTGTTGTTTACGATACGTGCTCGTCTGTGCGTACGTTTGTGTGAGTGTGTGTGCGTGCGTTTGTGTGTGTGCTTGCTGCGTGCTGGCGCGCTCGGAAGCGTGTGTGTCACAGAGAAAGAGAGGGAGCGGGATCGCTGGCCTGTATGTACTCTATGTGAAACACACAGGACATTTGTAATTTCGTCCCTTTCACATTTTTTGGCTTTTTTAAAAATAAAACTTATTTTCATCAATGGTTCATAATGAGTGTCACGCCTAGACCAAATGACTTATGCACACATTTCAACATTTATTTAGTTCAGGTTGACCTCCTGAAGCCTAAATGAGCATTAATTTGACTACACAACTCATTCCTATCAAGGTACATTCAAAGTCACAAAACGTGCTCAACTAGGCCTGAAAGTGCATTTAAAGCAATAAAAACTCAAAATGAGTGTCACGCCTAAACCAAAGGACTTATGCACACATTTCAACATGTATTTAGTTCAGGTTGACCTCCTGAAGCCTAAATCACCATTAATTTGACTACACAACTTATTCCTATGAAGATACATTCAAAGTAAAAAAACGGGCTCAACTCGGACTGAAAGTGCATTTAAAGCAATAAAAACTGAAAATGAGTGTCACGCCTAAACCAAAGGACTTATGCACACATTTCAACATGTATTTAGTTCAGGTTGACGTCCCGAAGCCTAAATGAGCATTAATTTGACAACACAACTTATTCCTATGAAGATACATTCAAAGTAAAAAAACGTGCTCTACTCGGCCTGAAAATGCATTTAAAGCAATAAAAACTCAAAATGAGTGTCGCGCCTAAACCAAAGGCCTTATGCACACATTTCAACATGTATTTAGTTCAGGTTGACCTCCTGAAGCCTAAATGAGCATTAATTTGACTACACAACTCATTCCTATGAAGGAACATTCAAAGTAAAAAAACGGGCTCAACTCGGACTGAAAGTGCATTTAAAGCAATAAAAACTGAAAATGAGTGTCACGCCTAAACCAAAGGACTTATGCACACATTTCAACATATATTTAGTTCAGGTTGACCTCCTGAAGCCTAAATGAGCATTAATTTGACTACACAACTCATTCCTATGAAGGTACATTCAAAGTCACAAAACGTGCTCAACTAGGCCTGAAAGTGCATTTAAAGCAATAAAAACTCAAAATGAGTGTCACACCTAAACCAAAGGACTTATGCACACATTTCAACATGTATTTAGTTCAGGTTGACATGCTGAAGCCTAAATGAGCATTAATTTGACTACACAACTTATTCCTATGAAGATACATTCAAAGTAAAAAAACGGCTCAACTCGGACTGAAAGTGCATTTAAAGCAATAAAAACTGAAAATGAGTGTCACGCCTAAACCAAAGGACTTATGCACACATTTCAACATGTATTTAGTTCAGGTTGACCTCCTGAAGCCTAAATGAGCATTAATTTGACTACACAACTCATTCCTATGAAGGTACATTCAAAGTCACAAAACGTGCTCAACTAGGCCTGAAAGTGCATTTAAAGCAATAAAAACTCAAAATGAGTGTCACGCCTAAACCAAAGGACTTATGCACACATTTCAACATGTATTTAGTTCAGGTTGACATTCTGAAGCCTAAATGAGCATTAATTTGATCACACAACTCATTCCTATGAAGATACATTCAAACTCAGAAACGTGCTCTACTCGGCCTGAAAATGCATTTAAAGCAATAAAAACTCAAAATGAGTGTCACGCCTAAACCAAAGGACTTATGCACACATTTCAACATGTATTTAGTTCAGGTTGACCTCCTGAAGCCTAAATGAGCATTAATTTGACTACACAACTTATTCCTATGAAGGAACATTCAAAGTAAAAAAACGGGCTCAACTCGGACTGAAAGTGCATTTAAAGCAATAAAAACTCAAAATGAGTGTCACGCCTAAACCAAAGGCCTTATGCACACATTTCAACATGTATTTAGTTCAGGTTGACCTCCTGAAGCCTAAATGAGCATTAATTTGACTACACAACTTATTCCTATGAAGGAACATTCAAAGTAAAAAAACGGGCTCAACTCGGACTGAAAGTGCATTTAAAGCAATAAAAACTCAAAATGAGTGTCACGCCTAAACCAAAGGACTTATGCACACATTTCAACATGTATTTAGTTCAGGTTGACATTCTGAAGCCTAAATGAGCATTAATTTGACTACACAACTTATTCCTATGAAGATACATTCAAAGTAAAAAAACGGCTCAACTCGGACTGAAAGTGCATTTAAAGCAATAAAAACTGAAAATGAGTGTCACGCCTAAACCAAAGGACTTATGCACACATTTCAACATGTATTTAGTTCAGGTTGACCTCCTGAAGCCTAAATGAGCATTAATTTGACTACACAACTCATTCCTATGAAGGTACATTCAAACTCACAAAACGTGCTCAACTAGGCCTGAAAGTGCATTTAAAGCAATAAAAACTCAAAATGAGTGTCACGCCTAAACCAAAGTACTTATGCACACATTTCAACATGTATTTAGTTCAGGTTGACCTCCTGAAGCCTAAATCACCATTAATCTGACTACACAACTTAATCCTATGAAGATACATTCAAAGTAAAAAAACGGCCTCAACTCGGACTGAAAGTGCATTTAAAGCAATAAAAACTGAAAATGAGTGTCACGCCTAAACCAAAGGACTTATGCACACATTTCAACATGTATTCAGTTCAGGTTGACGTCCTGAAGCCTAAATGAGCATTAATTTGACTACACAACTTATTCCTATGAAGATACATTCAAAGTAAAAAAACGTGCTCAACTAGGCCTGAAAGTGCATTTAAAGCAATAAAAACTCAAAATGAGTGTCACGCCTAAACCAAAGGACTTATGCACACATTTCAACATGTATTTAGTTCAGGTTGACATTCTGAAGCCTAAATGAGCATTAATTTGACTACACAACTTATTCCTATGAAGATACATTCAAAGTAAAAAAACGGCTCAACTCGGACTGAAAGTGCATTTAAAGCAATAAAAACTGAAAATGAGTGTCACGCCTAAACCAAAGGACTTATGCACACATTTCAACATGTATTTAGTTCAGGTTGACCTCCTGAAGCCTAAATGAGCATTAATTTGACTACACAACTCATTCCTATGAAGGTACATTCAAAGTCACAAAACGTGCTCAACTAGGCCTGAAAGTGCATTTAAAGCAATAAAAACTCAAAATGAGTGTCACGCCTAAACCAAAGGACTTATGCACACATTTCAACATGTATTTAGTTCAGGTTGACCTCCTGAAGCCTAAATCACCATTAATTTGACTACACAACTTAATCCTATGAAGATACATTCAAAGTAAAAAAACGGGCTCAACTCGGACTGAAAGTGCATTTAAAGCAATAAAAACTGAAAATGAGTGTCACGCCTAAACCAAAGGACTTATGCACACATTTCAACATGTATTTAGTTCAGGTTTACGTCCTGAAGCCTAAATGAGCATTAATTTGACTACACAACTTATTCCTATGAAGATACATTCAAAGTTAAAAAACGTGCTCTACTCGGCCTGAAAATGCATTTAAAGCAATAAAAACTGAAAATGAGTGTCACGCCTAAACCAAAGGACTTATGCACACATTTCAACATGTATTCAGTTCAGGTTGACGTCCTGAAGCCTAAATGAGCATTAATTTGACTACACAACTCATTCCTATGAAGGAACATTCAAAGTAAAAAAACGGGCTCAACTCGGACTGAAAGTGCATTTAAAGCAATAAAAACTGAAAATGAGTGTCACGCCTAAACCAAAGGACTTATGCACACATTTCAACATGTACAGTATTTAGTTCAGGTTGACCTCCTGAAGCCTAAATGAGTATAATTTGACTACACAACTCATTCCTATGAAGGTACATTATAAGTCACAAAACGTGCTCAACTAGGCCTGAAAGTGCATTTAAAGCAATAAAAACTCAAAATGAGTGTCACGCCTAAACCAAAGGACTTATGCAAACATTTCAACATGTATTTAGTTCAGGTTGACATTCTGAAGCCTAAATGAGCATTAATTTGATCACACAACTCATTCCTATGAAGATACATTCAAACTCAGAAACGTGCTCTACTCGGCCTGAAAATGCATTTAAAGCAATAAAAACTCAAAATGAGTGTCACGCCTAAACCAAAGGACTTATGCACACATTTCAACATGTATTTAGTTCAGGTTGACCTCCTGAAGCCTAAATGAGCATTAATTTGACTACACAACTCATTCCTATGAAGATACATTCAAAGTAAAAAAACGTGCTCTACTCGGCCTGAAAATGCATTTAAAGCAATAAAAACTCAAATTGAGGGTCACGCCTAAACCAAAGGACTTATACACACATTTCAACATGTATTTAGTTCAGGTTGGCATTCTGAAGCCTAAATGAGCATTATTTTGTCTATACAACTCATTCCTATGAAGGTACATTCAAAGTCACAAAACGTGCTCAACTAGGCCTGAAAGTGCATTTAAAGCAATAAAATCTCAAAATGAGTTTCACGCCTAAATCAAAGGACTTATGCACACATTTTAACATGTATTTAGTTTAGGTTGACCTCCTGAAGCCTAAATGAGCATTAATTTGATCACACAACTCATTCCCATGAAGATACATTCAAAGTCAGTAAGTGCCCTGCTCTGTCTGAAAATGCATTTGAATCAATAAAAACTAAAATTGAGTGTCATGCCTAAACCAAAGGACGTCTGCACACATTTCAACGTCTAAAGTGTTGTTTCCGATGCCTGCTAGTGTATGTGTGCGTGCGTGTGTGAGAGTGTGTAAGTGTGTGCGTGTGTTTGTGTGGGTTTGTGTGGGTGCGTGCGTGTGTGTGTTGTGCGCACCCCCCCCCCCCAAAAAAAAGTACTGTATTCGGATAAAAATGACGAATTACTCAGAGGTTTTAACTTTTGCTTGCACTTGATTTGTTCTGACACCGACGACGTCCACCAATGACAGCCCGAGTGGATCTAGCCCACGTGGTGTGAGAGCAGGGGGAGGTGAAAAGATGCAAAGCCTAGGTGATTGGCTGTGCATCTTTCAGTCTTCCACGTGGGTTAGTCTTTGATCTTCAATCAGTGTCTAAATGTTGTTTACATGTGTAGCGTGTGCGGATGTGTGTGCCTCTCATGAGTTTGTGTGTGTGTTTGCGCGCGCGTGATCGTGTGCCCATACATGTGTGAGTGTTTCTTTGATCTAAATCATCGTTGGTGTGTTGTTTACGATACGTGCTCGTCTGTGCGTACGTTTATGTGAGTGTGTGTGCGTGCGTTTGTGTGTGTGCTTGCTGTGTGCTGGCGCGCTCGGAAAGAAGGGAGCGGGATCGCTGGCCTGTATGTACTCTATGTGAAACACACAGGACATTTGTAATTTCGTCCCTTTCACATTTTTTGGCTTTTTTAAAAATAAAACTTATTTTCAAAAATGGTTCATAATGAGTGTCACGCCTAGACCAAATGACTTATGCACACATTTCAACATTTATTTAGTTCAGGTTGACCTCCTGAAGCCTAAATGAGCATTAATTTGACTACACAACTCATTCCTATGAAGGTACATTCAAAGTCACAAAACGTGCTCAACTAGGCCTGAAAGTGCATTTAAAGCAATAAAAACTCAAAATGAGTGTCACGCCTAAACCAAAGGACTTATGCACACATTTCAACATGTATTTAGTTCAGGTTGACCTCCTGAAGCCTAAATCACCATTAATTTGATCACACAACTCATTCCTATGAAGATACATTCAAACTCAGAATAGTGCTCTACTCGGCCTGAAAATGCATTTAAAGCAATAAAAACTCAAAATGCGTGTCACGCCTAAACCAAAGGACTTATGCACACATTTCAACATGTATTTAGTTCAGGTTGACATTCTGAAGCCTAAATGAGCATTAATTTGACTACACAACTTATTCCTATGAAGATACATTCAAAGTAAAAACACGGACTCAACTCGGACTGACAGTGCATTTAAAGCAATAAAAATTCAAAATGAGTGTCACGCCTAAACCAAAGGACTTATGCACACATTTCAACATGTATTTAGTTCAGGTTGACCTCCTGAAGCCTAAATGAGCATTTATTTGACTACACAACTCATTCCTATGAAGGTACATTCAAAGTCACAAAACGTGCTCAACTAGGCCTGAAAGTGCATTTAAAGCAATAAAAACTCAAAATGAGTGTCACACCTAAACCAAAGGATTTATGCACACATTTCAACATGTATTTAGTTCAGGTTGACCTCCTGAAGCCTAAATGAGCATTAATTTGACTACACAACTCATTCCTATGAAGATACATTCAAAGTAAAAAAACGTGCTCTACTCGGCCTGAAAATGCATTTAAAGCAATAAAAACTCAAATTGAGTGTCACGCCTAAACCAAAGGACTTATACACACATTTCAACATGTATTTAGTTCAGGTTGACATTCTGAAGCCTAAATGAGCATTATTTTGTCTATACAACTCATTCCTATGAAGGTACATTCAAAGTCACAAAACGTGCTCAACTAGGCCTGAAAGTGCATTTAAAGCAATAAAATCTCAAAATGAGTTTCACGCCTAAATCAAAGGACTTATGCACACATTTCAACATGTATTTAGTTTAGGTTGACCTCCTGAAGCCTAAATGAGCATTAATTTGATCACACAACTTATTCCCATGAAGATACATTCAAAGTCAGTAAGTGCCCTGCTCTGTCTGAAAATGCATTTGAATCAATAAAAACTAAAATTGAGTGTCATGCCTAAACCAAAGGACGTCTGCACACATTTCAACGTCTAAAGTGTTGTTTCCGATGCCTGCTAGTGTATGTGTGCGTGCGTGTGTGAGAGTGTGTAAGTGTGTGCGTGTGTTTGTGTGTGTTTGTGTGGGTGCGTGCGTGTGTGTGTTGTGCGCACCCCCCCCCCCAAAAAAAAGTACTGTATTCGGATAAAAATGACGAATTACTCAGAGGTTTTAACTTTTGCTTGCACTACATTTGTTCTGACACCGACGACGTCCACCAATGACAGCCCGAGTGGATCTAGCCCACGTGGTGTGAGAGCAGGGGGAGGTGAAAAGATGCAAAGCCTAGGTGATTGGCTGCGCATCTTTCAGTCTTCCACGTGGGTTAGTCTTTGATCTTCAATCAGTGTCCAAATGTTGTTTACATGCGTAGCGTGTGCGGATGTGTGTGCCTCTCATGAGTTTGTGTGTGTGTTTGCGCGCGCGTGATCGTGTGTCCATACATGTGTGAGTGTTTCTTTGATCTAAATCATCGTTGGTGTGTTGTTTACGATACGTGCTCGTCTGTGCGTACGTTTGTGTGAGTGTGTGTGCGTGCGTTTGTGTGTGTGCTTGCTGCGTGCTGGCGCGCTCGGAAGCGTGTGTGTCACAGAGAAAGAGAGGGAGCGGGATCGCTGGCCTGTATGTACTCTATGTGAAACACACAGGACATTTGTAATTTCGTCCCTTTCACATTTTTTGGCTTTTTTAAAAATAAAACTTATTTTCATCAATGGTTCATAATGAGTGTCACGCCTAGACCAAATGACTTATGCACACATTTCAACATTTATTTAGTTCAGGTTGACCTCCTGAAGCCTAAATGAGCATTAATTTGACTACACAACTCATTCCTATCAAGGTACATTCAAAGTCACAAAACGTGCTCAACTAGGCCTGAAAGTGCATTTAAAGCAATAAAAACTCAAAATGAGTGTCACGCCTAAACCAAAGGACTTATGCACACATTTCAACATGTATTTAGTTCAGGTTGACCTCCTGAAGCCTAAATCACCATTAATTTGACTACACAACTTATTCCTATGAAGATACATTCAAAGTAAAAAAACGGGCTCAACTCGGACTGAAAGTGCATTTAAAGCAATAAAAACTGAAAATGAGTGTCACGCCTAAACCAAAGGACTTATGCACACATTTCAACATGTATTTAGTTCAGGTTGACGTCCCGAAGCCTAAATGAGCATTAATTTGACAACACAACTTATTCCTATGAAGATACATTCAAAGTAAAAAAACGTGCTCTACTCGGCCTGAAAATGCATTTAAAGCAATAAAAACTCAAAATGAGTGTCGCGCCTAAACCAAAGGCCTTATGCACACATTTCAACATGTATTTAGTTCAGGTTGACCTCCTGAAGCCTAAATGAGCATTAATTTGACTACACAACTCATTCCTATGAAGGAACATTCAAAGTAAAAAAACGGGCTCAACTCGGACTGAAAGTGCATTTAAAGCAATAAAAACTGAAAATGAGTGTCACGCCTAAACCAAAGGACTTATGCACACATTTCAACATATATTTAGTTCAGGTTGACCTCCTGAAGCCTAAATGAGCATTAATTTGACTACACAACTCATTCCTATGAAGGTACATTCAAAGTCACAAAACGTGCTCAACTAGGCCTGAAAGTGCATTTAAAGCAATAAAAACTCAAAATGAGTGTCACACCTAAACCAAAGGACTTATGCACACATTTCAACATGTATTTAGTTCAGGTTGACATGCTGAAGCCTAAATGAGCATTAATTTGACTACACAACTTATTCCTATGAAGATACATTCAAAGTAAAAAAACGGCTCAACTCGGACTGAAAGTGCATTTAAAGCAATAAAAACTGAAAATGAGTGTCACGCCTAAACCAAAGGACTTATGCACACATTTCAACATGTATTTAGTTCAGGTTGACCTCCTGAAGCCTAAATGAGCATTAATTTGACTACACAACTCATTCCTATGAAGGTACATTCAAAGTCACAAAACGTGCTCAACTAGGCCTGAAAGTGCATTTAAAGCAATAAAAACTCAAAATGAGTGTCACACCTAAACCAAAGGCCTTATGCACACATTTCAACATGTATTTAGTTCAGGTTGACCTCCTGAAGCCTAAATCACCATTAATTTGACTACACAACTTAATCCTATGAAGATACATTCAAAGTAAAAAAACGGGCTCAACTCGGACTGAAAGTGCATTTAAAGCAATAAAAACTGAAAATTTGTGTCACGCCTAAACCAAAGGACTTATGCACACATTTCAACATGTATTTAGTTCAGGTTGACCTCCTGAAGCCTAAATGAGCATTAATTTGACTACACAACTTATTCCTATGAAGATACATTCAAAGTAAAAAAACGTGCTCTACTCGGCCTGAAAATGCATTTAAAGCAATAAAAACTCAAATTGAGTGTCGCGCCTAAACCAAAGGCCTTATGCACACATTTCAACATGTATTTAGTTCAGGTTGACCTCCTGAAGCCTAAATGAGCATTAATTTGACTACACAACTTATTCCTATGAAGGAACATTCAAAGTAAAAAAACGGGCTCAACTCGGACTGAAAGTGCATTTAAAGCAATAAAAACTCAAAATGAGTGTCACGCCTAAACCAAAGGACTTATGCACACATTTCAACATGTATTTAGTTCAGGTTGACATTCTGAAGCCTAAATGAGCATTAATTTGACTACACAACTTATTCCTATGAAGATACATTCAAAGTAAAAAAACGGCTCAACTCGGACTGAAAGTGCATTTAAAGCAATAAAAACTGAAAATGAGTGTCACGCCTAAACCAAAGGACTTATGCACACATTTCAACATGTATTTAGTTCAGGTTGACCTCCTGAAGCCTAAATGAGCATTAATTTGACTACACAACTCATTCCTATGAAGGTACATTCAAACTCACAAAACGTGCTCAACTAGGCCTGAAAGTGCATTTAAAGCAATAAAAACTCAAAATGAGTGTCACGCCTAAACCAAAGTACTTATGCACACATTTCAACATGTATTTAGTTCAGGTTGACCTCCTGAAGCCTAAATCACCATTAATCTGACTACACAACTTAATCCTATGAAGATACATTCAAAGTAAAAAAACGGCCTCAACTCGGACTGAAAGTGCATTTAAAGCAATAAAAACTGAAAATGAGTGTCACGCCTAAACCAAAGGACTTATGCACACATTTCAACATGTATTCAGTTCAGGTTGACGTCCTGAAGCCTAAATGAGCATTAATTTGACTACACAACTTATTCCTATGAAGATACATTCAAAGTAAAAAAACGTGCTCAACTAGGCCTGAAAGTGCATTTAAAGCAATAAAAACTCAAAATGAGTGTCACGCCTAAACCAAAGGACTTATGCACACATTTCAACATGTATTTAGTTCAGGTTGACATTCTGAAGCCTAAATGAGCATTAATTTGACTACACAACTTATTCCTATGAAGATACATTCAAAGTAAAAAAACGGCTCAACTCGGACTGAAAGTGCATTTAAAGCAATAAAAACTGAAAATGAGTGTCACGCCTAAACCAAAGGACTTATGCACACATTTCAACATGTATTTAGTTCAGGTTGACCTCCTGAAGCCTAAATGAGCATTAATTTGACTACACAACTCATTCCTATGAAGGTACATTCAAAGTCACAAAACGTGCTCAACTAGGCCTGAAAGTGCATTTAAAGCAATAAAAACTCAAAATGAGTGTCACGCCTAAACCAAAGGACTTATGCACACATTTCAACATGTATTTAGTTCAGGTTGACCTCCTGAAGCCTAAATCACCATTAATTTGACTACACAACTTAATCCTATGAAGATACATTCAAAGTAAAAAAACGGGCTCAACTCGGACTGAAAGTGCATTTAAAGCAATAAAAACTGAAAATGAGTGTCACGCCTAAACCAAAGGACTTATGCACACATTTCAACATGTATTTAGTTCAGGTTTACGTCCTGAAGCCTAAATGAGCATTAATTTGACTACACAACTTATTCCTATGAAGATACATTCAAAGTTAAAAAACGTGCTCTACTCGGCCTGAAAATGCATTTAAAGCAATAAAAACTGAAAATGAGTGTCACGCCTAAACCAAAGGACTTATGCACACATTTCAACATGTATTCAGTTCAGGTTGACGTCCTGAAGCCTAAATGAGCATTAATTTGACTACACAACTCATTCCTATGAAGGAACATTCAAAGTAAAAAAACGGGCTCAACTCGGACTGAAAGTGCATTTAAAGCAATAAAAACTGAAAATGAGTGTCACGCCTAAACCAAAGGACTTATGCACACATTTCAACATGTATTTAGTTCAGGTTGACCTCCTGAAGCCTAAATGAGTATAATTTGACTACACAACTCATTCCTATGAAGGTACATTATAAGTCACAAAACGTGCTCAACTAGGCCTGAAAGTGCATTTAAAGCAATAAAAACTCAAAATGAGTGTCACGCCTAAACCAAAGGACTTATGCAAACATTTCAACATGTATTTAGTTCAGGTTGACATTCTGAAGCCTAAATGAGCATTAATTTGATCACACAACTCATTCCTATGAAGATACATTCAAACTCAGAAACGTGCTCTACTCGGCCTGAAAATGCATTTAAAGCAATAAAAACTCAAAATGAGTGTCACGCCTAAACCAAAGGACTTATGCACACATTTCAACATGTATTTAGTTCAGGTTGACCTCCTGAAGCCTAAATGAGCATTAATTTGACTACACAACTCATTCCTATGAAGATACATTCAAAGTAAAAAAACGTGCTCTACTCGGCCTGAAAATGCATTTAAAGCAATAAAAACTCAAATTGAGGGTCACGCCTAAACCAAAGGACTTATACACACATTTCAACATGTATTTAGTTCAGGTTGGCATTCTGAAGCCTAAATGAGCATTATTTTGTCTATACAACTCATTCCTATGAAGGTACATTCAAAGTCACAAAACGTGCTCAACTAGGCCTGAAAGTGCATTTAAAGCAATAAAATCTCAAAATGAGTTTCACGCCTAAATCAAAGGACTTATGCACACATTTTAACATGTATTTAGTTTAGGTTGACCTCCTGAAGCCTAAATGAGCATTAATTTGATCACACAACTCATTCCCATGAAGATACATTCAAAGTCAGTAAGTGCCCTGCTCTGTCTGAAAATGCATTTGAATCAATAAAAACTAAAATTGAGTGTCATGCCTAAACCAAAGGACGTCTGCACACATTTCAACGTCTAAAGTGTTGTTTCCGATGCCTGCTAGTGTATGTGTGCGTGCGTGTGTGAGAGTGTGTAAGTGTGTGCGTGTGTTTGTGTGGGTTTGTGTGGGTGCGTGCGTGTGTGTGTTGTGCGCACCCCCCCCCCAAAAAAAAGTACTGTATTCGGATAAAAATGACGAATTACTCAGAGGTTTTAACTTTTGCTTGCACTTGATTTGTTCTGACACCGACGACGTCCACCAATGACAGCCCGAGTGGATCTAGCCCACGTGGTGTGAGAGCAGGGGGAGGTGAAAAGATGCAAAGCCTAGGTGATTGGCTGTGCATCTTTCAGTCTTCCACGTGGGTTAGTCTTTGATCTTCAATCAGTGTCTAAATGTTGTTTACATGTGTAGCGTGTGCGGATGTGTGTGCCTCTCATGAGTTTGTGTGTGTGTTTGCGCGCGCGTGATCGTGTGCCCATACATGTGTGAGTGTTTCTTTGATCTAAATCATCGTTGGTGTGTTGTTTACGATACGTGCTCGTCTGTGCGTACGTTTATGTGAGTGTGTGTGCGTGCGTTTGTGTGTGTGCTTGCTGTGTGCTGGCGCGCTCGGAAAGAAGGGAGCGGGATCGCTGGCCTGTATGTACTCTATGTGAAACACACAGGACATTTGTAATTTCGTCCCTTTCACATTTTTTGGCTTTTTTAAAAATAAAACTTATTTTCAAAAATGGTTCATAATGAGTGTCACGCCTAGACCAAATGACTTATGCACACATTTCAACATTTATTTAGTTCAGGTTGACCTCCTGAAGCCTAAATGAGCATTAATTTGACTACACAACTCATTCCTATGAAGGTACATTCAAAGTCACAAAACGTGCTCAACTAGGCCTGAAAGTGCATTTAAAGCAATAAAAACTCAAAATGAGTGTCACGCCTAAACCAAAGGACTTATGCACACATTTCAACATGTATTTAGTTCAGGTTGACCTCCTGAAGCCTAAATCACCATTAATTTGATCACACAACTCATTCCTATGAAGATACATTCAAACTCAGAATAGTGCTCTACTCGGCCTGAAAATGCATTTAAAGCAATAAAAACTCAAAATGCGTGTCACGCCTAAACCAAAGGACTTATGCACACATTTCAACATGTATTTAGTTCAGGTTGACATTCTGAAGCCTAAATGAGCATTAATTTGACTACACAACTTATTCCTATGAAGATACATTCAAAGTAAAAACACGGACTCAACTCGGACTGACAGTGCATTTAAAGCAATAAAAATTCAAAATGAGTGTCACGCCTAAACCAAAGGACTTATGCACACATTTCAACATGTATTTAGTTCAGGTTGACCTCCTGAAGCCTAAATGAGCATTTATTTGACTACACAACTCATTCCTATGAAGGTACATTCAAAGTCACAAAACGTGCTCAACTAGGCCTGAAAGTGCATTTAAAGCAATAAAAACTCAAAATGAGTGTCACACCTAAACCAAAGGATTTATGCACACATTTCAACATGTATTTAGTTCAGGTTGACCTCCTGAAGCCTAAATGAGCATTAATTTGACTACACATCCCATTCCTTTGAAGATACATTCAAAGTAAAAAAACGTGCTCTACTCGGCCTGAAAATGCATTTAAAGCAATAAAAACTCAAATTGAGTGTCACACCTAAACCAAAGGATTTATGCACACATTTCAACATGTATTTAGTTCAGGTTGACCTCCTGAAGCCTAAATGAGCATTTATTTGACTACACAACTCATTCCTATGAAGGTACATTCAAAGTCACAAAACGTGCTCAACTAGGCCTGAAAGTGCATTTAAAGCAATAAAAACTCAAAATGAGTGTCACGCCTAAACCAAAGGACTTATGCACACATTTCAACATGTATTTAGTTCAGGTTGACATTCTGAAGCCTAAATGAGCATTAATTTGACTACACAACTTATTCCTATGAAGATACATTCAAAGTAAAAAAACGGCTCAACTCGGACTGAAAGTGCATTTAAAGCAATAAAAACTGAAAATGAGTGTCACGCCTAAACCAAAGGACTTATGCACACATTTCAACATGTATTTAGTTCAGGTTGACCTCCTGAAGCCTAAATGAGCATTAATTTGACTACACAACTCATTCCTATGAAGGTACATTCAAAGTCACAAAACGTGCTCAACTAGGCCTGAAAGTGCATTTAAAGCAATAAAAACTCAAAATGAGTGTCACGCCTAAACCAAAGGACTTATGCACACATTTCAACATGTATTTAGTTCAGGTTGACCTCCTGAAGCCTAAATCACCATTAATTTGACTACACAACTTAATCCTATGAAGATACATTCAAAGTAAAAAAACGGGCTCAACTCGGACTGAAAGTGCATTTAAAGCAATAAAAACTGAAAATGAGTGTCACGCCTAAACCAAAGGACTTATGCACACATTTCAACATGTATTTAGTTCAGGTTTACGTCCTGAAGCCTAAATGAGCATTAATTTGACTACACAACTTATTCCTATGAAGATACATTCAAAGTTAAAAAACGTGCTCTACTCGGCCTGAAAATGCATTTAAAGCAATAAAAACTGAAAATGAGTGTCACGCCTAAACCAAAGGACTTATGCACACATTTCAACATGTATTCAGTTCAGGTTGACGTCCTGAAGCCTAAATGAGCATTAATTTGACTACACAACTCATTCCTATGAAGGAACATTCAAAGTAAAAAAACGGGCTCAACTCGGACTGAAAGTGCATTTAAAGCAATAAAAACTGAAAATGAGTGTCACGCCTAAACCAAAGGACTTATGCACACATTTCAACATGTATTTAGTTCAGGTTGACCTCCTGAAGCCTAAATGAGTATAATTTGACTACACAACTCATTCCTATGAAGGTACATTATAAGTCACAAAACGTGCTCAACTAGGCCTGAAAGTGCATTTAAAGCAATAAAAACTCAAAATGAGTGTCACGCCTAAACCAAAGGACTTATGCAAACATTTCAACATGTATTTAGTTCAGGTTGACATTCTGAAGCCTAAATGAGCATTAATTTGATCACACAACTCATTCCTATGAAGATACATTCAAACTCAGAAACGTGCTCTACTCGGCCTGAAAATGCATTTAAAGCAATAAAAACTCAAAATGAGTGTCACGCCTAAACCAAAGGACTTATGCACACATTTCAACATGTATTTAGTTCAGGTTGACCTCCTGAAGCCTAAATGAGCATTAATTTGACTACACAACTCATTCCTATGAAGATACATTCAAAGTAAAAAAACGTGCTCTACTCGGCCTGAAAATGCATTTAAAGCAATAAAAACTCAAATTGAGGGTCACGCCTAAACCAAAGGACTTATACACACATTTCAACATGTATTTAGTTCAGGTTGGCATTCTGAAGCCTAAATGAGCATTATTTTGTCTATACAACTCATTCCTATGAAGGTACATTCAAAGTCACAAAACGTGCTCAACTAGGCCTGAAAGTGCATTTAAAGCAATAAAATCTCAAAATGAGTTTCACGCCTAAATCAAAGGACTTATGCACACATTTTAACATGTATTTAGTTTAGGTTGACCTCCTGAAGCCTAAATGAGCATTAATTTGATCACACAACTCATTCCCATGAAGATACATTCAAAGTCAGTAAGTGCCCTGCTCTGTCTGAAAATGCATTTGAATCAATAAAAACTAAAATTGAGTGTCATGCCTAAACCAAAGGACGTCTGCACACATTTCAACGTCTAAAGTGTTGTTTCCGATGCCTGCTAGTGTATGTGTGCGTGCGTGTGTGAGAGTGTGTAAGTGTGTGCGTGTGTTTGTGTGGGTTTGTGTGGGTGCGTGCGTGTGTGTGTTGTGCGCACCCCCCCCCCCCAAAAAAAAGTACTGTATTCGGATAAAAATGACGAATTACTCAGAGGTTTTAACTTTTGCTTGCACTTGATTTGTTCTGACACCGACGACGTCCACCAATGACAGCCCGAGTGGATCTAGCCCACGTGGTGTGAGAGCAGGGGGAGGTGAAAAGATGCAAAGCCTAGGTGATTGGCTGTGCATCTTTCAGTCTTCCACGTGGGTTAGTCTTTGATCTTCAATCAGTGTCTAAATGTTGTTTACATGTGTAGCGTGTGCGGATGTGTGTGCCTCTCATGAGTTTGTGTGTGTGTTTGCGCGCGCGTGATCGTGTGCCCATACATGTGTGAGTGTTTCTTTGATCTAAATCATCGTTGGTGTGTTGTTTACGATACGTGCTCGTCTGTGCGTACGTTTATGTGAGTGTGTGTGCGTGCGTTTGTGTGTGTGCTTGCTGTGTGCTGGCGCGCTCGGAAAGAAGGGAGCGGGATCGCTGGCCTGTATGTACTCTATGTGAAACACACAGGACATTTGTAATTTCGTCCCTTTCACATTTTTTGGCTTTTTTAAAAATAAAACTTATTTTCAAAAATGGTTCATAATGAGTGTCACGCCTAGACCAAATGACTTATGCACACATTTCAACATTTATTTAGTTCAGGTTGACCTCCTGAAGCCTAAATGAGCATTAATTTGACTACACAACTCATTCCTATGAAGGTACATTCAAAGTCACAAAACGTGCTCAACTAGGCCTGAAAGTGCATTTAAAGCAATAAAAACTCAAAATGAGTGTCACGCCTAAACCAAAGGACTTATGCACACATTTCAACATGTATTTAGTTCAGGTTGACCTCCTGAAGCCTAAATCACCATTAATTTGATCACACAACTCATTCCTATGAAGATACATTCAAACTCAGAATAGTGCTCTACTCGGCCTGAAAATGCATTTAAAGCAATAAAAACTCAAAATGCGTGTCACGCCTAAACCAAAGGACTTATGCACACATTTCAACATGTATTTAGTTCAGGTTGACATTCTGAAGCCTAAATGAGCATTAATTTGACTACACAACTTATTCCTATGAAGATACATTCAAAGTAAAAACACGGACTCAACTCGGACTGACAGTGCATTTAAAGCAATAAAAATTCAAAATGAGTGTCACGCCTAAACCAAAGGACTTATGCACACATTTCAACATGTATTTAGTTCAGGTTGACCTCCTGAAGCCTAAATGAGCATTTATTTGACTACACAACTCATTCCTATGAAGGTACATTCAAAGTCACAAAACGTGCTCAACTAGGCCTGAAAGTGCATTTAAAGCAATAAAAACTCAAAATGAGTGTCACACCTAAACCAAAGGATTTATGCACACATTTCAACATGTATTTAGTTCAGGTTGACCTCCTGAAGCCTAAATGAGCATTAATTTGACTACACATCCCATTCCTTTGAAGATACATTCAAAGTAAAAAAACGTGCTCTACTCGGCCTGAAAATGCATTTAAAGCAATAAAAACTCAAATTGAGTGTCACACCTAAACCAAAGGATTTATGCACACATTTCAACATGTATTTAGTTCAGGTTGACCTCCTGAAGCCTAAATGAGCATTTATTTGACTACACAACTCATTCCTATGAAGGTACATTCAAAGTCACAAAACGTGCTCAACTAGGCCTGAAAGTGCATTTAAAGCAATAAAAACTCAAAATCAGTGTCACGCCTAAACCAAAGGACTTATGCACACATTTCAACATGTATTTAGTTCAGGTTGACCTCCTGTAGCCTAAATCACCATTAATTTGATCACACAACTCATTCCTATGAAGACACATTCAAACTCAGAAACGTGCTCTACTCGGCCTGAAAGTGCATTTAAAGCAATAAAAACTCAAAATGAGTGTCACGCCTGAACCAAAGGACTTATGCACACATTTCAACATGTATTTAGTTCAGGTTGACCTCCTGAAGCCTAAATCACCATTAATTTGACTACACAACTTATTCCTATGAAGATACATTCAAAGTAAAAAAACGGGCTCAACTCGGACTGAAAGTGCATTTAAAGCAATAAAAACTGAAAATGAGTGTCACGCCTAAACCAAAGGACTTATGCACACATTTCAACATGTATTTAGTTCAGGTTGACGTCCTGAAGCCTAAATGAGCATTAATTTGACTACACAACTTATTCCTATGAAGATACATTCAAAGTAAAAAAACGGACTCAACTCGGACTGAAAGTGCATTTAAAGCAATAAAAATTCAAAATGAGTGTCGCGCCTAAACCAAAGGCCTTATGCACACATTTCAACATGTATTTAGTTCAGGTTGACCTCCTGAAGCCTAAATGAGCATTAATTTGACTACACAACTTATTCCTATGAAGGAACATTCAAAGTAAAAAAACGGGCTCAACTCGGACTGAAAGTGCATTTAAAGCAATAAAAACTCAAAATGAGTGTCACGCCTAAACCAAAGGACTTATGCACACATTTCAACATGTATTTAGTTCAGGTTGACCTCCTGAAGCCTAAATGAGCATTAATTTGACTACACAACTCATTCCTATTAAGGTACATTCAAACTCACAAAACGTGCTCAACTAGGCCTGAAAGTGCATTTAAAGCAATAAAAACTCAAAATGAGTGTCACACCTAAACCAAAGGATTTATGCACACATTTCAACATGTATTTAGTTCAGGTTGACATTCTGAAGCCTAAATGAGCATTAATTTGACTACACAACTTATTCCTATGAAGATACATTCAAAGTAAAAAAACGGCTCAACACGGACTGAAAGTGCATTTAAAGCAATAAAAACTGAAAATGAGTGTCACGCCTAAACCAAAGGACTTATGTTCACATTTCAACATGTATTTAGTTCAGGTTGACCTCCTGAAGCCTAAATGAGCATTAATTTGACTACACAACTCATTCCTATGAAGGTACATTCAAAGTCACAAAACGTGCTCAACTAGGCCTGAAAGTGCATTTAAAGCAATAAAAACTCAAAATGAGTGTCACGCCTAAACCAAAGGACTTATGCACACATTTCAACATGTATTTAGTTCAGGTTGACCTCCTGAAGCCTAAATCACCATTAATTTGATCACACAACTCATTCCTATGAAGATACATTCAAACTCAGAATAGTGCTCTACTCGGCCTGAAAATGCATTTAAAGCAATAAAAACTCAAAATGCGTGTCACGCCTAAACCAAAGGACTTATGCACACATTTCAACATGTATTTAGTTCAGGTTGACATTCTGAAGCCTAAATGAGCATTAATTTGACTACACAACTTATTCCTATGAAGATACATTCAAAGTAAAAAAACGGACTCAACTCGGACTGAAAGTGCATTTAAAGCAATAAAAATTCAAAATGAGTGTCACGCCTAAACCAAAGGACTTATGCACACATTTCAACATGTATTTAGTTCAGGTTGACCTCCTGAAGCCTAAATGAGCATTTATTTGACTACACAACTCATTCCTATGAAGGTACATTCAAAGTCACAAAACGTGCTCAACTAGGCCTGAAAGTGCATTTAAAGCAATAAAAACTCAAAATGAGTGTCACACCTAAACCAAAGGATTTATGCACACATTTCAACATGTATTTAGTTCAGGTTGACCTCCTGAAGCCTAAATGAGCATTAATTTGACTACACATCCCATTCCTTTGAAGATATATTCAAAGTAAAAAAACGTGCTCTACTCGGCCTGAAAATGCATTTAAAGCAATAAAAACTCAAATTGAGTGTCACACCTAAACCAAAGGATTTATGCACACATTTCAACATGTATTTAGTTCAGGTTGACCTCCTGAAGCCTAAATGAGCATTTATTTGACTACACAACTCATTCCTATGAAGGTACATTCAAAGTCACAAAACGTGCTCAACTAGGCCTGAAAGTGCATTTAAAGCAATAAAAACTCAAAATCAGTGTCACGCCTAAACCAAAGGACTTATGCACACATTTCAACATGTATTTAGTTCAGGTTGACCTCCTGTAGCCTAAATCACCATTAATTTGATCACACAACTCATTCCTATGAAGACACATTCAAACTCAGAAACGTGCTCTACTCGGCCTGAAAGTGCATTTAAAGCAATAAAAACTCAAAATGAGTGTCACGCCTGAACCAAAGGACTTATGCACACATTTCAACATGTATTTAGTTCAGGTTGACCTCCTGAAGCCTAAATCACCATTAATTTGACTACACAACTTATTCCTATGAAGATACATTCAAAGTAAAAAAACGGGCTCAACTCGGACTGAAAGTGCATTTAAAGCAATAAAAACTGAAAATGAGTGTCACGCCTAAACCAAAGGACTTATGCACACATTTCAACATGTATTTAGTTCAGGTTGACGTCCTGAAGCCTAAATGAGCATTAATTTGACTACACAACTTATTCCTATGAAGATACATTCAAAGTAAAAAAACATGCTCTACTCGGCCTGAAAATGCATTTAAAGCAATAAAAACTCAAAATGAGTGTCGCGCCTAAACCAAAGGCCTTATGCACACATTTCAACATGTATTTAGTTCAGGTTGACCTCCTGAAGCCTAAATGAGCATTAATTTGACTACACAACTTATTCCTATGAAGGAACATTCAAAGTAAAAAAACGGGCTCAACTCGGACTGAAAGTGCATTTAAAGCAATAAAAACTCAAAATGAGTGTCACGCCTAAACCAAAGGACTTATGCACACATTTCAACATGTATTTAGTTCAGGTTGACATTCTGAAGCCTAAATGAGCATTAATTTGACTACACAACTTATTCCTATGAAGATACATTCAAAGTAAAAAAACGGCTCAACTCGGACTGAAAGTGCATTTAAAGCAATAAAAACTGAAAATGAGTGTGACGCCTAAACCAAAGGACTTATGCACACATTTCAACATGTATTTAGTTCAGGTTGACCTCCTGAAGCCTAAATGAGCATTAATTTGACTACACAACTCATTCCTATGAAGGTACATTCAAACTCACAAAACGTGCTCAACTAGGCCTGAAAGTGCATTTAAAGCAATAAAAACTCAAAATGAGTGTCACACCTAAACCAAAGGATTTATGCACACATTTCAACATGTATTTAGTTCAGGTTGACCTCCTGAAGCCTAAATGAGCATTAATTTGACTACACATCCCATTCCTTTGAAGATACATTCAAAGTAAAAAAACGTGCTCTACTCGGCCTGAAAATGCATTTAAAGCAATAAAAACTCAAATTGAGTGTCACACCTAAACCAAAGGATTTATGCACACATTTCAACATGTATTTAGTTCAGGTTGACCTCCTGAAGCCTAAATGAGCATTTATTTGACTACACAACTCATTCCTATGAAGGTACATTCAAAGTCACAAAACGTGCTCAACTAGGCCTGAAAGTGCATTTAAAGCAATAAAAACTCAAAATCAGTGTCACACCTAAACCAAAGGACTTATGCACACATTTCAACATGTATTTAGTTCAGGTTGACCTCCTGTAGCCTAAATCACCATTAATTTGATCACACAACTCATTCCTATGAAGACACATTCAAACTCAGAAACGTGCTCTACTCGGCCTGAAAGTGCATTTAAAGCAATAAAAACTCAAAATGAGTGTCACGCCTGAACCAAAGGACTTATGCACACATTTCAACATGTATTTAGTTCAGGTTGACCTCCTGAAGCCTAAATCACCATTAATTTGACTACACAACTTATTCCTATGAAGATACATTCAAAGTAAAAAAACGGGCTCAACTCGGACTGAAAGTGCATTTAAAGCAATAAAAACTGAAAATGAGTGTCACGCCTAAACCAAAGGACTTATGCACACATTTCAACATGTATTTAGTTCAGGTTGACGTCCTGAAGCCTAAATGAGCATTAATTTGACTACACAACTTATTCCTATGAAGATACATTCAAAGTAAAAAAACGTGCTCTACTCGGCCTGAAAATGCATTTAAAGCAATAAAAACTCAAAATGAGTGTCGCGCCTAAACCAAAGGCCTTATGCACACATTTCAACATGTATTTAGTTCAGGTTGACCTCCTGAAGCCTAAATGAGCATTAATTTGACTACACAACTTATTCCTATGAAGGAACATTCAAAGTAAAAAAACGGGCTCAACTCGGACTGAAAGTGCATTTAAAGCAATAAAAACTCAAAATGAGTGTCACGCCTAAACCAAAGGACTTATGCACACATTTCAACATGTATTTAGTTCAGGTTGACATTCTGAAGCCTAAATGAGCATTAATTTGACTACACAACTTATTCCTATGAAGATACATTCAAAGTAAAAAAACGGCTCAACTCGGACTGAAAGTGCATTTAAAGCAATAAAAACTGAAAATGAGTGTCACGCCTAAACCAAAGGACTTATGCACACATTTCAACATGTATTTAGTTCAGGTTGACCTCCTGAAGCCTAAATGAGCATTAATTTGACTACACAACTCATTCCTATGAAGGTACATTCAAACTCACAAAACGTGCTCAACTAGGCCTGAAAGTGCATTTAAAGCAATAAAAACTCAAAATGAGTGTCACGCCTAAACCAAAGTACTTATGCACACATTTCAACATGTATTTAGTTCAGGTTGACCTCCTGAAGCCTAAATGAGCATTAATTTGACTACACAACTCATTCCTATGAAGATACATTCAAAGTAAAAAAACGTGCTCTACTCGGCCTGAAAATGCATTTAAAGCAATAAAAACTCAAATTGAGTGTCACGCCTAAACCAAAGGACTTATACACACATTTCAACATGTATTTAGTTCAGGTTGACATTCTGAAGCCTAAATGAGCATTATTTTGTCTATACAACTCATTCCTATGAAGGTACATTCAAAGTCACAAAACGTGCTCAACTAGGCCTGAAAGTGCATTTAAAGCAATAAAATCTCAAAATGAGTTTCACGCCTAAATCAAAGCACTTATGCACACATTTCAACATGTATTTAGTTTAGGTTGACCTCCTGAAGCCTAAATGAGCATTAATTTGATCACACAACTTATTCCCATGAAGATACATTCAAAGTCAGTAAGTGCCTTGCTCTGTCTGAAAATGCATTTGAATCAATAAAAACTAAAATTGAGTGTCATGCCTAAACCAAAGGACGTCTGCACACATTTCAACGTCTAAAGTGTTGTTTCCGATGCCTGCTAGTGTATGTGTGCGTGCGTGTGTGAGAGTGTGTAAGTGTGTGCGTGTGTTTGTGTGTGTTTGTGTGTGTTTGTGTGGGTGCGTGCGTGTGTGTGTTGTGCGCACCCCCCCCCCCCCCCAAAAAAAGTACTGTATTCGGATAAAAATGACGAATTACTCAGAGGTTTTAACTTTTGCTTGCACTTGATTTGTTCTGACACCGACGACGTCCACCAATGACAGCCCGAGTGGATCTAGCCCACGTGGTGTGAGAGCAGGGGGAGGTGAAAAGATGCTAAGCCTAGGTGATTGGCTGCGCATCTTTCAGTCTTCCACGTGGGTTAGTCTTTGATCTTCAATCAGTGTCCAAATGTTGTTTACATGCGTAGCGTGTGCGGATGTGTGTGCCTCTCATGAGTTTGTGTGTGTGTTTGCGCGCGCGTGATCGTGTGTCCATACATGTGTGAGTGTTTCTTTGATCTAAATCATCGTTGGTGTGTTGTTTACGATACGTGCTCGTCTGTGCGTACGTTTGTGTGAGTGTGTGTGCGTGCGTTTGTGTGTGTGCTTGCTGCGTGCTGGCGCGCTCGGAAGCGTGTGTGTCACAGAGAAAGAGAGGGAGCGGGATCGCTGGCCTGTATGTACTCTATGTGAAACACACAGGACATTTGTAATTTCGTCCCTTTCACATTTTTTGGCTTTTTTAAAAATAAAACTTATTTTCATCAATAGTTCATAATGAGTGTCACGCCTAGACCAAATGACTTATGCACACATTTCAACATTTATTTAGTTCAGGTTGACCTCCTGAAGCCTAAATAAGCATTAATTTGACTACACAACTCATTCCTATCAAGGTACATTCAAAGTCACAAAACGTGCTCAACTAGGCCTGAAAGTGCATTTAAAGCAATAAAAACTCAAAATGAGTGTCACGCCTAAACCAAAGGACTTATGCACACATTTCAACATGTATTTAGTTCAGGTTGACCTCCTGAAGCCTAAATCACCATTAATTTGAGTACACAACTTATTCCAATGAACATACATTCAAAGTAAAAAAACGGGCTCAACTCGGACTGAAAGTGCATTTAAAGCAATAAAAACTGAAAATGAGTGTCACGCCTCAACCAAAGGACTTATGCACACATTCCAACATGTATTTAGTTCAGGTTGACCTCCTGAAGCCTAAATGAGCATTAATTTGACTACACAACTTATTCCTATGAAGGAACATTCAAAGTAAAAAAACGGGCTCAACTCGGACTGAAAGTGCATTTAAAGCAATAAAAACTGAAAATGAGTGTCACGCCTAAACCAAAGGACTTATGCACACATTTCAACATGTATTTAGTTCAGGTTGACATGCTGAAGCCTAAATGAGCATTAATTTGACTACACAACTTATTCCTATGAAGATACATTCAAAGTAAAAAAACGGCTCAACTCGGACTGAAAGTGCATTTAAAGCAATAAAAACTGAAAATGAGTGTCACGCCTAAACCAAAGGACTTATGCACACATTTCAACATGTATTTAGTTCAGGTTGACCCCCTGAAGCCTAAATGAGCATTAATTTGACTACACAACTCATTCCTATGAAGGTACATTCAAAGTCACAAAACGTGCTCAACTAGGCCTGAAAGTGCATTTAAAGCAATAAAAACTCAAAATGAGTGTCACGCCTAAACCAAAGGACTTATGCACACATTTCAACATGTATTTAGTTCAGGTTGACCTCCTGAAGCCTAAATCACCATTAATTTGACTACACAACTTAATCCTATGAAGATACATTCAAAGTAAAAAAACGGGCTCAACTCGGACTGAAAGTGCATTTAAAGCAATAAAAACTGAAAATGAGTGTCACGCCTAAACCAAAGGACTTATGCACACATTTCAATATGTATTTAGTTCAGGTTGACCTCCTGAAGCCTAAATGAGCATTAATTTGACTACACAACTCATTCCTATGAAGGTACATTCAAAGTCACAAAACGTGCTCAACTAGGCCTGAAAGTGCATTTAAAGAAATAAAAACTCAAAATGAGTGTCGCGCCTAAACCAAAGGACTTATGCACACATTTCAACATGTATTTAGTTCAGGTTGACATGCTGAAGCCTAAATGAGCATTAATTTGACTACACAACTTATTCCTATGAAGATACATTCAAAGTAAAAAAACGGCTCAACTCGGACTGAAAATGCATTTAAAGCAATAAAAACTCAAAATGAGTGTCACGCCTAAACCAAAGGACTTATGCACACATTTCAACATGTATTTAGTTCAGGTTGACATGCTGAAGCCTAAATGAGCATTAATTTGACTACACAACTTATTCCTATGAAGATACATTCAAAGTAAAAAAACGGCTCAACTCGGACTGAAAGTGCATTTAAAGCAATAAAAACTGAAAATGAGTGTCACGCCTAAACCAAAGGACTTATGCACACATTTCAATATGTATTTAGTTCAGGTTGACCTCCTGAAGCCTAAATGAGCATTAATTTGACTACACAACTCATTCCTATGAAGGTACATTCAAAGTCACAAAACGTGCTCAACTAGGCCTGAAAGTGCATTTAAAGAAATAAAAACTCAAAATGAGTGTCGCGCCTAAACCAAAGGACTTATGCACACATTTCAACATGTATTTAGTTCAGGTTGACATGCTGAAGCCTAAATGAGCATTAATTTGACTACACAACTTATTCCTATGAAGATACATTCAAAGTAAAAAAACGGCTCAACTCGGACTGAAAGTGCATTTAAAGCAATAAAAACTGAAAATGAGTGTCACGCCTAAACCAAAGGACTTATGCACACATTTCAACATGTATTTAGTTCAGGTTGACCTCCTGAAGCCTAAATGAGCATTAATTTGACTACACAACTCATTCCTATGAAGGTACATTCAAAGTCACAAAACGTGCTCAACTAGGCCTGAAAGTGCATTTAAAGCAATAAAAACTCAAAATGAGTGTCACGCCTAAACCAAAGGACTTATGCACACATTTCAACATGTATTTAGTTCAGGTTGACGTCCTGAAGCCTAAATGAGCATTAATTTGACTACACAACTTATTCCTATGAAGATACATTCAAAGTTAAAAAACGTGCTCTCCTCGGCCTGAAAATGCATTTAAAGCAATAAAAACTGAAAATGAGTGTCACGCCTAAACCAAAGGACTTATGCACACATTTCAACATGTATTTAGTTCAGGTTGACGTCCTGAAGCCTAAATGAGCATTAATTTGACTACACAACTTATTCCTATGAAGATACATTCAAAGTTAAAAAACGTGCTCTACTCGGCCTGAAAATGCATTTAAAGCAATAAAAACTGAAAATGAGTGTCACGCCTAAACCAAAGGACTTATGCACACATTTCAACATGTATTTAGTTCAGGTTGACGTCCTGAAGCCTAAATGAGCATTAATTTGACTACACAACTTATTCCTATGAAGATACATTCAAAGTTAAAAAACGTGCTCTACTCGGCCTGAAAATGCATTTAAAGCAATAAAAACTCAAAATGAGTGTCACGCCTAAACCAAAGGACTTATGCACACATTTCAACATGTATTTAGTTCAGGTTGACCTCCTGAAGCCTAAATCACCATTAATTTGACTACACAACTTATTCCTATGAAGATACATTCAAAGTAAAAAAACGGGCTCAACTCGGACTGAAAGTGCATTTAAAGCAATAAAAACTGAAAATGAGTGTCACGCCTAAACCAAAGGACTTATGCACACATTTCAACATGTATTTAGTTCAGGTTGACGTCCTGAAGCCTAAATGAGCATTAATTTGACTACACAACTTATTCCTATGAAGATACATTCAAAGTAAAAAAACGTGCTCTACTCGGCCTGAAAATGCATTTAAAGCAATAAAAACTCAAAATGAGTGTCGCGCCTAAACCAAAGGCCTTATGCTCACATTTCAACATGTATTTAGTTCAGGTTGACCTCCTGAAGCCTAAATGAGCATTAATTTGACTACACAACTCATTCCTATGAAGGAACATTCAAAGTAAAGAAACGGCTCAACTCGGACTGAAAGTGCATTTAAAGCAATAAAAACTGAAAATGAGTGTCACGCCTAAACCAAAGGACTTATGCACACATTTCAACATGTATTTAGTTCAGGTTGACCTCCTGAAGCCTAAATGAGCATTAATTTGACTACACAACTCATTCCTATGAAGGTACATTCAAACTCACAAAACGTGCTCAACTAGGCCTGAAAGTGCATTTAAAGCAATAAAAACTCAAAATGAGTGTCACGCCTAAACCAAAGGACTTATGCACACATTTCAACATGTATTTAGTTCAGGTTGACCTCCTGAAGCCTAAATCACCATTAATTTGACTACACAACTTAATCCTATGAAGATACATTCAAAGTAAAAAAACGGGCTCAACTCGGACTGAAAGTGCATTTAAAGCAATAAAAACTGAAAATGAGTGTCACGCCTAAACCAAAGGACTTATACACACATTTCAACATGTATTTAGTTCAGGTTGACATTCTGAAGCCTAAATGAGCATTATTTTGTCTATACAACTCATTCCTATGAAGGTACATTCAAAGTCACAAAACGTGCTCAACTAGGCCTGAAAGTGCATTTAAAGCAATAAAATCTCAAAATGAGTTTCACGCCTAAATCAAAGGACTTATGCACACATTTTAACATGTATTTAGTTTAGGTTGACCTCCTGAAGCCTAAATGAGCATTAATTTGATCACACAACTCATTCCCATGAAGATACATTCAAAGTCAGTAAGTGCCCTGCTCTGTCTGAAAATTCATTTGAATCAATAAAAACTAAAATTGAGTGTCATGCCTAAACCAAAGGACGTCTGCACACATTTCAACGTCTAAAGTGTTGTTTCCGATGCCTGCTAGTGTATGTGTGTGCGTGCGTGTGTGAGAGTGTGTAAGTGTGTGCGTGTGTTTGTGTGTGTTTGTGTGGGTGCGTGCGTGTGTGTGTTGTGCGCACCCCCCCCCCAAAAAAAAGTACTGTATTCGGATAAAAATGACGAATTACTCAGAGGTTTTAACTTTTGCTTGCACTTGATTTGTTCTGACACCGACGACGTCCACCAATGACAGCCCGAGTGGATCTAGCCCACGTGGTGTGAGAGCAGGGGGAGGTGAAAAGATGCAAAGCCTAGGTGATTGGCTGTGCATCTTTCAGTCTTCCACGTGGGTTAGTCTTTGATCTTCAATCAGTGTCCAAATGTTGTTTACATGCGTAGCGTGTGCGGATGTGTGTGCCTCTCATGAGTTTGTGTGTGTGTTTGCGCGCGCGTGATCGTGTGCCCATACATGTGTGAGTGTTTCTTTGATCTAAATCATCGTTGGTGTGTTGTTTACGATACGTGCTCGTCTGTGCGTACGTTTGTGTGAGTGTGTGTGCGTGCGTTTGTGTGTGTGCTTGCTGCGTGCTGGCGCGCTCGGAAGCGTGTGTGTCACAGAGAAAGAGAGGGAGCGGGATCGCTGGCCTGTATGTACTCTATGTGAAACACACAGGACATTTGTAATTTCGTCCCTTTCACATTTTTTGGCTTTTTTAAAAATAAAACTTATTTTCATCAATGGTTCATAATGAGTGTCACGCCTAGACCAAATGACTTATGCACACATTTCAACATTTATTTAGTTCAGGTTGACCTCCTGAAGCCTAAATGAGCATTAATTTGACTACACAACGCATTCCTATGAAGGTACATTCAAAGTCACAAAACGTGCTCAACTAGGCCTGAAAGTGCATTTAAAGCAATAAAAACTCAAAATGAGTGTCACGCATAAACCAAAGGACTTATGCACACATTTCAACATGTATTTAGTTCAGGTTGACCTCCTGAAGCCTAAATGAGCATTAATTTGACTACACAACTCATTCCTATGAAGGAACATTCAAAGTAAAAAAACGGGCTCAACTCGGACTGAAAGTGCATTTAAAGCAATAAAAACTGAAAATGAGTGTCACGCCTAAACCAAAGGACTTATGCACACATTTCAACATGTATTTAGTTCAGGTTGACCTCCTGAAGCCTAAATGAGCATTAATTTGACTACACAACTCATTCCTATGAAGGTACATTCAAAGTCACAAAACGTGCTCAACTAGGCCTGAAAGTGCATTTAAAGCAATAAAAACTCAAAATGAGTGTCACGCCTAAACCAAAGGACTTATGCACACATTTCAACATGTATTTAGTTCAGGTTGACATGCTGAAGCCTAAATGAGCATTAATTTGACTACACAACTTATTCCTATGAAGATACATTCAAAGTAAAAAAACGGCTCAACTCGGACTGAAAGTGCATTTAAAGCAATAAAAACTGAAAATGAGTGTCACGCCTGAACCAAAGGACTTATGCACACATTTCAACATGTATTTAGTTCAGGTTGACCTCCTGAAGCCTAAATGAGCATTAATTTGACTACACAACTTAATCCTATGAAGATACATTCAAAGTAAAAAAACGGGCTCAACTCGGACTGAAAGTGCATTTAAAGCAATAAAAACTGAAAATGAGTGTCACGCCTAAACCAAAGGACTTATGCACACATTTCAACATGTATTTAGTTCAGGTTGACCTCCTGAAGCCTAAATGAGCATTAATTTGACTACACAACTCATTCCTATGAAGGTACATTAAAAGTCACAAAACGTGCTCAACTAGGCCTGAAAGTGCATTTAAAGCAATAAAAACTCAAAATGAGTGTCACGCCTAAACCAAAGGACTTATGCACACATTTCAACATGTATTTAGTTCAGGTTGACATTCTGAAGCCTAAATGAGCATTAATTTGATCACACAACTCATTCCTATGAAGATACATTCAAACTCAGAAACGTGCTCTACTCGGCCTGAAAATGCATTTAAAGCAATAAAAACTCAAAATGAGTGTCACGCCTAAACCAAAGGACTTATGCACACATTTCAACATGTATTTAGTTCAGGTTGACCTCCTGAAGCCTAAATGAGCATTCATTTGACTACACAACTCATTCCTATGAAGGTACATTCAAAGTCACAAAACGTGCTCAACTAGGCCTGAAAGTGCATTTAAAGCAATAAAAACTCAAATTGAGTGTCACACCAAAACCAAAGGACTTATGCACACATTTCAACATGTATTTAGTTCAGGTTGACCTCCTGAAGCCTAAATGAGTATAATTTGACTACACAACTCATTCCTATGAAGGTACATTAAAAGTCACAAAACGTGCTCAACTAGGCCTGAAAGTGCATTTAAAGCAATAAAAACTCAAAATGAGTGTCACGCCTAAACCAAAGGACTTATGCACACATTTCAACATGTATTTAGTTCAGGTTGACATTCTGAAGCCTAAATGAGCATTAATTTGACTACACAACTTATTCCTATGAAGATACATTCAAAGTAAAAAAACGGCTCAACTCGGACTGAAAGTGCATTTAAAGCAATAAAAACTGAAAATGAGTGTCACGCCTAAACCAAAGGACTTATGCACACATTTCAACATGTATTTAGTTCAGGTTGACCTCCTGAAGCCTAAATGAGCATTAATTTGACTACACAACTCATTCCTATGAAGGTACATTCAAACTCACAAAACGTGCTCAACTAGGCCTGAAAGTGCATTTAAAGCAATAAAAACTAAAAATGAGTGTCACGCCTAAACCAAAGGACTTATGCACACATTTCAACATGTATTTAGTTCAGGTTGACCTCCTGAAGCCTAAATCACCATTAATCTGACTACACAACTTAATCCTATGAAGATACATTCAAAGTAAAAAAACGGGCTCAACTCGGACTGAAAGTGCATTTAAAGCAATAAAAACTGAAAATGAGTGTCACGCCTAAACCAAAGGACTTATGCACACATTTCAACATGTATTCAGTTCAGGTTGACCTCCTGAAGCCTAAATGAGCATTAATTTGACTAAACAACTCATTCCTATGAAGGAACATTCAAAGTAAAAAAACGGGCTCAACTCGGACTGAAAGTGCATTTAAAGCAATAAAAACTGAAAATGAGTGTCACGCCTAAACCAAAGGACTTATGCACACATTTCAACATGTATTTAGTTCAGGTTGACCTCCTGAAGCCTAAATGAGCATTAATTTGACTACACAACTCATTCCTATGAAGGTACATTCAAAGTCACAAAACGTGCTCAACTAGGCTTGAAAGTGCATTTAAAGCAATAAAAACTCAAAATGAGTGTCACGCCTAAACCAAAGGACTTATGCACACATTTCAACATGTATTTAGTTCAGGTTGACCTCCTGAAGCCTAAATGAGCATTAATTTGACTAAACAACTCATTCCTATGAAGGAACATTCAAAGTAAAAAAACGGGCTCAACTCGGACTGAAAGTGCATTTAAAGCAATAAAAACTGAAAATGAGTGTCACGCCTAAACCAAAGGACTTATGCACACATTTCAACATGTATTTAGTTCAGGTTGACCTCCTGAAGCCTAAATGAGTATAATTTGACTACACAACTCATTCCTATGAAGGTACATTCAAAGTCACAAAACGTGCTCAACTAGGCCTGAAAGTGCATTTAAAGCAATAAAAACTCAAAATGAGTGTCACGCCTAAACCAAAGGACTTATGCACACATTTCAACATGTATTTAGTTCAGGTTGACATTCCGAAGCTTAAATGAGCATTAATTTGATCACACAACTCATTCCTATGAAGATACATTCAAACTCAGAAACGTGCTCTACTCGGCCTGAAAATGCATTTAAAGCAATAAAAACTCAAAATGAGTGTCACGCCTAAACCAAAGGACTTATGCACACATTTCAACATGTATCTAGTTCAGGTTGACCTCCTGAAGCCTAAATGAGCATTAATTTGACTACACAACTCATTCCTATGAAGGTACATTCAAAGTCACAAAACGTGCTCAACTAGGCCTGAAAGTGCATTTAAAGCAATAAAAACTCAAATTGAGTGTCACACCAAAACCAAAGGACTTATGCACACATTTCACCATGTATTTAGTTCAGGTTGACCTCCTGAAGCCTAAATGAGCATTAATTTGACTACACAACTCATTCCTATGAAGGAACATTCAAAGTAAAAAAACGGGCTCAACTCGGACTGAAAGTGCATTCAAAGCAATAAAAACTGAAAATGAGTGTCACGCCAAAACCAAAGGACTTATGCACACATTTCAACATGTATTTAGTTCAGGTTGACCTCCTGAAGCCTAAATGAGTATAATTTGACTACACAACTCATTCCTATGAAGGTACATTAAAAGTCACAAAACGTGCTCAACTAGGCCCGAAAGTGCATTTAAAGCAATAAAAACTCAAAATGAGTGTCACGCCTAAACCAAAGGACTTATGCACACATTTCAACATGTATTTAGTTCAGGTTGACATTCTGAAGCCTAAATGAGCATTAATTTGATCACAGAACTCATTCCTATGAAGATACATTCAAACTCAGAAACGTGCTCTACTCGGCCTGAAAATGCATTTAAAGCAATAAAAACTCAAAATGAGTGTCACGCCTAAACCAAAGGACTTATGCACACATTTCAACATGTATTTAGTTCAGGTTGACCTCCTGAAGCCTAAATGAGCATTCATTTGACTACACAACTCATTCCTATGAAGGTACATTCAAAGTCACAAAACGTGCTCAACTAGGCCTGAAAGTGCATTTAAAGCAATAAAAACTCAAATTGAGTGTCACACCAAAACCAAAGGACTTATGCACACATTTCAACATGTATTTAGTTCAGGTTGACCTCCTGAAGCCATAAATGAGCATTTATTTGACTACACAACTCATTCCTATGAAGGTACATTCAAAGTCACAAAACGTGCTCAACTAGGCCTGAAAGTGCATTTAAAGCAATAAAAACTCAAAATGAGTGTCACACCTAAACCAAAGGATTTATGCACACATTTCAACATGTATTTTGTTCAGGTTGACCTCCTGAAGCCTAAATGAGCATTAATTTGACTACACATCCCATTCCTTTGAAGATACATTCAAAGTAAAAAAACGTGCTCTACTCGGCCTGAAAATGCATTTAAAGCAATAAAAACTCAAATTGAGTGTCACACCTAAACCAAAGGACTTATGCACACATTTCAACATGTATTTAGTTCAGGTTGACCTCCTGAAGCCTAAATGAGCATTTATTTGACTACACAACTCATTCCTATGAAGGAACATTCAAAGTAAAAAAACGGGCTCAACTCGGACTGAAAGTGCATTTAAAGCAATAAAAACTGAAAATGAGTGTCACGCCTAAACCAAAGGACTTATGCACACATTTCAACATGTATTTAGTTCAGGTTGACCTCCTGAAGCCTAAATGAGCATTAATTTGACTACACAACTCATTCCTATGAAGGTACATTCAAACTCACAAAACGTGCTCAACTAGGCCTGAAAGTGCATTTAAAGCAATAAAAACTCAAAATGAGTGTCACGCCTAAACCAAAGTACTTATGCACACATTTCAACATGTATTTAGTTCAGGTTGACCTCCTGAAGCCTAAATGAGCATTAATTTGACTACACAACTCATTCCTATGAAGATACATTCAAAGTAAAAAAACGTGCTCTACTCGGCCTGAAAATGCATTTAAAGCAATAAAAGCTCAAAATGAGTTGACCTCCTGAAGCCTAAATGAGCATTAATTTGACTACACAACTCATTCCTATGAAGGTACATTCAAAGTCACAAAACGTGCTCAACTAGGCCTGAAAGTGCATTTAAAGCAATAAAAACTCAAAATGAGTGTCACGCCTAAACCAAAGGACTTATGCACACATTTCAACATGTATTTAGTTCAGGTTGACCTCCTGAAGCCTAAATCACCATTAATTTGACTACACAACTTAATCCTATGAAGATACATTCAAAGTAAAAAAACGGGCTCAACTCGGACTGAAAGTGCATTTAAAGCAATAAAAACTGAAAATGAGTGTCACGCCTAAACCAAACGACTTATGCACACATTTCAACATGTATTCAGTTCATGTTGACGTCCTGAAGCCTAAATGAGCATTAATTTGACTACACAACTTATTCCTATGAAGGAACATTCAAAATAAAAAAACGGGCTCAACTCGGACTGAAAGTGCATTTAAAGCAATAAAAACTGAAAATGAGTGTCACGCCTAAACCAAAGGACTTATGCACACATTTCAACATGTATTTAGTTCAGGTTGACGTCCCGAAGCCTAAATGAGCATTAATTTGACTACACAACTTATTCCTATGAAGATACATTCAAAGTAAAAAAACGTGCTCTACTCGGCCTGAAAATGCATTTAAAGCAATAAAAGCTCAAAATGAGTTGACCTCCTGAAGCCTAAATGAGCATTAATTTGACTACACAACTCATTCCTATGAAGGTACATTCAAAGTCACAAAACGTGCTCAACTAGGCCTGAAAGTGCATTTAAAGCAATAAAAACTCAAAATGAGTGTCACGCCTAAACCAAAGGACTTATGCACACATTTCAACATGTATTTAGTTCAGGTTGACATTCTGAAGCCTAAATGAGCATTAATTTGACTACACAACTTATTCCTATGAAGATACATTCAAAGTAAAAAAACGGCTCAACACGGACTGAACGTGCATTTAAAGCAATAAAAACTGAAAATGAGTGTCACGCCTAAACCAAAGGACTTATGTTCACATTTCAACATGTATTTAGTTCAGGTTGACCTCCTGAAGCCTAAATGAGCATTAATTTGACTACACAACTCATTCCTATGAAGGTACATTCAAAGTCACAAAACGTGCTCAACTAGGCCTGAAAGTGCATTTAAAGCAATAAAAACTCAAAATGAGTGTCACGCCTAAACCAAAGGACTTATGCACACATTTCAACATGTATTTAGTTCAGGTTGACCTCCTGAAGCCTAAATCACCATTAATTTGACTACACTACTTAATCCTATGAAGATACATTCAAAGTAAAAAAACGTGCTCTACTCGGCCTGAAAATGCATTTAAAGCAATAAAAACTCAAAATGAGTGTCACGCCTAAACCAAAGGCCTTATGCACACATTTCAACATGTATTTAGTTCAGGTTGAACTCCTGAAGCCTAAATGAGCATTAATTTGACTACACAACTCATTCCTATGAAGGAACATTCAAAGTAAAAAAACGGGCTCAACTCGGACTGAAAGTGCATTTAAAGCAATAAAAACTGAAAATGAGTGTCACGCCTAAACCAAAGGACTTATGCACACATTTCAACATGTATTTAGTTCAGGTTGACATTCTGAAGCCTAAATGAGCATTAATTTGATCACACAACTCATTCCTATGAAGATACATTCAAACTCAGAAACGTGCTCTACTCGGCCTGAAAATGCATTTAAAGCAATAAAAACTCAAAATGAGTGTCACGCCTAAACCAAAGGACTTATGCACACATTTCAACATGTATTTAGTTCAGGTTGACCTCCTGAAGCCTAAATGAGCATTCATTTGACTACACAACTCATTCCTATGAAGGTACATTCAAAGTCACAAAACGTGCTCAACTAGGCCTGAAAGTGCATTTAAAGCAATAAAAACTCAAATTGAGTGTCACACCAAAACCAAAGGACTTATGCACACATTTCAACATTTATTTAGTTCAGGTTGACCTCCTGAAGCCTAAATGAGTATAATTTCACTACACAACTCATTCCTATGAAGGTACATTAAAAGTCACAAAACGTGCTCAACTAGGCCTGAAAGTGCATTTAAAGCAATAAAAACTCAAAATGAGTGTCACGCCTAAACCAAAGGACTTATGCACACATTTCAACATGTATTTAGTTCAGGTTGACATTCTGAAGCCTAAATGAGCATTAATTTGACTACACAACTTATTCCTATGAAGATACATTCAAAGTAAAAAAACGGCTCAACTCGGACTGAAAGTGCATTTAAAGCAATAAAAACTGAAAATGAGTGTCACGCCTAAACCAAAGGACTTATGCACACATTTCAACATGTATTTAGTTCAGGTTGACCTCCTGAAGCCTAAATGAGCATTAATTTGACTACACAACTCATTCCTATGAAGGTACATTCAAACTCACAAAACGTGCTCAACTAGGCCTGAAAGTGCATTTAAAGCAATAAAAACTCAAAATGAGTGTCACGCCTAAACCAAAGGACTTATGCACACATTTCAACACGTATTTAGTTCAGGTTGACCTCCTGAAGCCTAAATCACCATTAATCTGACTACACCACTTAATCCTATGAAGATACATTCAAAGTAAAAAAACGGCTCAACTCGGACTGAAAGTGCATTTAAAGCAATAAAAACTGAAAATGAGTGTCACGCCTAAACCAAAGGACTTATGCACACATTTCAACATGTATTCAGTTCAGGTTGACGTCCTGAAGCCTAAATGAGCATTAATTTGACTACACAACTTATTCCTATGAAGATACATTCAAAGTAAAAAAACGTGCTCAACTAGGCCTGAAAGTGCATTTAAAGCAATAAAAAATCAAAATGAGTGTCACGACTAAACCAAAGGACTTATGCACACATTTCAACATGTATTTATTTCAGGTTGACATTCTGAAGCCTAAATGAGCATTAATTTGACTACACAACTTATTCCTAGGATATACATTCAAAGTAAAAAAACGGCTCAACTCGGACTGAAAGTGCATTTAAAGCAATAAAAACTGAAAATGAGTGTCACGCCTAAACCAAAGGACTTATGCACACATTTCAACATGTATTTAGTTCAGGTTGACCTCCTGAAGCCTAAATCACCATTAATTTGACTACACAACTTAATCCTATGAAGATACATTCAAAGTAAAAAAACGTGCTCTACTCGGCCTGAAAATGCATTTAAAGCAATAAAAACTCAAAATGAGTGTCACGCCTAAACCAAAGGCCTTATGCACACATTTCAACATGTATTTAGTTCAGGTTGACCTCCTGAAGCCTAAATGAGTATAATTTGACTACACAACTCATTCCTATGAAGGTAGATTCAAAGTCACAAAACGTGCTCAACTAGGCCTGAAAGTGCATTTAAAGCAATAAAAACTCAAAATGAGTGTCACGCCTAAACCAAAGGACTTATGCACACATTTCAACATGTATTTAGTTCAGGTTGACATTCCGAAGCCTAAATGAGCATTAATTTGATCACACAACTCATTCCTATGAAGATACATTCAAACTCAGAAACGTGCTCTACTCGGCCTGAAAATGCATTTAAAGCAATAAAAACTCAAAATGAGTGTCACTCCTAAACCAAAGGTCTTATGCACACATTTCAACATGTATTTTGTTCAGGTTGACCTCCTGAAGCCTAAATGAGCATTAATTTGACTACACATCCCATTCCTTTGAAGATACATTCAAAGTAAAAAAACGTGCTCTACTCGGCCTGAAAATGCATTTAAAGCAATAAAAACTCAAATTGAGTGTCACACCTAAACCAAAGGACTTATGCACACATTTCAACATGTATTTAGTTCAGGTTGACCTCCTGAAGCCTAAATGAGCATTTATTTGACTACACAACTCATTCCTATGAAGGAACATTCAAAGTAAAAAAACGGGCTCAACTCGGACTGAAAGTGCATTTAAAGCAATAAAAACTGAAAATGAGTGTCACGCCTAAACCAAAGGACTTATGCACACATTTCAACATGTATTTAGTTCAGGTTGACCTCCTGAAGCCTAAATGAGCATTTATTTGACTACACAACTGATTCCTATGAAGGTACATTCAAAGTCACAAAACGTGCTCAACTAGGCCTGAAAGTGCATTTAAAGCAATAAAAACTCAAAATGAGTGTCACGCCTAAACCAAAGGACTTATGCACACATTTCAACGTGTATTTAGTTCAGGTTGACATTCTGAAGCCTAAATGAGCATTAATTTGACTACACAACTTATTCCTATGAAGATACATTCAAAGTAAAAAAACGGCTCAACTCGGACTGAAAGTGCATTTAAAGCAATAAAAACTGAAAATGAGTGTCACGCCTAAACTAAAGGACTTATGCACACATTTCAACATGTATTTAGTTCAGGTTGACCTCCTGAAGCCTAAATGAGCATTAATTTGACTACACAACTCATTCCTATGAAGGTACATTCAAAGTCACAAAACGTGCTCAACTAGGCCTGAAAGTGCATTTAAAGCAATAAAAACTCAAAATGAGTGTCACGCCTAAACCAAAGGACTTATGCACACATTTCAACATGTATTTAGTTCAGGTTGACCTCCTGAAGCCTAAATCACCATTAATTTGACTACACAACTTAATCCTATGAAGATACATTCAAAGTAAAAAAACGGGCTCAACTCGGACTGAAAGTGCATTTAAAGCAATAAAAACTGAAAATGAGTGTCACGCCTAAACCAAACGACTTATGCACACATTTCAACATGTATTCAGTTCATGTTGACGTCCTGAAGCCTAAATGAGCATTAATTTGACTACACAACTTATTCCTATGAAGGAACATTCAAAATAAAAAAACGGGCTCAACTCGGACTGAAAGTGCATTTAAAGCAATAAAAACTGAAAATGAGTGTCACGCCTAAACCAAAGGACTTATGCACACATTTCAACATGTATTTAGTTCAGGTTGACGTCCCGAAGCCTAAATGAGCATTAATTTGACTACACAACTTATTCCTATGAAGATACATTCAAAGTAAAAAAACGTGCTCTACTCGGCCTGAAAATGCATTTAAAGCAATAAAAGCTCAAAATGAGTTGACCTCCTGAAGCCTAAATGAGCATTAATTTGACTACACAACTCATTCCTATGAAGGTACATTCAAAGTCACAAAACGTGCTCAACTAGGCCTGAAAGTGCATTTAAAGCAATAAAAACTCAAAATGAGTGTCACGCCTAAACCAAAGGACTTATGCACACATTTCAACATGTATTTAGTTCAGGTTGACATTCTGAAGCCTAAATGAGCATTAATTTGACTACACAACTTATTCCTATGAAGATACATTCAAAGTAAAAAAACGGCTCAACACGGACTGAACGTGCATTTAAAGCAATAAAAACTGAAAATGAGTGTCACGCCTAAACCAAAGGACTTATGTTCACATTTCAACATGTATTTAGTTCAGGTTGACCTCCTGAAGCCTAAATGAGCATTAATTTGACTACACAACTCATTCCTATGAAGGTACATTCAAAGTCACAAAACGTGCTCAACTAGGCCTGAAAGTGCATTTAAAGCAATAAAAACTCAAAATGAGTGTCACGCCTAAACCAAAGGACTTATGCACACATTTCAACATGTATTTAGTTCAGGTTGACCTCCTGAAGCCTAAATCACCATTAATTTGACTACACTACTTAATCCTATGAAGATACATTCAAAGTAAAAAAACGTGCTCTACTCGGCCTGAAAATGCATTTAAAGCAATAAAAACTCAAAATGAGTGTCACGCCTAAACCAAAGGCCTTATGCACACATTTCAACATGTATTTAGTTCAGGTTGAACTCCTGAAGCCTAAATGAGCATTAATTTGACTACACAACTCATTCCTATGAAGGAACATTCAAAGTAAAAAAACGGGCTCAACTCGGACTGAAAGTGCATTTAAAGCAATAAAAACTGAAAATGAGTGTCACGCCTAAACCAAAGGACTTATGCACACATTTCAACATGTATTTAGTTCAGGTTGACATTCTGAAGCCTAAATGAGCATTAATTTGATCACACAACTCATTCCTATGAAGATACATTCAAACTCAGAAACGTGCTCTACTCGGCCTGAAAATGCATTTAAAGCAATAAAAACTCAAAATGAGTGTCACGCCTAAACCAAAGGACTTATGCACACATTTCAACATGTATTTAGTTCAGGTTGACCTCCTGAAGCCTAAATGAGCATTCATTTGACTACACAACTCATTCCTATGAAGGTACATTCAAAGTCACAAAACGTGCTCAACTAGGCCTGAAAGTGCATTTAAAGCAATAAAAACTCAAATTGAGTGTCACACCAAAACCAAAGGACTTATGCACACATTTCAACATTTATTTAGTTCAGGTTGACCTCCTGAAGCCTAAATGAGTATAATTTCACTACACAACTCATTCCTATGAAGGTACATTAAAAGTCACAAAACGTGCTCAACTAGGCCTGAAAGTGCATTTAAAGCAATAAAAACTCAAAATGAGTGTCACGCCTAAACCAAAGGACTTATGCACACATTTCAACATGTATTTAGTTCAGGTTGACATTCTGAAGCCTAAATGAGCATTAATTTGACTACACAACTTATTCCTATGAAGATACATTCAAAGTAAAAAAACGGCTCAACTCGGACTGAAAGTGCATTTAAAGCAATAAAAACTGAAAATGAGTGTCACGCCTAAACCAAAGGACTTATGCACACATTTCAACATGTATTTAGTTCAGGTTGACCTCCTGAAGCCTAAATGAGCATTAATTTGACTACACAACTCATTCCTATGAAGGTACATTCAAACTCACAAAACGTGCTCAACTAGGCCTGAAAGTGCATTTAAAGCAATAAAAACTGAAAATGAGTGTCACGCCTAAACCAAAGGACTTATGCACACATTTCAACATGTATTTAGTTCAGGTTGACCTCCTGAAGCCTAAATCACCATTAATCTGACTACACAACTTAATCCTATGAAGATACATTCAAAGTAAAAAAACGGCTCAACTCGGACTGAAAGTGCATTTAAAGCAATAAAAACTGAAAATGAGTGTCACGCCTAAACCAAAGGACTTATGCACACATTTCAACATGTATTCAGTTCAGGTTGACGTCCTGAAGCCTAAATGAGCATTAATTTGACTACACAACTTATTCCTATGAAGATACATTCAAAGTAAAAAAACGTGCTCAACTAGGCCTGAAAGTGCATTTAAAGCAATAAAAAATCAAAATGAGTGTCACGACTAAACCAAAGGACTTATGCACACATTTCAACATGTATTTAGTTCAGGTTGACATTCTGAAGCCTAAATGAGCATTAATTTGACTACACAACTTATTCCTAGGATATACATTCAAAGTAAAAAAACGGCTCAACTCGGACTGAAAGTGCATTTAAAGCAATAAAAACTGAAAATGAGTGTCACGCCTAAACCAAAGGACTTATGCACACATTTCAACATGTATTTAGTTCAGGTTGACCTCCTGAAGCCTAAATCACCATTAATTTGACTACACAACTTAATCCTATGAAGATACATTCAAAGTAAAAAAACGTGCTCTACTCGGCCTGAAAATGCATTTAAAGCAATAAAAACTCAAAATGAGTGTCACGCCTAAACCAAAGGCCTTATGCACACATTTCAACATGTATTTAGTTCAGGTTGACCTCCTGAAGCCTAAATGAGTATAATTTGACTACACAACTCATTCCTATGAAGGTAGATTCAAAGTCACAAAACGTGCTCAACTAGGCCTGAAAGTGCATTTAAAGCAATAAAAACTCAAAATGAGTGTCACGCCTAAACCAAAGGACTTATGCACACATTTCAACATGTATTTAGTTCAGGTTGACATTCCGAAGCCTAAATGAGCATTAATTTGATCACACAACTCATTCCTATGAAGATACATTCAAACTCAGAAACGTGCTCTACTCGGCCTGAAAATGCATTTAAAGCAATAAAAACTGAAAATGAGTGTCACGCCTGAACCAAAGGACTTATGCACACATTTCAACATGTATTTAGTTCAGGTTGACCTCCTGAAGCCTAAATGAGCATTGATTTGACTACACAACTCATTCCTATGAAGGTACATTCAAAGTCACAAAACGTGCTCAACTAGGCCTGAAAGTGCATTTAAAGCAATAAAAACTCAAAATGAGTGTCACGCCTAAACCAAAGGACTTATGCACACATTTCAACATGTATTTAATTCAGGTTGACATCCTGAAGCCTAAATGAGCATTAATTTGACTACACAACTTATTCCTATGAAGATACATTCAAAGTAAAAAAACGGGCTCAACTCGGACTGAAAGTGCATTTAAAGCAATAAAAACTGAAAATGAGTGTCACGCCTAAACCAAAGGACTTATGCACACATTTCAACATGTATTTAGTTCAGGTTGACCTCCTGAAGCCTAAATGAGCATTAATTTGACTACACAACTCATTCCTATGAAGGAACATTCAAAGTAAAAAAACGGGCTCAACTCGGACTGAAAGTGCATTTAAAGCAATAAAAACTGAAAATGAGTGTCACGCCTAAACCAAAGGACTTATGCACACATTTCAACATGTATTTAGTTCAGGTTGACCTCCTGAAGCCTAAATGAGTATAATTTGACTACACAACTCATTCCTATGAAGGTACATTCAAAGTCACAAAACGTGCTCAACTAGGCCTGAAAGTGCATTTAAAGCAATAAAAACTCAGATTGAGTGTCACACCAAAACCAAAGGACTTATGCACACATTTCAACATGTATTTAGTTCAGGTTGACCTCCTGAAGCCATAAATGAGCATTTATTTGACTACACAACTCATTCCTATGAAGGTACATTCAAAGTCACAAAACGTGCTCAACTAGGCCTGAAAGTGCATTTAAAGCAATAAAAACTCAAAATGAGTGTCACACCTAAACCAAAGGATTTATGCACACATTTCAACATGTATTTTGTTCAGGTTGACCTCCTGAAGCCTAAATGAGCATTAATTTGACTACACATCCCATTCCTTTGAAGATACATTCAAAGTAAAAAAACGTCCTCTACTCGGCCTGAAAATGCATTTAAAGCAATAAAAACTCAAATTGAGTGTCACACCTAAACCAAAGGACTTATGCACACATTTCAACATGTATTTAGTTCAGGTTGACCTCCTGAAGCCTAAATGAGCATTTATTTGACTACACAACTCATTCCTATGAAGGAACATTCAAAGTAAAAAAACGGGCTCAACTCGGACTGAAAGTGCATTTAAAGCAATAAAAACTGAAAATGAGTGTCACGCCTAAACCAAAGGACTTATGCACACATTTCAACATGTATTTAGTTCAGGTTGACCTCCTGAAGCCTAAATGAGCATTTATTTGACTACACAACTATGAAGGTACATTCAAAGTCACAAAACGTGCTCAACTAGGCCTGAAAGTGCATTTAAAGCAATAAAAACTCAAAATGAGAGTCACGCCTAAACCAAAGGACTTATGCACACATTTCAACGTGTATTTAGTTCAGGTTGACATTCTGAAGCCTAAATGAGCATTAATTTGACTACACAACTTATTCCTATGAAGATACATTCAAAGTAAAAAAACGGCTCAACTCGGACTGAAAGTGCATTTAAAGCAATAAAAACTGAAAATGAGTGTCACGCCTAAACTAAAGGACTTATGCACACATTTCAACATGTATTTAGTTCAGGTTGACCTCCTGAAGCCTAAATGAGCATTAATTTGACTACACAACTCATTCCTATGAAGGTACATTCAAAGTCACAAAACGTGCTCAACTAGGCCTGAAAGTGCATTTAAAGCAATAAAAACTCAAAATGAGTGTCACGCCTAAACCAAAGGACTTATGCACACATTTCAACATGTATTTAGTTCAGGTTCACCTCCTGAAGCCTAAATCACAATTAATTTGACTACACAACTTAATCCTATGAAGATACATTCAAAGTAAAAAAACGGGCTCAACTCGGACTGAAAGTGCATTTAAAGCAATAAAAACTGAAAATGAGTGTCACGCCTAAACCAAACGACTTATGCACACATTTCAACATGTATTCAGTTCAGGTTGACGTCCTGAAGCCGAAATGAGCATTAATTTGACTACACAACTTATTCCTATGAAGGAACATTCAAAGTAAAAAAACGGGCTCAACTCGGACTGAAAGTGCATTTAAAGCAATAAAAACTGAAAATGAGTGTCACGCCTAAACCAAAGGACTTATGCACACATTTCAACATGTATTTAGTTCAGGTTGACCTCCTGAAGCCTAAATGAGTATAATTTGACTACACAACTCATTCCTATGAAGGTACATTCAAAGTCACAAAACGTGCTCAACTCGGCCTGAAAATGCATTTAAAGGAATAAAAACTCAAAATGAGTGTCACGCCTAAACCAAAGGACTTATGCACACATTTCAACATGTATTTAGTTCAGGTTGACATTCTGAAGCCTAAATGAGCATTAATTTGATCACACAACTCATTCCTATGAAGATACATTCAAACTCAGAAACGTGCTCTACTCGGCCTGAAAATGCATTTAAAGCAATAAAAACTCAAAATGAGTGTCACGCCTAAACCAAAGGACTTATGCACACATTTCAACATGTATCTAGTTCAGGTTGACCTCCTGAAGCCTAAATGAGCATTAATTTGACTACACAACTCATTCCTATGAAGGAACATTCAAAGTAAAAAAACGGGCTCAACTCGGACTGAAAGTGCATTTAAAGCAATAAAAACTGAAAATGAGTGTCACGCCTAAACCAAAGGACTTATGCACACATTTCAACATGTATTTAGTTCAGGTTGACCTCCTGAAGCCTAAATGAGTATAATTTGACTACACAACTCATTCCTATGAAGGTACATTAAAAGTCACAAAACGTGCTCAACTAGGCCTGAAAGTGCATTTAAAGCAATAAAAACTCAAAATGAGTGTCACGCCTAAACCAAAGGACTTATGCACACATTTCAACATGTATTTAGTTCAGGTTGACATTCTGAAGCCTAAATGAGCATTAATTTGATCACAGAACTCATTCCTATGAAGATACATTCAAACTCAGAAACGTGCTCTACTCGGCCTGAAAATGCATTTAAAGCAATAAAAACTCAAAATGAGTGTCACGCCTAAACCAAAGGACTTACGCACACATTTCAACATGTATTTAGTTCAGGTTGACCTCCTGAAGCCTAAATGAGCATTCATTTGACTACACAACTCATTCCTATGAAGGTACATTCAAAGTCACAAAACGTGCTCAACTAGGCCTGAAAGTGCATTTAAAGCAATAAAAACTCAAAATGAGTGTCACACCTAAACCAAAGGATTTATGCACACATTTCAACATGTATTTTGTTCAGGGTGACCTCCTGAAGCCTAAATGAGCATTAATTTGACTACACATCCCATTCCTTTGAAGATACATTCAAAGTAAAAAAACGTGCTCTACTCGGCCTGAAAATGCATTTAAAGCAATAAAAACTCAAATTGAGTGTCACACCTAAACCAAAGGACTTATGCACACATTTCAACATGTATTTAGTTCAGGTTGACCTCCTGAAGCCTAAATGAGCATTTATTTGACTACACAACTCATTCCTATGAAGGAACATTCAAAGTAAAAAAACGGGCTCAACTCGGACTGAAAGTGCATTTAAAGCAATAAAAACTGAAAATGAGTGTCACGCCTAAACCAAAGGACTTATGCACACATTTCAACATGTATTTAGTTCAGGTTGACCTCCTGAAGCCTAAATGAGCATTTATTTGACTACACAACTCATTCCTATGAAGGTACATTCAAAGTCACAAAACGTGCTCAACTAGGCCTGAAAGTGCATTTAAAGCAATAAAAACTCAAAATGAGTGTCACGCCTAAACCAAAGGACTTATGCACACATTTCAACATGTATTTAGTTCAGGTTGACCTCCTGAAGCCTAAATCACCATTAATTTGACTACACAACTTATTCCTATGAAGATACATTCAAAGTAAAAAAACGGGCTCAACTCGGACTGAAAGTGCATTTAAAGCAATAAAAACTGAAAATGAGTGTCACGCCTAAACCAAAGGACTTATGCACACATTTCAACATGTATTTAGTTCAGGTTGACGTCCCGAAGCCTAAATGAGCATTAATTTGACTACACAACTTATTCCTATGAAGATACATTCAAAGTAAAAAAACGTGCTCTACTCGGCCTGAAAATGCATTTAAAGCAATAAAAACTCAAAATGAGTTGACCTCCTGAAGCCTAAATGAGCATTAATTTGACTACACAACTCATTCCTATGAAGGTACATTCAAAGTCACAAAACGTGCTCAACTAGGCCTGAAAGTGCATTTAAAGCAATAAAAACTCAAAATGAGTGTCACGCCTAAACCAAAGGACTTATGCACACATTTCAACATGTATTTAGTTCAGGTTGACATTCTGAAGCCTAAATGAGCATTAATTTGACTACACAACTTATTCCTATGAAGATACATTCAAAGTAAAAAAACGGCTCAACACGGACTGAAAGTGCATTTAAAGCAATAAAAACTGAAAATGAGTGTCACGCCTAAACCAAAGGACTTATGTTCACATTTCAACATGTATTTAGTTCAGGTTCACCTCCTGAAGCCTAAATGAGCATTAATTTGACTACACAACTCATTCCTATGAAGGTACATTCAAAGTCACAAAACGTGCTCAACTAGGCCTGAAAGTGCATTTAAAGCAATAAAAACTCAAAATGAGTGTCACGCCTAAACCAAAGGACTTATGCACACATTTCAACATGTATTTAGTTCAGGTTGACCTCCTGAAGCCTAAATCACCATTAATTTGACTACACTACTTAATCCTATGAAGATACATTCAAAGTAAAAAAACGTGCTCTACTCGGCCTGAAAATGCATTTAAAGCAATAAAAACTCAAAATGAGTGTCACGCCTAAACCAAAGGCCTTATGCACACATTTCAACATGTATTTAGTTCAGGTTGACCTCCTGAAGCCTAAATGAGCATTAATTTGACTACACAACTCATTCCTATGAAGGAACATTCAAAGTAAAAAAACGGGCTCAACTCGGACTGAAAGTGCATTTAAAGCAATAAAAACTGAAAATGAGTGTCACGCCTAAACCAAAGGACTTATGCACACATTTCAACATGTATTTAGTTCAGGTTGACATTCTGAAGCCTAAATGAGCATTAATTTGATCACACAACTCATTCCTATGAAGATACATTCAAACTCAGAAACGTGCTCTACTCGGCCTGAAAATGCATTTAAAGCAATAAAAACTCAAAATGAGTGTCACGCCTAAACCAAAGGACTTATGCACACATTTCAACATGTATTTAGTTCAGGTTGACCTCCTGAAGCCTAAATGAGCATTCATTTGACTACACAACTCATTCCTATGAAGGTACATTCAAAGTCACAAAACGTGCTCAACTAGGCCTGAAAGTGCATTTAAAGCAATAAAAACTCAAATTGAGTGTCACACCAAAACCAAAGGACTTATGCACACATTTCAACATGTATTTAGTTCAGGTTGACCTCCTGAAGCCTAAATGAGTATAATTTGACTACACAACTCATTCCTATGAAGGTACATTAAAAGTCACAAAACGTGCTCAACTAGGCCTGAAAGTGCATTTAAAGCAATAAAAACTCAAAATGAGTGTCACGCCTAAACCAAAGGACTTATGTACACATTTCAACATGTATTTAGTTCAGGTTGACATTCTGAAGCCTAAATGAGCATTAATTTGACTACACAACTTATTCCTATGAAGATACATTCAAAGTAAAAAAACGGCTCAACTCGGACTGAAAGTGCATTTAAAGCAATAAAAACTGAAAATGAGTGTCACGCCTAAACCAAAGGACTTATGCACACATTTCAACATGTATTTAGTTCAGGTTGACCTCCTGAAGCCTAAATGAGCATTAATTTGACTACACATCCCATTCCTTTGAAGATACATTCAAAGTAAAAAAACGTGCTCTACTCGGCCTGAAAATGCATTTAAAGCAATAAAAACTCAAAATGAGTGTCACGCCTAAACCAAAGGACTTACGCACACATTTCAACATGTATTTAGTTCAGGTTGACCTCCTGAAGCCTAAATGAGCATTCATTTGACTACACAACTCATTCCTATGAAGGTACATTCAAAGTCACAAAACGTGCTCAACTAGGCCTGAAAGTGCATTTAAAGCAATAAAAACTCAAAATGAGTGTCACACCTAAACCAAAGGATTTATGCACACATTTCAACATGTATTTTGTTCAGGTTGACCTCCTGAAGCCTAAATGAGCATTAATTTGACTACACATCCCATTCCTTTGAAGATACATTCAAAGTAAAAAAACGTGCTCTACTCGGCCTGAAAATGCATTTAAAGCAATAAAAACTCAAATTGAGTGTCACACCTAAACCAAAGGACTTATGCACACATTTCAACATGTATTTAGTTCAGGTTGACCTCCTGAAGCCTAAATGAGCATTTATTTGACTACACAACTCATTCCTATGAAGGTACATTCAAAGTCACAAAACGTGCTCAACTAGGCCTGAAAGTGCATTTAAAGCAATAAAAACTCAAAATGAGTGTCACACCTAAACCAAAGGATTTATGCACACATTTCAACATGTATTTTGTTCAGGTTGACCTCCTGAAGCCGAAATGAGCATTAATTTGACGACACATCCCATTCCTTTGAAGATACATTCAAAGTTAAAAAACGTGCTCTACTCGGCCTGAAAATGCATTTAAAGCAATAAAAACTCAAATTGAGTGTCACACCTAAACCAAAGGACTTATGCACACATTTCAACATGTATTTAGTTCAGGTTGACCTCCTGAAGCCTAAATGAGCATTTATTTGACTACACAACTTATTCCTATGAAGATACATTCAAAATAAAAAAACGGCTCAACTCGGACTGAAAGTGCATTTAAAGCAATAAAAACTGAAAATGAGTGTCACGCCTAAACCAAAGGACTTATGCACACATTTCAACATGTATTTAGTTCAGGTTGACCTCCTGAAGCCTAAATGAGCATTAATTTGACTACACATCCCATTCCTTTGAAGATACATTCAAAGTAAAAAAACGTGCTCTACTCGGCCTGAAAATGCATTTAAAGCAATAAAAACTCAAAATGAGTGTCACGCCTAAACCAAAGGACTTACGCACACATTTCAACATGTATTTAGTTCAGGTTGACCTCCTGAAGCCTAAATGAGCATTCATTTGACTACACAACTCATTCCTATGAAGGTACATTCAAAGTCACAAAACGTGCTCAACTAGGCCTGAAAGTGCATTTAAAGCAATAAAAACTCAAAATGAGTGTCACACCTAAACCAAAGGATTTATGCACACATTTCAACATGTATTTTGTTCAGGTTGACCTCCTGAAGCCTAAATGAGCATTAATTTGACTACACATCCCATTCCTTTGAAGATACATTCAAAGTAAAAAAACGTGCTCTACTCGGCCTGAAAATGCATTTAAAGCAATAAAAACTCAAATTGAGTGTCACACCTAAACCAAAGGACTTATGCACACATTTCAACATGTATTTAGTTCAGGTTGACCTCCTGAAGCCTAAATGAGCATTTATTTGACTACACAACTCATTCCTATGAAGGTACATTCAAAGTCACAAAACGTGCTCAACTAGGCCTGAAAGTGCATTTAAAGCAATAAAAACTCAAAATGAGTGTCACACCTAAACCAAAGGATTTATGCACACATTTCAACATGTATTTTGTTCAGGTTGACCTCCTGAAGCCGAAATGAGCATTAATTTGACGACACATCCCATTCCTTTGAAGATACATTCAAAGTAAAAAAACGTGCTCTACTCGGCCTGAAAATGCATTTAAAGCAATAAAAACTCAAATTGAGTGTCACACCTAAACCAAAGGACTTATGCACACATTTCAACATGTATTTAGTTCAGGTTGACCTCCTGAAGCCTAAATGAGCATTTATTTGACTACACAACTCATTCCTATGAAGGAACATTCAAAGTAAAAAAACGGGCTCAACTCGGACTGAAAGTGCATTTAAAGCAATAAAAACTGAAAATGAGTGTCACGCCTAAACCAAAGGACTTATGCACACATTTCAACATGTATTTAGTTCAGGTTGACCTCCTGAAGCCTAAATGAGCATTTATTTGACTACACAACTCATTCCTATGAAGGTACATTCAAAGTCACAAAACGTGCTCAACTAGGCCTGAAAGTGCATTTAAAGCAATAAAAACTCAAAATGAGTGTCACGCCTAAACCAAAGGACTTATGCACACATTTCAACATGTATTTAGTTCAGGTTGACCTCCTGAAGCCTAAATCACCATTAATTTGACTACACAACTTATTCCTATGAAGATACATTCAAAGTAAAAAAACGGGCTCAACTCGGACTGAAAGTGCATTTAAAGCAATAAAAACTGAAAATGAGTGTCACGCCTAAACCAAAGGACTTATGCACACATTTCAACATGTATTTAGTTCAGGTTGACGTCCCGAAGCCTAAATGAGCATTAATTTGACTACACAACTTATTCCTATGAAGATACATTCAAAGTAAAAAAACGTGCTCTACTCGGCCTGAAAATGCATTTAAAGCAATAAAAACTCAAATTGAGTGTCACACCTAAACCAAAGGACTTATGCACACATTTCAACATGTATTTAGTTCAGGTTGACCTCCTGAAGCCTAAATGAGCATTTATTTGACTACACAACTCATTCCTATGAAGGAACATTCAAAGTAAAAAAACGGGCTCAACTCGGACTGAAAGTGCATTTAAAGCAATAAAAATTGAAAATGAGTGTCACGCCTAAACCAAAGGACTTATGCACACATTTCAACATGTATTTAGTTCAGGTTGACCTCCTGAAGCCTAAATGAGCATTTATTTGACTACACAACTCATTCCTATGAAGGTACATTCAAAGTCACAAAACGTGCTCAACTAGGCCTGAAAGTGCATTTAAAGCAATAAAAACTCAAAATGAGTGTCACGCCTAAACCAAAGGACTTATGCACACATTTCAACATGTATTTAGTTCAGGTTGACCTCCTGAAGCCTAAATCACCATTAATTTGACTACACAACTTATTCCTATGAAGATACATTCAAAGTAAAAAAACGGGCTCAACTCGGACTGAAAGTGCATTTAAAGCAATAAAAACTGAAAATGAGTGTCACGCCTAAACCAAAGGACTTATGCACACATTTCAACATGTATTTAGTTCAGGTTGACGTCCCGAAGCCTAAATGAGCATTAATTTGACTACACAACTTATTCCTATGAAGATACATTCAAAGTAAAAAAACGTGCTCTACTCGGCCTGAAAATGCATTTAAAGCAATAAAAACTCAAAATGAGTTGACCTCCTGAAGCCTAAATGAGCATTAATTTGACTACACAACTCATTCCTATGAAGGTACATTCAAAGTCACAAAACGTGCTCAACTAGGCCTGAAAGTGCATTTAAAGCAATAAAAACTCAAAAGGAGTGTCACGCCTAAACCAAAGGACTTATGCACACATTTCAACATGTATTTAGTTCAGGTTGACATTCTGAAGCCTAAATGAGCATTAATTTGACTACACAACTCATTCCTATGAAGATACATTCAAAGTAAAAAAACGGCTCAACACGGACTGAAAGTGCATTTAAAGCAATAAAAACTGAAAATGAGTGTCACGCCTAAACCAAAGGACTTATGTTCACATTTCAACATGTATTTAGTTCAGGTTGACCTCCTGAAGCCTAAATGAGCATTAATTTGACGACACAACTCATTCCTATGAAGGTACATTCAAAGTCACAAAACGTGCTCAATTAGGCCTGAAAGTGCATTTAAAGCATTAAAAACTCAAAATGAGTGTCACGCCTAAACCAAAGGACTTATGCACACATTTCAACATGTATTTAGTTCAGGTTGACCTCCTGAAGCCTAAATCACCATTAATTTGACTACACTACTTAATCCTATGAAGATACATTCAAAGTAAAAAAACGTGCTCTACTCGGCCTGAAAATGCATTTAAAGCAATAAAAACTCAAAATGAGTGTCACGCCTAAACCAAAGGCCTTATGCACACATTTCAACATGTATTTAGTTCAGGTTGACCTCCTGAAGCCTAAATGAGCATTAATTTGAATACACAACTCATTCCTATGAAGGAACATTCAAAGTAAAAAAACGGGCTCAACTCGGACTGAAAGTGCATTTAAAGCAATAAAAACTGAAAATGAGTGTCACGCCTAAACCAAAGGACTTATGCACACATTTCAACATGTATTTAGTTCAGGTTGACCTCCTGAAGCCTAAATGAGCATTAATTTGACGACACATCCCATTCCTTTGAAGATACATTCAAAGTAAAAAAATGTGCTCTACTCGGCCTGAAAATGCATTTAAAGCAATAAAAACTCAAATTGAGTGTCTACCTAAACCAAAGGACTTATGCACACATTTCAACATGTATTTAGTTCAGGTTGACCTCCTGAAGCCTAAATGAGCATTTATTTGACTACACAACTCATTCCTATGAAGGAACATTCAAAGTAAAAAAACGGGCTCAAGTCGGACTGAAAGTGCATTTAAAGCAATAAAAACTGAAAATGAGTGTCACGCCTAAACCAAAGGACTTATGCACACATTTCAACATGTATTTAGTTCAGGTTGACCTCCTGAAGCCTAAATGAGCATTTATTTGACTACACAACTCATTCCTATGAAGGTACATTCAAAGTCACAAAACGTGCTCAACTAGGCCTGAAAGTGCATTTAAAGCAATAAAAACTCAAAATGAGTGTCACGCCTAAACCAAAGGACTTATGCACACATTTCAACATGTATTTAGTTCAGGTTGACCTCCTGAAGCCTAAATCACCATTAATTTGACTACACAACTTATTCCTATGAAGATACATTCAAAGTAAAAAAACGGGCTCAACTCGGACTGAAAGTGCATTTAAAGCAATAAAAACTGAAAATGAGTGTCACGCCTAAACCAAAGGACTTATGCACACATTTCAACATGTATTTAGTTCAGGTTGACGTCCCGAAGCCTAAATGAGCATTAATTTGACTACACAACTTATTCCTATGAAGATACATTCAAAGTAAAAAAACGTGCTCTACTCGGCCTGAAAATGCATTTAAAGCAATAAAAACTCAAAATGAGTTGACCTCCTGAAGCCTAAATGAGCATTAATTTGACTACACAACTCATTCCTATGAAGGTACATTCAAAGTCACAAAACGTGCTCAACTAGGCCTGAAAGTGCATTTAAAGCAATGAAAACTCAAAATGAGTGTCACGCCTAAACCAAAGGACTTATGCACACATTTCAACATGTATTTAGTTCAGGTTGACATTCTGAAGCCTAAATGAGCATTAATTTGACTACACAGCTTATTCCTATGAAGATACATTCAAAGTAAAAAAACGGCTCAACACGGACTGAAAGTGCATTTAAAGCAATAAAAACTGAAAATGAGTGTCACGCCTAAACCAAAGGACTTATGTTCACATTTCAACATGTATTTAGTTCAGGTTGACCTCCTGAAGCCTAAATGAGCATTAATTTGACTACACAACTCATTCCTATGAAGGTACATTCAAAGTCACAAAACGTGCTCAACTAGGCCTGAAAGTGCATTTAAAGCAATAAAAACTCAAAATGAGTGTCACGCCTAAACCAAAGGACTTATGCACACATTTCAACATGTATTTAGTTCAGGTTGACCTCCTGAAGCCTAAATGAGCATTAATTTGACTACACAACTCATTCCTATGAAGGAATATTCAAAGTAAAAAAACGGGCTCAACTCGGACTGAAAGTGCATTTAAAGCAATAAAAACTGAAAATGAGTGTCACGCCTAAACCAAAGGACTTATGCACACATTTCAACATGTATTTAGTTCAGGTTGACATTCTGAAGCCTAAATGAGCATTAATTTGATCACACAACTCATTCCTATGAAGATACATTCAAACTCAGAAACGTGCTCTACTCGGCCTGAAAATGCATTTAAAGCAATAAAAACTCAAAATGAGTGTCACGCCTAAACCAAAGGACTTATGCACACATTTCAACATGTATTTAGTTCAGGTTGACCTCCTGAAGCCTAAATGAGCATTCATTTGACTACACAACTCATTCCTATGAAGGTACATTCAAAGTCACAAAACGTGCTCAACTAGGCCTGAAAGTGCATTTAAAGCAATAAAAACTCAAATTGAGTGTCACACCAAAACCAAAGGACTTATGCACACATTTCAACATGTATTTAGTTCAGGTTGACCTCCTGAAGCCATAAATGAGCATTTATTTGACTACACAACTCATTCCTATGAAGGTACATTCAAAGTCACAAAACGTGCTCAACTAGGCCTGAAAGTGCATTTAAAGCAATAAAAACTCAAAATGAGTGTCACACCTAAACCAAAGGATTTATGCACACATTTCAACATGTATTTTGTTCAGGTTGACCTCCTGAAGCCTAAATGAGCATTAATTTGACTACACATCCCATTCCTTTGAAGATACATTCAAAGTAAAAAAACGTGCTCTACTCGGCCTGAAAATGCATTTAAAGCAATAAAAACTCAAATTGAGTGTCACACCTAAACCAAAGGACTTATGCACACATTTCAACATGTATTTAGTTCAGGTTGACCTCCTGAAGCCTAAATGAGCATTTATTTGACAACACAACTCATTCCTATGAAGGAACATTCAAAGTAAAAAAACGGGCTCAACTCGGACTGAAAGTGCATTTAAAGCAATAAAAACTGAAAATGAGTGTCACGCCTAAACCAAAGGACTTATGCACACATTTCAACATGTATTTAGTTCAGGTTGACCTCCTGAAGCCTAAATGAGCATTTATTTGACTACACTACTTAATCCTATGAAGATACATTCAAAGTAAAAAAACGTGCTCTACTCGGCCTGAAAATGCATTTAAAGCAATAAAAACTCAAAATGAGTGTCACGCCTAAACCAAAGGCCTTATGCACACATTTCAACATGTATTTAGTTCAGGTTGACCTCCTGAAGCCTAAATGAGCATTAATTTGACTACACAACTCATTCCTATGAAGGAACATTCAAAGTAAAAAAACGGGCTCAACTCGGACTGAAAGTGCATTTAAAGCAATAAAAACTGAAAATGAGTGTCACGCCTAAACCAAAGGACTTATGCACACATTTCAACATGTATTTAGTTCAGGTTGACATTCTGAAGCCTAAATGAGCATTAATTTGATCACACAACTCATTCCTATGAAGATACATTCAAACTCAGAAACGTGCTCTACTCGGCCTGAAAATGCATTTAAAGCAATAAAAACTCAAAATGAGTGTCACGCCTAAACCAAAGGACTTATGCACACATTTCAACATGTATTTAGTTCAGGTTGACCTCCTGAAGCCTAAATGAGCATTCATTTGACTACACAACTCATTCCTATGAAGGTACATTCAAAGTCACAAAACGTGCTCAACTAGGCCTGAAAGTGCATTTAAAGCAATAAAAACTCAAATTGAGTGTCACACCAAAACCAAAGGACTTATGCACACATTTCAACATGTATTTAGTTCAGGTTGACCTCCTGAAGCCTAAATGAGTATAATTTGACTACACAACTCATTCCTATGAAGGTACATTAAAAGTCACAAAACGTGCTCAACTAGGCCTGAAAGTGCATTTAAAGCAATAAAAACTCAAAATGAGTGTCACGCCTAAACCAAAGGACTTATGCACACATTTCAACATGTATTTAGTTCAGGTTGACATTCTGAAGCCTAAATGAGCATTAATTTGACTACACAACTTATTCCTATGAAGATACATTCAAAGTAAAAAAACGGCTCAACTCGGACTGAAAGTGCGTTTAAAGCGATAAAAACTGAAAATGAGTGTCACGCCTAAACCAAAGGACTTATGCACACATTTCAACATGTATTTAGTTCAGGTTGACCTCCTGAAGCCTAAATGAGCATTAATTTGACTACACAACTCATTCCTATGAAGGTACATTCAAACTCACAAAACGTGCTCAACTAGGCCTGAAAGTGCATTTAAAGCAATAAAAACTCAAAATGAGTGTCACGCCTAAACCAAAGGACTTATGCACACATTTCAACATGTATTTAGTTCAGGTTGACCTCCTGAAGCCTAAATCACCATTAATCTGACTACACAACTTAATCCTATGAAGATACATTCAAAGTAAAAAAACGGGCTCAACTCGGACTGAAAGTGCATTTAAAGCAATAAAAACTGAAAATTAGTGTCACGCCTAAACCAAAGGACTTATGCACACATTTCAACATGTATTCAGTTCAGGTTGACGTCCTGAAGCCTAAATGAGCATTAATTTGACTACACAACTTATTCCTATGAAGATACATTCAAAGTAAAAAAACGTGCTCAACTAGGCCTGAAAGTGCATTTAAAGCAATAAAAAATCAAAATGAGTGTCACGCCTAAACCAAAGGACTTATGCACACATTTCAACATGTATTTAGTTCAGGTTGACATTCTGAAGCCTAAATGAGCATTAATTTGACTACACAACTTATTCCTATGAAGATACATTCAAAGTAAAAAAACGGCTCAACTCGGACTGAAAGTGCATTTAAAGCAATAAAAACTGAAAATGAGTGTCACGCCTAAACCAAAGGACTTATGCACACATTTCAACATGTATTTAGTTCAGGTTGACCTCCTGAAGCCTAAATCACCATTAATTTGACTACACAACTTAATCCTATGAAGATACATTCAAAGTAAAAAAACGTGCTCTACTCGGCCTGAAAATGCATTTAAAGCAATAAAAACTCAAAATGAGTGTCACGCCTAAACCAAAGGCCTTATGCACACATTTCAACATGTATTTAGTTCAGGTTGACCTCCTGAAGCCTAAATGAGCATTAATTTGACTAAACAACTCATTCCTATGAAGGAACATTCAAAGTAAAAAAACGGGCTCAACTCGGACTGAAAGTGCATTTAAAGCAATAAAAACTGAAAATGAGTGTCACGCCTAAACCAAAGGACTTATGCACACATTTCAACATGTATTTAGTTCAGGTTGACCTCCTGAAGCCTAAATGAGTATAATTTGACTACACAACTCATTCCTATGAAGGTACATTCAAAGTCACAAAACGTGCTCAACTAGGCCTGAAAGTGGATTTAAAGCAATAAAAACTCAAAATGAGTGTCACGCCTAAACCAAAGGACTTATGCACACATTTCAACATGTATTTAGTTCAGGTTGACATTCCGAAGCCTAAATGAGCATTAATTTGATCACACAACTCATTCCTATGAAGATACATTCAAACTCAGAAACGTGCTCTACTCGGCCTGAAAATGCATTTAAAGCAATAAAAACTCAAAATGAGTGTCACGCCTAAACCAAAGGTCTTATGCACACATTTCAACATGTATCTAGTTCAGGTTGACCTCCTGAAGCCTAAATGAGCATTAATTTGACTACACAACTCATTCCTATGAAGGAACATTCAAAGTAAAAAAACGGGCTCAACTCGGACTGAAAGTGCATTTAAAGCAATAAAAACTGAAAATGAGTGTCACGCCTAAACCAAAGGACTTATGCACACATTTCAACATGTATTTAGTTCAGGTTGACCTCCTGAAGCCTAAATGAGTATAATTTGACTACACAACTCATTCCTATGAAGGTACATTAAAAGTCACAAAACGTGCTCAACTAGGCCCGAAAGTGCATTTAAAGCAATAAAAACTCAAAATGAGTGTCACGCCTAAACCAAAGGACTTATGCACACATTTCAACATGTATTTAGTTCAGGTTGACATTCTGAAGCCTAAATGAGCATTCATTTGACTACACAACTCATTCCTATGAAGGTACATTCAAAGTCACAAAACGTGCTCAACTAGGCCTGAAAGTGCATATAAAGCAATAAAAACTCAGATTGAGTGTCACACCAAAACCAAAGGACCTATGCACACATTTCAACATGTATTTAGTTCAGGTTGACCTCCTGAAGCCATAAATGAGCATTTATTTGACTACACAACTCATTCCTATGAAGGTACATTCAAAGTCACAAAACGTGCTCAACTAGGCCTGAAAGTGCATTTAAAGCAATAAACACTCAAAATGAGTGTCACACCTAAACCAAAGGATTTATGCACACATTTCAACATGTATTTTATTCAGGTTGACCTCCTGAAGCCTAAATGAGCATTAATTTGACTACACATCCCATTCCTTTGAAGATACATTCAAAGTAAAAAAACGTGCTCTACTCGGCCTGAAAATGCATTTAAAGCAATAAAAACTCAAATTGAGTGTCACACCTAAACCAAAGGACTTATGCACACATTTCAACATGTATTTAGTTCAGGTTGACCTCCTGAAGCCTAAATGAGCATTTATTTGACTACACAACTCATGCCTATGAAGGAACATTCAAAGTAAAAAAACGGGCTCAACTCGGACTGAAAGTGCATTTAAAGCAATAAAAACTGAAAATGAGTGTCACGCCTAAACCAAAGGACTTATGCACACATTTCAACATGTATTTAGTTCAGGTTGACCTCCTGAAGCCTAAATGAGCATTTATTTGACTACACAACTATGAAGGTACATTCAAAGTCACAAAACGTGCTCAACTAGGCCTGAAAGTGCATTTAAAGCAATAAAAACTCAAAATGAGAGTCACGCCTAAACCAAAGGACTTATGCACACATTTCAACGTGTATTTAGTTCAGGTTGACATTCTGAAGCCTAAATGAGCATTAATTTGACTACACAACTTATTCCTATGAAGATACATTCAAAGTAAAAAAACGTCTCAACTCGGACTGAAAGTGCATTTAAAGCAATAAAAACTGAAAATGAGTGTCACGCCTAAACCAAAGGACTTATGCACACATTTCAACATGTATTCAGTTCAGGTTGACGTCCTGAAGCCTAAATGAGCATTAATTTGACTACACAACTTATTCCTATGAAGATACATTCAAAGTAAAAAAACGTGCTCAACTAGGCCTGAAAGTGCATTTAAAGCAATAAAAACTCAAAATGAGTGTCACGCCTAAACCAAAGGACTTATGCACACATTTCAACATGTATTTAGTTCAGGTTGACCTCCTGAAGCCTAAATCACAATTAATTTGACTACACAACTTAATCCTATGAAGATACATTCAAAGTAAAAAAACGGGCTCAACTCGGACTGAAAGTGCATTTAAAGCAATAAAAACTGAAAATGAGTGTCACGCCTAAACCAAACGACTTATGCACACATTTCAACATGTATTTAGTTCAGGTTGACATTCTGAAGCCTAAATGAGCATTAATTTGATCACACAACTCATTCCTATGAAGATACATTCAAACTCAGAAACGTGCTCTACTCGGCCTGAAAATGCATTTAAAGCAATAAAAACTCAAAATGAGTGTCACGCCTAAACCAAAGGACTTATGCACACATTTCAACATGTATCTAGTTCAGGTTGACCTCCTGAAGCCTAAATGAGCATTAATTTGACTACACAACTCATTCCTATGAAGGAACATTCAAAGTAAAAAAACGGGCTCAACTCGGACTGAAAGTGCATTTAAAGCAATAAAAACTGAAAATGAGTGTCACGCCTAAACCAAAGGCCTTATGCACACATTTCAACATGTATTTAGTTCAGGTTGACCTCCTGAAGCCTAAATGAGCATTAATTTGACTACACAACTCATTCCTATGAAGGAACATTCAAAGTAAAAAAAACGGGCTCAACTCGGACTGAAAGTGCATTTAAAGCAATAAAAACTGAAAATGAGTGTCACGCCTAAACCAAAGGACTTATGCACACATTTCAACATGTATTTAGTTAAGGTTGACCTCCTGAAGCCTAAATGAGTATAATTTGACTACACAACTCATTCCTATGAAGGTACATTAAAAGTCACAAAACGTGCTCAACTAGGCCTGAAAGTGCATTTAAAGCAATAAAAACTCAAAATGAGTGTCACGCCTAAACCAAAGGACTTATGCACACATTTCAACATGTATTTAGTTCAGGTTGACATTCTGAAGCCTAAATGAGCATTAATTTGATCACACAACTCATTCCTATGAAGATACATTCAAACTCAGAAACGTGCTCTACTCGGCCTGAAAATGCATTTAAAGCAATAAAAACTCAAAATGAGTGTCACGCCTAAACCAAAGGACTTATGCACACATTTCAACATGTATTTAGTTCAGGTTGACCTCCTGAAGCCTAAATGAGCATTCATTTGACTACACAACTTAATCCTATGAAGATACATTTCAAAGTAAAAAAACGGGCTCAACTCGGACTGAAAGTGCATTTAAAGCAATAAAAACTGAAAATGAGTGTCACGCCTAAACCAAAGGACTTATGCACACATTTCAACATGTATTCAGTTCAGGTTGACGTCCTGAAGCCTAAATGAGCATTAATTTGACTACACAACTCATTCCTATGAAGGTACATTAAAAGTCACAAAACGTGCTCAACTAGGCCTGAAAGTGCATTTAAAGCAATAAAAACTCAAAATGAGTGTCACGCCTAAACCAAAGGACTTATGCACACATTTCAACATGTATTTAGTTCAGGTTGACATTCTGAAGCCTAAATGAGCATTAATTTGACTACACAACTTATTCCTATGAAGATACATTCAAAGTAAAAAAACGGCTCAACTCGGACTGAAAGTGCATTTAAAGCAATAAAAACTGAAAATGAGTGTCACGCCTAAACCAAAGGACTTATGCACACATTTCAACATGTATTTAGTTCAGGTTGACCTCCTGAAGCCTAAATGAGCATTAATTTGACTACACAACTCATTCCTATGAAGGTACATTCAAAGTCACAAAACGTGCTCAACTAGGCTTGAAAGTGCATTTAAAGCAATAAAAACTCAAAATGAGTGTCACGCCTAAACCAAAGGACTTATGCACACATTTCAACATGTATTTAGTTCAGGTTGACCTCCTGAAGCCTAAATGAGCATTAATTTGACTAAACAACTCATTCCTATGAAGGAACATTCAAAGTAAAAAAACGGGCTCAACTCGGACTGAAAGTGCATTTAAAGCAATAAAAACTGAAAATGAGTGTCACGCCTAAACCAAAGGACTTATGCACACATTTCAACATGTATTTAGTTCAGGTTGACCTCCTGAAGCCTAAATGAGTATAATTTGACTACACAACTCATTCCTATGAAGGTACATTCAAAGTCACAAAACGTGCTCAACTAGGCCTGAAAGTGCATTTAAAGCAATAAAAACTCAAAATGAGTGTCACGCCTAAACCAAAGGACTTATGCACACATTTCAACATGTATTTAGTTCAGGTTGACATTCCGAAGCCTAAATGAGCATTAATTTGATCACACAACTCATTCCTATGAAGATACATTCAAACTCAGAAACGTGCTCTACTCGGCCTGAAAATGCATTTAAAGCAATAAAAACTCAAAATGAGTGTCACGCCTAAACCAAAGGACTTATGCACACATTTCAACATGTATCTAGTTCAGGTTGACCTCCTGAAGCCTAAATGAGCATTAATTTGACTACACAACTCATTCCTATGAAGGAACATTCAAAGTAAAAAAACGGGCTCAACTCGGACTGAAAGTGCATTTAAAGCAATAAAAACTGAAAATGAGTGTCACGCCTAAACCAAAGGACTTATGCACACATTTCAACATGTATTTAGTTCAGGTTGACCTCCTGAAGCCTAAATGAGTATAATTTGACTACACAACTCATTCCTATGAAGGTACATTAAAAGTCACAAAACGTGCTCAACTAGGCCCGAAAGTGCATTTAAAGCAATAAAAACTCAAAATGAGTGTCACGCCTAAACCAAAGGACTTATGCACACATTTCAACATGTATTTAGTTCAGGTTGACATTCTGAAGCCTAAATGAGCATTAATTTGATCACAGAACTCATTCCTATGAAGATACATTCAAACTCAGAAACGTGCTCTACTCGGCCTGAAAATGCATTTAAAGCAATAAAAACTCAAAATGAGTGTCACGCCTAAACCAAAGGACTTATGCACACATTTCAACATGTATTTAGTTCAGGTTGACATTCTGAAGCCTAAATGAGCATTCATTTGACTACACAACTCATTCCTATGAAGGTACATTCAAAGTCACAAAACGTGCTCAACTAGGCCTGAAAGTGCATTTAAAGCAATAAAAACTCAAAATGAGTGTCACGCCTAAACCAAAGGACTTATGCACACATTTCAACATGTATTTAGTTCAGGTTGACATTCTGAAGCCTAAATGAGCATTAATTTGATCACACAACTCATTCCTATGAAGATACATTCAAACTCAGAAACGTGCTCTACTCGGCCTGAAAATGCATTTAAAGCAATAAAAACTCAAAATGAGTGTCACGCCTAAACCAAAGGACTTATGCACACATTTCAACATGTATTTAGTTCAGGTTGACCTCCTGAAGCCTAAATGAGCATTCATTTGACTACACAACTTAATCCTATGAAGATACATTTCAAAGTAAAAAAACGGGCTCAACTCGGACTGAAAGTGCATTTAAAGCAATAAAAACTGAAAATGAGTGTCACGCCTAAACCAAAGGACTTATGCACACATTTCAACATGTATTCAGTTCAGGTTGACGTCCTGAAGCCTAAATGAGCATTAATTTGACTACACAACTCATTCCTATGAAGGTACATTAAAAGTCACAAAACGTGCTCAACTAGGCCTGAAAGTGCATTTAAAGCAATAAAAACTCAAAATGAGTGTCACGCCTAAACCAAAGGACTTATGCACACATTTCAACATGTATTTAGTTCAGGTTGACATTCTGAAGCCTAAATGAGCATTAATTTGACTACACAACTTATTCCTATGAAGATACATTCAAAGTAAAAAAACGGCTCAACTCGGACTGAAAGTGCATTTAAAGCAATAAAAACTGAAAATGAGTGTCACGCCTAAACCAAAGGACTTATGCACACATTTCAACATGTATTTAGTTCAGGTTGACCTCCTGAAGCCTAAATGAGCATTAATTTGACTACACAACTCATTCCTATGAAGGTACATTCAAAGTCACAAAACGTGCTCAACTAGGCTTGAAAGTGCATTTAAAGCAATAAAAACTCAAAATGAGTGTCACGCCTAAACCAAAGGACTTATGCACACATTTCAACATGTATTTAGTTCAGGTTGACCTCCTGAAGCCTAAATGAGCATTAATTTGACTAAACAACTCATTCCTATGAAGGAACATTCAAAGTAAAAAAACGGGCTCAACTCGGACTGAAAGTGCATTTAAAGCAATAAAAACTGAAAATGAGTGTCACGCCTAAACCAAAGGACTTATGCACACATTTCAACATGTATTTAGTTCAGGTTGACCTCCTGAAGCCTAAATGAGTATAATTTGACTACACAACTCATTCCTATGAAGGTACATTCAAAGTCACAAAACGTGCTCAACTAGGCCTGAAAGTGCATTTAAAGCAATAAAAACTCAAAATGAGTGTCACGCCTAAACCAAAGGACTTATGCACACATTTCAACATGTATTTAGTTCAGGTTGACATTCCGAAGCCTAAATGAGCATTAATTTGATCACACAACTCATTCCTATGAAGATACATTCAAACTCAGAAACGTGCTCTACTCGGCCTGAAAATGCATTTAAAGCAATAAAAACTCAAAATGAGTGTCACGCCTAAACCAAAGGACTTATGCACACATTTCAACATGTATCTAGTTCAGGTTGACCTCCTGAAGCCTAAATGAGCATTAATTTGACTACACAACTCATTCCTATGAAGGAACATTCAAAGTAAAAAAACGGGCTCAACTCGGACTGAAAGTGCATTTAAAGCAATAAAAACTGAAAATGAGTGTCACGCCTAAACCAAAGGACTTATGCACACATTTCAACATGTATTTAGTTCAGGTTGACCTCCTGAAGCCTAAATGAGTATAATTTGACTACACAACTCATTCCTATGAAGGTACATTAAAAGTCACAAAACGTGCTCAACTAGGCCCGAAAGTGCATTTAAAGCAATAAAAACTCAAAATGAGTGTCACGCCTAAACCAAAGGACTTATGCACACATTTCAACATGTATTTAGTTCAGGTTGACATTCTGAAGCCTAAATGAGCATTAATTTGATCACAGAACTCATTCCTATGAAGATACATTCAAACTCAGAAACGTGCTCTACTCGGCCTGAAAATGCATTTAAAGCAATAAAAACTCAAAATGAGTGTCACGCCTAAACCAAAGGACTTATGCACACATTTCAACATGTATTTAGTTCAGGTTGACCTCCTGAAGCCTAAATGAGCATTCATTTGACTACACAACTCATTCCTATGAAGGTACATTCAAAGTCACAAAACGTGCTCAACTAGGCCTGAAAGTGCATTTAAAGCAATAAAAACTCAAATTGAGTGTCACACCAAAACCAAAGGACTTATGCACACATTTCAACATGTATTTAGTTCAGGTGACCTCCTGAAGCCATAAATGAGCATTTATTTGACTACACAACTCATTCCTATGAAGGTACATTCAAAGTCACAAAACGTGCTCAACTAGGCCTGAAAGTGCATTTAAAGCAATAAAAACTCAAAATGAGTGTCACACCTAAACCAAAGGATTTATGCACACATTTCAACATGTATTTTGTTCAGGTTGACCTCCTGAAGCCTAAATGAGCATTAATTTGACTACACATCCCATTCCTTTGAAGATACATTCAAAGTAAAAAAACGTGCTCTACTCGGCCTGAAAATGCATTTAAAGCAATAAAAACTCAAATTGAGTGTCACACCTAAACCAAAGGACTTATGCACACATTTCAACATGTATTTAGTTCAGGTTGACCTCCTGAAGCCTAAATGAGCATTTATTTGACTACACAACTCATTCCTATGAAGGTACATTCAAAGTCACAAAACGTGCTCAACTAGGCCTGAAAGTGCATTTAAAGCAATAAAAACTCAAAATGAGTGTCACGCCTAAACCAAAGGACTTATGCACACATTTCAACGTGTATTTAGTTCAGGTTGACATTCTGAAGCCTAAATGAGCATTAATTTGACTACACAACTTATTCCTATGAAGATACATTCAAAGTAAAAAAACGGCTCAACTCGGACTGAAAGTGCATTTAAAGCAATAAAAACTGAAAATGAGTGTCACGCCTAAACTAAAGGACTTATGCACACATTTCAACATGTATTTAGTTCAGGTTGACCTCCTGAAGCCTAAATGAGCATTAATTTGACTACACAACTCATTCCTATGAAGGTACATTCAAAGTCACAAAACGTGCTCAACTAGGCCTGAAAGTGCATTTAAAGCAATAAAAACTCAAAATGAGTGTCACGCCTAAACCAAAGGACTTATGCACACATTTCAACATGTATTTAGTTCAGGTTGACCTCCTGAAGCCTAAATCACCATTAATTTGACTACACAACTTAATCCTATGAAGGAACATTCAAAGTAAAAAAACGGGCTCAACTCGGACTGAAAGTGCATTTAAAGCAATAAAAACTGAAAATGAGTGTCACGCCTAAACCAAACGACTTATGCACACATTTCAACATGTATTCAGTTCATGTTGACGTCCTGAAGCCTAAATGAGCATTAATTTGACTACACAACTTATTCCTATGAAGGAACATTCAAAGTAAAAAAACGGGCTCAACTCGGACTGAAAGTGCATTTAAAGCAATAAAAACTGAAAATGAGTGTCACGCCTAAACCAAAGGACTTATGCACACATTTCAACATGTATTTAGTTCAGGTTGACCTCCTGAAGCCTAAATGAGTATAATTTGACTACACAACTCATTCCTATGAAGGTACATTCAAAGTCACAAAACGTGCTCAACTCGGCCTGAAAGTGCATTTAAAGCAATAAAAACTCAAAATGAGTGTCACGCCTAAACCAAAGGACTTATGCACACATTTCAACATGTATTTAGTTCAGGTTGACATTCTGAAGCCTAAATGAGCATTAATTTGATCACACAACTCATTCCTATGAAGATACATTCAAACTCAGAAACGTGCTCTACTCGGCCTGAAAATGCATTTAAAGCAATGAAAACTCAAAATGAGTGTCACGCCTAAACCAAAGGACTTATGCACACATTTCAACATGTATCTAGTTCAGGTTGACCTCCTGAAGCCTAAATGAGCATTAATTTGACTACACAACTCATTCCTATGAAGGAACATTCAAAGTAAAAAAACGGGCTCAACTCGGACTGAAAGTGCATTTAAAGCAATAAAAACTGAAAATGAGTGTCACGCCTAAACCAAAGGACTTATGCACACATTTCAACATGTATTTAGTTCAGGTTGACCTCCTGAAGCCTAAATGAGTATAATTTGACTACACAACTCATTCCTATGAAGGTACATTAAAAGTCACAAAACGTGCTCAACTAGGCCTGAAAGTGGATTTAAAGCAATAAAAAATCAAAATGAGTGTCACGCCTAAACCAAAGGACTTATGCACACATTTCAACATGTATTTAGTTCAGGTTGACATTCTGAAGCCTAAATGAGCATTAATTTGATCACAGAACTCATTCCTATGAAGATACATTCAAACTCAGAAACGTGCTCTACTCGGCCTGAAAATGCATTTAAAGCAATAAAAACTCAAAATGAGTGTCACGCCTAAACCAAAGGACTTACGCACACATTTCAACATGTATTTAGTTCAGGTTGACCTCCTGAAGCCTAAATGAGCATTCATTTGACTACACAACTCATTCCTATGAAGGTACATTCAAAGTCACAAAACGTGCTCAACTAGGCCTGAAAGTGCATTTAAAGCAATAAAAACTCAAAATGAGTGTCACACCTAAACCAAAGGATTTATGCACACATTTCAACATGTATTTTGTTCAGGTTGACCTCCTGAAGCCTAAATGAGCATTAATTTGACTACACATCCCATTCCTTTGAAGATACATTCAAAGTAAAAAAACGTGCTCTACTCGGCCTGAAAATGCATTTAAAGCAATAAAAACTCAAATTGAGTGTCACACCTAAACCAAAGGACATATGCACACATTTCAACATGTATTTAGTTCAGGTTGACCTCCTGAAGCCTAAATGAGCATTTATTTGACTACACAACTCATTCCTATGAAGGTACATTCAAAGTCACAAAACGTGCTCAACTAGGCCTGAAAGTGCATTTAAAGCAATAAAAACTCAAAATGAGTGTCACACCTAAACCAAAGGATTTATGCACACATTTCAACATGTATTTTGTTCAGGTTGACCTCCTGAAGCCGAAATGAGCATTAATTTGACGACACATCCCATTCCTTTGAAGATACATTCAAAGTAAAAAAACGTGCTCTACTCGGCCTGAAAATGCATTTAAAGCAATAAAAACTCAAATTGAGTGTCACACCTAAACCAAAGGACTTATGCACACATTTCAACATGTGTTTATTCAGGTTGACCTCCTGAAGCCTAAATCACCATTAATTTGATCACACAACTTATTCCTATGAAGATACATTCAAAGTAAAAAAACGTGCTCTACTCGGCCTGAAAATGCATTTAAAGCAATAAAAACTCAAAATGAGTGTCACGCCTAAACCAAAGTACTTATGCACACATTCCAACGTGTATTTAGTTCAGGTTGACATTCTGAAGCCTAAATGAGCATTAATTTGACTACACAACTTATTCCTATGAAGATACATTCAAAGTCAAAAAACGTGCTCATTTCAGCCTGAAAGTGCATTTAAAGCAATAAAAACTCAAATTGAGCGTCACGCCTAAACCAAAGGCCTTATGCACACATTTCAACATGTATTTAGTTCAGGTTGACCTCCTGAAGCCTAAATGAGCATTAATTTGACTACACAACTCATTCCTATGAAGGAACATTCAAAGTAAAAAAACGGGCTCAACTCGGACTGAAAGTGCATTTATAGCAATAAAAACTGAAAATGAGTGTCACGCCTAAACCAAAGGACTTAGGCACACATTTCAACATGTATTTAGTTCAGGTTGACCTCCTGAAGCCTAAATGAGCATTAATTTGACTACACAACTCATTCCTATGAAGGTACATTCAAAGTCACAAAACGTGCTCAACTAGGCCTGAAAGTGCATTTAAAGCAATAAAAACTCAAAATGAGTGTCACGCCTAAACCAAAGGACTTATGCACACATTTCAACATGTATTTAGTTCAGGTTGACCTCCTCAAGCCTAAATGAGCATTAATTTGACTACACAACTCATTCCTATGAAGGAACATTCAAAGTAAAAAAACGGGCTCAACTCGGACTGAAAGTGCATTTAAAGCAAGAAAAACTGAAAATGAGTGTCACGCCTAAACCAAAGGACTTATGCACACATTTCAACATGTATTTAGCTCAGGTTGACCTCCTGAAGCCGAAATGAGCATTAATTTGACTACACAACTCATTCCTATGAAGTTACATTCAAAGTAACAAAACGTGCTCAACTAGGCCTGAAAGTGCATTTAAAGCAATAAAAACTCAAAATGAGTGTCACGCCTAAACCAAAGGCCTTATGCACACATTTCAACATGTATTTAGTTCAGGTTGACCTCCTGAAGCCTAAATGAGCATTAATTTGACTACACAACTCATTCCTATGAAGGAACATTCAAAGTAAAAAAACGGGCTCAACTCGGACTGAAAGTGCATTTAAAGCAATAAAAACTGAAAATGAGTGTCACGCCTAAACCAAAGGACTTATGCACACATTTCAACATGTATTTAGTTCAGGTTGACATTCTGAAGCCTAAATGAGCATTAATTTGATCACACAACTCATTCCTATGAAGATACATTCAAACTCAGAAACGTGCTCTACTCGGCCTGAAAATGCATTTAAAGCAATAAAAACTCAAAATGAGTGTCACGCCTAAACCAAAGGCCTTATTTACACATTTCAACATGTATTTAGTTCAGGTTGACCTCCTGAAGCCTAAATGAGCATTAATTTGACTACAAAACTCATTCCTATGAAGGTACATTCAAAGTCACAAAACGTGCTCAACTAGGCCTGAAAGTGCATTTAAAGCAATAAAAACTCAAAATGAGTGTCACGCCTAAACCAAAGGACTTATGCACACATTTCAACATGTATTTAGTTCAGGTTGACTTTCTGAAGCCTAAATGAGCATTAATTTGACTACACAACTCATTCCTATGAAGGTACATTCAAAGTCACAAAACGTGCTCAACTAGGCCTGAAAGTGCATTCAAAGCAATAAAAACTCAAAATGAGTGTCACGCCTAAACCAAAGGACTTATGCACACATTTCAACATGTATTTAGTTCAGGTTGACCTGCTGAAGCCTAAATCACCATTAATTTGATCACACAACTCATTCCTATGAAGATACATTAAAACTCAGAAACGTGCTCTACTCGGCCTGAAAATGCATTTAAAGCAATAAAAACTCAAATTGGGTGTCACGCCTAAACCAAAGGACTTATGCACACATTTCAACATGTATTTAGTTCAGGTTGACCTCCTGAAGCCTAAATGAGCATTTATTTGACTACACAATTTATTCCTATGATGGTACATTCAAAGTCACAAAACGTGCTCAACTAGGCCTGAAAGTGCATTTAAAGCAATAAAAACTCAAAATGAGTGTCACGCCTAAACCAAAGGACTTATGCACACATTTCAACATGTATTTAGTTCAGGTTGACCTCCTGAAGCCTAAATCACCATTAATTTGATCACACAACTCATTCCTATGAAGATACATTCAAACTCAGAAACGTGCTCTACTCGGCCTGAAAATGCATTTAAAGCAATAAAAACTCAAAATGAGTGTCACGCCTAAACCAAAGGACTTATGCACACATTTCAACCTGTATTTAGTTCAGGTTGACATTCTGAAGCCTAAATGAGCATTAATTTGACTACACAACTCATTCCTATGAAGGTACATTCAAAGTCACAAAACGTGCTCAACTAGGCCTGAAAGTGCATTTAAAGCAATAAAAACTCAAAATGAGTGTCACGCCTAAACCAAAGGATTTATGCACACATTTCAACATGTATTTAGTTCAGGTTGACATTCTGAAGCCTAAATGAGCATTAATTTGATCACACAACTCATTCCTATGAAGATACATTCAAACTCAGAAACGTGCTCTACTCGGCCTGAAAATGCATTTAAAGCAATAAAAACTCAAAATGAGTGTCACGCCTAAACCAAAGGACTTATGCACACATTTCAACATGTATTTAGTTCAGGTTGACGTCCTGAAGCCTAAATGAGCATTAATTTGACTACACAACTCATTCCTATGAAGGTACATTCAAAGTCACAAAACGTGCTCAACTAGGCCTGAAAGTGCATTTAAAGCAATAAAAACTCAAATTGAGTGTCACGCCTAAACCAAAGGACTTATGCACACATTTCAACGTGTATTTAGTTCAGGTTGACCTCCTGAAGCCTAAATCACCATTAATTTGATCACACAACTCATTCCTATGAAGATACATTCAAACTCAGAAACGTGCTCTACTCGGCCTGAAAATGCATTTAAAGCAATAAAAACTCAAAATGAGTGTCACGCCTAAACCAAAGGACTTATGCACACATTTCAACATGTATTTAGTTCAGGTTGACATTCTGAAGCCTAAATGAGCATTAATTTGACTACACAACTTATTCCTATGAAGATACATTCAAAGTCAAATACGTGCTCTACTCGGCCTGAAAATGCATTTAAAGCAATAAAAACTCAAATTGAGTGTCACACCTAAACCAAAGGACTTATGCACACATTTCAACATGTATTTAGTTCAGGTTGACCTCCTGAAGCCTAAATGAGCATTTATTTGACTACACAACTCATTCCTATGAAGGTACATTCAAAGTCACAAAACGTGCTCAACTAGGCCTGAAAGTGCATTTAAAGCAATAAAAACTCAAAATGAGTGTCACGCCTAAACCAAAGGACTTATGCACACATTTCAACATGTATTTAGTTCAGGTTGACCTCCTGAAGCCTAAATCACCATTAATTTGATCACACAACTCATTCCTATGAAGATACATTCAAACTCAGAAACGTGCTCTACTCGGCCTGAAAATGCATTTAAAGCAATAAAAACTCAAATTGGGTGTCACGCCTAAACCAAAGGACTTATGCACACATTTCAACATGTATTTAGTTCAGGTTGAACTCCTGAAGCCTAAATGAGCATTATTTCGTCTATACAACTCATTCCTATGAAGGTACATTCAAAGTCACAAAACGTGCTCAACTAGGCCTGAAAGTGCATTTAAAGCAATAAAAACTCAAATTGAGTGTCACGCCTAAACCAAAGGACTTATGCACACATTTCAACGTGTATTTAGTTCAGGTTGACCTCCTGAAGCCTAAATCACCATTAATTTGATCACACAACTCATTCCTATGAAGATACATTCAAACTCAGAAACGTGCTCTACTCGGCCTGAAAATGCATTTAAAGCAATAAAAACTCAAAATGAGTGTCACGCCTAAACCAAAGGACTTATGCACACATTTCAACATGTATTTAGTTCAGGTTGACATTCTGAAGCCTAAATGAGCATTAATTTGACTACACAACTTATTCCTATGAAGATACATTCAAAGTCAAATACGTGCTCTACTCGGCCTGAAAATGCATTTAAAGCAATAAAAACTCAAATCGAGTGTCACACCTAAACCAAAGGACTTATGCACACATTTCAACATGTATTTAGTTCAGGTTGACCTCCTCAAGCCTAAATGAGCATTAATTTGACTACACAACTCATTCCTATGAAGGAACATTCAAAGTAAAAAAACGGGCTCAACTCGGACTGAAAGTGCATTTAAAGCAAGAAAAACTGAAAATGAGTGTCACGCCTAAACCAAAGGACTTATGCACACATTTCAACATGTATTTAGCTCAGGTTGACCTCCTGAAGCCGAAATGAGCATTAATTTGACTACACAACTCATTCCTATGAAGTTACATTCAAAGTAACAAAACGTGCTCAACTAGGCCTGAAAGTGCATTTAAAGCAATAAAAACTCAAAATGAGTGTCACGCCTAAACCAAAGGCCTTATGCACACATTTCAACATGTATTTAGTTCAGGTTGACCTCCTGAAGCCTAAATGAGCATTAATTTGACTACACAACTCATTCCTATGAAGGAACATTCAAAGTAAAAAAACGGGCTCAACTCGGACTGAAAGTGCATTTAAAGCAATAAAAACTGAAAATGAGTGTCACGCCTAAACCAAAGGACTTATGCACACATTTCAACATGTATTTAGTTCAGGTTGACATTCTGAAGCCTAAATGAGCATTAATTTGATCACACAACTCATTCCTATGAAGATACATTCAAACTCAGAAACGTGCTCTACTCGGCCTGAAAATGCATTTAAAGCAATAAAAACTCAAAATGAGTGTCACGCCTAAACCAAAGGCCTTATGCACACATTTCAACATGTATTTAGTTCAGGTTGACCTCCTGAAGCCTAAATGAGCATTAATTTGACTACAAAACTCATTCCTATGAAGGTACATTCAAAGTCACAAAACGTGCTCAACTAGGCCTGAAAGTGCATTTAAAGCAATAAAAACTCAAAATGAGTGTCACGCCTAAACCAAAGGACTTATGCACACATTTCAACATGTATTTAGTTCAGGTTGACTTTCTGAAGCCTAAATGAGCATTAATTTGACTACACAACTCATTCCTATGAAGGTACATTCAAAGTCACAAAACGTGCTCAACTAGGCCTGAAAGTGCATTCAAAGCAATAAAAACTCAAAATGAGTGTCACGCCTAAACCAAAGGACTTATGCACACATTTCAACATGTATTTAGTTCAGGTTGACCTGCTGAAGCCTAAATCACCATTAATTTGATCACACAACTCATTCCTATGAAGATACATTAAAACTCAGAAACGTGCTCTACTCGGCCTGAAAATGCATTTAAAGCAATAAAAACTCAAATTGGGTGTCACGCCTAAACCAAAGGACTTATGCACACATTTCAACATGTATTTAGTTCAGGTTGACCTCCTGAAGCCTAAATGAGCATTTATTTGACTACACAATTTATTCCTATGATGGTACATTCAAAGTCACAAAACGTGCTCAACTAGGCCTGAAAGTGCATTTAAAGCAACAAAAACTCAAAATGAGTGTCACGCCTAAACCAAAGGACTTATGCACACATTTCAACATGTATTTAGTTCAGGTTGACCTCCTGAAGCCTAAATCACCATTAATTTGATCACACAACTCATTCCTATGAAGATACATTCAAACTCAGAAACGTGCTCTACTCGGCCTGAAAATGCATTTAAAGCAATAAAAACTCAAATTGGGTGTCACGCCTAAACCAAAGGACTTATGCACACATTTCAACATGTATTTAGTTCAGGTTGAACTCCTGAAGCCTAAATGAGCATTATTTCGTCTATACAACTCATTCCTATGAAGGTACATTCAAAGTCACAAAACGTGCTCAACTAGGCCTGAAAGTGCATTTAAAGCAATAAAAACTCAAATTGAGTGTCACGCCTAAACCAAAGGACTTATGCACACATTTCAACGTGTATTTAGTTCAGGTTGACCTCCTGAAGCCTAAATCACCATTAATTTGATCACACAACTCATTCCTATGAAGATACATTCAAACTCAGAAACGTGCTCTACTCGGCCTGAAAATGCATTTAAAGCAATAAAAACTCAAAATGAGTGTCACGCCTAAACCAAAGGACTTATGCACACATTTCAACATGTATTTAGTTCAGGTTGACATTCTGAAGCCTAAATGAGCATTAATTTGACTACACAACTTATTCCTATGAAGATACATTCAAAGTCAAATACGTGCTCTACTCGGCCTGAAAATGCATTTAAAGCAATAAAAACTCAAATCGAGTGTCACACCTAAACCAAAGGACTTATGCACACATTTCAACATGTATTTAGTTCAGGTTGACCTCCTCAAGCCTAAATGAGCATTAATTTGACTACACAACTCATTCCTATGAAGGAACATTCAAAGTAAAAAAACGGGCTCAACTCGGACTGAAAGTGCATTTAAAGCAAGAAAAACTGAAAATGAGTGTCACGCCTAAACCAAAGGACTTATGCACACATTTCAACATGTATTTAGCTCAGGTTGACCTCCTGAAGCCGAAATGAGCATTAATTTGACTACACAACTCATTCCTATGAAGTTACATTCAAAGTAACAAAACGTGCTCAACTAGGCCTGAAAGTGCATTTAAAGCAATAAAAACTCAAAATGAGTGTCACGCCTAAACCAAAGGCCTTATGCACACATTTCAACATGTATTTAGTTCAGGTTGACCTCCTGAAGCCTAAATGAGCATTAATTTGACTACACAACTCATTCCTATGAAGGAACATTCAAAGTAAAAAAACGGGCTCAACTCGGACTGAAAGTGCATTTAAAGCAATAAAAACTGAAAATGAGTGTCACGCCTAAACCAAAGGACTTATGCACACATTTCAACATGTATTTAGTTCAGGTTGACATTCTGAAGCCTAAATGAGCATTAATTTGATCACACAACTCATTCCTATGAAGATACATTCAAACTCAGAAACGTGCTCTACTCGGCCTGAAAATGCATTTAAAGCAATAAAAACTCAAAATGAGTGTCACGCCTAAACCAAAGGCCTTATGCACACATTTCAACATGTATTTAGTTCAGGTTGACCTCCTGAAGCCTAAATGAGCATTAATTTGACTACAAAACTCATTCCTATGAAGGTACATTCAAAGTCACAAAACGTGCTCAACTAGGCCTGAAAGTGCATTTAAAGCAATAAAAACTCAAAATGAGTGTCACGCCTAAACCAAAGGACTTATGCACACATTTCAACATGTATTTAGTTCAGGTTGACTTTCTGAAGCCTAAATGAGCATTAATTTGACTACACAACTCATTCCTATGAAGGTACATTCAAAGTCACAAAACGTGCTCAACTAGGCCTGAAAGTGCATTCAAAGCAATAAAAACTCAAAATGAGTGTCACGCCTAAACCAAAGGACTTATGCACACATTTCAACATGTATTTAGTTCAGGTTGACCTGCTGAAGCCTAAATCACCATTAATTTGATCACACAACTCATTCCTATGAAGATACATTAAAACTCAGAAACGTGCTCTACTCGGCCTGAAAATGCATTTAAAGCAATAAAAACTCAAATTGGGTGTCACGCCTAAACCAAAGGACTTATGCACACATTTCAACATGTATTTAGTTCAGGTTGACCTCCTGAAGCCTAAATGAGCATTTATTTGACTACACAATTTATTCCTATGATGGTACATTCAAAGTCACAAAACGTGCTCAACTAGGCCTGAAAGTGCATTTAAAGCAACAAAAACTCAAAATGAGTGTCACGCCTAAACCAAAGGACTTATGCACACATTTCAACATGTATTTAGTTCAGGTTGACCTCCTGAAGCCTAAATCACCATTAATTTGATCACACAACTCATTCCTATGAAGATACATTCAAACTCAGAAACGTGCTCTACTCGGCCTGAAAATGCATTTAAAGCAATAAAAACTCAAAATGAGTGTCACGCCTAAACCAAAGGACTTATGCACACATTTCAACCTGTATTTAGTTCAGGTTGACATTCTGAAGCCTAAATGAGCATTAATTTGACTACACAACTCATTCCTATGATGGTACATTCAAAGTCACAAAACGTGCTCAACTAGGCCTGAAAGTGCATTTAAAGCAATAAAAACTCAAAATGAGTGTCACGCCTAAACCAAAGGATTTATGCACACATTTCAACATGTATTTAGTTCAGGTTGACATTCTGAAGCCTAAATGAGCATTAATTTGATCACACAACTCATTCCTATGAAGATACATTCAAACTCAGAAACGTGCTCTACTCGGCCTGAAAATGCATTTAAAGCAATAAAAACTCAAAATGAGTGTCACGCCTAAACCAAAGGACTTATGCACACATTTCAACATGTATTTAGTTCAGGTTGACGTCCTGAAGCCTAAATGAGCATTAATTTGACTACACAACTCATTCCTATGAAGGTACATTCAAAGTCACAAAACGTGCTCAACTAGGCCTGAAAGTGCATTTAAAGCAATAAAAACTCAAATTGAGTGTCACGCCTAAACCAAAGGACTTATGCACACATTTCAACGTGTATTTAGTTCAGGTTGACCTCCTGAAGCCTAAATCACCATTAATTTGATCACACAACTCATTCCTATGAAGATACATTCAAACTCAGAAACGTGCTCTACTCGGCCTGAAAATGCATTTAAAGCAATAAAAACTCAAAATGAGTGTCACGCCTAAACCAAAGGACTTATGCACACATTTCAACATGTATTTAGTTCAGGTTGACATTCTGAAGCCTAAATGAGCATTAATTTGACTACACAACTTATTCCTATGAAGATACATTCAAAGTCAAATACGTGCTCTACTCGGCCTGAAAATGCATTTAAAGCAATAAAAACTCAAATTGAGTGTCACACCTAAACCAAAGGACTTATGCACACATTTCAACATGTATTTAGTTCAGGTTGACCTCCTGAAGCCTAAATGAGCATTTATTTGACTACACAACTCATTCCTATGAAGGTACATTCAAAGTCACAAAACGTGCTCAACTAGGCCTGAAAGTGCATTTAAAGCAATAAAAACTCAAAATGAGTGTCACGCCTAAACCAAAGGACTTATGCACACATTTCAACATGTATTTAGTTCAGGTTGACCTCCTGAAGCCTAAATCACCATTAATTTGATCACACAACTCATTCCTATGAAGATACATTCAAACTCAGAAACGTGCTCTACTCGGCCTGAAAATGCATTTAAAGCAATAAAAACTCAAATTGGGTGTCACGCCTAAACCAAAGGACTTATGCACACATTTCAACATGTATTTAGTTCAGGTTGAACTCCTGAAGCCTAAATGAGCATTATTTCGTCTATACAACTCATTCCTATGAAGGTACATTCAAAGTCACAAAACGTGCTCAACTAGGCCTGAAAGTGCATTTAAAGCAATAAAAACTCAAATTGAGTGTCACGCCTAAACCAAAGGACTTATGCACACATTTCAACGTGTATTTAGTTCAGGTTGACCTCCTGAAGCCTAAATCACCATTAATTTGATCACACAACTCATTCCTATGAAGATACATTCAAACTCAGAAACGTGCTCTACTCGGCCTGAAAATGCATTTAAAGCAATAAAAACTCAAAATGAGTGTCACGCCTAAACCAAAGGACTTATGCACACATTTCAACATGTATTTAGTTCAGGTTGACATTCTGAAGCCTAAATGAGCATTAATTTGACTACACAACTTATTCCTATGAAGATACATTCAAAGTCAAATACGTGCTCTACTCGGCCTGAAAATGCATTTAAAGCAATAAAAACTCAAATTGAGTGTCACACCTAAACCAAAGGACTTATGCACACATTTCAACATGTATTTAGTTCAGGTTGACCTCCTGAAGCCTAAATGAGCATTTATTTGACTACACAACTCATTCCTATGAAGGTACATTCAAAGTCACAAAACGTGCTCAACTAGGCCTGAAAGTGCATTTAAAGCAATAAAAACTCAAAATGAGTGTCACGCCTAAACCAAAGGACTTATGCACACATTTCAACATGTATTTAGTTCAGGTTGACCTCCTGAAGCCTAAATCACCATTAATTTGATCACACAACTCATTCCTATGAAGATACATTCAAACTCAGAAACGTGCTCTACTCGGCCTGAAAATGCATTTAAAGCAATAAAAACTCAAATTGGGTGTCACGCCTAAACCAAAGGACTTATGCACACATTTCAACATGTATTTAGTTCAGGTTGAACTCCTGAAGCCTAAATGAGCATTATTTCGTCTATACAACTCATTCCTATGAAGGTACATTCAAAGTCACAAAACGTGCTCAACTAGGCCTGAAAGTGCATTTAAAGCAATAAAAACTCAAATTGAGTGTCACGCCTAAACCAAAGGACTTATGCACACATTTCAACGTGTATTTAGTTCAGGTTGACCTCCTGAAGCCTAAATCACCATTAATTTGATCACACAACTCATTCCTATGAAGATACATTCAAACTCAGAAACGTGCTCTACTCGGCCTGAAAATGCATTTAAAGCAATAAAAACTCAAAATGAGTGTCACGCCTAAACCAAAGGACTTATGCACACATTTCAACATGTATTTAGTTCAGGTTGACATTCTGAAGCCTAAATGAGCATTAATTTGACTACACAACTTATTCCTATGAAGATACTGTACATTCAAAGTCAAATACGTGCTCTACTCGGCCTGAAAATGCATTTAAAGCAATAAAAACTCAAATCGAGTGTCACACCTAAACCAAAGGACTTATGCACACATTTCAACATGTATTTAGTTCAGGTTGACCTCCTGAAGCCTAAATGAGCATTTATTTGACTACACAACTCATTCCTATGAAGGTACATTCAAAGTCACAAAACGTGCTCAACTAGGCCTGAAAGTGCATTTAAAGCAATAAAAACTCAAAATGAGTGTCACGCCTAAACCAAAGGACTTATGCACACATTTCAACATGTATTTAGTTCAGGTTGACCTCCTGAAGCCTAAATCACCATTAATTTGATCACACAACTCATTCCTATGAAGATACATTCAAACTCAGAAACGTGCTCTACTCGGCCTGAAAATGCATTTAAAGCAATAAAAACTCAAATTGGGTGTCATGCCTAAACCAAAGGACTTATGCACACATTTCAACATGTATTTAGTTCAGGTTGACGTCCTGAAGCCTAAATGAGCATTATTTCGTCTATACAACTCATTCCTATGAAGGTACATTCAAAGTCACAAAACGTGCTCAACTAGGCCTGAAAGTGCATTTAAAGCAATAAAAACTCAAAATGAGTGTCACGCCTAAACCAAAGGACTTATGCACACATTTCAACGTGTATTTAGTTCAGGTTGATCTCCTGAAGCCTAAATGAGCATTAATTTGACTACACAACTCATTCCTATGAAGATACATTCAAAGTAAAAAAACGTGCTCTACTCGGCCTGAAAATGCATTTAAAGCAATAAAAACTCAAATTGAGTGTCACGCCTAAACCAAAGGACTTATACACACATTTCAACATGTATTTAGTTCAGGTTGACATTCTGAAGCCTAAATGAGCATTATTTTGTCTATACAACTCATTCCTATGAAGGTACATTCAAAGTCACAAAACGTGCTCAACTAGACCTGAAAGTGCATTTAAAGCAATAAAATCTCAAAATGAGTTTCACGCCTAAATCAAAGGACTTATGCACACATTTCAACATGTATTTAGTTTAGGTTGACCTCCTGAAGCCTAAATGAGCATTAATTTGATCACACAACTCATTCCCATGAAGATACATTCAAAGTCAGTAAGTGCCCTGCTCTGTCTGAAAATGCATTTGAATCAATAAAAACTAAAATTGAGTGTCATGCCTAAACTGAAGGACGTCTGCACACATTTCAACCTGTAAAGTGTTGTTTCCGATGCGTGCTAGTGTATGTGTGCGTGCGTGTGTGAGAGTTTGTAGGTGTGTGCGTGTGTTTGTGTGTGTTTGTGTGGGTGCGTGCGTGTGTGTGTGCGTGTGTGTGTTGTGCGCACCCCCCCCCAAAAAAAAGTACTGTATTCGGATAAAAATGACGAATTACTCAGAGGTTTTAACTTTTGCTTGCACTTGATTCGTTCTGACACCGACGACGTCCACCAATGACAGCCCGAGTGGATCTAGCCCACGTGGTGTGAGAGCAGGGGGAGGTGAAAAGATGCAAAGCCTAGGTGATTGGCTGTGCATCTTTCAGTCTTCCACGTGGGTTATATCTTTGATCTTCAATCAGTGTCCAAATGTTGTTTACATGCGTAGCGTGTCCGGATGTGTGTGCCTCTCATGAGTTTGTGTGTGTGTTTGCGCGCGCGTGATCCTGTGCCCATACATGTGTGTTTCTTTGATCTAAATCATCGTTGGTGTGTTGTTTACGATACGTGCTCGTCTGTGCGTACGTTTGTGTGAGTGTGTGTGCGTGCGTTTGTGTGTGTGCTTGCTGCGTGCTGGCGCGCTCGGAAGCGTGTGTGTCACAGAGAAAGAGAGGGAGCGGGATCGCTGGCCTGTATGTACTCTATGTGAAACACACAGGACATTTGTAATTTCGTCCCTTTCACATTTTTTGGCTTTTTAAAAAATAAAACTTATTTTCATCAATGGTTCATAATGAGTGTCACGCCTAGACCAAATGACTTATGCACACATTTCAACATTTATTTAGTTCAGGTTGACCTCCTGAAGCCTAAATGAGCGTTAATTTGACCACACAACTCATTCCTATGAAGATATATTCAAACTCAGAAAGCGTGCTCGGCTCGGCCTGAAAATGCATTTAAAGCAATAAAAACTCAAATTGGGTGTCACGCCAAAACCAAAGGACTTATGCACACATTTCAACATGTATTTAGTTCAGGTTGACCTCCTGAAGCCTAAATGAGCATTAATTTGACTACACAACTCATTCCTATGAAGGTACATTCAAAGTCACAAAACGTGCTCAACTAGGCCTGAAAGTGCATTTAAAGCAATAAAAACTCAAAATGAGTGTCACACCTAAACCAAATGATTTATGCACACATTACAAGATGTATTTAGTTCAGGTTGATCTCCTGAAGCCTAAATGAGCATTAATTTGACTACACATCCCATTCCTATTGTAGAAACTGGTCCTTTTATTCCACCGGACCATTTTCTCTAGCGTGTTCAAGACCTGGAGGAGGAAGCCAATTCCAACGATGCTACACTACCATTCTAATAACACATACCAGCAGAGTGATGACCAGGATTCAGTAGCTTGGAGTCACGCAGATTTATTTCCCTAACAGGTCATCTAATACAGACGTCTGTTCCTGAGGTTCCCTAACAAACAGTCTAGACAAGCTGCACCGCCACTGGACAGACTCGTCACCCTCAGGTGGACAGACAGAATATATTACAACAGATCATTGTTTATTCATGAGCCTAGACTAACGCGGATTGGTCCACGCATTCTGGAGTCCGGTCTTCTTGGTGTTTCCACGTATTCTGGTCTTCTTGGTGTTTCCACGTATTCTGGTCTTCTTGGTGTTTTCCCGCCACTGCCCGCGCAGCAGTGGCCCGCACAGACGGCCGTTATGTCACTCCCTTGGTGTTTTTCACTGAGATAAAGAACTGCCGTTATGTGCGTTACTCCCTGAGATGAAGAACTGAGAGAACATGTCTGTTATATTCTTACACACTGAATAAAGAGCAATAAAGCGTGGTTAACATAAGCAAAAGCATAAAATGAATTATTCCTTCATTCCCCCTTCTGATCTCTGTGAAGAGATCATTACCACAGTTATCCTGGGGAAGGAACTTAGAAAATTGTTACCATGGTACCTGCAAGATAGAGCACAGTACAGCAAAAATAATCAACTTCATGAGTAATGATCACCACATCGTCCGTCGCATCCTTCTTGCGGGCCTGACCATCCCACCGCCAGCAATCTGGCCCTCAATTCGGGTGGGAGTAGGTCTGGGTCACCCCCTTCAACCAGGTGAGCCGAGGCCCCACTTTTCACATCCATTTCCATCACTAAAGATCAAGTCGTCTTCTACTGTCTCTTTAGTCATCTAGTCTGCTTTGTCATTCCCTACTTTTACGTGGGAAAAGTCCTTCTATGTTCATTCATTCATTCATCTTCCGTACCGCTTGATCCTCACTAGGGTCGCGGGGGGTGCTGGAGCCTATCCCAGCTGTCTCCGGGCAGCAGGCGGGGGACACCCTGAATCGGTTGCCAGCCAATCGTGTGTCCTGCATTTAATAACTACTTCTTCTGGTTTTAGCAGAGCCTCTCTAAGTTTTTGTTTATTTGTTTTTTCTTCACTATGTTGAATCGATGTTCCTGTGGCAGTTTTTTAAAATTTGTCATTCTAAACATTTGCCTCATGCTGCCGCATATCTGATGCATGCTGAATGTTTTTGTTCAATTGGGTCCAATTGCATGCTGACGTATGTCAAAATTCATCAAAATTAGTCTTTTACTTCCCTGTTGTTCACGTTCCTGCCATTCACGTTCCCCTCTCTTTTCTGAAAAAGAACTACAGAAACAGAACCTTCTTTTTCAGAAACATCTAAGTAAATCAGCTAGACCAGGCTGCACAAAAGAAACCGGCATCGCTGTACCTTCTGATGTGTTCAGTCTCCCCAAAAATATAAAGGCAGTGCGCATTGTAATTTTCACACGCGATAGTTTGAAACTGCAAAAAGCCAAACGTCAAAGGAGCCACCACATGGCATCCAAACAGCAAATCCATCCGTAGGTCGGAAAGAGTAGATTAGGTGTTTAAGCACTTGAATAAAAATTCCAGAAGACAAAATCGAATACGTTGGGCAACCGAGTGTAGTAAAATTTAACTCCAAGGTAAGAGAATGAGAAAATTCCCTATACGATTCTGAAAGTGGTATATGGAAAAAAACCTTAGCTAAATCGATTACAAAAAAGGTGTACGAATGAGAATTTTTGGATATTTGAGTAGACGGCAAAAACAGTATGAGCGGCGCGGCCATGTCAGGCCTAGATACCAGTCAATGAGATGAGATCCTCTGACAGGTCCACTCTGGCTGCCACACCCTCAGGACCTACAATAATTGAGGAGGAGGGAACATTAAATAAATTGCCTTGTGTTTCACCCAACCAGGCCATGCGATAAATTTCAATCTCTAGATTGTCAAAAGCATTGTGCAGTGTGAAGGACCGATCAGCGGATGGTAAGGTCATATGGAGGAAGTCTAAGGAGACCAAAGCCGATACTGTTGGAAGACAGAGTTCAGTGGTGGGTCATCGGCTGACTTTAGCAACAGTCAGCCTTGCATCAGCAGGCATTGGGAGCAAGTGTGGTCCAGCATGTTCAAGTTCATGACAGTCTTTCAGTGAGGCCAGCAGTGATCCCTATTGTTGGGGATTCGGGTGCCCATGGAGCAGATGGGTATTGTCCATTTGGAGGTGCCGTATCCTGTCATTGTTGTTGGTTTTGCGGAGGAGGAGTCAGAGCTTGTTGATAATAGCCTGATTGATGAACAGGTGGGTGCCGGCGGTGCGGGCATTTCCTTGTCCAATGATTCACATCACCACAAATGAAACAGCCAGCTTGGCTCCCGTGACTTCCTCGTCCACGCCCACCTTCCCCTCTCAGACCTCCCCCCAGCCATGCGTCTCGGCCCTGCCTTGTGGGCAGACCGTAATGTTGAGGTGTGGCTTGGAGCTGCGGTGTGGGTGTGATCAGCCGTGGTGGAGCCTGTTGAGAGACACTGATTGACATTTGATTAGATCCCCCAAGTTTCTCTTTTTTGCATGCATTACTGGAGGCTCTCTTAGCCTCTTGTATTTGTGAATTCAAAAAGTCGTTTTGTAGTTTGGATGTTTTCTCAGTCTCTTCCTCGGCTCTCTTTCGAGATTGCTGCACATAATATAGGAAATGAGTTCGCCAGTTCACGTCATCTGAAGTGGGGATAATGGGAGAGTTAGTCATCATTTTCTGCACATCAGACGGACAACCCCCCAGCATTGCTTGCCTGAACAAAGCTTGATTCAATGGATGACTATTGTGGTCCTGTCCTGTGACAGTCACCCAAGCATCCATACAATTAACCAAATACGTCATTGGGTGTACCTCAGATAGCAATTCAAACGCCAATTGTTGTGAAGGACCCAATGTTGTTGGATAAATGGAACTCAGCGCGTCTGATTTTCTATCATTCAACCTAGTCAATTTGCAAGAGGCTATTCCCTCTAATAGGTCCATAATCTCGTTGGGTAAATACTTACTCTTAAGCCAGTCTATTGCCCACAACTGTATGTCATAGTCAATTTTAGGCATATCCAGCAACATTTGCCTCGTCAATTCAGTCTCCTTAGTTACAAAAGTGGTCGCATCCCAAACACTCATGCTTTCATTATCCTGTTTAATTTGCATACATTTTTCTACTTTTACCAATTGTTTATGAACCACCCTGGGCAGATCAGGGGGAAGCTTGGCACACAAGGGATTCGGGTGGGTGCCAGTAAAATGGCCAGTATGTGTTATCCCCCTTCCTGTAGGTTTGTGCTTACAAACCTGCCTGTGGAGCCTACACAATGATTAAAGTGCCCCTCTGTTAAGACGTTGAAATATTTTTTTTTAAAATTCACTCAATATCTTTAACCCTCACAACAGTGTCTGCGATTGTGATGAATATAGACACATTTTCGTGTGTGTGGTGAGCTCAGGTCTCTCTGCCTGCAGATTGACCATCCGCTCCAATTTCTTCTGCCTTGTCTATGTACAAGTGACCACTCGGCGCTTGTAGTGAGGTCATAATTTTAGCGCTCGTCACCTCATGTGGTGAAGGAGGCATCCTCGCTGCCTTGTTTATCATAACTTTGTCGGAGTTACTTTGGTTATATATTTTTTTTCTTTTTCCAATGTCGAAGGCAGTGGTCAAACTGCCCATGAAATGCAATATATAGAAGAACCTCTACTTGTCAACTTGACCCTCTCTTTTCCCCTCGCATATCAACCATATCATATTATCATCTTAGAAACATCCACCGGCTCCGCTCTTTTCTCACTCCTCACATTCAAAGCCATCCCTAAACTAGCCCCTCCATACCTATCTGACCTTATCCACATTCCTACACTTGTCCGCTCTTTTCGTTCCTACTCCTCTCTCCTTCTCTCTGCCCCCCCTGCTCGTCTCGTCACCATGGGAAACAGAGCCTTCAGTCGATCTGCTCCCCAGCTCTGGAACACACTCCCCGCTGACCTTCGTAATACAGACTCATTAACACATTTTAAATTCCGCCTCAAAACACATCTGTTTGGACAAGCCTATTCACTCGTACCATAAAGCCATTATTCTTTTTGTTGTTGTATTTTTTTCTTATTTAATTTGATGTTGATCTTAACATTGTATTCGTGATTTTAACTGCTTGTTGTAAGGTGTCCTTGAGTTCATAGAAAGACCCCCACAAATAAAATTATTATTATTATATTATTATTATAGCTCAAATTGAATACACTTAGTTTTTTCTTTTTATATTTCAAACTATTGTCTTATTCTTACAATTTATTCTTAAGACCTTGTTTTCTCGCTTTACTTACCCCTCTGCGCAGTGCATTCGCCCTTTTCTCTCTCTGCGCAATGCATTCGCCTTCCTTTCTTTCCTACTTACCACCAGACGGTATTTTAACCGTTTTCTTGCCTTCAGGCGTTCCGTCCATCTTACAGTTCACCATGTTTTATCATACTCACCGTCCAATATACTCCCTTATGGACCGTGTGACGTCACGTAATTCTCCAATTGTAACAATGGAGCTGTCCCTAAATTGCCCTAAATATACAGCTGTTTACTCAGACCGCGATCTCCAGTCGTCAGTCCTACAATTTAACAGCATCCAGAATAATAAAAATTACCTGGACCTGCCTCAGCAATTAACCACTAATTTTTTAATTGCCTACGAACTCAGTATGGTCTTTGCTCGTCAGCTACTAGCCAAACCTACAACTCAGCGGTTCTACCTAATTTAAACCGCCTACTTGGTGACTCAATAACTGTGCCAATTCAGTTATCTACTACTCAGTGGCAAAGTTTGGACGGTATATTGTTTTGAATATACCTCACACCTATACTTTACTTCCTTTTTCCTGTACAGTACTTCATTTTTCCATTGTCACATATTTCATACAACTGATTATCAATTTGTTATTTGCCACCTACAAGACCCAATCACTATACTTGGTTCAACACATTCAGGATCAGAGCAGTTTGATTTGATTGGTCCAGATTGGACATAAGCCGAATCTTGACACTTTGCCCGTAATAACAGGAACAGTTGTGTCTTACCTGGTTATAGTGGAGCGCTCCTTGGTTACTGCCTGAGTCTGAAGGTCCTGAAACCGGTGTCAGTCTTCTTCCAGAGAGACCCTGTTCGTGACGCCATTTGTTGATGAATGGGAGCTGTCAATTTGCTCTTGGCCCTTCCTTGGTTACAGATTCTTTTATCTCTCTATAAGGTGGAAGAAGACCCAACACCACGTAGTCTTTTCTTCAGTTTATCGCAACGCAACACGAATCGATTCGGGCTCCTATGAGTCTCAGATTTCATCAGGAAGCCCCGAACAACTTCAGTCACACGTACATATAGGCATAGTATGTTAATTATGTTAATTAGGGGCGGGCAGTCCTTCCCCTTATGTAAAAATCTGAAACAAAGAAAGTCAAGCAAAGTTCAATGTTGGCATTTTGACAAAGTGCAGACCATAACTGCTGGTTCACAAACCTTGAGACTAGGTTTACTCCTCGAAGGCACTTGGCAGCCTTCAGGGACTTTTACGAAGTGGGAGGCGGAAAGAAGATAGCCAGGTGCTGTTAATCACTCAAGGGGAATTAGGGCCCCAAATTCACCCTACACTCTTTGTTTTAAGTACAAGCAAATGTTCAGGACAGAGACTAGTGTCAATAGTTCTCATAGCAAGATGAAATTCATTAACAATGTTCTACTACTACTTCTAGTGGAATAATTCCTTAACAGAATGTAGCCTCATAGGAATTAGTTGTGTAGTCAAATTAATGCTCATTTAGGCTTCAGGAGGTCAACCTGAAACAAATACATGTTGAAATGTGTGCATAAGTCCTTTGGTTTAGGTGTGACACTCAATTTGAGTTTTTATTGCTTTAAATACATTTTCAGGCCAAGTTGAGCGTGTTTCTGACTTTCAATGTATCTTCATAGGAATGAGTTGTGTAGTCAAATTAATGCTCATTTAGGCTTCAGGAGGTCAACCTGAACTAAATACATGTTGACATGTGTGCATAAGTCCTTTGGTTTAGGCGTGACACTCAATTTGAGTTTTTATTGCTTTAAATGCATTTTCAGGCCGAGTTGAGCATTTTTTTTCAGTTTGAATGTATCCTCCTAGGAATTAGTTGTGTAGTCAAATTAATGGTCATTTAGGCTTCAGGAGGTAAACCTGAACTAAATACACGTTGATATGTGTGCATAAGTCCTGTGGTTTAGGCGTGACACTCGTTGAGTTTTTATTGCTTTAAATGCGTTTTCAGGCCGAGTTGAGCACGGTTTCTGAGTTTGAATGTATCTTCGTAGGAATGAGTTGTGTGTTTAAATTAATGGTGATTTAGGCTTCAGGGGGTCATCCTGAACAAAATACATGTTGAAGTGTGTGCATAAGTCCTTTGGTTTAGGCGTGACACTCAATTTGAGTTTTTATTGCTTTAAATTCATTTTCAGGCCGAGTTGAGCATGTTTTTTGAGTTTGAATGTATCTTCCTAGGAATTAGTTGTGTAGTCAAATTAATGGTCATTTAGGCTTCAGGAGGTCAACCTGAACTAAATACATGCTGAAATGTGTGCATAAGTCCTTTGGTTTTAGGCGTGACACTCAATATGAGTTTTTTATTCTTTAAATGCATTTTCAGGCCGAGTTGAGCACGTTTTTTGACTTTGAATGTACCTTCATAGGAATGATTTGTGTAGTCAAATTAATGCTCATTTAGGCTTCAGGAGGTCAACCTGAACTAAATACATGCTGAAATGTGTGCATAAGTCCTTTGGTTTAGGCGTGACACTCATTTTGAGTTTTTATTGCTTTAAATGCATTTTCAGGCCGAATTGAGCACGTTTTCTGATTTTGAATGTATCTTCATAGGAATGAGTTGTGTGGTCAAATTAATGCTAATTTAGGCTTCAGGAGGTCAACCTGAACTAAATACATGTTGAAATTGTGCATAAGTCCTTTGATTTAGGTGTGACACTCAATTTGATTTTTTATTGCTTTAAATGCATTTTCAGGCCGAGTTGAGCACGTTTTTTGAGTTTGAATGTATCTTCATAGGAATGAGTTGTGCAGTCAAATTAATGGTCATTTAGGCTTCAGGAGGTCAACCTGAACTAAATACATGTTGAAATGTGTGCATAAATCCTTTGGTTTAGGCGTGACACTCAATTTGAGTTTTTATTGCTTTAAATGCATTTTCAGGCCGAGTTGAGCATTTTTTTTTCAGTTTGAATGTATCCTCCGAGGAATTAGTTGTGTAGTCAAATTAATGGTCATTTAGGCTTCAGGAGGTAAACCTGAACTAAATACACGTTGATATGTGTGCATAAGTCCTGTGGTTTAGGCGTGACACTCAATTTGAGTTTTTATTGCTTTAAATGCATTTTCAGGCCAAGTTGAGCGTGTTTCTGACTTTCAATGTATCTTCATAGGAATGAGTTGTGTAGTCAAATTAATGCTCATTTAGGCTTCAGGAGGTCAACCTGAACTAAATACATGCTGAAATGTGTGCATAAGTCCTTTGGTTTAGGCGTGACACTCAATTTGAGTTTTTATTGCTTTAAATGCATTTTCAGGCCGAGTTCAGCATTTTTTTTCAGTTTGAATGTATCTTCATAGGAATGAGTTGTGTGGTCAAATTAATGCTAATTTAGGCTTCAGGAGGTCAACCTGGACTAAATACATGTTGAAATTGTGCATAAGTCCTTTGATTTAGGTGTGACACTCAATTTGATTTTTTATTGCTTTAAATGCATTTTCAGGCCGAGTTGAGCACGTTTTTTGAGTTTGAATGTATCTTCATAGGAATGAGTTGTGCAGTCAAATTAATGGTCATTTAGGCTTCAGGAGGTCAACCTGAACTAAATACATGTTGAAATGTGTGCATAAATCCTTTGGTTTAGGCGTGACACTCAATTTGAGTTTTTATTTCTTTAAATGCATTTTCAGGCCGAGTTGAGAACGTTTTCTGAGTTTGCATGTATCTTCATAAGAATGAGTTGTGTAGTCAAATTAATGCTCATTTAGGCTTCAGGAGGTCAACCTGAATTAAATGCATGCTGAAATGTGTGCATAAGTCCTTTGGTTTAGGCATGACACTCATTTTGAGTTTTTATTGCTTTAAATGCACTTTCAGGCCGAGTTGAGCACGTTTTTTGAGTTTGAATGTATCTTCATAGGAATGAGTTGTGTAGTCAAATTAATGCTCATTTAGGCTTCGGGAGGTCAACCTGAACTAAATACATGTTGAAATGTGTGCATAAGTCCTTTGGTTCAGGCGTGACACTCAATTTGAGTTTTTATTGCTTTAAATACACTTTCAGGCTAAGTTGAGCACGTTTTCTGAGTTTGAATGTATCTTTATAGGAATGAGTTGTGTAGTCAAATTAATGGTGATTCAGGCTTCAGGGGGTCATCCTGAACTAAATACATGTTGAAATGTGTGCATAAGTCCTTTGGTTTAGGCGTGACACTCAATTTGAGTTTTTATTGCTTTGAATGCATTTTCAGGCCGAGCTGAGTACGTTTTCTGACTTTGAATGTATCTTCATAGGAATGAGTTGTATAGTCAAATTAATGGCCATTTGGGCTTCAGGAGGTCATCCTGAACTAAATACATGTTGAAATGTGTGCATAAGTCGTGACATAGGCGTGACACTCATTTTGACTTTTTATTGCATTAAATGCATTTTCAGGACGAGCCTGAGAAGGTTTTCAAAAGATGACTTGAATCATGTTTTGGTCTGTGTCTACCTCTATTGACCAAAATCCCATATTCCTCCGAGGCCTGAAATCATTTTCATTTATATGACTGTATAATTGTACTCTTCAGCCAATTATTCCATGACTCTTGTTTTTGAACTAATTATAACTCAACGCGGGTAACATGACTATACTGAATTTCAGTTTTTATTGCTTTAAGTGCAGTATCAGTCTGAGCTAAGCTCATTTTCTGAGTTTGAATGTGTCTTCATAGGAATTAGTTATGTGGTCACATTAATGGTCATTTAGGCTTCAGGAGGTTAACCTGAACAAAATACATGTTGAAATGTGTGCATAAGTCCTTTGGTTTAGGCCTGACATTCAATTGAGTTTTTATTGCTTTAAATGCATTTTCAGGCCGAGTTGAGCACGTTTTTTTAGTTTGAATGTGTCTTCATAGGAATGAGTTGTGTGATTAAATTAATGGTGATTTAGGCTTCAGGGGGTCATCCTGAACAAAATACATGTTGAAGTGTGTGCATAAGTCCTTTGGTTTAGGCGTGACACTCATTTTGAGTTTTTATTGCTTTAAATGCATTGTCAGGCCGAGTTGAGCAGGTTTTTTGAGTTTGAATGTATCTTCATAGGAATGAGTTGTGTAGTCAAATTAATGGTCATTTAGGCTTCGGGAGGTCAACCTGAACTAAATACATGTTGAAATGTGTGCATAAGTCCTTTGGTTTAGTTGTGACACTCAATTTGAGTTTTTATTGCTCTAAATGCATTTTCAGGCCGAGTTGAGCATGTTTTCTGAGTTTGAATGTATCTTCATAGGAATGAGTTGTGTGATCAAATTAATGGTGATTTAGGCTTCAGGGGGTCATCCTGAACAAAATACATGTTGAAGTGTGTGCATAAGTCCTTTGGTTTAGGCGTGACACTCATTTTGAGTTTTTATTGCTTTAAATGCATTTTCAGGCCGAGTTGAGCACGTTTTTTGTCTTTGAATGTAACTTCATAGGAATGAGTTGTGTAGACAAATTAATGCTCATTTAGGCTTCAGGACGTCTACCTGAACTAAATACATGTTGAAATGTGTGCATAAGTCCTTTGGTTTAGGCGTGACACTCATTTTGAGTTTTTATTGCTTTAAATGCACTTTCAGGCCGAGTTGAGCACGTTTTTTTACTCTGAATGTATCTTCATAGGAATGAGTTGTGTAGTCAAATTCATGCTCATTTAGGCTTCAGGAGGTTAACCTGAACTAAATACATGTTGAAATGTGTGCATAAGTCCTTTGATTTAGGTGTGACACTCAATTTGAGTTTTTATTGCTTTAAATGCATTTTCAAGCCGAGTTGAGCACGTTTTTTGAGTTTGAATGTATCTTCATAGAAATGAGTTGTGTAGTCAAATGAATGGTCATTTAGGCTTCAGGAGGTCAACCTGAACAAAATACATGTTGAAATGTGTGCATAAGTCCTTCTGTTTAGGCGTGACAATCAATTGAGTTTTTATTGCTTTAAATACATTTTCAGGCCGAGTTCAGCACGTTTTCTGAGTTTGAATGTATCTTCATAGGAATGAGTTGTGTGATCAACTTAATGGTGATTTAGGCTTCAGGGGGTCATCCTGAACAAAATACATGGTGAAGTGTGTGCATAAGTCCTTTGGTTTAGGCGTGACACTCAATTTGAGTTTTTATTGCTTTAAATGCACTTTCAGGCCGAGTTAAGCACATTTTTTGACTTTGAATGTACCTTCATAGGAATGAGTTGTGTAGTCAAATTAATGGTCATTCGGAAACAATAAAGTTACAGCCATGGTCAGGAGGTCAACCTGAACTAAATACATCTTGAAATGTGTGCATCAGTCCTTTGGTTTAGGCGTGACAATCAATTGAGTTTTATTGCTTTGAATGCGTTTTCAGGCAGAATTTAGCACGTGTCCCTCGTGTCACTCGGGGAGTTCTGTGGGGGGTGCTTTGTGGGTATGGAGTACCGAACCCCCTGATACGGGCTGTTCGGTCACTATACCACCGATGTCAGAGTTTGGTTCGCATTGCCGGCAGTAAGTCTGAATCGTTTCCAGTGAGGGTAGGACTCCGCCAAGGCTGCCCTTTGTCACCGATTCTGTTCATAACCTTCATGGACAGAATCTCTAGGCGCAGCCGAAGCGTTGAGGGGGTCCGTTTTGGTGGCCTCAGTATTGCATCCCTGCTTTTTGCAGATGATGTGGTGCTGTTGGCTCCTTCAAACAGGGCTCTCCAACTCTCACTGGAGCGTTTCGCAGCCGAGTGTGAAGCGGTTGGGATGAAAATCAGCACCTCCAAATCTGAAACCATGGTCCTCAGTCGGAAAAGGGTGTAGTGCCCCCTCCGGGTCGGGGGGGAGATCTTGCCCCAAGTGGAGGAGTTTAAGTATCTTGGGGTCTTGTTCACGAGTGAGGGCAGGAGGGTGCGAGAGATCGACAGGCGGATCGGTGCAGCGTCTGCTGTGATGCGGACGTTGTATCGGTCTGTCGTGGTGAAGAATGAGCTGAGCCAAAGGGCGAAGCTCTCAATTTACCGGTCGATCTACGTTCCAACCCTCATCTATGGTCACAAGCTATGGGTCGTGACCGAAAGAACGAGATCCCGGATACAAGCGGCCGAAATGAGTTTTCTCCGCAGGGTGTCCGGGCTCTCCCTTAGAGATAAGGTGAGAAGCTCGGTCATCCGGGAGGGGCTCAGAGTCGAGCCGCTTCTCCTCCACATCGAGAGGAGCCAGATGAGGTGGCTTGGGCATCTGATTCGGATGCCTTCTGAGCGCCTCCCTGGTGAGGTGTTCCGGGCATGTCCCACCGGGAGAAGACCCAGAGGAAGACCCAGGACACGCTGGAGAGACTATGTCACCCAGCTGGCCTGGGAACGTCTCGGGATCCCCCGGGGAGAGCTGGAAGAAGTAGCTAGGGAGAGGGACGTCTGGGCTTCCCTGCTAAAGCTGTTGCCCCCGCGACCCGGTCCCGGATAAGCGGTAGAAGATGGATGGATGGATGGATGGATGCTTTAAATGCACTTTCAGGCCGAGTTGAGCACGTTTTTTGAGTTTGAATGTATCTTCATAGGAATGAGTTATGTGGTCAAATTAATGCTCATTTAGGCTTCAGGGGGTCATTCTGAACTAAATTCATGTTGAAATGTGTGCATAAGTCCTTTTGTTAGGCATGACATTCAATTGAGTTTTTATTGCTCTAAATGCATTTTCAGGCCGAGTTGAGCACGTTTTTTTAGTTTGAATGTGTCTTCATAGGAATGAGTTGTGTGATTAAATTAATGGTGATTTAGGCTTCAGGGGGTCATCCTGAACAAAATACATGTTGAAGTGTGTGCATAAGTCCTTTGGTTTAGGCGTGACACTCATTTTGAGTTTTTATTGCTTTAAATGCATTGTCAGGCCGAGTTGAGCAGGTTTTTTGAGTTTGAATGTATCTTCATAGGAATGAGTTGTGTAGTCAAATTAATGGTCATTTAGGCTTGGGAGGTCAACCTGAACTAAATACATGTTGAAATGTGTGCATAAGTCCTTTGGTTTAGTTGTGACACTCAATTTGAGTTTTTATTGCTCTAAATGCATTTTCAGGCCGAGTTGAGCACGTTTTCTGAGTTTGAATGTATCTTCATAGGAATGAGTTGTGTGATCAAATTAATGGTGATTTAGGCTTCAGGGGGTCATCCTCAACAAAATACATGTTGAAGTGTGTGCATAAGTCCTTTGGTTTAGGCGTGACACTCATTTTGAGTTTTTATTGCTTTAAATGCATTTTCAGGCCGAGTTGAGCACGTTTTTTGTCTTTGAATGTAACTTCATAGGAATGAGTTGTGTAGACAAATTAATGCTCATTTAGGCTTCAGGATGTCTACCTGAACTAAATACATGTTGAAATGTGTGCATAAGTCCTTTGGTTTAGGCGTGACACTCATTTTGAGTTTTTATTGCTTTAAATGCACTTTCAGGCCGAGTTGAGCACGTTTTTTTACTCTGAATGTATCTTCATAGGAATGAGTTGTGTAGTCAAATTCATGCTCATTTAGGCTTCAGGAGGTTAACCTGAACTAAATACATGTTGAAATGTGTGCATAAGTCCTTTGATTTAGGTGTGACACTCAATTTGAGTTTTTATTGCTTTAAATGCATTTTCAAGCCGAGTTGAGCACGTTTTTTGAGTTTGAATGTATCTTCATAGAAATGAGTTGTGTAGTCAAATGAATGGTCATTTAGGCTTCAGGAGGTCAACCTGAACAAAATACATGTTGAAATGTGTGCATAAGTCCTTCTGTTTAGGCGTGACAATCAATTGAGTTTTTATTGCTTTAAATACATTTTCAGGCCGAGTTCAGCACGTTTTCTGAGTTTGAATGTATCTTCATAGGAATGAGTTGTGTGATCAACTTAATGGTGATTTAGGCTTCAGGGGGTCATCCTGAACAAAATACATGGTGAAGTGTGTGCATAAGTCCTTTGGTTTAGGCGTGACACTCAATTTGAGTTTTTATTGCTTTAAATGCACTTTCAGGCCGAGTTAAGCACATTTTTTGACTTTGAATGTACCTTCATAGGAATGAGTTGTGTAGTCAAATTAATGGTCATTCGGAAACAATAAAGTTACAGCCATGGTCAGGAGGTCAACCTGAACTAAATACATCTTGAAATGTGTGCATCAGTCCTTTGGTTTAGGCGTGACAATCAATTGAGTTTTATTGCTTTGAATGCGTTTTCAGGCAGAATTTAGCACGTGTCCCTCGTGTCACTCGGGGAGTTCTGTGGGGGGTGCTTTGTGGGTATGGAGTACCGAACCCCCTGATACGGGCTGTTCGGTCACTATACCACCGATGTCAGAGTTTGGTTCGCATTGCCGGCAGTAAGTCTGAATCGTTTCCAGTGAGGGTAGGACTCCGCCAAGGCTGCCCTTTGTCACCGATTCTGTTCATAACCTTCATGGACAGAATCTCTAGGCGCAGCCGAAGCGTTGAGGGGGTCCGTTTTGGTGGCCTCAGTATTGCATCCCTGCTTTTTGCAGATGATGTGGTGCTGTTGGCTCCTTCAAACAGGGCTCTCCAACTCTCACTGGAGCGTTTCGCAGCCGAGTGTGAAGCGGTTGGGATGAAAATCAGCACCTCCAAATCTGAAACCATGGTCCTCAGTCGGAAAAGGGTGTAGTGCCCCCTCCGGGTCGGGGGGGAGATCTTGCCCCAAGTGGAGGAGTTTAAGTATCTTGGGGTCTTGTTCACGAGTGAGGGCAGGAGGGTGCGAGAGATCGACAGGCGGATCGGTGCAGCGTCTGCTGTGATGCGGACGTTGTATCGGTCTGTCGTGGTGAAGAATGAGCTGAGCCAAAGGGCGAAGCTCTCAATTTACCGGTCGATCTACGTTCCAACCCTCATCTATGGTCACAAGCTATGGGTCGTGACCGAAAGAACGAGATCCCGGATACAAGCGGCCGAAATGAGTTTTCTCCGCAGGGTGTCCGGGCTCTCCCTTAGAGATAAGGTGAGAAGCTCGGTCATCCGGGAGGGGCTCAGAGTGGAGCCGCTTCTCCTCCACATCGAGAGGAGCCAGATAAGGTGGCTTGGGCATCTGATTCGGATGCCTCCTGAGCGCCTCCCTGGTGAGGTGTTCCGGGCATGTCCCACCGGGAGAAGACCCAGAGGAAGACCCAGGAAAGGCTGGAGAGACTATGTCACCCAGCTGGCCTGGGAACGTCTCGGGATCCCCCGGGGAGAGCTGGAAGAAGTAGCTAGGGAGAGGGACGTCTGGGCTTCCCTGCTAAAGCTGTTGCCCCCGCGACCCGGTCCCGGATAAGCGGTAGAAGATGGATGGATGGATGGATGGATGCTTTAAATGCACTTTCAGGCCGAGTTGAGCACGTTTTTTGAGTTTGAATGTATCTTCATAGGAATGAGTTATGTGGTCAAATTAATGCTCATTTAGGCTTCAGGGGGTCATTCTGAACTAAATTCATGTTGAAATGTGTGCATAAGTCCTTTTGTTAGGCATGACACTCAATTTGAGTTTTTATTACTTTAAATGCATTTTCAGGATGAGTTGAGCACGTTTTTTGACTTTGAATGTACCTTCATAGGAATGAGTTGTGTCGTCAAATTAATGGTCATTCGGAACGAATAAAGTTACAGCCATGGTCAGGAGGTCAACCATAACTAAATACATCTTGAAATGTGTGCATAAGTCCTTTGGTTTATGCGTGACAATCAATTGAGTTTTTATTGCTTTAAATGCATTTTCAGGCCGAGTTGAGCACGTTTTTTGACTTTGAATGTATCTTCATAGGAATGAGTTCTGTAGTCAAATTAATGCTCATTTAGGCTTCAGGAGGTCAACCTGAACTAAAAACATGTTGAAATGTGTCCATAAGTCCTTTGATTTATGCGTGACAATCAATTGAGTTTTTATTGCTTTAAATGCATTTTCAGGCCGAGTTGAGCACGTTTTTTGACTTTGAATGTATCTTCATAGGAATGAGTTCTGTAGTCAAATTAATGCTCATTTAGGCTTCAGGAGGTCAACCTGAACAAAATACATGTTGAAATGTGTGCATAAGTCCTTTGGTTTAGGCGTGACAATCAATTGAGTTTTTATTGCTTTAAATGCATTTTCAGGCCGAGTTGAGCACGTTTTTTGAGTTTGAATGTATCTTCATATGAATGAGTTGTGTAGTCAAATTAATGCTCATTTAGGCTTCAGGAGGTCAACCTGAACTAAATAAATGTTGAAATGTGTGCATAAGTCCTTTGGTTTAGGCGTGACACTCAATTTGAGTTTTTATTGTTTTAAATGCGTTTTCAGGCAGAGTTGAGTATGTTTTCTTAGATTCAATATATCTTCACAGGAATGAGTTGTGTGATCAAATTAATGGTGGTTTAGGCTTCAGGGGGTCAACCTGAACTAAATACATGTTGAAATGTGTGCATAAGTCCTTTGGTTTAGGCGTGACACTCATTTTGAGTTTTTATTGCATTAAATGCATTTTCAGGCCGAGCCTGAGAAGGTTTTCAAAAGATGACTAGAATCATGTTTTGGTCTGTGTCGCCCTCTACTGACCAAAATCCGATGTTCTTCCGAGGCCTGAAACCATTTTCATTTATATGACTGTATAACTGTACTCTTCAGCCAATTATTCCATGACTCTTTGTTTTTGAACTAATTACAACTCAACCCAGGTAACATGACTATACTCAATTTCAGTTTTTATTGCTTTGAATGCGTTTTCAGGCAGAATTGAGTATGTTTTCTTAGTTTCAATGTATCTTCATAGGAATGAGTTGTGTGATCAAATTAATGGTGGTTTAGGCTTCAGGGGGTCAACCTGAACTAAATACATGTTGAAATATGCGCAGAAGTCCTTATGTTTAGGCGTGACACTCAATTTGAGTTTTTATTGCTTTAAATGCACTTTCAGGCCGAGTTTAGCACGTTTTCTGAGTTTTTATGTGTCTTCATAGGAATGAGTTATGTGGTCAAATTAATGCTCATTTAGGCTTCAGGGGGTCGTTCTGAACTAAATTCATGTTGAAATGTGTGCATAAGTCCTTTGGTTAGGCATGACGCTCAATTTGAGTTTTTATTGCTTTAAATGCATTTTCAGGATGAGTTGAGCACGTTTTTTGACTTTGAATGTACCTTCATAGGAATGAGTTGTGTCGTCAAATTAATGGTCATTCGGAACCAATAAAGTTACAGCCATGGTCAGGAGGTCAACCTGAACTAAATACATCTTGAAATGTGTGCATCAGTCCTTTGGTTTAGGCGTGACAATCAATTGAGTTTTTATTGCTTTGAATGCGTTTTCAGGCAGAATTGAGTATGTTTTCTTAGTTTCAATGTATCTTCATAGGAATGAGTTGTGTGATCAAATTAATGGTGGTTTAGGCTTCAGGGGGTCAACCTGAACTAAATACATGTTGAAATATGCGCAGAAGTCCTTATGTTTAGGCGGGACACTCAATTTGAGTTTTTATTGCTTTAAATGCACTTTCAGGCCGAGTTTAGCACGTTTTCTGAGTTTTTATGTGTCTTCATAGGAATGAGTTATGTGGTCAAATTAATGCTCATTTAGGCTTCAGGGGGTCGTTCTGAACTAAATTCATGTTGAAATGTGTGCATAAGTCCTTTGGTTAGGCATGACGCTCAATTTGAGTTTTTATTGCTTTAAATGCATTTTCAGGATGAGTTGAGCACGTTTTTTGACTTTGAATGTACCTTCATAGGAATGAGTTGTGTCGTCAAATTAATGGTCATTCGGAACCAATAAAGTTACAGCCATGGTCAGGAGGTCAACCATAACTAAATACATCTTGAAATGTGTGCATAAGTCCTTTGGTTTAGGCCTGACAATCATTTGAGTTTTTATTGCTTTAAATGCATTTTCAGGCCGAGTTGAGCACGTTTTTTGACTTTGAATGTATCTTCATAGGAATGAGTTGTGTAGTCAAATTAATGGTCATTTAGGCTTCAGGAGGTCAACCTGAACAAAATACATGTTGAAATGTGTGCATAAGTCCTTTGATTTAGGTGTGACACTCAATTTGAGTTTTTATTGCTTTAAATGCATTTTCAGCCCGAGTTGAGCACTTTTTTTGAGTTTGAATGTATCTTCATAGGAATGAGTTGTGTAGTCAAATGAATGGTCATTTAGGCTTCAGGAGGTCAACCTGAACAAAATACATGTTGAAATGTGTGCATAAGTCCTTTGGTTTAGGCGTGACAATCAATTGAGTTTTTATTGCTTTAAATGCATTTTCAGGCCGAGTTGAGCACGTTTTTTGAGTTTGAATGTATCTTCATAGGAATGAGTTGTGTGGTCCAATTAATCCTCATTTACTAAATGAGGCCTCATGAGGCGTGTCGACACAATGACACACTGTGTTGATACTGTGCTGATACTGTGTCGCTGACCACTGTCACCTGCTGGACCTTCAAAATCCCTTCAGCCAACCCTCTTGACAGACTGAACAAACTGATTTGATGATGAAGTGTATACAATGCACTACCTCACTCTACCCACAATTGCAACAAGCGCCATTGTTTATGTTGTTGTTTATGCTGTTTATATTGTTTAGATTTGGAACGTGGGACGAAACCATGTGTGGCAGGCTGATTGAACTCTCTGAAGATGTCCCTAGGTGTGATTGTGAGTGTGGATGGTTGTTTGTCTCTGTGTGCCCTGCGATTGGCTGGCAACCAATTCAGGGTGTCCCCCGCCTACTGCCCGAAGATAGCTGGGATAGGCTCCAGCACCCCCCGCGACCCTAGTGAGGATCAAGCGGTTCGGAAAATGGATGGATGGATGGATTGTTTATATTGTCTATACTGTTCAGATTACATGTCTTTTTTATACAGCGTAGTTGCGATCCTTTCTTAGCTGTGTGTGTTTAATGCACAGCATGTTTGCATGCATATATTCACTGAGGATTGAGAGGAAGGAATTTCATCTATGCTGCATGTCATACATAAATCATATTTGACAATAAAGATGACATTGACCCTTGACAATATCATTCACATCCATGCATTCATATTGTATCATTCAATATGTTTCAATAATGTGAAAATCATGTGAATGAGGATACTTGTAGGCTTTGTCTTCACAAATTTTGATTTAGAAAAATAAGATGCTCCAGTGTTTTAAATTTCAGTCTGTTGCGTTTAATTCATGCTATTTCCCCTGTTGTGGAGAACACGCACACACATGCAATAAGACATGTGAAAAATCCGAGAGGCACTTGGTGAGACAAGGAGAATTAAATAAATACCTTATTCTCCAAAAGGAGATCAAAATGGCTCTATACGGCGGACAATTTGTAGTTGTCCGGAACCTGCTCCATAATATACACGTACTGTAGCAACGTCACTCAAGTGAAGGGCCTCTCAGCAGATAATAGTCTGCTACTCTCCGCTGTGAGCGCGAGCACGTACTTGCAGTGGCGGTTCCGGGGGGGGGTAACGAGGTCCACTGCCCCTGTAGCACTGATTCTGGCCCCCCCTGTGGCCCCCCCCTCCGAGCGTAGAATACGCAATCGCGCCGAGTCGCCGACACAAAAGGTGGAAAAGTGCGTGATTTAACATTCTCGTCGGACCCTTTAGTGCGCTGCACCACTTAAAAATGAGCGGGTAAATGAGAAGCAGTCCGCAGAGAAGGAAATTACCACGACGTGCGTGTGTGTGCGTGTGTGTGTGTGTGTGTGTGTGTGTAGCTTTTTTACTCTCCCTTTTTATTTTAATTTATATTTAACAGGATCAATATATAAGACATTGCCTTTTAAAATTTGGATAATTATATGCATGTAAAACCTCTAGCTTCAGTGTATTTGCAATTTTTGTCCCCGGCAGGCTGGTACCATATCATCCCCTGGCTTGAATATTCTCAACAGATGGACACGGCGTATTGTTACGCTTGCAAACATTTTAGCCCTCCTAATACTGTTTTTTTTCTCATCTCCCTCTCAATCAACTGGAGTATGACGTACAGTACAAACGTTCATATAGCACTTCTCATATAATAATTGCCTATTATATGACAGCCGACATGACGCTCAAAGTCAGACGGACATATTTTTTCTGATAATCAGTGTGTTTTCCGTTTTGCCCAAACATATATTTTTATTCGAGCAACGGTGAGGTCTGGCTTGTTTCGGCAATTGGCATCGTGTTGCCAGACGCACTTCCTTAGATGCACTGTGCGGGCTTTTGCTGCGTCAACTCCCTCTGCACTGAGTCGACGCTCCCCTGGACTAAGTGGCGCAGCCTGGGCGGTGTCAACGCAGCCAATGCAGTCTAAACTGCGCCGGTGCAGTTCACGTGTCAATCACATGACGTAAGAAGCAGCACATGCACCAACACGTGGTTTGCTCTGTGAGCCCGGCACATGCGTCAACGCATCGGTGTCGCTGGACCCATCACTACCTGCTCCTCTCTCCTGCCTGCTTTTTAGGGTGCACCACCACCATGCTATGTGACAGAATGACCCGACCACCATATTTCTCTTTTTTGCAAACTTCTATATTTTTATTTCGTGAATATTTCTCTTTTTCTTACTTTTTGGAAACTATTTTACTGGGTGGGGGAAGGGCTTCATTTGATGGACAAGCCAGCTAGCTCCCATTGAGTGCTCTTTTCCTCATGGTTCTCTGCGCCTTGCCATGTCTTTTTTTAATGTATTTCATCAGGGTGCGCGCGCATCCGCAGCACATGCTCATAGGTATCTTGTGATATGTGATATGCATCTGTGTTGATCGGGCTTTTCTAATAATCTTCATTCTAAATCATAATTCCACACGTGCCAAATACAAACTAAAACAATGTATCAAAATGCACGTGAGCGAAAAGCTAAATCACAAAACCAAAATCGTACTTACAAACAGCAGGGGTACCGAGGTCAATAGTAAAATAGTCCATGAGCAGAGTAAATAGCAATGCAAGAAACAATACTCAGACACAGGTGCACAGCAGAAGAGGCCATAAATACAGAGTCTACAAATTACAGATTCATCAGGTACTTACCGAAGTCCGCTCATGCCACCTGCTGGCCAGACCGAAAACAGAATCATGAAAGTACCCCCCCCCCCCAACGGACGCCTCCTGGCGGACCACCCGGCTTTGACGGGGGCGCAGGATGGAAAGCGCGGAGAAGGGACAGGTCCAAGATCTAGGAGTGAGGGACCCACTGGCGATCCTACCGGGCCGTAGCCCTCCCAGTCAACCAGGTACTGGAACTCTTTACTCCTGCACCGAGAGTCCAAGATTTCCCGCACTGTGTACGCCGGGTCGCCATCAATAATCAACGGAGGAGGAGGTGATGTGGGTGGAGGAGCCAGGGGGCTTGCGATCACAGGCTTAATCAGGGAAACGTGGAAGACGGGGCTGTTGATGGACTCCACCTCGAACGGTCCCAAGAAGCGAGGCCCCAACTTGCGCGACGTCCCCGCCAGTCGTAGATCCTTCGTGGACAGCCATACCTTATGCCCCACCTGATAGCTCGCCGCAGGGCGACGGAGGTGATCCGCAATCTGGCGGATTGTATCGACAGGAGCTCCACCTGACCCTCCTGGGAAGGAAACAGAGAAGGCTGGTAACCATAGGCCATCATAAACGGAGACCGACCGGTGGCAGACAAGACGAGGTTGTTGTGGGCGTATTGCACCCACGGTAGGTGAGTCGACCAAGATGAAGGGCGATGGAGACACACGCAGCGCAGCTCTGCTTCCAAGTCCTGATTGGCACGTTCAGTTTGTCCGTTGGTCTGGGGGTGGTAACCCGAAGACAAGCTCGCGGTGGCCTCCGTTCGATCTCCCATTGTAGAGCCCCCAAAATACGATGGGCGGGAAGAATGCTCTGTGGTTCGCTGCTTCTTTCCACGGGGTCATGAATCCGGGAGAGAGCATCAGGACGTATGTTCTTGGAACCGGGACGATAAGTGAGAGTAAAGTTGAACCGTGTCAGAAGGAGCGACCACCGGGCTTGACGTGAGTTGAGTCTTTTGGCCACTCCAATGTATGCGAGATTCTTGTGGTCGGTGTACACAGTAAACGGCTCCTTAGTCCCCTGGAGCCATTGTCGCCACTCCTGCAGAGCCATAACTACAGCTAGCAGTTCCCGGTTCCCCATGTCATAGTTAGCTTCGGCTGGACTGAGATGACGTGAGAAGAAGGCGCAAGGGTGGAGTCTCTGGTCGACCTGGGATCTCTGCGATAGCACTGCCCCCCACACCTGAATCTGAAGCGTCCACCTCTACAATAAAAGGAAAAGCTGGTTTAGGATAGGGGGGGCCTGGTAGTCCAGTGGTTAGCACGTCGGCTTCACAGTGCGGAGGTACCGGGTTCGATTCCAGCGCTGGCCTCCCTGTGTGGAGTCTGCATGTTCTCCCCGGGCCTGCGTGAGTCTTCTCCGGGTGCTCCGGTTTCCTCCCACATTCCAAAAACGTGCGTGGCAGGCTGATTGAACACTCTAAATTGTCCCTAGGTGTGAGTGTGAGCGTGTATGGTTGTTCGTCTCTGTGTGCCCTGCGATTGGCTGGCAACCGATTCAGGGTGTCCCCCGCCTACTGCCCGGAGACAGCTTAATCCGAATGTCATGACCAAGTATTCAAAATGTCCTAGAAGGGTCTTGAAGCCTGTCTTCCATTCATCCCCCTCCCAAACCCGGACCAGATGGTAAGCACTGCGCAGATCTAATTTGGAGAAAACAGCGGCAGATTGGAGAGGGGCGAACGCCGAGTCCAATAATGGGAGGGGATATTTATTCTTGATGGTTTTCATTTAAACCCCAATAGTCGACACACGGGCGTAACGACTTGTCTTTCTTCTCTATTAAAAAAAACGCCCCCAAAGGGGAGGGAGAGGGCCTGAAAAGGCCAGCTCGCTCCGTGTGAGAAACCTGATAAAGACATTAACTCGGAAGAGGGGCGTTGTTCATTAATTCAATGGCACAATCATATGGTCGGTTCGGCGGCAAGGACTGAGCGCGGTCCTTGCTAAATACTTGACGCAGATCATGGTATGCCTTCAGAACATTATCCAAACAAATCGCTTCCTGTGGTTTGTTACGTGCCCGCCTTCGGTGTTCGGCGGCTGACTGCAAACAGTGAGCATAACAAAACGGACTCCAATTTTCGATAGCGGAACGTTCCCAGGAGATGACGGGATTATGGGTCCTTAACCATGGCAAATTCAACACTAACGGAACGGAACGGGATCTCAGCAGGTAAAACCTCCGGTATTCAACGTGGTTACCCGCAACCCTAAACTTTAGTGGGCCGGTGATCCTCTTCACCTCCGCCAAGAGTCGTCCATCCAAATCGTAAACCCTTTTAATGTCCGTTAACTCCTCCATCTGACAACTCAGTTTGTTCGCCAACATAGGGTCTAAAAAGCAATCATCCGCCCCCGAGTCCACCAGTGCCCGAATAGGAAGAGCCCGTGAAGGACCGTAAATAGTACCGTCTAATTCCAGTCTCTTCTGAAGTCCCCAAACGGACTTCTCCCTGCTCAGCTCCAGTGAGACGGTGCTGGATGCAAACTTACATTGGTCGGTGCACGTCGCAAGGTGGGTCGGGGTCGCGGGACACTCGGCCACTCGATGTCCTTGTTGGCCGCAGTAGAAGCAGGATTGTTCCCGAATCCGGCACCATCTATCCTCCAGTCCCACACGTCTACATCCCAGCTCCATAGGCTCCTTCTCGGTATTGGTGGTCCGGGTACCGGAGGGCTGCTCTGGTATGGATGGACGCCAGGACTCGCGGAAAGTTGGCCGACCAGCAGCACGACGCCACCTGACCAGTCAATAGGCTCATAACAAACGCCACCTTGGTAGAATCACTCTCATAGGCTAAAGGCTGCTGGTCAAATATGAGCGAGCAATGGTGCAGAAATTGGCTACATAGCCCTGGTTCGCCACCTTAACGTGCGGGATGAGGAAAATTAGGTTCCTGTGCCATAATCGGGGGTAGTGGTGCGGGAATAGCCCGAGTTGCTCCCGAGGGTGGCGTTGCTCGTTTGCTAGATTCTTCCATCCTGGAACTCAAGACGCGAGCTCTTGTCTCTGCTGGCCCACTAGTTGCCCCTGGCTGGTCATGGCGGCCAGGATCTTATTTAGGTCTACGGGATCCATAATGGTCGGAGTATTCTGTCACGACTCGGACAAGCCGAGTTAAGTCTGGATCACAAAACCTAGACGTAAACAAGGTCTCCGGAACAAAAATATGTTTTAATGCAAATACTCGCACTGACAAAGAGGTAAAGAGGTGACAAAGCGCTGGTCAAAACAAGGACCAGAGGGAACATAGAACGAATAACAAAAAGCGCTTGCACAAAAGGCAAGGGAGAAAAATAAAGACCGCAAATACAAACTAAAACGATGTATCAAAATACACGCGAGTGAAAAGACAAATCACAAAGCCAAAATCGTACTTACAAAAAGCAGGGGCACCGAGAGTACAAAACGCGAAACAAGATGAGGTCAATAGCCAAATAGTCCATGAGCAGAAAAATAGCAATGCAAGAAACAATACTCCGACACAGTTGCACAGCAGAAGAGACCTTAAATACAGAGTCTACAAATTACAGATTGGCAGCGGGTGCGTACCGAAGTCCGCTCATGCCACCTGCTGGCCAGACCGAAAACTGAATCATGACAAAGAGGAGAAAAAAGAGATCTCCCACTTGAAAGAGGAAGTGGAGCAGCAGGCCCAATATATTAAAGAGGAGGAGCTACAGCACCCTTGCACGAAAGTGGAGGTGGATGATCCCCCTGACATCAAAGAAGAGGAGGATATCTGCAAGGTGCCATTTCCTGGTGTCCTTCTGAAGAGTATAAATGAGGTGGACAGAGAGGCTCCAAGCAGCAGCTCATGTCAACACTTGACAACAAAAAGTGTTGGAATCAACTAGGAAGAATCAAAAGCAGACACTTAGCTCCACAATCAGACACGTCGTCAAATGTAGATGATGATCAAGATCAAGATCAAGATATGCTTTATTTGTCCCACACTGGGGAAATTTACAGCCTCCAGCAGCAAGAATGTGGGTAGAAAGAAGAAAGAAGAAAAAACAAACAAACACCGTTCAATTAAGTGCAATATAAATACAAAATGGATAAATCGCAGTGCTATTTACAATTGTTTTTCACATCACACACATCACATCATTTAATTAATATTATTATTGTTATTTTTATTCAGCAGCCTGACAGCAGTCGGTAGGAACGAGCGTCGGTATCTCTCCGTCTCTGGCTGAAGGAGCTACCTAGTGCTGTCAGTGCGGGCTGGAGAGGGTGGGAGGGACTGTCCATCATAGCTTTTAGCTTAGTTAGCATCCTTCTGTTGTCCACCTCCTCCAGAGTGTCAAGGGAGCAGCCCAGGACAGAATTGGCCTTCCTGACCAGTCGCTTCAGTCTCTTTCTGTCCCGGGCTGAGATGCTGCCTGACCAGCAGACAATGCCATAATGGATGGCCGAGGCCACCACCGAGTTATAGAAAGTCTTAAGAAGCGACCCCTGAACCCCAAAAGACCTCAGTTTTCTGAGTAGGAAGAGTCGGCTCTGTCCTTTCCTAAACAGGGTGTCTGTGTTTGTAGACCAGTCCAGTTTGTTGTTCAGAAGAACACCTAGGTACTTGTAGGAGGTCACCCTCTCTATGTCCATACCCTGGATGTTCATTGGTGCTGGTGAGGACTGTTTCCTGCAGAAATCCACAACCAACTCCTTAGTTTTCCTAGGGTTGATCTGGAGGAGATTCTGCTGGCACCAGTTCACAAAGTCTTTCGTCAGTCCCCTGTACTCCCGATCGTCCCCCTCTGTAATGAGGCCAACAATCGCAGAGTCATCGGAGAACTTCTGAAGGTGGCAGTTTGGTGTGGCGTGTCTGAAGTCCGTAGTGTAGAGGATGAACAGGAATGGAGCCAGAACAGTCCCCCGCGGTGCTCCAGTGCTGCAGAGAAGCCTGTCCGACTCACAGCTCTGCAACCTCACGTACTGCGGCCGATTTGTGAGGTGGTCTATGATCCATGCTGTGAGATGGTGGTCCACACCGGCGTTCTGCAGTTTGCCTCCCAGTAAATTGGGCTGGATGGTGTTGAAGGCACTGAAGAAATCAAAGAACACGATTCCCACAGTGCTCCCAGCCTTCTCCAAGTGTGACAGCACTGAGTGGAGGAGGTAGATAATGGCGTCTTCCACGCCGATGCCAGGGTGATAGGCAAACTGCAGCGGGTCACCAGCGGTCGAAGGTGGGCGAGGACAAGTCTCTCCAGCGTCTTCATCAGGTGAGACGTCAGCGCCACCGGTCTGTAGCTGTTCAGCTCCTTAGTGTGGGGGGTCTTCGGCACTGAGACCAGGCATGGAGTTTTCCACAGCTGTGGAGCTCTGTCCAGCTTCAGGCTCAGGTTGAACATGTGCTGGACAATGTCACACAGCTGGTCAGAGCAGGTCCTGAGGAGCCGGGAACTGATCTTGTCTGGACCTGCTGCCTTCCTCACATTCATCTTCCTCAGTTGGTTCCTCACCTGCTCTGTTGTGACGGACAGGCAGGAACCAGGTGACAGACTGGGTTGATGAGAGCTGGTCGAAAGAGGAGGGGGAGGAGAATAGGTCCTCAGTGAGAGTGGTTGGGGGAAGGGACAGACGACTGGTCGAAACGGTTGAAAAAACGGTTCAGTCCATCTGCCCAGTCGTTGTCCTTCTCAGTCAATGTCTTTGGGCTGTCATGGCCTGAGATGGTTTTCAGGCCCCTCCAGACACCAGTGACATTGCTGGCCTGTAACTGGTCCTCCAAATTCATCCTCTATATCCTCTTCCCCTCCCTGATCTTTCTTCTCAGCCGAATCTGCACGGCCTTCAGCTCCTCTCTGTTTCTCGACATAAAAGCTCTCTTCTTCTCCTTCAGGAGGGCCTTTATGTCGGGATTAATCCATGGCTTGTTGTTGGAAAAACACCGCACAGTTCTGGTGGGTACGGTGTTCTCCTCACAGAAGTTTATGTAGTCTGTATGGTGTCAGTGAGTGCATCAATGTCCTCCCCATGAACCTCGCTGCAGAGTTCCCACCTAGTTGTTTCGAAGCAGTCCCGCAGAGCATCTTCAGCTTCCGTTGACCACTTCCTTATCATTCTGGTCACAGTTGGCTGCCTGTGCACCAGGGGTTTGTACACAGGCTCGAGAAATACCAAGTTGTGGTCTGCTCTTCCAAGAGGGGGTGGGGGGGGGGGGTTTATATGCCTCCTTGGTATTGGCATAAAACAAGTCCAAATTTTTATTGTCTCTAGTGGCACAGGTTACATATTGAGTGAAGGTTGAAAAGGAGGACGACAGAAAGACATGGTTGAAGTCCCCAGAGATGATCAGCAGGGTGTTGGGGGACTGTGTTTGCAGCCTGCTCACGACAGTCATCAGGGCATCACACGCTGCATCTCCATTAGCCGACGGGGGGATGTACACTGTCACAGCTATGACGTGTGAGAATTCCCTCGGGAGATAATGGGGCCTGAGGCTAACGGCTAGCAGCTCAAACCCCGGCTGCAGAGTTTGTCTTTGATCGTGATATGCCCCGGATTGCACCATTTATCGTTCACAAAAACAGCCAGTCCCCCACCTTTTCTCTTTCCACTCCCTTCATTCCTGTCCGCACGTATGAGTTGGAAGCCTTCCAACTCGGCATGTGTGTCCGGAGTGATCGCTGTTAGCCACGACTCCGTGAGTAGCATTAGGCTAGCCTCGCGGTAATCCCTTTGATGTCGCGTTAGCGACGCCAGCTTAACCATCTTGTTAGGGAGCGATCTTACATTCCCCATGATGACGGACGGGAGGACATGTTTGTACTTTCTCCCCCTTGTGCGGCGGTCCTTCCCGGCTCGACACCCTTGTGTCCTCTTCTTCAACTCGCGTGGGATATCCGGTTTCTCAGCGGCCAATAGCCCGCTGTTAGCCCGCCATGCTAACAGCTGGTACTTACTGTAAACAATGGAGTTGCGTGTGCTATCGGCATCTCCGTTCACAGGATACGTAAAAAGATTAAAGCAAATAAAGGAGATGAGCAGAAATGAAGCTACCCATCCCCCCCCCCCCCCCCCCCGTAGTTTTGGGGTACAAAACCATGCAAAACAAAATGGGAAGAAGAAATGAATAAAGTAAAAGGACGAAAAGAAACTCAAACAGGGATATTCGTTGCTGGAGAGGCAGCCACTCAGGGGGCGCCATCATTAAAAAAAAATGATGATAATGATGATGAGGATGAAGATGAGTTTGAAGGTGATCTGACATGTAACACACACAACAAACCCTGGAAATGTTCTCCCTTTGGGAAAATGTATGCTTGAAAAGATGCTTTGGAATTACACACTGGTGAGAAACCGTTCACTTGTTCAGACTGTGGCCAGAAATTTTCTTGTAAGGGAACCTTAAAGGCCAAGTGTGAAGTAATTTCATGAAATGCCAAATAGGGTCACAATGAAAGTACTCAAACATTGTCCACAAAAAATAAAGCTTGAAAAAATAATTTGTATTGTACATTTGACAAAATAATCGATTTTCCGAAGTTCCAGCCTGAAAGGGGCGGAACCCGGAAGTGACACGTCACATGGAGAACAGCGATGGCCGAGCTCCATACGGCCACATGCAAAGCATTTCAAACAATGATTCAAACAGCAATACAAGCGATCGATCGAGCGCAAGTGAGGATATCCAAGTTTTTAAAGAGTTGGATGAAGAAGAGGAGGTTGGAATTTTACATGTTGGACCTTACGTGTATGAGCCAGACGCTAATCAGGATGCAAACAATGTGCCCAGACAACCTGACATGGAATGGAGACAAGCCATCAAGATTGGTAAAATATAGTCTGGTATTATTTTTATGATTTGAAGATGCAGGCATGTGCACATAATTTTATGTTTTTATCTATCTGATGACATTGTTTAAAAAAATAATCAGAATTCATGTTCAAGCAGTTAGCCTACTTGGTACTTGAGCATTCTTTTTAGCAAATCATTTTTTGACTTGTACATGAGGGATTTTTGGAATGACTTGTAAATTTGTACAATATTCCATCCATATACTTGTATATTTTGAATCAAATGTTTTCATAAACAACAGAATTATTGATTGATGGATATAGAATCAGAATCAGAATTGTCTTTGTTGGCCAAGTATGTAGAAGACACAAGGAATTTGTCTCTGGTATAATACGCTGCATTAGTATCATCATAAACAAGTACATGACAAATAAGTATGGCAGGACATTCCGTAATGTAAGTGAACCGTAGTGCGGTGCTACGACACAGTGACAACTGTGAGCAATACACTTGTTCAATAAAATTTATGCTCATGGTGTCATCACTCAGTATTTTACTTTTGTATTTTTTTTTTTATTTCAGGTGTACTTGTGGTAAATGCCAGCAATTGCCTACAGCAGTCGAATGTGTTTGCTGCCATGAAATTCAAGAAGGAGTGACTGTACGTCGACAAGGACAGGAACACTTCAATCTGTCACGTCCCGTGTTTGCCAGCAGGGGGCAGGCTTTTCCTGCCTACCGCCGACACACCTGTCACCCATTAAGGACTGATTACACAGGCTATATCTTTGTGCTCGGGCAGTTGACTTACTGCCGGAGTATTCCACGCCGTGCCAATTCTCTCGATTACTGCCTTAATCTATTCATTGCTGTGTAGCCTTGTGGCTGTGATTGCGCGTCGTTAAATCTACTCTTATTAATTCCTATTGTTGCCAACTATATTCCTTGCCGTTTTCTTGCAAGCGTTTTCTGTTACTTCCTTTTATTCCTGGTCCTGATTTTGACCAGCGTTTTCTGTTTGTTGCTCCCGGACGGGTATTTTGTGTTTTGTATTAAAACTCATGTTTTCTCGGACCATCTTTTCTTTGTCTGCTATTTCGGGGATCCACTTCATTATCTTGTTGTGCACGAAGCGATCATTTTATCGCTTCGGGCACAACGTGATACAATCAGGTGCTGGACTGCATCACCGACCATCCTGGACTCAATGCTGTGTGCCTAGAGTGTAGGCATACGCCGTAAAGTAATTCTACATTTACAAATGTTAATCCAACAGTAAATTGGTGGGATTGTAGCTGGCGCCAGTATTGAGTAAATTGGTTTCCATGACAACAAAAATATAATTTATTTAGGCTTTTTGTTTTGCAAATGTGTTTTATGTTTCTATGTGAACCTCTATATTTATGTTTTTCTCGAAGTATTTTTAAGATGTATTTGGAATGGTTTCTCTAGGACCATTACAGTACGGTCACGTTTGGCGGATAGCGAGGGAATTAGAGAGTGAGAGATCAAGAAAGAAAGATAGCGAGAGAGAGAGACAAAAATGACACCGTCTGGTCGACTTTATTTTAGTTTATCTACTTTCGGTTGAACAAGGTGCACATGGTATGCTGTTTCTGCTTTTTTATTTGATGCCTTGTTAAACACATTATTGATTGTTGATGTTGAAATGTATTTTAGTTTTCACTGTGTTCTACAAATAAAACGTTTATGGACATCAGTTGGACGTTTCGCCCTTGCCCGGCCGGGGTAGATAATCTCACCGGTATTGAAATGGGTGATGTTGAAGAAGGCTCAGCTGATCCAAGCTTTTTGAGCAAAGAGAGCCTTATTGGCCAGCAAGCAACACACAGCATCAAATGACAATACATATGGCTCCATCACACTTTTCATGAAAAAATGGAAAATGCCCATTTTATTCACATCCAATAAGATGAAAAACACAACTCAATATGTGGGGTGATGCAGAGAAGAACAGTTCAATTTTGAGAAATGAAAACAAGAACTAATACAAATGACCAAACAAACAACAAAAAATGCAGCTTTACAGGGAGAAGAGATAAGAAGGTGGAGGATTTTAAATACTTGGGGTCAACTGTCCAGAGCAATGGAAAGTGTGGAAAAGAGGTGAAGAAGCATGTACAGGCAGGCTTGAACAGCTGGAGAAAAGTGTCAGGTATGATATGCGATAGAAGAGTTTCAGCTAAGATGAAAGGAAGGGTGTATCAAACTGTGGTGAGACCAGCCATGCTGTTTGGACTGGAGACAGTGCCACTGAAGAAAAGACAGGAGGAAGAGCTGGATGTAGCAAAGATGAAGAAGTTGAGGTTCTCTTTTGGAGTGACCAGGTTGGATAGGATCATGAATGATTACATTTGGGGGACAACTCATGTTAGGGGTTTTGGAGAGAAAGTCAGAGAGGCCAGACTGAGATGGTTTGGACATGTTCAGAGGAGATAGAGTGAATATATTGGGAAAAGGATGCTAGGTCTTGAACTTGGAGGCAGGAGGATGAGGGATGTAGTGTAAGAGGACATGAAGGAAGCTGGTGTGAGAAAAGAGGATGCACAAAATAGGGTTAGATGGAGGCAACTGATTCGCTGTGGCGACCCCTGGAGGGAAGAGCCGAATGGAAAAGAAGAAGAAAAAGAAGAACAAAACTCGAACTCGCAACTCAAAGCGAAATAAAACCCAACTCGTATAGAAAATCTAAAACTACATTTGTACTACATACATAAATTACAATGCCGACAACAATGCTCGATTTACGAATTTATTTCAACAAGTAAAAAAACGTTTCAATGCAGTCAAGAAAAAGAAAAGCACATAAAATTCAATCAGCCTTGGTGCATGAAATCATAACGGTTGCTCAGATGAGCGATGAAAACTTCATTGATAACTCATCTCATCAATGCACTTGTGCTTCTTCATCTGAGACATCCACCAGAATCTCCGGCCACAACCTGAACAGGCAAAAGGTTTCTCACCAGTATGAGTTCTTCCATACTTTTTTAAGTCTCCCTTTCAAGAGAATCTTTGGCTGCAAAGAAAGCAGACAAAAGGTTTCTCAGCAGCGTGGGTTCTTGTATGAAATGTTAAGCTTCCCCTTTGTGAGAATCGTCGGCCACAAACTGAGAAAGAAAAGGGTGTCTCACCAGTGTGGATTCTTTTGTGATTTATTAAGCTTCCCTCCTGATAGAATCGTTGGTAACAATCTGAGCAGGCAAAAGGTTTCTCAACAATGTGGGTTCTTGTGTGGTTAATTAAGTGTCCCTGCTGAGAGAATCTCTGGCTACAATCTGAACAGGAAAATGGTTTCTCACTAGCATGGGTTCTTGAGTGTACTTTTAAGTCTCTCTTTTGAGAGAAGGCGTGGTCACGAACTGTGCAGGCAAAAGGTTTATCACCAGTGTGGGTTCTAACATGCATTTTCAAGCGTGCATTCTGAGAGAATCTTTGGCCACAATCTGCACAGACGAAAGGTTTCTCACTAGTGTGGGTTCTAACGTGACTTTTTAACCTTCCCTTCCGAGAGAATCTTTGGCCACAATCTGAACAGGCAAAAGCTTTCTCACCAGTGTGGATTCTTGTGTGTACTTTTAAGTCTCCCTTCCAAGAGAATCTTTGGCCACTATCTGAAGAGGCAAAAGGTTTTGCACGAGTGTGTGTTCTTGTGTGGTGAATTAAGTTTACCTTATGAGAGAATTTCCAGCCACAGACTAAACAGGTGAACGGTTTGAGTTCTCATGTGTATTTTCAATTGACTCTGATAAGCAAACATTTTACTACATCGAGAACATTTCCAGGGTTTGTTGTCAGTGTGACATCTTAGATCACCATCTAACTCATTATCTTCCTTTTCCTCAACATCATCAATGTTTGATGATGTGATGTATCTATCTTTCGTGCAAGGGTGCTCGAGCTCCTCCTCTTTTTTAAAGTAAAGGGCCTGCTTGTCTTGTTTAAAGTGGAAGACCTCATTGTTCTCCTCTTCCTCTTTAATATGAAGGGGTTCTGCATCCAGCTGCTCAGGATAAACATCTTTGCCGATCTCTGCAAGACAGGAGAAGAAAAACATACGTGGAATTATGATTTATAATTATAATGAAGGTTACTTGGAGAGCTAGATGAGTTCAGGTTACAACTCAATATGTGACATTACCGGCATCAAACATTATGGTGGATTTTTTTTTTCTTTATTTATTTTTATTCATGGTGGTGTTTTATTCCATTTTTTTATCCTTGGTTATTTGTGAAAAGACTTGTACAGAGTGTGACATTGCACATTTTTGAGTGGTGGACAAGTCCAGAGCGCAAATTCTACTCTTGACTGCCAGCCCACTGCATTGTGGAGTGTGAAGGGTTTGTATTGGGAATCAGTGCTAAAATGTCAGGAACTCTCTGTGCCATTGAATGCTGACCAGTTATTTTGCAGATAAGAAAAGTTGCCTGTTTATGCACTGGATTGTATTCTGTGTAGCTGCTCAAAACTCAGATTGTACTGACGAGAAGAAAATGAGATGCATTAGATAAGCATGAGATAATGAGTGAGCACTGGATGCAGGGCGGGGATAAGGCTCCCTTGACCGATCTGTGATTCGTGTCTCTCCATGTTTTTTTTTCTCATATAAATCTCATCACTTTTAATCATTCTTGTTGTTTTGGTTTCCCTGGACAAGACAATATGGCACCCGAGTGGTTGCTTGAAGGGGAGACGGACAGCCTTTTTTTCCCATCTGTCTCTCCAAAAGCTTCCCTCTGAGGTCTCAACGAACTCAAACCATCCGTTGACACATGAAAGTAATGATGTGAATATTTTATGAATTTGAAGATGAGATTTATCCATCCACCCATCCATCCACACAAGGGTCGCGAGGGATGCTGGAGCCTATCCCAGCTGTCTTTGGGCAGTCGGCGGGGAGCACCCTGAACTGGATGCCAGCCAATCACAGGACACTCAGAGGCGAAAATCCATCTGGGGAATTGAACCCGGTACCTCTGCACTGTGACCACCGGGGCGCGACACGAGATTTATTTAATAATATTTTTTGTGTGTGAACATTGGAATGATTGCCTGCTCCGATTGTTATCGTTGAATAGTGTTTACTTTTATCAACTCAACTGAACTGTATTTATCGAGCACTTTCAAACAGCCATCGCTGCACACAAAGTGCTGTACATGGAGCAACTAACATAAACAACAGTAAAGCAACAAATCGGTAGAAGATGGTAGAAAGCACCGAACAGTAAAACCAAGAACAAATCTAAGTCATGCTGAGTCAAATGCCAAAGAATACAAGTGAGTTTTGAGGCGGGTTTTAAAGATGGGCAGCGAGGAGGCTTGCCGAATGTTCAGTGGGAGGTCATTTCCAAAGAGAGGGACCAGCAACAGTAAAGGCTCGATTCCGTCTGAACTTCAGTTGTATTCTTGGTATTTCTAATAATGTCTGCTCCGCAGACCTGAGGCGCCGGGCAGGTGTGTAGGAGCGGATGAGGTCAGAGAGGTAAGGTGGTGCGAGATTATTCAGAGATTTGAAAACAAATAAGATCTTGAAAATAACTCAAATGTATGGGGAGCCAGTGTAGGGATGCCATTCTGGATCAGTTGGAGGCGCTTATTGGAGGACTGGCTGACTCCAAAGTAAAGGAAATTGCAGTAATCGAGCTGGGATGAGACAAAGGCATAAATTTCTGTCGCAAAGTGTTCATAAGAGAGGAGAGGTTTTACTTTGGCCAGCTGTCTAAGGTGAAAGAAGCTTTGCCGGTCAAGTTTGAAATCACTGTCCAGCTAAAGGTCTAAGTTTAAGACTGTTGACTTAAGATAAGGAGACAGGAGGCCCAAGTCTCCAGTATGGGATGTACAAGGGCCACTGGGACCAAAATCACCTCTGTCTTCTTTTGACTGAAATTCAAGAAATTTTGTGCCATCCAGTTTTGATTTCTTCCAAACAGAATAAAATTGGCCTTAACACGAAAGTGTATTTTTTGCTCAGTGGGACATCGATCTGACAGTCATCTGCATAGCAGTGGAGGGAAATACCATGTTTCCTTAAGATAGAACCCAATGGAAGCAGATACAGTGAGAACAGCACAGGCCCCAGAATTGAGCCCTGTTGAACACCACATGACAGAGGAGCAGTATGTAACTCAGAGCCGCCAAGGCTGACACAAAAGGTTCTGTCAGCTAAATAGGACCTAAACCACTCAAGAGCGCTACTGCCAATGCCCACCAAGTGCTGCAAACGAGTCAGCAGAATACTGTGATCCACTGTATCAAATACGGCAGTTAAATCAAAGGGATCACACTCCTCAGCCTCCCTGGTAAGGTCTATTCAGGGGTGCTGAGGAGGAGGGTCCGTCAGGAGGTCGAGCCTCAGATTGAGGAGGAGCAGTGTGGTTTTCGTCCCGGCCGTGTAATAGTGGACCAGCTCGACACCCTTAGCATGGTCCTCGAGTGTATGTGAGAATTTGCCCAACCAGTCTACAGGTGTTTTGTGGACTGGGAGAAGGCGTTTGAACGTGTCCCTCTGGGAGTTCCGTGGGGGGTGCTTAGTAGGTATGGGGTACCGAACCCCCTGATACTGGCTGTTTGGTCACGATACCACCGATGTCAGAGTTTGGTTCGCATTGCCGGCAGTAAGTCGGGGGTTCGGGCCCGTTAGTAAGGGGAGTCGATCAGGACTGTTCCCCAATTCGGTCCTGCGGACAACAAATTCTGACATAGTTTAAGCTAAACATGCAAAAAGGCTTCAATGGCTTCAAGAACCATGAGGAAAAGAGCACCCAATGGGAGCTAGCTGACATGTCCGTCAAAGCAACACCCCTTCCCAGAAAAAATAGTTTCCAAAAAGTAAGAACGCAGTCCTCAAGTTCAGGAAAGACAACTAGGAGAAAATAAATAAAATGTCAATTTGGCTCTCTTGACCGCTTTTGACAGAATACAATCTTATAAATAAAATGCCAGTAGCATTTCAAGACAAACACATTCTGTGTTTGATAAAAAGTACACTTACTTTTCCTCTTCCCATAAAAAGTGCTTGCACTGAGGGAAGCCATTTTCTTCTTCGGTGAAGTCAAGGTAACCAAGCCCCACCCCGACATATTTGATATCATTGGAAAGCTCTTAATGTCTTCTATAGAGCACAAAAGGTGGTAATGTGATTCTATGCACTGGGTGGGAGATATTTAGGTTTACAAATATTTACAAATTTGAACTACTGATAGTCATGCTTATTTAAGTTTGCCTTCTAAGAGAATCTTTGGCCACGATCTGAGCAGGCAAAATACAATACAATATAATAAGATACAATACAATACATGCTGATTTATGTTACTCACCAGTGTGGGTTCTCATGTGCTTTTTTAAAGCTTTCCCTACAGCAGAATCTTTGGCCACAAACAAAGGAGGAAAACGGTTTCTCACCAGTGTGGGTTCTTTTGTGACTTTTTAAGTTTGTCTTACAAGAGAATTTCCGGCCACAGTTTGAATAGGTGAACGGTTTCTCACTAGTGTGAGTTTTGATGTGTAATTCCCAAGGGCTTTTAAAAGCAGACATGTTCCCACAGTGAGAACATTTCTATGGTTTGTAGTCAGTGTTACATGTCAGATTACCTTCAGACTCATCTTCCTCCTCTTCATCATCATCATCATCATCTGCATTTTATGACGTGTTGTCACTGTCCGACAGTGGAGCTAAGAGGCCATCTACTTTTGATTCTTCCTGGTGGTTTCCAACACCTTTTGCTGTCATGTATTGATACGAACTGCTGCTTGGAGCCTCTCTGTCCGCCTCATTTATACTGTTCAGAAGGAAACCAGTAAATGGCACCTTGCAGATAACCTCCTCCTTCCCCTCCTCCTCTTCTTTGATGTACGGAGGCTCAACCACCTCCGCTTTCATGCAAGGGTGCTCTAGTTACCCCTCTTTAATATAATGGGCCTGCTGCTCCTCTTCCTCTTTCAAGTGGGAAACCTAATTTTTCTCCTCTTTCTCTTTAATGTGAGAAGGCTCTGCATCCAGCCGCTCAGGAAAAACATCTTTGCTGATGTCTGATAGACACAAGACAAACACGTGGAATTATGGTTTAGATTTAGAATGAAGGTGATTGGAAGAGCCAGGTCAATCAATCAAAGTGAATTTGGATAGCACTTTTCAAACATAAAAGTGCAACTGAAAAGTGCAATTAAAACATTAAAATTACAAAATAAAAAGAGGACTCTTCTCCTCCCTCCCTAACATACAGATTAGGTTTGGAAATTCTGGCTCTTTTTACAGAGTCTTTAGGCTCGGCTCACTAAAAAGACTCACTCTTGCGGCTCCCAAAGGGATCCTCACTTTTTTTGTCGCTTAAATTCATTTACTACCAAAAATAATGTAAAATTATGTGTAAAACAAATGACTAATGTAAAAAATAGTTAACAGTGTATCAAATATTCATTATTTATATGGCTTTATTTATGCTCCTTGGTGGCAGGGCCCCCAGGGGTGGATGAGAACAGGCTCAAGGCTCTGGATGTTGTGGGGCTGTCCTGGTTGACACGCCTCTGCAACATCGAGTGGCCATTGGGGAGAGTGCCTCTAGATTGGCAGACCGGGGTGGTGGTCCCTCTGTTTAAAAAGGGGGACCGGAGGGTGTTTTCCAACTACAGAGGGATCCCACTCCGAAGTCTCCCATGTAAGGTCTATTTAGGGGTGCTGGAGAGGAGGGTCCGTCAGGAAGTCGAGTCTCAGATTGAGGAGGAGCAGTGTGGTTTTCGTCCCGGCCGTGGAACAGTGGACCAACTCTACACCCTTAGCAGGGTCCTAGAGGGTATGTGGGAACTCACCCAACCAGTCTACATGTGCTTTGTGGACTTGGAGAAGGCGTTTGACCATGTCCGTCGGGGAATTCTGTGGGGGGTGCTTCGTGGGTATGGAGCAACGAACCCCCTGATACGGGCTGTTCGGTCCCTATACCACCGATGTCAGAGTTTGGTTCGCATTGCCGGCAGTAAGTCGGAATCGTTTCCAGTGAGGGTAGGACTCCGCCAAGGTTGCCCTTCGTCGCTGATTCTGTTCATAACCTTTATGGACAGAATTTCTAGGCGCAGCCGAGGCATTTAGGGGGTCCGTTTTGGTAGCCTCAGTATTGCATCTCTGCTTTTTGCAGATGATGTGATACTGTTGGATCCTTCAAACAGGGCTCTCCAGGTCTCGCTGGAGCGTTTCGCAGCGGAGTGTGAAACGGTTGGGATGAAAATCAGCGCCTCCAAATCTGAAACCATGGTCCTCAGTCGGAAAAGGGTGGAGTGCTCCCTCCAGATCAGTCAAGTCAAGTCAACAGTATTTATAGAGCACTTTCCAACAGCCATCGCTGCATACAACGTGCTGTACGTGGAGCAATTTTAACATGCACAATAAACAGTAAGACAAATCGGTAATAAAGGCGGTAGAAAGCACCAAACAGTAAAACCAAGAACAAATCTAAGTCATGCTGAGTCGAATGCCAAAGAATACAAGTGAGTTTTGAGGAGGGTTTTCAAGATGGGCAGCGAGGAGGCTTGCCGAATGTTCAGTGGGAGGTCATTCCAGAGAGAGGGACCAGCAACAGAAAAGGCTCGATCCCATCTGAGCCTCAGTTTAGTTCTTGGTACTTCTAATAATGTCTGGTCCACAGACCTGAGGCGCCGGGCAGGTGTGTAGGGGCGGATGAGCTCAGAGAGGTAAGGTGGCGCGAGATTATTCAGAGATTTGAAAACAAATAAGAGGATCTTGAAAATAACTCTAAAAGGATTGGGGAGCCAGTGAAGGGATGCCAGAGTAGGAGTTATGTGCTCCCTCTTACCAGTACCAGTCAAGCCAGAGCAGCGGCATTTTGGGCCAGCAGAAGGCACTTATTGGAGGACTGGCTGACTCCAAAGTAAGGAAATTCCAGTAATCGAGCCGGGATGAGACAAAGGCATAAATTTCTGTCTCAAAGTGTTCATAAGAGAGGAGAGGTTTTATTTTGTCTAAGCTGGATTTAACAACGGCACCAATTTGCTGATCAAGTTTGAAATCACTGCCCAGTTTAAGGCCCAAGTTTGAGACTGTTGACTTAAGATCAAAAGACAGGGGGCCCAAGTCTACAGGACGGGATGTAAAAGGGCCACTGGGACCAAACAATATTACCTTTTTTTCATTGAATTTCAAGAAATTTTGTGCCATCCAGGTTTTGATTTTCTTCCAGACAGGATTGTCAGGTCCAGGGAGGAGATCTTGCCCCAAGTGATGGAGTTTAAATATCTTGGGGTCTTGTTCTTGAGTGAGGGGAGGAAGGAGTGAGAGATCGACAGGCGGATCGGTGCAGCATCTTCTGTGATGCGGACTTTGTATCGGTCTGTCGTGGTAAAGAAGGAGCTGCGCCAAAGGGCAATGCTCTCAATTTACCGGTCGATCTACGTTCCAACCCTCATCTATGGTCACGAGCTATGGGTGTCATGATACTGTTTTGGTCTGGCCAGCAGGTGGCATGAGCGGACTTCTGTACGCACCTGCTGCCAATCTATAATTTGGGAACTCTGTATTTAAGGCCTCTTCTGCATTGCACCTGTGTCGGAGTATTGTTTCTGGTATTGCTATTCTCGCTGCTCATGGACTATTTTGCTATTGACCTCGTCGTGTTTCGCGTTCTGCAACTTTGGTACACCTGCTTTTTGTAAGTAGGTTTTTGGTTTAGTGATTTGGCTTTACGCTCGCGTGTATTTTGATACATTGTTTTAGTTTGTATTGGCGGTCTTTAATTTTCTCCCTTGCCTTTCGTGCAAGCGCTTTTTGTTATTCGTTTATGTTCTCTCTGGTCCTTGTTTTGACCAGCGCTTTATGTTACCTCTTTGTCGGTGCGATTATAAGCATTAAAACCTATTTTTGTTACGGAGACCTTGTTTACATCTACGTTTTTGGGATCCAGACTTAACTCAGCTTGTCCGAGTCGTGACAATGGGTCATGACCGGAAGAAGGAGATCCAGGATACAAGCGGCCGAAATGAGTTTCCTCCGCAGGGTGTCCGGGCTCTCCCTTAGAGATAAGGTGAGAAGCTCGGTCATCCGGGAGGGGCTCATCGTCGAGCCGCTTCTCCTCCACATCGAGAGGAGCCAGATGAGGTGGCTTGGGCATCGGATTCGGATGCCTCCTGAACGCCTTCCTGGTGAGGTGTTCCGGGCATATCATACCGGGCGGAGACCCAGAGGATAGCCCAGGACATCCTGGAGAGACTAAGTCACCCAACTGGCCTGGCAACGCCTCGGGATCCCCCAGGAAGAGCTTGAAGAAGTGGCTGGGTAGAGGGAAGTCTGGGCTTCCCTGCTAAAGCTGCTCCCCACGCGACCTGACCTCAGATAAGCGGTTGAAGATGGATGGATGGGCTTTATTTATATTCTTCTGAACACACTCAACATGGAGTTCAACATGGAGTGCTACAAACTATAAATTATCTATATATATATTGCGCGTCGTCCCGCACGCGGTCTGTCCTTCCGTCTGTCCCTTTTAAAAACGTACCTACTTCTGCGCGCCGCCACTGCGCCGCTCAGGCAGTGGCTCACTACGATCGCGCGGGCATCTTAGCGAAAAAATGTTGTCTACCCACAAGCATTGCAATAAAATTGTTAGCTATTTAGTAGAGCTAAACATCTCTTTATTTTCGCGATAAGCAATGAAGATGAACAAAAAGTTGAACCAAGCAACAACACTTTTGTGGGCCGAAGGGCCACCTTACCAGCCTTCCGCAGGAACTAGCTGATGAGCCGCCCGGAGGGCGGCGAACCACCACCTTACCAGCCTTCCGCAGGAACTAGCTGATGAGCCGCCCGGAGGGCGGCGAACCAGCTAGTTAAGTATAAAAACAAAGACCCTTCTCAAAACAAGGTAAACAAAAAGTTCAAATTTCTGATTGTGTCTATATATAAGCTTTTAACTATTTCCAGTAAGACAACAAAAGTAAGCTTTGATTACCACACAACAAATTGTAAATTAAAATTTGTAAAACCAAAAGAAAAGAGCAGCATCCAGGTAAAAGTTTTAGCTAGTCCTTAGAGAAGATCGGCATTCAGAAAAACCAAGTGCATCAGCTTTGAGGGGTTGATCCGTTTTCTGCTCTCTGTTAATATCTGCCCTGTTTTGGAGAAGATTCTCTCTGAGGGGACAGATGTTGCTCCAATTCACAGCCTCTGTGTCATCACATGTAAGACGTGGATACACTGAATCTTTGGCCTCCCACCAGCTCAAAGGGTCTGCACTTCTCTGGAAAAGGGGCTCCTCAAGATAGGATCTCACTTCCAGAATTGCATCTGATGAAGGATTCCGCCTTGTAGTGATATTCAGTTATTCTCTGAAGAGCTTCATCAACCGCTCGATTGTCAGTGAAGGCCAGCTTCTTGAATCTTGGGTCAAGAATGGTGGTTTCTGACAGAACAGTGTTCCATTCCATTATGTGGAATTTTCTGTCCATGGATGCACAGAGATCATCCATGAACTCTTTCACTTTCGCTGTGGTTAGTCTGGTCTGATGCTCAGCTGTCACTTTCTGAAAACCCTTGCACAGGATCAACATTTTAGAGGCTGTAACATAGCTGAAAAAGAGTAAACAAAAAGATAAAATTATGCTTTTTTTAGCAGTACATATGATTATTTCTGGTCGTGTCTAATCTGCCTTTCATATTAATAATGCAAAAATAACAAGTAATAAAAATGATAATATTGAATAATACTAACATTGAATGTGATAACATTTGTACACTGGACCTGTCTGCCCACAGTGACCTGCTCAAATGGCTCCAGAACAGTACACGCCTCCTGCAGTAACTCCTATTCCTCTTGCCGCAGAGGATCAACAGGTGCATTGATCACAGCCTGGGTAAAGATGACTGCATCCTTGGACTCGAGGACCCGTTTTAGCATGTGAAAGGTGGAAAAATTCCACTGTCCCCTTCAATTTGTCCGCAGTGGGTTTCTTCACCTTCAGAGCATCTCTTCCAAAGAGGTTAAGGATGTGTGCAAGACATGGGTGATGAGTCCATTTCAGAGTTTTAATTGCGTTGATATTAGCTGAATTGTCGCTAACGCAGCAAACTACTTTGTTTTCCACATCCCTCTCTTTGGCCGCTTTGAGCAGCTCCTCTGGTAAGTTTTCAGAAGTGTGTCTTTCACTGAATTCAAAACAATCCAGCAAACAGGTCAACATTTTGAAAATTTCAACAAAGTGGCATGTAACTGACATGTTTATGCTTATGCTGTCTGCTCCTATCCCCCACCCCCACCCTTCCCTGCTCGCCACTCAGTCCATGTGCTGTTTTCTAGTACACCCTAGATACTTGGAGGAAGCGGAGAATGGTGTGGCTGTCAACACTGTCCGTTGAGGATGTGGACGACATCTACATTTTCGGCCTTCCGATAACAGGTATGCTGCTGTTTGGTGTGAGCAGTTTCCTGATCTATCGAAAAATTCAACCGACGGGAGCGGCTCTATTGGAAGAGGCTGCCGGTCTAAGGATGGCATAACGCGGATGTCCAACACTCAGACTCAGACTGTGCTCAACCACAAACTGTTGCGGTTTTGGAGCGTCACTGCAGGATGGACAACAACTTGGAGAAACTGGAATCCCGTGCTCAAATATTGACTGAAATCACGGATTTGGCTGATCGACACCACTAAAGAGACATAAGCCACGGACTCAAGGCTGTTTTAAATTCTTGGGCAGTCTGCTACCAAAACAACATCTGCTATCTCAACCTTCCCCTGATAAAAATAAGCACGGAAGCTAGTCTCCCACCATCACCCCCTCCCTCATACATTCCCTTGTTTCACCGTCTTCATTGTTTATGTCTTGTGACCTGTTGTAACTGTCATATGCTTGTGCAGGAGTTTTTTGCCTCACTCAAATTATCCTCAAAATGAGGGTAGTTCGAGCGTGTTTTTTTTCTCCCCCTCTCCCTCTCTTGTGGTTTCTTTCTGACTTTCGGGTTGAGTGAACGCTAGCGCGTTTTGGGTGCCTCTGCTCAACCCGTATTGTTTTGTGTTCTTTGATATTGTAAAGTGTCCTTGGGTGCCTTGAAAGGCGCTTCTAAATAAAATGTATTATTATTTTACCCAGTTCCTAGTCAATTGTGTTCTGTTTTGCTGGGTTTATAGCTTTTTGCATAAAGTGGCTCATAGAGCTCTGGTTTGTACGTATAGGCCAGGGGTGTCCAAACTTTTTGCCAAGGGGGCCAGATTTTATGTGGTAAAATGGCGGGGGGCCAACCTTGGCTGACATTCTTTACATTGAACAACAATATTGTTAAACAGTTTTTAGTAAGCCAGTCTGTGTTTCACATTTCCATTTTTATTTTTATTTCAACAATCTTAAGAATTTCTTTTGGTTCATATCACATGGAACTGAGTATTCACTTGACTTTTTCTTCAACAGAAGTCTCCAGAGTGCAAATTGCAACATTTGAAACATAAAATGTATCACCATGACTTTTCAATAGTCTCAAAACCTTTGACTCGAACAACAGGGAAATGAACATGCAATACACATATTCACAACTGCAGGGTTCATTTGAAATATGACATATCAGTCAATATAAATGTTGATTGAACTTTTAAAATTTCTCATCAGCTAGTTCCTGCGGAAGGCTGGTAAGGTGGTGGTTCGCCGCCCTCCCGGCGGCTCATCAGCTAGTTCCTGCGGAAGGCTGGTAAGGTGGGCCTTCGGCCCACAAAAGTGTTGTTGCTTGGTTCAACTTTTTGTTCATCTTCATTGCTTATCGCGAAAATAGAGATGTTTAGCTCTACTAAATAACAATTTCATTGCAATGCTTGTGGGTAGACAACATTTTTTCGCTAAGATGGCCGCGCGATCGTAGTGAGCCACTGCATGAGCGGCGCAGTGGCGGCGCACAGCGGCGCGGTGAAGTAGGTACGTTTTGAAAAGGGACAGACGGAAGGACAGACCGCGTGCGGGACGACGCGCAATATATATATAGATGTATATCTTAACAAATATTTATTCAGAGACTTATTACCAGCTGACAAATGACTTGTTTGTCTTAATGTGACGGGTGATATTGAGATTTCGATTGAAGCACAAAGGGCAGGTCTGGCTCAAAATTATTGAAGTTGGGTCTGTGACAGATGTCTTTCAAACAATTTCAGCTTAATTCCAAAAGGCTTTGATATGTGAATATAATTGGCTCATGACTGTGTCTGGTCCCTGGAGACTGGTGTTGAGGATATTAAGGTGCTTTGTAATATCAACCAGAAAACCCAAATCAGACAGCCACATAGGGTCACTTAGTTCTTGCATATGTTGTCCCTTTTCAGCCAAAAACTCACTGATTTCCTGCCTAAGAGAATAGAAGCGCACAGTGCAGAACCCCGACTGAGCCAGCGCGCATCAGTGTAATAGACAACATCTCCATATTCCGCATGAATCTCACTTAGAAACTCCCCTCAGAAAAACAAGTAACTGAGCAGTGTCCGAGTGCTTTCGTCGCAAGCCAGCAAAAAAAAAAAATCAATCACTTTTCCTCGATCTTCCAATTGTCGTTTGATGTCCGCTGAGAGTTCTTAAATGCTGCGTGCCACAGTGTTATGTGCCGGGCAGACTTTGGCAAACTCTTGCTACTTTTGAGGGCATATTTTCTTCACCATCGTCATCATGCAGTCTTTGATAAATTCACATTCGTTGAAAGGTTTGGAACGTTTTGCGATCAGCGTTGCTACCGAGTAACTTGCCGCTGTGGCGTTCTCGTTTGACTCATCGCTGTGGCGTTCTCGTTTGACTCTCGAGCTCTTGTCTGCTGTGAGATTAAATGAGCTTCAAACTGCTTCAATTTCTCTGTGTGTTTCTTGCCTGTAATCATGTCATACATGTCAGCGTGTCTTGTTTGGTAATGTTGCTTGACATTATAATCTTTAAAAACAGCCACTGTCTCTTGGCAAATGAGCCAGACGCAGTTGTTGCGTATTCCAGTCTACGAGACCTCACTCTGTGCAACACGTGTCCCATTGCGCCCAACCTGCGGGCCAGATGGCACTGATTTTATGACAGAGGCAGAGGGCCGGATTTGGCTCGCGGGCCGGACTTTGGACATTGCTGGTCTAGGCAGCTAGGACATTTGCAGCAGCAGCAACAGTTGCAGACACACTGGCACCTTCATTAATAGCTGGTTCCCTTGCTTGTCTTTTCTCCTAAAATTGTACTGATGGGTGGACTGTGACTGTGCAGGTTATTTGTGGAGCCTGATCGATGCGATATTTTAACCTTGCACAGTCTACACCACATGTGTCAAAGTCAAGGCCCGAGGGGCCAGATCTGGCCCACCACATCATTTTATGTGGCCCACGAAATCAAATCAAGCATGTCAAGTTCCATGATGCTTGCTAAAGTCTGAACCAAGATTTCAAATTGTCATATCCATCCATCCATTTTCCGAACCGCTTGCTCCTCACTAGGGTCGCGGGAGGTGCTGGAGCCTATCCCAGCCGTCTTTGGGCAGTAGGCTGGGCACACAGAGACAAACAACCATCCACGCCCACACTCACACCTTGGGACAATTTAGAGCAGCCAATCAGCCTGCCATGCATGTTTTTGGAATGTGGGAGGAAACCAGAGCACCCGGAGAAAACCCACGCAGGCCCGGGGAGAACATGCAAACTCCACACAGGGAGGCCGGAGCTGGAATTGAACCTCTGCACTGTGGAGTGTTAACCACTGGACTACGGGGCCGCAATTGTCATATGAAATCCACAATAACAGCCATTATTCTTGACTTCTGATTTTAAAACTAGTTATTCATTAATTCATTGTGCGCTGTATCTGTGATTTGTGGAGGTCATTAAACATTTATGTGGTTTCCCCAAATTCACAATGGCCCTCCAAGGGAAACCATCACTAAAATGTGGCCCGCGACAAATATGAGTTTGACAACCCTTGTGTACACTCTGTCTTTGAACTATCAACTAATACGCCCAACCACCCGCAACACTTCATTCCCCCAGTGATGAAAGTCCTCCGGATTTTCCAGGAATTCCAGATTTTCAAATTTTCATCAAAAACTCAGTTGGAAAATTGAACCAAAATTGCCTAAAATGAATCCGGATATGAGTTGACTACATAGGACAAACAGTTCGTTGTTTTGCTTTCACAAGCGTAGCCATGTTGAGGACTAACATTCATAACAGTAAAGAAATTTTCATCTCTTCATGAACACACTCGCTAAGCCCCAGTGGAACGAATAAAAGACAAGACAGTTGTTGAAGTAAACAAATATTTTATACATTAAAAAAAAAATCCTTGTCTCACCGCTCGGGTGGTGTCCGTCCCTCTTTCAGCTTGGGTCCTCTACCAGAGGCCAGGAAGCTTGAGGGTTCTGTGCAATATCCTTGCTATTCCCAGCCGATGTTCTTCCCGGGATCTGTTGCAACAACTCATCTAGTTTGGGGGTCACTGCCCCGAGTGCTCCGACCCCCACAGGCATGACTGTCACCTCTACCTTCCAGACTTAACTCTGATTGATGTAGGTTGTTTGTACTATTTTTTTGAATTTGTTTTTGAACTCGGCAAGCGATTTATTCATTTTCAGGTCGGTTTTGAAATTCTTCCACAGATGAACACCTTTGATAGATACACTTCTTTGCTTGATGTTTGTTCTTGTTTTGAGTTTTTTAAATAAGTTGGTACCTCTTAAATCATAGCTGCTTTCTCGAATTTCAAAAAACTTCAGAATGTTTTGGCAGAGCAGGTTATTGTGTGCTTTGTACATTAATTGGGCGATTTTAAAGTCAACCAAGTGATAAAATTTCATCGTATTTAATTTGATAAATAGTGGATTTGTGGGGGGCGGCCCGGTAGTCCAGTGGTTAGCACATCGGCTTCACAGTGCAGAGGTACCGGGTTCGATTCCAGCTCCGGCCTCCCTGTGTGGAGTTTGCATGTTCTCCCCGGGCCTGCGTGGGTTTTCTCCGGGTGCTCCGGTTTCCTCCCACATTCCAAAAACATGCGTGGCAGGCTGATTGGACGCTCTAAATTGTCCCTAGGTGTGAGTGTGAGTGCGAATGGTTGTTCGTCTCTGTGTGCCCTGCGATTGGCTGGCAACCGATTCAGGGTGTCCCCCGCCTACTGCCCGGAGACAGCTGGGATAGGCTCCAGCACCCCCCGCGACCCTAGTGAATATCAAGCGGTACGGAAGATGAATGAATGAATGGATTTGTGGGTTCCGTATATTTTGATCTATTAATAATTCGAATTGCTTTTTTTTGTAGTTTTAGAATAGGCAGTGTGTTTGTTTTGCAGGCATTTCCCCATTTTTCCGCACAGTAGGTCATATATGGTCATAATAATGACGTGTATAATGTGTACATAGATCTCTTATTTAGCACTTCCTTGGTTTTGTCGAGGATCTCTACGGTTTTGGCTATTTTTCTTATTACGTTTTCGATATGTGGCTTCCAACATAGTTTTGAGTCTATTACTAATACGAAATACTTGGTTGCATACACTCTTTCTATCTCAATAGAGTTTACCTAAATTTTAGCTTGAGGTTTGATTGGACATGTGCCAAAAACAATTAAGTTTGATTTTTTCAGGTGTAAGTGACAATTTTTTTCTGTCGAACCAGTATTTTAATTTAATTCATTTTCTACGGTTGTCAGGAGCTGTTTCAGATTTATTCCAGAACAGTAGAACGTTGTATCATTGGCAAATAGGACACATTTAAATTGTTTTGAGACCTTGCAGATATCATTTATATATAAGATGAATAGTTTTGGACCAAGCACTGACACCTAAGGAACTCCATGAGTGACTTTCAGCTGATTCGTTTTTTTATTGTTGAGCTGCACTTACTGATAGCTGTTTTCTAGATAACTTTTTATCCATTTATAAGCTACACCTCTAATGCCATATCTTTTAGTTTTTTCAATAATATACTGTGATTTATTGTGTCAAAAGCTTTTTTTAGATCTAGGAAAACCCCAACAGTAAATCCTTTGTTGTCTATATTAGTGGCTATTGCTTCCACAAACTCCATAATTGACCTAATGAAATAACTTTATATCTCAAAGTTCTACATTTCAATATAGTCTACATTTCATGCATATCAGTTTTCTTTAACACACCTGCTTTTCATTCCTTGGTACGAGAAGTGGTACATCTTTGGGGCAAAGTGATTCACCACACTGTGAAAAGCTTCCACGCCATTGGTCTGTCCGAGGTGAGACATCGTCATTACATTGTGGACAAACATGGTCTTTGTCAGGAGTTCCACCGCTGCGACATTGCCTTCAGTACCTTTAAATGAATTTACAAGGTATGACAATATTTCTATTTTTTAGGGTTAACTAGCAGGCAACATCTAACAAAAAAAAAAACGGTAATAGCCACGCTTTTTCTCAAGTAATTGGAGGATGTAAACAACTATCGTGCATGTTGTGCTGGTGGTTCACACATGCCAGCCACTTCTGCTTCTTTTCCTCCGGTGTCTGGGAGGAAAGTGCATATCAAGTCAAGTCAAGTCAAGAGTATTTATAGAGCCTTTTTGAAACAGCCATTGCAGCATACAAAGTGCTGTACGTGGAGCAATTTAACATGCACAATAAACAGTAAGACAAATCGGTAATAAAGGCAGTAGAAAGCACCAAACAGTAAAACCAAGAACAAATCTAAGTCATGCTGAGTCGAATGCCAAAGAATACAAGTGAATTTTGAGGAGGGTTTTCAAGATGGGCAGCGAGGAGGCTTGCCGAATGTTCAGTGGGAGGTCATTCCAGAGAGAGGGACCAGCAACAGAAAACGCTCGATCCCCTCTGAGCCTCAGTTTAGTCCTTGGTACTTCTAATAATGTCTGGTCCACAGACCTGAGGCGGTGTGTAGGGGCGGATGAGCTCAGAGAAGTAAGGTGGTGCGAGATTATTCAGAGATTTGAAAACAAATAAGAGTTTCTTGTAAATAACTCAAATGTATGGGGAGCGAGTGTAGGGATGCCAAAGTAAGAGTTATGTGCTCCCTCTTACGAGTACCAGTCAAGAGGCGGGCAGCGGCATTCTGGACCAGCTGAAGGCGCTTAATGGAGGACTGGCTGACTCCAAAGTAAAGGGCATTGCAGTAATTGAGTCGGGATGTGACAAAGGCATGAATTACTGTCTCAAAGTGTTCATGTGAGAGGAGAGGTTTTATTTTGGCCAGCTGTCTAAGGTGAAAGAAGCTGGATTTAACAACTGCACCAATTTGCCGACCGAGTTTGAAATCACTGTCCAGTTTAAGGCCCAAATTTGAGACTGTTGACTTAAGATAAGGAGACAGGGGGCCCAAGTCTACAGGATGGAATGTACAAGGGCCACTGGGACCAAACAATATCACTCGTACAAATGGCACTTCAAACTTTGTACCCAATCATTCAGCATCTTTTCAGGCCCTCCAGTTCCATTACATAGCTCCCCCCAGTTGTGTTCCTCTAAAGGATAAATTTAATACGCGTCATGAGACTAAAATAATTGGCATCTAATTATGCCGCATATAATCTACAAAGCAGTTCACTGCCTATGGGCTAGTCGCAGTTTTCCAAGAGGACGTGTCACGTTCATTCGTCAACAAAGTAGCGCTGCCAACCTATTGAAATGTACTTCCAGAACAATTTATCTGACTGCCATTATTACTCATCGCTGATAATATTAGCATCGATCGGGGTTTGCCTCAAGCCGAAAACTAATCTATGAGCTATCGGTAGCTTCTCCTATTCAACGTTGCTAGCTTCTCCAGTTAGCTTTCGGCTAACGTCGCAACCTTCTACTGTTCATTCCACAAGAGTTGGCAGCTATGCTTTGACAAAATCATCAGCTCGTTTGCCTCGAGCCAAAAACTAACGTCGCTAGCTTCTGTTCAACGTTGCTAGGTTATCGAGTTAGCTTTCGGCTAACGTCGCTACCTTCTACTGTTCATTCCATAAGAGTTGGCAGCTATGCTACTTTATGGATATATATACATACAACCTGTCAAAAGAAAGGTGAGACTCTCTTCTTTCATCAGAAAAAAAGTTTGTTTCCATCTTTCTCCGTTCGTTGGCAATCAGCATTAGAAAACTGCTAAGTTTAATGGAAAAGGCAGCGTTTCTGCAGAAATCCAGAGAAAATTAGCTTTTTGTAAAAGCATAGCATCATTTCAAGTTTTACACTATTTTTTGCTTTTGTGACAGCTCAAATACCTCAATAATGTGTTCCTCCTACAAAAGAACATCCCAAATAATGTTTTTGTAGCAAAATAATTTATTTGCACACAACAAAACTATTGAACTATGAACAAAAGTGCAAATTGAACAATGAACGAAAGTGCAGGTGTGGAGAGGATGGTTTTTGCCTTCCATCCAGTTTGTCACCACATCGATTCACCCCACCACGTCCAGATGCACGATCTATAAATTATAGAAACATAAAAAGTTGCAAATATATCTTGCTGCAGAGTGATGTACAACAATTTTATTTACCTTTCTTTCCACCACCAAAGCAAGGAGTTGTCATCTTCTGGCTTCTGGTCGGACAATCTGTATTGTATAGAAGTATGTACAATTACCACACTTATTTTTCCAGTTTTTTATTGTTGCTTTCCACTTACATATCAACATCTCTCACACACATACATGCTCGCACACTGCTATTTACACCATTCATTCCACGTTGCTCAGCATCCAATTTGAAATGAAATTGAATATGAATTTAACACGAGTGGTTTTTGCAGAGCTGAGCAGACCAAATATGTCCTGTTTTTATTTTTGTTTTGTTTTGTTTTAAAGTTATGGCGACACGCAAGTCAGCACATTTACGGCGCATATTTTCATCCACATCTACGAGATGCATCAACCGTACATAAATGATTAGTGTTACTGGCAACTTTATAGTATAGCGTGGAATTTAGCGGTGCATAAAAGTGACAGATGAAGCATAAGAAGTGATGACATTTTGAATGGGAACTTGCAAGCAAGTCAGCAGTTACCTCCTCGTTCCAGCGGCTCTGGCGAGAACTCTCAGCTGCTTTCCGTTATGTCCGAAGGCACGTATTTGTCCGACAGATCGGGATCAAATCGCTCTCCAATTCATCGTTTTCGCCGTCGTCATTACGAGACGATTCCAGCGAATCGTTGACGTGTGCCTGGCGTCGGCCATGCGAAGCAATGCAGCCTCTTTGCAGTCATCGCTGGAAGTCGCCGGGGAGACGATTTGTGGGCGTCATCTTCTCTTCCACACAAACACCATCTCCTTTGTTGTTTTGTTTCGAGGACGCTTTTATGCCGAAAAAACAATCCTTTTTAGTTAGTTGTTTCCTTTTCTCCATCGTTGCTAGTTGCTAATGTTCCAATCCACTTTCCACATACTCCCCTCCTCCACGATACCCCCTTTCTACTACTTCTGCGGCGTGATCCTGGTGGATTTTGCACCACTAGTAGTGATGGACAACAATTTCACCTCATTAAAAAAAAATAGATGAATAAATTAATTAATTTTTGTTTTCCCGCAACCAGACCAGGTCTAGGGCAGGGGTAGATGTGTAGATCCGGTTCCTTGAGAGCCACATCCTGCCTGTTTTAGGTGCCTCCCTTCTCCAACACACCTGATTTAATTGTTTAGGCCTCGACAGAGCTTGCTGATGAGCTCATCACTTGAATCACATTCCAAAAACATGCATGGCAGGCTGATTGAACACTCAAAAATTGTCCCTTGCTGCAAGTTGGAGCACGAATGGTTGTCGTGTCTGTCGTGAGATTGTCTGTCACCCAGTTCAGGGTGTACCCCACCTACTGCCCAAAGATGGCTGGCATAGGCTCCAGCACCCCCCATGAATTGTGAGGATCAGCAGATCGGAAAATGGAAGGATGGATGTAGCAAGCCTCAAGAAGTTATTTTGTGTGTGTTGAGTTAATTTGGTGCTCTTAATTCGTCAAATGAATGTTTTACATGTTTTGGTCAAATTTTTAACGTTCCTTGTGGAAATGGCTCATGTTTACGCTGTACCATCTTTCAATCGAAAGAATGCAATTTGCTCTCGTCAATGACACTCATCCCCATTTTGCTGTCAGCATAATGGGAAGAAACTGCTGTCACCACAACCTTCGTCAGCTCCTGTGATTTTATTTCTGTGAAGACATGACTGATGCCACACATCCATAGGCCGTTGTACAGTATTTGTAAATTTGTAAACACATATTGTCACCAGGGGCGGCCCGGTAGTCCAGTGGTTAGCACGTCGGCTTCACAGTGCAGAGGTACCGGGTTCGATTCCAGCTCCGGCCTCCCTGTGTGGAGTTTGCATGTTCTCCCCGGGCCTGCGTGGGTTTTCTCCGGGTGCTCCGGTTTCCTCCCACATTCCAAAAACATGCGTGGCAGGCTGATTGAACACTCTAAATTGTCCCTAGGTGTGAGTGTGAGCATGAATGGTTGTTCGTCTCTGTGTGCCCTGTGATTGGCTGGCAACCGATTCAGGGTGTCCCCCGCCTGCTGCCCGAGGACAGCTGGGATAGGCTCCAGCACCCCCCGCGACCCTAGTGAGGATCAAGCGGCTCGGAAGATGAATGAATGAATGAATGAATATTGTCACCAAAAAACAAGGAAAGTGGTTTTTTTTGTTTTATTTTGGTTGTGGAGCATTTGTGACTCAAGTTTATTTTGTTGCCCAAGCAGGAATGCTGAGAATATTTGTTATTATTACTCGTAGCCGTAGAGGTAGAGGTATGATTATTATTTCAACCAGAATTCAACAGCAATTTCTGATTTTCATTCATTTTTGGACTACTTTTCATGTTTTTGTTTGTTTGTTTCATTCTTCTTTATTTCTATAAGAGAATTTTCTGCACCTGTAGCTCGTGTGTGGAATTCAGGATAGAAATGGAGCATGACAGAACAGGTCACAATATCGTCTTCAGGCGTTACGTTGTCGCCCTCTTCTGGTCAGTAGGAGGAATGCTGTCGGTGACAACTTCCGGGAATCGAAATAGAAACCCTTATTTCCATTTGTGTTTTGTGCCAAATTCTATTTCAGTTTAAAAATGAATGTCAACCTGTGATAGACTTTTTCTTTACGTTACAGACATAGAATATCAAGCTGTATTTCAATGTTGGTGTTTGCAAATTAAAAGAAAGGTGAAATAACGAGTTGTTCTCTACTTTAAAAAAATACATTGTTTTCTTACTGTTCCGGAAACGAAATTAAACCCCGTCAAATGTCACAAGATAAGATGGAAAATCCCACGTAAGGTGTTTTTTTCGAATAGAGAGTAAGGCTGATTTTGAAACCCGTGCACTCAGTTTACAAATCCTTTACTGTGTCAGCTTATGTTATATTCTCAATTAACATTGTTTGTTTGAGCATCATATTATTTGATGATAAGATTACCTAAATTGCATTATGTTGTTTAATAATAGGTTAGACATGATTGTATGTTGGTAGATTCTGATTGGCTCTGCACCCCATTGTACTGAGATTCGCAAAGGGTAGAGAAAGGTGGAGGGACGATGAGGACCTGAGTGAGCGAGAGGGAATGGAAATTTGAAGATCTGACAGATAGGGGGTGGGGGCAAGATTATGGATGGCTTTGAATGTATAGAGAAGTAATTTGTAATTAATTCTAAATTTGACAGGGAGCCAGTGGAGCTGTCGGAGGATGGGGGTGATATGATTGAAGGAGGGGGTTCTCGTGATGATCCGGACTGCTGAATTCTGAACAAGTTGAAGTTTATGGTGGAATTTTTGATTGACACCGAAGAGAAGTGAATTGCAGTAGTCGATACGGGAGGTGACGAGACAAGGATAGCAGTGGTGTGAGGAGTGAGTGAGGGACGGAGACGGTTGATATTACGAAGGTGGAAATGAGCAGACCGGGTAATTTTATTGATGTAGAAGTGAAAGGATAGTGAGCTGTTAAGGATGACACCCAGCTTCACCTTGGGGGAAGGAGATACAGTGGAATTATCAATTTTGAGGGAAAAATTGTTGGCTTTGTGTAGAGTAGATTTGGTACAGACGAGGAGGAGTTCTGTTGTATTGCTGTTTAGTTTGAGGAAATTATGGGTGAACCAAGATTTGATTTTGAGAGACAGTGAGAGTGGGATGAGGTTGGGACGGAGGCGTCGGGTTTGCTGGAGAGGTAGAGCTGGGCGTCATCCACGAAGCAGTGAAAGTGTATGCCAAAACTGCAAAGAAATATTGCCAAGAGGAAGAAGGTAGATGATGAAAAGTAGGGGACCCAGGACAGAACCCTGGGGCAAATTGGTTCACCAGGTTGCTGCACGGTGAGGATCCACGAATAAATGTGTTGACGGGATCAATTACCTCCACTGCAGTGTACAGAAGCTTGCAAATTATACTGAGGAAGCCTTTTTGGCTATCAGAAGCAAAACAATTGACAGTCACCTCTCTGATGGTGTTACAGGACCGCATAGCAGTCAATATGCTCTTGGCTGAGGCCAGTGGAGCATGTGCAATATTTGGTGAGTAGTGCTGTTCAAATGCACCCTGAGGGCTACGCACGCTGAACCGGATCATTCTGGCGTGAACACGCCCTTGTCATCAGAGTAGTGGGGTAAGACCTTTGTCACGTTAAAGAATTGGTGTGTTATGTCTTAATCTCGCTGACATTTTTTTTCAGCTGTCATGACATTGTGTGGATGTTGCTGTGTTTCCTGTATGGCAGCTCTTTATATCCAATTTATTACTAAGGTTGGTGCGCCCACGACATCTCAAGTGGATGGAATGTACCCTCTGCTGTTACTTTTGGATGGCAGTGATTCCGATGTAGAAAACGACTCGGCTAATCGAGACATGTTTTCATTTCAATATCAAAATGTCGTAGATGATTTTTAACCATCTTTTCCGATATTCTTTTCCTGAGTAATTTTTAATCTGATGATAACCTCCTTCTTTCCAGCCCCTGAGTATAACAACGTTTACACAAACAACATGACTCCATTGAATAAAATTCGACAGGAAGGTTCTATGTGACGATATGAGCAAACGTAGGATAAACAAGTCTCACGATGACATTCCCGCTCAGACTTGCAACACTTTTTTGGATTCCTCCATGATCCCGCCCTGACACAACATGGACAGGGACAACCCTTAATAATCAACATGTGGTCATTGTTGCGTGCTTTTGTTTCTTGTTCTATTAATAAGATGATAACATCCAATCTTTTCACACAACCCTTGCTTGATGTTGTGCCAGCTGCCTGCAACGATGATGCCGCTGATACCTTCATTTAAATAATTTCAGGTGTCGGACACTTTCGAGGCCGAGAGGGGGAATGAAGTGTGTATTCTGGCCATGTTTAGTCATTCTGTATAACTTTCCCATTCCTGCAGTATAACTTGGCATGCGTGAAGCAATCATCACTTACAATTGGAACATTACCTTCTGGAGACCTTGTAGAGATGCACAGACATAGTAAGGCACCAGTTGATAAAAGGTAAAAGTCGGTTTAGGAGGAACGAAAGTCCTGATGCCTCACCATGAGTTTTGGTACCGCCTTTTTCTTATGTTGTGAATCCCTTGCTTCTTTGCACTCGTGACCACCGCACCCATTGTCTGTAAACAATTCTATTCAATTTTTAAAATATTTTCATCAGTTGTGAAACATACTTTTATCATAATTTACCCACGAAATGAAGAGATTTGTTCATCTGCCATCTAGTGGAAAAACATTTCTTTGGTTACTGGCTAACAAATTTTCCAGCACCCTGCAGCCAGTAACCAATGAAATGTTTTTCCACTAGATGGCAGAAGACTAATCTAGTGACTTACGTGTCGACCCATTGCCCGTCACAAAAATTGAAAGTTTGATTTTCCTGAGTTGACCAAGCTTAGATTTATGTTGCAATAAAAAGGCCCAACTTCCACACTGAGTAAGAAAATGGCTGCATTTTCATTATTTCAGCCTCCATACTGTATTATTTTTTTCTTCATTGACATTCTATGAGGTTTTTCTAAAATGCCTTGGACTCGAGAAATAATTGAAACACAGAAAAAATGTTTGAACATTGAAAAAGATGGCGAAGGGAAATATATATTTTTTGTCATAATATGATCTCTGTAAGAGGACAACTTTGCAACGAACATTCTTAACGTTTTCCAATGCTGTAAAAATGTGTAGAATAAATAAATAATAAATAAATAACATTTGAACATTTCTGGATTTGCATCATTGCCACACGTTTCTATCAGCCGGGAGGGATGTCAGTCAGTTGGCTGTTGTAAAAAACAGTTTTTCGTGTTCACAAGGATCAGAGTGGCTCGTGATGAAAAAAATCTGAAAATCAGACCGGGTTCTGGGGACTGCAGACCTCCAGGTGGGTGCAGGGGCAACACCCCGGATGGGTATCCAGGGGGCAAATCCCCCGGAGGCTAATGGGTTTTAGAGATTTTAAAGCCTTAAAACCATAAATTTTATCAACAAAATTTTACAATTTTTGTTGAAATACCATTCCCTGTTTGCTTATTTGTTTACAATGAAGATTATGCTAAAGATGAAGTGTATTCAATGTACACACTACTTCCTTGCTTTGCTCTCGACGAAGGCGAACACTTTTGCTTTCTGCTCCTTCCCCCACCCCTTTCCGTGCTCGCCACTCAGTCAATGTGCTGTCTTTGTCTGACTTTTCCTAGCCTCCTGTCGTATCTTCATCCTAAAAACAAACATGGAATTGGTTGGCTAGTCTCTCGATGCCATCGACATAATTTTCTCGACGAGAAGAGCAGGCAGTGGGGAGCCTACTTGCCCCTCAGGGACTTTTGTTGCTGGTGAAGTGTAATTTGGAATTCCCTCTCTATTCCTGTAGGTGGCCTTAGAATGTCCACCTGGCGTCAGTGACACGATTCTATTCTATATTTGCAGGTCAGGGAGAATTCAGTTTCAGCAATGTGTGCAATCCTATAATAAGGTATTGTGGCTGTTGCCGTCCATCACTGTTAAGGAATTATTCCGCTAGAAGTAGTAGTAGAACATTGTTGATGAATTTCATCTTGCTATGAGAACCATTGACACTAGTCTCTGTCCTGAACATCTGCTTGTACTTAAACCAAAGAATGTAGTGTGAAGTCTGGATCCTATTTCACTTGGTTGATTAGCAGCCCCCGAGGGTTTTCCTGTCTCCACCACCTAGTGTGAATCTTTGACCTTTGAATAACCTTTGGTGCCCTCGGCCCCACCACTTCTGGGGCCCCCTCCACGGGACATGTTTTTGAAGAGCTGGCTCTCATAACCTTTGGTCTCCTCCGGCCACACCGGGTCAGATGACATGTTACTTTCTTCATTTCGGGATTTGCATGAGAGGCGTACCTCCCCGCCTCTCATTATCATATTGTCTCTATATAATCTCATGAATGTGTTTCTTCGGGGCTTCCTGATAAAATCTGAGACTCACAGGAGCCAGAATCGATTCCACTCTGACATCGGTAGAATAAAATCTTTTCCCAATCAGCCGTGGTCCCTGAAGTGCTCATTCGTCGGGAAACAGCCACCGATCACTGAGTGTTTTTTGAAGACCAGCGAAGCAGCAAACACCATATACCACATTTTTGGCGTCACGAACAGGGTTCGTGTTCTCCAGGGGACCGTCCCGTCCGCTCTCTCCGCGAGCATCCAGCGGCCAGCCGACGACCTGTTGTGAGGTGAGTTGCTTGCACTCAAAGTCGCCGCAGCATGCTCGCTCTTGGAAAGGGGGGGAGGGAGCGTTGTCCCCCGCACGGAGGACAGTTAAACGGATCTGATGGGGCGACGGCGGCCTCCAGGGAAAGTTGTCTCTCCTAGCCAAAAGCCGTCATAATGCGACTATTGAAGGGGGAGTGGCCCCAAATAGAGACAGCGAAAGAAAAGTAAAAAATAAAAAACAGGAAAAATAAATAAAAAACAATAAATAAAAACAGGAAAAATAAATAAAAAACAATAAATAAAAAGGGAACAGTAACAAAACGTTTTGGGAATTGTATGCATGACATGTCTGGTGTGAATGATAAACGAGAAGAAAATAGTAGGAAGTCCCATAAAACGTGGACGTGGAAATTAGTCGTTTCAGTGGTCCCGCGGAGGATCGAAATTTTAGCTGTGTGATTGTGGCGGAAACACGGGTACGATTGAACTATGCTGCGACAAGAGATGGGTGAACCCACACGGAGATGTCCGGTGGGAGCCTAGTCTCTGCCAAAGTCCAGCGCAAAAGGGAGGTTGCGTCGACCGCGTTTGGCTAATTGGAACGAGCGCAACCTTGGCATCCGTACCGTGAAGTGTGAGAGACGGCCAGCCACGGATATGTGGGCCGAGGAAATATACGGCCAGCCACGGATATGTGGGCCGAAGAAATAGACGGCCAGCCACGGATATGTGGGCCGAGGAAATATACGGCCAGCCACAGACATGTGGGCCGAAGAGAATGATGCGCGCGAAGCCACGTCGTTTGGGCACTGATCGAATTAGAGGTGTATGTGAGTTATAAGGCTTGTCAATTTAAATGCTGGTGTAAGAGGCCCCCAGGTAAAACGAGGGACTGGCGGTTTTCGAATATTGATTGAGCTGATACGATCTGCTTGCGGTTCGATTCCTCTATGGGGACGTGTCATAACAGCATACACATCTGTCAAAGTTTGATAAATTTGAGCCTGTACAGACCGCGTTTGGGAAATAGGTGCTGGACGGCTTGTGTGTGTAGAGAAAATCCCTGTGTGAAAAAGGGAAAACGTGGCAATGAGGCCTCTGGAATGCAAGGATTGGTATACCTGGGGAAAAAGTATTTTGTGTGCACACTTAAGTTAAATTCTGCAGAAAAAATAAAGGGGAAAATATGAAGCGCTATTAGAAACGAAACGAAACGAAAGTTAAGTATGACGTGCGTATTTGTCAGTGCATATCTGCACTGTTAAACAACAAACTGCATAGCCGCAGTTGGCAAACAGCAAAACGTGGAATGGATTCGAATCCTGCTCTGTCTTCTTTGTGAGTGTCTGTCTTCTTTGTTTGTAAGTGTCTGTGCGTGCAGAGACGTGTGGGATCCCTGTGTGTGTGTGTGAGTGTACCCATGGGTGTGTGTAGGTGAGCGTGCGTGTGTGCGCGTGTGCGCGATCGTGAGTAAGTGTGTGTGTGCTCTTGAGTGCGAGTGAGTGAGCGTGCTTGTAGAAGAAACGAATGGAATGGATAGGATAGTGTGCTTCTCGGTGCTCTGGGGCGCGTGCCCGCCTGCGGTGCCCGCTCGGGGAGGGGAATCTGGCTTTGGGGGCGGGACAGGGACTGGCCAACCTGTACCTGCCCACCGTGTTTCAAGGCTAGGCACTCCCCGTGTGGGTGACGTGGGGGCGGGGCGTGGGGCCGGAGTTGTGCCCATTTTGGGGCCGACCTTGCTGGTAGCGAGAAAATGTGACAGGATGATGGGGGACGGCATGCTGAAGGAGCAAAAGAATGCACGACCAACTGTGGAGGTCCTGAGGTAACTGAAACCCAGGAGAATGAATGTGCCACAGCTGTCTAACAAGAAACAAGAAGCACGGGAATGCTACCTAACGACACTAATATAGATGTGCATGTATGCATCTCAAGAAAGATTGTGGACCCTCATAAATAATACGAGGGTCAGCTGGCGCCCCCGAGACCCTCTGGGAGCAATGAGAAATTGGAGTTGCAGAAAAGCCCGACTTGTTAATTTAAATTAAAGACAGAATGATAAAATTAAAAACCAATTATTGATATTGCTCTCTGGGGCTCTCCTCAATACTTCTGATTTTCTGTTTACATTAAAAAAAAAAACCTGAGAACAGGGATTGCATAGCAGACTGACTACAGACTGATCATCATAAACTTGTGAACAATTGTTTTTCAAACAAGGTGTCATCTCCAACATAAGTTGAGTGCGGGTACAGAAATAGCGCGGACGGAATACACCGGATCAATATCAATTGAGACAGCCGGTCTTAAGGGGTCCATCTGAGGTTGGCAAAATCGTATGTGCATTGTTTAATTGATATTGTTATCTGCAATCAAAAAAAAAAGGGGGGAAAGGAACTATGCTAGTCCTATGGTGACCACCCCCATCGAGGTAGTGCGGAGAAACTACCCGCTCATTAAGGGGGTTAAAGAAATATCCAAAAAAAAAAATGGAATAAAAGATGGCCTGACATCGAGAGGCCTTGGCCGGTGGAAGGGACTTGTAACAGGGAAGTAGTTGAGACTATACGTGTACTAGTATCAGCATACAAGGCAGGACATAAAAAAGGAAAAAGAGGAGAAAAGAGGAAGGAAAAAAGAGAATGGGAATTGGGATTGTTAAAAATATTTGACGAAGAGGGACTCAAATTGAACCGAGAGTTCCAACAGAGAAAAGAGAAAATTAAAGCTGAAGTGCAGAAAAATATGGAAGAAGCTAAGAACCTAATGGAAAAAGCAAACGTGCCTTTTTCACATGTGTCCCCTGTTAAGAATCCCCCACCGTATGATGTGAGTGAAGACCGTGGAAATGTATATCCGCAACTTCCGATAATCAACCAGGAAGGAAGTTATCAGCTGGAGTCAGAGGATAAGGACATTGTCGAAACAGGAAGAGCAAAGACCACCATCATCATGCACCCTAGCCCTGCCCGCAAAAGAAATAAAACACGATTTGCAAAGCATGGCACTTTTGACTACACCAGAAAGGAGACTGAATTGACGAGGCAAATATTGCTGGATTTGCCTAAAATTGACTATGACATACAGTTGTGGGCAATAGACTGGCTTAAGAGTAAGTATTTACCCAAAGAGATTATGGACCTATTAGAGGGAATAGCCTCTTGCAAATTGACTAGGTTGAATGATAGACAATCAGACGTGCTGAGTTCCATTTATCCAACAACATTGGGTCCTTCACAACAATTGGTGTTTGAATTGCTATCTGAGGTACACCCAATGACTTATTTGGTTAATTGTATGGATGCTTGGGTGACTGTCACAGGACAGGACCCCATAGTCATCCATTGAATCAGGCTTTGTTCAGGCAAGCAGTGCTGGGGGGTTGTCCGTCTGATGTGCAGAAAATGATGACTAACTCTCCCACTCTCCCCACTTCAGATGACGTGAATTTGCGAACTCATTTCCTATATTATGTGCAACAATCTCGAATGAGAGCCGAGGAAGAGACTGAGAAAACATCCAAGCTACAAAACGACTTTTTGAATTCACAAATACAAGAGGCTAAGAGAGCCTCCAGTAATGCATGCAAAAAAGAGAAACTTGGGAGATCTAATCAAATGTCAATCAGTGTCTCTCAACAGGCTCCACCACGGCTGATCACACCCACACCGCAGCTCCAAGCCACACCTCAACATTACGGCCTGCCCACAAGGCAGGGCCGAGACGCATGGCTGGGGGGAGGTCTGAGACGGGAAGGTGGGCGTGGACGAGGAAGTCACGGGAGCCAAGCTGGCTGTTTCATTTGTGGTGATGTGAATCATTGGACAAGGAAATGCCCGCACCGCCGGCACCCACCTGTTCATCAATCAGGCTATGATCAACAAGCTCTGACTCCTCCTCCGCAAAACCAACAACAACGACAGGATACGGCACCCCCACATGGACAATACCCATCTGCTCCATGGGTACCTGAATCCCCAACAATAGGGATCACTGCTGGCCTCACTGAAAGACTGTCATGAACTTGGACCTGCTGGACCACACTTGCTCCCAATGCCTGCTGATGCAAGGCTGACTGTTGCTAAAGTCAGCCGATGACCCACCACTGCACTCTGTCTTCCAACAGTATCGGCTTTGGTCTCCTTAGACTTCCTCCATATGACCTTACCATCCGCTGATCGGTCCTTCCCACTGCAAAATGCTTTTGACAAACTAGAGATTGAAATTTATCGCATGGCCTGGTTGGGTGAAACACAAGGCAATTTATTTAATGTTCCCTCCTCCTCAATTATGGTAGGTCCTGAAGGGTGTGGCAGCCAGAGTGGACCTGTCAGAGGATCTCATCTCATTGACTGGTATCTAGGCCTGACATGGCCGCGCTGCTCATACTTTTTTGCCGTCTACTCAAATATCCAAAAATTCTCATTCGTACACCTTTTTTGTAATCAATTTAGCTAAGGTTTTTTCCATATACCACTTTCAGAATCGTATAGGGAATTTTCTCATTCTCTCACCTTGGAGTTAAATTTTACCACACTCGGTTGCCCCACGTATTCGATTTTGTCTTTTGGAATTTTTATTCAAGTGCTTAAACACCTGATCTACTCTTTCCGACATACGGATGTCGTTGTACTTATTCGGTATAGTAATGCATCATCTAAGATTTGTTGTTTGGATGCCACGTGGTGGCTCCTTTGACGTTTGGCTTTTTGCGGTTTCAAACTATCGCATGTGAAAATTACAATGCTCACTGCCTTTATATTTTTGGGGAGACTGAACACATCAGAAGGTACAGCGATGCCGGTTTCTTTTGTGCAGCCTGGTCTAGCTGATTTACTTAGATGTTTCTGAAAAAGAAGGTTCTGTTTCTGTAGTTCTTTTTCAGAAAAGAGAGGGGAACGTGAACAACAGGGAAGTAAAAGACTAATTTTGATGAATTTTGACATACGTCGGCATGCAATTGGACCCAATTGAACAAAAACAGTCAGCATGCATCAGATATGCGGCAGCATGAGGCAAATGGTTACAATAAAAAAATTTTTAAAAACTGCCACAGGAACATCGATTCAACATAGTGAAGAAAAAACAAAGAAACGAAAACTTAGAGAGGCTCTGCTAAAACCAAAAGAAGTAGTTATTAATTGCAGGACACATATTAGAAGGATTTTTCCCACATAAAAGCAGGAAATGACAAAGCAGACTAGATGACTAAAGAGACTGCAGAAGACGACTTGATCTTTAGTGATGGAGGTGGAATCAAAAATGGGAAGTTGTATGTTTTCCAAACTAACAACCTTATTTCAGACCAAGAGAGGGTATCCCGGAGGAGAAGAACTAACCGGGTGGCCAGGGATGAGACTGGTTTGTATCGGCATGAAATTGACGGACGTCCAGTCCTGTCGGCAACTAAATTGAAGACTCCAATTCGGGAGGCATGGGTTTTTTCATCTGCAATTCAAGGTAAGCTCGAACCAACGTATCAGAGGCTTATATCAAAAACTCAGATGGTGATGACCTGAGTTTGTAACGATCAAAGCCGAAGTGGTGCCACAACCGGCCTCGGCCCAACTTGCTGAACTGGTGGGGTTAACAGAAGCATGCCTGCTCGCAGAAGGAAAAGAGTGACAGTCTACACAGATTCGGCATATGCGCATAGCGTGTGCCACCTGTTCGGTGCTGTGTGGAGGAATCGGGGGTTCAAGAAGACTGACGGTTCCCCCATCCAGCATCATGCGCAGATAATGAAGCTGCTGGTGGCCATGATGAAACCTAGAGAAATAGCCATTGCAAAATGTGCTGCCCACAAGTCCGATGCATCCAGAGTCACGCAGGGAAATAGAGTGGCGGACAAAGCAGCCAGGGCTGTCACGAAAGGCAGCCAGAAAGGGAAAGTTTTGTTGGTTACGCATGAGGTCGATCTCGAAGACAGGGTCACACTCAGAGATGTAATCTTAATGCAGGCAGCCGTTAACCCGATGGATAAACACCTTTGGGAGCAAAGGGGGGCGAGTCAAGACCCTACTGGACTGTGGAGAAATCACGAAGGGCTGGTAGTGGCGCCGCCGGATTTGCGGGGACTATTAATCCAAGAGGCACATGGGTTGGCCCATGTGTCAAGGGGGGAGGTAAAGAGAAAAATAACCGCAGAATACGGGTTTTGGGCGCCATATTTGCTCGAACAAATCGACCAGGTAATTGGAAAATGTGCAATCTGTTTGAAAAACAATGTGAGAAGAGGAGTAGCCACCCCCACGGGTTATATCCCGACTCCTAATGGCCACATGAGAGAACTAGTGGTGGATTTTGTCGACATGATACAACCTGTCGAAGGGAAAAGATATATGTTGGTGGTCGTAGACCGGTTTTCAAGATGGCCGGAGGCCTGTCCAACTAAACGGAAAGATGCTCAGTCTGTGGCCAAGTTCTGTGCCGCGAAGTTATCAGCAGATGGGGTCTACCAGATAGGATAAAACGGTCAAAATCATAATGCAAAAATTGGGAATTAAACAGCGGCTCGGAGCAGTGTATCATCCACAAAGCCAAGGCATTTGTGAAAAAATGAACGGCGTCATAAAAAATCGAATTTCCAAAATTTGTCAACATACAGGCTTGAATTGGATAGCTGCCTTACCACTGGCACTGATGGTTTGCCGGTCGAGTGAACTACGCGATTTGCATTTGACCCAACATGAATTGGTAACCGGTAGACGCATGCCTTCGCCGTGTTTGCGTACCAGTGGGAAAGGCCCAAGCCTGTCAATTTTGGAGGACGAAATGAAAGCCTATGTCAAACATTTAACCAAGATACATAGGAATATATCCACCTATGTTGTTGACAGGCAGAAACAAGAAGAAACACAAGAGAGACTCGAAGCAAATACTAAAGACACGGTTCAGCCAGGAGACAAGGTGTATGTGAAAGTGTTCCGCCGCAAGTGGTACAACGAAAGACGGCAGGGGCCATTTGAAGTTGTCCGCTGTACCGGAACAGCGGTGCAAGTGAAAGGGTCGCCAACCTGGTACCATCTGACACACTGCGTCAAGGTGCCCAAAGATGGAGAACCCCAAAGGGGGAGTCGCGGCTGCGAGAACTCCGAACAACTGCCAGAACAAGAGTCGCCCAGGGGCCCAGATCGGGAGGAAGACGGGCAAGGTCGAACTGTGGTGGATAACGTGTCTGCTGTATCTGTTCCTGAGGACATCGGGGGCGGCACAGCCGACGATCAAGGAAGCCAACAGTTCGACAATGTCAATCTCGACAACGCGCCCTCCCCAGATACAGAACCTCTGGATGCTGACCGGGGCCGTGCAAGGGACTCTATGGACAGTGACCTGGACATAAGGACTTTGTATGGACAGCAGGCCCTGGGCAGTGATACCCAGCACGTTCTATCGCTGAAGATTCGGGGAATGGACTCTGCCTCGGCACGCACTTACACATGAAGAAGGGGGGCGTTATTTCGGGGGCTTGTTTTGATAGCATGTTTTGATATCTCATTACTATATACCTCATTGTTTATTCCAGTATTTTACCTCATTTTGTTACCTGCTGGCCGGCTGATCATGTAACGGTACAATTTCACTGTTTGGTGAGCTCATACTGTTTTGTGGATTGTAATGTGCCAGGGCTCCTTACACCTGGTTGACACCAGGTGAAGGGAACCACTGGGGATGGTAGAAAGGGCCTTTCTCTTTTTCCTTGTCATTAGACTGGCGAGGTTTTTTCTCGAGGAGGGGCCGGCAGCTTTTTGGGGCTTCTAACGGGCCACACCAAATTCATTACTTCGCAATTTGTCACCGTTGTAAGGGTATTACCTAAGGGGGGTGGTATCGTCGTTTGAATTATGCGGACTTCAATTTTCTCTGCTTGTGGTACCTGAGAGGCCTCAGATTGTTGTCAGGGAGCAATTGGCTAACTAAATAGTTTGAGTTTTCCTAGTTAAAATAACCTTAAGTAGCATGCCTTGAGCGTGATTTAGGCGGAAGATTTTAGGCCAAATTGTAGACGTGAGCATATATAAAATTTGATTGGGGAAAGATGTTTGGACCTTTACCGATGGTATCTTTTGTTAGACCGTTTCCGGGACTACTACTTTGTCCCGGAAGGGGGGAATGAAGTGTAATTTGGAATTCCCTCTCTATTCCTGTAGGTGGCCTTAGAATGTCCACCTGGCGTCAGTGACACGATTCTATTCTATATTTGCGGGTCAGGGAGAATTCAGTTTCAGCAATGTGTGCAATCCTATAATAAGGTATTGTGGCTGTTGCCGTCCATCACTGTTAAGGAATTATTCCGCTAGAAGTAGTAGTAGAACATTGTTGATGAATTTCATCTTGCTATGAGAACCATTGACACTAGTCTCTGTCCTGAACATCTGCTTGTACTTAAACCAAAGAATGTAGTGTGAAGTCTGGATCCTATTTCACTTGGTTGATTAGCAGCCCCCGAGGGTTTTCCTGTCTCCACCACCTAGTGTGAATCTTTGACCTTTGAATAACCTTTGGTGCCCTCGGCCCCACCACTTCTGGGGCCCCCTCCACGGGACATGTTTTTGAAGAGCTGGCTCTCATAACCTTTGGTCTCCTCCGGCCACACCGGGTCAGATGACATGTTACTTTCTTCGTTTCGGGATTTGCATGAGAGGCGTACCTCCCCGCCTCTCATTATCATATTGTCTCTATATAATCTCATGAATGTGTTTCTTCGGGGCTTCCTGATAAAATCTGAGACTCACAGGAGCCAGAATCGATTCCACTCTGACATCGGTAGAATAAAATCTTTTCCCAATCAGCCGTGGTCCCTGAAGTGCTCATTCGTCGGGAAACAGCCACCGATCACTGAGTGTTTTTTGAAGACCAGCGAAGCAGCAAACACCATATACCACACTGGGTACACCCTAGATCAGGGGTGGGCAATTATTTTCCCGGGTGGGCCAAATGAGAAGCAGAAAATATTGTGGAGGGCCGGGCCAAAAGTTAGAAATAGAAATAGAAAAAATAAAGAAGATAGCACAATGTCTCTAGGAAATTTACTCGAGCCACAAGCAATTCACTCTGAACATGGAAATTTCCAGAATCGGACTGAGTAAGAATCGCTTCCTTGTTTTTCAAAGTCTCGTAGATTTGAGTCTTTCCGACTCCAGGCGTCTCCTGAATGTTTCGTACGTTACCCGCTTCGTTTAATCAGATACATATCAGTTTCCCTTCCATGGTCATTACTCTCTCCCTCTTTCTTCGTCTTCCTCTCCCTCCCTGTGCGCTGCAACTTGAAGTAACTGCACCACCTGGTGTTGAAATACCTGTCATTACAAGTCCAAACGAAATGAATGCGAAATGTGCACCAATCTTCGGCGGGCCGGATTAAAAAAAGACCAACGGGCCGAATCCGGCCCACGGGCCGTAGTTTGCCCACCCATACCCTAGATCCTTGGAGGAAGCAGAGAATGGTGTGCCTGTCAACACTGCCCCATTGTGGATGACATCTACATAGATATATTGCTTCCAAGGTGAGAGGATGCTGGCGTGTATGTCGCCGCTTCTCACTCCAACCCTTTCTAAAATTTTCAAAGCTCAGATATTCCTTCAGATTTTTCTTTTGCCTTCTGTTTTGGATTGTTTGGACTGTGATTGATGTAACGAATCATAGCTTCACCCGACCAATCAAACACCAATTCGTAACTTAGTCCACGGGCTAACGCTGGTAGCTTAAATTTACCGGCTGTCACCGCACCAGCCTTTCTCCCTCGTCATGGGGCGCCACAACTTCACTGCCGTAGAGTTATTTCTGATACTCCTGACGGTCTGCCATCATCCAGTGACAGGACTGCTCCACTATTCTGTCGCAGATCTTCTCCGGATCCGGAGGATTGCACCGGAGCCTCCACCGCCGGAGCTGCACCATCATCCTGACATCACTCGCCTGCCTCAACGTCGCTACATTCATCGCGGTTCGCGTAGACATATTGACTATAAAAACCTCAATCAACTCGACCTGGTCCACTTCTCGACGTCCTCCCAGAAACCGCGGCCGCAACACCAACTACCATGCAGTAGCCCGCCTGGCTAGGTCGGCTAACAGCACTGCTGCTGTCAAACATGACACCTCCGCCGTCAACTTTGGACTGGTGAACATCCGCTCACTCACGAACAAGGGACACCTCATTCAAGACGTCCTCGCCGAACTCAAACTTGACTTCCTCATTTTAACAGAAACCTGGCAACAAACAACTTCGCTGCTCCGAATGACTCCACTCCTCCTGGCTTTGTTTACATCTGCCGTCCCCGTGGCAACGGCCATGGAGGAGGGCTCGCGGTAATCCACCGCGAGGAGTGGAAAGTCTTGCCTGTCTACATCCCTGCATCAAGCTCTTTTGAATGCCTGGTGTTTAAACTCCCTGGACCCTCGCCAACCATCATTGCCACAGTTTATCGCACCTCAAAGCCACATAGTGACTTTATCAATGAATTTTCCAGCTTACTCCACTCTCTCGCCAAATTTAATTTTGCTGGGAGATTTCAATATTCACATGGACAACCCCGACCTGCCTTCTCACAAGAGACTTCACATCCTACCTGGAGAGCCTTGCGATACACTGTCTTATTGACTTCCCCACCCACATCAAGTCAAGATGGCGCCCGAGTAGGCAGCCGTCGGCAAGTGCTCTTATGAGCCTTGGTTTACTTTGTTGTTTTTTGGTTTGTTTTGTCACTTTGTGTTTGTTGTTACGTCGCGTGGACCTGATGTGAACTTTTTTCAGCATTTTTTGGCCACGACATTCATCAAGGAGGAGACTCTGTGCTTGGTGGCTTCTCGGCAGCATGGGTATACAAGCACAGTTTTTGTCTGGGAGGAATATCTGCGCCATTTGACTGTCGTTGCTGGACTCTCCCGGGGCGCTTGTGTCTTGCGCCTGTAATGGGCAGCATTTTTTACAGCCCTGCATTGTTCATCGGAGAGATCGGTCCTGTTGAACGGTCTGTGGCTGGATGGATGTAAGTCTTGAGGAGCCGACGATGAGAAGAAAGGAGCGTTAGCGTGGAGCGCCGATGCGGATTTGGAACTGGGAGTTGCGGCTTGGAGTTTGAAGCGGATTACATGGGACAGGAGAAGTGAACCTATCTCTTCGTCAATGGACGCTACAGCTTCGTATTTGCTTTCAAAACTTAGCTTGTAGCAGACGTGTGCACATTTTCAGCATGACGTCTCTGATCCACTGGTGAAAGGACACTTTGATCCTCACCTCTTTCATCTAGAACTGCTTCAGACAACAAAGTGTATGCAGAAACGTGGTGAAGATTGCACGACTGTCTATGTCCTATGTGTTGTGTTATTTTTGTTATTTTATGTGTTGTGTTGTGTTATTTTTGTTATTTTGACTTCAAAATGGCGCCGGGAGAGTGGCTGCCTTTCCAGCAGCTCCTATATTTTGTTGTTCTACTTCGTCCTTTCATAACTTTGCTGCTGTGAATTGGGAATTTCTCCATTGCGAGACTAATAAAGGTTTTCTTATCTTATCTTATCTTATCAAAGGCCACACATTGGACTTGGTTTGCTGCTCTGGCCTCTCCCCCTCCAAGCCCACTGCTGATGTTTTTCCTGAAACCGATTATTTCCTCCTCACTTTTAACACCGTACTCGGTCTTTCTACAATCAAAACCTCCCGCCTCATTTCTTTTCGTAATACCAAAAATATCAACATTGACACCTTCTGCTCCATTACCAGAATCAGAATCATCTTTATTGGCCAAGTATGTACAGCACACAAGGAATTTGTCTCCGGTATAACACGCTGCATTAGTATCATCGTAAACAAGGACATGACAAATAGGTATGCAGGGACATTTCGTAATGTAAGTAAGAAAATTTGCAAAAGTATCAAGCGGGGCTAAAGTGATCAGCGGTAGAATACAATATGATAACAGTTTGTACAGTTGGTGCAGAAAATCATAGAACCATTTTAGAGTGACCAGTAGCAGTATTTGTAGTACAAGAAGAGTGACTATGTCAGTGACTGTTTAGGGAGTTAATGGCTGGAGGGAAGAAGCTGTTTAAGTGTCTGCTGGCTTTGGTGCGCATGGATCTTATCGACCGTTCCACGCCCCCCAGACGTCCTTTCAAACCCGGATGACCTCACCGCGCACTACAATGCCTGCCTCACAAATATTCTAAATTCTCTCGCCCCCCTGAAGACCAGGATTGCTTCATTCTCAACATCTGCCCCCTGGTTTACACCCGCTTGTAGGTCATTGAAATAAAAAAAAAACACCAACTTGAGCGACTATAAGAAAACCGGTCCCTCCATCCTTAAGGACATGTACACTACCCATATGACTAAATACATGGACCAAATTGCACAAATCAAATCCAGCTACTACTCCGGCCTCATCCTTTCCAACGAAGGAAATTCAAGAACTCTCTTCTCCGTCATGAACAAAATCCTCCGGTCACCAAATTCTCTCCCCCTCCACCTGTACTCCACAGCAACCTGCAACTCCATTATGGAGCACGACAATCACAAAATCCTTAAGATCCACCACCACCTCCATCAAAACCTGCCTGCTCTCCCCCATCTGAACCTTCTTCTCCTTGTCATTTCTTCTCCAGTTTTGTTCCACCCATGACTGCTGAATTACCCAACCTCATACTCAAATCCAAGCCCACCACTTGCCAGCTCGACCCCCTCCCTTCATCCCTTGTTAAATCCTGCCTTCCTTCCCTGCTTCCTATCATATCTGCTATTATCCACTCCTCACTCTCTTATGGTATTGTCCCATCACTCTTCAAAACCGCTGCTATCACTCTCACACTGAAAAAACATGGCTCTGACCCCAACAACTTCGATAACCTCCGCCCCATCTCCAACCTTCCATTTATCTAGAAAATCCTAGAAAAAAAACTGTTGCTGCTCAACTCCACTCCCACCTGTCCCTTCACTCTCTCGATGAACTCTTTCAGTCCGGTTTCCGCCCCCGCCACAGCACAGAGACTGCCCTAATCCATATTGTAAATGATCTCCTCATAGCATTTAGTCTCCATCCTCATCCTCTTAGACTTGAGCGCCGCCTTTGACACAATCTCTCACCCTATCCTCCTCAATAGACTCTCCTCGATTGGTCTCTCCCACATTCCCCTCAGTTGGCTCCACTCCTACCCACTCAGTTTGTCCAGCTCAAACCCTTCACCTCAAAGCCCTCCCCAGTCACCACAGGTGTACCACAGGGATCTGTCCTAGGTCCCCCCATCTACCTCCTGACTCTTGGCCATATCCTCCGCAAATTTAATATCCACTTTCACTGCTTTGCTGATGACACCCAGCTCTACCTCTCCTGCAAGCCAAACTCCATACTCCCACCCCCCTCCCTCACCTATTGCCTCTCCTAACTTTAAACATGGTTCACAACAAACTTTCTTAAATGAAATGCTAATAAAACTGAATTCCTCCTTCTTGGCACAAAATCCACTTGATCTAAAGTTAACAGTTTTTCCTTCAACATTGACAGCTACTTATTGTCCCCCTCCCCCCAGGTCAAGAGTCTGGGTATCATCCTGGATAGCCTGCTCACCTTCCACTCACATATCAACACCACTACCCGCACTGCTTATTTCCACCTCCGCAATATTACCAGACTTCGCCCTTTCCTCACCCCTCGCACCACTGCTATTCTTGTCCACAGTCTTGTCACATCCCGCCTTGATTACTGCAACGCTCTCCTCTTCGGCCTACCTCAAAAGTCCCTCCTTAAAATCCAGCTGGTTCAAAACGCCTCTCCCCGCATCATCACAAAAACATCTTCCCAGCAGCACATCACCCCCGTTCTCCAACCGCTCCACTGGCTCCCTGTTCAACATCGCATCAATTACAAACTGCTTCTATATACATAAAGTATATGGCCATTCACAACCTGGCCCCTCCCTACCTGTCCGACCTTCTTCAGGTGCATACCCCCACTCACTCCGTCAGATCCTCATCCTCCCTCTGCCTGTCAGTGCCCCCTGCCCGCCTGAGCACCATGGGAGCCAGAGCCGTCAGTCGCGCTGCTCCAAAGCTTTGGAAAAACCTACCTCCGGACCTCCAAAACTGCACACCTCTTTCCACTTTCAAGTCCCGTCTTAAAACATACCTGTTCAGGATTGCCTACAACACATAGCTCTTCAATTTACTATGTTTTTATGATTTTATGTTCTGTTTTTATATAATATCGAGCTTACTAATTTTTACATTGTATTTTCTTATTGTCTGTACAGTGTCCTTGGGTGGCATGAAAGGCGCTTTTAAATAAAATGCATTATTATTATTATTATTATTATTATTATTATTACATTATCGGGCTTCCGATAACAGGTATGCTGCTGTTTGGTGTTAGTAGTTTCCTGATCGATCGCAAAATTCAACCGATGGGAGCGGCTCTATTGGAAGTGAAGAGGCTGCCGGTCTAAGGATGACATAGTGCGGATGTCCAACACTCAGATTCAGACTGTTCTCAACCTCAAACTGTTGCGGTTTTGGAGCGTCTCTGCAAGATGGTCAAGAACTTGGAGAAACTGGAATTCGTGCTCAAATATTGACAGAAATCACAGATTTGGCTGATCGACGCCACTAAAGAGACATAAGCCACGGACTCAAGGCTGTCTTAAATTCTTGGGCAACCTGCTACCAAAATCATCTGTTATCTCAACCTTCCCCTGATGAAAGTATGCACGGAAGCTAGTCCCCCACCATCACCCCCTCCTTCATAAATTCCCTTGTATCACCGTCTTCATTGTTTATGTCTTGTGACCCATTGTTACTGTCGTTTGCTCGTGCAGGAGTTTTTTGCCTAACTCGAATTATCCTCAAAATGAGGATAGTTTGAGCGTTGTTTTTTTTCTCCTCCTCTGCGTCCCTTGTGGTTTCTTTCTCACTTCCGGGTTGAGTGAATGCTGGCGCGTTTGGCTGCCGCGTTTGGCTGCCGCGTTTGGCTGCCGCTGCTCAACCCGTATTGTTTAGTTTTTTGTTATTGTAAAGTGTCCTTGAGTGTCTTGAAAGGCGCTTGTAAATAAAATGTATTATTATTATGATAATTACTACTACTTCAATCTTTCACAGAAAAAAATCCCAAGATTGTTCACTCTTTGGCATGTGACTCAGCATGACTCAGATTTTTCTTGGTTTTGCTGTTCGGTGCTTTCTACTGTCTTTGTTACCGATTTGTTGCTTTACTCTTGAATGTTGTTGGTTGTTCCATGTACAACACTTCGTATGCAGCGTTGGCTGTTTGAAAGTGCTCTATAAATACAGTTGAGTTCAGACTATTCTTTCAAGTGAAAATTTGACATTGTCACGTCCCGTGTTTGCCAGCAGGGGGCGGGCTTTCTGCCCGCCGCTTGCACACCTGTCACCCATTTGTGAGTGATTGCTCAGCCGTTATTTGGACGCTCTGGCAGTCCACTCACTGCCGGAGTATTCCACGCCGTGCCCAAATTCTCTCGCCCAATTCCTATTCGTATTATTCATTGCCTCTTAGCCTTGTGGCTGTTACTGCGCGTCGTTGTTCCTCTTTCGAATGAAATTTATAACATTGTCTAATCAGACCCTCCTTGCTATTTTTCCCGCAAGCGTTTTCTGTTGTTTTCTTTATTTATCCCTGGTCCTTATTTTGACCAGCGCTTTTTGTTATTCTCCCGGTCGGGTAATTTTGTGTTTGTATTAAAGACTCCTTTTGTTCTCTGACAAACCTTTTCCTGTGTCTGCTATTTCGGGGATCCACTCCTAGCTTTTTGTTGTACACGAAGCGATTATTCTATTGCTTCGGGTACAACGTGACAGACATAGGCCTTTGTGCAATTTTGCTTATGCATTCCTGGTGAACACCAACATGTAACTTCAAATTTGCTGCTCAAAATCAAAACTAAAAAAGGAAACACCATTCCCTGCCATATTTAAGATTTGTTCGTTACTTGTATTCATAAAATGTTGTGTAAATGTGATAAAAAGCTCTTGATTCTTACCTCATACAGTGATGGTGAAGTCCCAAACCGTTTACTATATATGGGTTATGAATGCATTTTCCGGATAGAATGACATCGTCACACACTGTACACAGAGCTTTACCAGCGACATCGAGCTTTTTCAAGAATTTCCGAAACAAGCACAGACAGTGGTTCCTCTTTACTGGTTCATACTGGGGACACTGTCAGCTTTCTACCCAACCAGTCCCATCGAAACCTGTATTTCAGTTACACATGTATCTGACGCACTTTAGCTTCGTCACGAGTCTCGATAACATTTGGCATGTTGTTAATACAGACTACATACACGAGTAATTTCAATACACTCCATCCCTCGGGCTAAACCATTCAGAGTTCGTGGGAAAGGGCTTTAGGAAAACAAACACGGATTGGTTGTGATTCTGCATTTGCCGATATAGCGACCAATCACAACAATTAAGACATTGGTTTTAGCCTATATACGAAGTAACGACAAACTAGAGCGAGAAAAAAAATGGTATTCTAAATGTATTGTCGCGCCCTCAGGATGCGGCATGAATGACGACACAAAGTCCGCGATAAAAATACAGGGTTTATTCCGGGCAACCCGTGAGAACTGGTCCCACGAACATGAAACATACAAACAAGTGGCATCACGTACTAAATAAAAGACAAAACTACGAATACAATTGATTTAACATAAATACACACAAACCTCGTGGGCTCACACTCATAAGGGGTTAAACTTCGGCCGAAATCCTGCTTGTCATCGACTTGCCTCGGACGGTAGGTTCTTGGCACTCTCGTCTTCTTACAAATGGCTACACAGAGCTTACAAAACGTGTCTTTCAACGTGCTCCAATGAATGTGCATGGCAACTAGGGTCCGGTGGACCTTTATTCGGGATGAATGGTTCTGGCCAACAATCGCCACTAGATGACAACAGAACACCAATAATGAAACTGCTTAAAGGAAAATATTGGTAGTAACACACCCACCAATCAATTGTCTTTTGAAGTTATTAACTCTTTGAATTTTCTTTGACCTTTGATTACGAATTATAATATATTAAAGCTTATAGAGCATTTTAATGGCAGCGAGTGATGTCAAAGCCTTCATTCTGCTTCTAAAATAGTCACTGTCTTTTGAATAGGTCTTTCCAAGTAGATACGTTTGCTTATGGGGTTTCCACTGCCATTCAAAGTTGAATCACTCATAAGTAGTTTCACTACTCTTCCAACGTGCCCAGGATATACTTCAACGATCTTTGCCAATTTCCATTGGTTACGTGGGCTTGAGTCATCTTGTAAGAGCACAATGTGGTTGACTTTAGCATCTCTGCATTCTTTAGTCCAATTCGGTCTGCTTTGAAGATTCAACACATATTTCCCTCTCCACCTTGTCCAGAAGGTATTTGCCAAGACTTGAACACGATGCCACCTCTTCCGCAGATAAGGAATAGCGATGAATGAACGAATTGTATTTGTTGTGATTCCGAGACCGTGATGGTGTGTCCTTTCATGGTAATGTTTCGTGGCTTTATCTTTAGTCCGTATTGCATTTGAACGTTTCAGTGATTGATTTGATCCTCTAATGTTCTTTGCATTTTTAGGAAGCGCTTTGGTCTAGCAACGGCTTTGATCATTCTGAACCGTCGAGTCGTGGAACTTTTGTAGGCGATCTAGAAGTGACCATTTTAAGTTACCTTGCGTATTAAGTGTAGCCGGGTCTTTGGAAAGACTGGACTGGACACAAAATAATTTTTAGGTGGGCTTTATTCCCGACTGAACAATGAAAAATTGTTCAGCATTAAGATGAAAGACTGAGATGTTAACTGAATTTTAAAAGAGGTCGAAAAGGGATCTAAGAGATCAAAGAAAATCATTTAACAGATTACAGACAATTACGCCACAATAGACAACAGCAGTGGCTTGCTTAATAGGAAAACAGAAATAAAAATACATTATTTCCAAGCCACAATACTTCTTAGTGCAGAACAAATAATCATTACAACCCAATGTTTTGAGATACAGCCACACTTACTCGATATGTTCCGGTGTGTTGGGTGTGTACAAAGAACGTGGTCAAACACAAATGATCTCCCCTCTAAAGAACAGATAACACAGTTCATATAATTTCACAGTAAAAAAAAACATATTTACATCTTATAACATTGCGAACACTTACGCTGTACAGCTGTTCACACGACTCACTAGTGGTAGATTTCAAACTCCAACCCAAACCACTCCAGATATTGTGCTCTACAAATACCATTCAACTAATTAATCATCTGTCCAAAATTAACACCTAACATGCTTCATGGTAAACTAGTTACCAATTACCTGAATATCACCAGGGTTACGAGGACATCATGGGTGTATCAAGTTGGGACAAGCAGTGGCACAGTTCAGCGACTACCCTCCTTTACGTGCCTGTCACCCTTTGTGGTCCGATTCTCACACGCTGCATATGTTCCCGCGTGTTTTGATCTAGTGTGGCTCTTAAAGTGACAGTGCTACATTTGTTAAACAAGGAAGCCTTCACTACAAGCATCTAAGTAAGGTTCACCTGGTTACATAAGGACTGAAAACTTTTTAACTTCTGGGTCACTAACTGATGTCTCTCCCACCTTGATTTCACCACTGGATACAACTTTCTGCCAGAGAAGATCGGGGCCTGTGAACCACTTCTGTGTTCTTTAGCCGTCAGACCTCTTGAGGCATTTGCTGCCGGATTCTCTTCAGTATCTCCATGGCCTTTGATTTCCTCCATGAATTTCTGTTTGGACCACCAGGCGCTTGTGACAGAAAGGTGCAACCATATTGGCCATGCCCACCAGCTCTGGCCTCATTCTGTTCTTCGACTGATGACATTACGTTGGCTCTGTTGTACTCAAAAGATAGATCGCATCTAACTTGATGTGACCAGGTGGCCGTAAGTAATGCCTTTAAAATGGCACAGTGTCTGACATTCACGGTGGCCTAATGGCCCTGGCCTAGTGGCAGGCCACCACGGACGTTGCAGATGCCACAAATTTAATTTTTTTGTTCAAATATTTCGCAACAAATGATTTTGTAGACATTTCGTTGTGTGATAGTGACCCACATCTGAAAAAAATCATTGTATTTGTTTGTCTTTGTAACCAAGATAACTTCGACTAATTCAGTGGTTCTGTTTCATAGTTCTGCTCTCCGTGTCCTTATTTTTCAACTGTGTTGTCGAAAAATAATGACTTAAAACTTGTTAGTTTTTTTCTTTTTTTTGGGGGGGGGAGGGTGGGTTGCTGATGCGTTCACGTTATTTGTGTCAAATGATTTTTCTTCCTCGCTTCCTCAGCTACAAATATTGGAAGCAAAATGCAAAAAAAAAAAAAAAAAGAAGAATAAAACAAATTAAAAATTCTTGCCGTCGCAGAGCGGATCTTTGGCTAGTTGGAGTAAGAAGAAAGGCAAAAGGAATGGAGGTCAACATTTTAGTTCATTTTATCATATGTCATTCATTTTAGTTCATCAGTTGTTTTGCTATTTTTGTAGTGTGGTGAAGCCAGTTTGGGAGGTTCGTTGTTTCAGTGAGCTCGTTCTGTTTTTTCGTCGCTCCCTGCACATTGACTAGAAAGCAGGACAGGTAAGCTGCCATCTCCTTACAAGCCCTTTTTAATCCTCTTTTTCTTTTCCGAGGAAGTTAGCTTTCAGGACTGCATTTTGCTTTCGTTTTCTTCTCTTGCGGTGCAACGTCGGGGAAACTTTGTTTTTTGGTGCTTGAATCTTGATTTGATTGTGCTCTGTGTGACTTGTTTTATTGGAATGTTTTTGTGCGCATGCATGTGAGTGTGTGCGCTTCTATGTGTGTGTGTGTGTGTGCATGCGCAAGTGATAAAAACCACATTTTGTATGATCCCAGATAACGGTGTGCTTTTGGCTGCCGTTAAGTCAGAAAACGAAAACCAGGGAGTCCACTTGGTGACAAACGATTCCTTCACTCATGACTGAGGCCAACACACGGCAGCTCTCCTGATAGCCAAAGTTGCAAGCTTGGGTGTCTTCGCGAGGACCATGGTGAGAAGAGTTGCGGACTACCTAGTATGTCCGACCTGTTTGGAAATCTTTACAGATCCTGTCATACTGCCTTGTAGTCAGAGCTTCTGCCGCGCGTGTGCAGCAGTGGTGGGAGCGGTTATGTCCAGTCTGTAGAACTGAGTTTAGTTTGATGGATATACCTTTAAACCTGGCCCTGAGGAATATGTGTGAGGCCTTTTCAAAAGCCTCGGTTGAGGTGGAAGACGTCTGCAGTTTGCACAAGGAGATACTGAAACTCTTCTGTTTGGACCACCAGGCGCTTGTGTGCCTCGTCTGCAGAGATGCAGAAAAACACGGCAGCCACACGTTCCGACCCCTCGAGAAAGTTCTCAAAAGTAACAAAGAAAAACTCTGGGAAGGTCTATAGGGAGCAAAGGAAAGACTGGAAGTTTTCAGAGATCCGAGACGACTGCAATGAACAAGCGGCATACATCAAGATCTAGAGGCAGCGGGTGGAAAGCAAGATTAAGAAGGACTTCAAGGAGCTTTGTCGCTTCCTGCGAGTCGAGGAGGAGGCCAGGTTGTCTGCTATGAGGGACGTGGAGCAGAAGAAGAGTTGGACGATGAGGGAGAAGATCGAGGCTCTTCACAGAGACACGGCCTCTATCTCAGAGGGAATAAGAAGCGCAGAGGAGCAGTGACTTCTGACCCTCTTTCCTTAATGAAAAACTTGCAGACTGCAATGACCAAAATCCATAACCTGCCCACCAAGCCCGAGCTGCTCCCAGGAGGTCTGCTGGACGAAGCCAAACATGTGGGCAACCTCAAGTTCAACGCGTGGGAACGAATGAAGGACATGGTCTCCTACAGTCCCGTCATCCTGGACCCGAACACGGCCGATGCGGAACTCAGTCTGTCGGAAGATCTGACCAGAAAAGACATTTGCGTCCAAAGAATCCCGAGAGGTTTGACTGGTACAAGGTACAAGGCTTTGGCATCAGGAACGCATACTTGGGATGTTGAGGTTGGAGAAAGCACTTATTGGAGACTAGGGGTGGTGGCATGGGGTGACCCTTGTTTGCCAAATTCTATGGCCGCATACGGCATTGGCTTGTTCGGTGGTGTGTACAAAGGGTTTGCAGGCGTATCCGGAGCCTACATTCCATTGGTGAAGCCGCACAGAATCCGAGTTCAAGTGGACACTCACGAAAGATAAATTTCCTTCTCCTAATCCCGACACTCAGTTACACTCAGTTAGTCAGTCAACACTCAGTTAGGCGAAACCAATTCTTCCGCTTGGTCGGGTTTGTCTGACAACATTAATTTGTTTCCTTTCTTTTGGAACAGAAGTCAAATTCCTCTGCGAATCATGACACTCGCCCCTTGCGTTATGACTCAAAGTCAGTGATGCCGTCTGAGTTGTTTTGCTCCCACATTGGAAGTCTGTTGTTTTGAGATATTTTCTTTTTATCCTCTTTCCAAAGGATCGTTGAAATGGATTGAGTTAAAAAAAAAAAGATTATTGATAAACAATGCGGAAGGTAGAATTCAATCTGTGCAAAATGTCATGATGTCGTTTGCCAAAATGTATTAAAGAAATGGAGTGCAATCTCGAGTGACGGATGCTCCTTTTTGCTGACAATTCGAGTTTCGTCCATAATTTTCATCGAAGAATGACCACTATTTCCGGACTATTTTTGATACCGCGGCGGTCTTGGCATGGACGAGTGTTTGGATATATCCCACTGTGTAACCATCATTGGCAATGGTGAATCTGAAAACTTGTTACATTCCTCCCACACCTGAAGGCGGGAGCTGTTGCATATGTGGGTGAAGCTCCCACCTCTGCATTCATGATCATTCTCTCACAAATCGCTGTGACATTTGAGGAAAAATATATATATTTAAAGTCTGTATGTTATTAAAATGAAACATGATTTTCAATTGAGAGAATGAACGAAACTGAATCGGATCACAGAGCAATTTCTGCCAACACAGTAGGATTTTTAATTTCCTTGACATCTGTTGATAGATTTCTTGTCAAAGTGGTGTGACATCAGCAAAAGACCACATTGTGATTTTGAGGGAAACTTGTCCGCCTGTTTGTGTACCAGAGGAAGTCTTCTTTTCCCCTCCACCACTGGCCGCTTCTCGGCCAGTATTCTCAAAAAGAAGATGCAGACAAGACAAAAGATGACGTTTAGATGAGACACAAGAACCACAGTGCGCTGCTGCGACTCAGGGGGTCACTCTTCCTCTTCTCACAGCAGTGCCAGGCTTCCAATGTGCGGGTGTGATGTCACTGCCTCAGGAAATGAAGACCCCGCCTCCTCAGCCAGAAGTCAGCGTTCATAAAGACTGCGGGTGCAGACATGAGTCGGGTGCTTGTATTTGTGCTGATGGCTGCTTGGAGTCTTGGTAAGGTCATCTGCGGTCAACGGCACTTTCAACTGATGTCTCCACCGCATTTGTTGCCTTTTTGTGACAGGAAGCAGCAGCCAGACCGTGCACCAGCCTAAAGTGGACGTCCACACTGTGGAGGGTGCAACAGTGACGCTGGACTGCAGTTATGTCACATCGGTGAGCAACGACTACATCTTCTGGTACAAACAAGAAGCCAACGCAGCTCCCGAGTTCATCCTCAGCCGATTTAAGATTGGTCATGGCAAGACGGCAGAAAAGTACGCTGACAGGTATCGCTGCAGCATGAATGCCAGTGCTCAGCAAGCTCCTCTTTGTATCGAGCACGTGAAGCCCAGCGACTCGGGAGTCTTCTACTGCGCCTTGCAGCCCACGCTGACACATCCACTGGCGTGCCTGCACAAAAACTCTTGAAACCGCCACATACATCGGGGGCGTGGCCTCACAGGATGAGATGGGTCACACTGACGCAGAGCTGAAACTCAGCCTAACAACAGACTGTTTTAGTGCTCAAAATGATATTGTTTTGTCCCGTTGTGGCCCAGCGGGCCTAAAAACTTACTTTGTAACTCACGGAGGATGATTTTTGGATTTTTCTTGCCATTCACTCTGTCATGAGTCTCAGATGTGCTCATTTCCTAATCTGATTTGAGACTCCATATGGATTCCTTCATGTATTTCAATGTCCTCTCCTTCTTTCTGATCTGAAGTTAGGTCTGTCCAAAATGGGACAAATTTGTGTTTGGAATACTCATTGAAAATTCAGGAAGAGGTCACATGTTGCACTAAAAAAATGAAGCACTGGGATTTTTACTGCAAATGCTTGGATGAATGGATGGAAGGAAGTTATGTGAAGGAGAATGCAATAGGCCCGTCTTTGTGTACCTTGCTGTTCAAGATGTCCAAAGACAGCTGGGATAGACCCCAGCATGCGCCACGACCCTTGTGAGGATAAGCGGATTAGAAAATGGATGGATGGATATCCAATTGGCGTCACAAACAACCTTCATTCAACATGTTAGACAAAGGATCAGCAAGAGATCCTGCTGTGAATGAATGTGCGAGTGTGTCATTTGTCACTGTTCCTTGAGTTGTTCACTTGAAACGGACATGAAAACTTGGAACCAGTATTTTAGTCATTATATCAGAATGAGATTAGGGGAACTCCAGTTATTTCAGCCTTTGAGGCAGGTGGTGTGACCCGTTTTACCAGAACTGAAATGCTGTCATCTGTGACACAGGTGCCAAGGTGACCACTTCCTGTGCAAAGAGCAGCAAAAACAAAGACAGTGCAACAGATGCACACACACATTGCAAAGTAGTAGACCTTTGCTCTTAAACAAACGCTCATACATCCATTGTAATGCACACACACATATTAACTTGCATGTATCACGGGTTTTGTTGGGCACTAACACGACACTACAAAAACGACTTTCTTTTTGACGTCACCTTTCACCATTGTAAACAGAAATTAATCACCTTCATTCGTTTATATTGGTTTTATTTTAAATTATTTTTCAAATTGATTTAATCATCGATTTGGTAGCTCAGTGACATGAAGAACTAGCTCAGGCAAGTTCAAACACAAACAAACAACTCCATCCAAACTAATTGCGGCTGCTTTCCTCCATTTAGGTATTTGAAATCAGGAAGGTTGTGAGAATTCCACGCTGGCTACTCTGATGCGCCGAACCACAGGCCCAGTGTTATGACACAGTTGATGGCGAGCGTCTTGGCGAAGATGAGGCGCAGGGTGAGGACGATGAGGGACAGGAGGTTCACCTTCTCGTCTGTCGGTGACATGCACATTTACCAGACTGCGCGCCTCTCGCATGTTCGATACTAACCTGGCACAAACGCGTCCTGGCACTGCCCTAGTCCACTTTCACCTGTGGCGGCCAAAGAGGAAGCAGACATGAGGCATTGACTCCATTAAGATGACTAGAGGCCTCACCTGACCTTCCTCACCTTCCTCGCACGTGTCGTCATGTGCGGCTGTTATCAGTGCCACCTGATTGTAGACCGAGCCGTCTGATATTCGCACGGCGCGAGACTCCTCGAACATGTGCCCTTTTCCCGCCCTCTCCGTGGCATTGTGTCGGCTGAAGCCGGTGGCAAGACACGCCGTCAGGTCGCTGTCCTCAAGTTTGTAGAAGGATGGCTCAAAGTCCTCCCCTAAAGCAACACCAAATAGGACTCACCAGAGCTGCATGTTATGCAGAGTAGAGTTGGTGCGTGGGAATCTCCCATGGAGATAAATCCGGATCTAAAGTAGGACTCCTGATACTGTCTTATTAAATGTAGCCTTATTTTTCTTGGAAGACGTAGGCTCCTCTTCTGTCTTCTGGCTGGGCATTTTTTCCCTTCCCTAAAGAACTTTCCAAAGACGTTTGTATTTTTACTCATTTTGCTAGCTCTTTGGTTTCATTTCAGCGTGAACGAGAAGCGCCACCTTCTTTTATTCTTTCTATGCGGCCAAATGAGCCGCGGAGCGGCACCGGTGTAGTCCCCAGGAAGGTTGGGGACTAGTTCTAAGTCATTCAGTTTTCAAGAGCTCTCTGGTTAGCCGAAAATCTGACAGTGAGAGGAGTTTCTTCTTTAACACTGCGATTCATCCTCTTTCGACAAAAAAGAGATGTCTCGCATAGCACCAAGACACAGCAAAAGTCGTCCTTAATGATTTATCCAACTTAACTCTCACCTCGTCTGCAAACAGGCCGACTTGTGGTTCTGACTCGAGTTCCCGTGAATAAAATTCTGCGCATTGCAACCGCATGCCAGGTTTTATTTTCTCATGTTGGATTTTAAATTAAACAAATAAATGTATTTGGCAAAAGAACAACCTAACAGCATACTTTTAAACTTCTACATTTTTCACTGAGTGATGCAGATCTGGCTTGGACTGTACTACAATAACTTCCAGATGAAAATTAGTTAGAGAGAACACCAAACATTTAAGTTGATGCCACATGCAAAACTTGAAGTTCCTTCATGTTCTGAATTGTGGCAAAAGCATCTGCCATACTATCAAATTGAGCGGTCTGGTTCCACTTTCAAACATCAAGTATGCCTTTTAATGAGGACAAAGCAATTGTCTTTTTTAAAATATATTTTTTTCACTTCCAGGCCTCCACTGGCACTCTGGTCCCACTTCCAAGAATTAACGTGTTGTAATTGCGGGTCACACGTCAGTTGTTTCTTTGCCACAAACCTCCTTTTGCATCATCTTTGTCTCATGTGTCACATGGGCTGGGGGTCCATTCCTGAGTCTCTAAGCCCCAGTGTCCTTTGAGCAAGATAACCCCACAATTGCTCCGGCATCGTCAGCAGGTGAATGAGGACAGTGTGTGAAAGCACCTTCAATGCATTGAAGGTGGAATTTGGGCTATACAAGCATCTCCCTAGACAATAATCATTACAGTAAAACTAGTAGTGTAATACAAATTATATCATCCGTGCACCAATTGAGTTCTATTTCCAGGTGCTGCACTCAATCTAAAATTCATTGTCAGCTTTTTTTCCCCCTTAGATGTCACCGGTCCTAACAGTGGAGCTCCTCAGTCCACCATTCCTCATCCCGCTTGACTTACTTGACGTCCATGTCGAGTGGGACACCCCTTTCCCGTGTGCGTATGATACCGTGAAAGCTTAGTAGATTTTCGTCAACACACTCAATATGGTGCTATGGCACTGACGCGTGCGACACAAGCAAGCAGCTCAATCATCCAAGAATAAGAATGGAGCGATGAAAGAAAGTCTAGTTCATTTGTTCGCAGGCAATGATGTCAGTATAAGTGACGGAAAATACGAGCTAGGGCATATACAAAAATAACCTACTGTTTTCCACTGTGACGCTTGTCCCACCCCCGAAGATGATCTTGTACCCCACAGCAGCATCCACACAACATCACACACTGTGACACAAACCTAAAACATCACTGGCCACGCCCACCACCCCTGGCCTCATTATTTTCTTCAACTACACTCTGTGGCAAATTCCAGTTCAAAGCAGCTCGAACAGGGGGCGACATCAACGGTGGTATGTTGGCCCTTGACAGTACGACGCGTGGCCAGCAGGTCTGGTACAATTTTTTACGAATAAATATGAAAGAAAAAAAAGAATGAAGTCTGTGCCTCTATTTTACTATGCTGGAAAACATAACAGTAAAGCTTCCTGAAAAAACTGATCATAGCGTCAACCCGTGAAACAGTTAGAATGAGTTATTCTAAACCAGGGGTGCCCAAACTTTTTGGATCGAAGATATACTTTTCGATGAACTACCCTCCCGGGATCTACTCTTACCGGCGCGCGCGCACGCACACACACACACACACACACACACACACACACACACACACACACACACGCGCGCGCGCGCGTCACGGCATGATGAGAAACAGCCTGAAACGGAGGCTTGCGACGCACTTTTGCAGCCTGTTAAATATCATAGCTCACACGTACCGTTTTAAAGTGCTTCCCTGGGCCCTCCTAGATTCCTATTCTTTGCTCGTGCCCTTGGTGATTTGTACACGAAGCAAACACTAAATGAGAATCATGACGATAAAAGATAGAGCGCAACAGCTCTGATCACAAGCTGGAATTGCAAACTGCTGAGCGCTAACAACTTCCGGTGACGTAATCACGCGCCACCGTAAATTTAAGATTTACCTGCTTTATTTTATTTTTAAAATATTTTTTTAGTGAAAATGAGACTGATAATATGATTAGTGTGCAGTGTATATTAACACAAAAAATATATTAATAACGTGTACAAAGACACACAAATGGTTGTTTTTTTTTTTCTTCTCGACACGCCTCGGATCTACTTGGGAACTGTCTTAGATCTACCGGTAGTGCAGGATCTACCGAATGGGCACCCCTGTTCTAAACATTTCACCTGTCGCTCTCTGAATCTGCTGTTGCACATGCTGTGCATTTACATCTTGATCAAATTCACATCAATTAACTTGAGAAGCACAAATGAAATACCCATAGTTTTTTTTGACAACTTCATCAGTATTTTCACTTCCCGAAAGCACAAATAAACAAACTTTCTCCAGCTTTACAAACAAAGGAAGTCGGTGGAGAAGGAGAAATATTACCTGTCAGGTGTACTACGTGATCATGCAATCTGTGTGACAGGGCAATCTTTAGGCTGGTCCAAGAAGAGTGTCTGGAACATGTGATTGTAAAAATCTGGTTGGGTGAGGCATGCCCGGGTGCAGTCAGGGCTGAAGTTGAACTCAAGAATTTGAGGAATCACAACACGCTGACCTGCCGCGATTTCAAAACAAGACAAGTATTTGTTTCATTATGTTGCACGTATTTTCTGTCACTGGATATAGATGTCATCATAAACACAACAAGCGGAAGAACAAATCCGGTCATCTGGCTTCTGTTTTGTATCGTACGATGAAACTTATCAAAAGTGCTCATTAAAAAATTTGTGTCTCAGTATCTGCTAACAGCCTTTCGTGTTGTCTGACTTTGTCCCACAGAGGCAACACCCTGAGCCAGATCCTAAAAAGGGAATTTACTGCATATTTTTGGAACTGCTGCTGCGGAAGTCTCTCGCTGTTCATGTGTAGGCATCATTGCTGGCGACTACACTCGGTTCGAGGCACAAGACTGGAGACGTTTCTTATTTTTCTGTGGTTGCTACCACTGAGTCGCTGAACACCCGACGTGCCTCAGTGCATCGTCACTGCCAGAAGCGAACTGCAGGGAAGCTCCACCCCCTTTATTTATATACACCCCATAATATGGTATCCCTTCACACAAAATAGTACCAAACATTTAGTCATAATGCCAGTGGCATACATCGACACTCAACACCCCCACTTGATGGTGCCACATACACTAACATTGCATTAGTTACCGAACATATAGGGTCTAAACTTTTCAATTTTTGCCCTTGTAGCAGATTTAGTAAACATGTCTGCTACCATAATATCTGTTGGACAATACATCAAAACAATTCTTTTCAGCAAAACATTGGACCTGATAAAATGGTATTTAATGTCCACATGCCTGCTTCTTTGGCGATACACTGGGTTCTTCGCAAGGCGTATCGTTCCCTGATTGTCCTCGAATATCTTCGTGGATTGTTCAAATCCTGGATGGAAGTCTTTCAAAACTTGTGTAAGATACAGTGCTTCCTGAATAGTAGCCGCCAGTGCAACATATTCAGCCTCACAAGGTGAAAGTGCAACTGTCTGTTGTTTCTTTGTCTTCCATGAGACAATAGCACCCCCTTGTGACAGGCTAAAGCAATAGCCTGTGGTGCTCTTTCTGTCCTCTTTATCATTTGCCCAGTCGGCATCGGAGTAACCTACCAAGTCTAATTGTGTGTCACTCCTTTTGTAACATAGTACGTGGTTCTTAGTTCCTTTTAAGTACCTGTACACATGTTTTAATGCAGTCAAGTGCATTTCTCTTGGATCAGACATATACTGAGATAGTCTACTCACAATCCAGCTAATATCAGGCCTAGTGCAGGTCATGATGTATATGAGGCTGCCCAGCATTGCTCTGTATTTCCTCTGATCTGTTTTGTCCCCTTCTGGAGCCAGGTCACATTTGATTTCACTTGGGAGTGGCTCTTGCTTTGCATTCAGACATACCAAACCTCTCCAGTATTTTCTCAATATATCTGAATTGGTTTAATGTGATTGAGCCCACATTTTGCTTGAAATCAATCCCAATGAAATGAGTAAGGCATCCGAGGTCTTTCATCCGAAACTTACTCTTGAGTTTGTTTCTCTTTGATCTCGCATAAACACCTCTCATTGCTGGCAGCCACAATGTTATCATCGACCCTCACTAACAAAATCACTTTTTCTTTGTCATACATTTTCGTGTAGATACAGTGGTCTGCTTGACTCTGTACAAACTCGTTCTCAAGTAAAAACTCATGGAGCATCATGTTCCAATTTCTCCCAGACTGTTTGAGGCCATATATGGATTTGTTTAACTTACACAAGTTGTACACCATCCTTTTGTTTCACACAAAAACCTTCAGGTTGATCCATGTATAGTTCGCAGTCAATAGGTGCATGTAAGTATGCTGCCTTCATGTCCATTTGGTTTAAGAGCAAGTCATACTGTGCAGCAAGCTGTGTCAGTAGTCGCAGTGATGTAAGATTAGCGGTCGGGGAAAACGTCTCAGAATAGTCAAGTTCTTCTCTCTGACTGTACCTTTTGGCTACATATCTCGCTTTATATGTTTCATTGCCTTTGTCATCCTCCTTTACAGCATACACCCACCTTCTGTCTACCCTCCGATAATGGCACAAGGGTGAAAGTGTCGTCCTCTTTAAAAGAAGTAATCTCATCTATCATAGCCTTTCTCCACTTATCTGACTTTGGCAATGACATTGCCTCATAGAATGTTTGTGGCAATCCCACTGTTGCTCTATAGCAGTAATCAATTGTGATTTCATTGCCTTTTACTACACATTCATAATCCTCTAAATATTTTGGTGTCTTCCTTTCTCTACCAGAAGTACGAGGAGTCTCAGTACCATTGGTTGGGTCGTCCGTGTCACAGTCAGGTTTAAGCTCTGGTTCTGTGTCAGAATCTTTTTCTACATATTCTGTCTGTGACTGACATGCTTTAGGCATAGTTACCCACTCTACATAGTGGTCCTCCAGTTGAGTCTTCTCAGTCTGTGTCTCGCTCTCAGTCACGGTCTTTGTGATGAAGTGGACCTGTCTGTGTTTCTGAACCTTGTTTTTCTCTGGAAAATAGATCAAATAAGCAGGTGAATGACGGTCAAAACCAACAAAGATCCCCTTTTTGCCCTTTCGATTTAGCTTTTTCCTGTTTTGCTCATAGACCATGCATTCTGAACCAAACTTTTTCATTTTTGACAAATCTGGCCTTTTTCCCGTGAAAAGGAAATAAGGAGTCTCCCCTGTTCTTTCGCAGTAACACCTGTTCCGTAACTGCTGGCCATAGCTCTTTGGGTAATCCTGATCAGCATACACCTGACCATCTCAAACAATGTGCGCCAGTTCCTCTCTGCTGTCCCATTTTGATGTGGGGAGTAGGGCGCTGATCTCTCATGTTTTATCACATTATCTCGAAGCACAGATTGATACTCTTTTGAAACAAACTCTGTCCCATTATCCGATCTAATTCGCTTTACTTTACTGCTGTGTCTGCCAAGAACTGCTTTGTAGCTTCAACTGCCATGTTTTTTGTTCCTGAGAAAGTATACAAAAACAGCTCCAGAAAAGTCATCAGTAAAAGTGATAGCATATTTGTACGAATGACTCTGGGTCAATAGGCCCACCTAGATCTGTATGTACCAGCCCTAATGGCTCTTTAGCTCACACGTCACTTTTCCCGTTTCTATTCTGGGTGAATTTCCCTTGAATACAGGTTTCACACTGGTTAGGTCTAGTTTTGTCACTGATTTTCATACCTTCTACTACAGCTTCAAGCTTAGCAATATCACCATAGTTACAATGGCCCATTATCTCCTGCCATGTTTTCATGTCTAAAGATGCATTGCAAGAGTCCTCACTGCATGCAGAATTGTCCGTGACAATGTCAAGATAGTACATTCGGTCCTGCATATAGTTTGGGCACCCCTGGTTTAGAATAACTCATTCTAACTGTTTCACGGGTTGACGCTATGATCAGTGTTTTCAGGAAGCTTTACTGCATATAGTCCCATCTGAAAGAATCATTTTGTTGTTATTTTTCTCAAAGTTGAACTTCCCTCCTTTCGAACTTGCTGCCTCCACTGAAAGGATATTCTGCGGGTATCCTGGGATGAGGAGAGCATTTGTGATCTTGACACTCACTACTCGTCCACTGCTGTCAGCCAGCTTTATTTGCGCGTCGCGCTTCTTCTCGACACTTCCGGTGATCCCTCTTCCATCAGCCAGCTGCATGATGTGATCTTTAGGCCGGAAACTCTCATCAATTCAGGTGAATGCGGTCTTGTCGGTGATTATGTGGGCAGAAGCACCGCTGTCCACGAGTAGTCCATATTGCTGCGCTCCCTTGGGTCGCCATTCACTCACCCAGAGCAATACTGTTTCCTCTTCTTTCCTCGAAGATTTGGCTTGGTCTGTGCCACGGAAAACCTTTTACGCATCGTCTATAACTGCACCCACTTTGTTGTTCTCATCAGCATTTGTCCTTCGCTTGTGTTGTTTCTTATCCTTACTCATGCAGTCTCTTGCTTTATGCCCCACTTTCTCACAAATGAAGCATTCTCCATTGAAGACGCATTTCTTATCTTTTTCCTTGGGCTTCGGCTTGAATGACTTGGCGGTCATTACTTCATCTGGTCTGGGCCTGCTTCGGTAGCGGAGGGTGCATTCAAAACTTCTCAGCCTAGTCTTGAATTCAGCAAAGGTTAACACTTCCCTCGTTTGAGTCACATGTACAGAAAATGTGTTGTATTCATCCATGAGTCCTTTCAACGCCATAGCCACCAATAGTGCATTGCTTAGGCTCTCCTTAGCTCTTTGTAGCGCAGCCACTAGCTTCTCGACACATACTACATAGCCAGCATGCTGCGGAAGTCTCTCGCTGTTCATGTGTAGGCATCATTGCAGGTGACTACACTCGGTTCGAAGCACAATACTGGAGACGTTTCTTATTTTTCTGTGGTCGCTATCACAGAGTCGCTGAACACCCGACGTGTCTCAGTGCATCATCACTGCCAGAAGCGAACTGCAGGGAAGCTCCACCCCCTTTATTTATATACACCCCATAATACGGTATCCCTCCACACAAAATAGTACTAAACATTTAGTCATAATGCCAGTGGCATACATCGTCAATCAACACATATATACCATATTTTCAGCACTATAAGGAGCACCTAAAAGCATTCAATTTTCTGAAAATCTGACAGTTGTGCCTTTTAATCCGATGCATTTTACACATGGATCAATATTCTGATTTCGTAGACATAGTACCATATTTTCCGCACAATGCGTTTTTCAGAGGTGGTCATGAACACCTCTTGAGTTTTACCGGAAGAAAAGAAGGCACGGAGATGGACAAAGACTCACCTGTATTTGTTGAAAAAAGGAGCGCTGTGGTTGTGGTTTTATTCTTTTTTTTAAACGCAGATTTTATAAATGTTTTTCAGAGTCTCAACAAATACAGGTACTGTATGTCTTTGTCCGTCTCCGTGCCTTCTCGTCCGTTCCACTCGAGACGCGTTTATGGCCGCCTCCGAAAAACGTAAATTAATTACTGCTTCATTGAAACCACGAAGAAAATCAAGCGAGCAAATCGCAAAATAAATTCTGGAGGATGGATATAGAATTTATTTGGTGATTTCCTCGCTTGTTTTTCTGTTTTGATGAATTATTTTCAATTACAGTCATACTTAATTTACGTTTTTCAGAGGCGGTCATGAACGCCTCTCAAGTTGAACGGACGCCTTTCGAGTTGAATGGAAGGAGCGTAGCACCATCTAGTGGAAGCACTGTAGATTGCGCCTTCTAATGCGAAGCGTCCACTGTATGAAATTTTTTTACAAAATAGCCATTCATTGAAGGTGCGCCTCATAATCCGGTGCGTCTTTTAGTGCGGAAAATGCAGTATTTGAAATGTTTTGTAAAGCCCTTTATTGCAGCTGCAGCGATTGTGAAGGCGCTATATAAATAAAGCTGTATGATATTCCATTCCCTTTAGCTTAGCTCCATCGAGTGAATGCATAACGCAACTACAGTCAGGGCTATATATAAAGTTGTATGCATAATACAATGGCAGCCGTTACTGGAACATCTATTCAATGCACCTTATAACGTGGTGCGCCCTGTATACAAAAACAGTTTTAAAATGGGCCATTCATTGAAAGTGCGCTTTATACTACAAAGTGCCTTATAATGCGGAAAATCCAGTACTCATAGAGCAGGGGTGGGCAATTATTTTCCCAGGGGGGACCAAATGAGAAGCAGAAAATATTGTGGAGGGCCAAAAGTTAGAAATAGAAAATAAAGAAGATAGCGCAATGTCTTTGTATGCCAGTAATAATGTAATATTCTCCTCCACCATCACACTCAGCACCGGTTCTCCTCAAGGATGTGTACTGAGCCCCCTGTTGTTCACGCTCTACACATTTGACTGCTCTCCGACTCTTATTAGCGGTCCAGTTTGCAGAAAGTTTTTAACATGATAACAATCAAACCATTCTTGGAAATGTTCATTTACTTGAGCCACAAGCAATTCACTCTGAGCACGGAAATTGCCAGACTCAGACTGAGTAAGAATCGCTTCCTTGTTTTTCAAAGTCTCGTACATTTGGGGGTGGTTTTGTCATACCATTTTGTAGTGCAAGAAGAGTGACTATGTCAGTGACTGTTTAAGGAGTTAATGGCTAGAGGGAAGAAGCTGTTTAAGTGTCTATTGGATTTGGTGCGCATGGATCTGGAGCGTCTGCCTGAGGGGAGTGGCTGAAAAAGGTGGTAGGCAGAGTGCGGGGGATCCAGGAGGATTTTCCGTGCCCTTGTCTTGATTCTTGCAGTGTGCAAGTCCTCAAGAGTGGGTAGGGCGGTGCCAACGATTTTCTCCGCCGTCCTAACTGTCCGTTGAAGTCGGATTTTGTCCTTTTTTGTGGCGGCCCCAAACCAAACCGTGATGGAAGAACACAGGATTGATTCGATGACTGCCGTGTAGAACTGTCGTAGCACCTCCTGTGGCAGGCCATGCTTCCTCAGCAGCCTCAGGAAGTACATCCGCTGCCGGGCCCTTTTCAGGATGAGATGGTGTTGACTTCCCACTTCATGTCCTGGGAGACTGTGATTCCCAGGAACTTGAAGGTCTCGACGGTTGACAAAGGGCAGTTGGATAGTGTGAGGGGCAACTGTGGAGAAGAATGTTTCCTGAAGTCCACGATCATCTCTACATTCTTGAGCGTGTTCAGCCCGAGGTTGTGTCGGCCGCACCAGAGCTCCAACTGCTCCACTTGTTGGCGGCACGCAGACTCGTCGCCGTCTTTGATGAGACCGATGACCGTGGTGTCGTCTGCGAACTTTATGAGTTTGACAGCTGGATCTGTTGAGGTGCAATCGTTTGTGTAGAGAGAGAGCAGTGGAGAGAGGACACATCCCTGTGGGGCTCCAGTGCTGGTGGTGCGTATTGATGATGTTGTTGCTCCCAGTCTCACCTGTTGTGTCCGTCCCGTCAGGAAGCTGAGGATCCACTGGCAGATTGTAGGGGACACACCGAGGTGGAGTAGTTTGGGGGTGAGGAGTTCTGGGATGATGGTGTTGAACGCAGAGCTGAAATCCACAAACAGAATCCTTGCCTAGGTCCCTGTGCTGTTGAGGTGCTCGAGGATGTATTGCAGACCTATGTTGACTGCGTCTTCCACAGACCTGTTTGCCCGGTAGGCAAACTGGAGAGGGTACAGCAGGGGTCCAGTGACGTTCTTTAGGTGGTTCAGCACAAGGCGTTCAAAGGACTTCATGACCACAGACGTCAGGGCGACAGGCCTATAGTCGTTCAGTTCCGATTTTGCCGATTTCTTGGGAACTGGGATGATGGTAGACTGTTTGAAGCAGGATGGGACCTCACCCAGCTCCAGGGATCTGTTGAAGATTTGTGTGAAGACCGGAGCCAGCTGGTCAGCGCAGACTTTCAGGCAGGAGGGGGACACTTTGTCGGGCCCCGGAGCTTTCTTGATCTTTTGCTGCTTGAAGAGACGTCTCACGTCCTGTTCGTGGATCTGTAGTGGAGAAAACGAGGGTGGGGGGTAGGTAGAGTGGTTTCTGGTAGAAGTGGGTGTGTGGGGGAAATGGGGGTGTCCTTTTCAAATCGGCAGAAAAACATGTTTAGTTCATTAGCAAGACCCTTATTGTTCACTGTTTGGGGGGGTGGCATTGTATAGTTAGTGATTGCTTTCAGGCCATTCCATACAGATGCAGGGTCGTTAGCAGAGAACTGGTTTTTCAGCCTCTCTGCATAGCTTCTCTTTGCGATGTTAATTTCCTTTGTCAATTGGTTTCGGGCATGTTTGTACAGTGCCCGATCTCCACTTCTAAATGCGGCCTCTTTCTCTTTCCTGAGTTGCCGGAGTTTGGGAGTAAACCATGGCTTGTTATTGTTGAAGGAGCGGAAGGACTTCGTTGGTACACACATGTCCTCACAGAAACTGATGTATGATGTTACAGTGTCTGTGTATTCATCCAGTGTGCCCGTTGAAGTTTCAAAGACGCCCTAATCAGTGCAGTCTAAGCATTCTTGTAGAGCTAGCTTTGCCTCATCTGTCCATTTTTTCATTCTTAACAACCGGTTTAACACATTTGAGTTTCTGTCTGTATGTAGGTATTAAGTGGATTAAATTGTGGTCAGAAAGACCCAATGCTGCACGGGCGACCGATCGGTATGCATTTTTGATTGTTGTATAGCAGTGGTCTAGAATGTTGCCTTCTCTGGTGAAACAGTCGATGTGCTGCTTATATCTGGGAAGTTCACGGTTAAGATGTGCTCTATTAAAATCGCCCAAAATGATCAGGGGTGACTCTGGGTATTTTAGTTCGAGTTTGTTTACTTGTTCGTGCGTGTTAGCATTAGCTTGTGGCGCAATGTAAACACCGACTAGTAAAAAGGAGGTGAACTCACGTGGCGAGTAGAATGGCTTGAAGTTTAAAGACAGCGACTCCAGGTCTGGGCTGCAGTGTGCGTCGAGCTTCGTGACATCAGTGCACCATTCTTCGTTGATATAGAAGCAAATCCCACCACCTTTCGATTTCCCTGATAGCTCCGTGTCGCGGTCGGCTCGGAGAAAGCGGAAGCCGGGTAGATGTAGGGCGAAATCCGGGTGGCGGTCACTGAGCCAGGTTTCAGTGAAGCAGAGCGCAGCAGAACGTGCAAAGGTTTTGTTGGTCTTTGTGAGGAGAAGAAGTTCATCCATCTTGTTTGGCAGAGATCGTAGATTAGCAAGATGGATCGATGGGAGCGGGGTTCGAAATCCGCGCTGCCGGAGCTTGACGAGCACCCCGGCTCGCTTCCCCCTCCTCCGGCGGCGTTTCCATGCTCCGTACAGCGCAGCAGCTCCGCTCCCGATTAGCTCCGAAAAACCTTGTGGATTTTCGTGTGCTGGTGAAAAAAGACCGAGCATAGACTCCCCAATGCGCAGCAACTTTTCCCTCGTGTAAGTAAGCCGCTCAGGGTCGCCAAAAACAAACGAAAATGACAAAAACAGGGATGCCATACCTGTCGGCGCCATGAAATGTTTTGTAATAGATTCATTAAATTTCAACATTTTCCGAGTGTTCTTGTGCTTCTTTAGACCAAAACAAAGGAAAGACATACTGTATTATTTTGGTTATTGTCAGGGTTTTTTACCCGGACAAAGTTAAAGAAATGACTCAGCACACAGGGAAAATTGTCTTCAATATCGGCGGGAGGGATCTCTGAGAGCGAACTACGGTAGTTGTCCCTATGATCACACACTCCGAGTCCCTTGTCCTCCTGTCGGACTTTTATTGTTAACATATGCAAAGTACAAGAAAACCACTGCCCCCAAGATTTGCAGACCGGGCCGATCCTGCCCCTCAGTAGTGATCTGATCTAACCGAATACAGAAGTCAAAGACTTTGCTGATAACAAATGTCCACCTGGGCGCGCCAGCTGGTCCAAAACCATCTTTTGGTATTCAACAATTCTTTGTTCCCAATTCGTTTATTCCCACTTTGTGATTGAGTCAAGCCTTTTTCCATCTGTTCGCCCCCCTTGTTTTGACGTGATTACTCAAAAAAAGGCCCTCCACCCAAGCGACACCTCTGCGCTGAGTATGTCCAGACTTGCCCAAATTAACCGAAACTTTATACATGATACAATTTTGCTCATAGATTTTTCTATCAGTTATTTATAGCAGAGTATGGTATAATTTTTAATGGTCCGGCCCACTTGACATCTACCGAGGCCGTATGTGGCCCACAATGTGAAATGAGTTGACACCCCTGGCTGAGACCCATATGGATTATAGGTGGCATGGATGACCTACAAGCAGGAGTACAAAGGCAAGGCATTTGATGGGCCACAGGATGCGCTGATGCTGGAAGTTTCTTGGTCAGGACAACCGTGTTGTGCTCCCACCATGCGGCGTGTCTTGTATCAGGGCACACTTTCCACCACCAGGTGGAAAAGAGTCAGCTGTATTCAAAGGGTTTCATGTTTCACAGAGAAATGTTGCAGAACTGTGATTTGGACTGGTTTTAGAGTGGTTAATGTAGACATGGTGTCTATCATAACAAAATACTGTCATAAAAATAAACAAATGAAGACAACTGAATACAGGGAATGTTTTTTTTTTCCTGAGGGATCTAGTCTGGTGCTCGGCAATAACGGTTGACTTGTCTGGTCTGGTCTGTTTAGTGCTGCTGTCAGAAATTGCGGGTCGACACACACATCACCAGTTCTGCACTTATTTTGAATGGCAGTCAGTTTCATCATCTCTGACAGACAGTCATTCACATAGTCTAAAAAACAACACAAACAAACAACATATTGGGATGATAAATATTTGGACGACAAATGGGTTATACTCAGTATGTCATGCATCTGCCTGGAATTGGTTTTTATTTCATAACTTACCTTACTTAGTTGCATCCACCAGTATCTTTCTCAGAGAATACCCACCACTCTTATATTTGGGATAAACAATACAGGAGGAGTGTATTCCTTCCTTTGTCACTTTCTGTGGTCTGCCAGCATTTTCATTATAATGCAAAGCAGCAAGAATTGTTCTGGAATAGAACAAAAAATGCCTTGTCTTATTTTAAAAAATTGTCAAATTGTGATGAAATAACTTGATATCTCAAAGTTCTATATTTCACTATAGTCTACATTTAATGCATATCAGTTTTCTTTAACACAAATGCTTTTCATTCCTTTGTACAAGAAGTGGTACATCTTTAGGGCAAAGTGATTCACCACACTGTGAAAAGCTTCCACGCCACTGGTCTGTCTGAGGTGAGACATCTTCATGACATTGCTGACAAACATGGTCTTTGTCAGGAGTTCCACCACTGCGACTTTTAGGGTTAACTAGCAGGCAACATCTAACAAAACAAACAACAACCTGATAATAGCCACGCTTTTTCTCTAGTAATTGGAGGATGTAAACAACTATCGTGCACGTTCTGCAGGTGGTCCACACATGTCAGCCACTTCTGCTTCTTTTCCTGCGGTGTCTGGGAGGAAAGTGCACACCAGTACAAATGGCACTTCAAACTTTGCATCCAATTTTTTTTTCATTTTATTTTTAAGATGGCGCCCCTCCGGCAGCACATATCCCCGTTTGAGTTTATTTTCGTCCTTTTGCCGTATTTTCACGACCATTCGCTGCACCGTATGGTTGGGCGCAGTCTCATTAATGGGTGCTATTTCTGTATTTTACAC